>NC_064634.1:269072599-270510099 GCF_023864275.1 Schistocerca cancellata
CTCGGGCATGGATGTGTGTGTTGTCCTTAGGTTGGTTCGGTTTAAGTAGTTCTAAGTTCTAGGGGACTGATGATCTCAGAAGTTAAGTCCCATAGTGCTCAGAGCCATTTGAACCCTTTTTTCTTACATGCAAAGAGATGGAGGACTGGAGGCCTAAATACAGTACAAGATAAATTGTGGATGGATGACCTGGAGGAAACTGAGCGGAGTACTGTGTGATAAGAAGGTTAGCTACAGAATGAAAGGAAAGCTATTCAAGTCTGTGGTGAGGCCTGCGAGGCTAAATAGCGCAGAAACTTGGAAAATTACAAAAGCCCAAGAGAGAAAGATGGAAGTGGCAGAAATGAGAATGTTAGGGTGGATGAGTGGGGTGACACGAAAGGATAGACTAAGGAATGAGTACATCAGGGGAGCAGTGAAAGTGGGGCCCATAGGGATGGACATCCAAGAACGTAGGCTAAGATGGTATGGACGTGTGCAGAGAAGGGGGGATTACTACGTGGGGAGAGGAACTGAAGACCGACAAATTGAAGGACCAAGGAGAAGAGGAAGACTGAAACTGAGATGGAGGGACAAGGTAGTAGGGGATCTAGCACGAGAAAGAATGTCTCAGAGAAGAAGCACTGAATAGACATTTACGGAAGAGAACAATCCAGCAAAGCAACGCTGATCCCACATGACGTGGGAAAAGGCTGAGACGATGATGAGGCAAATCAGACTGGTAGCATCATTCCAGTTCACGTATTGTACAGATTGCACAATAGTTGTCAATAAATACAACAAATTCAAATATTCAAGATATAAGAATAATCTTCACAAGTACTTAAAGTCATTTACTCTTGAACAAAAAGGGGTGCATTATTCAGGAACACACAGTTTCAATAACTTGCCAGCAGTCATAAAAAGCTTAACAACCAATGAAATTCAGTTTAAAAAAGCCTGAAGGATTTATTGGTGGCCAACTCCTTCTACTCCATTGATGAATTTCTCAGTAGAAAAACTGATTTGTGCGTGTATATATATAAGTACAATATAACTTCTGCACAATTTCAGAGCAGTAAAATGGTCATTGTAAATACGTGTGTGTGTGTGTGTGTGTGTGTGTGTGTGTGTGTGTGTGTGTATGCATGCTTGTGTAAGTACAATCTAACTTCCGCACCATTTCAGTGCAGTAAAGTGTTCCTTGTAAATAAGTATTATAGTAGTTCTATTACATGTTTATTACCTAATAAATAAATTAAACTTTTTTATTTTAAATTCACTGCATTGGTGTTAGTAAAATGATTATTTCATATAGCGTTGGTTTAAAAAATGACGATCATTCCACTTGGGACGTGTGGAAAGTATATTAGCTTATTTGTTTCAGTTGTAAATATTTGTCATGTATTATTACATTTCTGACAGGCTCTACATCCTGGACGACCTCCTCACTACGTATCAAATAGAATGAAAGTAAATCTAATCTAATCATCATAGTTTAATACAGTAACAGACGTGCTACATATATTTACAGACAACGACTTATTTGAGACCAGAGAAATAGTTTATCGAAGTAGTTATATATGGTGTTAGGGATGTAAGTTTAGATACTTTTCTTAGTAACTGAGGACAGTGTATTGACCAACATTATATAAGTATGTATCGCATTTTGAAAGACAGCTGTCCTATTTGCCATGACGATTTTCAGGAATTTTTTGCCATAAATGTGAATGACGTTGTGAATATGATAAATGTACTCTACCTCTGTGATATCGATGCAGTCATATCCTTTGTAAGAGTGTGTTTGAGACCAGACATGTTGGTCGGAGTAGATCAGAGAGTAGCAGTAGCAGAGTGTGTTGGAGTGTCTGTCTATGTTCTTGGTTTAAAAAGGATGGAAGCCGGTCCACTATGTAGTGCAGGCAGCATTATTTAGAAAGAATTTTGTAATACGTTCTGAGGAACATATTATTGTTAAAGCATTGCATATGTTTGAAGCCTGCTGTAGAAATTTTATAGTGAACCACATAGCCCTATCATATCACTAACACACGTCTTAAGGAAGGCAACTGTTCGTAGGAGAGTTATTAAGAAATATATTTGCTAATTTACCTGGACGAGAAAACTTAATAAGAAGGTGTATTGCGGTAATGCATTACTGAATCATAGTTAAAATTAGAGTGTTTGTTCTCATTTATCAGTAATTAAGATTAGTTCTCTATTTTCATTTTTACTTTCATGGCCCTGTTTGCATACTCGCATTGCAACTCATGAGTTGTGTACAGAAAAGCATTTTACGAAAATCGACAAGATACCTTCTGGCATTACAGATCACATGTACATCAAATGAAATTGGATATTTGGCTGTCACATTATTATTCCTGATAGCAACAAGTTGCAGTGCAGACTAGTATTCCATACAAATAGGTAGGCCAATAAATTTAACTACCATCAAAGTTCATTTCCAATGTAAGGCACGGAGATTATCAGGGTATATTTGTGAAAATAATGCCATATCTCTCTGAACTGATACTAGTTGAAGATTTTAGTAAAGTGCTGCCTTCTGAATTTTCAAGCTGTTTTACCAGAAAGTCCGATGGATTAATTTTTATGTTCATTTTCTGTGTAATTACGATTACTGTTCTGATAAGCGACCTTGCCAGGATGCATAATTCCATGGTAGTCTGCAAATCTCCCCAGTCACATGAAGATTTAATCTGTAGCCACATATTACCTACTTTGAACTAGTAATTAATTTCAAAATTTGTGATGTAAAAATAAGGTAATTAGATACTGCTTGCCACTACTGCAACATAATTTATTTCCACATCTATTGCGAGGGAACGATATAGACAAATTTTCCGGAGTACAGTTAAAGTTCGCTTGTGCAGCAATTGATGTATTATGTATTCTCTGCAAATTTGAACGGCGATTTTGTGACAAGTATTTTATTTTCAATTGTGAACCTTTCAAATATTGCAGAGTGGAGTGCAAATGAGATTCTTTCATTTTGTGTATTTGTAGTGCTACATTGCTCTTAGAATAAGTGAATTTGCTTTTGATCTTTGCTTTTGCTAATGATATACTCCCAGTTAAGGGTATTCTTGTTTATTGAATGTTAATGTGTTATATTATCCAGTGATTTTTATGGTATGTGCTACTTTGTGTCTTCTACTGATGTGTAGATATTTGATTGCACAGTGATCTTATCAGTAGCTTGGGTTTGCGTTTATTCAGTGAACTTTGTCAGTGATAACTACATCATATTTCTGTTTCCATTGACGTATATAGGAAGGTATTTTAGTAGTTATCTATGTACTGTATATCCGTGTGTGAGAAATTTTTTTGTTTATTTGCTGCTTCACTATAGTTGCATTATAATGTCAAGAGCTACTACACAAAGGTCAAATATTAGAGCTGTAGCTAACGCAACTTACGATGGTTCTGTGGACACAGAAGGGACAAGTCATTAGGGATCCTTCCATAACACTAATTTAACCAAACCAAACAGGACAATGCCTGAAAGGAATGATCAGGATAATTTTTCACTTTCATACATGGTACAAGAACGGGCAGTTGGGGACTGTGCTATGGAAAATGCATCTGTAGTACGTAATTTGTCAAACAGTCCGGTTCTGTAGTTAAAGATTCAGGTTTTTCTTTCGCAAATGTTGATCAAAATGAGCTGTCTCTACCCCTTCCTTTAGTCATGCTAAAGATGTGACCAATTATTTGTTGCAAAGTATTCTGCAGATATATCAGATCACAATAAAGAACAGGGTAGAAAATCTGAAGAACATGACAGAAGACTGGACAAAAGTTAAGGGATTTTATGAGCGATCTAGAACAGAATAATAAAAAGAAATTGAAGACTAAATTTAGGCTGATTTAAGTGAGCAAGCTAAACTGGTTCAACGAGATATATTTGAGAAATTAAACCCTGTAATGCATAATCTAAGGTCAGGAGTCGTACACGTCAAAACGGCAAAGATATCACAGTTAGAAAAGAAGGATAGTTTGAAACTCAGATACAAGGTCTTAAAGAGCAGTATGCATCATTTAAGGGTAAAGAAACGACTCTAGAACACTTAAATACGTTTGCCAAACAGGCAGACTAACCTTCTATAACCGTGACCCAAATGACTAGCAATGCAGACGAAAACTGATGTTACCCCACCTGTTCCCTTTGCAAATTCGGAAGAATATCTTTCTCTCCATCGTTTTAAACAGTACAAGTCTGATGTGAGGAAACTGGGCGATAGATTATCGCACAATGAACGGAAAATCAGTCACGAACTTGATAATACCCATAGTCATACTTTGCGTTTCAGTACTCCTGGCGAACTTTTTGATTTGTGCCACGCAGGTGAACTGATACATGTAACGTTTCCTGGCAGCACACACACACACTATTAATAAACTAAAATTTAATTGTACTATATACGCAGCTATGAAGCAATTTGTATATACTGTAATTATTTAACAAAAATATTATTTAATTTTGTATAAAACACATTCGTTATTATTGTAATATTTTCTGTAATTATGTTCTCGATGTATTTATGACTGTAATATTTCTATACCCATAATGTAATTACGAAATGTGTCAATATCTGCGATAAGAAAAATGTAAAATACAGCCGCAGATTGCATAGAGACATTAACGGTTGAAAGTGATATAAATAGGAATACATAGTGTGCATTCTTTGTCGTCTTCCTCGAGAGCTGAGAGAGAGAGGAACCTGTGACGTAGCATTTTATGAATGGGTAGACTTCACTTGTCTGTATCTAGATTTAGCCGCCATTAGAGGAGAAATTACAAACTAACGTAAGTTGAATTATTGTTGTGGTCTAAATACATTATAATTTATCAAAAGTGTGTATTACTAATGTAAATTAGCTTGCCCATGTCATCTATAATATTTCTTTAAAGAATTTTCAGCATTTTTAGCAATTATCGCTGGTGTTGCTGGGCTGTGCCGCGACCGAACGATTTGCAGCTGCGGTACATTTAAAAAATTGTTCCGCTAAGAAAAATTAACCAAACCCGTAAATCGGGAGCAGATAAAAATTAGCAGTGAATTAAGAAAATGTTTTTCTTTTACAGCGATCCTGAGACTGACGGAATTTATTACTAGTTTCACATTTGTGCATTCATAGGCGGATAGTTAACGCTGAAGTTTAACAATTTGTTGGTTCTTTCAAATAACTTAAATGTTTAGTGAAGTGTATTTTATCAATGATAATTAAACGTTCAGGTCGGCTTGGCAATATTTAACCATTTTCTGCTAATAGAGACAGTCTTGTGTTCCATACCTAACGCCGGGAAAGAATTCAGTAAATATTAAAAAAACCACTGCATTTAGAAAATGTGTGCCAAGGCCAAATTATGTAAAAGATATAATTCTCAACTAAATATTCTCAATCAGTTAATATGAATTTATCAGCATGAGAGGGTTGACTAAGTTCACGTAATTTTAAATGTACTTAATTCTGTCTAAATGAATTTTTATTACCACACGTAAATAAGGGGTTCTACAACAAAGTTCGTACTGAAAGAAACAAAGGAAAAAAACAATTTTAAAAAAGGGTAACTACTTATTTTTTTTCTTTTAATTTCATTAAATTAGCGCCCAAAGTGGGGCTCGAATATGCAGTGGCCACAAAATACCCATGAGATAACTAGGGAATTATTGTAGTCGAACTTCGTTGGAGAACAATTGATAATTTTTTCATGTATTGTATGTATTGCGTAACCAATATTGTGTGGTAATACCTGTATATGATTTTTTGCATGAGAACACTATATACCCAGAGGCAAGCTGAAGAAGAGAGCTCATTATATCAAAAAATTAATCACCTACGACAATACCAGGGGGCAGCTGCACCCAAGATAGATCACCAAAAGGTAAAGCTACAGTGTAGTTGTCCTGTGGGTAGTAAAGTAGCCTCAATCCGGTGTTCTCGGATCATTAATGGTTTGCTTATTGTTAATGTTCTTTTTTTAAAATAACAGGACGTTTTGAGTAGTTAGTCATCGTAGTAAATAATAAGTGTGTTTCAACAAATGACCATTTCTTGTGTGATTATGTCAGTGAAAGCTGAGTGTTAGGATATTTAGTTCAGATTTTGTTTCTTTTGTTGACTATGGTTAGATTGCGTAGTCAGAATGATATAAACATGGATAATGAACAACAGTTAGCAAGCAGTGATACCGAGTTAGAAAATGGGGCACAAAGTAATGTTAGTGGCGTAGTTCAGGAAGTACAATGTGAGAATCTGGGGGCAGAAGGGCAAGAAATGTTGCCACTGCCAGCCAGTGATTCAGTTGAAAGTAGAAATACTGTACCAACCACAAGCACTAGACACGGACCAGAGAGTGGTGAGGTGTCAGAAGTGCAATCTTTAAGAGTTATGTTCGAGCGCATGCTCAATTTCCAAGCTACGTTTATGCATGAACAAGCAGAGCGTGATCGACGCCAGCATGAGAGAGACTTGCAGTTAATGCAATCTTTGGAAGCTGTGCAAAGTGAGATTGTTAGTTTGAGACAAAACTATGAAACCATACCCAAAGCGGTGCAAGAACTGAGTGAAAGAGTAGATAATATCCAGGTGGCTAACGCCAGTATCGTAGATGAAATTAGTGTACTGGCTAACATGATGGAACAATTAGAAATTGACACAAGCCATGTAATAGAGCAGAAAATGTCCGAACAAGTGCACAAAATTGAAAACCAATTTACAAAAAAAAAAAAAAAAATAGACGAGAAGGTGCACGCAGCGATTTGAGACCAAAGACTAAAAAAGGCGGTGCACACTAACAATCCGCTGAGGCAGCGGAATGTCAACTGTCGTCTTGCGGAGCTGGAAAACATCTTGCTGCACGGCGACGCACAGGCGTGTGTCACGCCAGCCACGTCCAACAATGATAGGCTTATAAGTACAGCAAGGAAAAATTGAGACTGCGAGACAGAACAGGCAACCAATGTTAGCGAAACAAACAAATGTCACTCCACAATAGTGACTGAAGAAAGCCTGATTAGAAACCGACAGTTTCAGATCTTTACAACGGAGAAGAAATCTGTTGACCCTGTAGTATTTATCAAGGGATTTAGAAACTTTTTGCCTAGCGTTTGGAGTCATACACAGAAAATACAGTTCGTTATGTCTTACATACAAGGAGATGCTGCATTATGGGCAACCGAAGCAGCTGACATTGCGACACATACGAGCAATTTGAAAAGGCATTCTTGGCCAAATATTGGTCAACATGTATTCAGTAGAGATTATGGAAAGAGGTATATAATCCAGAGCCGTATTCTCCACGATTAGGCAATTTGCGAAAATATTTTGAGAAATACATTAATAAGACCCGATACTGGGATGAGCAGATATCATCCCGGGATTTGATCAGACACTTGAAATCACACTTGCCGATACACGTAAAGGAAAAACTTATACACATACCGGAGAATGACATGGAACATTTCTTGTCTGTTCTGGACTCAATTGACCTGATTCAGGAGGATGTTAAGGCAGCCTCTGAACAGGCTAGAAGTAACGGAAACGGTTACAGTAATGGTCGAAATAACACGCCTCCACCAAATAATGGAAACGGCGGAGGTAACAATACGAGACAAGATTATGTAAAAAACGGGAATAGAGGTAGAGACCGGAACGGCAATAGTCCGCCGGTGAACAATGACCGAAAAAGGAGGTTCGATGACGGATATGAAACAGGACCTCCAAGCAATAGTAGATGGAAAAATGCCAGGGGGCCGTGGAACACTAATACCTATAACGATGCAAACCGAACTTGGCCACAGAACCAGAGGCCCAGTCCGGACCGGCAAAACAGTGAAAGATATGACAATAACCGACCGCCACCACAAAATGCGCCAATTGCGCAACCGTGGCGGCCGACGCAACACAACGTACACATAGTGGAGGTCAGCGACACAGAGCAGCCGTCCATCCACTTGTAATAATCCAACAAACTAGATTCAGCCGAGATACGCTCTCCATCGTCGGCTGAGGTTTGGAGTGAGAGCAGACCGACACAGAACAAAACATCGGGAATCTGTTTCCTCAGGTATAATGACGGGGTACAGATTGGACATGAATTAATAACTGAACCACCCACGTGCATAAAGACAAAGCACAAGCGATAATAGAGATCAAAATTAACAATATTGATGTGCAAGCAATCCTATATACAGGTGCTACTGTCAGTGTCATGAGTATGGACTTATTCAGAGTACTGGGGAAAGAAAAGCGTATGCTGACTTTTCCTGTGAACAATTGCAAAGTCACTGGAGCCATCAGTGCACAGCGACAAATAATTAAACACCAAGTGTGGGTAGATATGTGTATAGGGGAGAAGCCATAGCGTACTCATACCTGGTAGTAAAGGGTTTAAAGGTAGCCTGCATTTTGGGGTAGATTTTTTGAGAGAAAGGGACGCAGTAATCGACCTTCTCGGGGAAAATTAAGTTTAATGAACGCGGGTAGGAGGATAGAATTGTCCATGCTCAGATCTGAAGAGGTACCTGTGCCTAATTGTAATGCCATTAACATAAAATGTAGGAATCAGTGGATACTACATTTATACAATCAATCTCTAGGACAAAATCAATGCAACAGCAGGATTTGGTACAGTTATTATCTAACTATGCAGATGTATTTTCAGAACGACCAGGAGTTGTTAAGGGGTATCAATACAATATCGAGGTGAAGCCTCACAAAACCTACTGTCGAGCCTCATACTCCATTCCTTGGTACAAGAAGGAAATAGTAGCTAAAGAAATTAGAAAACTGATCGAGTGGGGAATAATAGAACCCTCTTTGTCCCCTTATACACTCCTGGAAATGGAAAAAAGAACACATTGACACCGGTGTGTCAGACCCACCATACTTGCTCCGGACACTGCGAGAGGGCTGTACAAGCAATGATCACACGCACGGCACAGCGGACACACCAGGAACCGCGGTGTTGGCCGTCGAATGGCGCTAGCTGCGCAGCATTTGTGCACCGCCGCCGTCAGTGTCAGCCAGTTTGCCGTGGCATACGGAGCTCCATCGCAGTCTTTAACACTGGTAGCATGCCGCGACAGCGTGGACGTGAACCGTTAGTGCAGCTGACGGACTTTGAGCGAGGGCGTATAGTGGGCATGCGGGAGGCCGGGTGG
This sequence comes from Schistocerca cancellata, assembly GCF_023864275.1. Lineage (NCBI taxonomy): Eukaryota > Metazoa > Arthropoda > Insecta > Orthoptera > Acrididae > Schistocerca > Schistocerca cancellata. The sequence goes on from NC_064634.1 coordinate 269,081,767, forward strand.
ACGTACCGCCGAATTGCTCAAAACGTGGGGCGTGAGGTCTCCACAGTACATCGATGTTGTCGCCAGTGGTCGGCGGAAGGTGCACGTGCCCGTCGACCTGGGACCGGACCGCAGCGATGCACGGATGCACGCCAAGACCGTAGGATCCTACGCAGTGCCGTAGGGGACCGCACCGCCACTTCCCAGCAAATTAGGGACACTGTTGCTCCTGGGGTATCGGCGAGGACCATTCGCAACCGTCTCCATGAAGCTGGGCTACGGTCCCGCACACCGTTAGGCCGTCTTCCGCTCACGCCCCAACATCGTGCAGCCCGCCTCCAGTGGTGTCGCGACAGGCGTGAATGGAGGGACGAATGGAGACGTGTCGTCTTCAGCGATGAGAGTCGCTTGTGCCTTGGTGCCAATGATGGTCGTATGCGTGTTTGGCGCCGTGCAGGTGAGCGCCACAATCAGGACTGCATACGACCGAGGCACACAGGGCCAACACCCGGCATCATGGTGTGGGGAGCGATCTACTACACTGGCCGTACACCACTGGTGATCGTCGAGGGGACACTGAATAGTGCACGGTACATCCAAACCGTCATCGAACCCATCGTTCTACCATTCCTAGACCGGCAAGGGAACTTGCTGTTCCAACAGGACAATGCACGTCCGCATGTATCCCGTGCCACCCAACGTGCTCTAGAAGGTGTAAGTCAACTACCCTGGCCAGCAAGATCTCCGGATCTGTCCCCCATTGAGCATGTTTGGGACTGGATAAAGCGTCGTCTCACGCGGTCTGCACGTTCAGCACGAACGCTGGTCCAACTGAGGCGCCAGGTGGAAATGGCATGGCAAGCCGTTCCACAGGACTACATCCAGCATCTCTACGATCGTCTCCATGGGAGAATAGCAGCCTGCATTGCTGCGAAAGGTGGATATACACTGTACTAGTGCCGACATTGTGCATGCTCTGTTGCCTGTGTCTATGTGCCTGTGGTTCTGTCAGTGTGATCATGTGATGTATCTGACCCCAGGAATGTGTCAATAAAGTTTCCCCTTCCTGGGACAATGAATTCACGGTGGTCTTATTTCAATTTCCAGGGGTGTAGTAGTCCTTTGGTGGCGGTAGCAAAAGCAGACGGACAGGTACGGTTAGTATTAGATGCGATAGACATAAACGAAATTGTTGTACCTGTCAGGATTCATCCGGAAAACTTAGATGAGCAAATTCAAAAATTCCATGGAGTGCAATATTTGACATCTGTTGATATGAAAAGTTCATTCTGGCAAATCCTGCTCACACTCGAATCGAGGAAATATACTGCATTTATATTTGAGGGAAGGAGCTACCAATTTAGGGTACTACCTTTTGGCCTAAATGTAAGTGCAGGAGTTTTCATAACAGCCCTCTACGCGGTTTTAGGTCCGCATTTGCTGCAAAGGGTAACAGTGTATGTAGACGATCTGGTGATTGCTACTGCCACCTGGGAGGAGCACGTAGAACTACTGGGTAGAGTCTTAGAATGGTTTAAGCAAGCGGGAGTAACAGCGAATCTTGAGAAATCCAAATTTGGACGTATTCAGATTAAATTTTTTCTAGGTCACATAATAACACCACAACGCATCAAACCTGACAGCAAAAAACTTGACGCAATTCGTGGGTTTCCTAGCCCGAGAACTAAGAGACAACTCAAAGCGTTTATATGTCTTGCATCCTTTTTTAGACGGTTTGTTCCTAACCAATTAATGAATAACGAGTCGTTATTGAGCCGGTTGCGTAAAAATGGACAGAAGAATGTCAACGCGCATTTGACGCTATCAAAAACGCCTTGGTGAATGCAAACATACTGCGACACCCAGACATGACAAAAGATTTTTGCATAGCGACAGATTCGTGTTCACACGGTCTGGGCGCTTGTTTGTTTCAGTGGGTCAGGAGCAACGACCCCACAACAACCAATGTAATCGAATTTGCCAGCCGCACACTAAACAGCTGTGAGAGAGCATATTCCGCTACCGAGTTAGAGGCTCTTGCAGTGGTTTGGGCGGTAAAGAAATTCAATTATTACATACATGGCTAAGAAATCAAAGTATTCAGTGACCACCAGGCTCTGAGCTATTTAATGTCTTGCAAATTATACCATACCCGCTTGCTAAGATGGAGGTTAGCATTGCATGAAAATAAAATTAAGATAATGTACGTAAAAGGATAAGATAATGTTGTAGCTGACGCCTTGTCGAGGCTCCCACTAGGGCAATCCTCACTATCAAAGATTTTGGAACAATCGGAGGAATATCGAATACTCTTAGTACAAGATAAGGTACATAGGAGGGACTTTTTACATATGTGTAAGAATATGTCTACATTGCAGGAAACTGATCCGATTTGGCGAGATGTCAGTAGCAAAATTAAAGAAGGAACCAATCTTAAAAGCGTTCTGAACTTCAAAATAGTAGATAATATTCTGATTATAAAACAGGTGTATCAAATGACCATGGAGTCGTGTGTATACCGCAACAGGCTATCCCAGCTGTAGTGTGGCACACGCATTTAGCATGGGGTCACGCTGGGATAGGCAAAACAATAAGGATTTTATCCAGATACTGTTACTTTAAGGGAATAAGCCAGCAGACTCGCACCAATATCAGGACTTGTCCTCTGTGCCAAAAAGCTAAGTTTCAAAATAAGTCCACAAGGTTTGAACTGCATCCTATAGTGCCTCAACGGCCACTTCAGTTAATATCTATAGACATAGCAGGACCCTACCCTCGAGCCAGGGGTGGATTAAAGTACATTTTAGCGGTATATGACCTTTTCTCTAAATACTTAAAAATATACTGCCTTAAATCAGCCACCGCTCGTGGAATAGTTAAATGGTTAGGGAAAGAATATTTTACACAGGTGGGTAAGCCTGAAGCGATAATATCGGATAATGCTTCCTACTTTACAGGTTATACCTGGAAGAACTATTTACATGAACAAGGTATAAAGCACATACTAATATCCCGTTTTCACCCACAAGCAAGTTTAGTAGAAAGAACATTTGGAGAGTTAAATAATTTTTTCAGGTTATACATTGCATGTAAGCACACAAGATGGCCAGATCTGATACCTAAATTTTTGGAAATTCACAACGCAACCCCGCATGCCTCTACGGGGTATCCACCAAACGAGATTATAATGAATTATAATAGAGTACTGAGTGAGTGGCTGGCACCTTTGCTTAAGGTCCCAGTCATTCCTGAGCCTAAGGAAGAGAGGATAAGAAAAGCAGGGTGCCACCTTACCAGGTGCGCTCAGAAAAGGAAGGAAAAATACAATCGACATGTGACGAATAATCAAAAACTTAGTGCTGGGGACTTGGTGCTCTTACGCAATCATCCTAAGCCCTCGACATCCTTGAAACAGAATAGCAAGTGGCAACTGGTGTACAATGGACCTTTTAGAATAGTAAGTGTGCCACATGAGTGTAGCTATCTCTTAGCAGACCCCCACTCAGGAAAAGTACGGGGACTGTATCTGCGTAAGGATGTGAAAATATTCCTACAGTAAATGACTAATAGTCCTACGTGTTATGTGTAAAAATAAGGTACACCATTCTTTCGAAAATGAATGAACATTAATGGTGTGTGATCTGTAGAGATAATGTACTAGTGTAGAAGTATTTAGTTATAAGAATATGATTGACTTCTCTTTTGCTTATGAATATTTGTGTTATGTCTTCTTTTAATTAGTGTTAGCTTAAACATACTCTAAATGTCTGCACAGATAACCTGATTAGTGCAATTATTTATAGTGTTAAATTGTGACAGAGATCAGTCAGGAGGAACATTTTAGTAGTGATTAGTTTGTGTACTGCATAATATTCTATATGTGTGTCAAACTTGAAATATTTCTTGGTACAATCTTTTCTATGTATGTATGTACATATTTGTAGCTGTCAGATTGACAGATTCGAACCCAGAATAATATCAATAATATGAGACCCTGAGAACTTTATTTTCAAACCAGTTTTATCAAAGAGAATAATTTGCATATTGCAAATTTAAGTAACGCAAAGTTACGCATAAAGAAGCTTCAATTGAAGCATGTGCAGATCCAGTCAGTAAAAAAGAGCTAGCCTGATACAGTCCAAGTCAATTTTAGCCTACAGAGACTACACTGTAGTTACGTAGGACCTTGCAAGTAAAGTGAGACATGATTTCAAAGGAGTTATTGAACAATATGCCTGAATCCGGCTGGAATGCACAAATAAAATCTACTCGAACATAAATATAGATGATTTTTGGGCAAACTAATACGACATTTTAATATTTGTTACCATGTACGCAATTATCACACACCTTGGTAAAGAGCGAACAAAGAAGTTACGAATGTGCTGTTACAAAAAATTGCACAACGGACATTGTAACTGAAAAAACTTAAACAAAAATGTAGTATTGTGTGGCAGAGACAGACAGTGACTGTTAAACCTGCAGCAATACGTCACGAGGTTGTTTTGATCAAGCAATAAGAAACTGTATCATCGCCGTGTGTGCAAGTGGACCAGGAACTAGCACGACACGAACAGTGAGCCGATAACAGACGGTGGACCAAGCTAGTGTCAAACTATAACTCTTTGTGTGTCAAGGGACGCCAGAAAAGCGCATTGACTACAGTGATACATTTTGTCCTAAGGTGAAAACTTGCGTGTGACTAATGACAAGTCATGACATGGTGAAAAAATATTGTGTGCCCATAAAACGTGTTACTGTGACAACGAAACATTGTGCAAACCAGACTAGTGAAGGCCTACTGAACAATAACTGCCAATAACTGTGTGCGTTCTTTCCCACAGCAGGAAAAATGCCCATAAGGATAGTACACTGTTTGTGAACTTGTTGCATGTTTGCTGGAGCACTGCAAGAAGATGTCTCACGGGCGAGCTGATATACAACGCGCATCCGGCTACTTCAGCCATGCAGCGGCCGCAGCAGCCCGTAGCAGACCAGACAGCCACACGCCTCTCCGCGCCGTAGCTGTCAACACCGGGGGCGGTGACCTACACGGAGCCGACGCGCCGCGCCGAGCGCCGCTCAACAATCACTCCGCACCGCTCACCAACTACAGCATTATTGACATATTCCAAAATATTTACACAAACTCATAACATGTCAATGAACTCGATTTTTGATAAACATTGAACATTTATTATGTATACCCGTAAATTGACAAGAGAAAATGATCACTAACAAGCGTAGGAGATGGATATGTAACACGTAGGTAGTGGAAACATTATGAAAAGTGACGTTGTGCTAAATTATTTCAAAAAACTAAGTGATATATCCTAGGACAAGTGACCTTGCAGTATATCGCAAAAATAATAATTACGAGTTGTAAATCACACACAACAAACTTTCGTTGAACTGTATGTGACTGTGATATTATGTAACCGTTGATGACAAACTGCTAAATCAATTCAAAAGAATTACTGTTAAAGAGACAAGATTAATCATGAACCAACTGGGATGGCTGGGCTCCGGCACAGTTTTGCCCAGGTTTCCTGTCTGCCTTCGCCCAAATGGGGGAGCCATGAACATATATAACCCTGGGACTAATTAAAAGAGCCATTCCATATTTAAAAAATACAGAATTGTAAAGAACGTTACTGGCACCATTGTGTCAAAGTATACAGACTCTTTGCCAAATGCTGCCAGGGGGCAATGTAACGTTCCCTTGCAGCACACACACACACTATTAATAAACTAAAATTTAATTGTACTTATATACGCCACTATGAAGCAATTTGTATATACTGTAATTATTTAACAAAAGATATTATTTAATTTTGTATAAAGGACATTCGTTATTATTGTAAAATTTTCTGTAATTGTGTTCTCGATGTATTTATAATTGTAATATTTCTATACCCATAATGCAATTACGAAATGTGTCAATATCTGCGATAAGAAAAATGTAAAATACAGCCGCAGATTGCAAAGAGACATTAACGGTTGAAAGTGATATAAATAGGAATACATAGTGTGCATTCTTTGTCGTCTTCCTCAAGAGCTGAGAGAGAGAGGAACCTGTGACGTAGCATTTTATGAATGGGTAGACTTCACTTGTCTGTATCTAGATTTAGCCGCCATTAGAGGAGAAATTACAAACTAATGTAAGATGAATTATTGTTGTGGTCTAAATACATTATAATTTATCAAAAGTGTGTATTACTAATGTAAATTAGCTTGCCCATGTCATCTATAATATTTCTTTAAAGAATTTTCAGCATTTTTAGCAATTATCGCTGGTGTTGCTGGGCTGTGCCGTGACCGAACGATTTGCAGCGGCGGCACATTTAAAAAATTGTTCCGCTAAGAAAAATTAACCAAACCCGTAAATCGGGAGCAGATAAAAATTAGCAGTGAATTAAGAAAATGTTTTTCTTTTACAGCGATCCTGAGACTGACGGAATTTATTACTAGTTTCACATTCGTGCATTCATAGGCGGATAGTTAACGCTGAAGTTCAACAATTTGTTGGTTCTTTCAAATAACTTAAATGTATAGTGAAGTGTATTTTATCAATGATAATTAAACGTTCAGGTCGGCTTGGCAATATTTAACCATTTTCTGCACATAGAGACAGTCTTGTGTTCCATACCTAACGCCGGGAAAGAATTCAGTAAATATATATTAAAAAAAAACCACTGCATTTAGAAAATGTGTGCCAAGGCCGAATTATGTAAAAGATTTAATTCTCAACTAAATATTCTCAATCAGTTAATATGAATTTATCAGCATGAGAGGGTTGACTAAGTTCACGTAATTTTAAATGTACTTAACTCTGTCTAAAGTAATTTTTATTACCACACGTAAATAAGGGGTTCTACAACAAAGTTCTTACTGAAAGAAACAAAGGAAAAAATAACAAAAAAACAATTTTAAAATAGGGTGACCACTTATTTTTTTTTCTTTTAATTTCATTAAATACGGCAACGTAGTAGATTACGCAGACAAGCTAGTGCGCATTCTTCTCGCAGAATGATTCATTTCATTACAAATATTACCTCACTGTTCAAAATTCTCCAAGCGACATTCACTCCTGAGAGTGGCTACAACGATTTCAGTACTGTTTCCCACCTTCATCGCTAATCTGTCATAAATACGAATAGTCGCGCGGAGTGGCCGTGCGGCTTCGGGTGCCATGTCACGGATTGCGCGGCCGCTCCCACCGGAGGTTTGAGTCCTCCCTCGGGCATGGGTGTGTGTGATGTTCTTAGCATATGTTAGTTGAAGTTAGTTTACGTAGTGTGTAAGCCTAGGGACTGATGACCTCAGCAGTTTGGCCCCTTAGGAGTTCACACATTTTATGCACAGATATAGGCCTATGTGTGGCTGTTTAGAATTTGAAGCAGCTCTAAGAATGAGAGCAATCGCACAAGAATTCCAAACTGAAGGGGAACTATATCTCGCGTTTTTGTCGGCATAGTGGTCTGAAGCAACGCAAGACAAAGTGAAAAACAGTGTCATTATGCTAAAGGATTTTAAACCCTCAGAATTTTCCAGCCTACCAGATTATTTTCAGCACATGACACGCAAGAATCGCTTCTTATCCAGTGTACATAGTTCCTCTGTGTTGATAATAATTTGGCTGAACTGCCGACACGTTTGTGACACACTATTTCAACCGGAGGTTACAAGAAAAACATTGAGGCCTTTCAAAATTTACTCCAAGATTCTGAAGTTGACCGTGAGGTATCGAACTAGATATACAGAGACAGTAACTGACAGAATTTACAGTCTCAACATAACAGATTATATGAAGGATATTCTGTAAATTGCATCAAGAGTAGTGAACAGAATAATCAGTTTTCTAATAGCTGTAATTACAATTATTCATAAAATTGGCATTCAGGAGACCAGTCTGAAAAACCGCGGAAATTTCTGGGACAGAAACAGAGAGGTTACGACAATAATTGTGCCTCCAGTAGACACCAGTACAATGAAAGGAATAACATTAACTGACGTGAAAGACTACACGTTAATTCAGACCGCAAAACTGAGGACACTGATTGGTTCCAGGCAACCTGACTATCACCACAATCAAGGACGAGATTGTTCACGTGATCGTAAAATTATAATCAGGAGAGGCGTGAACACAGAAACCTTAGTGTGGAACTATGCGCTGAAGTAACTGAGGTCAGATAACCTAATCTACGAGACAATGCCAGGCGTGATGGGCCGTCACAGAGACGACAGATAGCGTACAGGCAAAGAACCCGTCTGTCGACACAGGGAGTCTTTCTATTCATACAATAAATTTTGTAATGTGTGAAACTATCAGTAATCGCAAAGAGAGAGATGTCAGATAAAACAGAGCATAATCATGCGAATATAGGGGCTGATGAAGTCCAAGTACCAAACTTGAAAATAATTAGTGTTTTTAGAATGAAAATTTCACTCTGCAGCGGAGCGTGCTCTGATATGAAACCAACTGGTAGATTAAAAGTGTGTGCCCATAGTTTTAATCTGCCAGCAAGTTTCAAAGTGTTTTTGACGGGGTAATGCATTGGTCGCAACGGCAAGTAAAGCGTTTCTGAAGAAGAAAAATGTGTTAACATCGAGTATAGATTTAAATGTCAGGAAGTCGTTTCTGAAAGTATTTGTATGGAGTGTAGCCACGTATGGAAGTGAAACGTGGACGATAAATAATTTAGACAAGAAGAGAATAGAAGCTTTCGAAATGTGGTGCTACAGAAGAATGCTGAAGATTACATGGGTAGATCACATAACTAATGAGGAGGTATTGAATAGAATTGGGGAGAAGAGGAGCTTGTGGCACAACTTGACTAGAAGAAGGGATCGGTTGGTAGGACCTGTTCTGAGACGTCGAGAGATCATCAATTTAGTATTGGAGGGCAGCGTGGAGGGTAAAAATCGTAGAGGGAGACCAAGAGATGAATACACTAAGCAGATTCAGAAGGATGTAGGCTGCAGTAGGTACTGGGGGATGAAGAAGCTTGCACAGGATAGAGTAGCATGGAGAGCTGCATCAAACCAGTCTCAGGACTGAAGACCACAACAACAACAACATGCATTGGTCAAATGATGAGGACAAAAATGAAACAGGCATGCATCCACAAGCAGTAGGGAACAAAACTGATGATATTGTAGTGGATTTTGATGACACTTTTTTAGAGAATCATTTTGTGACACACATTCTGAGGAGAGAGGAATACATTTTGTCTAGTTTTCTCATTAGATACGTCTTGCTGCAAGATAATGAGACAATCAGAAAATCTTAATCCATCCTGTAGTGTGAGTTAATGTTGGACAGGTTTCTTTGTCAGTATTAGTAGACTTGGGTGGTCCTACTTCATTTATCAATGAGACAGCATGCAGTAAATGTCAGGAGTTAACTGTTTTTCCCACATTTCCATTGCTACAAACCAAAATTAAGGAAGTTATTGCCAGTAAAACTGTAGAGATCAGAAACCAAATACGTTTGGATTTCATTTGCCAAGGTCATTAGCTCTCTGCCACCGTCTTAATTGTGCCCCATAGTACTAAACAAATAATGGTATGTGTTGATTTCTTAACTGGATACAAGGCTGTTCTAATTGTTAATGACTTTAAGGCGAAATATGAAGTCTCTGGCAAGTTAGTCTGTTTGCAGTTCGAGGACTGATGTTTCAAAGGAGGAAGAAGACATAAGCTGTTTGAAGTTTTTATCTTCATCAAAATCAGAACCTTCCACTGAAGCTATTGATCTGAAATCAGTTACTTTTCAGGAGACTTTTCATATCTCTGAAATTATATGCGAGAAAATAGTGTGGAGGGTGCTTCTGAAGTAGATAGGCAGTTTGATCCAATATCTTACAGTCACACTCTGAAGTCTTTGTCAACTAACTTAGTACCATACAAAACTTTCTGTATGAATTTAAACCAAAGCAACATATGATGTTTTTTGTTCCACCTTGTACTAATCTATTGGTCTACTAGGAAAGGGTGAAGAATGGGATCCTGTCTATTTTAGCTCAGATGTCACTGAAGCCATTGTGAGTTCTTACAACAATCCATATCATATAACTGAAAAAAGAGATAGGTCAATAAATTTCATGTTATATTTAAGACAAATCAGTACCGTTATTCTTCTTGAAACAAATCGTCCTCAGTCACTGGCGCAACGTTTTGAGGTTGTATGAATTGACTTCTAAGAATATAATGTACCCTAGGGACAAGGTAGCCTAGGATGGATTTCAAAGACTGAAGGATGCACTTGTTACTGCACGTATACTATATCATTCAGATCTGTCATGTGACTTTTATACTTCTACTGACAGCTCCAGATTTGGACTAGGTGTGCATTTTCTTCAGGAATTTGAGGAAAATGGTTCATTACCAAAAGGACTATCGCATTTCCCAGTCGCATTTTATCTAAATTAGAACATAATTACTCTGTAACTGAAATGGAGGCCCTGGCTGAAGTTTCAGCTTTTGATAAATTATGCTACTTCTCGTATGGCAAGCATACAACGATATACACTGATCACCATGCCCTGCAGTTTCTGATGACTGCTGAGTTAAATAACGATCGTCTGAAGTGTTGGGCTCCAACTCTGTAGGAGTTCCATTTTACCATTGATTACATTATGGGAACATAAAACACAAAAGCTGATACTTTGCCTCATTCACCTGTCGGTCTCGTCAAAGCAACTGGAGAAGTCTGTCAGGAAAATAACTTTAGTATCCTACACATTCAGAATGTGGTATTTGAGAGTTACATTTTACTATCACTTTCCGTCCTCACTAAGGAATAAGATAAGGATAGATACTCTATGGAGTGAAATCGTAGATAAATGGAATGACAAAGATAATGTAGCTGATGTGGAACAATTTTTTTTTTGAAATTTAGGAGTCCTGATATTGAATTGTGAGTTGTATGTATTCCTGATGATGTAATAAGTAAACATATGTGGTAGAGAGGAGTAATTATAGCGGACCTAGGAACGGTAGTCGTGACCGACCCCAGAATAATTATCGAACAAGAAACAACACGGGTGCCGTAAACAGTACGGGTGGTCCGCCAGTGGGTGTTGAAATTCGTCCCGCAAACCCGCGGCACAATCCGACAAATGCCTCTAATCAAAGGGATCAATGACTGTTGGCTGGCTCGGTTGGCATCAAACTTAATGAGGACCGGTGCTATTGATGGTATTGATGTGCATTTGAATAAAGGAAGACGATATTAGGGAAGATTTGTTGAGGGAGGGCCACAGTATTGGTGTGCCCGAGGTAAACCCAGTCACCTCTGTTTCGTAAAATTACAGTGTATATTTTCCAATGTTTTGATTCACTCTGGTGTGATTAAAATTAAAGTGTATATTTTCTGTGTATTGTAAAGGGTCCCCCAATATGTGTGTAGTTATTTCTTCTTGTCAGCAGAAAGGAGTAGTGTTGTGCAGCTTCAAAACGTCTGAATGTGAATGATCATGAGGCTCATGTGAAGTGTTTCCTGTTACGGTAAGATGGCTTTCGTTTTTTGATGACTAAAAAGGTATCGGGTGTGTTGCCGTGGCGAGTCAATGGTCGTAAGGTAATTCTTGATGATAAATTACAGTTTTAGTGTTCTTATTCCCCTTGGGTGAGCATGATTCAGTGAGATTTTTTCAAATGTACTGCGATGTTAATGAAGCAACTTGGTGACTTGTAGGTGAAGGACTTGTGTATGAAGGGAGATTAATAGTGTTTGATTTTCAGAGTTGCCATCTTATAAGATATTTGGAATGTGTAACTTGCCGTCACATACTACTAGGTACGGTTGAGGACACCAGGGTGTGAAACCCCAGAAGATGTATATGGAAACAGCTTATAAACTCAAGCAGCTTGATATTTAATAGAGAATCAATGCGACTACCTCCAAGCTAAAATAACATGACGGTAGGTGAGGACCCCTGGGGACATGTGGTGAGTAAGTGTGTAATCATTATGAGTATCTTATGATAGCAGTAAGTTGGGTACTCATGGCCCTGGACAATGGATTTCTTTTGACAGTATTTTTTTATGTACTTATAGGACGAAGTGTTTATGTGTTTGCTAATAGGATAGGATGATTTTTATTTTCATTTTTATGCCCACTGACCTTTTGCATTAGTCTGATGAATAGATGTTGAAACGTTTACCATTCCAGATGTAACTTGAATGAACCTTCTGTGTCTCATTAATCATAACTTTTATTATGCAATGTCCATAGAAAAGAAGTCTCGGAAATTTTTCACAGATCAGCAAACATGTTCTGCAAACCTTGGAGGAGCAGTCAATGAACAACGATATGGGTATTGGTGTTGAAAGGAATATTTTCTTTATATGTGGGAATTGTAGTCGGCCTATATGGTGATGGTGACTAGTACGAGCTGTGTAGATTGTGTGTGAGAGCGTGGTTAGGAGCAGGTAGAGTTTTGTGTCTGTAGCTAGCAGCGGCGCCAAATCCTATCCAAATCCTGACCAAACCTTGTACAAGATCTACCCTGAATGATTGACAGCAGATGTAATGCTGGAGCTATATTTTATAAAAAGGATTTTTTGTTTGTGTGAATATTGGTTATTTAATTTTCTTCATTGTTTTTTTTATTAGTAATGTTAAGAAGGCCCTTTTTGTCAAGTTAATTTTGGGCACTATTTCATGTATTGATCAGGAGTGAGAAACTCCGAAGATTTTGTGGTAATCTGTACACATGATATTTTGTAACGATCCCTGTGAGCGCAGTTCTTAAGTGGGTGCAAGGCCGCCTAGGGAGCGTCCGCATCAGAAAGCACAGGGCTTGGTCCACCGGCAGGCGTTGCCGAACCCTGGTATCAACGGCGAAGCAGTGATGCGGCGAGCGGTCACAGCTGTTTCCCCGTCAGAGGGGAGGGGACGCTGGTCTTCCCCCAGGCGCAGGCTCACACCGGAGTCCGCAGGCGTGTCACCACGGCAGCACCAGCTGATGGCCGGCGTTCCACCCCATGCGCTAGTCATCTGACAAGCGAAAGGGAAAGTATGACGCACACCAGGCGAGGCCGCCGATCCCTGAGCGCCGCTAGTTCAGACGGCTGCTGCGGTGACGTAACGCCCACTGCCCGGAGGGACGCGGGTCCCACCACTGACGCATCAGCTGAGACGGTGCAAAGAGGTGATAAGCGGGTCTCGAGCCCGACACCCGCACGAGTTTACGTCGACCTCGATGCGACGCAGAAGAGCGCGTGTCTCCCCATTGACACGACAGGAGACGGGGGCGTGTGTCGGTAAAACACATTCCTCCACAACACACGGACGACGACCGCCAAGCCGCCTTCTCGATGATGAGGCAGGGCCCACAAGTGGCGATGTCCTGCAAATCTGCAACGCAGAACCATCCCATAGTATGGACGCAGAGGGTGGAAACGGGCACGAGGCAACGTCGCGGGGTGCTGTCTAGGATGAACAACCTGGGTTACAACGGACGTTACAATCAACGCCGCTGCGAACTCCCCGGTTCAGTGTTGTGGTCCCCTAGTAGCTTATCCTCCAAGTCGCCTTTAGAAGAGACGCCCACCCCAGCGCCTAAAGAGAATACCCAGTGAAACAACCATGTGGTGAAACTGAAAAATGACAGCGTGTCAACGAGTTGATTTCTGGATGTGTTTTTGTACTCATGTCTTATTTTCCATAGGTGATTATTTACCAGCTGTCATACCACTGGGTTCATTAATGATTTTGTATCACTGTATTTGTTGTGAATATTGTATTTTGCACTTTCACTTGCATGTTTTTATATATGTCAGCACCAGATGATACTGCTTTGGTTCGTGATAATGATTTTGCATCATTGTATTTGTTTATATATTTATATATATTATGTACCTGTTCACCTATGTCTCTATGTTAACTTTTGATAGTTGGTTAAAGCAATTTTAAAATAATATCTCATGGTTGTGGTCGTAATAGGTCAGATGACATGATGTTAGCGTAGTATATCACACTTAATTTAATTTGTTCTGTTTGCTTTGCGGACCGCATGAGGTCACAATAATTGACTAAGGTCAGATAAAGCTCACTTGGATATAAGAGATTAATCAACTCCTTTGTGCTGCTGTTTACTGTTGCAATTGTTACTCGTTAGGGTATGTTTGTTTCGAAGACTGTTGGCGAATCTCCTAGCATGGCGAGAAAATTCGCGGCACAGTCTTCTCCGGGACGTTTGGGGTGATGAAAGCGTCCTGTAGCCACCTTTCATTGCCAACTCTCGTAGTGGTCAAGTCGGCAAAGAGGTTTCCGCTACTTGGGAGAAATCCACCTGCGTTAGGTTGGTGGCGGAAATGGCATCCTGGGGTTTTCCCGTCCACGCGGAGCGTGGAAGAGGCTGGAGAAGCGGGAGGCAGTCTGCCGCCGGTACAGGAAGCGTACACAGCTGTGCTCCAGTCGAAGAAGGGTGAGTTGGACTGACCGCGTGGCGCGTTGTCACATAGAGAGGGGAGCTTTTAGCTTTTGGTCTCGAATTTCGTCTTATAAAGATTTACTTGCTGGGTTGCAGCAGGGAATGCAAGGCTTTTGTAGACTTTCAGTTTGATTCCCAATGCAGTCTTGACTTTGATCCGTGAGAGGAACGCGGCACAAAGGAGTTGCATATGTTGAAGTGCCCTCGGTTCAGTGTGACTGTTTATGTACCTACAACTGTGTGTGTATGCTTCTAATCTTTTCCGGATCTTGGTAATTTTTGTGTATTTGTGAATTTTCTTTGTCTCATGTGATTAAAATTTGGCCACGGTCCATAGAAATTATCTCCACGGACCGAGTGGGCACGCGAGTCTGTTATGAAACGTGTAGTATTTCACAAGCAATTGTACATAGTTAGCATGCAACAGCAGTTTATAGACGCACTACATCAATGTTTTAAGGAATAAATAATTTTGCCTTCAATCTTATCTTGTGTACCGATGTTACGTCGCCGTTACCTTCGCCATTTACCTTGTAGTTTTCCTTGTTGGCCCACCTATAGCGTTTCCATGTGCACAGGTGTAGTGATTAGTGTCCCTTTTTTTATCTGAAACAAATGCTCTGGAATAGATCGTGTTTTCACGAATCTTGCTGCAGGCTGCACTTACGCATGGTGTTCACGACCTCTTTACTTTACTCAATATTTGATTCACGGGAAGAATGCCTGGATCATATTAATAACTACATCCCATTCATTATCAATGAATTTACAATGAATGTTCTTTTGTGAGTTTTTCTTATTAATAAATTAAGTAATTTTCCGACTCAGTGCTACCTCTTCTTTGTCGTGTGGCTAGAGTTGGTGGCGACCCTATCTTTTATATTGATTTCAGTGTCAAGTAGCATTTTCTTATTCAAAGTGCGCGTGGCTCTTTTAGCTATCAGGATACATTCGAAGGGCGCTTCATGGTTCTTGCACATAGCGTCCTTTTATTCACGCTACTTTTATTCACGCTACTTACAACGTCTCAAAAATGAGATCGACAGGAAGTGCAAAATGGCTAAGCAGGCATGGCTAGAGGACCAATGTAAGGATGTAGAGGCTTATCTCACTAGCGGTGTCCGCCCCAGTAGCTGAGTGGTCAGCGTGACGGATTGCCGTCCTCCGGGCCCGGGTTCGATTCCCGGCTGGGTCGGAGATTTTCTCCGCTCAGGGACTGGGTGTTGTGTTGTGTTCATCATCATTTCATCCCCATCCGGCGTGCAGGTCGCCCAATGTGGCGCCGAATGTAATAAGACCTGCGCCAAGGCGGCCGGACCTGCCCCGCGAGGGGCCTCCCGGCCACTGACGCCAAACGCTCATCATCATTCCATTTCTCACTAGCGGTAAGATAGATACTGCCTACAGGAAAATTAAAGAGATCCTTGGAAAAAAGAGAGCCACTTGTTTGATTATCAAGAGCTCAGATGGAAACCCAGTTCCAAGCAAAGAAGGGAAAGCAGAAAGGTGGAAGGAGTATATAGAGGGTCTATAGAAGGGCGATGTTCTTGAGGACAACATTATGGAAATGGAAGTGGATGTAGATGAAGAGGAAATGGGAGATATGATACTCCGTGAAGAGTTTGACAGAGCACTGAAAGCCCTGAGACGCAACAAAGGTCCGGGAGTAGACAACATTCCATTAGAACTACTAACAGCCTTGGGAGAGCCAGTACTGACAAAACTCTACCATCTGGTTAGCAAGATGTAGGAGACAGGCGAAATACCCTCAGACTTCAAGAAGAATATAATAATTCCAATCCCAAAGAAAGCAGGTGTTAACAGATGTGAAAATTACCGAACTATCAGTTTAATAAGCCACGGCTGCAAAATACTAACATGAATTCTTTACAGACGAATGGAAAAACTATTAGAAGCCGATCGGGGAAGATCAGCTTTGATTCCGTAGAAATATTGGAACACGTGAGGCAATACTGACCCTACGACTTATCTTAGAAGCTAGATTAAGGAAAGGCAAACCTACGTTGCTAGCATTTGTAGACTTAGAGAAAGCGTTTGAAAATGGCGACTGGAATACTCTCTTTCGAATTCTGAAGATGGCAAGGGAAAAATACAGGGAGCGAAAAGATATTTACAATTTGTACAGAAACCAGATGGCAGTTATAAGGGTCGAGGGGTATGAAAGGGAAGCAGTGGTTGGGAAGGGAGTGAGACAGGGTTGTAGCCTCTCCCCGATGTTATTCAGTCTCTATATTGAGCAAGCAGTAAAGAAAACAAACTTCGGAGTAGGTATTTAAATCCATGGAGAAGAAATAAATACTTTGAGGTTCGCCGATGACATTGTAATTATGTCAGAGACAGCAAAGGACTGGGAGGAGCAGTTGAACGGAATGGATGGTGTCTTGAAAGGATGATATAAGATGAACATCAACAAATGCAAAACAAGGATAATGGAATGTAGTCGAATTAAGTCGGATGATGCTGAGGGAATTAGATTAGGAAATGAGACACTTAAAGTAGTAAAGTATTTGGGGAGCAAAATAACTGATGTTTGTCGAAGTAGAGAGGATATAAAATGTAGACTGGCAATGGCAAGGAAAGCGTTTCTGAAGAAGAGAAATTTGTTAACATCGAGTATAGGTTTATGTGTTAGGAAGTCGTTTCTGAAAGTATTTGTATGGAGTGTAGCCATGTATGGAAGTGAAACATGGACGATAAATAGTCTGGACAAGAAGAGAATAGAAGCTTTCGAAATGTGGTGCTACAGAATAATGCTGAAGATTAGATGGGTGGATCACATAACTAATGAGGAAGTGTTGAATAGTATTGGGGAGAAGAGAAGTTTCTGGCACAACCTGACTAGAATAAGGGATCGGTTGGTAGGACACGTTCTGAGGCATCAAGGGATCAGCAGTTTAGTACTGGAGGGCAGTGTGGAGGATAAAAATCGTAGAGGGAGACCAAGACATGAATACACTAAGCAGATTCAGAAGGATGTAGGTTGCAGTAGGTACTGGGAGATGAAGAAGCTTGCACAGGATAGAGTAGCATGGAGAGCTGCATCAAACCTGTCCCAGGACTGAAGACCACAACAACAACAACATCTAAATGAAGAGATGTTTTAAAGTATAAACATTTCAGAAAGTCAGTGAGGAGTAGAAGCTGACATTATTTCACTACTGATTATGTATGTGGATGTTTTCATGGATTATTATTTCAGGTAAACAGTGAAGGGTAAAGGAAGGTTTTCGTCTCTGTAATGATGCTTTATGTGGTTCAATATTAATTTTACAGGTACATTCCGTAGCAGTGGAAACAAGAACCGAAGTACATTTAAGATTAACATTTTTTGGTTCAGAACTGGCTGTGTTTGTACCTCTGTACGAGGATTTCACTCAACAGATAATAGAGCCACTTTGCGATTGACATCTGATCTTTGATTTTCAGAATCTTTCAGCATGTTAATGAAAATATAATCAATATGTTACTCTTTTACCACCAGAAATGACAACAGTATTTTAGTCATAATGATAACAGTGAAACAGATGCTAAATGATGTTGCACCTAAACTTTTTGCTGCAATAGTATAATACACTGACTGACACATGGCTGATATTAATAGTACTCTAATGAGGTTTTCTGTTCTAGGAGAATGTATATACCAATTAGCTATTTTGGTCATCACCAGACTTCATTGCATTATTATAGTACATGAGATACGTGGTAGTTACCACTTTTCACAGGCAGATAAATGTATATTAACTTAACATACCGTTTTTCATTTATGTTAGGTACCTTAAAACTGGAGATACATATTCAACACTGACATTTCATACCGAATTTATGGTCAGCTTTTTATGTATTTAAGTAGTGATTGAAATAACACCAGAACTTTGCTGGCAAGCCTTATATTCAATTGATAAAATGCTTGTGCTATAAGATAAACATTTCTACTGTATATATATCAGATAAGGATTTTTGAATTATTAGATTTCCTGTGAAATTACCATGTTTTCCAGGACAGTTCATTTTGGCACTAAATTGAGTGTAATTAGTTATCTAGTTCCTTTATCAATTTGTTTCATGTATTCTGAACAATCATGGGTGATCTTGGTTAACTCTCAGACAAAAAGCATAATGTAAAGATTATGCTGGATGATTTCATGCGATTTGTCGTTGCACTAAGCTGAATGTCACAACATGTCTAAGCTTACAAATGTTGGAAACACGGCTCATTATGGGTATGCTACATTGATGATTGCAGGTCTACAAATTCTGGATTGTCACTGTAGGTTGTGACAAGACACTTTATCCTCATTGAGTCTCATGGGATACATACTTATTTTGAGCTCTGTGGGTTGTCAGTGGACAAACCGAATGGAAAGTACTACACTCCCTGAGACTACCCAAGAATGTATTCATGCTACCATGTTAGTGGAGCTGTGATAAGTGTGTGTGTGGCAAAACAGTGAAGCGTGTGACATTTTGCCATGACATTTTTCTCTCATTGCATGACATTGTTCTACATCTGTAAGCATTTTTGTACCATACTGTAAATGTGTGTATCATTCTTCATTTATTTGAATTGACAAGAGCGTTCACTTGTCTTCATAAGATATTCTTAAATATCCTAACAACTGATTTGTAAAGTTTTGTACCTTGTTGTCTGAAATGTGTGTATGTTTTTTACTTCATTTGAATTGACAGCAATTCTTACTTGCAGCATAGCTTTCTCTTTAACACTTGTACAGCCTATTGTAATGACTTTGTAATCCTGTGTACCTTATTGTAAAGTAGTATGTACACTCCTGTAAATTGAAATAAGAACACCGTGAAATCATTGTCCCAGGAAGGGGAAACTTTATTGACACATTCCTGGGGTCAGATACATCACATGATCACACTGACAGAACCACAGGCACATAGACACAGGCAACAGAGCATGCACAATGTCGGCACTAGTACAGTGTATATCCACCTTTCGCAGCAATGCAGGCTGCTATTCTCCCATGGAGACAATCGTAGAGATGCTGGATGTAGTCCTGTGGAACGGCTTGCCATGCCATTTCCACCTGGCGCCTCAGTTGGACCAGCGTTCGTGCTGGACGTGCAGACCGCGTGAGACGACGCTTCATCCAGTCCCAAACATGTTCAATGGGGGACAGATCCGGAGATCTTGCTGGCCAGGGTAGTTGACTTACATCTTCTAGAGCACGTTGGGTGGCACAGGATACATGCGGACGTGCATTGTCCTGTTGGAACAGCAAGTTCCCTTGCCGGTCTAGGAATGGTAGAACGATGGGTTCGATGACGGTTTGGATGTACCGTGCACTATTCAGTGTCCCCTCGACGATCACCAGTGGTGTACGGCCAGTGTAGTAGATCGCTCCCCACACCATGATGCCGGGTGTTGGCCCTGTGTGCCTTGGTCGTATGCAGTCCTGATTGTGGCGCTCACCTGCACGGCGCCAAACACGCATACGACCATCATTGGCACCAAGGCACAAGCGACTCTCATCGCTGAAGACGACACGTCTCCATTCGTCCCTCCATTCACGCCTGTCGCGACACCACTGGAGGCGGGCTGCACGATGTTGGGGCGTGAGCGGAAGACGGCCTAACGGTGTGCGGGACCGTAGCCCAGCTTCATGGAGACGGTTGCGAATGGTCCTCGCCGATACCCCAGGAGCAACAGTGTCCCTAATTTGCTGGAAAGTGGCGGTGCGGTCCCCTACGGCACTGCGTAGGATCCGTGTGTCGCTGCGGTCCGGTCCCAGGTCGACGGGCACGTGCACCTTCCGCCGACCACTGGCGACAACATCGACGTACTGTGGAGACCTCACGCCCCACGTGTTGAGCAATTCGGCGGTACGTCCACCCGGCCTCCCGCATGCTCACTATACGCCCTCGCTCAAAGTCCGTCAACTGCACATACGGTTCACGTCCACGCTGTCGTGGCATGCTACCAGTGTTAAAGACTGCGATGGAGCTCCGTATGCCACGGCAAACTGGCTGACACTGACGGCGGCGGTGCACAAATGCTGCGCAGCTAGCGCCATTCGACGGCCAACACCGCGGTTCCTGGTGTGTCCGCTGTGCCGTGCGTGTGATCATTGCTTGTACAGCCCTCTCGCAGTGTCCAGAGCAAGTATGGTGGGTCTGACACATCGGTGTCAATGTGTTCTTTTTTCCATTTCCAGGAGTGTATTTACACCAACGTATTTGACTGAAATAGGTATATTATTGATATACGACAGCAAAAGCATCTTGTTGTACTAGGTTTTTTGTATCATGAAAAATATATATAAAATGACTTATTTTCTCAAACCTTTGTATAGTTCTTTGCACACATGTACTGTTACTTGTATTTCAACTTATGTACCATATTTGTATTATTTGGACTTACTTTGTACAAGAAGTTGCAGAACACATAAGAATTCCTGGCACACAGGTAGGCCAATAATTTAATTACAGTCAAAAATCACATCCCCTGTAAGTCACAGTGATTGTCAGAGTGAATTCATATCACTTTGGAGGCTTAGTGCCAGTAGAAGATTTCAATAAAGTGCTATCTTGTGAATTTTCAAACAGGTAAAGCAGAATGTAAGATACACTAATTTTTATGAGCATTTACTGTGTAATCACAATTACAGTTCTAATACAGTGACTGTCTGGAAGACTAAACATAAAGATTAGCAATATTGAGAGCCAACATTTTAATGTGAAACATTTTGTTTTGCAGTCAGATGGCATATGCAAATTTCATTCAAAACTGATTGCTTGCTCACTGGCGACTTGTTTCATGCAGCACCTAGTCTGGACTTCACGTTGTACAGTTTGAGCTCCACATATTTCTATTCAAAATTAAATTTTCACATAGATATGCAGCCCTACATTGACATTTACATTTTTCGATATAAAAGAGTTATACAAATTTCTCAGATAACCACTTGAAACATACAAACACGAGTTTAAATATATATCCTTATATATTTAAACTCGTGTTTGTATGTTTCAATTTGCGGACTAGCAACAAGAGCTATTAGGAGTAGTATATTTTTAGGTTGTATAGTAACTCGAAGTACCTGTGGCAAGAGGAAGCTACTAATTTTTACTTTGCCCAGGGCAGAAGATCAGGTGTTGGAGAGAGGATGTGTAGACATAAAATGGTTAGTCTATACTGAAAGATATAATGAACTTAGTAGTGCACGACTATGCAGAACACATCAGGTCGTAAATTATGTGATGTGTTTGCAGAAAGACTCTCACACACAGTGAAAGAAGTATCTAACATGCTGAGACGATTATTATAGCAGTTCTATTACATGTTTATTACCTTATACATAAAAAACTTTTTTTAGTTTGAAATTCAGTGCATCAGTGTTTGTAAAATGATTCTTTCATATCGTGTTCATTAATAAAAGTGACGACCATTCCACGTGGGACCAATGGAAGCTACATTAGCTTATTTGTTTCAGTTGTAAATATTTGTCGTGTGTTATTGTTTTCTCTGAGGTTCTACATCCTGGAGGACCTCCTCACTACAGATCAATTGGTATGAAAGTAAATCTTATCTAATCTAATCATATTAAGGTACCAATGATCACTACGGCTGTTCTTATACCAGTAACAACCGGTATAAATACTTTACACGTTTTAAGGGTTGATATTACTAGTGAATCTGAAAAAAAAACTTCATATGGACGTATGCTCTATTACATATGGTTTCCTGGAGAGAATAAATTTATTGTACATCGTCATTTATATTCTGTACAAACATTGTCAATGTTTATGATGTACCACAGTAGAGTAGAGGAGGTCGAGACGAATAGCTTGTAATGGGACACTTGTGGTCCATCAAGTGGGAAAACTACCTCAAACTGGCCTACAAAAACTTTCTAAGAAAGAGTGGACGCGTGTCACGCGAAATCTTCGGTATTCACACAAACTACTGGTAACTGAGAAAAAAATAAGTAGGACTTTCTTGTGAGAAGTTTAATGTAGATTAATTTTGTTCAGCGACATGCGTTCGCTGGAGACCGCGGTTATCGAGGTAATCATGAAAATTGCACAAAAGGGTTGTACATGTGATCTATCAGAGAAACCATTTGGAATGGATAGCATATGCCCTTGGAATGGATAGCATATATTCTTCTTCTAAATCACTTATATTATCACCCCTCGAAGCTTGTACCTTATCTCCTGACTCACCCTGTAGACGTCATTGTGAAATCATATTGGTACAAACTGTCATGTAAAATAGGATGTGTGTCAGGTCATCTGCCACAGTCCAGCGCAATCATGTAGCTATAGGCATACATGTTCAACAGAAGCATTACTTTAATACTGAATTATTTTGTGAAACTGTGGCATGAAAATGTGTTTCATTTTGAGAGGTGGTTATTGATCGTTATAGCAAGAAGTCATTCGGGCACACTTCAGTATGGGGTTCCTTCAAACATATTCGTAAAAACAACATATCAATATCAAATTAAAGACCAATAAATCCGTTTTAGTTGTTGTTTGTGTGGCAGATACTGTTATTATCATACCTAACAGTGCCAGCTTCAGATCTCTTCAACAAACTTTGAGAAACGTGAGGGCTTTTGCTTACCAAGGCACAAGCTAAATTAAAAAGCATTATAATGCCTTAAGTTGATGAAATTATTGTGCAGATCGTTCGAAGCATCTATCAGCAAGAAGAAGATGGGTAGAGAAACATTTGAATCCGGATCACAGTCAACGGCAACAAGTACTACAATAGAGGCAGATCCATCGGAAATAACGAACGCCGTGATGCACAGGGTCAATTATTCAGTAAGAAAAAGAAAATAAAAGCACATCACGATAAGGAGTTAGGGCAAAAAGTTTGATTTAAAACTTAAGGAAATAACCGCACAATCAAATCAAGGCTGGAAAGTAACTGGGAGGAAAATCTGTTCAAAAATTGAAGTGTCAATGTTTCTGCACAGGTAGAGACAAAGGTTACTGAACAAGTCGGTGTAGAACAGATTAAGAAAAGTCACTTACAAACATGGTGAAACCAGCAGCGAGACAAACTATAGGAACTACCGCTGTACTGATGTAAACCATGTAAGTCAACATATACGAACAGGTACCAGGAATGTTATCAGGTGTTAGGTTCAGAACTAATATTTCGTATTCAATTGTGAGGCACCAAAGTTCAGCAATGCAGTATTCAGAAAAGGAAGATACGTATATCCCACAGAATTTGTGGATCGACTACAGAGGAATTTACAAAAACAGTGGAATGAAATTATGAAAATAGATGCATTCCGTAGATTGACGAAAGACGACAGTCAACATGCGGCTCTCGATGTACGCAACCAATGCCATACCATCGAAGAGTTTATCCACATACTAACTCCGAAAATTTGATCACCCAAATTACAAGCTAAGTTGTTCATATGGGGTCCAACTTACAATTGTGAAAAAATACATGTGTATTGTGGATAAATGCTTAGAAAAAAACGTTTTAGTTGCATATTAAATGAGGTTTTCAGATTTGTGGAAGAAACTGCCGAGAGAGGTATAAGATGAGGTAGGAGGGAGGCTATAGAAGGACAAAGTTTTCGGAGGAGAACAAAGTGGGTGGAGTCACACTTCAACAGTCATACATCACAAAGACACATGAGGTGCATGGATGGCTTGACAAGGAATAACAGTAACAGCGGACAAGGAGTAGATTGTACAGTTGAAAGAGGGTGGTCTAGATATGGACAACACAAATGATGAGCAGGATAAGGAGATGAGAAGAAAAGAGATCAGAAATAAACCACCACAACAGACTGGTAGCACATTTTTGAAGGGTCGCACATATGTGTCATGGCAGCCAAGACCAGTGGTTTGTATGGACAATATGAAAAGTGAAAAGACGATGAGACGGACACGAGTTCTAAGAAACATTTGTTTACAAGCATTCGTGGCAACGTTAGCGTTTCAAAGGTATGATGAAGATGATCGCACCACGATCGAAACCGGTCACCTGATTTAAATTTTAAGCAGTTTCAGGCTATCACAGACTGTTTCTGTTTAAAAACTTATATTCTAAACTTTGGTCACTGTTTCCCAGGAATAATGTTCCAAAAGATGAAAACTTTTTATTTATATGAAGGACTAATTCTTGGGAGACAGTTGAAAATGTATGCTAATTAGCTGACCCAGAGTCGAGCAGGAGACACTGGGCAAGAAACATCACTGAGCTACTACAATAATGTCGGTTCTAAGAACAAGTGGAAAGAAGATTTATTAAGACAATTTTACTAGAGGAAAGAATTTTGCAATGTTGTGTTCTTAATTATTTTCTACATGTTGCACAATGAATCAGGGTAAGTCCAGAAGCGGTATGCCAATCAGGCAACATCGCCATGGGCATTGACGCAATCATCTCTCTGATGCATCATGTTGAAGAGATACATATGGTAAAACACCGTGACTGCCTGCTGCCTATCCGACAGGAATCGTGGATCCTTCAAGGCCTTTTTTAAGCGACTGAAGTCGTGATAATCTGAGGGAGAGAGGTGATAACTGTACTGGGGGGGGGGGGGGGTGCTCGAGTGTCTCCCACTTGCACTGGCGTAGCTTCTGCGTTACGTTTGTGAGATGGGGTTGTCCGTTACCATGAAGCAGGATGGAACTTGGTACATAATTGCATCATAGCACAATAGTGGTTTTCAACAGACATGAAATCCCTTACACGTTCTTCATCTTCCGACGAATGTCTAACGGTGTTTGTCCTTCTGTAGTCAAGATAATAAAAACAACCCGATGGTCCGTCCTGTTTGGACGCATTTGGTAATAACGTCGGCATAGTTCACGTTTACGTATTCACGTACGTCGCAAGACACGAAAGCCAGTCCAATCCCTTTCCTGCATGTCAGTGCCTGTAAACCAGCATCAGAGTCGTGCTACTTTGTATTTACTGTGCAGCAACGCCCTCAAAGGGAAACGTTTTGGTCGCACATCATAATAATGTTTATGTGCGTGAGACAAAGGAGTTCAGTGAGATTAGAGACTGCAATGCCGTTATAACTGTCAGACCATGCAATACAGTGGTACTTGTTAAAGCCTACGATCGGCAGTGGTGAAAGTGATGCCAGAAAAGAGTGGTAAAAGTAGTGGGGAAGTGTTCGTAAACATAAAGGCGTACCTTACAGGTCAAGTGCTAACGCTCACTAACATGAACAACTAAAGGTTTGCTATATAACGGACTATTTGTAAACACTGGAGTGGACAGTGGACAATGTAGGTGAGTGGTGCACCAGTCCCACGTACCGATATTTATGCATGGGAATGATTGTGTATGTGTATGTGCGCGAGGCTAATTCAAATCTGTTCATTTTTTTCAAACATAAACATCCAGCTGTAATCGAGTCACGTACCTGCTGGAAATTCTAACACAAATAATAGTATTTTATTAGAGTTTGGAAGGCATGTACAATTGATACTTTCCCTGACATAAGATAACACAGTGCATTATCAGTTATTATCTGCTCGAGTATTTCTTTTAATAAACTCCACCCACTGGCGCAGTTCCGTCTCATGGAAAGTAAGGTTTTTGTCTCAGCCATCCAGCAGGCCTAGAGACTGGCCAATGGGCATCACATGTGCACACTATTCGGCAAAGCAAATTTCACCTCCTTACATGACAAGGACGTTATACATACACACATTCTCATCTATGTCTGCAACTGTCGGCGTGTTCATGGTTCCCCAAGGCTTATTTCGCCAGGAATCACTGCAGTTCGCCTGTCCCATATTCACACGCCTCACTTCCAAAGGTCGCCCATAAAGCCAACTTGTATAGCAACTACAACGTTACAGGAAGTTAAGTAGACTGTGACATTATGTCTCCCATTAAACTCATTCGACTTCTCTCCAATTTCATACTAAAGGGTGAATAAATGAAAAGAGGCGAGTCAAATGGCTTAACACTTTTCGAAGTTAAATGCGCACTTGGTTGACTCTGTACATTTACATACACCTTGTATCGTAGCTTATTACACACACTCTGAGGAATAAATAGACTTTATATTGTACAATAGTTATATTTTCAATTTTTTGTCATTCCATATTTTCCATATTTTCACACATACACAATAAACACACGCTCCAGGTACTGTAAGGATGTCTGTTGACATCATTTTGTCTGTTGAGCGGGAGGGCTTCTTTAACCGAATGCCGTAGCTAAATATATGAATTTTCACTCATCACAATAGTGATCAAGGAATGCTTCGCTGTTGCGGCTTTGTCTCGACAGACTTAGAAGGTGCAGGTGGCACCTGCAGCAGTTGCTAATTCAGTCCTTGACTCGGTCTCTGCATGTGTCTAAATTCATCCTCAGACAGGTGAGAGCCTCTCGCCTCTGGATGAACAGACGTCGGCAAGCGAATATCTGCAAGTGGCATCTCAGAGAGTGGGTCTGGAGGAAAAATGTGGAAGTGACTATCTGCAGAGCACTTCTGACTAGGTCAACTCTGAGCTCTGTGTTTTTCCCCCTGTCGCAATTTCGTTTTGTTGAATACTGGTTCTTGTGACTGCTGATAAAATATTGCGTTTCAGGACGCTGGTCTTCCTTACTCAGATAATTAACCAATTAAAAAACTGTTAATCTTGGCGCTCCAAAATGTGCATGATTTCCTCACACCCTCTGTGTTCCCTGATGCACTGGTTAACTGAGTTACATACCTTTCAGCACAGTCAGTCTCCTTTCTTCCATTGTAACATTATTTAAGTGAACCGACAGGTGCTGCCTTTGCATCTCTATCATTATATAGTTTGTCATTACCTGGTCAGGTGTTGATGTCTCACGCACTAGAAAGAAGTCTCAATTTTCAGTTCCCGTTCCATTCTTTAAAATGTAGTTTCAACAGCCCCATGATTTTAAGCACAGTTTAACCTCCTGCTGTTTCATTCCACAAAATAAATTCACCCGGGACTCAAACCATTAAATGACATACGTCCTGTGGACATAACTAGTTAATAACAAACTCTATTCTCGGACATATTCCTGAGATGTACTCTGCGGTGTCGCGGCAGAAACATGGCGCCAACTGTGATGGTGCTGCTTATTTCTTACTCCATCTCAAGATAACATTTTCATATGCCTCACATGTCTTTTCACACGGCAGTTCTGTGATAGTGCAGGGGGTGATTTCCATGTGTTTTTATGGCCTTCACCACATCCCTCACCATAACCAGCGTTCAGCTTGCTTCCACAGTGGCATCTCATTTACCTACATACGCAGTTTAAAACAGGAAATCAGAATCTAGGTAGTTATGTATTGTGAGCCACTAGCACCCATCCATATCTCAATGTCCAGTGGAGATTAATTTACTCCAATTTAATTCGACTATCCCTTACACGTTTTACACAAGTTATGGGACAGTTTGGTTAAAATGGTCACATAACATTACTGCATGAAATAAGTTTATCTTAATGTGGCATTGGCACTGTATGCACATTTTTGTCAACGATTGTTTGGTGAAGGACAGGATTTATGCCTAGGTTACTCATCAACTGGAATCATATTATCTATTATCCTAATTAACTATCACACACTCATACTTTCTCTTACTCATATAAAAGGTAGCTTCATTTTACTAAACAAACATGACATTCATTTAGAGCAGTGGTTTATGTACTCATTCATTCCACTTTTATGTTTGCATTAAAATTTCTGTTATTGTCCACTCATTGAATCGCCTTGTTTGACTTTATAAGAAAAGATACCATTATTAATTATCTTCCGCATTCCTTCACTGATGTGTTAGGTTCATTCAGACTTCTTCATTCCTATTTAAAACATCAATTAACATTCACTCCGATTCAACCAAGTTTTAAAAAAAATACGCCTTTCACCATTTTTACAAATACACACATTTAGACGTGGTAAATATAAAAAAACATATATTATAGTACATAGGTACAAAATGTTACCAAGAGCACAGAAATATAAAAAACAAGAAAGATACTACACAAAATTTATCTTCACAAGCTGAATTCATATATTGTGTCACTGTGCATCAAAACTGTATTACACATCCTGAAGTAGTGATACAAAAATGGTGCAGTAAGTTTTAAATTGCAGTTAATCATTAAACCACACAGATATTCCCCACATTTCAGTTTAAAGTATCAACTAAAACAAATCAATTTCATTACATTACAGATTCAAATATCTCCAAATATTCAAGTTTATAACGATAATATTAGTCAGTAACTTTCAAATTGTTCAAACATAACATATCAATGGTGATTATTGTTCATGATCAAGAACCACAGTCTCTGTTACACAAGCTACACAGTATTTTATTAATCAATCATTGAATAGTTGTTGTTGTTGTTGCGGTCTTCAGTCCTGAGACTGGTTTGATGCAGCTCTCCATGCTACTCTATCCTGTGCAAGCTTCTTCATCTCCCAGTACCTACAGCAACCTACATCCTTCTGAATCTGCTTAGTGTATTGATCTCTTGGTCTCCCTCTACGATTTTTACCCTCCACGCTGCCCTCCAATGCTAAATTTGTGATCCCTCGATGCCTCAGAACATGTCCTACCAACCGATCCCTTCTTCTAGTCAAGTTGTGCCACAAACTTCTCTTCTCCCCAATCCTATTCAATACCTCCTCATTAGTTACGTGATCTACCCACCTTATCTTCAGCATTCTTCTGTAGCACCACATTTCGAAAGCTTCTATTCTCTTCTTGTCCAAACTAGTTATCGTCCATGTCTCACTTCCATACATGGCTACACTCCATACAAATACTTTCAGAAACGACTTCCTGACACCTAAATCTATGTTCGATGTTAACAAATTTCTCTTCTTGAGAAACGCTTTCCTTGCCATTGCCAGTCTACATTTTATATCCTCTCTACTTCGACCATCATCGGTTATTTTACTCCCTAAATAGCAAAACTCCTTTACTACTTTAAGTGTCTCATTTCCTAATCTAATTCCCTCAGCATCACCCGACTTAATTTGACTGCATTCCATTATCCTCGTTTTGCTTTTGTTGATGTTCATCTTATATCCTCCTTTCAAGACACTGTCCATTCCGTTCAACTGCTCTTCCAAGTCCTTTGCTGTCTCTGACAGAATTACAATGTCATCGGCGAACCTCAAAGTTTTTACTTCTTCTCCATGAATTTTAATACCTACTCCGAATTTTTCTTTTGTTTCCTTTACTGCTTGCTCAATATACAGATTGAATAACATCGGGGAGAGGCTACAACCCTGTCTCACTCCTTTCCCAACCACTGCTTCCCTTTCATGCCCCTCGACTCTTATAACTGCCATCTGGTTTCTGTACAAATTGTAAATAGCCTTTCGCTCCCTGTATTTTACCCCTGCCACCTTTAGAATTTGAAAGAGAGTATTCCAGTCAACATTGTCAAAAGCATTCTCTAAGTCTACAAATGCTAGAAACGTAGGTTTGCCTTTCCTTAATCTTTCTTCTAAGATAAGTCGTAAGGTCAGTATTGCCTCACGTGTTCCAGTATTTCTACGGACTCCAAACTGATCTTCCCCGAGGTCGGCTTCTACTAGTTTTTCCATTCGTCTGTAAAGAATTCGTGTTAGTATTTTGCAGCTGTGGCTTATTAAACTGATTGTTCGGTAATTTTCACATCTGTCAACACCTGCTTTCTTTGGGATTGGAATTATTATATTCTTCTTGAAGTCTGAGGGTATTTCGGCTGTCTCATACATCGTGCTCACCAGATGGTAGAGTTTTGTCATGCCTGGCTCTCCCGAGGCCATCAGTAGTTCTAATGGAATGTTGTCTACTCCCGGGGCCTTGTTTTGACTCAGGTCTTGCAGTGCTCTGTCAAACTCTTCACGCAGTATCTTGTCTCCCATTTCATCTTCATCTACATCCTCTTCCATCTGCATAATATTGTCCTCAAGTACATTGCCCTTGTATAAACCCTCTATATACTCCTTCCACCTTTCTGCTTTCCCTTCTTTGCTTAGAACTGGGTTGCCATCTGAGCTCTTGATATTCATACAAGTGGTTCTCTTCTCTCCAAAGGTCTCTTTAATTTTCCTGTAGGCAGTATCTACCTTACCCCTAGTGAGACAAGCCTCTACATCCTTACATTTGTCCTCTAGCCATCCCTGCTTAGCCATTTTGCACTTCCTGTCGATTTCATTTTTGAGACGTTTGTATTCCTTTTCGCCTGCTTCATTTACTGCATTTTTATATTTTCTCCTTTCATCAATTAAATTCAATATTTCTTCTGTTACCCAAGGATTTCTATTAGCCCGCGTCTTTTTACCTAGTTGATCGTCTGCTGCCTTCACTACTTCATCCCTCAAAGCTACCCATTCTTCTTCTACTGTATTTCTTTCCCCCATTCCTGTCAATTGTTCCCTAATGCTCTCCCTGAAACTCTCTACAACCTCTGGTTCTTTCAGTTTATCCAGGTCCCATCTCCTTAAATTTCCACCTTTTTGCAATTTCTTCAGTTTCAATCTGCAGTTCATAACCAACAGATTGTGGTCAGAATCTACATCTGCCCCAGGAAATGTCTTACAATTTTAAACCTGGTTCCTAAATCTCTGTCTTACCATTATATAATCTGTCTGAAACCTGTCAGTATCTCCAGGCTTCTTCCATGTATACAGCCTCCTTTCATGATTCTTGAACCAAGTGTTAGCTATGATTAAGTTGTGCTCTGTGCAAAATTCTACAAGGCGGCTTCCTCTTTCATTCCTTCCCCCCAATCCATATTCACCTACTATGTTTCCTTCTCTCCCTTTTCCTACTGACGAATTCCAGTCACCCATGACTATTAAATTTTCGTCTCTCTTCACTACCTGAATAATTTCTTTTATCTCGTCATACATTTCATCT
Source organism: Schistocerca cancellata (assembly GCF_023864275.1). Lineage (NCBI taxonomy): Eukaryota > Metazoa > Arthropoda > Insecta > Orthoptera > Acrididae > Schistocerca > Schistocerca cancellata. The sequence goes on from NC_064634.1 coordinate 269,113,068, forward strand.
ATTTCTTCATCATCTGCAGAGCTAGTTGGCATATAAACTTGTACTACTGTAGTAGGCATGGGCTTTGTGTCTATCTTGGCCACAATAATGCGTTCACTATGCTGTTTGTACTAGCTTACCCGCACTCCTATTTTTTTATTCATTATTAAACCTACTCCTGCATTACCCCTATTTGATTTTGTATTTATAACCCTGTAATCACCTGACCAAAAGTCTTGTTCCTCCTGCCACCGAACTTCACTAATTCCCACTATATCTAACTTTAACCTATCCATCTCCCTTTTTAAATTTTCTAACCTACCTGCTGATTAAGGGATCTGACATTCCACGCTCCGATCCGTAAAACGCCAGTTTTCTTTCTCCTGATAACGACGTCCTCTTGAGTAGTCCCCGCCCGGAGATCCGAATGGGGGACTGTTTTACCTCCGGATTATTTTACCCAAGAGGACGCCATCATCATTTAATCATACAGTAGAGCTGCATGTCCTCGGGAAAAATTACGGCTGTAGTTTCCCCTTGCTTTCATCCGTTCGCAGTAACAGCACAGCAAGGCCGTTTTGGTTAATGTTACAAGGCCAGATCAGTCAATCATCCAGACTGTTGCCCCTGCAACTACTGAAAAGACTGCTGCCCCTCTTCAGGAACCACATGTTTGTCTGGCCTCTCAACAGATACCCCTCCGTTGTGGTTGCACCTACGGTACGGCCATCTGTATCGCTGAGGCACGCAAGCCTCCCCACCAACGGCAAGGGGCAAGGTCCATGGTTCATGGGGGGGGGGGGGGGGGGCATTGAATAGTATCAGAAAGAAAATAAATACCGAATTTTAACGTTGGTTTGAGGCATACAGTTATTTGTCACACAATATTGGTAAAGTCACTGACTTGGTACATGAAGTACAGAATTAGTTTGTGAGCTTAGGATTCACTTTTGTGTGTATAATTCATCATTAAACATTAACATCTGTTTAACAAGAAAGTGATCTGCTTGAAATGCAAGACCGTTCTTAACATAAAGTTTCTCCCTTTGGTCTCGATTGCACACACACACACACACACACACACACACACACAGACACACACATGTGAATTCTTTAATTAGTGTTCATACTGCTCGTGATCATGATCTGTCTTATAAAGTTCCTGTCCTTGATATGATAGCAGAATTTCCTGCTTGTTTCGGATGTAGGTCCAAGACCAGTGTCGTAAAACGACACTTTCTTCTTAAGTATTGACAAATGAATCATCGAAACTGAATGGTTTAGTGTCTTTCCACCACCACTGCCATGACAAAACTTTCCTGTTAGTTCACAATATTCTATATTAGTGACGAAAGCATATGTACATGTAACAACTCAGCGTCAGTTGCAAATGCAAACCAAACCTTACCCAGGTTTCAGCCAAAATAATTTCTCCTTAATAATTGGCTAGGTTCGCAGAAGAGCTTCTGTAAAGTTTGGAAGATAGGAGACTAGGTACTGGCAGAAGTAAAGCTGTGAGGACGGGGCGTGAGTCGTGCTTGGGTAGCTCAGTTGGCAGAGCACTTGCCCGCAAAAGGCAAAGGTCCCGAGTTCGAATCTCGGTCCGGCACACAGTTTTAATCTGCCTTCTTCAGAAGCTAGTGACACTAAACTACTGTATGCCAAAGTTTGGCCATGTCAAGTATGTAGCACCGTGGTAACCAGACATAAATCAACATTACTTGGGCTGAAGTGAAACAGCAGGCTCCTCTGGGCAGACGAGGTCGGTAGGCCGCGAGAACTGAGCCGGACTTTACGCAAGAACATTTTTCGCAGTAGCGCCGCATTATGAAAGTGTTTGCATGTGTGTGTGTGTGTGTGTGATTATTTCCAGTAAACGTTAGGAGTTAGGAGCCAAGTAGTGTTATCAAATTATTTTCTAGGGCTTAAGAAATTCGCTTTTGCGTACCTTGAAGATTTCACAGTTTAATTATCTTTCCTTGTGGGCAGGATCATTGTGGTTTATCCCAACTCACGTCTGTCCATTAGAAATCTGTTGCCCTTAAAAGTGTTCGGAAATCTTGTAATCTTCAAAAGCGACCTTGGCGAGTGTTTTAGAAGATTACGTTGTACTGTTTTCAGAATCTTATGTCCGGTCACAGAGGTTAAAAACCGACGAATGTGAAGACAATAGCAAAGAGCCAGCCCGCAGTTTCATGACTTACGCACAGCTTACGGCAGATGAGTTAATCCAGTGACGTCAGCTAATAGTAATAACCCTTCATGGGCAATAAACTCTACCGAGTATGGTGCCTAAGTGCTTACAACTGTCGGATGTTATTCAGGAGAAGAGAGGTTCAAATCTATGTACAGCTACCCTAATTTACATTTTGTGCGGTTTCCCTCAACTGCTTCAGATATATGCTGAGATGTTTCATTTTAAATGGCTCAGCCAATTTCCTTCCTCAATCATCTCCAATGACGGAACAATGAACACTATTCTTCCATCCTTTTCAAATCACATCTCTGAAAGATGAAAGGCAGTTAGGATAAATTTAAACTGTCAGATTCCAAGCTCTTGGCGGTTTCTTAAACCGTGGTCTTCTGTTTAGGTCTGCGTGATCCGAACTGTTTATAATTTTCGTTTCTCATTATTAAAATACCAAGATAATTTAATGATATTTGGTAACTTTTTCCGAAAATTCCTAAGCAATACGTGTATAGAAATGCATTTACCGAGCGTGGTCAGATAACATGACACAAATTTTATTACTTTAATGTCCACCACGTTTTAGCTTTCTGCAATTAATAACAGTTTTTATACTCTGAACAATCAATAAAGCCTCTGCAACTCCAACAATGTGATTGTTTCTGCCTTCTTCTATAAAATTGTGTAGAATTTCTCAGTTAATGAATCTTTATTGTTTCTGTTCAGTTTGAATTGTTACACCATGGAAATCAGACCTTTGACCTACATTTAGCTGGAAAAATTAGTAAATTCCTCAGCATATGAAGAAACTCTTTCCAGGTTCACGGAAGTAATGCATCTGAAAGCAAGAGTTTGGATGACAGTGACGACAGCCCACAGCCCATACAAAATAGTGTACAGTCGTTTTTTGTAAAAGTGGGAATACGGAATGGCAATTACACCCACCAACACCACCGGACCACTTATCGCTTTGAGTGCATCAAGAGTACCGCAGGAGTTATATGATACGTAACAAGCACAATAAATTAGGTAAAACTTAAAATGAAGTTGTTTTGTAGAGTACTTCAAATTGGAATAACAGAGACATCAAATATTGAAGAGTTGAATATTCCTAGAGGAACTTGGAAAGCAAGTAGTAGCAGGACACATTCCATCAAGGAGAATTTCCCAAGAACAATAGATCCTCTGAAAATGATCAAATGTATCTTAAGCGCTGAACGTCAGGAATGTTGTGAGATTCAGTATCAACAAGAAAAACTACTAAATGGGCACGCTATAAGCGTGTGAGAATAAAACAAACATATTGTGTGCACAATGTAATAAATATATTTACAAAACACGCGTCACATACTTGTGTACCAACTCCAGCGAGTAAGAATAAAAGTAACAAAACAAATTTCTGCTGTCAGAAATAATTCCCAGTGTTGAAAGCTGTTGTTTCATATTTAAATCTCGATATTTATAACATTTGTGTCCAAATTCCAGTCAGTAAAGTAACAAAAAAGTATGAAATGAAAACCAGTGTAAAGTTTTGTGTGAAGAATGAATTATTGAAAACTACCAGTTACTCTAGTTTCAACTTATGTGCACATTAAAATAAGAATTTTCTTAACCCATGTATGCATAACAGGTGTCACTTAGACCTGGAAGACTTTCATTCTCTCAAGAAAATGTGTAAAATTTATTTACTTTTGATCATTCCTGTGTAATCCTTGAAATTACAGTTGGGTTACTTCAGAAGTAACATAGTTTGTGCTAGTCAAATTGTTATTTTAGTTTGTGAATTTTGTTGTCCAGCTCGTACAACGCAAGACAGAGGTCTTTTAGAATCCGTAGTGAAAAGTGGTCTTTTCATAATTTATTTATATTTTACCAGAACATTGTGTTAAATTAACTAGATTACTGACAACAGTTTCGGTCTGGCCGTATTGTACTCTTCATGCTATCAGGAGTACCGCACAAGTTACATCCCAGTATTCAATTGAAGGTGGGTGATTTTCTCAATGCAACAACACTTCCACGTGAAAATAAGTTTTGTATCATAAACGATAAGTTTTTTACATACTATTACTCCTTACTTAGAACATAATTATATGCCATACTACTTGTGAAGCTAGAAGAACATTTCAAGTCAGCAAAAGTGATCAAAATATTAAGTCAATTACTCCTGATTGGCTTGAAGATGAAGCCCTCTTTGATCAAGAAGACAGTAGAGGTTCAGACACTGATGGTCATTAGGATGATGAACTCACGTCTTCTAGGAGTCCAGGTGAAACAAGCAGTGAGGAATCAGATGGTACAGACTACATAATTTCTGATTTCCTTATCGGTTAAGATAGAATTACCACCAATTAGCAGAATTCCAGTACACAGCATGATGAAACTTCCACCTTGTCGGCTGAGAGGTAGTGGAACTAAACAAAAAGGAAAATACAATCGAAATGATTGCATTCATAACTTGAGAACTTTTATAGTCATCATCGTCTGAAAGACAATTTGACACACGTAAGTTGTGTGGCCAAAAAAGAACTAATGAATGATGTCGTTCAGTCTCTGCAAAGCAGCACTACCATAGATGAAAGACTTACAAACAACATTGTTCTTCTATGAATGTTCATCAGGAGCTGTCTGTGTTGATGAGAAGGCAGTTACATACACTTAGAAGCGATCGTCAAAAAGATGGTACTTTGATTTACCGACAATTGTACTTGATGCAGTAGCCTAAATATCTTGTGCTTATTTTCACAGTAATATCCCAACTACATTAGAAGCCAGATCTGTTAAAAACAAAACTTTTCTCCTACGGAGAGCAGAACCAACAAGCCACTCACCTAAATAAAATTACACAACGCACGGCACATTTTGGAATTGGATGGCAAGGGACAAATATTGTGGCAACTCGAAGGCGCTTCATGTGCCCACATGTACAAAACAAAAAGCGGTCAATTATTGTGACATGCAAGAAAAATGTAATGGGCATAGTGAAATTTCTTGCAAAGAGTATTACTTTTAATGACAAAGTATTCTGCTGTGGATTAGTGAAACTGAAAATAAGTTACTGAACTCCGAAAAATTATAACATAATTTATAATATTGTATTTCATATTATACTAAAATAAAAGTCGCAATATCATAATAAGTACTTTCATATTCATTCTGTATCACTAACCCTTTCAAAACCAACATTTATTACTTGTTTTAAGTTAGGTGTCTTACACAGCGCTCTCATGCATTTATGCATATCGAGCCATTCGTACACCGAAGAGTTACATGAACTTCTGAATTATTATTTTCAATAACATATGGGTATACAACAATGTCAAGAACAGTACAAAGTCTCTGTGTTGTCAGGAGTTCTTATACGGCATCTTAATGTCGGTTCATATTCAGTCGATCAATTTATTGGTACATTAAAAATGAACAGACTGACAGAGCTAAACACGGACCAGCGCTACTCCATAAATCCTGGCGTTTCCGGAAATAACTACCCGTGAGTCTTCGATTGTTCTTGTCCCTAGAGTAGCCGGCTGAGTGAGCTATCGGAGTTCCAACGCCTCCGCACCGTGTCACAGAGCTCCTTCCCCCTTCCTTCCTTTTTTTACCCCTCTTTACGCCACGTTACCGCCGTCACTCGCGTTCCCACTCTCCAGTTCCTCTCCGGTCCGGAGTTATTAAGGGAACAGAAATCCCCCTTAAAGTGGTGCGTGGGGTCGGGTGCGCGGGTTCCGCTCCCGTTACACGCACATATTACGAGCGTACTTGTGCATTTCTGAGGATCGCTCTGTTTCAAACACAAACCTGAATTATGCAAAGTGGAAATTCCTGCCCCGGGCCGAGCGCGCGCCCTCCTTCCTCGCCCTCAACTCGTGTCACTGTGTGTGCGCTGCCCCGCATAATCTCAGCACACCAACGCCGCGCGAGCGCACTTGTTAATTCCGTGTCCTTCACAGAGGATAATGCATAGTCCTTAAAAAATCCCGGCCGCTGGCTACGAGGAGATTTAATTTAACGCACAGAAGGGTGGCTCGGGTGGCGGCCTTTTTAAAACACGGAACAGTGAACTTTCGTCTCAGTGATATAGAGACGGAAAAACTGGATAAATAGCACATTCATAGCTATTTATAAATTACTACCTGTACGTTGTGCGCTCAGTACTCAAGCTAAGTGAGAGCGACATACTAAACCACAGCTCATAGCATGAAGATTTTGCATTAACGTGGACTCGACGATATTACGAAGAATCCCAGTGATAAACGTAACGCAGCAAAGGCTCCAGTGGGGATCAGTTTTCATTGACTTCTAGAAAGCTGTACACAATGTTAAGTTCATAATGAGTTCATAGACCTACATTCAGGTTTGAAATCCATTCAGAAGCATTGGCAGACAAATTTTGAAATTGGTTTTTCTTTAAGTCATCAGCCTTCTGACTGGTCTGATGCAGCCCGCCATGAATTTCTGTCCTCTTCATATCAGAGTAGCTCTTGCAGCCTTTGTGTTCACTTATTTTCAGGTTGTATTACAGTCTGTTTCCCCCTAAAGTTTGAAACGTGCCCATAGAAAAATTAATGAATGGCTGTGCTGATAAACCTCTTACATTATTTGATTTTCAAACAGCTGAGCAGAACTGAACGTACTCAGACATTTCGCATTTCGCTCTTTACCTATTCTGATCAACACTAAACTGACACACAATATTTTTAGCGCAATGCAATCTGACTTTCAATAATCCCTACAAGAGAATGACCCTGACTAACATTAACCTATACGTTTCACAAATCACTTACCTCACAAAAATCTTCCTTACTCGAAATACTGCAATACAGCGAGCGCCACTACTGCCAGCAAACTAAAAGATTCAAACTACTGAAGGCACCAACTACTGATAGGCATAGTTAGCAAATGAAAGATTTTGATAGATAACAATGTATTTACCTTAATAGTGTTCAAAAGTCATAAGATATATATATATATATATATATATATATATATATATATTATGACATCCAATATTACAAATTTACTCTTTCTGATGGACACACGTCAGATCGTCCGCTCTCAAAATTCCGCCATCTCTCTCCCCACATCCACCACTGCTGGCGGCTCACCTCCAACTGCGCAACTCTACGCGCTGTTAACATCCAGCTGCCCAACACTACAATAGTAAACAACAATGCAATCCAGCCACAGACCGTACAAAGCGCAGCCAGTGACTTTCATACAGAGCGCTACGTGGCGTTACCAATAAAAAAACGTAAACAGCCTACTTACAAGTTTTTGCCCTCTACAGCTTCCTCAGTGCTATGAGAGTTATTCCATTATGTCTAAACAGATGTCCTACCATCGTGCCCTTCTCCTTGTCAGTGTTTCCCATGTATTCCTTTCCTCCCCAGACGGCCGAGCAGTTCTAGGCGCTACAGTCTGGAACCGCGCGACCGCTACGGTCGCAGGTTCGAATCCTGCCTCGGGCATGGATGTGTGTGATGTCCTTAGGTTAGTTAGGTTTAAGTAGTTCTAAGTTCTAGGGGACTGATGACCTCATAGTGCTGAGAGCCATTTGAGTCATTTGAGCCTTTCCTCCCCGATTCTGCTCAGAACCTCCTCATTTCTTACCTTACCAGTCCACCAAATTTTCAGCATTCGGCTCTAACACCACATTTCAAATGCTTCGGTTCTCTTATGTTCCGGTTGTCCCACAGTTCATGCTTCACTAGCATACAATGCTGTGGTGCAAACGGGCACTTTCAGAAATGTCTCCCACAAATTAAGGCCCATTTTTGATACTAGTAGACTTCTCTTGGCCAGGAATGCCCTTTTTGTCATTCATACTCTGCTTTTGATATCCTTCTTGCTCCGTCCATCATTGGTTATTTTGCTGCCTAGGTATCAGAATTCCTTAACTTCATCTACTTCGTTGATCACTAGTTGTGACGTTAAGTTTCTCGCTGTTCTCATTTCCACTACGCCACATTAGTTTCGTCTTTCCTCGATCTACTCTCGATCCATACTCTGTAGACTTTAGACTGTTCATTACGTCCACCAGACACTATACTTCGTTCTTACTTTCACTGAAGATAGGCAGCATAGTCATCAGCGAATATTGTCGTTTGTATCCTTTCACCTTGAATTTTAGTCCCGGGCTTGAACATTTTTAATTCCATCATTGATTCTTCGATTTATAGACTGAACCGCAGGGGGGAAAGACTACATCCCTTTCTTATATCCTTTTCGATCCATACTTCGTTCTTGTTCATTCCTATTGTTCCTTCCTGTTTCTTGTACATACTGAATATTATCCGTCTTTCCCTACATCTTACCTCTATTTTTCTCAGGATTTCGAAAATCTGGCACTAAATTACATTTTCGAACGCTTTTTGCAGGTCGGCAAATCCTGTGAACGTGTCTTAATTTTTCTTCAGACTTGTTTCATTATCAACCGCTTCTTCAGAGCTGCCTCTCTGCTGCCCCGACCTTACCTCTCGCACATGTCAACTCTAGCAATATTCGGAACTGTGTAGATGATGTTTTTCAGAAAGTCTTCGATTTTTCTTTGATTACTTTGAGGGAACATTCAAATGTTGTATGATGTACAGGTTCCTGCTCTTTGCCACTGTCACACTGAGGACAGGACTTCCATCCCAATAGGTGTAGCCATAGTTAACAAGTGCGGAAGTCAGATCAGATTCAGCATGCGCCACTGTCGCTGGAGTGGATTAACACCTGCTGACTGGGAGTTTTTGTTAGGTGATGATGCATCAAGGAAGTTTGCTCCTGCTACGAATTGTTCCACGTTCCTAGCGCGTTTAAATGACAGTTTTTCAGACTGCTGTGCATCAGAATATTATTATAGACTTCAGCCACTTGACATCAGATATGAATATTCTGAATGAAGAAGTCGTATTCGTTCTTTTTTTTCCTAGCTCACATGTTCTTTCCGCCATTTTTCCAATCGGTAAGGTACGCGAAGGACAGCCCCAAAATTATTTTGTAAACATTTCGGAAGCGATGTCGAACGGTCTTAAAGAACCGAAACGCTGTTGTCAGTTATCGCGCCAATCAATCAAAAGCAATCTGCCTCAGAATCGCACATGCGCACTGCAGCGCCACAGCGTCATGAACCCGAACTGGCTAGCAGCCGACACAAGCACGCTATTCTTCACAGTACCGAAAAGTGTGGTTAGAATATATAATACTGTTCAAATTTCGCTGACCAGTGCTTCCATGAATGCATGATAGCGATAGAATATTGACTGTGTTCTGGAAAGTGTCATAAATGTCATATTATGTCAATTTATTCTCATTCACATCGACGTCTTGTTTTGGATTTTACGTTTCGGAGTATGCTTCACAAATAAAAGCAGCGAAACGTGTATGGCAATAAACAAACTGCCATCAATTAGTTGCATAGACGGAACACATCTCCATTAACCCGAAAAATTGTTTAAGTGTCAAAGAATAAGAAGTTGCATAAAATGTGGCTGTAACTCGCTGCTAGAGATCCAGATGATGAAGTAGCCTACTTCCCTATACGATGCATCAACAATTTGTTTCATAAAAACAAAATGTAGAAAACACCTTTTCGAGAGCGTGTGGCGAGAGAAGCTATAGAAGTTCATCATAGTTTATAACATGCATTTGAATCAAAATGTTTCATATTTGGTGCCATAGTCTGAAAATATGGTGGAGGGAACCTTTAATCTCTGTTTACTGTTGTTAAGGATTCGATTGCAGATAAATACTTTTGACAAGCTAGAGTATAAAGACGCTTGCTGCTAGTTTCATTCGCAGTAATTTATGTTGTGCTCTTAGATTCCTGACTGACCACACTCTCGGAAATCGCTACGTATTCTGAAAAAATGGTGAATTATTTGTGACAAGAAAGAGTATAAATGTCACTGTCAGTTGTTTCACGCACAGGCAACTTTCATTTCTTAAACATATGGAAGTCACGAAATCGAAGACACCTGTTACTGGGAAAGCGCGCTCTTAAATGAAAATAAGAACGAATATTTTAGAGAAATGCGTAACTTTGATGATTAACGAAGTCTCAGAATTTGGTACAAACACGAAGAGCGAAAAAAAATATTTTGTTATCACGCAGCCTACGAATCTACGACCTTCGAGACTGCAGTTCGCTGCCATACCAACTTCAATATTACAACCCGCATGCCTTCGTTCCTTTATTCCACACTCCAGTAAGACGCAGGCTGACTTCGTTGCCAAATGATGCGGGCGTGAGCCGTAAATACATTAAATTTTGGAGGGTTTCCTCTGTAACGCTTCACAAAATTCCTTTGCATTGTTACTTAAAACCGTTTGATAGTTAAAAAGTAAACCATTTGCGGAAAAGAGTACATGAAGTCACTAGTAATTTCAGCTAACACTCATCTAATATACGTAAACAGAGACGACCTTTCGAAATTTAATGACTTTTAAACTCTTAATTACATAAAAACAACAAGTATTTTGTGAGAATATTGACAGAAACTGTTTTTTATGCTATAACGATTCACAGTAACAACAAATCAAACCACATTTTAACAAAGGAAAATAGTCTATTATGAACTCGCTTTCCACCCGGAAGTTTTTGTCTTAGCTGCCACATACGGAAGATGGATATTCCACGTCAAACACCTTGGTGTTTGGAATGTGGCAGTATTGGAGAATTGATCGCTAAATGTGATGTTGCGTTGTTAGTTTACTTGTTTATTACGTAGGTAGAAATTAACACAACAGCAAAGTTGAAACAAGTGAGTCCTCGGTCACAATTTTTAATCTTATTAACCAGGTTTTGACACTTCTAAGAGTGCTTTCATCAGAATTTAAATGTTTAAGGTGGCCTATAACATAATTACAAATTATTGGGTAAAGAAAATTTTTTATGTAAAAGTGTAAGCACTAACAATACAAGACAGAGACAGTACTTACATGTCACGTATAAAATAAATAACAGGCCAGAAGGGCTTCAGTCACAATTTTATTTTGAAAAGAATGCGTGAAGTCGAGACACTATGGGATTCTCAAATCTGTAAAGCCACAGGTAACAACTTTAATTTATAAACGGTCACTGAACCAATCAGTCATGTTTAAAACATTGCAATATATAAGACTCTTTGAAAAATACAGTCAATGAGAGCTATGTCTGAAGTATTCGTTCATCACCTTCAGATCCAGTTTAGCCTCACTTCAGCTATCGTAAAGCTTTGATAATGTGCAGTCATAGCAATAATATTTGTGTATATAAATTTTCTAGACTTTGTTTCTGAGTGATTTGTACGTATGCAAATAAAAAAGGAGTGGGATGCTTACAGAACCTTGTGGGATAATATCATGTATTTTGTGTACTCCACTTTTTAGAGGTGTCTGAAAACTCCTGGTGGTCTCTATTTTTCCGACTGTTGGCAATCGGAGCGATTATGTTCTCATGTGGAGTGACAGTGATGAATTTCAGCAGGAGCTTTCAAGTCAAACGGTATCACAAGCTGCAGTTTGTTGTTAGAAAACTCTCCTGATTATGTTCAGCTTCTCAAAGACGTTTGCGATGTGAGTTGTTTTTGAGACCACTTGTTCTTCACATTCTCTAGCTGGTCTCATCGCAGTTTACACGGTGGGCTCGTGTTTGTTGATGGCTGAGCTGATTTTGTCATGAACGAGCCTCTCCGTGAGTATGAATCTGACACAAAGGAGATACATGGGGTAGCAGTTTTCAACTTTCGAGGGCTCACGCTCAGGTTAACACAGACGTGATTTCTGTAAAGGAGAGCAACAGTGGTGCCCCAAAGGATATGAATATAGGGGCATATGATGGTTTCTTTATGTTTTCAAACATTTTCACCATCTGTAATGATGTCCTGATACAATGGTTCCATTTTGAAACGAGACGAAGCTGTCAACTTGTTCTTAATGATAGTGGAATCTCTTAACTGAATACTGTAATACTTAACCGCCAGTCAATGCTCACAGGAGAAATGCTAAGGGCTGGTTTAAGGCGCGGGAGACAAAAGCCGTCGCTTGTGGTTCCAAGTTGAGAGGGGCGCCACGGGATCCTAAGAGCAATATTTGTAAATAGGACCTATCACAGTTGGTAGCGAAAACTGACGCGTATGAGAGCGTACAGGACAAAAGGGGGGGGGGGGGAGGAGGTGAGAGAGGAGCCAAATGTTAAGTCGCTTGTGTGGAAAAAATATTGTTTAAGCGGTCCTGGGGATGCTTGGGTCACGAACGATGCTCAGGGTAATCATACTTTCCCACAGGATAAAGACAGCGATATCTTGTCTCACGTTTTAGCTTCGCAACAATACTGGTACAAATAAGTCGGGAGCCCAGACATTCGAATGAATCAGTGGCGTTTACGTAACAAACTAGTGGGTTTGTTTTAGTGTGGCGGCTTCCATGATAACCCAGAAATGCAGAAAATCACCTGAACGACTCGCTGGGGAGATTGAAACAGAAGGTGGGAACTACCACAAGTTGAAACACGTGGGAATAAGACGGGAATTTCTGAGTCGCACCCGCCGTCCACTGTAAGATTGGAAATTTTCACCTTGCCTGAAGACAGGGAGGCATGGTCATGAAACAGTGGTCAGGCAGTGGGTAAAATTGTGAATTCGACCTGCCAATGACAAGGCAATTTTCTTTTTGAGTCATCAGTCTTCTGAGCGGTTTGATACGGCCCCCCAAGAATCTCCCCCCCGTGCCAACCTCTTCATCTCAGAGGAGCACTTGCAACCTGTGCCCTTAATTATCTGTTGGATGTATTCTCTGTCTTCCTCTACAGTTTTTGCCATCTATAGCTCCCTCTAGTACAAGGGAAGTCAGTCCCGAATGTCTTAACAGATGTCCTATTATCCTGTCCCTTCGCATTGTAGAGAGCCTCCTAATTACTTACCTTACCAGTCGAGAAAATTTTCAACATTCGTCTGTAGCTCCACATCTCAAATGCTTGGATTCTCTTCTGTTCCGGTTTCTAATTTCTCTCCTGTGCCCACCACTTCATATCAGAGTAGCACTTGCAATCTACGTCCTCAAGTAACTGCTGGATGCATTCCAATCTCTGTCTTCCTCTACAGTTTTTGCCCTCTACAGCTCCCTCTAGTCAGTCCCCGATGTCCTAATAGACGTCCTATCACCCTGTCCCCTCACCTTGTCAGTGTTTTTTACATATTTCTTTCCTCTCCGGCTCTGCACAGAACCTCTTCATTCCTCATCCTGTCAGTCCATCTAATTTTCAACATTCATCTGTAGCACCACGTCTCTAATGTTTCTGTTCTGCTCTGTTCCGGTTTTTCCACACTCTATGTTTCACTACCATACAATTCTGTGCTCCAAACGTATATTCCCAGAAATTTCTTCCTCGGATAAAGGTCTATGCTTGATACTGGTACACTTCTGTTGACCAGGAATGCCCTTTTTGCCATTGCTAGTATGCTTCTGATATCCTCATTGCTCCGTCCGTCATTGGTTATTTTGCTGCCTAGGTAGCAGTATTCCTTAACTTCATCTACTTCGTAAGTATTAATCCTGACGTAAAGTTTCTCGCTGTTCTCATTTCTGCTACTTCTCATTACTTTCGTCTTTCTTCGATTTACTCTCAATACATATTCTGTGCTCATTAGACTGACCATTCCATTCAGCAGGTGATTTAATTCTTTCTCATTTTCATTCAGTATAGCAATGTTATCATCGAATCGTATCATTGAGACCCCTTCACCTTGAATTTTAATTCCACTCCTGAACCTTCTTTTATTTCCTTCATTGTCGATGCTACAGAAAATTCGAACAGTCTGTGTGATATGTGAGGGGGGGGGGGGTGGCGGGGGTTGGGGAGGGGGGGGGGAGGGAAGATTCCGAGAGAGGGAGAGAGAGAGAGAGTTAGATGGTCTAACAGCGAGAGAGAAAGAGGAGACTGAGGCAGGTAGATACAGCAAAGAGAAACCGATCAACCGATGACGGTAAATTGGCCTTATGGAGGCATTGCGGACTATTGCCTACTCAGACGCTGGACTTTGGTAGATATCTCTACTTCCAATTCCAGTTATAATCATGAGTTCTTGCATTAAGCTTTTTCTACTCGATGTTGAATGGATTTAAATATGAAATGTAGGAAGGGGAAATAGACGGAAAAGGAAGGAGTGGGTGGGGAATCGTGGCGGCAAAGTGCGCAAGGTATTGCGGTAATGCAAAGTCTAAAGTTGAATATTTCTGTCGGACCAGGACTCGGACCCCTCATTAGATGTTGCTTAATCTTCAGTCATCCGGTAACAGTCCCTGACTGATTCAAATCTCCAACTTTTTGCTCCGTGCAATGCAGCGTCCGTCATCAATTACAGTTTCTTTTCGCAAATCCTAATTCCCATAAGAGTTCGGACGATATTTCGGCATTGGTACGCAAAGAAACGTCGAAAAGCCCTCATCCTCTTTTTCATTGATGTATATAATGGTAATTGAGTGGTATCTATCGTACATGTTCACTGGTCAAAGGGGCTCAGTTCGAAGCACAAACAACTATACATTGATATACTAATACTACCTTCACCATATAGCTACCTCAACAAGCTGCAAGCGCCTATTTACTAACCTTCTTAGGCACATATCTTACTAAAGTCTTATGTGGGGTGTAACGGGTTGTTGTTGTTGTTGTGGTCTTCAGTCCAGAGGCTGGTCTTATGCAGCTCTCCATGCTGTTATATTCCATGCAAGCTTTTCATAGCAAGTACCTACTGCAACCTACATCCTTCTGAATCTGCTTAGTGTATTCATCTCTTGGTCTCCCTCTACGATACTTTCCCTCCACGCTGCCCTCTAATACCAAATTTGTGATCCCTTGCTGCCTCAGAACATGTCCTTCCAACCGATCCTTTCTTCTCGTCAAGTTGTGACACAAATTCCTCTTTAACCCAGATCCATTCAGTTTCTCCTCATTAGTTACGAGATCTACCCGTCTAATCTTCAGTATTCTTCCGTAGCACCACATTTCCAAAGCTTCTATTCTCTTCGTATCTAAACTATTTATCGTCCATGTTTCACTTCGATACAGGGCTACACACCATACAAATACTGTACTTTCAAAAAAGACTTCCTGACACTTAAATCTACACACGATATTAGCAAATTTCTCTTTTTCAGAAACGCTTTCTTTGTCATTGCCAGTTTACATTTTACATCATCTCTACTGCGACCATCATCAGTTATTTTTCTCGTGGGACCAAATTAAAGAGAAGTCTCCATGGTCATGGAACGAGTCAATACATGAAATTATAACACGATATTAGAAACAGATAAAATGAAATACAAAATAACATATTCTGGTGACAAGTCGTAAGTTTAAATTAAGAAAATCAACAATGTAACACTGGAATTTGCTTAATTTTTAGCTCTTCCAGGAGCTCCTCGACAGAAAAGAAGGAGTGAGCCATGAGAAAACTCTTCAGTTTAGACTTAAATGAGTTTGGGCTACTGCTAAGATTTTTGAGTTCTTGTGGTAGCTTATTGAAAATGGATGCAGCAGAATACTGCACTCCTTTCTGCACAAGAGTCAAGGAAGTGCATTCTACAAGCAGATTTGATTTCTGCCTAGTATTAACTGAGTGAAAGCTGCTAACTCTTGGGAATAGGCTAATATTGCTAACAACAAGCGACATTAAAGAAAATATATACTGTGAGGGCAATGTCAGAATTGCCAGATTTTTGAATAGGGGTCGACAAGAGGTTCTCGAACTTACACCACATATAGCTCGAACAGCCCGTTTTTGAGCCAAAAATACCCTTTTTGAATCAGAAGAATTACCCCAAAAAATAATACCATATGACATAAGTGTATGAAAATATGCGAAGTAGACTACTTTTCGTGTTGAAGTGTCACTTATTTCAGATACTGTTCTAATGGTAAATAAAGCAGCATTTAGCTTCTGAACAAGATCCTGGACATGGGCTTTCCACAACAGCTTACTATCTATCCGAACGCCTAGGAATTTGAACTGTTCCGTATCGCTTATAATATGCCCATTCTGTCTGATCAAAATATCGGTTCTTGTTGAATTGTGAGTTAGAAACTGTAAAAACTGAGTCTTACTGTGATTTAGCATCAAATTATTTTCCACAAACCACGAACTTATTTCATGAACTACATTATTTGTTACTGTTTCAATATTACACACAAGATCCTTCACTACCAAGCTGGTGTCATCAGCAAACAGAAATATTTTTGAATCACCTGTAATACTAGAAGGCATATCATTTATGTAAGTAAGAAACAGCAGTGGCCCCAGCACCGACCCTTGGGGAACGCCTCACTTAACATTGCCTCATTGGGACTGAACATCACTACCACTCTCAATATTGCGGAGAATTACCCTCTGCTTTCTGTTCTTAAAGTGAGAGGCGAACCTATTGTCAGCTACTCCCCTTACTCCATAATGGTCCAACTTCTGCAGTAATATTTTGTGGTCAACACAGTCAAAAGCCTTCGTTAAATCAAAGAAAACACCTAGCGTTCGCAACCTTTTATTTAATCCGTCCAAAACCTCACAGAGAAAAGAGAATATAGCATTTCCAGTTGTTAAACCATTTCTAAAACCAAACTGAACGTTTGACAGCAAATTATGTGAATTTAAATGCTCCAGTAACCTTGTATATACAACCTTTTCGATAACTTTAGCAAACACCGATGGCATAGAAATAGGTCTAAAGTTGTCAACATTATCAATGTCTTCCTTTTTATAAAGTGGCTTCACTACCGAGTACTTTAATCGGTCAGGAAACCGACCACTCCTCAAGGAAAAGATATGGCTGAGAACTGGGCTAACATACATAGAACAATACTTCAGTATTCTGCTAGATACCCCGTCATATCCATGAGAGTTCTTGGTCTTTAGTGATTTAATTATTAACTCAATCTCCCTCTTGTCAGTATCATGGAGGAGCATTTCAGGTAACAGTCTCGGAACACTTCTTTCTAGGAGCGCTATATGATTCCCTGTTGGGACTAGGTTTCTATTTGGTTCACCTGCTATATTCAGAAAGTGATTATTAAATACTGTACATATATGCGACTTATCAGTAACACGGACATTCCCACTACCCACTGATTCTATACCCTCGACCTGTCTCTGCAGACCAGCAACTTCCTTTACGACTGACCATATGGTTTTAATTTTATCCTGAGACTTAGCTATTCTATGTGCATACCACATACTTTTTGCCTTCCTAATAACATTTTTAAGCACCTTACAATACTGTTTGTAATGGGCTGCTGCATTTAGATTTTGACTGTTTCTAACGTTTTGATATAATTGCCACTTTGTTCTACAAGATATTCTTATCCCTCTAGTCAGCCACCCAGGCTGCCTGTTTGTGCTAGTACCCTGATTTAAACGTTCTAACGGATAGCAACTTTCAAAGAGCATGAGAAAAGTCTTGAGAAAAGCATTATATTTATCGTCTACTGTATCAGCGTTATAAACATCTGGCCACTCTTGTTCCTTTATAAGGTTTACAAAGGTCTCTACAGCAACTGGATCAGCTTTCCTGAACAGCTGATGACTATATTTAACACGTGTTGCAGCATAAAAATCTTTTAAAGTTAAAATTTGCGCATCATGATCTGAAAGTCCATTCACCTTTTTGCTAACAGAATGCCCTTCTAGTAATGAGGAATGAACAAAAATGTTGTCTATGGTTGTTCTACTGTTCCCTTGCACTCTCGTTGGAAAGAATACGGTTTGCATAAGATTATATGAATTAAAGAGGTCTACCAGCATCCTCTTTCTTGCACAATCACTTATACAATTAATATTGTAGTCACCACATATAACTAACTTTTTGTATTTCCTATAAATTGAACCAAGAACCTCCTCTAGCTTTAGCAAAAATGTTGTGAAATCGGAGTCTGGGGATCTATAAATAATAACAGTTACAAGTTTAACTCCGTTAAATTTAACCACACCTGCACAACATTCAAACACGTTTTCAGTGCAGTACTTTGAAACATCAATTGACTCAAATGCGATGCCGTTTTTCACATACATGGCTACTGCCCCACACCGCAAAGAGCTCCTCGAAAGGCAGCCAGCCAACCTGTATCCTGGTAAAGGAAGCCTCTGAATTATCTCCTTATTTAAGAAGTGTTCAGATATACCAATAATTTCAGAGTCAACATCTATAAGCAGTTCACTAACTTTATCTCTAATACCTTGTATATTTTGATGAAATATACTAATTCCCTCATTACTCGGATACCTTAGCTTTGTCAAAAGTGATTCCCTTGTTAGAGAGACTTCCCTTAAGCAGGAATACCTATCAGCTGACTTCAATCTAAAAAGGTGCAGCTCTAACACCCACTACTGCAGGAATTTTCCCATGAGTGATCCCACCAACCCCACCTATGCTATCACATATAAGCTGTGCCAACCTCCCCTTCCCATACCTGTTGAGGTGCAGGCCGTGTCTAGTGAAACCCATCCTGCTGATAGACTCCGCCGACACCACTGAAATGTGACCCATGCTTTCTGTCATCAGCGCACCCCTAAGTCTCGTGTTATTACGCCTGACGGCTCTATAAAAGATGAGGCCGATCGTGACGCTGAAACAGTTCCACGAAATGCACATTCGTGTTGCCAGTCTGAGTGGCTATCTTTTCCAGGTCACCATCTATGCTATACTCCCCATCCCTATCAATACTATTACCAGCCCCACCCACAATCACTACCTGATCCTCTTTAGTAAAATCCCTACATACCCCCACCCCCCTATGTTAACAGTCACCTGAGCCAACCCTGCATTAGGCTTCAGAATGCTGGTGACCTGGTACTCACTCCCCAGCACTTCCTGCAACTGCTGGCCTACACCTCTGCCATGAGAACTACCTAACAGCAGAACCTTCTTCTTCCTCTTCGACTTTGCAACTTTTCTAGGCACAGTAACTACTGAGGTCTGCTGCATACTTCCTATATCTACAGCTAATAGAGATTCCTCTCCACTAGACTCTGACTGTTGGTCATATCTATTGTCAACACCAATAGTAAAACTATCTGAAAATCTTCTTCTCCTAGCAGATCTCTTGCCAACAGCCAGCTCCCATTCCCCAACCCCCTTCTCCCTCCTCATCCTATCTAGCTCCTCCTGTGCGTTTTTCAACTGCACCTGAAGGGCACAGATCTTACGCTCCTGCTCCTCTATCAACTTACTCTTGCCACATAACCTGCAGTTCCAGGAGAGGATCTCACCAGAATGCCCATTGGCTTCCCCACTGCATTTCCCCCAGTGAAAATACTTCGAACAAGTCTCACACCGCAATCCACTACTCACGAACCTACGGCAAAGCCCACACTTATCACTCATGGTAAAATTTTACTTTTTCTGAGTTCCGCTACTACAATAAGAAGATGTTAAAAACCTGACTACAATAATCACAAACTTACTCTACAAGGGAAGTAACTACTATTATTAACAGTATTAATAAACAACAAATGTGAATATAACAAAAGACTAATACAGAAAGAGAATCAAACATCTAATGACACAGTAACGAAGCTGAAAACAGTTCCCAAAAGGTTCTTCTGAAATTATTTCACCAAAAAACACCAAGAACACCGGTTGAAGACTACTAAAGTTCCTAAATAAACCACTATACACAAACAATTAATTAGTACTCAGCTTTCGATGCGCCGCTACAGCTCCAGCTGGTCAGCGCGGAATGTAAACACAGGCAAGAGGTTAAGTTGCTCGATACAAAACACTCACAAATATCAGGTCACAACACAAGAAAGGCAGAGGTGAATGAAGAAACCACTAATACGTCACTTATATAGTAAATATTATCACAAAAACCGCTAAAATATGTATCTGAAACCTAAAAATATATGAAAACTTAGAGAGCGATCACACACGCAGTCACTCCCTTATGACGTCACACCAAAGATCTACATTCCATTATCCTCATTTTAATTTTGTCGATGTACATCTTCTTCCTTTCAAGAGACTGTCCATTCCGTTCAACAGCTCTTCCAGGTCCTTTGCTGTCTCTGACAGAATTACAATGTCTTCAGCGAACCTCAATGTAATTATTTCTTGTCCAGTGATTTTAGTTGCTACTCCAAATTTTTCTTTTCTTTCCTTTACAGGTTGCTCAATACACAGATTGAATAACATCGGGAATAGGCTACAATCCTGTCTCATTCCCTTCCCAACCATGGCTTTCCTTTCATGTTCATGCCGCTGTGCAGATATTTTGTTCGTGACAGAATGGTGTACTGAGCAACGTTGCATAAGTATTTATGTCATTTGTTGACTAATAATTGTAGGTAATAGGAGTAGCATTGTTTTAGGTGGATTAGTAATTTCCAAGCGCACATAGCAAGAAGAGAAATATGGATGTGTGGAATGCGTGGACGCAAAACGGTTAGTCTACACTGACAGGTCTAGTTTTCTCAGAGTTGCAATTACTACCTTGCAGATAACATCAGGCTGTAATGTTTGTGATGTGTTTGTGGGAAGACTATTCGACACAGAGAGAAAACAACCTACATACTGACGTTTGTACGTATTAATGTACCACTGGAAGCAGTTAATACCATAAATTATCTGGGAGTACGCATTAGGAGTGATTTAAAGTGGAATGATCATATAATGTTGATTTTCGGTAAAGCAGATGCCAGACTGAGATTCATTGGAAGAATCCTAAGGAAATGCAATCCGAAAACAAAGGAAGTAGGTTACTGTACGCTTGTTCGCCCACTGCTTGAATACTGCTCAGCAGTGTGGGATCCGTACCAGATAGGGTTGATAGAACAGATAGAGAAGATCCAACGGAGAGCAGCGCGCTTCGTTACAGGATCATTTAGTAATCGCGAAAGCGTTACGGAGATGATAGATAAGCTCCAGTGGAAGACTCTGCAGGAGAGACGCTCAGTAGCTCGGTACGGGCTTTTGTCAAAGTTTCGAGAACATACCTTCACCGAAGAGTCAAGCAGTATATTGCTTCCTCCTACGTATATCTCGCGAAGAGACCATGAGGATAAAATCAGAGAGATTAGAGCCCACACAGAGGCATACCGACAATCCTTCTTTCCACGAACAATACGAGACTGGAATAGAAGGGAGAACCGATAGAGGTACTGAAGGTACCCTCCGCCACACACCGTCAGGTGGCTTGCGGAGTATGGATGTAGATGTAGATGTAGATATAAAAATATCTGCACTTATACCAGTTACACCACATACAATGGCCCCAACATTCGATTTTCCACACAGAACAAGAAGAATTCTCAGCAGTCTTGCACACAGCGTAGTTCAGTATTAACATAAATAAACACGCTCATAGCGAGGATCTACTCTTTATCATAGCATGCACGTCACATGAGTAACAAACCATGAGCTTTCCCACGAAACCATAGACTTCTGTTTGGCTAGCAAACACTCAATGCAATGCTGGTGTACCATACATTGCATCGTATAAAACTATGAGCGTGAAATCTTTAACTGCCAAAAGCGCTCACATAATGCTCGTCTTGACTTGCAGAAGCCCCTTCCAGCACCACCATTGGGTTTGGTGTCCGTCCGACTAGGAAAAAGACTCTATTTGCTCCATCATGCTTTTGAGTGCACAGTGACCACAACCCTCCTAGACTGTAGTGGCGTCCTGCTGACGGTACCATAGCACACCAGTTTCTCGAGGGCCTCGCTCTCAGTTCTGCCCAGAACTTGCTCGCTCGTGTGAGAGCAGCAGCTGGCCACTCCGCCGACCGTCCGCGCCACCAGCTTGGTCCACAGTGACGCTCACGGCAATCACGTTTCCAAACTGTCTGCCCTTTCACAGCCTCAGCATGAGACTCCACACAAAAATACTCTCTGGAGGCGGGAAAATCAACACTGCCGCTCCACACGAGGCGATTCATCACGGATATTTTATTACAAATACTGTCTTACTTTGGCAGTGACAGGGAACATTCCCATAGTTAATTATAACATAATGATAGGAAATATTCTTGTCTGTACAATCAAATCTTCTATTTACTTTTCAACCACCAACATGTAAGTAATGGCCAAACAACCTTTTACATCACTGATAAGACTTTGAGGGTTTCCACTGCTCTCAACGTGAGTTTGGTGGATTTCAGTAAATTAGTCTTGATGCGATATAGAGTTTTTAGCTGGCAAATTTGGAATACTGGAAGCTTACTGCGTCAGTTAAATAGTTCGACTGTGAGGCTCAATTCCTCTTGCTACGTCCAGTTTTTTTCACTTGACGTACCATATCAGTAACTTCTTTGTAGTAAAATCACATAGTGTCATGCTTCCAGGTACAATTACATATCATTTAGATTGTACTGTAGCGCATTGTCGATACAAATGCACCACTGCTGATTTGGACTGCAGTATCTTACAGTCCAAAGCGTTGTCCTTAAACATATGCACTGCGTTACTTATCCTGAAAGTCTTCTTCTGTCCTCTTCATGGAGTTGTGAACACGGCATCCGTTTCCGCCACCGCCTTAGCTCGTTCTGTCTGTAGCTCATGGCTTGCGTACCAGTCAAGAGAGAGTGTATTCATTGTCTGAATCATACCACATCCTTAGTTGATCACGATATTTTCAACCAATACTCTCTTATTGTCTTCTCATTACTGCATATTTCACAATATACCTCTTTATGCTCTCTGTTTTGTATTGATTACAATTATTACTGAAGCCTTTCTTTAAAAACAATTTTTCTCCTTTCCCAGAATAATATACTCACTCAGAATCTACGTTAACTTGTGAATCTTAACATCACATACCTCAGCAGTTCCTCACAGCTGGCCATCTAACGCAATACTGTGGCACAGAGGAATTTTCCACTTTCTGAATGAGCGGGTCATACAGTGAGCTACTGCATCAATAGACCGTTTCAAACGTTTGGTCCGCAGCAGATTTATAAACATTAGATTCTCTAAATTCTATTTTTTCTTCTGAATACGAATTTGGTGTCATTGGTACTCTTCCACTGCACAACGTAAACTATTTACTGGTTTGGAACATTAAGAAATAGAAATTGTTTAACATACCATTTTCACAGTAATTTTTATTTACAATATTACACAAATCACTGATATGATATGATTTTTTCACCCCCTTCTCATAGCACCTTCGATGGAAACAAAGAGAGAAGACATAATGCTATTTTAATCATGCATATTTACGGTATACATCGACAGATAAACTAGTCTTCCATGCATGCTCCACTCCGGCTCTCTCTCGAAGGTCTCAGACGCCGCCATTACAGCTGTATGGCAGCACCGGAAGTCAGTGATTTCAGCTCCTGATGACAATGGTGGAGAAAGCTATCGAAAGATCGATTGTTTTATTCGAAATGACACGGCTTGTTAACCGAGAAGATTTTATTGAAGCACACAAACCGCAAAAGCCTTAGAGAATACATTAACAAAAAAATTACACAAACGCTACAAAAATTTTTACGGATACAGTGTTAAAGAACTCTTTCATTTCCACCATCCAGTTCCTCCCAGAAACATCTAACTTTTAAACCTGTAAGAACAATCTTAGTAAATAGCAGCTCGTTATTACTAAGAACGATAAACTATCAAGAAAAATGGTCTATCACACGTTTCTGTAAGTGACTGATAGTCCGTGGAGGAGAGGTAAACAATAAATCAAAGATCAAATGTCAAATGTGTGTGAAATCTTATGGGACTTAACTGCTAAGGTCATCAGTCCCTAAGCTTACACACTACTTAACCTAAATTATCCTAAGGATAAACGCACACACCCATGCCTGAGGGAGGACTCGAACCTCCGCCGGGACCAGCCGCACAGTCCATGACTGCAGCGCCCAGGACCGTGCGGCTAATCAAAGATAACTGATCACAATAATAGCAACCAATTTCGGATATTTCATACAAGTAGCCAATTAGTTTTAACAATTTATAGTAAGAAAATAAGTAATTTTACACGTTGTGGGAAAAGATCATGAATGTATATGGATGAAATGAGACATGCATTACTGTAATATACGCACTGTGAAATGTGCTGTAGGCTGTACGACCATTTTTTGTATGGACTGTAGTTTTGTTACATAGGAATGTTAAAAGTAATAAGCCAGTAGTGAACAGGTCTATGTAACTTGTACTGAGGCAATAAATTTGAAACTACTGAAAATTTTCAACATGGTAATATTCCATTTGCCAGACAAATCTGACAATCGAATTATATGAGAAAATGATAGTGAATTATGTGAACTAGACAAACCAGAAACATTAACACTGTTCTGGTACATGCTAGAGCTGCTCTTCAAACGGAATGGATGGGTTTCAGACGAAAATGGAAGTAAGACTTCGAGATATCTATCGAATATGTGTATAGTTTTACCAGAACTGCGGCGTTTTCAACAGTGAACCAACTCATAGTGACATCGTAAAATTTAAATAATTTTAACGGTAACCCAATCACCAGTGGCAACGTAGCACTAGAGCGAAGCAACATTTTATCATAGGGAAGCCGTCATTTAACGCGAATTATATCACAATGGGTAACTCCTCTTTTTATTCATTCGCGTAGGGAGATCATCCTACACTACCACGATTTTAGGACACTTCAAAGCCGCGAACCTTCCTTATAGAGTTAAGAAATGACTGAGAGTGTTTCAGACTTGTAAACCGACAAGTTGTACCTGAATTTGTGTTCAGTACCACAATATGCAGTGTGATTTGGCGAGATTTTAGCTTAAATTTATCAAGTCTTAATCGTACATCCAACAGTTCAAAGAAATTGTGAAAGTTCATCAAATACTGTTGTAAATGAATAAGATAAAAGATCTGACTTCAAGCGTTGTAGACCAGTATCGCTGACGTGTGTTTAGTGTCCCAGAATACACTGAAATGTCTATGGCTTATGGGGAGTTTCGCTACACAATGGGACGACGCTCGGTTATTGGGCTCCAGTTTACCAGAAAGCGATTGCAATAGTCGCGCTTGGCTGACTAGGATTGAATGGCTCAGACGACCCTGGATGCAGGTGGACTGGTCCAAGTGCCTGCTCCATATATCTGTCACTAAGAAGGTGCCACACGTGACTGTTTTGAACTACTGTTTCAGAAGAGGAAGCTGGAAGAATGGCTGAGAGAAGAAGAAAAAAATAAATAAATTTCTGTATGTACGCATCCATTACCGCTTTCTTTGTGTTTTTATAATTTTTCTTCATATTTTTCATGACACATGAAAAGTAAATTCACTTCATAGACATCAACATCTGTGCTCCGCAAAACGTCATACTGTGTGTGGCGGAGGTTGTATAGTGTGCCAGTATTACTTCCTGCACTACCTATTGAATTCGTGGATGATAGGCAGGAAGAAAAGGTTGTTGGTACTGCCTGTCATAGCACGAATTCCTTTAGTTGCATCTAAAAGCCGGTTATAGGACGTGGTATATTTCATGACTCGCTTAGAGTTGTAGGCTCTGGAAATTTCGTGAGTATGGCTCAATCCTTCGCCTGTTGTTTGTCCAGTGGTTCTGTAACACTCACTTCTTGACTAAAGAAGCTTGTGACGAATCGTTTAATTCTTCCATGGATCATTTTACACTTTTATGGACACGTCAATATCGTCAAATCTGAGCATGCGATCTTGTACATGTTCATACGAGGTGTGATCAATTAGTAACGGTTTTTTTTATTTTCGCCGTCCTTATACGTCCGTTTTTCTATAGCATTTTTTTTATTCTTTTTCATATTGTTTTGTTCATACTGATGTTTGTTTTCGTTTTTCAGCTGTTTTGAATATTTAGTTTATTGTTGACAGTCGAAAGAGTTATACCTGTTTTCCAGTGCTAGAAGAATTTTTACTTTCGAAAATTGTGGATCAAACAGTTCGCATTAAATTTTGCTTGAAAAAAAAGGAATAAACTGCAGCACAACAGTCTAAATGCTTAATGTGGTTTTTGGAGAATCTGTGAGTAGGACAAGAGTTACAAGCTATATAACTGTTTGAAAGAGGGCAGAGATGACGTAGCAGACGATGACCGCCTGAACGCCATAGTAAATCGATTGCTGACGACATTGTGTAAGAAGTAAAGAAATGGTTCTGTAAAATCACAGGATCATCATCAGAGAGTTTGATGATGATGTCGCCATATCCTTCGGCTCATGTCAAGCAATTCTTTCAGAAATTTTGGTCACAGAAGTGCGGCAGCAAAGTTTGTTCTGAAACTGTGGAATTTCTACCAAGTACAACGTCGCGTGGTCATCGCTCAGGAATTGCTGAATTAAGTCGACAACGAAGCCCCCGAGCTTCTAAAGACAGTTGTAACAGGTGACGAAATATGGATATGAAGTCAAAACCAAGTACCAGTTGTCCTAGAGGAAACTGCCTTAAGAGCTGTGACTGAAAAAATTCAAGGAGTTTCGTCACATGCGAAGGTTCTTCTCACTCTTTTTTTCGATTAAAATGCGATAGTGCATCATGAAATCCTCCCTTATGATCTTACGGTCAGTAACGAACAATACATGGAAGTTATACGGCTTTTACATGAAAAAATATCTAAGAAAACAGAATTGTGGCAAACGCACTGGTGGAAACTGCATCCCAATAATGCCCCCACTCACATCTCAATGCTTGTTCGTAACTTTTTGGCAAAAAACAAATCGTTGTGTGGCCTCAGCCACCGCATTCGCCGGACTTGATTCCCTGCAACTCCTCTCAGTTCCCGAGGCTGGGGAGAATCATGAAAGAACAACGTTTTGCCATCATTGATAAGATAAAAACAAAATCACTGAAGAAGGTGAACACCGTAACTAAAAGTGAGTTCCAGAAGTGCTTCCAGGAATGGGAAAATCAGTATCATATGTCAATTATATTGAGGGGGACGGGGGGGGGGGATTACTGAATGAAGTCGACAACGATGGAACCGAACTTCTAAAGAAGGTTGTAACACGTGAAGAAACATGTGTATGAAGTCGAAATCACGGCACAGTTGTCGCAGTGGAATTTTTTGTCTTTTAATTCAGTTAGTATATTTTGACTTTATGTAATTACTGTTGTTTTATTTACCTGTTTAGTCCCTCATATGTAAAGATTCTTTAAGAAAAATTAATTTATCGAGTTGGTAGAATTTTTTATATATTTTGAATGAAGAAACATCCAACACTGGTGTAATATTTAACAACGTTTCTTCTTTACAAAGCGGTTTTTTGCTGTTACGCCATCGTCAGGTACAAAAGTACATACTTGGCGTTGTGAAATTCTTGTCGGTTCAAAGATTTTAAAATAGTGCAACTACAGAGTATCTCAATTGGAATCTAAGATGGTTGTGGTAAAAATGCGATGTAAGATATTTAGGTTAGATAGAATATGTAACTTTTAAATACGGATCTAGATGACAGATTACAACAAGTGACTCCTAAGGAAAAATAAATGCACTATATACAGTAAAATTTTTATGAGATGTTGAAACTGGATGACTGAACAATATTACCTTTTCTCGCAAAGTCCAGTACTACAAATATGTACACTACAACAACAGGGACTAAACAGGTAAATAAAACAGCAGAAATTATATAAAGTGAAACTATAGTAACTCAAATAAAAGACAAAAGAGGGACAAGATACACTGTAGTGGCACTATTTTGAAATATTTGATCCCAGAAACATTTCACAGCCACACGTATTTATCTTTGTACAGATACATGGTGTAAAAGCCGAGAAAGAATTTGTAAAATAATAAATATTGTAAGATATTGCACTAGCCTCTATGTCTTTTCATTCATGATTATTTATCACATCAGGATCGTCTAGTTAGTACAAATATTCACATTATCGGTTTAGCGTAATATTGCTATTATAGATGTGATAATCAATACACAAAAAGTTTCGTAATTACGTATAAACTCTAGTTATATACGTACTGAACATCATGCAAACGATATAAGATATGTCACTAAAGCAGGCATCATAGATGTCATACCGTCATACACTATGTTATCAAAAGTATGCGGACGCCACAAAAAAGTACGTTTTTCATATCAGGTGCAGTGTGCTGCCACCTACAGCCAGATACTCCATATCAACGACTCCGGTAGTCATTACACATCGTGAGAGAGCAGAATGGGGCGCTCCGCGGAACTCACGGATTTCGAACATTGCCAGGTGATTGGGTGTCACTTGGCTCATACGTCTACAGGCGAAATGTCCACACTCCTAAACATCCCTAGGTCCACTATTTCCGACGTGATAGTGAAGTGGAGACTTGAAGGGACACGTACAGCACAAAAGCGTACAGGCCGATCTCATCTGTTGACTGAGACTGCCGACTATGGAAGAGGGCCGTCATATGTAATAGGCAGACCTATCAATCCCATTGAACTGTAATTACAAACTGCATCAGGATCCATTCCAAGTACTATGACAGTTAGGTGGGAGATGTGAAAACTTGGATTTCATGGTCGAGCAGCTGCTTATAAGCCACACATCAGGCCGGTAAATGCCATACCACACCTCGCTTGGTGTAAGGAGCGTAAACATTGGACTATTGAAGAGGGGAAAAACGTTGTATGGAGTGATGAATCACGGTACACAATGTGGCTGCCTGATGGCAGGGTATGAGTATGGCGAATGCCAGGTGAACGTCTTCTGCCAGCGGGTTTAGTGCCAACAGTAAAATTCGGAGGCGGTGTGGTAATGTTTATCATGGAGGGGGCTTGTACCCCTTGCTGCTTTGCGTGGCACTATCACAGCACAGGCCTACAATGATGTTTTAAGCACATTCTTGCTTCCCAATGTTGAATAACAATTCGGGAATGACGATTGCATCTTTCAACACCATCGAGCACCTGTTCATAATGCACGGATTCTGGCGGAGTGGTTACACGACAATAATATCCCTGTACTGGACTGGCCTGCACAGAGTCGTAATCTGAATCCAACAGAACACCTTTGGAATGTTTTGGAACGCCGACATCGTAAGGGGCCTCACCGACCGACATCGATACCTCTCCTCAGTACAGCACCCCGTGAAGAATGGGCTGCCAGTCCCCAAGAAACCTTCCAGGACCTGAAACGTCCTGGCAGATTAACTCGCGACCGTTGCCTTCCGCGGGTAAGTGCTCTACCATCTGGGCTACACAAGCACGACTCGCGACCCGTCCCCACACCTTCAATTCTGCCAGTACCTAGTATCCTACCTTCAAAATTTCACAGAAGCTCTTCTGCGAACCTTGCAGAACTAGCACTGCTGGAAGAAAGGATATTGCTGAGACCTGGCTTATGGGATGTTTCCAGAATGAGATTGTCACTCTGCAGCTGAGTGTGCGCTGATATATATATATATATATATATATATATATATATATATATATATATATATATATATATATATATATATATTTAATTATGAATTTGGCCAGCTATGGACCGCATACAACTTAAGACTTCTGGTGTTTCTTTTCTTCCGTTCTTCCCAGTACTTCTTCATTTTCTCGCCAACTGCTCGTCTCTGCTCATCTGTCCACACTCTCTTGGGTCGAGGTTTTGGCGCATCTTCTTCATAGTTTGCGTTTTCTATAAGTAGCCTAAAGTTATTCCTGTCACGTATTATTTCTTCTGTAACACCTATTTTGTTGGCGTCTTTCTTTACTGCTTCTATCCATCCTACGGTGTTTTTCAGCTTACTAACGTAATTAAAAATTTTCTTTGTAATTCGTGTTTCTTCCATTCTTTTTAAATGTCCATAAAATTTTAGCCCTCTCTTCCTCATTGTATCTATGATCTTTTCTGTATTTTTGTATAGGTCTTCATTTCTCCTTTTAATCCACCTGCTTTCCTTGTTTTTCTCAGGACCTAGAATTTTTCTTAATATTTTTCTCTCTCTTTTTTCTAGTTCTCTTAATTCGCCTTTCTTATTCAATGTTAGGCACTCTGATCCATATGTTGCTTGTGTCCTAATAACTGAATTATAATGTTTAATCTTTGCTTGTATGGATATTGATTTCTTATTGTAGTAGTTTTGTGTTAATTTATATGCAAATTCCAACTTTTTTATTCTTTCTTTATTTGTTGTGTTATCCAGTCCATTGGCTTGGATCCACTCCCCCAGGTATTTGAATCTATCAACTCTTTTAATTTTTCCATACTTTGTTTTCATAAACTTTTCTGTATTATGTTTGTGTTCTATATACTCGGTTTTTTCGTAGGATATTTTTAGCCCAGTCTTTTCAGCAATCTCGTGTAACATATCAAGCATAACTGTTGCGTCTGTTCGGTTTTCAGTTATCAATGCCATATCATCCGCAAAGGCTAAACATTTTACTTCAAATTTGTTCTTTCCTTGGCCCATGCTTATACCCTTTGTGCCTCTGTTTTTTAATGCGTTTTCCCATGTTTTTACTACTTTATCTAAAACCAAGTTAAAGAGAATTGGGGACAGTCCGTCACCTTGTCGAGCTCCTGTTTTGATTTTGAATGGTTCAGAAATTTCGCCTTGAAACTTAATTCTTGATGTTGTATCTGTGAGCGTTTGTTCAACAAGTCTTCTGGTGTTTTCATCTATCCCTGATTCATAAAGTATCTGGAATAGTGTTTGTCTGTCAACTGAGTCGTAGGCCTTCTTGAAGTCTACGAAAGTAACTACTGTACTTTTATTTTGTATAGCTCTCACTCTCAAAATTGTTTTTAAATTAAGAATCTGTTCTGCACATGATCTACCTTTTCTAAATCCTGCTTGATAATCTCCTATATTAGGTCCTGCTTGTTCCTCTATTCTATTTAAAAGTGCTTTAGAAAGTATTTTGTATGTCACTGGTAACAAGGATATGCCCCTGTAGTTGTTGGTGTCTGTTTTATCTCCTTTTTTATGGAGAGGGCGGATCAATGCTTGTTTCCAGTCACTGGGTATGAGTCCTTTTGTCCAAATGTCTTTAATTACTTTGTGAATTTTCTGACATGCGGATAAGCCCCCTAGTTTCCACATTTCTGCCACTATCCTATCCTCCCCTGGTGCTTTGTTATTCTTCAATGCTTTGATAATCTTTTCTATATCTTCTACTGCAGGTGGTTCAGACGGTGGATTTTCATGTTGTGGTTTTTGAAATTGTAACCTGTCATTAGGCTCCTCACAATTTAATAGATTTTCAAAGTATTCAGCTAAGATTTGGCAGTTCTCTTTATTGCTTAAAACCGTTTTTCCATTTTTATCTTTAAAATGTAAACTTGGTGACTGGAATCCTGTTAAAACTTCTCTGAAAGTCTTATAGAAGTCTCTACTGTTGTTCCTTTTGAAATCAGAATCCATTTCTTCTAATCTGTCTTTGTCATATTTTCTTTTCACTGATCTGATGATTTTTGCTGTCTTTTTCCTTTCTTCTTTAAACTCTTCCCAGTATTCGTGTTTCTTATTGCTGTTCCATTTTTTCCATGCCTTTAGTCGATTGTCAATTGCTTCATCACACAGCTCATTCCACCATCAGTGTTTTGGTATTCTTCGTGGCTGTCCCATTTCTTTAACTGACTCTATCATTGTTTCTTTAATTTCTTCCCAATTATCCATTTTTCTTGTGTTTAGTATATGACAGAATTTGTCCTGCTTTTGCATGAGAAATTTAGTGTTTACTCTTGGAAATCTTCTTGGTTTTGGTTTAGGTTTGTTTGGTTGGAACATGGTCTTTATTTCTGTCAGATAATGATCTGAGTCTATGTTTAGGCCCTTCCTCACTCTGACATCCAAGATTTCCTTGTAGTTGCGAGTCGTTATTGCCACATGGTCCAACTGATATTCACCTTGATTTGGATTAGGTGATACCCACGTTTTTCTCTTTCTTGCAAGTTTCCTGAAACATGTCGACATTAATTTTAGATTAAACTGTCTACAAAAATCTATGAGTCTTTCCCCATTTCTGTTGGTTCTTGGATGTGCTGGATAATCTCCAACTACTGATTTAAATTTTATTTCTTTGCCAACTTAAGCATTAAAGTCTCCCACTAAAATTTTTATATGTTCTTTTGGTAATATGGATGTTTCGTGTTCAAGCATTTCCCAGAAATCTTCCACTTTGTCAACATTTGTTCTGTTATGTTGGTTAATAGGTGCGTGTGCATTTATAGTAGTGTTGCGTTTATTGCCTGACTTGAACGTCAGAAATGAAATTCGTTCTGATGGGGGGCTAAAATTAGTTATTCATTCCGTAAGTTGCTGTTTGACCATAAATGCGGTCCCTAATATAGTCGTATTATTGGAATTTTTAATGGCTGGTTTTCCTTTGTAGATCCTGTATCCACCTGATTCAAATGCGTTTTCATCCAGATACCTTGTTTCTTGAAGAGCTAATATAAGTATGTTGCGTTGATTGAGAGCGTCCGTTAGGTGTTTTAGTTTTCCAACTTTCATAAGTGTGTTGATATTCAGAGTCCCCAGTAGATGTTTTTTCTTGGGTCTTATCTTTGAAGAAGTACTCGGAAGCTCCGACTCTTCCTTACATGATGTTCTAGGCTCTCCAGAATCCAAAGGCCTAGTTGCATCGCCATGAATAGCGATGGAAGATTGGTTACTTCCTGGAGTAGTTTCCATTTTGAAATTTACCATCATGTCTTAGGTTAAAGTTTGGTTTGGGGAATGGTAGTAGAACCTTTCGATGATAAAAATTCAAGCATTTAGCTTAGAATTATAAGTGAGGCCGCCACTAACATGTGGGACAGACGCCTTTTGCAGCCGCCCACTGTGGGAACAGACGCTACAGTCTGGTGCTTTTATGTAAAAGCCTGCCTCTTCCGCCAGTTCCGCCGCTCTGATGATCTTCATCGCCGCCTTCACTGCCGTTGAGGTCTTCACCGTTTCCCTGGCTAGGGACCCTCACGAGGTACTATCACCCGGGCCAGGTGAACCAAGGTTTTTTAACGAGGTGTTACTCCTCCCCCTCCTCCTTTTTCAACCGGGCTTGGGACCGGCTTTGGCGGAGTTATATATATATATATATATATATATATATATATATATATATATATATATATATATATATATATGGCCATTAAAATTGCTACACCAAGAAGAAATGCAGATGATAAACGGGTATTCATTGGACAAATATATTATACTGGAACAGACATGTAATTACATTTTCATACAATTTGGGTGCATAGATACTGACAAATCAGTACCCAGAACAACCACCTCTGACCGTAGTAACGGCCTTGGTTCACCTGGGCATTGACTCAAACAGAGCTTCTTGGATGGCGTGTACAGGTACAGCTGCCCATGCAGCTTCAACACGATACCACACTTCATCAAGAGTAGTGACTGGCATATTGTGACGAGCCAATTGCTCAGCCACCATTGACCAGACGTTTCAATTGGTGAGAGATCTGGAGAATGTGCTGGCCAGTGCAGCAGTCGAACATTTTATGTATCTAGAAAATCCCGTACAGGACCTGCAACATGCGATGGTGCATTATCCTCCTGAAATGTAGGGTTTCTTAGGGATCGAATGAAGGGTAGAGCCAGGGGTCGTAACACATCTGAAATGAAACGTCCACTGTTCAAAGTGTCGTCAATGCGAACAAGAAGTGACCGAGACGTGTAACCAATGGCACCCCATACCATCACGCCGGGTGATACGCCACTACGACGACGACGAATACACGCTTTCAGTGTGCGTTCACCACGATGTCGCCAAACATGGATGCGACCATCATGATGCTGTAAACAGAACCTGGATTAATCCCAAGAGATGGCGTTTTGCCATTCGTGCACCCAGGTTCGTTCCGTATTACCCTCCTGAACCCACCGATTCTATATTCTGCTAACAGTCAATGGGTCTCGACCAACGCGAGCAGCAATGTCGCGATACGATAAACCGCAATCGCGATAGGCTACAATCCGACCTTTATCACAGTCGGAAACGTAATGGTACGCATTTCTGCTCCTTACATGAGGCATCACAACAACATTTCACCAGGCAACGCCGATCAACTACTGTTTGTGTATGAGAAATCGGTTGGAAACTTTCCTCATGTCAGCACACGGTAGGTGTCGCCACCGGCGACAACCTTGTGTGAATGCTCTGAAAAGCTAATCATTTGCATATCACAGCATCTTCTTCCTGTCGGTTAAATTTCGCGTCTGTAGCACGTCATCTTCGTGGTGTACCAATTTTAATGACCAGTAGTATCCTTGCAGTATCGCCTGGACCCTAGAAGACTGGAGTAAAGTGGCTTGGTCGTATGATTCTGAATTTCAGTTGGTAAGAGCTGGTGATACAGTGCGAGCGTGGCGCAGACCCCAAGAAGGAGCAAAGTGTCAAATCAACCACCTTTCAGCCGTCTACGTTCCATACTCGTTTTATCCGTCTAGTTTCCACACTCATTTTATTTGGCTACCAGTTTCGGTGATTTACTACGCCATCTTCAGGCCATGACCGAGGCGTAGGAAGATTTCACAACGGTTCTGGTCAACACAGGAGCCAGCATTCAAATACTGCTATCTATAGATTTCTGTTTGCTTAAGCGATCACTTCACTGTTACACAGTCGGCCGAAAGGTGTTTGATTTGACAACCAGTATCGAACAACTGAGTCCTGCAGCCATCTCTGAAAAGATAGAAATACAGAGAATGGGCCAAACTTGTCAACATGGGACTGTGCATGCTGGTGGTGGCTTCATTGTGGAGAGGGCTGTGTGGAAAGGACAGGTCTCTTCTGTCCTACTGAACCGATCATGGAATGGAATTGGTTATGCTGGCTTACTTGGAGACCATTTGCTGCCAGTCATGACCTTGATGTCCAGAAACAACGAAAGAATTTTTATGGATGAGAAAGCGCCATATCAGCGGGCCACAACTGTTAGCTACTAGTGTGGAGAACATTCTGGACAACGGGGGTGAATGTTTTGGCCACCCTGATCGACCGACACGAATCCCACTTAACATTTACGGGACCTGATCGAGAGGTCAGTTCGTGAACAAAATTTGGCACTGACTGAACTTTCGCAATTATAGACGGCTCAAGAGGCAG
Source organism: Schistocerca cancellata (assembly GCF_023864275.1). NCBI lineage: Eukaryota > Metazoa > Arthropoda > Insecta > Orthoptera > Acrididae > Schistocerca > Schistocerca cancellata. Next base: position 269,148,210 of record NC_064634.1, read on the forward strand.
CATGGTTCAATATTTCTGCTGGGGACTTCCAACAACTTGTGGAATCCATGTTACATCGAGTCACTGCACTACGCCAGGCAAAGGGAGATCAGACACGATATTAGTAGGTGCTCAGAAGTGGCACGCCACTCTCTCACTTTAACAACATCGTTAATCAGATTTATATTTTAGAACATAATCTCAGTTTTCCCTGGCACTACATTTGCTATTGTCGTTAATGACTTTTTCTACACGAGGGAATTCTGGGCAGAACGTCCTTGTAAAAGCAAGCGTAACCTTTAGTGAGCTTGTTGCAACTAAACCCGTAGCCACATCCCCGGCGCAGGCCTATAAACGGCAGGAGCGCCCGCTTAACGGGGTACGGCGCTCGGCGGAACGCGCGCAGTTCGTGGCGCACAGTGCAAGAAGTACCGAGCCGGACCACAATTGCGCGTGACCCAGTCGTACGGAAACATTCCTACAAGACTCTGACGACACGAGACTAGTTTACAACAGCATCGGTGGACCATGAATCTTTTGTGCCCGCACCTAACAAGTTAGAGAATGTCCAGAGGCGCAAAACTACGAGGGCTATCCACAAAGTACATTACGTTTTGGAATAAAAAATAAATAAAGTATTGGAAAGTTTTTTTATTATATACAGATGAAAGCCACACTTAAAAACTACTTTTCTACATAGTTGCCATTTAAATTAAGGCACTTATCGTAGCGATGGACGAGGATGGAAATTCCTTCGTCATAAAATCCGGCCGCCTGCGCCTTCAACCACGTGGTTAATCAGGAACCCGGTAGAAATGCGATTTTTGTGGATTTCCTGGAAAGAGGCACTACAATAAACTCTCAAAGGTATTGCCAAACTCTGCACAACCTCAGAAGAGCAATCCAAAACAAGCGCAGGGGAAAGTTGGGCTCAAAGATCTTGCTGATTCACGACAACGCTCGGGCCCACACGGTAAATGCCACTTGTGAAGTTCTTGAATCTTTTAAGTGGGAGTTGTCTCCTCATCCGCCATACAGTCCCGACCTGGCACCGAGCGACTTCCACTTATTCCCAGCAATGAAGAAGTGGTTGGCTATGCAGCGTTTTGATGACGACGCACAGCTTCAAGAAGAGGTAACCACGTGGTTGAAGGCGCAGGCGGCCGAATTTTACGACGGAGGAATTTCCAAGCTCGTCCATCGCTACGATAAGTGCCTTAATTTAAATGGCAACTATGTAGAAAAGTAGTATTTAAGTGTGGCTTTCATCTGTATAGAAAAAAAAGAAATTCCAATGCTTTATTTATTTTTAATTCCAAAACATAATGCACTTTGTGGATAGCCCTCGTATTAATACGAGGGTTGTCCAGAAAGTAAGTTCCGATCGGTCGCGAAATAGACACCACATTGAAAACTCGATGAAGCTTTGCACAGATCTGTTGCGTAGTGTCTCTAGTATGTCCGTCGATCACTTCTAGACGCTCTTTTCAGATGTGAGCGCATTATGCGCGAATAAAGGTGCCTAGAACAATGATGTGTCCCGCCAAGTAGGAGGGCTCGCTGAGAGGCTTCGCCTTAATGAATGCAGCCCACCAAACACAACTGCCATAGCAATTCTCAGCCGCACTCTGCAGGGGCAGTTGAAACGCTCCTGCAGCTTTTTCGAGGGGAAGTGTTCGATCACCCACAACACAGCCCTAATTGGCTCGTCCTGAGTATCATTTCCGTTCAATGATATGTGGAATACGAAGACAACACTTGGGCGCAGGCTACGCGCTGTAGACCAGCACAGAGAATTATCGGAAAGTGTACTGTGAAATTGTGGAAATTTGGTACAACGCTCCACAAATGCCTCAACTCGGCGCGGCGACTATGTAGAGAAGTATCTGGAAAGTGTACCTAACTCTTGCAAGTAAAATGTTTCTGATTTTCACTGTGGTTTCCATTTAGCGACCGATCAGAACTTACTTTCGGGACCACCCTCGTATTTAGACCTGGTACATTTTCTCTCAATTCAAATTTTTCAGGTTTACAAAGAGAACCACATTTCAGTACATCCCAAGTCATGGATTTGTCACTATGATAGGTTACTACCCGAGTCATGGTCAGTAGTGCACCGACAGCATTTTGACTGTGGATGCCTGGAAGTTACAATAGCAGAGCACATGCGAAGCGTTGCAGCCAACTGCCGCAGCTACGGAGATTCAGAGAGGCTTCCCTAAAGTCCTATTGGTCACAGGACACCCAAGAAAAGATTAAACAGGAGATTATGTTAGAGAAGGCTTACGAAGCCGCAGTCTTATAAAGTTCTTCGAGAGACTTGCCAACAGGAACCGTGTAATGTTGTTCCATTAATTAGTTCTGAAAGCGGTGCTGATGTTCATGACCATAAAAGTGGGTTAAAAGCTGTGAGCTATCTGAGGAAGTTAACCTTGCATTACTGCGCAACTGTTTCACCAGGTATCCAGTCTAGCTTACCAAATTCCCAACCAGACTAACATTAATTATAATCTTTTAGTACTCATCTTACGATAACCGGTGATATATATATATATAAGGACAATTTAAATAAAAAGAGATAAATCAGTTTATATTTGGACATTTGTTTTAACATTGATGATTGTTCCGTTAAAATTTCAGCATATCAAACTTGATTTATAACTAAACTGGTGCCTTATTTAGGGTTGTGAAAATGTGAGTTTGTAATCTTACGGAACACATCAAATAGGGTACCATGATTGGGAGACTAAATACAACACTGCATTCATAAAATAACATACGAAGAACGTTGAAACATATCCAAGAGGAAATTAACCGCAACCAACCGATTCAGTTTTCACCGAAAGAAGTTAGGTTCGTAGCGCAATCCTATCCCTCATGAAATTACCACACACTGGTATACTAAATTCATACTAACTCTCTGTGAAATCTTCCCGAAAACAATAGCTGAGGGCCACTTTGATGCTTACACCACATGCTTCACGTGGTTAACTTGGTTAACACAAAGAGTGTAACTCCACAATAATTTTGATAATTAAAATAAATTACATCGAAACGCAATTTACAAAAGAAAAACCTCGAACTGGTTACTATCGTCTTACTATTAACCTGATGGGTCAAACAATTGTATAAGCACGTGGTACTGGTCCCACAAAGTACACCCCACGTGAGTTGAACATAAAGAAAAGTTGCTATATTGAAAAATATTGTCAAGACGAGACGTTATAATCTCACGCACATTCGCATTTAAGGTTGGTGATCTTAGTTAGAGTTACTGATCAACACGTGGTTCCACTTTACTCACAAAGTAGTGACAAAGCAACTATCGGAAGATATTCTGAACTTCACACTCGAATTACACTACGTTGCAATTTAAGATAACATTAGATATTTTAGAGCTAAACCTGAGATAAAGGTGATTAAATTTTCAGTTAGGCTGAACGTAAAAAATCCATTGCCCTACCGACTTAGCAGACACGTGCTTAGCCGGAGATCTTACCACTTCACTCGCCGCGGACAGACTGACCTGGGCTCCTACCGAGCGTGCTTAACAGATACTAACGGAAGTGACCAGAGAGGCAGCTTCCTATACCAACATGACAAGGAACGGACTGGACCATACTAAGAATAGAAACCTCTCTGCTTTTAGAAAGCGTAGCTACCTGTTCCGACGTTGGTCCTACTGTTCTCTAGCAGACAGGCTTGTCTGCTACCATCAAGCATGCAACTAGAAATACATTTGCTCATTCATCCTCTCACACAGAAGGGAAGAGGGATGACAGTATCTTATCACATACAGTATATAAAAGAAAGCAGATGTAGGTTCCGTATGAGACTGTGTGACATGAATTACATATAAACTGTGTTTTAAAGTGTAGTAGTGTGATAGATCGTTCTTGTTTATGTGTAAAAGTAACACGTTTCACTGCTCAGTCTCCTCCCAGATAGTCAGAAACGCCACAGTAAGTTTAGAAGAGGAATTCATGCCATAAATGACAACATATTTAAGAAATTAACATGAAAGGAATCCAACAGAGACCTTTCAACCGTTACCTGGATCAACCGTATAGTGATAAGGAAATAATACAACACTGATACATGAACTGGCCATTGAGGTATCAGGAACTACTTACTGGCAAATGTAATGATACAATAGAGTCAGTCAAAAGCGCTCACCGAGCGAGTTGGCCCAATGGTTAGCACACTGTACTCGCATTCGGGAGGACGACGGTTCAAACCCGCGTCCAGCCAAACTGATTTAGGTTTTCCGTGATTTCCCTAAATCGCTTCAGGCGAATACTGGGATGGTTCCTTTGACAGGGCACGGCCGACTTTCTTTCTCATCCTTCCCAAATCCGACGGGACCGATGACTTCGCTGTTTGGTCCCCTCCCCGAAATCAACCAACCAACCATCCATCAAACGCGCTCTACAAGAGTTAGACTTTGTCAAGGAAGCACAGAACGCGAGCAACCGAATGAGACCAAACGAACGAAATTCGCAAGGTGCATCTGGTGGAAAAATGACAGGCCAATCACAAATAGAAATAGGGTGGCAATAAACCATTATCAAGCCTAAAGATTCAACAATGAGCCAGAGTGGAATGATAGTAGCAAACGGGAGATTTATGGTTGTAACTTTCAAGAAAACAAAAATAGCAACAATAGGGAAACGCAAAATTCTAACTCTTTCATGCAGCCAGTCCCCAACTAAGTCCAACGAAGGAATAATGATGGGATTAGTAGGTAAAGCCCGCAACATGATCACCAGAATCACGTAGTGGAAATCAGACCCCCTAACCCGGGCGCTGATAACCACGCAGTTGAGCGCCCCACAAACCAAACATCATCATCAGACCCCCTAACTCTCCAAACAGAAACCGCAGCAGAAGTCCGGGTAGGAACTGACAGTCGGCCTCTGTGGCCTCAGCCCAAAACCAATCTGCACATAATATCGGTATGAGAAAATTTGTACAGTTATATCACTAAGTTAGTGTTAAGAATAATTTGTTTCCTATTCGTTTATGTAGTCATTTTCTGTATTTTTATTTATTTATTTGCGCTTACACTTTTTAAATGATTTATTATTATAGTTAGCAGCAGCAGCGCTAACATCTGATCAATGAGTTAGGCGTCTGTAGTTCGCTGCACAGCATTTGCACTTTGGTAATTTACCGCAAATCTGAGACGTACTGGAATCCTTTCATGTTTCACAGATATAAATTTATTTCGTGGATAGGAACATGACGCTTTCTCGGCAAAAACCTCTTAGGTTCATAATAAAACTGGTTGGTTTAACATTTGAGCTTTGCTATATCAATAGCTTGTCAAGCCACAGCAAAGGTATGAGTTGGAACAGTGTGAAAACTGAATTTTAGGAGCAGAAAGAATTGCACAACTCTTGAGGCACAATGCTTCTCAGAATTCCTCTAGGAATGTAGTAATGGTTTGTTTCCTTCCGTTCATATTGTGTGCATTTCCAGTGGGGTTAAATAACCGTTTTTCCCTCATTCGTAGCGAGGAGGCGATAATGGCACCACGGAAGTTGATCTGCGATCTGTAGTGGATCATGGCGTGATCTTGATCACGCCACCGATACCGAAGGGAGTATCTTGAGAGATGGGCACAGGTTGTCCACGTAGAAAGGCATGCTCACATTCAGGTACCGGTTTTTCTTTTTTTTCCCCTTTACGCTGTGGTTAGGTTATGGTTACCGCCAGTGAGGCGATGTGTTCTCTTTGGTTGTTTTCGAGTATGGTAAGGCTTATGAATAATCGTCTATAGTACGATATTTTTTTCGCTGGTGATACTTCTTCGACTGTAGTTTTCGCTTATGGATTATCCCCAATAGTGCGACGATATTAGTCTTGTGGTATTTCGATTCTGGATCGGCAGCGAAAGAAGCGCGTCATCGGTGATTTTTGGTGTTACGTGGCCTGGGCAAGGGGAGTGCCAGTCACAGTAAAACGTTTTTAGATGAATACGAAATATATGCCGCATGGGACCAGATAAAAACGGGCAGATACTTAATAGCTACATATTATAAAATCTGTTATTTGAAGATATCAGTTCATCGATTGTTTAGAGTTGTAGGTCATTTTTAGAGGGAAAGATGAATTTCTGCCGAAGTCTGATCTATCCTGACAGCACAATGAGGAGTGTACCGGTAGCGGTGAGCTGTATTCGACCCAGATTCTGCGCCAGATGGCTGCATCTACATCACCATCCAATAAGTTGGCATCAGGAGAATTATTAAAATCCAGATTAGCATAACGTGGAAAGGGCTAGAGGTACTTGGACTAGTAATGGATAGGATACTTAGAAGTAAGTGTTGCATGATGGTTGAAGTATGAACAAGCAGACTGTGCCACCTTAGCCCATTGAGATGTATGAGTGGTGTAGGAAACTAATATACGCTACAGCAAGACATCACCACTAGAAGATGAGTAGTTTTTTAGATAAGTGATAAATAATCACTGTTTATTACAATGTGATAGGGCTGTAAGATATCGCATTTTATAAAAACCTTTGTAGTAACATTGCTTAAATTTTTTATTTTTATTTTATTTTACACGTATAGTTTTGTAGGACCAAATTGAGGAGCACGTCTCGAAGGTCATAGACCGTGGCAGTACATAAAATAACAACATAAAAGTAATAACAAATACAATAAAATGTTTATGGAGCCAAGAAAAGGCAAGCCACAAGTTTTTAAGTCAACCGAATCAACACTATAACATAGGAATCAGCTTAATTTTTCAAAGAACTCCTAGACAGAATAGAAGGACTGGCCCGTGACCAAACTCTTAAGTTTCAATTTGAAAGTGCAAGGATTACAGCTAAGCGTTTTAAATTCTTGGGGTAGCTTATTGAAAATGGATGCAGCAGTGTTCTGCGCACCTATCTGCACAAGAGGCAAGGAAGTACGATCGAAATGGAGATTGGATTACTGCCTAGTATTAACAGAGTGACAGCTGATAATTCTTGGGAATAATCTGCTACTGTTAACAAGAAACGACAGTAAAGAATATATATGTATTGATAGGTCAGTGTGAGAATACCCACGCTAGTGAACAGGTGTCGACGAAAGGTTAGTGAACATACACCAATTATCGCCCGAATTGCCTGTTTCTGAGCCAAAAATATCCCTCGAGAATGGGAAGAGTTACCCCGAAATATAATAGCATACGATATAAGTGAATGAAAATAAGCAAAGTAGACTAATTTCCCTGTAGAACGATCATTTACTTCAGATGCTGTTCGAATAGTATAAATGACAGTATTAAGACTTTGAACACGATCCTGAACGTGGGCTTTCCACGACAGTTTAATATTTATTTGAACTCATAGAAATTGGAACTGTTTAGTTTCGCTAATCATATGCTCAATCAGTCAGCTTTTGTTTCATTGTGTGTTAGAAACTGTAAAAACTGTGTCTTACACTGATTTAGCGTTAGTTTATTTGATACAAGCCATGAACTTACGTCATGAACTGGACTATTAGAAACAAAGCTAATGTTGTACACTACACCCTTTACTTTACTGCCAAGCTAGTGTCATCAGCAAAGAGAAATATTTTAGAATTACCTGTAATAATGGAGGGAATATCATTTATATAAATAAGGAACAGGAGTGGCCCCATCACTCATCCCTGTGGCAACCCCCATCTGACAGAGCCCCACTCAGATCCCATATCACAGACATTCTCAACACCGTGAACAATGGCCTTTTGCTGTTTGTTGTTAAATTAAGAGGTGAACCAACTGTCAGCTACTCCCTGTATTCCATAACGGTCCAACTTTTGGAACAATATTTTGTGATCAAAGCAATTAAACGCCTTAGGCAAATCAAACAATATGTCTAGCGTTCGAAACTTTTTCTTTAATTCATCCAGTACCTCACAGAGAATTTAAAATTAGCATTTTCAGTTTTTAACCACTTTTAAAGACGAACTGTACGTTTGTTAGCAAAGTGTATGATAAAAAATGATCAATTATCCTTATGTACACAGCCTTCTCAATAACCTTAACAAACACTGATGGGACAGAAATATATCTATATTTGGCTATAATATCCCTTGCCCTCTTTTCACAAAGCGGCTTTACTGCTAAGTACTTTAATCATTCAGGAAACTGACCATTCTTAAAGGAAAAACTAAAATATGTCTAAGTACAGGGCTAACAGGCCTAGCACAATACTTTAATATTCTACTAGGCACTGCATCATATCAACGAGAGTCCTTAGTCGTATGTGATTTCATTATTGACACAATCAACCCCCCACCCCCACCCCCTGTCAGTATCACAGAGGTGTATTGTAGACATCAATCTCCGAAAAGCATTTTCCAAGAGCGATATATGATTCCATGGAGAAACTTTTATTTAATTCACCAGCAATGCTCAGAAAATGATTATTAAATATTATACATATACCTGACTTATCGGAAAGAAATACTTTTACTGTAAACTGACTGCATCATCGACCTTGTACTACTGAGCAGACACTTTCTTCACAACTGGCCATATGGTTTTAATTTTGTCCTATGAATTAGCTATTCTATTTGTACCACATACTCTTTGCAGTAAGGCACATTTCCATTTTTATCATTAACCGTATTGTAAATTTTCAGCTATAAACAGTCCATATTTTTGTTATGACTTCCTACATATGTGTTCCTGCGCACATTCATTTTAAAAACACAGTACTAAAATATGTGCTAAGGACTGTGCAGAGGACTACAGAATTCGGAACTGCGAGCGAGAAACAGACACACGGCTGGCCTTGGCTGGTCACAGGGCTGGTGGCATTCGTTGCATTACAGCTGGTGTGGTGCGACCTCACCTGATGGGTGGGCTGGAATGATGTCACCACATGCCATCAGTTGGTTGGAGGGACTAACTGGTGTGATATAACTGCAAGACCACACTGGCAGCTGGCAGCTGTCTCCCTCCCATGGGGCAACAGGGCAGGCAGCCATTTGATGTGACTACAATGGGGCAACTGACAAGCAAAAGCTGATCACGAAGAGTCCCATTTGTCCCATTAACTCACGCCAAGCTACTGCTGCACATCAATATGGAGTTTCCTGCAGCCAGTAGGTAACGAAGGCTCTCACTTGACGTCACATGACCACCTGCTGCCACCACTGTTTGTCTCAAGAGCCTCAAGGGAGAGGACCTGAAGTCACGCCACTGCCAAAAATGTTGAGACTAGAGAGTCCGAACCAAGTGACTAACATCTCTGTACTCTCGCCACAACACTGACAGCAGCTGCTGGAGGACTGTCTTCAACAAGAGTGACAGTTTGTCAACAACTGCCCCCTCTCTTGAGTGTCAAGTGTCCAGATACATACATGGTGCTGCCATAAACAAGAGGCAGGTCCTGCTGCAGGCATCACTGCCACCACTGACGATGTTTAGTGCAGGGGTAACCCTTCTCTTAGCACCAACGCACCCCCCCCCTCCCCCCCAAAAGCTACCACATCCAACCTGTTAGACGCCTCATCAGAGTAGTGCTCTGTCTACTTCGGGGCTCCTTAAAGACCCTTGAGGAGGGAGCAGTAAGAGACTTAAAAAGTGTTTGTATTCCTTTTGTTCTTGTTTTTGTGTGCCTTGCTGTATTTATCATATCATGTTAAATGTAATTTTTCACTTTTCTTTCTTGCTGTGTTTGTCATGAGAGACAATACGATTTTCAGATGTGTACTTGGGTAGAGCGTACTCTCTTATAAAATTTAAGACTGACGAAAAAACAAATACACCGATATTCAAACCTCTTTTTGAAACTGACTTATGTTTTTATTTAGTCTTCGTTATTTGTGTAAAGTCTCACTATTTTTTACATGCCATTTAAATGCTGTTTCTTTTGTGTTAACACCATTTAAACTATTGTTCTAAAACTACAGAAAGGCACCTTATTATGACATAAAGTTAACAGATGACACATGTCACTAGGCGAGACGCTAAACTTGCCTGGATTTGCTGAGTATTTGAACATAATTTGCCATGTTATTTGTCTCTATGAAGGAGTGAATGACTGTGATACTTGGGCAGGGGTAACAAAATCTCTGGGGCCAAGAATGCTCAATGCTGAATGATATTGTAATGTGATTAGGGAAACCAATCATATCTGACCTCGGTTTCGGTATAATGGGTTAGTTACATATCTGCATGACCTTTTCACCGTTGTATTCATAATCAGGAATGTATATTAAAGTCATCAGGATCCACAAGTACAATTCTAACACTTAGAAAATCCAAAACAATTTGCCGGCATAGAGCAGTTAGTGTGTGCATGACCCCTGTTAAAATGAGGTATTTTGAGTTTTGGTTGGAAAAGCAATGATAGTCTGGTATGTCATTCTTAAAGACCCAGTCAGAGCATCATAATGTCGTCTACTACATGTCACTTTAACCTCTTTATTAAAGTGTGATCATCCCCATACAGAAATTATTAGATAACGTGCAAGTAGTGAGAGGTGGCATGCCACTCTCTCTAACAGCACTGTCAGTCAGATTAATATTCATTTTAGGTGATGATCTCGGTGTTACCCAGTAGTATATTTGCTCTGTATAATTAATGAGTTTACAAAAGATGAAATTGTTGACAGAATTTTCAAATAACAGCATTTGTACCCTGTAGAAAATTTCTAGCCAAATAGCCATAACGGAGGTGACCGATTACAGGGAAAGAGATAAATCAGGAGCCGTAAATGCCGAGCGTAGAGACCTGGAAATGTCTATGATGCTGAGAAAGTTTTCAGTGCTTCTTGCCTGCCAAATGCTTTCCTCCTTCTGCTTAAGGTCAGATAGAACCAGTGTGCGATCTGCATGGGGGATGGGGGGATTCCCCCCCCCCTCTTCATCAGACCATCCCCTCCTCTGGTTTTAGTTTATGCATCCCAACCTGGGATGTTTATTTCCTATGCACTGGAGTAAAACTTTACATATAATTTAAATTTGTGGAGCCGAACACTGAAGGTTTTTAATACTGTCTTACTATTAATATGTTTGCTTATTAATTTTGAAAAAGTGTTATGTAGTAGTTAAGCATTTCAAAACATTTAGAACTAAATCATCATTCTAATGTTGTCACTGTTGCTTTCGTCTAGGGTGCGTCATCCGTTTACTTGCGAGCTTGCGAGGGAAGTAGTGTGGTAGTCATACCGCAGCAGTCGTACCGCAGAGTTGGGTGAGCTGGGGGCTGAAATTCCCACCGCGGGCCTTGACAAAGGGTGCCGGTGGTGATCTTCCCGGTACCTGTGCGAACATTTACCGTTAGGACACCTTTTGGCAACGGTATGGTGCGGACTAACGCGCCTGGGACAAAAGCACAAAGTAGTGCGAAGTGACCAACGGTACCTGGCAGACGGGATCGGGCAGTCTGACTTCGCTAGCCGCGAACCACGTGGGTGGAGCTTAACGCAGGCTCCCCAGCATCGCGTACCCCAAATTAATTGCCGTTCGTTCGTTGCCTCGCGTCCGCCGAACACACTGCGATCTTCACACGTACTGGCTTCAGTAGCTTCATCAGTGAACTGAATGCATCCGGGCCTCTAAGAACTACGGAATTCCAGGATGTCATTCAGACAAAGCAAAATTTCTGATTTTCTTAAGAGCAGTGCGTTACCTGTGTAAGTAGGCTGTTTATGTTTTCTTTATGTAAGTAGGCTGTTTATGTTTACTTATTGGCAACGTTACGTAGCGCTCTGTATGAAAATCACTGGCTGTGCTGTGTGCAGTCTGTGGCTAGTTTGCATTGTTGTCTGCCATTGTAGAGGGGCAGCTGGATGTTAACAGCGCGTAGCGTTGCGCAGTTGGAGGTGAGCCGCCAGCAGTGGTGGATGTGGGAAGAGAGATGGCGGAGCTTTGTAATTTGTCATGAACTGCTATATATATTATGACTATTAAGGTAAATACATTGTTTGTTCTCTATTAATATCTTTCATTTGCTAACTATCCCTATCAGTAGTTAGTGCCTTCTGTAGTTTGAATCTTTTATTTAGCTGGCAGTAGTGGCGCTCGCTGTATTGCAGTAGTTCGAGTAACGAAGATTTTTGTGAGGTAACTGATTTGTGAAAGGTATAGGTTAAAGTTAGTCAGGGCCATTGTTTTGTAGGGATTATTGAAAGTCAGATTGCGTTGCGCTAAAAGATATTGTGTCAGTTTAACCACAGTCGTGTACAATTGTTCTAAGGGGACGTTTCACCTGATACGTGTACAAACTCTGACAGTTAGGATACTATCAGTGGTGCTACAAGAGTTAAAATAGACAGTGAATGTCAAAAAGAAAACGATAATTATGGTGCTAATACAGGGGAAGAGACTGAATCTCCGGTGATTGAAAACTGTGACACGTCTCAAGGTAGGAATGGGAGTAACAGTTCTTTCGAGATTATAGTAGGAAATTGTGTTGCCTTATCACGTTTTCAAAACTGGCAAAAGACTAAGCCATGGCTGTCCGTAAATGACAAAAACTTAGTAATATGCACAGTGTGCTCACAAGTTCGTGAACTTAAGATGGAAAGCAGTGAACGTGTGCGTATCGATAAGGCGTTTTTAGCTGGTGTTTCTGCTAATAACGCCAAAAAACTAAATGATAAAACCGGGGATCATGCAAAGTGCAAGTCACACATGAAGTGCGTAGAAATCATGGTTATAAAAGAAAAGATAAGTTTAGAAAAATGCGTGAGAGAAAGTGAAAAGTTGTGGGGAAAGCAGCATCAAGAAAAAGTAATAGCAACTGCTTCGCTGTTGAGATATGCATATGTAATAGCTAAACAGAAATTATCATTCAAATCGTATCCTGCAGTAATCGAACTACAAAAGCAGAATTGTTTATCAGTAGGTAATATGCTTCATTCTGACCATGCATGCCGAAATATCATCATGTTTGTAGTAGAAGAACTGAAGAAGAATCTTGCTCACCAACTTGTAGAATCGTGTACAAACTTTAGTATCATGATGGACGAAAGTACAACGGTTTCCAATAAAACTTGTTTAATAACATATTTACGTTTGTCCTTTGAGGGAGTTGCTGGCAATTATTTTTCTGACATTGTTGAATTAGAAAGTGAGACAGGAGGATGCATTTTCAGCACACTGTTAGCAGCTCTTGAAAAGTATGGCATTACAAACGATGTTCTAAAAAACCACCTTGTAGGTATCGCAACAGGTGGTGCCTCAACAGTGCTTGCACCTTACAAAGGCGTAGCCACTCTACTGCGTAGTGATTTACATAAGGATTTAACTGTCGTTCATTGTATGAACCACAAAATGGAATTAGCTGTCCACGATGTTATGAATGATGCAGCAGATGTATACCATATACAGGTTCTTGTAGATTCCTTATATTCTGTGTTTTCTCGAAGTCCCAAAAATCAGGGATTACTACAAAGTGTTTCCCAAGAATTATCCTCGCAGCTATTAAAACTAGTTCGTATTTTCGCGTACGTTGGGCTGTTTCCTCATTTAATGCTGTTTGAGCTCTTCTTGAAAGTCACAGTTCTCTTGTCCATCTTCTTAAAAAACTGAGACATGATGGTTCCCGTTAAACTCAGGAGAGATCTAAATTGGAAGGTTTACTAAAATATCTCACAAAGTGGTTGCTTGTGATGGAATTAGTTATGCTTTATGAGGCCCTAGAAGTCCTACAAGTATTATTTTTTATGCAGAACAGAAATTCTTCAGTCCTTAAAGAAAAACAGGAAATTGACGTGGCTATAAGAACTCTAAACAAATGACTCGCCACGAATTAGGATGATAGTACTAGAGTTGGAGGAAAAGCGCACATTCAAAGGGGTATTAATTAAAGAACCATCTTGTGATGAATGTAACAGATTTCAGAGATTTCGGAAGAAATTTTTTCAGTCTTTGGTAGACAATACAAAAAACAACTTTGAGGATCTGGATTTCTTTTCGGGTGTAGCTATATTAAATTCAGATACGTGGCCTTCAGATGATTATGAACGTGCGTTTTATGGTGACATGTCAATTTCTGGCTTGTGTAATAAGGTGGATCTTAAATTACGTGAAAGCATGTGTGCATCACTAGTTAAAGATTTTCGAATCTGTAAAGAAAATCCTCAACACATGTCCAATTCTGTGAAGGAACTTGTGAAAGCAGTCGAAATTATACCTGTATCTACGGCTGAATGTGAATGCGGATTTAGTGCCATGAATTCAACACTGACTGATCAGAGAAATCACTTACAAATTCCGACACTTTCAAATCTACTTTTCATTGCAATGAATGGACCTCCACTGCATTGTTTCGATGCAGAAAAATTTGCAGCAAGGTGGATCAAGTCTCAGCACCATAGCGCCCTTGACAAACCAACAGGCAAACCCTCGAATTTTCAGGAGCAGTCTCATTCATCTCGTCTCTTCAACTAAACTGTGTAAGTTAAAATGACAATTATATTCTGTAGCAATAGCTGGACCGGCCACACATTGCTGTGGCTTTGTCATAATACGATGATTTAATAAATTAAAATTCACTTATAATTTCAGAGTGTTAAAATTAAGCACAAGACAACACAAAAATTTTAATTTTACATTTTATTCATCTCATATTGTAGTATAGGTTGAGGATCGTATATTACATGAATCATTTACGAAGTTGTTAATTAACAACATATGAAGATTTATTAAATTTATCGGATGTCTCTACCTTCACCTTATGTCCATCTCCTTCTTTTCCCACTCCCCATCTTCTCCTGCCCTTCTCTCTGTCCATCTGCTTCTCTCCTCTATCACCTCCTACTCCCTCCGTCACTAAGACAAATTTCTCTCCCCCTCTAAGTCAATCTCCTCCTCCCCCCTCTTTCTGTCCCTGTGACATCCAACATATACATATAGTTAGCAGTAATTTGCGTTTACAATTGCCATCTGTCCCTTCACAGTATATTCGCATTGTGAAGGGACAGATCAAGATAAGATGGATAGTTTTTATGAGGCACTCAGTGATGTAGTTGTTAGAGTAAAGGACAAGGACAGTGTTCTGCTCATGGGTGATTTTAACGCCAGGATTTGAAATCGAACAGAAGGGTATGAAAAGGTTATGGGTAAATTTGGAGAGGATATGGAGGCCAACAGGAATGTGAAACAACTCTTGGATTTCTGTGCCAGTATGAGCTTAGTAATCACAAGCTCCTTTTTTAAACATAAGAAAATTCACCGGTATACTTCGGAAGGCAGGGGAACCAGATCTGTCATTGACTATATAATAACAGGTCAGGAATTCAGGAAGTCTGTGAGGGACACACGTGTATTCAGGGGATTCTTTGATGACACTGATCATTATTTAATCTGCAGTGAAATTGGGATTGTGAGGCTCAAAGTGCAGGAGGTCAGGTCCATATGTAGGAGGATAAGAGTGGAGAAGCTTCAGGATAAGGAAATCAGGCACAAGTACATAACAGCGATCTCAGAAAGGTACCAGTTAGTTGAATGTAGTCAATTACAGTCATTGGAAAAGGAATGGACAAGGTACAGGGACACAGTACTAGAAGTGGCTAAAGAATGTCTTGGAACAGGAGTGTGTAAAAGTAGGATGAAGCAAACAGCTTGGTGGAATGATACAGTCAAGGCAGCCTGTAATAGGAAAAAGAAGGCGTATCAAAAATGGCTACATACCAGAACCCAGGTAGACAGAGAAAGTTATGTTGAAGAAAGAAACAAAGCCAAACAGATAATTGCAGCATCCAAGAAGAAATCGTGGAAAGACTTTGGAAACAGGTTGGAGACTATGGGTCAAGCTGCTGGAAACCATTATGGAGTCTAATTAGCAGTCTTCGAAAGGGAGGTAAGAAGGAAATGACAAGTATTTTGGCCAGTCAGGAAAACTGCTGGTGAATCCTGTGGATGCCTTGAGCAGATGGAGGGAATATTTTGAAGAGTTGCTCAATGTAGGTGAAAATGCGATCAGTAATGTTTCAGATTTCGAGGTAGAATGGGATAGGAATGATGATGGAAATAGGATCACATTTGAGGAAGTGGAAAAAATGGTCAATAGATTGCAGTGCAATAAAGCGGCTGGGGTGGATGAAATTAAGTCGGAACACATCAAATACAGTGGAATGTCAGGTCTTAAATGGCTACACAGGATAATTGAAATGGCCTGGGAGTTGCGAGAGGTTCCATCAGACTGGACAAAAGGAGTAATCACACCAATCTTTAAACATGAAAACAGAAAAGATTGTAACAACTACAGAGGTATCTCTTTAATCAGCGTTGTGGGTAAAATCTTCTCAGGTATTGTTGAAAGGAAAGTGCGAGTATTAGTTGAGGACCAACTGGATGAAAATCAGTGTGGCTTTAGGCCTCTTAGAGGTTGTCAGGACCAGATCTTTAGCTTACGGCAAATAATGGAGAAGTGTTATGAGTGGAACAGGGAATTGTATCTATGCTTTATAGATCTAGAAAGGCATATGACCGGGTTCCTAGGAGGAAGTTTTTGTCTGTTCTACAAGATTATGGAATAGGAGGCAAACTTTTGCAAGCAATTAAAGGTCTTTACATGGATACCCAGGCAGCAGTTAGAGTTGACGGTAAATTGAGTTCATGGTTCAGAGTAGATTCAGGGGTAAGACAAGGCTGCAACCTGTCTCCGCTGTTGTTCATATTATTTATGGATCATATGTTGAAAACAATAGACTGGCTGGGTGAGATTAAGATATGTGAACACAAAATAAGCAGTCTTGCATATGCGGATGACTTAGTTGTGATGGCAGATTCGATTGAAAGTTTGCAAACTAATATCTCAGAGCTAGATCAGAAATGTAAGAACTATGGTATGAAGATTAGCATCTCCAAAACGAAAGTAATGTCAGTGGGAAAGAAATATAAACGGATTGAGTGCCAAATAGGAGGAACAAAGTTAGAACAGGTGGACGGTTCCAAGTACTTAGGATGCATATTCTCACAGGATGGCAACATAGTGAAAGAACTGGAAGCGAGGTGTAGCAAAGCTAATGCAGTGAGCGCTCAGCTACGATCTACTCTCTTCTGCAAGAAGGAGGTCAGTACCAAGACTAAGTTATCTGTGCACCGTTCAATCTTTCGACCAACTTTGTTGTATGGGAGCGAAAGCTGGGTGGATTCAGGTTACCTTACCAACAAGGTTGAGGTTACGGATATGAAAGTAGCTAGGATGATTGCAGGTACTAGTAGATGGGAACAATGGCAGGAGGGTGTCCACAATGAGGAAATCAAAGAAAAACTGGGAATGAACTCTATAGATGTAGCAGTCAGGGCGAACAGGCTTAGATGGTGGGGTCATGTTACACGCATGGGAGAAGCAAGGTTACCCAAGAGACTCATGGATTCAGCAGTAGAGGGTAGGAGGAGTCGGGGCAGACCGAGGAGAAGGTACCTGGATTCGGTTAAGAATGATTTTGAAGCAATAGGTTTAACATCAGAAGAGGCACCAATGTTAGCACTGAATAGGGGATCATGGAGGAACTGTATAAGGGGGGCTATGCCCCAGACTGAACGCTGAAAGGCATAATCAGTCTTAAATTATGATGATGATGATGATGATTGCCATAAGGACAATGCTCAAAGTTTTTTTGTAGTTGATGTATTCCCTTCCAGTATTCAAAGCACACATAATTTGCACATGTTGGCCATATATGGCTTCTATGCAGTGAGGGAAATTCCACTTCACTTCGAAATTTCTTGCTACCTTATGCCATTCTTCAGTATCCTTTGGAATCTGAAAAGTAAAACATATTCATTACTTTTCCTATTTTTTTCAGACTGATGACAGAGGACACAGTATCAAAATATGACGGCGATGTAGCTCTTGAAGAACATGTACCTCCCACATATGTCAAGCACATATTATCAAATGTTCTTTTTAAAGCGGCCTTGGGTGAGTATAAACAGCAAACTCCGAGCATCGAAACATTGGTTGCAAAACCTAGCTGTGAAATTGTATATGTGAACAATAATAATTGTGACGAATTTGTTCAAACAGAAACAGAAGAGCTCGAATTAATTTGATTTTAGAAATAAGTATTTTTAACAGTTCTTTAATATCCATTTTAATTTGCTTAAAATGCCAACAAAACATTACTTAAAATGAATCAGTATTGAATGTTGCCTGCTTACCTTTATGCAATTCTTCAACACCAATGAAATAGCTTCACATACTTCTGGCGCTATGAGGGAAATAGCAGAATACGATACTTTAAGTAAGTACATTAGTGACTTGTATGAATCACCAGTGGCTAAAAATCGTAATGTAATGGCCCATCGAATTCTAGGCGAAATACTGTCTTGGCAGTTGTTATCTTTCTTTACAACAAGAGGTGTAGTTAACTGCAGTAAGTAATTAAAGACTTCAGTCGACATCCTCGTAAAATTACTAAATAACGCACCATCGTCTGCTTCTAGTTCCTAGGATACTATTTCGTGGACCTTCTTTAAATGCTCTTCTCTTCCACCATCGTGTTCTTTTCCTTTGGTTTTCATTTCCGTTGTTAGCTGCATGTGCAAGTACCAAATAGGCCGCCACTGCGGTTATTTTATCATCCGTTATACTTCAAGACCGAAACACGTGTGGCACAAATTCTGTGGCTTTGGTTTAAATTAACCTACTGCATGCAGTTGAGATTCGAGGTGCTGGAACATCCACCACCCAGTCCAGACCTGGCTCCAAGCGATTTTCACATGTTTAAACCCTTATCGGAAGCACTACAGGGAAAAAAATTTGAAAGTGATGAAGACGTCATTTCTGCGGCGCAAAATTCGTTACAGATGCAACCTAAAAACTTATTTTCCTATGAAATAAAAAAAAATCGTAAAACGTCGATAAAACTACATTGAAGTCCAGGGAGGTTACGTAGAAAAATAAGGCATTTTTCAGTTTTCTATCATCAGAATAAGTACAGCTTTTCACAAATGTGCCTTTACTTTTAGAATTCCCCTCATATACCTGTATGTAGATGATTTTGTAAATAAGCTTTACCTGTAATGTTCCTTTGAAGATATAACAAGGGATGGCTTTTCTGATAGCGCATACGCGTGATTAGAGAGTTTCGGCATTAACATCTATTTATAAATAACTGTTTAACCATGGGTAACGCCACGGTCCAAGCTAGTAACATATATAATCATACTAACCCCCTAAGACATCCCCCCCCCCGCCCCCCACCACTGGTAAAAGCACAAAACGCACACAGGATAGAACGCCACCAGTTTGCAAAACATTTTGTCTCGGACAGGGAGCAGTCCATCACAGAAGATGGCTGGATGGTTGAAAGTGGGAGGAGGAAGGCATTTTTGAGGGACTGCTGTAAACTGAGCTTTTGTGGAAATGGTGGGAAAGTCTAAAAACACAATGGATTCTCTTGTTAGAAGCTGGGACGATATGATGACTGTGTCTGGTGTAAGTGTGTAGTGGAGATAGGACTTAATCTCCCTTGATGCCAGGAAGGTACCAGGTTCTTTTAATGAGCAGGGAACGCAAAAAAATCATAGGTACGATTTTCTGGAAGCTTAACAGCCTTCTTTCAGAAATTGTGGATGATTGGCCAAAAAAAAAAAAAATAGTTCACTTCATAATTGAGTACTTGTGGTCCCATCTATGTTAGATAACTGTTCCTCCGTAGTCTAGAATCTTCTTTTTCCCAACCAGAGAGATTTGGAGTCGCTGATTGGCTCATCTCAGGATATACAAACTAGATACTTGTTCCCCCAGCTTGGGAACCCGCTACTGAGTCTGGGTTGGCTCCCAGGCCAGGAGAACAGTCAGTATTCAGTGAGTAGCGGTTAGTTCGATTGATTTATGCAATGTGGGGGGGGGGGGGCGAATTTGTTTTATTCAAAATTGGTTCAAATGGCTCTGAGCACTATGGGACTTAACTTCTGAGGTCATCAGTCCCCTGAACTTGGAACTACTTAAACCCTACTAACCTAAGGACATCACGCACATCCATGCCCGAGGCAGGATTCGAACCTGCGACCGTAGCGGTCGCACGGTTCCAGACTGTAGCGCCTAGAACCGCTCGGCCACCCGGGCTGGCTTTTGTTTTATTGATTTGGCTCCCATATCGAGGCTTGGATGGGGCAGGAGTGGTTGTGATACCGAGGTCTTAGTCCTTTGGTCTTACAACGGGGGAGAACTTCAGGACTTTCCAAGTGGTGAGACTCGTAGTCCCTGTCTTGTGGTGAACTAGGAGTCTGAGACAGTTTCTCAATGTACCGACAGTGGAACTGCATATCATCTTGGACATATTGTGTGTCAGAAGTGTGAACTCATTCGTCTTGAGTCGGCCATCTGTCGTTTGACAATTGCATCACCCACAGTCGTGCCTGTGAGTCAAATTGGTTTGGCAAGACCAGCGAACGTGTGCACCTCACACTGAATTCTGGCGAGATTTCAGAGTTCTGATCTACATCTACATCTACGTGACTGCTTTGCTACTCACAATAAAGTGCCTGATAGGGAAGTTTCCCGCGTGCTGATAATCAGAACGCCGGATCGCGTAGTTTGCTTAGTTTCGTGGATGCGCCAAAACTTCACAGCTGCACAGCGCACTGCTCCTCGCCCTCACCGCCACTTGAATCAAGATGAAAGGGTAAAGTACTGCTGCAACAGCGTAGGGTAGTTGCATGACGTTTGTAGCTCCCCGTTCTCATGTCAACCATAGTTTGTGGTATAACTGATCGTAGTGGATTCCATGTGAATATAGTTGGGCCTCGTAGTGGATTCATGTAAACAAGGTTAAACTGCGTTGTAAAACCGATTAATTCTGGGTAGAGTTCGTATAGCTTCCGCCTCGATGCATGCTTTCCCTGTAAAACACCATTCCTTATCTGACTTGTGTTTGTCATTTCTGTGTGAGATTTATCAGCAAATTGTAGTTACTAGAGGTTTAATAAAACTTGTTCTTATTTTGTAAAATTAAATATATAACTGTTCTCATTCATAAACCCTCTACTAATAACTGGTTTTACTTTACTGTGGTAGTACATGAGTAGCTTCACCCAGAAATATATTTATGAAGAAAGCGAGCAATGTCTTGCGGTTTCCTGTGGCTTTCGTCACCTCAGTTATAACTCCTACAAAAAAAAAAAAAAAAAAAAAAAAAAAAAAATATGATCGTTTTTGTAGAACATTTAATGCAGTTAAATTTTTTATCGGAATATGTTTGTGCTAGAAGCCGCAGTTTTCGACTTATTCGAGAAATACACGCAAAGTGTCCTCCCCACTCTCACATGCAGTCCGCTCTGGTCAGGATTTCTGGTATGTTTTTCATAATTTCCCTCCTATCACCGTATAAAAATTTGTCACTCCATGAACTATTTCTCACATTCGAGCTGTTGTAGCCTTCATTGACTGACTCAGTCGAGCACTTAAAATTATAAAGTCAACGTTTGTGTAAATTTTAGATAATAATTTTGTGAATTTTAACAGCTTAAAATAATGAATTACACCATTGTAATCATTAGGCCTCCTGACTACGAAACTACTGAGCATAAAAGGGTTAAATTTAGATCGAATTGCGAACATAATTAGTTCAGTGTAACGTTTATAGAAGTCGATTCTTCATTGCCCTCACGTGTACGCTTAAATTAATAAAGTTAACAATTAAGACGACTTTGCTGGTGGTATAACAGTCCAATGACTAGCGACCAAAAATCGTCGAATATCGGGGATAATTCATGTAGTCGGAAGTTTTTTGTACAGTGGTAGGAGAGAGTGCCACGAACAGCGTACTAAAAATCCTGAGTGGTCAGGGATGAGTGTGGGTTGTATGTGCGTTAGAAAGTCACTTTAGTAGATATTTCTTCAATAATTCTGAAACAGTGGCCTACAGAAAAAAATATCCCAAAAAATTAACTTCATTAAATTTCCTACAAAAAAGGCCCTGTCCATTTTTTCTCTAGGACTAATAGTCTGCGCTAGCGAGCGAGAGAATATAAAAATCACGCATGTGGTCAGTGAAGGCGAGAGATAACACTGCGGGTTGAATAAAGCAAAATCGGTAGGGGTAGCTGAACCACTGTATATTTTACTTTCATAAACGTGAAACCTTGGGGTACGCTTTACAATTACATTTAGGACGATTTCATTTACTTCTTATAAATGAGCAGTACGCCTTGTATCGGACGCACGAGTACACCACAATGACAGTCAGCCCTGTCGCTTACATTTGCTGTTGTGCGTAGTCACAGCATTGGCTGGTGCTGCTATGCGCTATTGTAATAAATCCAAAGTTATTGTGATGTGAAACACGTAGATGGAGTTTTTCAGAAACTCCAACAAAGAACTCACATACCGTTAAAATCAGGCGGACGTGGATGCCAATATTACAATTCGAGATCGTTTGTGGTAAACCCAATCAAATTCCTTTTTCCAAAATCATTTCAGTGACGAATGGGATACAATTTTGATTCTTCGTAGAGCAAGCAAATGAAGTTGCTCCTCTTCTAGAAGCAGTGTATTGTAGGTCGCTAGAGGAGCGGGGTGTTTTCATGATTGGAAAAATCTGTAGATGATTTTCGTTTTCAAGTGGGCGCGCAAAACAGTTGTCCAGTGTCGCTGATGTCATGAGTTTTCTCAGGACCAAATATCCTGCTAGATATTTTGATCCACGAGCCACAGAAGGTAGTAGATACCGGCGCTCAGGTTAACGGCATGCTTCTTGACTACGGGAAGGGCATCTCATGCAGCTCTACACTGTCTTGTAACGAATAAAATACGACTGGATTTGTGGGTCCCTTGTCAAAAGAACATACCGTGCCGTACCGAAGAGACTTCTTCATAGGCAATGGGAACTTCTGGCGTACCAAAATGAAGTGTAATAGGACCATTAGGTTTCACAGTAGGTATAAATAACTTAGTTGATTACGTCGGAAATTCCATAAAGATAATGCGGATGATATTGGTTTATACAGAGAAGTCGAAACCCTCGAATATTGTAGTGAAATGAAAGAAGTCGTGCAGAAGACGTATGCTCGGTGTAGGAACTGGCAGCTAACTCTCAGCGTAAACAAATATAAATAATTGCGCATAATTGCCCAGAAAGACTCATTATTGCAGCATTACTCTACAACGCTCACTGGAAACAGACACATCCATAAAATACACTCTAAGACAAGTACAACAACACTCCACGAAGGAATTATCCGAACGAGTCGGAAATTGGTAAATGTGATGTACATTTATAGACAACGAAATGATTATCAATTCAGAATAATTCGAAGTTTCATTCAAGAGAACGAGTTTCACGAAATGAACAAGTCAGTAAAGCTTTGGTTTGCCTCTGTCCCTTACGCAAGCAGTTATTCGACTTGAAATTCACTGGAAGAATTGTTGGATGTATTCTTGATCGATCTCATGCCAAATTCTGTCCAGCTGGGGCATTTGATCGTCAGAATCCTGAGCTGATTGGAGGGCCCTAGCCACATCCCCCAAACGTTCTCAGATTGGGAGATATCCGCCGATCATTCTAGCCAATTTACGGTTTGGGAAGCACGAAGACAGCTAATACACTCCTGGAAATTGAAATAAGAACACCGTGAATTCATTGTCCCAGGAAGGGGAAACTTTATTGACACATTCCTGGGGTCAGATACATCACATGATCACACTGACAGAACCACAGGCACATAGACACAGGCAACAGAGCATGCACAATGTCGGCACTAGTACGGTGTATATCCACCTTTCGCAGCAATTCAGGCTGCTATTCTCCCATGGAGACGATCGTAGAGATGCTGGATGTAGTCCTGTGGAGCGGCTTGCCATGCCATTTCCACCTGGCGCCTCAGCTGGACCAGAGTTCGTGCTGGACGTGCAGACCGCGTGAGACGACGCTTCATCCAGTCCCAAACATGCTCAATGGGGGACAGATCCGGAGATCTTGCTGGCCAGGGTAGTTGACTTACACCTTCTAAAGCACGTTGGGTGGCACTGGATACATGCGGACGTGCATTGTCCTGTTGGAACAGCAAGTTCCCTTGCCGGTCTAGGAATGGTAGAACGATGGGTTCGATGACGGTTTGGATGTACCGTGCACTATTCAGTGTCCCCTCGACGATCACCAGTGGTGTACGGCCAGTGTAGGAGATCGCTCCCATGATGCCGGGTGTTGGCCCTGTGTGCCTCGGTCGTATGCAGTCCTGATTGTGGCGCTCACCTGCACGGCGCCAAACACGCATACAACCATCATTGGCACCAAGGCAGAAGCGACTCTCATCGCTGAAGACGACACGTCTCCATTCGTCCCTTCATTCACGCCTGTCGCGACACCACTGGAGGCGGGCTGCACGATGTTGGGGCGTGAGCGGAAGACGGCCTAACGGTGTGCGGGACCGAAGCCCAGCTTCATGGAGACGGTTGCGAATGGTCCTCGCCGATACCCCAGGAGCAACAGTGTCCCTAATTTGCTGGGAAGTGGCGGTGCGGTCCCCTACGGCACTGCGTAGGATCCTACGGTCTTGGCGTGCATCCGTGCGTCGCTGCGGTCCGGTCCCAGGTCGACGGGCACGTGCACCTTCCGCCGACCACTGGCGACAACATCGATGTACTGTGGAGACCTCACGCCCCACGTGTTGAGCAATTCGGCGGTACGTCCACCCGGCCTCCCGCATGCCCACTATACGCCCTCGCTCAAAGTCCGTCAACTGCACATACGGTTCACGTCCACGCTGTCGCGGCATGCTACCAGTGTTAAAGACTGCGATGGAGCTCCGTATGCCACGGCAAACTGGCTGACACTGACGGCGGCGGTGCACAAATGCTGCGCAGCTAGCGCCATTCGACGGCCAACACCGCGGTTCCTGGTGTGTCCGCTGTGCCGTGCGTGTGATAATTGCTTGTACAGCCCTCTCGCAGTGTCCGGAGCAAGTATGGTGGGTCTGACACACCGGTGTCAATGTGTTCTTTTTTCCATTTCCAGGAGTGTAGAAACTCTCGTCGTTTGTGGCCGTGCATTATCTTGCTGTAATGTAAGCACATGGTGGCTTATCATGAACGGCAACCAAACGTGGTGTAGAAGGTCGTCGACGTAACGCTGTACTGTAGGGGTGCCGTGGATGACAACCTAAGGGGTTCTGCTATGAAAAGAAACAGCGCTCCAGACCAACACTCATGGTTGTCGGGCAGTACAGCGGATGACATTCAGCTTGGTAGCCCACCACTGTCCGGGTCGTCTGCTCACACGTCTTCGACTCGCAGCCTCATTGACTGGAGTAGAGTTGTCTTCAGTGAGGAGTCCCGATTAGAATTGAAGAAGCGCGCGGAAAAACGGGCTAACAGACAGTATTAAGATGTGGACAAAATGGGGTTTTGTAAATAAGGCAGAAAAACATATTAAATTATTTTATTCTCATTTTCTTAACAGACATCCGTACAGTATGGACCAATTAATATTTCTGATCTGTTATATCCTTAATATTGAAATGTAACATGAAAAATAATAATTAATAAAGGAGAAAAACAATATGTGAAAGTTTATTTTATACATTATGAAAAGCCCACAACCACATATTACCATTAAATGTAGTAAAAAGTTCTGTAAAAGGGATAATTGATGATAACTTATAATGTCTGTTTCAAGTAGATCGAGTCAATGGCCACTATCGTAGTCTGATGTCACTAAACAACGCATCCATTGATGAAATCAATGACCATAACAGAATTATTAGTATTACTTTTCAGATTTTCATAGGCAGTACTAGCCTGTTTAACATGGAAATTCACTTTTGCTTCTAGTTCATGTTTTTCAGTCCGCTTTCCTCAGATGAAATTTGCATCTTAAGGTGTCACTACATAGTTTTTCAAAGCCTGTATTGAAAAACTGATAAAGTATTTTACAGTACATGCCAAGGCTAAGAGGTTCCTTGCTACTGTCTACAACTTGATAATGTTTGGATCTGTAGACAAATACGTCATGTTGGAATTTTTTCTGGGGTAGTCTTGACTGCATTGGAAAACTATCTGTATGTGCCAATGCAAATCCCTGGTCCTCCTCGTTGCATTTATTTTAAATGACTGTTACGTCTTCCTTGCTCGTGCACCTTAAATAAAACAGTTAGCTTTTAATGTCATGTCACATATAAACCTATCATTGTCAATGTCCAGGTTTTCTTTTGCTATTTCACACGGGATAGGTGTCCATTGTTTATACTGAAGAATGCTAGACAAGTTTCCTTACAAGTCTGAACGTCTACCTCAATCTTATAGATGTTTTTGTTTGCCGCGTACTCCTCTCTAGTCATCAATATACCTCCATTCCGCAGGATTCATATTTACACATAAGATACATAAGAATTTTGAATATCATTGTTACTTACATTCCAGAAATCATGAAAAAACTTACCCTGTCTACCTGCAGCTACAATTTTCTCCCATTGGCACGATCTGAACCTTATGATTTTTCTCTTTTCACTATACTGATATAATTACTGTACTCTTTACTACTGTTTCGCTTCTTCTTCTGAACTTCTTTGCGCCGCTTCTGAGGATTACGCTTCCTCTTTCGATAATTACCACTGACTTTCATACTTTTGTCAGTGTTTCCCATTTCTACATCTGCCATCTTCACATTCTGTACTGAATGTGCCAACTGAACACCTCAAACACTTTGAACTTGGTTGATAAACTGATTAGCATTACATATTACACAAGGATTATTTGTGGTGTTTACAGTTTTATTAATAGTAATGGTAGAACCAGACATGAAGAGGGGCAAATAGCATTAAGAGTAAATGATACATTGGTGTCAGATGTGTATAGTGTTGTAGAACTTTTTAACAAACGTTTCATAACTGTTACTGAAAAGATGGAGTTGTCAGGTTCTGTAGATGATGCTATGGAATACCTCAGACCAAACATTTCAAGTTAACTTCCATAATATGAATCTGACCCTCACTACCCCAGCGGAAATAATGTACATCATAAAATCTTTAAAATCAAAAACATATAGTGGGTATGATGAAATATCAACAAAGCTGGAATGAGATTTTCACTCTGCAGCGCAGTTTGCGCTGATATGAAATTTCCTGGCAGATTAAAACTGTGTGCACACTCCGCTGCAGAGTGAAATTCTCATTCTGGCGACATCCCCTAGGCTGTGGCTAAGCCATGTCTCCGCAATATCCTTTCTTTCAGGAGTGCTAGTTCTGCATGGTTCGCAGGAGAGCTTCTGTAAAGTTTGGAAGGTAGGAGACGAGGTACTAGCGGAAGTAAAGCTGTGAGGACGGGGCATGAGTCGTGCTTGGGTAGCTCAGTTGGTAGAGCACTTGCCTGCAAAAGGCAAAGGTCCCGAGTTCGAGTCTCGGTCTGGCACACAGTTTTAATCTGCCAGTAAGTTTCATATCAGCGCACACTCCGCTGCAGAGTGAAAATCTCATTCTGGAAACATTCCCTAGGCTGTGGCTAAGCCATGTCTCCGCAATATCCTTTCTTTCAGGAGTGCTAGTTCTGCATGGTTCGCAGAAGAGCTTCTGTAAAGTTTGGAAGGTAGGAGACGAGGTACTGGTGGAAGTAAAGCTGTGAGGACGGAGCGTGAGTCGTGCTTGGTTAGCTCAGTTGGTAGAGCACTTGCCCGCGAAAGGCAAAGGTCCCGAGTTCGAGTCTCGGTCTGGCACACAGTTTTAAACTGCCAGGAAGTTTCACCAACAAAGCCAATTAAAGAATGTGATTCTGAGTTAAGTAACATATTAAGCTATTTGTGTAACCAGTCGTTTATCAGTGGATTTCCTCGATGTTTTAAGAAAGGAGATACAGAAATAGCTTCAAATTTCCGTCCAATTTCACTTTTGCCAGCATTCTCAGTTTTTTTAAAAAAAAGTAATGTAGAATCAGCTTTATAACCATCTTATCTCAAATAACATACTGTCAGAGTCACAGTTCGGATTTCTAAAGGGTTCTGATATTGAGAAGGCTATCTACACTTACAGTGAAAATGTGCTTAAATTATTAGAAACAAAATTTCATGCAACAGGTATATTTTGTGATCTGTCAAAGGCGTTTGACTGTGTAAATCACAATATCCTTTTAAGTAAATTAGAGTATTATAGTGTAACAGGAAATGGTTCAAATATTATATCTCTGGCAGGAAACAAAGGGTGTTATTTGGAAAGAGACATGTATCAAACTATCAGGCATTGTCCAAATGGGAACTAATTACATGTGCGGTCCCACAAGGTTCCATTTTAGGGTCCTTACTTTCTTCTTGTGTATATCAATGATCTTTCATCAGTAACATTATCAGATGTCAAGTTCGTCTTGTTTGCCGATGATACAAACATTGCAATATATAGCAAATCAAGTGTAGTCTGGGATAGATCAGCTAATAAAATATTTGTGGACATTAATCACAGGTTCCCAGCCAATTCCTTGTTACTAAACTTTGAAAAAACACACTAATGCAGTTCAGAACTTGTAAGAGGTGTCCAATGAGTATATGCCTAACGTATGATGACAAGCAGATAGAAGAAGTGAACAGTGTTAAATTCTTTGGATTACAGTTTGATAATAAATTCAACTGGGAAAAGAACACCACAGAACTGCTGAAGCGTCTTAACAAATCTCTATTTGCTATGCGGATTGTGTCGGCCATAGGAGATATAAAAATGAAAAAGCTGGCATACTATGCTTACTTTCATTCCATAGTGTCATATGAGATTATTTTTTGGGGTAATTCATCAAGCCATGCTAAAGTTTTCTGGGCACAAAAACGTGCAGTAAGAGTTATATGTGGTGTCAACTCAAGAACATCCTGTGGAGCCTGTTTAAGGAACTAGGGATACTAACTACTGCTTCCCAATATATTTATTCTTTAATGAAATTTGTCATTAAAAATATATCACCTTCTCAAACCAACTGCTCAATTCATGGAATCAATACTAGAGAAAAGAACAATCTTTACAAGGATTTAAAGTCACTTAGTTTTGTACAAAAAGGTGTGCAGTATTCAGGAACACACATCTTCAATAACTTGCCAGCAGCCATAAAAAGCTTAACAACCAATGAAATTCAGTTTAAGAGAAGCCTAAAGGATTTATTGGTGGCCAACTCCTTTCACTCCACTGATGAATTTCTCAGTAGAACCAACTGATTTGTATGTGTTCATTGTAAATAAGTATTATAGTAGTTGTATTACACGTTTATTACCTTATAAATAAAGACATAAAACTTTTTTATTTTAAATTCAGTGCATTAGTATTTGTAAAATGATTCTTTCATATAGTGTTCATTAAAAAATGACGATCATTGCACTGGGGACCTGCGGAATGGTACATTAGCTTATTTGTTTGGGCTGTAAATATTTGTCATGTATTGTTGTTTTTCTGACAGGTTCTACATCCTGGGGGACCTCCTCACTACGGATCAATTGGAATGAAAGTAAATCTAATCTAATCTGCCTCTGCTCTCCAAACCTTTCAGATCACAGTTATTTATCTGTTGTCTGCTTATCATTAGGCACAGTATTGGTTGCCACTCAGCTATTCGGTTTCTTAGCTCTAAAGAGAACAAGGGGTGTAACGGAAGGTTAGCCTGTTTTTGATGAAAGAGAAACCATTTCTAGTGAAACGCAAGAATTTGAGACCAATCCCAATTTTGATAGTTCCCTTGCGAAGCAATAGATGGCAGCACTTATCTCTAAGTTCTTACATTCGACGGTTAGCTCGTTTTCAACTGAACCCCAAAGACAATGTTACGTATTTACGTAATTTCGACTAAAATTTCTGTACGTCCTTAGAATCCAATCTCGCTTTAAACATCGTTATATGCAAAACTTATGTTCCAGTGAACAGTATTATTTAAGATGTAACACTTGGAACCGGACATTTTCTTTTGACAAAACAGAACCAATCTGCGACAATTTCCCAAAACCTTAGGCTCTAAATGATGCAGACGATCGTACACTGTTTTGAATTAAGAAAGCGGTAGTCGGAAGTAATGCCTGTGGCGGTAAGAAGTCTTTAAAGATCATTGGGGGCGAGTAATATATAAATTGCCTACTTTTCTGCATAAATCTGGTATTACAGTGGTGTCTAAAAATGAGTACGCGGCAATCTGTGTTGTTTCTTTATTTAAATTTCTTTCACAGGTGCTTGTAATTTATATTCATGACTATTTTCCAATTTCGCCTTTCATTTTCAAGCCAGACCTACACAAAATGTGCTTACCAAAGGAAAATTCCATTGAAAAACTTGGGTAATGTCCACACAACTCATAGTCATCCACAGATATAGAGGTTTCTTATTGCAAGTGTGATGTATTTAACAGACAAAACTATAGTTTTATCGGCAAAACGTATCACTCATGTGATAAGAAGACTCTATATATGTTGAATGACTATGTGTTTCGTAAACGTTATCCAAGATATCAGTGGAATTTTGCTTCGATAAGGACTTTTAGCGCAGGTCTGGCTTGAAAATAAACGACTACTGTCGAAATTGGCCACCAGTATACATTACATGCAACTGTCACAGAAATTTTAAAAAAGAATTATCAACTCTAATTTACTTGTTCCTCCTCAATAACATTTTGGAATTGAATATAGTATCTGAGGGGTTCCAGTTGATTGTTTCCTATACGGTGAAATAAAGTCGATAGTTTATGGAACCCAAACATAAAGTGAAGAAGAACTATTTGGGGGTTATAGCTGTCCGTGTCATTGTACACGATGGACGGAATAAAAGTGGCCGGGAAGGCACACTAGTCTGCAAAACTTAAGGACGACAGTAAATTTCGCATGACGTGTCACTGCAAAGTAATAACGGTCGATGAAACTTCGATAATACATGGAAAGAACTGTTACAGTATAGTACAGAAGGTGACTGACAGGAGTAGGCAGTGAGATGAGCAGAAATCACATTTTTATTCAAAGATCATAATCACACTGAAGTTATCGCAATTCATGGCAGACCCCTAGACCAGTGCTTTCTAACTTGCGGGTAATTAACCCCTGAAGGCTAAAATCTAGACCATACTATTCCGTTTCAATTACGAAAGAAAATTATTTGCAAAGGATCATTACAATTATAATAATTTTAAGTTAAAATGAATAGTCGAAATGGCACTAATATCTCTTTGTCAATTGGTTTCGCCTTATGTACAAGCCATCTTCAGAATTTCTGGCCCTGCAAGTATAGGAACAGCAAACATACAAAATTTGCTATTACATATGGCCTTAAAATAATACACAGGAAAGCTGTAGTAAAAATTACACACATAACTATTGAATATGGCGCTAAAAATAGAGGAAGGTTATAGCGTTCACCCCTATGACTGGTGCTGATGGCTCTCGGATTTCTCGTGATACCGTGATCCTGCACTGACGGATGGCAGTGAAGTCACGAGTTAAATAGTGTGCAATTCGTGTGCTGACTAGGGTTTACGTCACGACCAGGCAATAGCAAACTCGTCACAAGAGCTGTATGCAATTTGCACAGTAAGTTCGCGTAGCCCACGAACGAGTATTAAGACGTTAAAACATTATCAAGCTTAAGGCAAGTAGTCATTTATGTTAAAATAAAATAAACATACTTATAAAAGAAGAGAAGAAGCAGTGTAATCTATTGACACTGATGTGAAAGACAGACCCATCGTTCTTACTAATGGTTTGTTGTTAACGAATAAACAAGAGAGTGGTTATTAAATGGCTCTGCGACTTAACTTCTGAGGTCATGAGTCGCCTAGAACTTAGAACTAACTAAACCTAACTAACCTAAGGACATCACACACATCCATGCCCGAGGCAGGATTCGAGCCAGCGACCGTAGCGGTCGCTCGGCTCCAGACTGCAGCGCCTAGAACCGCAAGGCCACTGCGGCCGGCGAGTGATAATTATAGACACAGAGATAATGAGAGGTAAGAATACAACCATTCAAATATATACACGCAATGTATATTTACTAGGCAGTGCCCTCGGTAGGAATTTAAACGACGCCGTTGCGTAGACAATGTGAAGGTTAAGAAGTCCGTCATGACATCATAGAAGTGCGTACTGATAAAGGACGCCATTCTCATGGTAACGTAACGGCCGAAATGACATGAGAAACGAAAGAACTACGCCTGAGGGCGTCGACTACGATCATGGTATCGATTGAGGTCGATACCCTCAAAGACGTTTGTGCCGACGACTCATAAATATACGCTGTAGGAAAGTTACTTATTATATTCCAACGTCATTATTAAGACCAAATATGGTGACACATCAACCACAAGAGCAGCTGCTACTCTCAAGCTGCCATAGTGACAGAGTGGCAGCTCTGTGTGGATGTTCGCATGGCATGCGCTTTTAAAACTTGAATACATATGAGACATCGTGTCGTTGGTAACGGCGCAGGTGAAAGAACTCTTGGAGTGGGAGGCTATTCGGAGATAGGCCTGGCCTGCCCGTTCCCCCGTCTTAAATCCCATCGAGCATGTTTGTTAAGGGTTGGGGAGACGCATTTCAGTACTTCCCATCCTGCTCCATCGACTGTCCAGCAGTTGTCAACCGCGATGGTGGAGGACTGGAAAGCCTATCACAATAACTTCTTACAAACCATGTGGACAGCTAGGTCATACGTTGCAGAGCATGCATTACCTCCCATGATTTTCAGCCACCCTATAAATCACCAAGTCCCGCTTGTTGCCATTCCCGTGGAACCACTGTAAAACGCTGCTTCAGTGTAATTATTGCACATGTATTTCATTTGTCCTCTGTACAAAATTGTAGCAGTTCTTTCCGTGATGGTGCAAGTTTCATCGAACTATGTCACGTAGCAGTGCCGTATCATACGAAAATTACTTTCTTGTGTTTTCCGGGCCAAGTATCTCACGAAATAAGCATTAAACGAAAAAACTACAGAGAACGAAACTTGTCTACCTTGAAGGGGGAACCAAGATGGCGCTATGGTTGGCCCGCTGCCATAGGTCAAACGGATATCAACTGCGTTTTTTAAAATAGGAACCCCATTTTTATTACATATTCGTGTTGTATGTAAAGAAATATGAATGTTTTAGTTGGACCACTTTTTCGCTTTCTCATAGATGGCGCTGTAATAGTCACAAACATATGGCTCACAATTTTAGACGAACGGCTCGTAACAGGTAGGCTTTTAAATTAAAATACAGAACGTAGGTAGGTTTGAACATTTTATTTCGGTTGTTCCAATGTGATACATGTACCTTTGTGAACTTATTTCTGAGAACGCATGCTGTTACAGCGTGATTAGCAGTAAATACCACATTAATGCAATAAATGCTCAAAATGATGTCCGTCAACCTCAATGCATTTGGCTATACGTGTAACGACATTCCTCTCAACAGCGAGTAGTTCGCCTTCCGTAATGTTCACACATGCATTGACAATGCGCTGACGCATGTTGTCAGGCGTTGTCGATGGATCACGATAGCAAATAATCTTCAACTTCCCCCACAGAAAGAAATCCGGGGACGTCAGATCCAGTGAACTTGCGGACCATGGTATGGTTCCTCGACAACCAATCCACCTGTCATGAAATATGCTATTCAATACCACTTCAAAAACCGCACGCGAGCTTGTGCCGCACATCCATCATGTTGGAAGTACATCAACATTCTCTCATGCAGTGAAACATCGTGTAGTAACACCGCTAGAACATTACGTAGGAAATCAGCACACATTGCACCATTTAGATTAACATCGATAAAATGGGGGCCAATTATCCTTCCTCCCATAATGCCGAACGAAGCATTAACCCGCCAAGGTCGCTGATGTTCCACTTGTTGCAGAAATCGAGGATTTTCCGTTGCCCAGTAGTGCATATTATGCCGGTTTACGTTATCGCTATTGGTGAATGACGCTTCGTCACTAAAAAGAACATGTGCAAAAAATCTGTCATCTTCCCGTAATTTCTCTTTTGCCCAGTGGCAGAACTGTACATGACATTCAAAGTGGTTGCCATGCAATTCCTGGTGCATAGAAATATGATATGGGTGCAATCGGTGTTGATGTAGCATTCTCGACACCGACGTTTTTGAGATTCCTGATTCTCGCGCAATTCGTCTGCTACTGATGTGCGGATTAGCCGCGACAGCAGCTAAATCACCTACTTGGGCATCATCATTTGTTGCAGGTCGTGGTTGACGTTTCACATGTGGCTGAACACTTCCTGTTCCCTTAAATAACGTAACTATCCGGCGAACGGTCCGGACACTTGGATGATGTCGTCCAGGATACCGAGCAGCATTCATAGCACACGCCCGTTGGGCTTTTTGATCACAATAGCCATACATCACCACGATATCGACTTTTTCCGCAATTGGTAAACGGTCCATTTTAACACGGGTAATGTATCACGAAGCAAATACCATCCGCACTGGCGGAATGTTACGTGATCCCACGTACTTATACGTTTGCGACTATTGCAGCGCCTTCTGTCACAAAGCGAAAAAAGTCGTCCAATTAAAACATTCATATTTCTTTACGTACTGCACGCATATGTAATAAAAAATGGGGGTTCCTATTTATAAAAACGCAGCTGGTAATCGTTTGACCTATGGCAGCGCCATCTAGCGGGCCAACCATAGCGCCATCTGGTTCCCCCTTCAAGCTAGACAAGTTTCGTTCTTTGTAGTTTTTTGGTTTGCTGCTTATTTCGTTAGATATTTGGCCCTGTCACTATCAATGGACTACCCTGCGTATACTAAGATGGTAACTGTTATTTCGGACATGTCCGAAAGAACATATTGCTACACGAAGAAGAATTGCAGATGATAAACGGGTATTCATTGGACAAATATATTATACTAGAAGGGCATGTGATTACATTTTCACGCAATTTGGGTCCATAGATCCTGGGAAATCAGTGCCCATTACAACCACCTCTAGACGTAATATCGGCCTTGATACGTCTGGGCATTGAGTCAAGCAGAGCTTGGATCTCGTGGACAGGTACTACTGCCCATGCAGCTTCAACACGATACCACGCTTCATCAAGAGTAGTGACTGGCGTATTGTGACGATCTAGTTGCTCAGCCACCATTGACCAGACGTTTTCAATTGGTGAGAGATCTGGAGAATGTGCTGACCAGGGCAGCAGTCGAGCATTTTTTGTATCCAGAAAGGCCCGTACAGGACCTGCAACATGCGGTCGTGCATTATACTGCTAAAATGTAGGGTTTCGCAGGGATCGTATGAAGGGTAGAGCCACGGGTCGTAAAACATCTGAAATGTAACGTCCACAGTTCAAAGTGCTGTCATTGCGAACAAGAGGTGACCGAGACGTGTAACCATTGGCACCCCATACCATCACGCCAGGTGATACGCCAGTATGGCCATGACGAATAGACGCTTCCAAAGTGCGTTCACCGCGATGTCGCCAAACACGGATGCGACCATCATGATGCTGTAAACAGAATCTGGAATCATCCGAAAATATGACGTTTCGCCATTCCTGCACCCAGGTTCGTCGTTGACTACACTATCACAGGCGCTCCTGTCTGTGATGCAGCGTCAAGGGTAACCGCAGCCATGGTCTCCGAGCTGATAGTGCATGCTGCTGAAAACGTCGTCGAACTGTTCGTTCACGCGGTTGTTGTTTTGCAAACGTCCCCATCTGTTGACTCAAGGATCGATACGTGGCTGCACGATCCGTTACACCCATGCGGATAAGATGCCTGTCATCTAGACTGCTAGTGATACGATGCCGTTGGGATCCAGCACGGCGTTCTCTATTACCCTCCTGAACCACCGACTCCATATTCTGCTAACAGTCATTGGATCTCGACCAACGCGAGCAGCAATGTCGCGATACGATAAACCGCAATCGTAATATGCTACAATCCGATCTTTACCAAAGTCGGAAACGTGATGGTACGCATTTCTCCTCCTTACACGAGGCATCACAACAACGTTTCACCATGCAACGCCGGTCAACTGCTGTTTGTGTATGAGAAATCGGTTGGAAACTTTCCTCATGCCAGCACATTGTAGCTGTCGCCACCGGCGCCAACCTTGTGTGAATGCTCTGAAAAGCTAATCATTTGCATATCACAGCTTATTCTTCCTGTTAAATTTCGCATCTGTAGCACGTCATCTTCGTGGTGTAGCAAATTTTAATGGCCAGTAATATATATATATATATATATATATATATATATATATATATATATATATATATATATATATGCTCTCCGGCCGCTTGACTATCTCCTTCTTCCTCTGTGCGGATGTACAAACAGTGCCCGAACTCTTACGGGAATCGGCAACGCGCCGCGAATAATGAGTATAATGGGCGGGGGCACTACTAATGTAGTGCGGGGCAATACGTTGAGAATGTGGGTTTCGCGGGAGGTGTGCCAGAGATAAATACCTGCAGTTGCACCATTCTGTGTGTCCTCGGTGGCTCAGATGGAAAGAGAGTCTGTCATGTAAGCAGAAGACTCTGGGTTCGGGTCCCGGTCGGAGCAAGTATTTTCATCTGTCCCCGTTGACGTACGTCAATGCCTGCAAGCAGCTAAGGGTTTTCATTTCATTGAAACACCAGTGTACTTCTTGAACCTTTAATTAGGTTATCAAACTTTCATCATCTGCGCGGGCATGAATAATGTAGGTTCGGTTGCCTCCATTAAGGTCGTGAAAAATTTTGTTTTGCCCATCCTGTACAACAGACAGCGACAATCATTGTAAATTGTTGCGGCAGTCCTGGTTGATCTGACTCTGCAGAGATGTGCAAACTTGATGGCACAACAGCTCAACGTGTGTCCAAACAACTAATGAGGCTGACAGTGAGACTTTTCCGTCTTTGAGAGTCACGTGGATGATATATCAGCCAATGGACTTGGTCGCCAACCCAGCGATTCCGCAATCACATAACTGCGAAGGACGAATCAGATGCAATTTAACCCAGAAAGTTTTCAAAGCTCTCTTCGAATAAATAGAGACTATTACATCGCGCACTGCTTGAGCAATCACAACAGGTTATCAAAGGAGTTACATGCAATTAATATCAAGAGAACAGCAATTTAAAAATGTTGATGTAAGCGAGGAGCTGTACTGAATTTAAAGATTTACAAGTTGGTACACATGCAACATTACACACCCTTTTAACACAACATATGGACCACAAAAACGAACATGTTCGACCATGTTCCTGGCGCATTACGTGTTTACCACCTCGCACCATATGACGGTGTGTCCATGATAATGGAACATTATCGTTTTGGTGGCCCAGACAGAATATATACTACAGCCCACTGTCGCGAACTGAAGTGCATCCTTTCGTAACAGTTCACTTTTTTCGGATTATGTCGTATAGTTTCAAACAAAATGATCCACTCAAAAGGCGATAAGATGAAGGAACTGCAGCCCAGTTGCTGCTTGGCTGATCCGTCACCCGTGCTCGAGTGGGAGGTAGTGTGAGGGCACGGTAGGCTGTGAAAGACCACCCAGGACCGAAAGTAAGGCATTCCTAGTTAGTCTGACAGACAGGTTCCAAGTACTGTCTATGGCTGACGGTGTCCCTCAGCCAGATGCAGTAGCTTTGTCAGGTTTCAGAGGAAACCTCTCAGCCAGCGAGATCCGGACAGTCACAGAGGAAAGGATTACTGGTAGCTGGGAGATTCAATTTTAGGCACGTTATGCGGTCCCTTAGGGACATGGCTGCCAAGGAGTGGAAGAAATCTATTGCACACTCCGTCTGCATACCAGATGAAGTCATTCCAGACCTCTAACGGGTCCTTCTGGATGTCATGAAGAGCACAGAGTGCAGCCATTTGCAGGTGGTGGCTCATATCGGTACCAATGACGTGTATCGCTTAGGACAGGAAGAGATTCTCTCTGGTTTCTAGCAGCTGCCTGGAGTGGTAAGGACTGCCAGTATTGTTTGCGACATGAAAGCAGACTCACCATTTGCAGCATAGTCGACAGGACCGACTGTAGACCTCTTCTACTGAGCCGAGCGTAGGGTCTGAGTCAGAGGCTCGATTTGAGCCATAGAGTGGTGGATTTTCAGGTTTCGCTAAATAGGTCAGGAATCTAATACACGCAGGAAGTAGCTACACCGGTATCACGTTCTGTGTGGCGTGAACTGGGTGATTTTTAAGTCAGAGGGCTTCGGGGAAACATAGAAAGGGCTTCAGTTTCAAAGGATACAGGTAGGACAAAGGAAGAACGTAGATCTAGGAGCTATCAGTATAACAGCTGGATGAAACTTCCTGGCAGATTAAAACTGTGTGCCGGACCGAGACTCGAACTCGGGACCTTTGTCTTTCGCGGGCAAGTGCTCTACCACCTGAGCTACCCAAGCACGCCTCACGCCCCGTCCTCACATTTTTACTTCCACCAGTAGTAGATGGTGGAGCACTGCCCCTCGAAAGGCAAAGGTCCCAAGTTCGAGTCTCGGTCCAGCCCACAGTTTTAATCTGCCAGGAAGTTTCATATCAGCGCACACTCCGCTGCAGAGTGAAAATCGCGTTCTGATAACAGATGTAAACTGTAGCAGCTGTGTGGAGAAAATACCGGAGCTCCAACTGCTAATAGTAAGCACTGATTCCCACATCTTTTTAGGCACTGAAAGCTTGCTAAAGCCTGAGATAAGTTCAGCCGAAATTTTTGACAAGGGACTAACTGTGTTAAGAAAGGATAGGTTAAATACAGTTCGCAATGTAGTGTTTGTTTCTGTTAGAAGTTGTTTACCTCATAGCGAATATGAAGTAGACATTTCATGTGAGCTAGTGTAGGTAGAGGTCATTCTTGGCAACCAGAATAAAATAATTATTGGATCATTTTACTGATGCCCCAATTCCAATGATACAACTGCTAAAAGATTCAAAGAAAACTTGAATCTGGTTTCAAACAAGTACCCGACTCATACAATTCTAGTTGTGGTGACTTCAGTTTACCCTCGACATGTTGGTGAAAATACATGTTTAAATCTGGAAGTACGCATAAAAAACCGTTCGAAATTATGCTAAACGCGTTACTGAATATTATTTCAAGCAGTTAGTTCATGAGCCCAATAGAATAGTAAACGGTTGTGAAAATGCACTTTACTTCTTAGCAAAAAATCCTGATGTAATAACGAGCATCAAAACCGATAAAAGGATTAGTGAACACAGGGTTGTCTTAGCGATACTGAATACCGTAATTCCCAAATCCATCAAAAATTAAAGAAAAATATGTAACAATTCAAAAAAGTAGATTAAAGTTTGCTTGACACGTTCCCTGAAGACAATCTGCACTCCTTCCAAATGAACAGTGTAGACCAGATGTGGCTTGAATTCGAAGAAATACCATCGACAGCAGTTGATGGGTTTATATCAAATAAGTTAACATTAGAGTTCTGAACACTGTTGAAGAAACAACCAAAAAAAACATGCCAGATTTTAACGAACGATACCCCACACAAGTTTTGAGAAAACAGAAGAGCGAAATTTAGCGCGGACTTCAGTGCGAGATATTTATGATAGTTTCCACAGGAAAACTTCGTCTCGAAACCTGCAGAAAGTTCAGAGACAGTGTGGTCGTAGGTAAAATATGTAATGAAGACGAAATAAATACTCCGAATTGGAATCAAGAAGAGATGCGACGAGGCTATTGTTATCTTTGTTGCGTATGACGTACCAAATGGCTGTGCACGTCTTGACTTGAGAATGCGCTAGACAGTTTTTTGAAGATCAGGTACTGGGATTGTGTGCATGTTTTTAGTACATAAGCTTGTGTCTGGTGTTTTGTGTGAATGTTATTGGCCCCTGAAGTGGCATGTAAGGGTTAATTTTGGGCGTTTGTCTGAAGCTTCTGGTGTATCGTGACCTAAATTTTGAATGAGGATGTGGGGTGAAGTTTGTGTTGTTCCGTAAAATTTTGTTGATCAGTCCTGAATAAATGTGTAAATGGCGGGTTGGCCTAAAACGTCTGTTATGTTTGTGTTGGGGACATATCTGCCAGCTCCTGATATGACACGGAAAACTTTGGTCTAGAGACGTTGCAGTCGGGTTAGTGCTGCGTTTGATGCCATAGACCATACCTCCGAGCCATACAAGAGGACCGGAAGCACGAGCAAGTGTCAGAGGAGACGTTTGCACTGAATGGCTAATCCGGCACCTTTCAGCAGCGGATATAACCTACAGAAGAGTGAGCAGCTTTTGTTTTCTGCGGTGGTGAAATTTCTGTTCCACGTCAGGCGTCGATCTATTTCAACGCCAAGATATGTTACTGAATTTCTCCATGTCAGTTCTCTGCCGTCAATGATGAGCTGACGATCAGGAAGCTTGACTTTCAGGAGTGAAATAGGTTGCCTGGCTCTTGGTGGGGTTGATTTTTATTTGTCAAGGGTTACACCACTGTGTTACCTTGTCGAGGTGCTGCCGTAGGTGACGATGTATATGGAGGACGCTGCGACTACTTCTTTATATGGTGGTGTTGAAAGGTGGCTACACTGAGCCACAGCACCAAAGAGCGCGCCAGAGAGTATTGTTCCGCCGCCTCCACTGGCAGTGCTTATTGAGACGTAGCGGCAAGCAGTGCTTGCCGAGAAGTTGTGGTGGACACTGCTTGTCGTGAAGTCAGAGTGAGATGTGGTAGTGGAGAGTGTTGTTCCATGTTTTATGCAGTTATTTGATGGGAGAGATAGCAGATGTTATTCCAATGGAGATATTGTAATGGTCTGAGTGCTTTTCGTCAATATATATGAAGGTAATAAGTATTATGTTGTTTTATTATTTGAGTGTCCTGAAAAGTGTGTCATTACAGGTTCAGTCAACAAAGCATCTGGGGTGTGTTCTTGTATTAGAGTGTAATTTTGGTTTTCTTGCACAATTATAGTATTTCTAATTTTCTTTTATCACGTCAGTATAAATGGTATCTAAAATTTCTTGTCTTGTTGAAGAAGAACCGTGCCAGATGTGTACGTTGAGTCATACTTCCACACACAGAACAGCTACACTTGTGCTATGTTGGCTTCGTAGATTTTATAGTTTCTGGGGACTTAATTAAATAACTGTGTTAACGAAAATTTTCTTACATTCTTTGTTGTCATTCTAAGCAGTCAGATTGCGTACTAAAACTAGTCAGGGCCAGCCGTTTACGAGACTTGCGTAATCGGACTTACAGCTACACAAAAAAAATATTTGCATTCTATATATTTAAAATAAAGCCCCCATGCACGTGGCGACCGCTGCTTCGGATCGTCCCTTGGAATTCTTCTGATTGCAAAAATAGTAGACAGTAGTATTGTTGTAGTAATCTGTAGTTCAGTAATTGTAGTTTGTATTGCATGTGTAGATTTGGTGATCGTTATTCTTCAATTGTTCGTTAATCGTGTTTGAAGGAAGCATTTCGTGTGATTGATATTGTTGGAGATAAAGTGTCATTGTGTGCAATTTTCATATAGTGACGAGCTTTGTATGTTTTGTAAATGATTACGCGATCTATGAAAAAGGCAAAAATGATGAATAGTGAGAATAACGAAATTGTTAACATGGCGAATTCGCCAACAGAGGAAAACAGTATCATGAATAATGAAGTGGAAAACAATTTAATCAGTCGGGAAAATAGTCCGGAAACAGTTCAAAATTTTTCACAATCGAAAAATTCTCAGAATACGAGATTAACGACAGAAGATATGCAGCGGTTGATGAGTGCAATATTAGATATGGGGTCACAGATAGACTCAATGGGATCTGAAATTAAAACAGAAATGAAAGCAATGACAACACGGTTATGCTCACAAATAGGATCTGAATTAAAAACAGTGGCAACACGTTTAGATTCACGAATAGGGACATGTTTCAAAAACAAGAATGATGACTCAAAGAAAGAAATTAGAGAAGAAGTACAACCGATTTTGAATTCTCACAATAATAGATTATTTGCAGTAGAGATTAGACAAGAGGAAGAGGATCGATAACAGGAAGAAAAAT
Organism: Schistocerca cancellata; assembly: GCF_023864275.1. Classification (NCBI taxonomy): domain Eukaryota; kingdom Metazoa; phylum Arthropoda; class Insecta; order Orthoptera; family Acrididae; genus Schistocerca; species Schistocerca cancellata. Next base: position 269,190,046 of record NC_064634.1, read on the forward strand.
ATCGCGTGATAGTACCGAAATTTTAAGAATTAAATTTACAACGTGCACACGATAAGGAAGAAATAATTGAAGGAATCGAGGAATCTGTACCAAATGACAGAATAAATAACTTAACGCAACAGTGTGAACAGTTAACTACTAAATGTGACAATACCGAAACCCGAGTCGCGACACCTACGGAAGACGTAAATACAAGTCTTAGTTTAAATGGGGACAGTGATTCGGATGATACAGCTCCATTACCTTTTGCAGAAACCGAAGAATACCAGAACATAAATAAACATGTTGAAAATCAGGGAAAATTTAATGAACGCGTTAAAAGGGAAGTTGAGGCATTACGAAAGCAAGTCAAACAAATTGAAGGCGAAATCGTAGGAAAAGACAACAGAAGAAATTTAGAATCACGGATAGCAGAGGGCTTTGAAGAAAATAATTTGTTTCATTTACGGGATGCAACAAGAGATCGCCAGGCGCGCGAACTTGACAATAATCAACATTGGGACTGGGACAGACGCGGTAGGTCTTTGTCGCCACGAGGCGAAAACTTTGACTATAAACATTTTTTAAGTGTTCTGAAATTTAAGATCTTTCGCAAATCTAAGAATGACATACATCCATGTTCATGGTTAGCTCAATTTCTGTACGCACCTCCGCTAAATTTGCCGCTAAGTCACAAACTGAAATTTATGTGCAGCTATTAAAGTCCTCAGGGGATTCACTACTCTAAGTGAATATGTGTCGTAGCGAGCATAGGGCCCCGAGCTGTAGTGGTGCTATTTCCCTTTTAGTTTTCTGTACCGCTGCCTACTCTTTTACTATTCTTTGCATCTATCGAAACAACTCTTCAACTATCAATCTATCTAGAGAGTAGATAAACAATAACCGGATATGACTGTTTTACCCAAAAGTGACTTTGGAATTTACCGTTTGGACTTACTGTATCTTCAGCAGCATTCATTCGTAGTTTAAACGAAATTTTACCTGTTTATCTTCGTGACAATATTACTTCATATGTTGACGACATTCTTATTGCTAAACATTCTTGGAGTGAGCACAACAAAATTTTGGATTCATTGTTACGTATCTTTGCAAGAGTTGGCATTACAGTGAACTTAGAAAAATCTGAATTTGGTCGTTCTCAGGTGAAATTTCTCGGTCACATTATTTCTACAGAAGGTATTCTTCTGGATCCAGAGAAACTAGACGCTATTCGTAATTATGCTGTTCCTACCACAAAACGTGATGTTCGTAGTTTCCTTGGTGTCTGTAATTTTCTTAGACGCTTTGTTAGATTGGACAATTTGGCCACACCTCGTTTATGCAAATTATGTCAAAAGGCTAAGCCGCCAACAATTTCTCACAGAGCACCGTTGTTTCCTGTCATTTCAGCGAAATTAAAGGACATGGCTGCAGTTGATTTGTTCGGTCCAGTGGTTCGTTCTACTAATGGTTTTGCGTACATTTTCGTAGCAGTGGAGTTGTCGTCAAAATATGTGTGTTTTACACCTTTACGCAAAGCAACAGCTCGTTCTGTATCTAACGCTTTCATCAAACATTTTCTTAAAGAAGTGGGTCATGTTGATAAGGTTATATCAGATAATGGATCACAGTTTCGTTCTAAAATTTGGCTTCGTACTCTACGGCGTCGTAAAATTAAACCAATCTTCATTTCACTTTTTCACCCTCAATCTAACGCTTCAGAGAGATGGATGAAGGAAATCAATAAATTGTGTCGTCTTTATTGTCATCAGAATCACAGAACGTGGGATCAGTATCTTCATATTTTTCAAAACATTCTGAATGAACTTCCTAATGACTCAATTTCTTTACCGCCTATACTGATATTAAAAAACAAAGCACCGACAAATCGCATTTCTGAAATCGTTCCTTTTCCGCCTTCACGGAAACTGCGGCATTCTGAAGTTGTCAACCTGGCTCTACAAAATATTGCATCTGCGGCTGCTAGAAGAGAGAAATCAGCTAAGCGTCCTGGTCGTTTAAAAATCTTGTCAGTTGGTCAGAAGGTGTTAATTAAGTCTCATCGTTTGTCTCACAAAGGAAAAGGCTTGTGTCGCAAATTTTTTCTGCTTTATAACGGTCCATATAGGATTCGCAAAATTATTCATGATAACACTGTTGAAGTAGAAACTCTTAAATCACGACGCTCTAAGGGAATACATCATATATCTAACGTTAAAATTTTTGTGGAATGATATACTTTTGAAAAATTTTTGTAGAATGACATACTTGTGAGAAACTAACAGCTACATGTAAACATGCGGAGAGTACAAGGATACCGCGCTGTGTTTTGGCGGCGGCATATACTCAAAGCAACAGTCAAGTCCGCGCGCCGCACAAGGCAGTCATTGACCGCAAACAATCACTTCCTACGTCACGCGCCTACAGCTGATCGAGCGCTCAGTGCGAATGCACTGACAGCTGTAAACAAATACACAGTCTTTCTCCGAATAAAATCAGTATAAAGCTATAGTGACTTGATGAATTCTGTTATTAACATTCAGTATTTTTCAGGATACGGTTCTATAAAATATTTAAGAACTTCTGGTAAATTCTGTGCGTGTCCGACGTTAAGACGACTTGCTATCGAGAAAATTTCAGGAAAAATGTCATTTCGAAGAAGAAAGTAATAAACTAAAAAGGTAATTATTAATTGAGTTTATTTTTCAGGTAACATATTTCCACTTAGGTACGTACTTTAGACATAATTTGCTGCTCGCGATTACGTGATTCATACTTTGTACTAATTTCATGTTCTATGAATTTACTTGTGAAGCGACGTGCTTGCGTACGTTAACTGATTTTGACAATGATTATTAATGAACTGAGTTGCAACTTGTGTATACTATGCATCGCTTGACTGCACTGCTTTTTCACTGATGTGATATTTTTTTTATTATGTGCCTGCTGTGCTTATTTATTTAAATTATATTTGTCACCTGATTAATTGTGCTGATGTGGTTAGGTATGTAAGTTATACTTTGTTATTTATATGCTTGCGCCTTCATGTTTACTTATTTGCTTGCGCCTTCATGTTTACTTATTAAGATTACATATGAACATTATTTGCTTATGATGGTATGTTGCTAATGACCTGTTTAGTACGTAAGATATATGTTTGCTGCTATGCGTATGGATTGCATATTTATACATCTGTTTGTCGTCACAACTACTCTTTAATTTGGTACATAGAAATGCTGATATACTGTGAATGAACATAGAGTTTAGGCTACACTATGGTATTAGTTATAGATTGTTCGCTTGGCAGAGCCTCGTTGTAAGATTTGTGCTGCATCCACTTGTTGACATTCTGTTCTCTACTGGTATATTTACTCGCTATTGCTTGTTTTGCTGACGCTCAGTGCTTTATATTTTTAAGATAAGAAAATGAACTGCTATAATTCGACGAATGACATTAGTACAAGAAACTTCATAGAAGTCACATGAGCTGGAGGTTTTATGAAAGCTGTATAAATGTATGCCAATAGGAAGGAAGCTAACGACATGACATACCAACACAGTTATTACACTGCATTTTTCGTGAGCAATTGAAATAGGAAGTGACACTTGACACAAGAAATACTCCACATGTTTGCTTCTGTTTGCCATAATTCTTGAAGTGGTGTACACACTGTGAAATATTAGGATCATTCACACTCCGTAATCATACTTAATTACTGAGAGTTATTCGAACTAAGTCTGTTAGAGGTCATGTATGCATTCTTTGTTTATAATTCATAATGAGTAGAAGATTTTGGTCAGATGGATTACACAGAGGTTGTATGTGGACAGTGTGTCTTCGGATTGTATGGGATGAGGAGGTTTGCATTAGGATTTTATCTCTACTTGTTCGATGAGACTGACTAGAGGAAAGAGTTGTTATGGAAGTGAAATGATACTGGCAATAAGGTTTATATGTATCGACGTATTGAAGAGGTATTATTGAGGTATTGAGATTATATGAAGTTGATTGGAGTTTTAGTGTATAAGAGGTAAAATAAGTGAGGTGCATATTTTTTTTTTTTTGTTGGTCTATATGGAACAAGGAGGATGAAGATAGCAGACTAGAACACTAAAATAGAAGGAAGATTGTCTACACACACTTTGTTAAATCACCAAGCAGTATGTACTTTTTTTGTAGAGAGGAAGTTGCATATCTTGGCACACTGACAGTTGTTCAGCAACCGTACATTTTGATCTGGCTTGGCAAACATTGGTCTTGACATGATGACTATGACGTTGACTTAACTATTATTGACTGTTATACATTGCTGCCACTATTACTTGATACACTTGATGAACATGAAATTTTGACAGAATTGCATTTAAACAGTTAACACTATTCAATTACACAGTAGTACTTAATGTGGATGAAAGATGAGTGAGTGCGTTTTGTGTGTTTTCCTTTCCTAATCCTACCCACCTATCTCCTAAATATTATTTTATTTGTTTGTAGTGGCTTGCACTGACACTCATAAATATTATAGGTTTACTGATATTTGAGTATTTGTAATAGTAATATGACAATTATCTGATAGCATTTGTGTGTTTATTAGAATTTGTATGTTTAGTGTAAGAGCATTGTAAAAGCATTTGTATGTGTATTCAAACTATTGTTCATGCTTGAACTGTCTGAGTAGTGATGGTGAATATTATGAACTGTTACCTGCACTTTTCAACATGATGTGTGACACTTAGAAATGTTTAATTTCTGCTGATGAACTGTGTGATCAGTGATAGTAAATATTATGGACTGTTACTTGTACTTTTTCTACATGATTGGTGCCACTAGGACATGTTTAATTTCTGCTGATGAACTGTGTGATCAGTGATAGTGAGTATTATGGACTGCTTTCTGCACCTACTCCACATTGCTGGGTGCCACTGATGGACTGCTTCTACTGAAATGATGTCACCTGTTGGAGTCTGCACCTACTCCACATTGCTGGGTGCCACTGATGGACTGCTTCTACTGAAATGATGTCACCTGATGGTGTCTGCACCTACTCAACATTGCTGGGTGCCACTGATGGACTGCTTCTACTGAAATGATGTCACCTGATGGTGTCTGCACCTACTCAACATTGCTGGGTGACATTGATGGACTGCTTCTACTGAAATGATGTCACCTGTTGGTGTCTGCACCTACTCAACATTGCTGGGTGCCATTGATGGACTGCTTCTACTGAAATGATGTCACCTGTTGGAGTCTGAACCTACTCCACATTGCTGGGTGCCACTGATGGACTGCTTCTACTGAAATGATGTCACCTGATGGTGTCTGCACCTACTCGACATTGCTGGGTGCCACTGATGGACTGCTTCTACTGAAATGATGTCACCTGTTGGAGTCTGCACCTACTCGACATTGCTGGGTGCCACTGATGAACTGCTTCTACTGAAATGATGTCACCTGTTGGAGTCTGCACCTGTTCCACAATGCTGGGTGCTACTGCTGGAACTGTCAACTACTTGTTATGAAAACATTTTATGTGAATATTTGTATAAACTGATTTTTTGTGTATTACTGTTTGTGAAAAGTTACGAGACTCTAACCTGTACATATTCGTCATTGCTGACGCTATTGATTGAACTGTTTAACCACATAATACTTGAGTAAACTATTATGTAAAGTCACATGTATGAAAGAATTTGTATTGCTTAGTGTATTTTATATATTAGGCTATTGAAAGGTCAGTGCAAAGCAAAAATTTTATCTAGTTATATGATATTTACGTATTAATATTATCTTTTATTTTTGTCTGTATTTTTTTGACGAATTTGGTGGTATTTTCACCACCAATGCTGGCAAAAATACCATCAAATTCTAGCCCGTGGAGGAAGGGCATATGAAAGGTGGCTACACTGAGCCACAGCGCCAAAGAGCGCGCCAGAGAGTATTGTTCCGCCGCCTCCACTGGCAGTGCTTATTGAGACGTAGCGGCAAGCAGTGCTTGCCGAGAAGTTGTGGTGGACACTGCTTGTCGTGAAGTCAGAGTGAGATGTGGTAGTGGAGAGTGTTGTCCCATGTTTTATGCAGTTATTTGATGGGAGAGATAGCAGATGTTATTCCAATGGAGATATTGTAATGATCTGAGTGCTTTTCGTCAATATACACTCCTGGAATTTGAAATAAGAACACCCTGAATTCATTGTCCCAGGAAGGGGATACTTTATTGACACATTCCTGGGGTCAGATACATCACATGATCACACTGATAGAACCACAGGCACATAGACACAGGCAACAGAGCATGCACAATGTCGGCACTAGTACAGTGTATATCCACCTTTCGCAGCAATGCAGGCTGCTATTCTCCCATGGAGACGATCGTAGAGATGCTGGATGTAGTCCTGTGGAACGGCTTGCCATGCCATTTCCACCTGGCGCCTCAGTTGGACCAGCGTTCGTGCTGGACGTGCAGACCGCGTGAGACGACGCTTCATCCAGTCCCAAACATGCTCAATGGGGGACAGATCCGGAGATCTTGCTGGCCAGGGTAGTTGACTTACACCTTCTAGAGCACGTTGGGTGGCACGGGATACATGCGGACGTGCATTGTCCTGTTGGAACAGCAAGTTCCCTTGCCGGTCTAGGAATGGTAGAACGATGGGTTCGATGACGGTTTGGATGTACCGTGCACTATTCAGTGTCCCCTCGACGATCACCAGTGGTGTACGGCCAGTGTAGGAGATCGCTCCCCACACCATGATGCCGGGTGTTGGCCCTGTGTGCCTCGGTCATATGCAGTCCTGATTGTGGCGCTCACCTGCACGGCGCCCAACACGCATACGACCATTATTGGCACCAAGGCAGAAGCGACTCTCATCGCTGAAGACGACACGTCTCCATTCGTCCCTCCATTCACGCCTGTCGCGACACCACTGGAGGCGGGCTGCACGATGTTGGGGCGTGAGCGGAAGACGGCCTAACGGTGTGCGGGACCGTAGCCCAGCTTCATGGAGACGGTTGCGAATGGTCCTCGCCGATACCCCAGGAGCAACAGTGTCCCTAATTTGCTGGGAAGTGGCGGTGCGGTCCCCTACGGCACTGCGTAGGATCCTACGGTCTTGGCGTGCATCCGTGCGTCGCTGCGGTCCGGTCCCAGGTCGACGGGCACGTGCACCTTCCGCCGACCACTGGCGACAACATCGATGTACTGTGGAGACCTCACGCCCCACGTGTTGAGCAATTCGGCGGTACGTCCACCCGGCCTCCCGCATGCCCACTATACGCCCTCGCTCAAAGTCCGTCAACTGCACATACGGTTCACGTCCACGCTGTCGCGGCATGCTACCAGTGTTAAAGACTGCGATGGAGCTCCGTATGCCACGGCAAACTGGCTGACACTGACGGCGGCGGTGCACAAATGCTGCGCAGCTAGCGCCATTCGACGGCCAACACCGCGGTTCCTGGTGTGTCCGCTGTGCCGTGCGTGTGATCATTGCTTGTACAGCCCTCTCGCAGTGTCCGGAGCAAGTATGGTGGGTCTCACACACCGGTGTCAATGTGTTCTTTTTTCCATTTCCAGGAGTGTATATGAAGGTAATAAGTATTATGTTGTTCTATTATTTGAGTGTCCTGAAAAGTGTGTCATTACAGGTTCAGTCAACAAAGCATCTGGGGAGTGTTCTTGTATTAGAGTGTAATTTTGGTTTTCTTGCACAATTATAGTATTTCTAATTTTCTTTTATCACGTCAGTATAAATGGTATCTAAAATTTCTTGTCTTGTTGAAGAAGAACCGTGCCAGATGTGTACGTTGAGTCATACTTCCACACACAGAACAGCTACACTTGTGCTATGTTGGCTTCGTAGATTTTATAGTTTCTGGGGACTTAATTAAATAACTGTGTTAACGAAAATTTTCTTACATTCTTTGTTGTCATTCTAAGCAGTCAGATTGCGTACTAAAACTAGTCAGGGCCAGCCGTTTACGAGACTTGCGTAATCGGACTTACAGCTACTAAAAATATTTGCATTTTTTTTATTTAACTAAGCCCCCATGCAGTGTCAACCGCATAGAGACCAGTCTCTCTGCCGACCTATCTAGAAAAGTTATTTGTGTGTATGGTATGGAGCGCAGGACCTAAAACCGAACCTTGCGGGAACTCTGCCGCAATCTGCCATGTCTGGCTCGACTTGTCGCCTTTTCTTACGAAAAACAGACACCTGTGAGGAATGACTCAATGATCCACATTATGTGAACTGGGCACCGTGTCTGGTCTAGCTTATGGGTAAGGCCAACCACGCCAGACACGGTCAAATGCCTTTTCTATGTAGAAGAGCATTGCTCCTATTGGGTCTCTCCTTGCCCTGGCTAGACAAATATGTTCTTCCAAGCGAAGGTCCTGTTGTATTGTGGAATGCTCAGCGCGGAACCCAAACTGTTCAGGCATAATGACATCGTTTTCGGTCAGGAGTTGACGGAGGGGTGAAAGGATGATCAAATTTAGGATTTTACTGAGGCCAGTTAGGAGAGAGATGGGCCTGTAGCTTTCGGGAAGGTGCAGGTTTTTATTAGGTTTACCACGCTGAGGAGAAGTATGTGAGTTTCAGGAAGGCGTCATAAACCCTAGCTAGGTAGAATATGGCGGGAGGCAGAAGGTGCCTTAGGAATGGGGTAGGGATTCGGTCGGAACCGGTGGCCTTGTGGTTACAACAATACTAATCATACATATTTGGCCCACCTCCTAACATGATTAGTGGGCGATTAATTGTTACATAGAATTAAGTTATTGCAGCTTAATATTACAATTATGTTAATGAACTACAGTTTAAGTTACTAAAGTATGGTTAGATTCCTACAACAACAACGGGCAGTTTAGTTTTACCTACTTTCTTTGGTTAACTATCTAACCTAGAAATGACTACTAACTGCAGCGTCACAGGTGTGACAGTAAAATACAAAGCTACTTAGAGTGGCCAGGCTCCTCGAGCTAACCCAGAGGAGCATGCCACTGGCACTGGGCCGGCCAAGGTTAGTATTCGCTGCAGTTTCCTATGTTAGTGTTCTGAACTAAGTCCTACTTAATCATTGGTGCTTTAGTCGCAATCGGTGTAACTGACCCCCCCCCCCCCCTAATCCCGTACGTGGCGGTTTCCAACTGATGGAAGTCGGCCATTCCACACAAAGGCGGTATGGGAATTTGGTGCCTATTCTTGGTCCCTCAAGTATTCTATTAACACTTTTCGCGATACCTCATCTGCCAGAGGAATCAAAGTATGGAAAGTGTCTTCTTGTCTTAGGAGATTGTATGTCTCGTTGTTTGGAAGTCTGTCTCGGAGTGTTGTCGCAACGTCGTTGAAGAGAGGGCACTCGAAAACCACATGATCAGGAGTTCCTTCCGCCGCGCCACAGTCACACTCGGGGGTTGCCCTTTTCCCAAACCGACATAAATATGTCGGATAGGGTCCATGACCAGTGAGAAAGTGGATGAGTCCTCGTGTAGGTTCAAAATATTTCATGGCCCCGCGTTCTTTAACGTCAGGTAAGAACTGGAATGTTCTTCTCCCCGTTTCATCTTCCTCCCAATCCCTCTGCCACAGTTCCTCACCTCTGTTTCTTATTTCTCTCTTATCCTCTACTCTCACACCCATGATATCTATTATTTTCTCCCCATTCCCTTTTTTAGCCCAGTACCATGCCGCTTGTTCACGTATCTTGATATCTAACGGGCAGAGCCCCATTATGACTGACAGAGCGCCCACTGGTGGTGTTCTGTAGGCCCCTACTGATCTTAGAATCATGTTTCTTTGGACTCTTCTCACTATCATGGAGGGCACGACCCGCGTGATCCTGTGCGCCCAGACTCCCGAGCCGTAACCCACTACTGAGGTCATGATACTATTATGATAGAGTTTGATGAGATGAGGGGGGAGATGAAATCGTTTAAATCCAATGGAAATGAGATTATTTAGTAATTGGAGGGCTCTCTGGGTTACGGTTTCTATGTGTTTTCCAAAGTTCCATCTCTCGTCAATTATGACTCCCAGATATCGCGCCTCCCGTCGCCGAAGAACTGGTGAGCCATCGATTCTGACAGTGGGATTCCTGATAAGCTGACCTTTTAGCAGTAAGTATGTGGATTTACTCGGAGATATTTTCATCTTCGTGTTTAGGCACCATTGGTGCAGTTTTTCAATGGCCCTTTCGATCTTTTGCTCGATGTCCTCTCGGCTACGACCGCCGACCAGCAGGAGGAGGTCATCTGCGTAGGCTATCACCTCTAGCACTTCTTCACTTTGCTGTAGTCCGTCTAGTAATGGTTCCATATGGATATCCCAGAAAAGGGGCCCCAGAACATAGCCTTGGGGACACCCCTTGGTAATTACTTTTCCAATTCTCCCGCTAGGGGATGATAGCCAAACCTCCCTGTCCTTACAATAGGTCCTTAGACACCCATAAAGCGGCTCTGGACACTCTTTCTCCCGTAAACAGGAGAAGAGTGAAGGCCACCACAGGTTGTCAAAGGCGCCACTGATATCCACCACGATGCCGACGACGTGCTTATGCGGGGTTGAGCCGCAGACCTCAGCCGCCAGAGCGATAGCATCAGATGCCGACCGCCCCGGCCTGAAGCCAAACTGTCTGCTGCTCATCCCACACAGTACCCGGTGAGCCGTCAATCTGTCAGCCAGCAGTTTCTTCAGAAGCTTCCCGAACAGGTCCAGCTTTAATTTCAGCCGGATCTTTCTCTGGTCCTTTTTTTATTATTACCACATTCGCGGTTTTCCACCTCTTGGGAAACCTCCTTTGTCTAAGACACTCGTTGAATAGGTGGGTCAGCGGCGCGACTAACTGGGATGCCAGAAATTGCACCACCTCAGCCACAATGCCGTCTGGTCAAGGAGCTTTCCCTCTTTTTACGGATCTTATTTGTGCAGCCATCTCCTCTTCCGAGAATGGGTAGATTGCCGTGTTGTTGTTGTAATCTATTAGGTATGTGTCTCGCAGTTGCTTCTGGCTTTCGGTTTCTCCATCCGCATTGTCGTCAGGCAGCAGGGATTGGAGAAGGACCTCAGCAGCTTCCTGCCCTGACGTGAGTCCGGAATTGTGATTCCTAAGATTTTGCCACTATTTCCACCTTTTCTTGCTCGTCGTACGCAAGACCGTTCTCGCTGTGGGATGGCCTGCTTTCTCTAGTGGGAGCTAACCGCTGCCGGCTAATTTAAAAAAAAAATGGTTCAAATTGCTCTGAGCACTATGGGACTGAACTACTGAGGTCATTAGTCCCCTAGAACTTAGAACTAGTTAAACCTAACTAACCTAAGGACATCACAATCATCCATGCCCGAGGCAGGATTCGAACCTGTGACCGTAACGGTCTTGCGGTTCCAGACTGCAGCGCCTTTAACCGCACGGCCACTGCGGCCGGCCGGCTAATTTTCCAGGTTTGCGTCTGGATAAGTCTGTTTCGGCGGGTCTTAAGTTTCCCCTCCCAGCAGCGGCTTCTGTTCTCTGGTAATCTATATCTCACTTGGTCTTCTAGACTCCGCAGCGGACGGGGGCTTTGGTTTTACCCAACTTGTGTGCAGAAGCGGTTGTCGATGTCAGATCTACACTGAAAAGGGGCGCTGGTTGTTCATTCTGTGGCACCGTCATGTTTCCCTGAACAGCTCCAGCCGGTAGTACCACGGGCTTTGGGGTAGATATCTCCCTATTCTCGGGGGAGCAGGGACAATTCCTTGCGGCGGTTTCTGACCGGTACATGTTGGTGGCAGATCAGACGGCTCACAACGAAAATAGCCCGACCGCGCTGTCAGTAGACCGGCAGCAGTTACGCCACAAAGGAACCACTTCTAGGTCTTACCACGACAAATTTGCCGCGCACACGCACAGCATGAGCTTTCGTGGCACTACAACTCTGCTGCGCTCTGTACACACAACACACACGAAAACTTTTGCTTCGCTACGGCAAGCGTAGCGCGTACGAACAGCGACCGCCAACACAGCGTCCGCCCGCTACGTGACTTCGCTCTCGAATTAACAGCTGCCAACATGAGTAAGTCACAAGCAGATATCCTCTGATTAGCGAATCATCTTAAATCATTTAATAAAAGTAAGTCTTCCGGTCCTGATTGTATACCAGTTAGGTTCCTTTCAGAGTATGCTGACGCAATAGTCGCATATATATAGAAGATTTACAATCGCTCGACCGGCGAAAGATCCGTCTCCAAAGAGCGAAAAGTTGCACAGGCCTTATCAATATTCAAGAAAGGCAATAGAAATAATCCACTAAATTACAGGGCCGTATCATTAACGTCGATATGTAGGAGGGTTTTGGAACATATATTGTGTTATAACATTATACATTACCTCTAGAAGAACGGTCTGTAGACACTTAGTCAACACAGATTTAGAAAACATAGTTCTTGTGAAACACAACTAGCTCTTTACACACAGGAAGTGTTGAGTGCTATTGACAAAGGATTTGCCGGCCGCGGTGGCCGTGCGGTTTTGGCGCTGCAGTCCGGAACCGCGAGGCTGCTACGGTTGCAGGTTCGAATCCTGCCTCGGGCATGGGTGTGTGTGATGTCCTTAGGTTAGTTAGGTTTAAGTAGTTCTAAGTTTTAGAGGACTTATGACCTAAGATGTTGAGTCCCATAGTGCTCAGAGCCATCTGAACCATTTTTGACAAAGGATTTCAAATTGACTCCGTTTTCCTCGGGTTTCTAGAATGCTTTTGACACCTTACCTCACAAGCGGCTTGTATTTGTATCGCGCGGAAATTGAGAATTGACCATAAATCATGAAACGTGTGAACTCGTCCACATGAGTGCTAAAAGGAATCTGTAAACTTCGGTTACAGGATAAATCAGCTAAATATAATGGCCGTAAATTCAATTAAATATCTACCAAATACCAATACACAGATCTTAAACTGGAAAGATCACATTTAAAATGTTAAGGGGAGGGCAAACCAAAGACTGCGTTTTATTGGCTGAACGTTTACAGTTAAACCTCCAAATTTCAGACATTCATATCGGTACCAAACTTTGTATGTCGATTGAGTGTCAACAAAAACTCAGATTTATTTCAAATGCAAATGGTTCTAATGGCTCTGAGCACTATGGGACTTAACTGCTGAGGTCATCACTCCCCTAGAACTTAGAACTACTTAAACCTAACTGACCTAAGGACATCACACACATCCATGCCCGAGATAGGACTCGAACCTGCGACCGTAGCGGTCGCGCGGTTCCACACTGAAGCGCGTAGAACCGCTCGGCCACATCGGCCGGCAAACCTATAGGATACGTATGTATTTTCACAGAATGTACAATCAGAGGAGAAAAATAAAGAAACGACTGCATCACACATGCAAAATAACAGTAATAATAATTAAAGGAACAAAATAATTAGATCAATAATAAGTACACAACAAATAATTGCTGGTGGTATTGGCTACAGTGTTCTGTATCAACACTGACCAGGAACGTCAGTTTATTTAGCGTATTTAATTCCAACTTGTATGGATTTAACTTCTGCTGTCGACACAAGGGCGTCTGTAGAATGTGTGGATCGTCCACTTTTCCTGTATCTTTTAATCGTAGTATGTATTACCTGCAGGGTAGGACAAAAATACGGAAACACCAAGAAAAACGCCCGCTTGAACATAAAACCTGTGTGTTGCTTTGCTGTATTTTACCACGAACGTCACTGTGGAGTGCCCTCAAAGCGTTGCAAATGTCAGTCGGGTCATAAGAACATTCTGTGCAGTTGTGAGTGCGTTATGTCGAGCCTAAGCGAATTCTAAGGTGGACAAATTGTTGGTGCTCTTATGATAGGTGCATCCGTAACCAGGCAAGCCGAAGTGTTTGGTGTTTCAAGAGGCGCCGTGTCTAAGACTGATACCGTACACAGGGAAAGCGGAAAACATCGTTAGGTCACAAAGCGGACGAAAATTTGCGTTGAGCGCTCGTGTAAGACGGTTATTGAAGAGATTGTGACAAAACAAACAGGGACGACAACTGCTAAGATCACTGCAGAACTGAATGTCGTACTTACGAACCCTGTAACCAATAAAACAACACGAACGGTGCTCTACAGGCAAGGGATTGCAAGGTGAGTTGCAATTCCAAAACCCCTCATCAGTGTTGCAAATGCCCGTAAGAGGGAAACGTTGTTCCGTTGCGATATAACTTGGAATGATGAGCAATGGAAGAAAGTAATTTGGTTGGATGAGTGTTACACTCACTGTTTCAATCTTCTAGCAGAGTTTACATCCCAGGAGTGAAACATGGCGGGGGTTCAGTGATGATTTGGGAAGCCATATCGTGGTTTTCCGGGGATCCATGCTTGCTCTTCAAACAGCATTACTGCAAAGATTATGTGATTAGGTCCATCCCATGGTACCACGTTTGTTTCTTAATGGTGCTGCTGTATCACAGGATGACGGTGCCGCTACTCACACAGCATACGTCGTACGTGACTCGTCTTATGAGTACGAGGGTGAATTGTCACACCTCCCCTGGTTACCACACTCACCAGATCTAATTAATATTGAGATTTTCAGCATCGTTATCTGAACGTGCCACTGATTTGCAGGAAAGATGTTACAGGATTCCCTTGAATATCGTAGAGGGCTTGTACTCATCCAACTGGAAGTTGTTTCGAATGTCAACGTGTTTCCTACACCGTTATAGACATAGTAAAGTGCTGTGTTTTTGACATTTCCGTTTTTCTGTCCACATCCTGTATGCCCTCAGTCGTATGCGACCCATCTGTACACAAACGCCAACCACTTATCTTTGCTGCGGCAGATCTCGATAATTTGGTATCCATATTACATTGCAATTTTTTCATTTGTTGGGATGTTAAAATCTATTATTGTGCAGTAGTAATCCATAGGAATGCGTTAAATCTCAATGAAATGAATACCCTTAGCTGCATACAGGCGTTGATATAAGTCAACGGGGACAGTTGTAAATGTGTACCCCGACCGGGACTCGAACTCGGGATCTCCTCCTTACATGGCAGACGCTCTATCCAGCTGAGCCAACGAGCACACAGAAGATACTACAACTGCCAGGACTTATCTCTGGCGCGCCTCCCGTGAGACCCATATTCCCAACTTATTGTCCTACACTATACTCGTAGTGCCCCTGCCCATTATACTCAATACTCGCGGCTTTTTGCTGATTCCCGTAAGAGTTCGGGCACTGTTTGTGCATCTGCACAGAAGAAGATGGTCAAATGGCCAGTGAGCCTTAACTATGTACACTGCATATGAAAATGGTATCAGTTCTTTCGGACATGTTCCAAAGAACATATACCATCTTCATATATATAAGCATTAAATCTTTCAGAACTGTTCTCTACAGTCTGTTTTGAAACATCTGCAGGATTGCTCGGGTGGAAAATATGGAGTTTTTTGTGAAAGCAGTATAAGCAGAGAGATTATAAAAAGCACTCGTAGTATTGGAGCACATTCTCGGAACGTTTTGTGTATTGCGTTTGGGGCCTTTAAAACAAAGTGTAATAGCCCACTTTGTGTTGTCCTGTATTATCCTATTCACTACACGAGGTTTCCATGTTCTCAACTTTCAGACTCCGACATGCGACTGATTCTTCTCTTCGAAATGGAAGCCATGAACTTTTAGCTCGCTACTCGTAACCGTATCTGTACGTCTATTGTTGACAGCCAACGTTATTGTACTGGAGGGTGCACTCCCCTATTCCATTAGCGAATTGTGCGCGGTACGAATGGCTGCATCTATGACATCAGGTTCCACTGGCTTTCTCTTTGTGCTCAGTTCGCAACACGCGTATGGGGTGAAGTAATATGGGTCCCGCTCTTCTTCTAACGTACTCTCTCGGAATTTAAATAGCAACCTCTACGTGATGCACATCGCATCTCTTGTATCGTCTTCTGCTGGAGTTTGTTGAACATCTCCGTAACTACCTCGCCTATTAAATGAACCATTGACGGAACTTGCCGCTCTTCTTTTAATTTTCCCCATCTCTTTCATTAATACAGCGTAGTAATGGTTCACGATGACAACAAATACTCAAGAACTGGACTAAAGACTGTTTGCTGCGCCACTTTTTTCCTCATGGCTCTACCAAGGAATCTCAGTGTGGCAGGTGCAGTACTCATTACACCATAGACACAGCCAACTTTCCGCCTAAAAACGTACGATGTAAGCTCGAAAACAGATGCGTCTCGTATCAAAACCAGTCAAGTCACTGAAGGCATATTTTTCAGTATGGATGAATCATCTGCAGGCACAAAACAATGGTGGTCACAAACGTTTTTCTTTCGTAGTTACTTCCCTAATGATTTAAAATCCAAGTTTGCTAAATCTGACAAATCTGATTCTTAATGAACCCCTTTTTTGTTAATCCAGGTTTTGATTTGTCTGTTTTTGTTGCAGTTTTACATAATTTTTCTCTTTTTTATAAAACAGTACTCTTGTTACATTCAAAAATGTTATGGAGAAAGCAGTTAAATGAAAATAAGGTGCCCGCCGGAGTGGTCTAGCGGTTTTAGGCGCTTCAGTCCGGAACCGCGTGACTGCTACGGTCGCGGGTTCGAATCCTGCCTCGGGCATGGATGTGTGTGATGTCCTTAGGTTAGTTAGGTTTAAGTAGTTGTAAGTTCTAGGGGACTGATGACCTGAGATGTTAAGTCCCATAGTGCTCAGAGCCATTTGAACCATTTTTGAAAATAAGGTGATGTGGTAACTACTTTTCTTTAAAGCAATAAAAACAAGGATTTCAACATAAACTAGATAATGAGATATCAAGAAGACAACGGGAAAACTGTGGACAATATAAAATAGGATTTTCCCACCAAAAAGTTTGTAGCTCGCTTAGAACTTGAACCCAATAAAATGGAAATGAAACACAAAATAGCTGAGTATGTGAACACAATTATTTTTAAGATAGACACTGTTCACACATGCTGGGTACTGATTCCATTACGTAGGACAAGGTATGAAAGTCAGTGTTTCAGTTCATCACTCGGAACAATGTACACGTTACGCTGCACAATAATGACAAAATACAAGCACACAGGAAATAGGCTTGCTTTCACACCTATTACGGTTTGAATCCCCCGAATACGGAAATCAGTGCAAAAGACTGTAGTCACCAACACACAAATGAAATATTATGACTTCAGGGAATACAAAATATTAGCATACGTTTCGCCTATCGATATGGCCACAACGCTGTGTAATCTAACAACACAAGATTCCAGACTAAACTGTTGTGACATGCAGATCACTGCTCGTTCTTCGACGTAGCCAGTAGAGAATCCACTGCCTGCAAACTTGAGTCTTTCTGCTGCACGACCATGAAATTGTTGAAACATGATATTGTTTCCTCAAATAGTGAAATACTTCTACGATAAATTAGTAACTTGATCTGATTTTCGCAAATTTTGTGACTCCGAAGCTTTTGATAACAGACACATTAAGTCATCAACTGTTGCTCTTTATTCAGTGAATGAACAACAAGACGAAGTTTTGTTACATAATTTTAAAGTTCTTGCCTTTCGTGTGTCGGGCGTCACACTTAGCCTATTCTTTTCTTACGTCCTGCTTTCGCTCCCAGCCCTTTCGCCGTTGCTCCCTGTGTTCGGTCCTGACAATACACTGGCAGTGACCCAACAGTGAAAGGAAGATAAAAAGAAGACAAGGGGAAACAACAACAGCAGCGGCAGCAAGGGCAGTGAATCCTCTGTAAGACCACGGACATCACAGACAGCGGCCTGCGACAGGAACAGTAGCTCCGATGTCCGGCTACGAGGCCTCGGTAAAAGGAAGGAAACGGTGGAGAACTCGCAAATCAAACGTCCGCGGAAATGAAGCAAAAAGTGCTTAAAGGAAACGGATGGCGTGGCACGCGGTGCTTTCCGCACGACGCCATGCTGACTGGGCACCCAATTAAGCAACAGCACGATTGATCTCGGTCCAACGAAAGCTGTTCGCTTTATGTGTCAACACTACAGCATCTCCAGATAACAAACAAGATTTCCTGGGCCTGCTTAATTCCGTTCTCATCGTGTAGTGATTATTAAAATTTAATTAGCTGCAAGACACAATGTAAATTATTTATAAATATACAGGGTGCTACACGATGAAATGCAAACATTTTAATATGTTATTCTGAAATTAAAGTATAGAAAAAACTTCATATAAAAATAGGTTCGCAAATGTTTAATTACCTAGTTGCGGCTAATAAAAGATTTTGACTGAAATGTAGCAACTTCGCAATTATGAAGCCATCACAAAACCGTACGATGTTAAAGTAGAGCAGAGTTTCCATTTATTTTGTTGTTGTTGATCTGGTGAGTCTAATGAAACATGTCCCAGACGCATATCTGCAGTAGTTTTACAGAACGTCCAGAGAAGCAAAGAAATACTTTTGAGAAATTTTTAATTTATTAACTAGTTGGCCCAATTTGTTTTTAAATTCCTGACAATTGCACAAAGTTATCAACAGAGGTTCCAGAGAATTTAATTTTGAAAAAATGATGGTAATAACGTTAACTGAACTGTATGAATGTGTCGGATAGTATGCTTTAATTGATTCCATAGCACACGTGAATTCATGTTTAAGCGGAAAAAAACAAAGCTCAGCGTTAAGGAAGCTGTGCAGTGTACATAGAATTTCACGATACATTCACAGTAAATGTTCAATGCATTTAGCTGCAATGTATGAACAGATTTTGTAGCTCATTTCAGCTTCACATGGCTGTTCTTAATTTCGTCTATTGCATACATAATGCAAGCAAGTAATGCCTCACCTGTATTGACTTTGCCCTCATAAACTATGTCTTTCATACATCCCCATACACAAAAATCCATTGGTGTTAAATCGGGCGATCTGGGTGGTTTCTACATTCTTAATGGAAAGTAAACAAATTTACTTCTATAATAATCTTTGCATCTCTGGATGTTCTGGAAAATTACTGCAGATACACGTCTGGGACATGTTTTATTAGATTCACCAGAACACGAAAGACAAAATAAATGGAGATCTTGTTTTACGTTAATCTCGTACAGCTTTTCGATGGCTTCATATTAGCGAAGTTGCTAAATTTCAGGAAAAAATATTTTATTAGCTGTAGCTCCGCAACTAAACATTTGCGGACCTATGTTTATATGAACTTTCTTCTATAGTTTTGCTTATAGAATGACATATTAAAATATTTGCATATCTTCGTGATGATGATGATGATGATGTTTGGTTTGTGGGGCGCTCAACTGCGTGGTTATCAGCGCCCGTACAATTGCCCAACCTTTGCTCAGTCCAATTTCGCCACTTTCCTGGATGATGATGAAATGATGAGGACAACACAAACACCCAGTCATCTCGAGGCAGGTGAAAATCCCTGACCCCGCCGGGAATCGAACCCGGGACCCCGTGCTCGGGAAGCGAGAACGCTACCGCGAGACCACGAGCGGCGGACCATATCTTCGTGAATCACCCTTTATTTATGCTGATATCAGCTCACTTAGGCGTTTCAAGGGGTACTGAATCTTGCGATATTACTGACTTCAAGTGAAATGGCTGGCGAGAGTTGTAAACATGCAGAAACCATAACGTCGCAACCCAAGAGGCAGGTCCAGAGGTGTTCATCATCGCATGACAATTCGCATCATCCACCTTCCCAAATTAGTATCAAAACGATGCAGTCACTCAAAGAGCTGTATTTTAGAGGGCATTAAAATTAAATCGCTAAGCAGCCCCAGAGCAAGCATCTGCTCTGCTGAAAACTGTTCAAATGGCTCTGAGCACTATGGGACTTAACATCTGAGATCATCGGTCCCCTAGATCTTACAACTACTGAAGCCTAACTAACCTAAGGACATCACACACATCCATGCCCGAGGCAGAATTCGAACCTACGACCGTAGCGTCGCGCGATTCCAGACTGAAGCGCCTAGAACCGCTCGGCCACAGCAGCCGGCTAAAAACTGTTTTCACAATTTTTGCAACATGTTCAAAAGTGTTTATCCATAAAATTGGATAAAGACTGTATCTTGTAGCGTTTACTCATGTAAAATAAGTCAGCACTCACACGCACGTGCGCACACATGCGCACAGGCACACACACTAACACACACACACACACACACACACACACACACACACACACACACACACAAACACACATACACTCACTCACACACACACACACACACACACACACACACACACACACTGACACACACACACACACACTCACACTCTCTCTCACACACACACACACACACACACACACACACACACACACACACAGACACACACACACCTGTGAAATTGGTGCCTAGAACATTATACTGAGACAGAAAGTAAGTGCTCCAGTGCTAGTAACGTGACTAAGTAGTTACAAAAAGCATGCTAAACACATCGCTGACATCTCAAATTAGGACTAAAGGATTGATGCAGTAAAATTAACTTCACCAGGTTATAGTTGCAGAAATCACATTATAGCAAAATATTGTCCTAATCAGGTAAAAACACAAACAAATAGGCAGTCAGCCACTGAAAGAATGTAATTAATTCCATTTTGTAGAACTACTCTAGGAATAAGCACCATGTATCTACAAATTAAATATTTTCAGTCTAAGTTGTTCTGTGATGTTCGTCAAGTGTCACGGTGGTATCCCCTCATCACAAATAGATAATCAGTGCGGTTCGGCTGAGGATATGTAATCGTTGTTTGGCAGAACGTAGCACCTCAGTTTGGCAAGCACTAGTTCAGGGGGATGAAGATAAAACATCACACTGTACGCGAAAAACGTAATCATATTATCAGATGGCTGATACTGATTTTTATTTACGTTTGAACTATGTGTGGTAGTAGTAAATGAACTTTCGAGGAAGACTTCAATATTTACAAATTGGAAATATAGTTTACCCACGTACTACTTATTACAATGTACAGAAAGACTCACGAAGTAGTTGGGCTATAATATTTTATTTTTTTATTGCAACGAAAAGCTCATTTTAACATTGAATCAATAACAAAGAACTATTACATATAATCAAAGAATAAAAAATCTGTACCTTGTGCGCGCCGCCACAGAATAATGCTATCCTTCACTGTGCGTCTACGGATGTTCTGCTGGCGACTGCCACACAGCCTCCCTCCGATAGAGCGGAGCGCCGGGAATGTAGGGGTATTTGTATTTCACCCGGCGCCCAGCTCTTGTGTGAACTGAAGGCATTGGTTGAACTTCTTCGGCTTCTGTTGCTGGTAGTGACGGTACCGCTTCCTCTTGTGGTGGTGAGGTGGTGTCATCCTGGTCCAGTGGTGTGGAAGGTGGCGCTTGGTGCCCGACCTCTGTGTCCTCTTCAGTCGGTAACATATGTGCAGGTTTGTGCCGTTCCAATGATACCACTTGACTCTTTCCATTCAGATCTATCTGCATGGTATGTTCATCCTGTGAGAGCACTCTGTAAGGTCCAGAATACACTCCTGGATGTTGAAATAATAACACCGTGAATTCATTGTCCCAGGAAGGGGAAACTTTATTGACACATTCCTGGGGTCAGATACATCACATGATCACACTGACAGAACCACAGGCACATAGACACAGGCAACAGAGCATGCACAATGTCGGCACTAGTACAGTGTATATCCACCCTTCGCAGCAATGCAGGCTGCTATTCTCCCATGGAGACGATCGTAGAGATGCTGGATGTAGTCCTGTGGAACGGCTTGCCATGCCATTTCCACCTGGCGCCTCAGTTGGACCAGCGTTCGTGCTGGACGTGCAGACCGCGTGAGACGACGCTTCATCCAGTCCCAAACATGCTCAATGGGGGACAGATCCGGAGATCTTGCTGGACAGGGTAGTTGACTTACACCTTCTAGAACACGTTGGGTGGCACGGGATACATGCGGACGTGCATTGTCCTGTTGGAACAGCAAGTTCCCTTGCCGGTCTAGGAATGGTAGAACGATGGGTTCGATGACGGTTTGGATGTACCGTGCACTATTCAGTGTCCCCTCGACGATCACCAGTGGTGTACGGCCAGTGTAGGAGATCGCTCCCCACACCATGACGCCGGGTGTTGGCCCTGTGTGCCTCGGTCGTATGCAGTCCTGATTGTGGCGCTCACCTGCACGGCGCCAAACACGCATACGACCATCATTGGCACCAAGGCAGAAGCGACTCTCATCGCTGAAGACGACACGTCTCCATTCGTCCCTCCATTCACGCCTGTCGCGACACCACTGGAGGCGGGCTGCACGATGTTGGGGCGTGAGCGGAAGACGGCCTAACGGTGTGCGGGACCGTAGCCCAGCTTCATGGAGACGGTTGCGAATGGTCCTCGCCGATACCCCAGGAGCAACAGTGTCCCTAATTTGCTGGGAAGGGGCGGTGCGGTCCCCTACGGCACTGCGTAGGATCCTACGGTCTTGGCGGGCATCCGTGCGTCGCTGCGGTCCGGTCCCAGGTCGACGGGCACGTGCACCTTCCGCCGACCACTGGCGACAACATCGATGTACTGTGGAGACCTCACGCCCCACGTGTTGAGCAATTCGGCGGTACGTCCACCCGGCCTCCCGCATGCCCACTATACGCCCTCGCTCAAAGTCCGTCTACTGCACATACGGTTCACGTCCACGCTGTCGCGGCATGCTACCAGTGTAAAAGACTGCGATGGAGCTCCGTATGCCACGGCAAACTGGCTGACACTGACGGCGGCGGTGCACAAATGCTGCGCAGCTAGCGCCATTCGACGGCCAACACCGCGGTTCCTGGTGTGTCTGCTGTGCCGTGCATGTGATCATTGCTTGTACAGCCCTCTCGCAGTGTCCGGAGCAAGTATGGTGGGTCTGACACACCGGTGTCAATGTGTTCTTTTTTCCATTTCCAGGAGTGTATGAAGGCTGCAGAGGTGACTTGACAGCGTCCATCCGTATCGTCACATGTGTACATCAGCGTAGATCTTTGTGCACGAACGTATTTACCGCTCCATGTCTCGAGACAGGAGATGGGCGAAGTCTGGCCATATGCTCGCGTACCATTTGCAAAGTAAACGGCAATTCGGTCTGTCGTGCCCCTTCTTTATCGGTGGATAATTCTGCAGGCAGTCGTAAGGGTTCACCATAAACCAATTCTGCGGTGGATGCCCCTAAATCCTTTTTCAATGCTGTGCGTAGTCCCAACAAATCTAGTGGTAACGCTGACGACCACGATTGTGCATGGCACATTAATACAGCTTTCAATGTTCTATGCCAGCGTTCCACCATCCCATTGCTTGCTGGGTGGTACGCTGTGGTGCGATGATGTTGGAACCCGCAGAGTTTGGCCAATTCTGAGAACAACGTCGATTCAAACTGACCCCCTGGTCTGTGGTGACATGTAAAGGGCAGCCGAAACGTGTGATCCAAGATGAAAGAAATACGCGTGCCACCGTTTCTGCTGAAATATCCGATAACGTAACCGCCTCTGCCCATCTGGTGAAGCGGTACACCGCAGTGAGGAGATAACGGTATCCTTCCGACGGCAAAAGCGGTCCCACGACGTCCAGGTGCACATGTGTGAAACGTTGTGTGGTAAGTGGGAAGTTTCCTACCGCTTTGTGCACGTGTCGTCCCACCTTGGCCCTCTGACCGTTCAGGCACGTTTTTGCCCAATTACGGCAGTCTCTGTTTATACCGGGCCACACGAATCTGTCTGTCATTAGTTTGACGCTGGCGTTTATTCCCGGATGAGCCAGTCCATGGATGCTATCAAATAATTGTCGTCGCAATCTCTCAGGTACGAACGGTCTCGATTTTCCTTGCGATACGTCACACCAATCTCGGAAGTGTTCACCCGTAGGTCGTATTTGTTGCAAGCGTAACCCGGACGTACAATCACGAGAGAATTTTTCAAGTTGCTGGTCTGTTTGCTGGTCTGTTTCCTGTGCTGCCGCTATTTCCCTGTAGTCAATAGTCTGAGAGATTGTTTCCATCCTAGACAGGAAATCTGCCTCGACTTTCTCAGCTCCTTTTATGTGCTGCAGGTCTGTCGTAAACTGGGCGATAAACTCGAGTTGTCTAAATTGACGTGGTGAGCAACCATCCTTGTTCTTACTGAAGGCTAAGGTCTGTGAAAACACTGAATGTTTTGCCTTCTACTTGCGGTCGGATATGTCTGATGGCTTCATAAATTGCCATTAGCTCCCTATATAGGCACTCCATTTTACTTGTGATGATGTAAGCTTGCGGGAGAAGAAACCTAGTGGCTGCCAATTATTTTCCACCTTCTGGTGTAGAGCTGCACCTATTGCCTGCTGGCTCGCATCCCCAATAACTGCCAGTCGAACTTGAGGAACTGGATGTGCCAACATTATTGCCTAACGTACACAGGTTTTGATCTTGTCGAATGCCATCTGCATCTCTGATGTCCACTGTAAAGGTCGTTTGGCTACTGCATCCTTGCCGACTAGTGCTGACGTCAAAGGTGCTTGAATGGCTGCCGCATTAGGCAGATTGAAACGTCCCCTTTGAACAATTTTACATGTGAAACGTCCACTTAGAACAATTATACAAGCCTGTGCTTAACCTGACACACAATATTATTTAGCGCAACGCAATCTGACTTTCAATAACCCCTACAAAACAATGGCCCTGACTAACTTTAACCTATACCTTTTACAAATCACTTACCTCACAAAAATCTTCGCTACTCAAGCTACTGCAAAACAGCGAGCGCCACTACTGCCAGCTAAATAAAAGATTCAAACTACTGAAGGTACTAACTACTGATAGGGATAGTTAGCAAATGAAAGATATTAATAGAGAACAAACAATGTATTTACCTTAATATTCATAATTGACATTCAGTCTTACAGATTATCAAAACTCCGCCATCTCTCTCCCAACGTCCACCACTGCTGGCGGCTCACCTCCAACTGCCCAACGCTATCTGCTGTTCACATCCAGCTATAGCAGTTCATGACAACAATGGCAGGCAACAATGCAAACTAGCGACATACTGCACACAGCACAGCCAGTGATTTTCATACAGAGAGCGCTACGTAACGTTGCCAATAAGAAAACATAAACAGCAAACTTACATAAAGAAAACATAAACAGCCTACTTACATAGCCCCCATGCTCTCCACAAAAAATTTTACAAAATGTTTTTGGCCAGTGGCCAATACATATTTGTTAAATTTTTTTTTTTTTACAATTACAAGAACATCGAAATCAAATGCACACAATTATTGATACAATGTTGGTCAGAAGCTAAAACTTTCTCACAGTCCATAGAGACAGTCCTGATCATTCATCATAATAGTAATTACAGTTTTTTTCACAAAGTCTCATTAGTAAAAGAAATTGCACACAGAAGTAGCGGATTTCCATGCAGTCTTGAAGAAGTAGTGTTGTCCTTCCAACGGAAAGACAGTGCTGACTCTTGACATGCTGACAGGTAATGGGCCACAACAGAGCAAACCCACAGCAGAGTCAGTCGACGTTTCGAAGAATATTGGTAGGTAGGTCATCACAGAGTAGACCCACTGTAGTCCTGGTAGAGAGTATTGGTGGGCCACCAGAGATGCAGACCCACTGTAGTCCTTGTAGAGATGGCCAGCAGCCATCTGTTGCGACTGTGCAGGTGCACAATCACCATTGAAGAGTCTTGCGGATAATAGAGCAAGTCCATAACCACCACTTGTGCACTCACAATGTTTTTGGAATTGTCCTTAGAACCAGCGATGCTGTTATCCAGTCCCTTGCTGAATTATTAACACACGTGCAAACACTATCAGTCCCTATTTCTCACATATTGTCCATATACTATGACCAACAGAAATGTGTGCAGTGAAATGAATGCTTACAAGTTACTTAATTTGATTAACTGGCGTCAATTACAATTATATAACATAAGAATACAATAACAAAGGTACAAAAAACATCATTAAAAACATAACAATACAGATAACATTTGTAGTACAGGCTTTACAAAAGAATAGAAATAAACATATACATCAGTGTTACAGGAATGATGACATGAGCACATACATAAAAGATCAGAATCACTTTTGAAACGTCAACTTCACACATGAGCATTAAAACAAAACAGAATAAATAATGTCTAAGCATCTTTACAAAGTAAATAACATATTATTAGAAAAAGTCTACAACAGAGCTCTCATCAGCTAAACACATAAAGACAGGAAAAACACAAATACACAAGGGTACCCAAACACATAGTGGGATAACACAAAAGGAAAGGACAGGGTTTGTTTTCAGTGTAACATTTGGTACTGCAGTCCACCCCACAACTTCATTCGATAGATCTTTCGTCTTATTTCAACATTTGTTTCCACCAAAAAAATCCTATCCAAGCATGCTTTCTGTATTTATATGTTCACACATTGCTTACCTCATCATTTATTTCCAAGAAAATCCTACCTATACCTCGTTCGTGTATTCTATTCATATTTCTTTCAAAATAATTATTTCTGATTGTACAATAATCATTGGGGCCCAAATCTTTCTTCGCAATGCATTCTTTACCTATTCTCCATAGTCAGTTTCTTATATAGTCTACCCCCTCTTAAGCTAACTTAAATCTACTGAGCTCAGATATATATACCAAGGGACGAGGCAATGCAGCATCACAACAAATCAACACAAACAGAAATGACAAAAAATGCAAATTGGCAAAGCTAGCAGCATAAATTAGCAAAGCAAGTGCAATATTACAACTAATATAAGGCACTGTGCAGGAAACAAGAAAAACTAGCTTAGAAGAGTAACACAAAGTCAAATTCAGTAACACTATGCCTGACAAACAGCAGCAACTTATACCTAAACATGACATAGCGCAAGCAGAAAAAATATTACACTAAAGACGATAATGCAGACAAGGGAAATGTATATTCACATCTTAATGTCTATGTAATTAAAGTGGTGCACCACAACAACTGATTGTAAAAAAAAATATTACCATGTACTAGAAAAGAAAATTATGTGTTTTACTGTTGCTAGTTCCTTCTTATTGTTCTTTCCTTTCCAAGTGCTCCTTTTTTAAAGAATGTGGATCATAAAATAATTATTTAATAGATCTGTTGACAGAAAGAGTTCACATTAGCAAATGCATTTCATTTTATAAAAGCAATGCTGCAACACAGCTGGAAACCAGATATCAAATGAAATAAGCAATTACGCAAACCAAAGCATAAAAATGTCATTCAGTAGTCATGTGACATTTCATTTCATAAGTTAATTGCTCTCAACTCTCGTAGAAAGACACTTGTCATAATCAGGTGTGCAGATGTAAAAATATTTCTTGTCAATTCATAAGCATTTCAATAATTAGCACAAAGTGCGAGTAAGCATATGTTTTTTAAGTAACGAGGGTGTCGCATTAGCGATGAAAGGCACGCCCTAATGGCTTGTTCTCCAGGTGTTTGACACAGCTGTGTGCCCACAACGCATTACAAAAATCATATGTTTTCAAGTAACGAGCGTGTCGCATTAGCGATGCCCTCTACAAAGGAATGTCATAAACAGCGGTGTAGGCCTCTCTTTGTCCTTCTCTTCCACCTGTGCCTCTGGCACACCCTAATGGCTTTCTTTTCTACCTGAGCATCTGAAAAGGCTTGTTCTCCAGGTGTCTGACACACCTGGGTGCCCACGTCACATTATGTGCAGGTGGTCACTTAACTTTCTTACGGAAATATTTACGACAGTAGTTTCCGCTACAGTGACAGTCTCATATAAAAATATTTCACAGGTCAAGAATTTGCGTTACAAATCTGTAGAAACAAAATGCTATTGATATGACAGTGTCCAAAATATTTTCGCTTGCATTGTGATACATTCACGCATTTACACACACATTTCATAACTCTTAAAGTACGATTCTTGGTTTCCAACATCCTTTTTCACAAGTCAAGAGTCCCTAACCACTATTCATTACTCCTTACCTTATTCGTCGACACTTTTTCCATATTTCATCATAACAGATACATAGCATAATCAAATAACTCATATAGCATTAGCTTATTGATCATAAACTTACCTCAGCAGCATAATACACATCGTCGTCGTAAAAATAACATCATAAAACCTCAGTCAAATCTCAAAATCGTCGTATCTTCCTCCAATAATTTCAAAACCTAACAAAATTCTCTGCTCATATCAAAGGTGTCATCTGCCTCAAACGTACTTTAAAATCATTCTCCCTTACCAAATACATCATTCAAAGCTCTCATAGTATCACAATCGTACCAAAAAAATTATGAACAGTTCACAAAGTGCAGACAAAGTACAATTTCTTAAGTGTGAAGTAATCCAACTCTGTAATTGCGTAAACATGTGTCACTGACATAGTAAAAGGATGTTTGTTTCTCTGTTAAATGATCAGATAGGTGTGTAATTTATGTGTTAGAGAAATATGGTACCGATGTGTTAAATTGTATAAGCAAATACCATATTAGCTAGGGCTCCTTGTGCTTGCCAAACACATGGTACACAAAGTAGGCGTGTACCCCCCTGAGGTTTATTGTAATTATATCCTCAGGTATTACAGCTTACAGCAATGAAATGAAATGTGTCACGAAAAACTTTCTTTGTAATTCAAAAATCTCTAAAAATAAATGTCTTAAGTACAAAATTAATCACTCAAATACGTGTCCAGTAGCGCTAAATGTGCGTCTTGCTGTAAGATAATCTCTGGGAAGTGTCGTAGTTATTGTCCTCCGAAAGCTAAGTTCTGCAGAAGTCAATGTACTTACTTCATGATAAACAAAAGTGAAATGCTTTGCGTATAGATAACTTAGTTATTATGCTTATTGTTGCGATGAAGAAATTACTGTGCTGTAAAGTATTGTTGTGCTACGGAAAAGGCTGTCTCCTTGTAGCAATAGCACAAAAGTCACCACTAAAACATGTTTTACTTTACAGAAGAATTCAGAAAAACTGTGCAGATATCAAACAGATACACCGCAAAAGCAACATTGTAAATTGTCACTCATTAGTAACGTCGTGATATAATCGTGTAGCTGTCACACAAACCAACCACTGTGTCATCTGGCATTTCACAGAAAGCACCAAATCCAGAATCCACTCGTAAGCAAACCAAAATGTTGCATGTTAACAGTTCCTTAAGTCTGACAAATTGTACAAGTAGCGTGAAGTGAAAATTGCAAAGACTAAGTTAAAAAGCAGATTATCTGTCAATAAATGGTTTTACATGAGAAATGTGGTGTAAACCTTTACTCTTCCTAGTACGCAGAGTTTCAACTTCAACGCAATTATCATGTGGTATACGTCGGATTCTGTAAGGACCATTGTAAACTAGAAAGAATTTGTGACTCAAGTGTTTCTTCTTATGTGACAATGAATGAGCTTTAATGAGAACTTTCTGACCAATACATAATTTCTTTGCATGTGCTTTACCGTGTAGTTTTCTCCTTTTGTCTGCTGCAGATTTTATATTTTTAAGAGCCAAATCAATTATGTCTTTGTGTCGAAGTTTACGTGTATTCGGGAAAGGTACAAGCTCTCTGATTCTGTTCGGAGGTTCTACATTCTTCAGTACAAGAGTAGGTGGTAAAGCAGTGGAATCATGAGGCATTTCATTCAGCACATTTTGAAATAAGTGTAAATATCTGTCCCAATGCTGATGCTTTCTGTGACAATAAAGTCTGCAAAGCTTATTGATTTCTTTCATAATCCGTTCAGACGGGTTACAATGTGGTGAATACAATGAAATAAAAACAGGTTTGATTTTATGGTTCCGAAGCATGCGTGACCAAACAGCAGATCTGAATTGTGGTCCGTTATCTGAAATGACTTTACTAACGTGTCCAACTTCACGTAAGAAATTTTTAACAAAGGCGATGGATACAGACCGTCCAGTGGCTTTACGTAACGGAGTGAAAGAAACAAATTTTGAAGTAAGTTCAACAGCGACTAGAACGTACGAAAATCCATTTGATGTTGTGACAAGGGGTCCCAAGAGATCAACAGCAGCAAATTCTTTTAATTTAGAAGGAATAATAGGAAATAACGGAGCACGATGTGAGATAGTAGATGGTTTCGCCTTTTGACAAAGTTTACAAATAGACAAGACTCTTCGAATTCGCTTTTCCATATTGTTAAAATAACAAGTCGTTCGAAGAATATGATAACATTTTCGTGTCCCAAAATATGCGTAGCTGAAATGAATGTACCAAATGAGCTTATTAACAAAATCGTCTGGAATGCAAAGTACCCATAGCTTGTCATCAACAGTGCAGCGTTTGAAGAGTATGTTGTTTCTAACTAGGTAATAATGCCGAATCTGAGTCTGTGTCTTTTCATGCCATTTACTTTTGATATCTTTCCAAATCGGATCTTTATCTTGTTCATGAGCAATGTCCTTTAAAGATGTGGTGATGAAGTTTTCAAAGGCGACTTTCTGAATGTAAAGAATACTGAAATTTTTCTCGAGGTTGCCTTCTGTGTTACTTTTCTCAAGCCCAGCCGGTGCGCGTGACAGCGCGTCCGCAACAATGTTCTCCTTGCCGGGAATGTAGACTATTGTGAAGCGGAATTCTTGCAGAAACAATGCCCAACGTTTTAACCTATCATGATTTAATTTTGAAGACATGAGATATTGTAATGCACAATGATCACTGTATACTTTTACGTGCTTACCAGAAAGAAAGAAACGGAATTTGTTAAATGCCCAAACGATAGCTAAAGCTTCTAATTCAGTAACGGAATAATTTTTTTCAGATTTTGTTAGCACTCGGCTAGCAAAAGCAATGGTTTTCTGAACAGTAGTGTCATTTTCTATGGCTTCTTGAAATAAGTGGGCACCAAGACCGACTTTAGAAGAATCCGTGCTAAGGCAGAAATCTTGTGACAGATCTGGATGAGCTAGTATTGGCGCGTGAAGTAACGCTTCTTTCAAAGAATTGAATTCCAACTGTGCTTGTTCGTCCCAGTTCCAACTAGTATTTTTTCCAGTGAGAGAACAAAGTTTTGGTGTAACTAGAATTTGCATATTCAGAAAACGACGGTAAAAATTTACGAGACCTAGAAAACTGCGGACTTGTCTTTTTGTGTATGGAACTGGAATGGCTCTGATTGCTTCTAACTTTTCTGGATCCGGCTGAATGCCTTCAGAAGAAATAATATGTCCCAAAAACTTCACCTTTGACCTACCGAATTCTGACTTTTCCAAGTTAACTGTAATTCCAGATTCTGCAAAAATACGTAACAAACTGTTGAGGATGCGGTTATGTTGTTCCCATGAAGCTTCTGCTATTAGAATATCGTCCACATATAAAGTGATGTGACGTTTTAAGAACTCAGGTAATATGGAATTTAACCCACGAATGAATGCTGCCGAAGAAATGTTCAAACCAAAAGGAAGTTTCCGAAACTGATAACAAACGCCGAAACAAAGGAAAGCTGTGTATTTTCTACATTCTGGATGAAGTTCGATCTGATAAAAGCTGGATCTGAGATCAATGGAAGACAACACTTTTACACCATTAAAATTTTGAAGAAGTTCTTCCATCGTCTGCGGCCTGTCTGTTTCAGGAATAATGATAGTATTGATTTGTCTCGAATCTAAGACAAGTCTGATCGATCCATTTTTCTTCTCAACAACATGTAACGGATTGTTGTATGAGCTTACTGCAGGCTCAATAATGCCCTCGTCAAGCATAGATTGTATTTCTGTTCTAACACGGTCCCTATAATGTGCCGGAATTACGTATGGTCTAACACAAAATTTAGTATGCTCACGAACACGAAATTGGTATTGAAATCCCTTGATTGTTCCTGTTTTGTGAGTAAAAACTGTGGAATGTGCTTGTAAAATCTCAAAAAGGTCCTGCCTATCAGTGTCATTACAATTCTCAATTGTTTGAATTTTATTCTGAATTAACTCATTAATTTCAAATATGCCGTCGATATCATCCCTTTCAGTACTTGCAGAGTGATTGTTGGTGTCTACTTCCGTAGAAAATTCCGAACTGTTGTCTAACAGAACATAAAGCCGATTAATTTCCTCATCATGGTTTGAGAGCCAGTCTTCAAATTTCAAAGCTATTGACTTACCTTCTTTCTCTAAACTTATTTCAGCATCGTGAAAACTTAAGATTGCTTTATATTCATTCAAAAAGTCTACTCCCAGTATAATTTCCGTCGACAATAATGGAACAATAAGAAAGTTCATAGAGAAGCTGTGGCTTTGGCAAAAGAATTCTAAATTGGTTTGTTGGCGTACATCTACACCTTTTCCAAAGATTGCACCTTGTAATTTAATCTTACGTAACGGAAGTGTGGGGCAATCGTTCGATTTGTTGCATTTGCTAAAAGCTGTTTCACTAATTACTGAAATGGGACTGCCAGAGTCAAGTACTGCCGTAAATTTTACGTCATTTACAGTAATGTGAATCACAGGATATGCAATGTTGTTATGTTTTACGTCGTGTTCCTGGAGTAAGATGTCCCTAATGTCTTCCATTTTTACGTAATTACTAGCTACGGCAGCTCCGTCGTCAGTTTCATAAGTACGTCTTGTGGCTGCCAGTGGTGTGAGTCATCGCCTATTGTCTCTTTGTTGGCGCGCGTCGTTATTGGGATTTGGAGACCTAACTTCCACAAATTCGCCTTGCCCAGAGGGCCCAGCTCTGTTTAAAACTCGCCAGTTCTGATGCAATTCAGGTCTGTCGTTACGATCATATCGTCTGTCGTCATGTCGGTAGGTTCGATAGTTTCTTTCTTGTCGGTCATGTGGTGGAGAATTTCTGCCTGAGTCGTAACTGCGTGCTGGACCGTTGCGTCTAAAGTTATTCTGTCTCCCTTGATAATAGTTATTTTGGTTCCCATATTGTCTGTTTCTCTGATTGTCTCTGTGATAGTCATTACCGCGGAAAGGTGATCTTTCCCTGTAACTATTACTCTGCCAGTGGTTATCATATGGGTGGTGTCTGTTTTGGTCACGATTTACGTTGTAAGAATAGGTTTGTCGTGGCCATTTATTATTTCTGTCGTCACGGAATTGAGACGGATGTGACCTGTAGTGATTGTTTTCCTGTTTTCGCATCCCGCGACTGTCTGTGTCAATTTCCAGTTCTTGTAACAATCCCTGAAAAGCTTCAATGTCGTCTTTGCAACGTCCTGCCAAAATAATATGTCGTAAATGTTCAGGCAGTTTGATTAAGCAAATGCGGATGAGTTCTGAGGGGCTGTATGGGTTTGATAGGTACTGATTCTTGTGCAACATGTCTTCAAAATATTTGACAAGACTGGAAAATTCAGATTGTTCAAAGTGTTTCATCATCATGATGCTATGTTTTACGCGGTCTTGTGTGGCTTGAGACCAATATGCTGAGAGGAAGGCATGGTAAAATTCTCCATACATGTTGCAGTGTCTTATCTGGCAACTCGGTGTCGTTGACTAAACTTCGCAGGTGCCGCCAGAATTCCGAAGGTGACTTATCTTCTCTCTTTTCACCGTGCAATACTTGCTACATACCTTGTTCCACCGGCCGACGTAGTCGCTCAATGAGTAACTGCTTAAAACGCGTATACTTTTGCATGGCGGGTGGCTGAAGTATTATATCTGCGCTGATCGTTGCTGTTTTATTGTCGAGCGCACTACCGGCGATCATGAATTTTGTCTCTTTGTTTACAATGCCATGATGCTGGAAAGTCAGATCAGGCACTGCAAGCCACAGTTCAGGTTTATCAGGTATGAACTGCGGCGGGCGTAATTTCATCTTGCTACTGTTCTCTGTCGAAGGGCCGTTACTTGATGGCGCAGAAAAATTCAACACAGCGTTTTCTTGTTCTTCACTGTCGCGTCGTAATTCCTCAACGTTCTTTAGCATAACGTCGCGCCGATCCGTAACACTCTGTGTGCCGCACGGATTCGCCGATCTCCTGGTAGACGAAATTGAACTGGGCTGCATTTGTTTGTCTACAACGAAATTCTTTATACGGGGTCACCACTTTAGCCACGTACTACTTATAATCTTCAGAAATACTCACGAAGTAGTTAGGCTATAATATTTTATTTTTTTATTTGCAACGAAAAGCTCATATTAACATTGAATCAATAACAAATAACTGTTATATATAATCAAAGAATAAAAAGTCTTTCCCTTGTGCGCGCCGCCACAGAATAATGCTATCCTTCACTTTGCGTGTACGGATGTTCTGCTGGTGACTCCTGCAATAGTGTCAAGGTTCTCTAAAGTGAATACATACTATATTTGCTTTATTTTATTACTGGATAACATCAAAATCTAACAAAAAAACACGAGGTAAAAAGACATTATCAGACAACATATCCAAAAGCCAAACAAACCGGCAGAAAACGATTTTAGGATGGACAGAAAAACGTGTTCTCAAAGGATGTGGAACTTCAAGTATATACCGTACTTGCAAAACACAGAAAGAGAACTTCATCTATGTTTACATATATCAAAACACTACTAAAGTTGGTACTGGGAGAAGACATAGGCGTAACATTGCCCAATGATAATGGTCCAACAAAACAGAGATGTAATCTGATATATAAAAAATAACATCGTGGTCACCAAACTAAAGTTGTGTCATTATTATCGAGTACAAACCACATTAAGGTTGATTACACTAGCCTTCATGCTTTCAGATGGCTGAAAACTAATGTGTGAAACTACCTCAATTTTTTTACTGATTCCTAAGCTGTTTTCACTTTTTTCCTATCACGTGCAGTTTTGTTGCAACATGACTTGAAGGGTATAGTGTTGTGCCAGTAGGATGTGAGTATTGTTGGATGGAAATTTATCAATACGTCGGCCCTGTATATCTTCAGGCTGTCACACCTGTTGAACGCAATTGTTATTGCGTGACTTTGAAAGTGTTGTTTATCTCACAGGCTTACATTACCAGTGTGACTATTCTGTATATTTAAAACAGATTAATAAATCAGTTGTAGTTACTACAATGTTAACAAGCAAGTGTGTGAACAACTTAAATGTTTTCTGTTACTTTTGTGGAAATTATACAGTATCTAAGCAGAAAATGATTTAACAGTCTTTGTGAAAAAAGATTATCACGCTTATTTTAAAGCGAAATTTAGTGACCAGGACAAGGAATGGGCAGAAAAGACAGTTCGCCGCTTTTATGCTGAGAGGGACTCAGACAAAAGGAAAGAAAACATGCATGCTATTTGCGATT
This sequence comes from Schistocerca cancellata, assembly GCF_023864275.1. Lineage (NCBI taxonomy): Eukaryota > Metazoa > Arthropoda > Insecta > Orthoptera > Acrididae > Schistocerca > Schistocerca cancellata. The sequence continues at coordinate 269,225,214 of NC_064634.1, forward strand.
CCAGTCGTGTGGCGTGAGATTAAAAACTCACCCTAGTGACAGTAACATCAGTTTAGTTAATATTCAGGGCTGCAATTCGAAAAAAATAAGAAACAAATTGTGTACCCGAGCAGCATTACACCAGTTGCACATGGAGATGATTTGATTGTTCCTTTTCCTCCAGTTGTTTTGGAGAAGGTAACAGAACATCATAACGAAAATAAAGCTGCGGCAAATACCGAAGACCATAGTGATGTCTACCATCTGAATGCGAACTTATTCGACAACTGTTCTCTCAGAGAGAACTTGACGATTTTGTACGAGATTTGAATTCATCTATGGAACCTGCGGAATTACATTGCTCCTGGTTAAAAAGTAAGAATCATCTGGAAACAGAAACACATTACTCATGGTATAGACAGAGAGAACGTACTAGTTCCTTTATTCTTGTGGAACGAATCCTTGGTCTGCTGCAATAACAACGATTTAAAGCATTTCTGTGGCATTGAATATGATCTTATCCAGTGGAAGCTTTGTCTAGACATCAAGAGGAACCTGAAAGACGTGTTACTGCATAATAGGAACATTTATGGGTCTATTCTTGTGGCCCATTTAGTTCAAACAAAAAAGACGTACAAGAACATGCAGATATTCTTAACAAGTATATACTATGAGGAACACAAATAGGCTTATCTGCAGTGCCTTCAATGTTCTCGGAATACTATTAGGCCAACAATCTGGGTTCACAATAATACCTTGCCATCTATATGAATAGAGCAGTAGGGCAAGGCAAAGACATTGGAGGGTAGATGTTTGTCCAGAGCCGAGAGACTTTGTGCCTGGAACTGAAAACTACCCGCATGAACCGTTTGTAGACCCAAAAAAATATTGCTTCCACCACTAAACATAAAATTGGCCTTGATGAAGCAATTTGTAAAGGCTCTATCACAAAGTGGGCCCTGTTTCAAGTACATTTCCAAGAAATTCCCCTTCATCACGCAAGACAACTTGAAAACTATAATTTTTGTTGATTCTCAAATAAGGAAATTGATGAAGGATGAAGATTTATGTAATACAATGAAGAAGAAACTAAAATAGACATGGGCCGCCTTTCGATCAGTAACTGCGAACCTTTCATGGAATAACAATTATCCTAATTACAAGGCCGTTGTTCGAAAAATGTTGAAAAATTTCCATATGATGAGTTGCAACATGAGTGTAAAACTCCACCGTCGACACTCACGTCGAATGTTGCTGTTGTTGTGGCATTCATTCCAAAGACTGATGCAGCTCTCCATTCTACTTTATCCTGTGCAACGCTCTTCATCTCCGACTAACTACTACAATCTACATCTTTCTGAATCTGCTTATTGTATTCATCTTTTGGTCTCCCTCTACCATTTTTATCCTCCCAACATCCCTGCAGCACTAGATTGGTGATTCTTTGATGCTTAAGAATGTGTCCTAACAACCGATCCCTTCTTCTAGTCATGTTGTACCACAAATTCCTCTTCTCCCCAATTCTATTCACTACCTCCTCATTAGTTGCGCGATCTACCCATCTACTCTTCAGCATTTTTCTGTAGCACTACATTTCAAAAGCTTCTGTTGTCATCTTGCTCACCAGATGGTCGGGTTTTGACAGGGCTGGCTCTCCCAAGGCTATCAGTAGTTCTAATGGAATGTTGTCTAGTCAAATGTTCAAATGTGTGTGCAATCATATGGGAGCTAACTGCTAAGGTCATCAGTCCCTAAGCGCACACAATACTTAACCTAAATTATCCTAAGGACAAACACACACACCCGTGCCCGAGAGAGGTTGTCTAGTCCTGGGGCCTAGTTTCGACTTAGGTCTTTCAGTGCTCTGTCAAATTCTTCACGCACCATCATATCTCCCATGTCATCTTCCTCTACGTCGTCTTCCATTTCCATAACGTTGCCCTCAATTACATCTTCTATAGACTATATACTCCTTCCACCTTTTTGCTTTCCTTTCTTTGCTAAGGACTGGTTTTCAGTCTGTGCTCTTCATATTCATATAGGTGGTTCTCTTTTCTCCAAAGGTCTCTTTGATTTTCCTGTAGGCAGCATCTGTCTTACCCCTTGTGATATACGCTTTCACATCCTTAGACCTGTCCTCTAGCCATTCCTGCTTAACTATTTTGGACTTCGTGACGATCTCATTTTTTAGACGTTTGTTTTTCCTTTCATCTGCTTCATTTATTGCATTTTTATATTTTCTACTTTCTTCGATTAAACTGAATATCTCTCCTGTTACCAAAGTATTTCTGGGAGCCCTCCTCTTTGCACCTACTAGGTTCGCTGCTGCCTTCACTATTTCATCTCTCGAAGCTACCCATTCTTCTTCTACTATATTCCTTTCACCTGTTCTTGTCAATCGTTCCCTAATTCTCCCTCTGAAATTCTTTACACCCTCTGGTTATTTCAGTTTACCTAGGTCCAATCTCCTTAAATTCCTGTCTTTTTGCAGTTTCTTCAGTTTTAATTTGCTCCTCATAACAAATATATTTTGGACATAGTCCACATCTGCCCCTGGAAATATCTTACACTTAAAATCTGGATCCTGAATCGCTGTCTTACCATTACATAATCAATCTGAAACCTTCCCTTGTATCCAGCTCTCATCCACGTATACAACCCTCTTTTACGATTCTTAAAGTAATTGTTAGCTATGATTTAATTGTGCTCTGTGCAAAATTCTACCAGGCGGCTACCTCTTCCATTCCTTTCCCCTATCCATATTCACCTGCTACTTTTCCTTCTCTTCCTTTTCCTGCTATGGAATTCCATTTCCCCATGACTATTAAACTTTCTCCCTTAACTATCTGAATAACTTCTTTTATCTCATCACACGTTTTCTCAATTTCTTCCTCATCTGTGAAGCTGCTTGGCGTATAAATTTGTACTACTGTGGTGGTTATGGCCTTCGTCTTCATCTTGGCTACAATAACATGTTCACTATGCTGTTTATAGTAGCTTATCCGCGTTCCTATATTTTTTTATTCATTAGTAGATATGCTCCTGCATTACCTCTGTTTGATTTTGATTTATAACCCTGTATTCACCTTACCAGAAGTCCTACCAAACTTCATTAATTCCCATTACATTTAGCGTTAATCTATGCATTTCCCTTTCTAAATTTCCTACCCTAGCGGGGCGATTAAGGGATCTGACATTCCACTTTCCAATCCGCAGAACGCCAGTTTTGTTTTTCTGATAAAGGCTTTCTCCTGTGTAGTCCCCACCGGGAGAGCCAAATGGTGGACAATTTTACCTCCGGAATATTTTATCCAAGACATTACCGTCATCATTTAACCATACAGTGGTGCTGCATGCCCTAGAGAAAAATTACCGCTGCAGTTTGTCTCTGCGTTCAGCTGTTCAAAGTGCCAGCCCAGCAATGACGCTTTGGTACGTGTAACATGGCCAGATCAGTCAAGTATCCAGACTGTTGCCACTGCAACTACCGAAAATGTTGCTGACCCTTTTCAAGGACCAAACGTTTGTCTGGCCTCTCAACAGGTATCCTTCAGTTGTGGTTACACCTAAAGTGTATCGCTGAGGCACGCAAGCCTCCCCACCAACAGCAAAGTTCAACTACAATGGATGTTGAAGACTGACAGTCATCATATACAAGGATAATCAAGGACGTCAAGTATGGAACACTGTTGACTTCTTGTCTTTATACACGTCAGAAATGAAATAAATTACTATAATCAAGGACGTCAAGTATGGAACACTGTTGACTTCTTGTCTTTATACACGTCAGAAATGAAATAAATTACTAAAGTACTGAACTGTTTTTTTAAACGTATTTTATTTTTTAAATATGTTTTGTTTAAAAATTCACCCTGTGTGAAATGATGTTTGGCTCATAGGTTAAATCAGTGTAAAACGCTGATACCAGAATAACAACTTTCATCAAATCATCTGACAATGAGGTTTAAAATGCAGACTAGTGCAATCATAATGCAGAACTATAATTACAGGTCTCTGATCACAAGAGAAAATTCTAGCTAGGCACCAAAATAAAATTGTACTCTCCTTCGAAATATATAAGTCCTTGAATGTGGCACTTTGTAATTTAGTTAATAAATAACCTTTGAAGATACACATGGCTTGCATATTGGAAATACTGATAAAAGTTGTAGGATATGGGACACTTGTTAACAACCGACGTTGGACTGTTTTAATACACTTTGCACGTTATGTTTTCCACATTGAAGTTATTTGCCAAACATATTAAAATACACTCATATCACTTATTGGTACCACTGAAATAATGCCGCGAAACCGATATTGTGGTCAATTAAAACCAAGTTTTACCAGCGGTCTGCTAGTTTTCAGTCATCATGACCAGCAGCTGCTGTGGATACCTTCAATTGTTCAGTCTTCTAAATGGTTTGATGCGGTTCGCCACGAATCACCCTCCTGTACCAAACTCTTATCTCAATGTAGCACATTCAAACCACGTCCTCAATTATTTGCTGGATATATTCCAATATTTGACTCCCTCTATAATTTTTACCCTCTACAGCACTCACTGGTGCCATGAAAAATGTCCTATCATCCTGTCCCCTCATCTTGTCAGTGCTTTTTGGGTAAATTCCTTTCCTTGCCGATTCAGCGATGACCCTTCTTATTCCTTACCTGATTTTCAACGTTCATTAAAGCACCTCATCTCAAATGCTTCTGTTCTGGTCTGTTCCGGTTTTCCCACAGTCCATGTCGCACTGTCATACAATTCTGTGCGCCAAATGTTCATTCTCAGAAGTTTCTTCCTCAAACAAAGGCCTATGTTTCATAGTATTAGACATCTCTTGGTCAGGAATGCCCTGTCAGATTTTTATGTCTTCCTTGCTTAATACGTGTTGGGTTATTTTGCTGCCTAGGTAGTAGAATTCCGTAACTTCATCTACTCCGTGACCAGAGTTTAGTTTCTCGCTGTTTTCAATCCTGCTACCTCTTCGATATTTTCCCAGTTCACATTCTGTACTCATTAGCTTGTTCATTCCATTCAGTATATCACGTAATTATTCTTCACTTTCACTCAGGTTAGCCATGTCATCAGCGTACCTTATCACTGATATCGTTTCACCTTGAATTTTAAGTCCACTCTTGAGCCTTTCTTTTATATACGTCATTGCCTCTTCGATGTACAGATTGAACAGTGGGGGCGAAATATTGCACCCCTGTCTTACATCCCTCTTAAACCGAGAATTTCGTTCTTAGTCTTTCAGTCTTCCTGTTCCCTCTTTGTTCTTGTTCTTATTCTATATTACCCATCTTTTCCTGTAAGTTACCTGTATTGTTGTCAGAATTTGGAACATCTTGCATCAATTGACACTGTTGGACGCCTTTTGTAGGTCGAAAAATTCTATTAACTTGTCTTGATTTCTCTTAAGTCTTGTTTCCATTGCCAGCCGCACCATCAGAACTGCCTCTCTGGAGCCTTTTCGTTACCTAAAGCCAGACTGACCATGCATTAAATTCATCTATATACATAATAAATGATTACATAACATTACAAAACTTCATATGGGCACTACTGCTGATCTAACTTACAAGTTAAAGTGCACTTGTAGATGAGAATTACCAATGTAAACAATATTATTACAACGTCTAAATTTATCAAACACTCATCCAATGTCAAAGTCAGTCAAAAATTATAGTGAGCTACTGCTAGGGTATTAACTCCGCCTTGCAGTAAGGTATGTTGTCATCTGCTGTTACTCTCTGGAAACTTGTGGAAAACTGTACTTATCATAGCCTCTGTAATATATTGTAAAGTTGTTGCTTCATTAAAGTAAGCATTACAGCCTTTCATTCCTTCTGGGAAATATAATAATGTTATGCCCTCATTAAAGTAAGCATTACAGACAGATGGATGGAGAGTAAGAGAGAAGGATTTTAAATTTACACACATACACAGTAATATCGACAAAATCCGTTCCAAACAATTGTCACTGTCTTCAGTGTGGAAGGACCTGAGTTCGATTCCTGATACTTTCTCAGATTTTTCTTAACTACGTGGGTCGGGAATGGGATTCCACTCAGCCTCATGAGGCCAAATGAGGAGGATGCAATAGGGACCACAGGCCAACATATTTACCTCATCCAGAACCTTAAAATTTATAACATCCTGCACAGATGAACCTAGTTTTTGCTGTTCAACAGTAGAAAGTAAATGATGCTTTGATTAAATTACGTAATGCACAGTTGTTTTAACTTCGAATTCAGCTTGCATTGCCTGTAATCATTGACGGTTAACGCATAAGCTGAAGACCGTTTCATTCACTTTGTTCTAAGCATTATACGTGAAGACTTGGTCTCGAGTGCACATATGTTTGCTCGAACACCAATAAATTCGGTAACAGGTTCAGAATTTATTTCATCTTTCATAAATTATAAATATGTGTAGTCACCAGCAGGATATTGTTTATGTTATTTATAGGGTAACCTGGAGTATCAGGTGACAGCTAAAATCCTCATAAAGAATTGAAGTTTTAATGTGGTAATTAGTCAATGAGTTTCTGTCGAACACAGTTTTAAAAGGTTTACAGCAAACAGGTTTAGTGTATAACATAAATAATCTCTGCAACTAAGTGTAAGCTATTAGGGGTGGTGTCAGCAACTGGGGGTCGTGTCAGTTATTCAGAGAAACAGTATTCCCTTCATTCAGTCTGCAAAGCATATTGTTGTTGCCTCATTAATGTAAGAGTTATAAAATGACAGACAGCGATACTCACAGACAGAGAGAGAGGAAATTTTCTGTGTCGTATAAATCATAAGTGAAATTACTGACTAATGAGACTAATGAGGGGTTCCCTCCTCCCCCTCCCTCTCTCTTCCCCTTTCTCTCTCTCTCTCTCTCTCTCTCCCTCTCCCTCCCTCTCTCTCTCTCTCTCTCTCTCTCTCTCTCTCTCTCTAATGCTACTCGAGATTTCAGGGATGTTACCGTATGGTGATACACTACTCTGTCAAGATCTAGTGGCTGACATCCTCCAGCAGCTGAAGACTGCCAGCAGCTGACACCCACTACACTGTGGGAAAAAGTCTTGACTTCATATGTCTCAACTTTCTGAGCTATAGTTCTGTTTGTTGGAACAAGTCTCAGTTTGGCAGACCAAGTCTCGTCTTGCTTAGTCGGCATTACGATTAGCCAAGCTCACATCTGTCCATGCACAGTGCAGCACAGTCCTCCTGTAGCTGTTACAGAATACTACATAACATCCAATAACTGACGTCGGTTGCACATACACGTTGTAGCTTCTGGCGATCTAATACCATTTAAAACTAGAAGAACCGGACTTCGCTGTAACCAGTAGTACCATATGGATCATTTTTGACCCACAGTAGGAAACTACCGCTTTATTCGTATTTTTGTGGTATTTTGAATGTGACCAAGTTGACAGTACGTTCAAGATGACTCAGAAGTGTATGTAAGAGATAATTTGATCTATAACATGAGTAGTACATTGTCAGACATATATTTTCACAAATAAACATTGGTTTACTTTAAATTTTACGAAAGAAATTCCATGGTCTTTCACCAATCATCGTTAAAACAAGAAATTAAAACCATGTTACAATATATTTCTTCATAAAAACGTTTAAACAGAGCAAAAACATACTGTTCATATGAGTACTAATACTATTATTACTAGACAAATTAGGTGAGTAACCAGTATTTGCGAAAGATTCAAATTCAAGGTGGTTCAAATGGCTCTGAGCACTATGGGACTTAACATCTGAGGTCATCAGTCTCCTAGAACTTAGAACTACTTAAACCTAACTAACCTTAGGACATCACACGCATCCATTCCCGAGCCAGGATTCGAACCTTCGATCGTAGCGGTTGCGCAGTTCCAGACTGAAGCGCCTAGAACCGCTTTGCCACACCGGCCAGCGCGAAACATTCTAATACACTGCAGTTGACCGGAATGCTCTGCATATTTTATTGCTTATGGCAGTCAGGGAACTAAATCGTAATAAAAAACAACATTGGTCCATAATTATAAATATTTGGAAACATAAAGGAACAAAGATATGACAGAATTGTCTATATAGGGATGCGCTTAACAGTTCAGAAATTCGACAAGAGTTTTTGCTTGGCAGCTTTTGTTCACATACTTGTTGCTCTTGAAGGATAAGTTTCATGTTTCATTCGTCTTTTGTTCTTTGCAGGAAACCTGAATTTGACAACGCCTTCTATTTCCATACTCGCTAGTGTTGCTATCGAATGCCTGCAAGAGGAGATTAGTTCTTTCCTAGTTTGTAAGTGCAGCAAGCTCATCTGCTACTCTGAGGAAAAAATCTTCTCGGAGTAACCTATAAACCGAGTGAGCAATGGTCATGGAAAGGTCAAGAACATTGTAAAAGACATGCACAGACCACCGTTGCTTGCCAGCTAAGACACTGTAGTGGCTAGCGTATTGGTCATTTATATTGAGTGCACCATTAGTTTCATTATTAGATTTCACACTTTCTGGAAGTTTCTTCTCAGTATTCACATTCACCTGACATCCTCGATGCCTAGATTCAGCATAAAATTTCACACTTTCTGGAAGTTTCTTCTCAGTATTCTCATTCACCTGACACCCACGATGCATGTTGGAATAAGAACATTATTTTTATTTTTCCCTTGGAATACTGTGAGAAGATAGTCGCTTGACTTGTTCCTTTTTTTTTCAGCTCATATGCCAGTTTCACGGAGGTGAAGGTGTTGTCAATCGTGATGTTACGACCACAGTTGAGGAATGGCTGTACCACCTTCATAATGACGTGGTGACCAAGACCCTTGCTTCGATCACGAGTGTCATGTTTGCTCTGGCAAGGGCATCCATTCAGGATGTAGCGCTTGTCAGCATCATACAAAAGCCGGTATTTTGTCCCATACGGATCACGTTCACTCAGCATGTACTGTATGAATGGGCACCTCTACTTGCAAGTATACAGCTGCTCGTCGACAGTCATGTTCTCGCCTGACTTGTAGCAGGCAATGCGATTGTCAGTAAATAGATTCCATATTTCTGAAGCAAGGCAAACTTTATCTGTTACCCTACGTTGTCTTCTGTATAACATAGAATGAAATCTAACTTGACTGCACAATTCTGAAAATCTATTCCGTGACATGGTGCTCTGAATGACAGGAGGCCCCTACTTGTTGCTCCATAAGCCGTTGATGAAATACCCTGAGCGCCATATGCTCCACGATCGCAGAGTAATCCGATGAAAGCATCTTGTTCTTCCGGGCTTAGGGACCACTCAATATTATCAACTATGCTGTGAGTCTTTTCTTCAGTGTCAGTTTTAGGATCGTATCGCTGACGTATAGTCGCAACGCAGTGAGCGGTGAGTCGTCTACAACATGTCGTTTAGCGTGTCCCGTCGCCCAGTGTATCTCACGCAACACGTTCTGGGCGCTGTGCACAGGCTCAGTCCGTGTCCACTTGGTGCCAGTGGAACTCTCCACTTCCTCACCAGTGGGTGGATGCCACGTGGCATTTCCTCTTCCTCATCCACCACGAGCTGCTGCACCACATCTGGCAAGCAATGTAGCGCTACCATGTCCACCTCTCGCAGCTCCGTCTTGTGAGTCGTCCATAAAACCAGGATCATTGCCAGTGTCAGCGGCAGATGAAACGTATGTCAAAATTCTTTGTAACAGGTCATAGATAGGGAATGATAGCAAAAGATCAGATAGCAGAGAACCTCGGAGTCACTAAGGACAAGTTGTCTTTCTATCAATGACGCGAACTCGCGAAAATAAACAGCAAGCTCACGGCGCTGGCGTCAGACGTGCCTCAGCCCGCCGGTTTGACCACAGCAAAAATATACTGACAGGAAACTTCCGTAAGGGCGAAGCACCTGACTTCTGCTGTCATGTAAGAGAACGATTAGTAGTGCCCCGGCAGCAGTGTTAGGAATGGGATTCTACCCTACAGTATAATATGTTAGTCTCTGGCTTCCCAGTGTCACTTCGTAGGTCTGCATGTCACCAGTCTGTAGAAAACGGTAAGCCATGAAGATGTAAAGAATAGCCCGCCTCCAAATACTTCGTATTTCACGTTCTTTTTGTAGTAAAATTCCCCAACATCTCGTGAATAACGTTGAGGTTCGCCCAGAAACTATTTAGAGTCTGAAAACTGGTGTCACTGATATCAAACTTTGTTAAAATGCAGATGGGTCAACAATGACCTACATGGTGTGGCTGGCATAACAGGTAAATTTTTCATACTTCGAGGTGGGCTAGCAGGATGGAAGCTTGGTGACAGTGATGAAAAGTCATGGGAGCGTTTGATTCTGCGACAGTTATGAAGGCGGCTAGGGCCCTCCGAAAACCACCGTGAGTCAAAAATGACCCACGTAGTACTTCTAGTGTTAAGATCCAGAAGCTGACACTATCTATCCAGTTATATCATTTACTTGCCTGCTTAGTACGATGGTTTGTTTCAGATATCTAACTAAATGTTACATAGAGAAAAAAAAGGGCAAGGAAATTCTCACGTATGAAAAAATGAATAGCATCAAATTTTGAATGGTGCAGAAAATGGGATGCTCCTAACAAGTACAAGTAAACAGTGTAATGTTCCTAGAACGGCTCTGATGTACAAAAAGTGTGGAAATTATCCATTTCTAAGACAGGTGGAAACCTCCTATATAATAGGTGAAGAATTTGAAGCTTGGTTAAGTAAGCAGATCTTGGAGTGTAAAAATAATGGATTCCTTATTAGCAGAAGTAAGCCAATTGGTGTCCACAAACCAGTTGCGGAGATGAAGCTGAATATGGCATTCAAAGATGAGATACCTGGTATAAAGTAGACATAATTGTTTTTGCGAAGATATCCGGTCATTAGACAATGAATTCCAGAGACAATGATTTCACCAAGACGCAGTGATACTGAAAACAGTTCGAAGAAGGAACAAATTACATATGTTATGACAAAGAATAAGAAAAAGAAGACAAACCAACACGAAGTAGACGAACACACTGAATGTATAGAAAATAGTGTTCACCAAAGCAGAAGGTGAAGATATTGGAGGAGCCAGAGAATAAGAAGAACAAGTACAAGACGAGCAGGAGGAGGGGGAGCAGAAGGAGGATTACAAGGAGGAACATCATGGTGATGAAGATGAAGAAGAGGAGGATTATAATGTGTAAGATGACGATGATGAAAAAGGAGATAAAGAAGATTATTACGATGATGTGGATGACTTTCATGAGTGGAAGATGGTCTCGTATTGATAAAACTGCACTAGTAACATCCCCTGGAATTCTGGCATTGTAAATAATCACTAAAATAAGAGATGAGAAGCTACTGTTACCAGTTTACTTTTGTTATAAATATAAGTGTAATTACATCAATGTTAATTCTACCATACGTGTCGATTTCTTCGTTTGTACATGGGTGTGTAGGTCTGTGTATCATATTTGTAAGTATGTATACTTTTGCTTTTAATAATACGTGGTAAGATCAGATGAGGCTACGTACAACATATTCACTACAATTGCTTATCACAAGCGACTATTATTATTTTTGATATTGTTAAGACTTTCTATATTTAAGTGTCCGATAAATAAACCACTTTAGAATATCTGTATAGAGGTAAAATAAATTAGGAAAGGATCGGCTAGAAACACCTTAATCGTTTCCTTTAAGAAATATCTCAGGAATGTAACGGAATGTCTGTTCACATGAATAATAATTTATACTTCAGTAGGTATGCGTGGAGCAACACCTTTTGTATTCTACACTTGTAATTGATTCAAACATGAGCATTTTCTTGACTGTGAAAATCTCGTCACTTGAACAAAAGATAGCAGTGAAGTGGCAACCACAAGAATCTGTTTTCATATCTATAGAACACCTCCCAAAATGAATGAAATTGACTTTAGTCTTTATATTAAAGACAGTAATTGCAGACCACGTCCTTTCTGCCTTAGCCACCTAATGTTAGGGTAATGAGTAAAATAATCTATCTTCTAGCAAAAGGCGGGCAACCAGAGTAATTACAAAGCGCTGTACCCTATGTTATTAATCTCTGAGAAAAGCGCACAACTATATTTTCACATATACAGGGAAGCAACCACTACTGAAATAAGTGGTTTGATTATCAGTAACAACATATATTTACCAGAAGTGCACTACAAGATATAGACGCCTCCATCCACTTCTTTCCCATAGGAAGAGACGAACCAGACTAAAATAATAATGAAAATCTATTCCTATTTTTTCATTGATCTCAGTCTGTTTACTACAAAACATAGATTATCATGAACTATCGATACTGCTTTTCATATACAGCACAGTGAGATAATAAACATTTTTATGTATTCTTTTGCACACAGAATAACACTTCGTTTAAACATCTTATGTCAACCACAAACAAAGGTTTCTCGTTCCCAGAGGACCAGTACAAGGCTCCCTGTAGTGAATAGACCACAATTACATGAAGTTTTGTGAATAGGCATTCCACACATGCTGTCTGTTAATTAATCACATTACAGTTAGTCACCACGCACTCGTAGAAATAAAAGGTCACGTTCTCAACGCTTTGTTACGTGTACACCCTCACATCAGTTTATAATCGTACTTCTTTTAACCAGTTATTAATATTGTTGTTGTTGTGGTCTTCAGTCCTGAGACTGGTTTGATGCAGCTCTCCATGCCACCCCTTCCTGTGCAACCTTCTTCATCTCCCAGTACTTACTGCAACCCACATCCTTCTGAATCTGATTAGTGCATTCATCTCTTGGTCTACCTTTACGATTTTTACCCTCCACGCTGCCCTCCAATGCTAAATTTGTGATTCCTTGATGCCTCAGAACATGTCCTACTAACCGGTTCCTTCTTTTTGTCAAGTTGTGCCACATACTCCTCTTCTCCCCAATTCTATTCAATACTTCATACTATGTAATCTACCCATCTAATCTTCAGCATTCTTCTGTAGCACCACATTTCGAAAGCTTCTATTCTCTTCTTGTCCAAACTATTTATCGTCCATGTTTCACTTCCATACATGGCTACACTCCATACGAATACTTTTAGAAACGACTTCCTGACACTTAAATCTATACTGGATGTTAACAAATGTCTCTTCTTCAGAAATGCTTTCCTTGCCATTGCCAATCTACATTTATATCTTCTCTACTTCGACCATCATCAGTTATTTTGCTCCCCAAATAGCAAAACTCCTTTACTACTTCAATTGTCTCATTTCCTAATCTAATTCCCTCAGCATCACCCGACTTAATTCGACTACATTCCATTATCCTCGTTTTGCTTTTGTTGATGTTCATCTTATATCCTCCTTTCAAGACACTGTCCATTCCGTTCAACTGCTCTTCCAAGTCCTTTGCTGTATCTGATAGAATTACAATGTCATCGGCGAACCTCAAAGTTTTTATTTCTTCTCCATGGATTTTAATACCTACTCCGAATTTTTCTTTTGTTTCCTTTACTGCTTGCTCAATATACAGATTGAACAAGATCGGGGAGAGGCTACAACCCTGTCTCACTCCCTTCCCAACCACTGCTTCCCTTTCATGCCCCTCGACTCATATAACTGCCATCTGGTTCCTGTACAAATTGTAAATAGCCTTTCGCTCCCTGTATTTTACCCCTGCCACCGTTAGAATTTGAAAGAGAGTATTCCAGTCAACATTGTCAAAAGCTTTCTCTAAGTCTACAAATGCTAGAAACGTAGATTTTCCTTTCCCTAATCTTTCTTCTAAGATAAGTCGTAAGGTCAGTATTGCCTCACGTGTTCCAATATTTGTACGGAATCCAAACTGATCTTCTCCGAGGTCGGCTTCTACCAGTTTTTCCATTCGCCTGTAAAGTTATTAATATTCAGTTCATATATCGTTTTCAGATACGTAGTTTCACATTTATAGCGAATCTGCAGTTTCATTTGCTTCAAGTAGTTATCAACTAATCAGTTCAACAAGGACTGTCGGCTACACATGATTACATTGGTTGTGAGTTCAAAATTGTATTAAAACTCATGAGTTACTGATACCTATTACATAAGATTTTTGTATTGCTATTTACTATTACTTGAGCATTACATTAATGACTTTTTGTTCATTTCTCACTATACTACTGCAGGCAGCTGGTGATAACAGTCTGGTGAAGTTCCACGTTCCCCAGAAAGATACTTCTTAATTCCCCCATTCCGATAACAGGCAATGCGAAAATACCGACAGTGACGAAAAAAAAATCTAGGAGTCTTCGGACAGTTCCCATCGCAGCATTCGCACAATAAGTACCAATTTAGTTTCAAAATAAGCTATTAATGTTGTTAACGATGTTTTTAAAATCCACATCCTGAAGTTCATAAAATACTATTACAAATACATGTTTTGTTAAGAAGTCGTTGAATATGCTTTCATTATATTGTTATTTGCATCTCAAGGAGGCCAATGTGTCATCTTGGAACAAGAAACATTTATTTATTTTTGACATAAGATGTTTAAACGAACTGTTATTCTGTGTGCAATACGGTACACAAAAATATTAATTATCTCACTGTAATGCATATGAAAAGCAGGGCCGGTAGTTAAGATTATCTTTTGTAGTAAAGAGACTGAGAACAATGAAAACAATAGGAATAGATTTTCACAATCATTTTAGTCTAGTTCGACATTTTCTATGGGAAAGACGAGGATGCAGATGTATGTACCTTGTAATATATTTCAGGTAGATGTATGTAGTTACTGATAACCAGACCAGTTATTTCTGTAGCGGTAGCTTCCTGTAGGGTTATGTAATTGTGCGTTTTTTCAGAGATTAATAACACGCGGTTCAGCGTTTTGTAATTACTATTGCAGGCCGCGAATTGCTAGACGGCAGAGTCTTTTTCAAACCATCTTAATATTATGTGGCGTAAAGCAAGAATGGGATGAGTTACCATTAATGTCTTGAATAAACAAAGTTAATTTCATTCATTTTCCAAAAAGTCGTATGGATATCAAGACGGATTCTTGTGACTGTGGCTTCAATCCTATTTTTTGTTCATGTGACGAGATTTTCACAGTTTAGAAAGTTCTCAGCTTTGCATCAGTAACAAGTATACCATTGCAAAGGTGTTTCTTCAAGTATAAACTATTATTCATGTGAAAAGACAATCCCTGAGATATTTCTAAAGACAAAAAATTAATATGCTTCACGCCGATCTGTTCCTAATTTATTTTACGTCCATACAGACATTCCAAAGTAAGTTATTTATCGGGCATTTAAATACAGAAACCCTTAACAAAATCATAAATAATAACAGTCGCCTGTGATAAGAAGTTGTGTTGAATATGTAGTATGTGGTCCTCATGTGACCTTACTGTGTATTATTAGCAGCACAAGTGTACATACATACACACACGATACACACACTTACAAACCCAAACACACACATAAACATCACTATATATCCTTTGCTATTAGGTAAAATGATGTAGAAATTCGTAATTTCAGGCCTAGAATCTACAAGTGAGACACGTACGAAAGGATAACTACACATTTTCCTTTCGCTCGTTTCATTGTATCAAGCCCTTAAACTAGCTGCTTATATACACTCCTGGAAATGGAAAAAAGATCACATTGACACCGGTGTGTCAGACCCACCATACTTGCTCCGGACACTGCGAGAGGGCTGTACAAGCAATGATCACACGCACGGCACAGCGGACACACCAGGAACCGCGGTGTTGGCCGTCGAATGGCGTTAGCTGCGCAGCATTTGTGCACCGCCGCCGTCAGTGTCAGCCAGTTTGCCGTGGCATACGGAGCTCCATCGCAGTCTATAACACTGGTAGCATGCCGCGACAGCGTGGACGTGAACCGTATGTGCAGTTGACGGACTTTGAGCGAGGGCGTATAGTGGGCAGGCGGGAGGCCGGGTGGACGTACCGCCGAATTGCTCAACACGTGGGGCGTGAGGTCTCCACAGTACATCGATGTTGTCGCCAGTGGTCGGCGGAAGGTGCACGTGCCCGTCGACCTGGGACCGGACCGCAGCGACGCACGGATGCACGCCAAGACCGTAGGATCCTACGCAGTGCCAAGGGGACCGCACCGCCACTTCCCAGCAAATTAGGGACACTGTTGCTCCTGGGGTATCGGCGAGGACCATTCGCAACCGTCTCCATGAAGCTGGGCTACGGTCCCGCACACCGTTAGGCCGTCTTCCGCTCACGCCCCAACATCGTGCAGCCCTCCTCCAGTGGTGTCGCGACAGGCGTGAATGGAGGGACGAATGGAGACGTGTCGTCTTCAGCGATGAGAGTCGCTTCTGCCTTGGTGCCAATGATGGTCGTATGCGTGCTTGGCGCCGTGCAGGTGAGCGCCACAATCAGGACTGCATACGACCGAGGCACACAGGGCCAACACCCGGCATCATGGTGTGGGGAGCGATCTCCTACACTGGCCGTACACCACTGGTGATCGTCGAGGGGACACCGAATAGTGCACGGTACATCCAAACCGTCATCGAACCCATCGTTCTACCATTCCTAGACCGGCAAGGGAACTTGCTGTTCCAACAGGACAATGCACGTCCGCATGTATCCCGTGCCACCCAACGTGCTCTAGAAGGTGTAAGTCAACTACCCTGGCCAGCAAGATCTCCGGATCTGTCCCCCATTGAGCATGTTTGGGACTGGATGAAGCGTCATCTCACGCAGTCTGCACGTCCAGCACGATCGCTGGTCCAACTGAGGCGCCAGGTGGAAATGGCATGGCAAGCCGTTCCACAGGACTACATCCAGCATCTCTACGATCGTCTCCATGGGAGAATAGCAGCCTGCATTGCTGCGAAAGGTGGATGTACACTGTACTAGTGCCGACATTGTGCATGCTCTGTTGCCTGTGTCTATGTGCCTGTGGTTCTGTCAGTGTGATCATGTGATGTATCTGACCCCAGGAATGTGTCAATAAAGTTTCCCCTTCCTGGGACAATGAATTCACGGTGTTCTTATTTCAATTTCCAGGAGTGTATTTACTGAGCATGTAATAAAATCTATGAATGATAAAACATCACCAGTTGGGAACTTCTCTGTGTTATCAAAGGTATTTATGGTGACAGTCATTCCATTCCATTGAATAAGTTAAGTTTTAATGGCATACTTAGTTCAGCAAATGCCTGGTTTAGTTCTTGTATAAGACACAGAGCACAGAACGTTACCTTGGCCTGTTCATGTAATACAAGAGGAAGCCACATCGTCTGTTTGCGTTCGATTATGTGTGGACTACCGTTCTTTCCTTATGTTAATGATTTTCCGTTTTACTTGCATCAGGAGGCACAGTCAGTTCTGTATGCAGATGATAAACGCGTTGTTGTGAAGCCGAGAAAGGAAGTATGAACACAGAAAACAGTAAGAGGCGTTTTTATGGAATTTGCTAAAGTGTTTTTCACAAATAGACTAGCCTCAATCGCTGAAAAAAGCAGTTCACACGATTTTGCACTACCAACAATATGCCATATTTCATCAACCCAGTATACCGACAAGCTTCAATAAACAGGGCAGAAAAACGTTCATTCATTGGTATGTATATTGAAGAAAACTTACACTGGAGCAATCATGTAGTAGGCTTCCTAAAACGTTCAGGTTTGGTTACTTTTTTCACAAGAATTATTGCCAGCTTTGGGGTTATGGAACCAGTAAGTTAACATATTATGCATATTTCCATTCACTGACGTTTTTCGTGATAATATTCTTGAGCAAACAATATTCATTCAACAGAAGGAATTAATTAGAAATACCTGTCAGATTTACACACATACGTCCTGCTGGTATCTCTTTAAAAATCTTCTAGTGTTAACTTTGCAGTACATTTATTCACTTATGGAATTTATTATGAACTATCCATCTATGTTTGAGTGTACAAGAGGAATCCACAAGCACAGTACCAGAAGGAAAATTATTTGCATTACCCATTAATGAATCTTACTTTGCCACAAGTGTGAAATATTTTGTTAGAAAAAAGGCTTTTGATAATCTAGACATGGAAATAAAATGTATCACAGATAACTGTAATGTTTTCTAGTGTAAAGTGCTTCCTCCTTAACAGCTTTTTTTCTAGCACAGAAGAATACTTGCTTAGAGATAATTAGTTATTTGAAAAGAAAGGAAGCCCTATAAATGGTTGACTTGCAGCTATAGGAATATTCCTTTTCTTTTATTTAGTTGCGTATATGTGTTCATTTCTTATTTTGCTGAGTATGCTCCACATCATAAATGTGTCTATGGAGGAAGTAAAACTAACTAACTAACTAAATCTCCAACAAACTTTCAGCATATATCGACTGAGTCCCCTGCAATAACCTCAGTGCATTGGATCTTGCTAGCTGTGGTTCACAGGATAATGAGACAAAAATCTATAGAAGATGTGTTTCGATTATTGCTTGAAGTTTGCAATAGCTGAAGAACATAAAGTGCAAAAGTCAGAAGGAGAATTTTAAGTCCCATATGATACTATTAAATCTTACTTAGAGAGATGAAGACCTTAGTCATATCCTTGCGATGTTGCTGATTGAATTAAGACTGGGTAAGACGATAAAACTGGGGAAATGTTGAAAGGCATGTGCTGTTGATATTACGCTTTATATGTCTGACCAGAAATTCTCATTTTGTTTCCTTTCGCCCACTGGACCCACTATATCTAGATGGAGCTTTTGCATTTGCCTTTTCAGGTTTTATAGCTTTCTTATTACCCTGAAACTTCTGAAATTGCATGCCTTCGTCTCTTAGAATGATCCGAATTCTCATTTACAGGCATGTGCTGTGGTTATACATAATGTATCTCTAATCCCCTTCTCCATCATCAAGCCATTGATCATTACTGATTCTTCCACCTTCTTGGATCAGTTTCACCACAAGAGAAAAGAATGCCCTGAACCTATATTCCGTCCTGCATACACTTTAAAGAGACCGTTGGCAGAGCGAGGGTAACTTCTTAAGCCAGAAATCTTCGACCATCGTTGCTGATGTAGTTATTCGCAATTTAAGCAATGACTGGGTGGGAGTCTGAGATCTGGTGCATTTTGAGTAGTAGTGTAAGACGCTATACCTTGACCACGGGTTCTTGCATAGAAAAACTTTACACTTCCAAGTAATATAAAAAAAAAAATCTGTGTCAAATCTCGGCAGGTTCAAATGCACTAAATCTATAGGAAGCGTTAGAAATTCGAAACACCTGCCACTAAAACCTATCGATAACTTCTTAGTATTAATCGCTTGGTTATATTTTGAGTAACTTACATCAACTGCCTTGCCCTATATATGAAAGGAAGTACTGTTTGCCGATTCTTCTTGGAAGCTACGGTCTCAGAATATTTCTTTGATCAATTCACTCAAAGTAATACTTCATCAGAAAATCGATTATATTTCATTTCTTAGCATTCATCAGATTTTATAAAACCTCTCAGTACTAGGTTTCTTTCATATTCCTTTTTAGTCACCAATAATTTTACAGTAAATTGTGAAACTCAAACACTTACATGTCTTTATTTCAGCCACACGCACATTTGACTTACATAAGTTCTTTTTTATACTAGGCTCTGATAATGACCCCCATATATAGAGCTATTACTGATCATACTTGAATCATGTGGACATTTCTACATAAAATATCAGTTTTGTAGAAAATAGTAGTTTTGTTTTCTGTAACTCAGTTCCTACATACACTCCTGGAAATTGAAATAAGAACACCGTGAATTCATTGTCCCAGGAAGGGGAAGCTTTATTGACACATTCCTGGGGTCAGATACATCACATGAACACACTGACAGAACCACAGGCACATAGACACAGGCAACAGAGCATGCACAATGTCGGCACTAGTACAGTGTATATCCACCTTTCGCAGCAATGCAGGCTGCTATTCTCCCATGGAGACGATCGTAGAGATGCTGGATGTAGTCCTGTGGAACGGCTTGCCATGCCATTTCCACCTGGCGCCTCAGTTTGACCAGCGTTCGTGCTGGACGTGCAGACCGCGTGAGACGACGCTTCATCCAGTCCCAAACATGCTCAATGGGGGACAGATCCGGAGATCTTGCTGGCCAGGGTAGTTGACTTACACCTTCTAGAGCACGTTGGGTGGCACGGGATACATGCGGATGTGCATTGTCCTGTTGGAACAGCAAGTTCCCTTGCCGGTCTAGGAATGGTAGAACGATGGGTTCGATGACGGTTTGGATGTACCGTGCACTATTCAGTGTCCCCTCGACGATCACCAGTGGTGTACGGCCAGTGTAGGAGATCGCTCCCCACATCATGATGCCGGGTGTTGGCCCTGTGTGCCTCGGTCGTATGCAGTCCTGATTGTGGCGCTCACCTGCACGGCGCCAAACACGCATACGACCATCATTGGCACCAAGGCAGAAGCGACTCTCATCGCTGAAGACGACACGTCTCCATTCGTCCCTCCATTCACGCCTGTCGCGACACCACTGGAGGCGGGCTGCACAATGTTGGGGCGTGAGCGGAAGACCGCCTAACGGTGTGCGGGACCGTAGCCCAGCTTCATGGAGACGGTTGCGAATGGTCCTCGCCGATACCCCAGGAGCAACAGTGTCCCTAATTTGCTGGGAAGTGGCGGTGCGGTCCCCTACGGCACTGCGTAGGATCCTACGGTCTTGGCGTGCATCCGTGCGTCGCTGCGGTCCGGTCCCAGGTCGACGGGCACGTGCACCTTCCGCTGACCATTGGCGACAACATCGATGTACTGTGGAGACCTCACGCCCCACGTGTTGAGCAATTCGGCGGTACGTCCACCCGGCCTCCCGCATGCCCACTATACGCCCTCGCTCAAAGTCCGTCAACTGCACATACGGTTCACGTCCACGCTGTCGCGGCATGCTACCAGTGTTAAAGACTGCGATGGAGCTCCGTATGCCACGGCAAACTGGCTGACACTGACGGCGGCGGTGCACAAATGCTGCGCAGCTAGCGCCATTCGACGGTCAACACCGCGGTTCCTGGTGTGTCCGCTGTGCCGTGCGTGTGATCATTGCTTGTACAGCCCTCTCGCAGTGTCCGGAGCAAGTATGGTGGGTCTGACACACCGGTGTCAATGTGTTCTTTTTTCCATTTCCAGGAGTGTATTATTATCGTTCATAACTAAATCGCACTATTTTGATTCGGACTTTTTATTAGGGAAATAACCTCTCTTTTACAACTTGTTTGTCAACTTCCCACCAATTACAGATACAGAATACAATGTTTCATTTCATTCTCGAAAATGGAACGCTGTAGATTTCGAAATCGCAGGTGTCGTACAGTTTACTTAATCGTAGTATGGAATAGTTCAACAATTCCTCAATGCAACACTCACGACGATATGGTACGTGATTTCGTCAAGGACAAGCATAGTCTTCCAGGAAAAGCATTCTACGGCACATTTTCAGTTCCCACTGCTGGACTTCTGCTTGTTAGGCAACAGACAGCGTAGTTAGCGCATCTACAAGCCGACATTCCAGAACCCAGCAATTCCTGCGCGGGACACAGAGAAACTTCCGTCTCCAAGGGCCTCCCCTCTAGCGCCGTACGCACATACTACACGCCATTCATTCCCTCCCCTCTCTCTCCGTCTCTCTCTTTCTCCCGCTTCTGTCGCTTTCTCCGTCCGCCTCCCGCAGTTCTCAGTCTGTCTCCCTCGGTCCGCAGCACGTCCCGAGTTAACATCACATTAAGGAGACAGAACGACCGCCCCGAGCAGTGGCTTCTCCCACACAAGCCAGCGCAAGCCGAGCCTTGCCTGCCTGGCGCCAGTATTACGGGGGAGGCGGTGGACTGGCGACGGCCGCGCTCACCGAAGCAGCGACTCCCCCCACCCCTCCCTCCTGGTTCCCCCCCCCCCCCTCTCTCAGCAGACGTTTATTTACCCCTGGATCTCGAGCAGCACGACTGCCGCCGACGGGGGTGCCGCACACAGTGTCGTGCAAGGCGTAGGGGGAGGTGCGGTAGGGGTACGGCTCTGAGGCTCGTATTTCAGCCGCAAGGTGCGGCAAACGCGGTTCGCCATCCAGCCGGCTCTTCTGGAGCGAATTGTAAACAAGC
The DNA here is from genome assembly GCF_023864275.1 of Schistocerca cancellata. Taxonomy (NCBI): domain Eukaryota; kingdom Metazoa; phylum Arthropoda; class Insecta; order Orthoptera; family Acrididae; genus Schistocerca; species Schistocerca cancellata. Next base: position 269,247,274 of record NC_064634.1, read on the forward strand.
AGCGGTGTCGCCGCCACCACAGAGTCGCTCGCTTGTCGGCTGCAAACCGCGCCCGCACTGTGCCGCGGTCTGTGACGTCACATCGGGGCGGCATTACTGCGGGTTGTCATCTCCCACTTCGAATATTTCCTCACTCGTCGCAGCCATCGGGAACCCGCATCGCAGTTTACGACAGGGGAAATTGTCGCTGTTAAGCAGACGTTAGCATCTACCCGCCGTCTGCGCCCGGTGTGGATTACATTCGACGCTAGTTGTCGCTTCGCCAGTCACCTCTTCGAATGGACGTGTTCGTAGACTGCTCTGAGATAATGGCAGCCGCCAGGAAAACTGCGACGTCGACGAGAATTCGTCGTAACGAATCAAAATTACATCCGGCATCATGCTGAACCATTCTCGCTGTGGGGAATTCGGGAAAGCAACTCTTGTTGAATTCTCTAACAGAGCGGTGCTATTTTATGCTTCTTTCTTCCCCTTCGTCGATTGTGGGTGGAAGAATCAGATGTACTACCTACAGCAGTTTAATTTATTCCTCTACCAACCGATATACACGCATCCAAAAAAGGTTTGCATTACTTCGGTTCCGAGAGTTCTGGAAACTGTACAGAAAATGGGAATAGAGATCAACATAAACATCATTTACGCCCTGGTTCAAAAATGTTCAAAAGTGTGTGAAATCTTATGGGACTTAACTGCTAAGGTCATCAGTCCCTAAGCTTACACAATATTTAACCCAAATTATCCTAAGGACAAACACGTACACCCATACCCGAGGGAGGACTCGAACCTCCGCCGGGATCAGCCGCACAGTCCATGACTGCAGAGCCTTAGACCAATCGGCTAATCCCCGTTTACGCACTTTTCATTGCTCATGAAAACCACACAATGCATGTTGTACCACCATACAGAGAGACCTTCAGAGGTGGTGGTCAAGACTGCTGTACACACCGATACCTCTAATACCCAGTAGCACGTCCTCTTGCATTGGTGCATGCATATATTCGTCGTGGCATACCACCCACAAGTTCATTAAGGTACTCTTTGTCGATATTGTCCCACTCCTCAACGGCGATTCGGCGTAGATCCCTAATAGTGGTAGGTGGGTCACGTCGTCCATAAACACCCCGTTTCAATCTATCCCAGGCGTCTTCGAAAGGGTTCATGTTTGGAGAAAATGCTTGCCACTCTAGTCGAGCGATGTCGTTTTCCTGAAGGGAGTAATTCACAAGATGTGGACGATGGGGGCGCAAATTGTCGTCCATGAAGACGAATGCCTCGCCAATATGCTGACGATATGTTTGCACTATCGGTCGGAGGATGACATTCACGTATCTTACAGCCGTTACGGCGCATTCCATGACCACCAGCGGCGTACTTCGGCCCCGCATAATGCCACCCCAAAACAACAGGGAACCTCCACCTAGCTACACTCCCTGTACCGTGTGTTAAGGCGTTCAGCCTGACCGGGTTGCCTCCAAACAAGTCTGATACGATTGTCTGGTTGAAGGTTCAAATGGCTCTGAGCACTATGGGACTCAACATCTATGGTCATAAGTCCCCTAGAACTTAGAACTACTTAAACCTAACTAACCTAAGGACAGCACACAACACCCAGCCATCACGAGGCAGAGAAAATCCCTGACCCCGCCGGGAATCGAACCCGGGAACCCGGGCATGGGAAGCGAGAACGCTACCGCACGACCACGAGATGCGGGCCTGGTTGAAGGCAGTCAGTGGTGAAGAGAACGTGATGCGAATCCTGAGGGGTTCATTCGTCATGTTGTTGGGCCCATCTGTACAGCGCTGTATGGTGTCGTGCTTGCAAAGATGGTCCTCCCCATGGACGTTGTGCATCAAGAAGCCTATGGCGCATAGTATGAGTCGTAACACGACGTCCTGTGGCTATTCAAAAGGCATTATTAAAAATGGTGGCGTTGCTGTCAGGGTTCCTCCGAGCCAAATTCCGTAGGTAGCAGTCATTCACTGCAGTAGTAGCCCTTGGGCGCCCTGAGCGAGGCATGTCGTCGACAGTTCTTGTCTCTCTGTATCTCATCGATGTCCAAACAACATCACTTTTGTTCACTCCGAGACGCCTGGACACTTCCTTTGTTTAGAGCCCTTCCTGGAACAAAGTAACAATGCGGACGCGATCTATCCGCGGTATTGAGCGTCTAGGCATGGCTGAACTACAGAGAACACGAGTCATATACCTCCTCCTTGGTAGAAGGACTGGAAATGATCGGCTGTCGGACCCCCTCCGTCTAATAGCTGCTGGTCATGCATGGTTGTAAGCATCTTTGTTCGGGTTTAGTGATATCTCTGAACAGTCAGAGGGACTGTGTCTGTGATACAATATACACAGTCAACATCTATGTTCAGCAGTTCTGGGAACCGGGGTGATGGAAAACTCTTTTTGATGTGTGTGCAAAACAAACACACACACACACACACACACACACACACACACACACGCACGCACGCACGCACGCACTTACGTATATGTACACCATAGGCCAAAACATTGTGACCGCTGCCCATCGCGACGCTGGATGCCGCCTGGTGATTTGTGGGTACGTGACGCGGGAACGAAAGTCTCTAAGCGGGCCAGAAAATGGCGGTGCATCACACTAGCAAAGATTCGGGCTGAAAGTGCAAAAATCCATTGAGATTAGAGACTTTGAGAAAGGGTAGGTTATTATTAAGCAGAGTCTGTGAACGAGTATGCCGAAAACGGCGAAGCTGGTCGTATGTTGACGTGCTACTGTTGTGAGCATCAACGGAAACTAGTAGGACAATGTAGCTACCACTAAGTGCTAAATGCTTGGACAGCCACGACTCTTCACTGAACATGGGCTTGGTTCAAATGGATCTGAGCACAATGGGACTTAACATCTGAGGTCATCAGCCCCCTAGAACTTTGAACTACTTAAACCTAACTAACCTAAGGACATCACACACATCCATGCCCCAGGCAGGATTCGAACCTGCGACCGTAGCGGTTGCGCGGTTCCGGACTGAAGCGCCTAGAACCGCTCGGCCACATCGACCGGCACAGAACATGGGGTTCGGAGGTTTTTCTGCTCTTTAAAACAGGGTAAATGGTGATCTGCGGCATCTCTGCCGAAAGTGCACAGTGCTGGTGCACACACAAGTATTTCGGAGCACACCGTTCATTGTATATTGTTGAACCATCCCATATGTACGTTGACCCCTATGTATGTTGACCCAAAGACTTCGTCCGTTACGATTCCGTTGGGCACGGAGCCACTGGGATTCGATTGTTTGTCGATCAATATAAACGTTTCAGCTCTTCGGGTAAATCACAATTTTGCTACAATAGGTCGATGGTCGTCTCCACAAGAGCTGTCATTGAGGTGAACATCGGCTCGAAACGTGCAGCGCGCCACGAACGCAGGCTGGTGGGTGCAGTATTATGCAATGGGAGACATTCTGCTAGCTTTGCATTGGACCTGAGGTAGCAGTGGAAGGCACGTTGTTGTCTCCCCCGATTGGGATGTCATCTTCCAACGGTGTAAAGTGTGTATGTATCGGAGCCAGAACCGTGCTACAGTGGTTTGAGGAGCATTATAGTGGACTCACGTTGATGTTTCGGCGTCCATATTCGCCTGACGTAAATCCTGTAGAACACATTTGTGTCGCTATCGGGTGCCATCATGTGTACACAAATCAGCGGGTCATTACTTACGCGAATTAGATGATCTGTGAGGAGACATCTAAGGCCACGTATCTCGACAAGACTACCAACAAACTGTCGGATCCTTGATACGCAGAATCAGTGATGTATTTCGTTCCAAAGACGGACAAAGAAGATATGAAGCAGATGGTCATAATGTTTTAGCTCCTCAGTGTATGTTGTTGTTGTTGTTGTGTTCTTCAGTCCTGAGACTGGTTTGACGGAGCTCTCCATGCTACTCTATCCTGTGCAAGCTTCTTCATCTCCCAGTACTTACTGCAACCTACATCCTTCTGAATCTGCTTAGTATATTCATCTCTTCCTCTCCCTCTACGATTTTTACCCTCCACGATGCCCTCCAATGCTACATTGGTGATCCCTTGATGCCTCAGAACATGTCCTATCAACCGGTCCCTTCTTCTTGTCAAGTTGTGCCATAAACTCCTCTTCCCCCCAATTCAATTCAGTACCTCCTCATTAGTTATGTGATCTACCCATCTAATCTTCAGCATTCTTCTGTAGTACCACATTTCGAAAGCTTCTATTCTCTTCTTGTCCAAACTATTTACCATCCTTGTTTCACTCCATACAAGTACTTTCAGAAACGACTTCCTGGCACTTAAATCTATACTCAATGTTAATTTCCCTTCTTCACAAACTCTTTCCTTGACATTGCCAGTCTACATTTTATATCCTACTTCGACCATCATCAGTTATTTTGCTCCCCAAATAGCAAAACTCCTTTACTACTTTAAGTGTCTCATTTCCTAATCTAATTCCCTCAGCATCAGCCGACTTCATTCGACTACATTCCATTATCCTCATTTTGCTTTTGTTGATTTTCATCTTACATCCTCCTTTCAAGACACTGTCCATTCCGTTCAACTGCTCTTCCAAGTCCTTTGCAAAGTCTTCTCCGTGGATTTTAATACCTACTCCGAACTTTTCTTTTGTTTCCTTTACTGCTTGCTCAATATACAGATTGAATAACATCGGGGAGAGGCTACAACCCTGTCTGATTCCCTACCCAACCACTGCTTCCCTTTCATGCCTCTCGACTCTTATAACTACCATCTGGTTTCTGTACAAATTGTAAATAGCCTTTCGCTCCCTGTATTTTACCCCTGCCAGCTTTAGAGTTTGAAAGAGAGTATTCCAGTCAACATTGTCAAAAGCTTTCTCTAAGTCTACAAATGCTAGAAACGTGGGTTTGCCTTTCCTTAATCTTTCTTCTAAGATAAGTCGTAAGGTCAGTATTGCCTCCCGAGTTCCAACATTTCTATGGACTCCAAACTCATCTTTACCGAGGTCGGCTTCTACCAGTTTTTCCATTCGTCTGTAAAAAATTCGTGTTAGTATTTTGCAGCTGTGACTTATTAAACTGATAGTTCGGTAATTTTCACACCTGTCAACACCTGCTTTCTTTTGGACTGGAATTATTATATACGTCTTGAAGTCTGAGGGTATTTCGCCTGTCTCATACATCTTGCTCACCAGATGGTAGAGGTTTGTCAAGACTGGCTCTCCCAAGGCCGCCAGTAATTCTAATGTAATGTTGTCTACTCCCGGGGCCTTGTTTCGACTCAGGTCTTTCAGTGCTCTCTCTCAAACTCTTCACGCAGTATCGTATCTCCCATTTCATCTTCATCTACATCCTCTTCCATTTCCATAATATTGTCCTCAAGTACATCACCCTTGTATAGACCCTCTATACACTCCTTCCACCTTTCCGCTTTCCCTTCTTTGCTTAGAACTGGGTTTCCATCTGTGCTCTTGATATTCATACAAGTGGCTCTCTTCTCTCCAAAGGTCTCTTTAATTTTCCTGTAAACAGTATCTATCTTACCTCTAGTGAGATAAGCCTCTACATCTTTACATTTGTCCTCTAGCCTTCACTGCTTAGCCGTTTTGCACTTCCTGTCAATCTCATTTTGGGATATTTGTATTCCTTTTTGCCTGCTTCACTTACTGCATCTTTATATTACCTCCTTTCATCAATTAAATTCAATATTTCTTCTGTTACCCAAGGATTTCTACGTGCCCTCGTCTTTTTACCTACTTGATCCTGTGCTGCCTTCACCACTTCATCCCTCAGAGCTACCCATTCTTCTTCTACCGTATTTCATTCCCCCACTCCTGTCAATTGTTCCCTTATGCTCTTCCTGAAACTCTGTACAATCTTTGGTTTAGTCAGTTTATCCAGGTTCCATCTCCGAGTCCACATCTGCCCCTGGAAACGTTTTACAATTTATAATCTAGTTCCTGAATCTCTGTGTTACCATTATATAATCTATCTGATACCTTCTAGTATCTCCAGGCTTCTTGCATGTATACAATCTTCTTGTATGATTCTTGAACCAAGTTTTAGCTATGATTAAGTTATGCTCTGTACACAATTCTAACAGACGGCTTCCTCTTTCATTTCTGACCCCCAAGCCATATTCACCTATGTTTCCTTCCCTCACTTTTCCTACTCTCGAATTCCAGTCCCCCATGACTATTAAATTTTCGTCTCCCTTTACTACCTGATTTATTTCTTTCAACTCGTCATACATTTCATCAATTTCTTCACCAACTGCAGAGCTAAGTCTCATTCTGCAGACCTAGTTGGCATATAAACTTGTACTACTGTAGTAGGCATAGGCTTCGTGTCTATCTTGGCCACAATAATGCGTTCACTATGCTGTTTTTAGTAGCTTACCCGCACTCCTATTTTTTTTAATTCATTATTAAACCTATTCCTTAATTAAACCTATTTGATTTTGTATACACTCCTGGAAATTGAAATAAGAACACCGTGAATTCATTGTCCCAGGAAGGGGAAACTTTATTGACACAATCCTGGGGTCAGATACATCACATGATCACACTGACAGAACCACAGGCACATAGACACAGGCAACAGAGCATGCACAATGTCGGCACTAGTACAGTGTATATCCACCTTTCGCAGCAATGCAGGCTGCTATTCTCCCATGGAGACGATCGTAGAGATGCTGGATGTAGTCCTGTGGAACGGCTTGCCATGCCATTTCCACCTGGCGCCTCAGTTGGACCAGCGTTCGTGCTGGACGTGCAGACCGCGTGAGACGACGCTTCATCCAGTCCCAAACATGCTCAATGGGGGACAGATCCGGAGATCTTGCTGGCCAGGGTAGTTGACTTACACCTTCTAGAGCACGTTGGGTGGCACGGGATACATGCGGACGTGCATTGTCCTGTTGGAACAGCAAGTTCCCTTGCCGGTCTAGGAATGGTAGAACGATGGGTTCGATGACGGTTTGGATGTACCGTGCACTATTCAGTGCCCCTCGACGATCACCAGTGGTGTACGGCCAGTGTAGGAGATCGCTCCCCACAGCATGATGCCGGGTGTTGGCCCTGTGTGCCTCGGTCGTATGCAGTCCTGATTGTGGCGCTCACCTGCACGGCGCCAAACACGCATACGACCATCATTGGCACCAAGGCAGAAGCGACTCTCATCGCTGAAGACGACACGTCTCAATTCGTCCCTCCATTCACGCCTGTGGCGACACCACTGGAGGCGGGCCGCACGATGTTGGGGCGTGAGCGGAAGACGGCCTAACGGTGTGCGGGACCGTAGCCCAGCTTCATGGAGCAACAGTGTCCCTAATTTGCTGGGAAGTGGCGGTGCGGTCCCCTACGGCACTGCGTAGGATCCTACGGTCTTGGCGTGCATCCGTGCGTCGCTGCGGTCCGGTCCCAGGTCGACGGGCACGTGCATCTTCCGCCGACCACTGGCGACAACATCGATGTACTGTGGAGACCTCACGCCCCACGTGTTGAGCAATTCGGCGGTACGTCCACCCGGCCTCCCGCATGCCCACTATACGCCCTCGCTCAAAGTCCGTCAACTGCACGTACGGTTCACGTCCACGCTGTCGCGGCATGCTACCAGTGTTAAAGACTGCGATGGAGCTCCGTATGCCACGGCAAACTGGCTGACACTGACGGCGGCGGTGCACAAATTCTGCGCAGCTAGCGCCATTCGACGGCCAACACCGCGGTTCCTGGTGTGTCCGCTGTGCCGTGCGTGTGATCATTGCTTGTACAGCCCTCTCGCAGTGTCCGGAGCAAGTATGGTGGGTCTGACACACCGGTGTCAATGTGTTCTTTTTTCCATTTCCAGGAGTGTATATAACCCTGTATTCACCTCACCAAAAGTCTTGTTCCTCCTGCCACCGAACTTCACTAATTCCCACTGTATCTAACTTTAACCTATCCATTTCCCTTTTTAAATTTTCTAACCTACCTGCCCGATTAAGGGATCTGACATTCCACGCTCCGATCCGTAGAATGTCAGTTTTCTTTCTCCTGATAACGACATCCTCTTGAGTAGTCCCCGCCCGGAGATCCGAATGGGGGACTATTTTACCTCCGGAATATTTCACCCAAGAGGACGCCATCATCATTTAACCATACAGTAAAGCTGCATGCCCTTGCTTTCAGCCGTTCGCAGTACCAGCACAGCAAGGCCGTTTTGGTTAGTGTTACAAGGCCGGATCAGTCAATCATCCAGACAGTTGCCCTTGCAACTACTGAAATAGCTGCTGCCCCTCTTCACGAACCACACGTTTGTCTGGCCTCTCAACAGATACCCCGCCGTTATGGTTGCACCTACGGTACAGTCATCTGTATCGCTGAGGCAAGCAAGCATCAAATGGTTCAAATGGCTCTGAGCACTATGGGACTTAACATCTGTGGTTATCAGTCCCCTAGAACTTAGAACTACTTAAACCTAACTAACCTAAGGACATCACACACATCCATGCCCGAGGCAGGATTCGAACCTGCGACCGTAGCAGCCGCATGGTTCCGGACTGCGCGCCTAGAACCGCTAGACCACCGCGGCCGGCAAGCAAGCCTCCTCACCAACGGCGAGGTCCATAGTTCATGGGGAGGGGGAATCAGTATATTGTGTGTGTGTGTTTGATACTGTTTGTAGCTGTGGTTCAGCAGCTGTAGAATATTTCAACAAAGATAATAAGTCAGTCGTCAGCTATACAGAAACCTGTATCTGAATCACGTAACCAGTTTCAGTACTTTAAACTGTCATATTCAGGCGTGAAATAACCTCAAATCATTGGTAGGCCAACGTCAAAATAAGAATCGACGGTGGCAAGAAATACACAGCGTGCAGAAAAAGTTGTGCACTCGGACTTTGATATTCCTCGGATATTAGCAGTGCAAAACTGCCTTTCACAGAATTTCGCCTTGCGCATATATCCGGCAGTAAATTGTCGTTGATGATTGACAATCTGGTAACATGTACGGTAGCTACCTCTGTCAGCATATGGGAGTAATGTTGTGTACTTTGTGCAGCATTTTGGGCTAGGATGCAGGCAGTCGAGCTTTCGATTCTGGGTGGAGGTGTATTTGTTTTTATTTGCTAAATGCAGTCTGCGTGGCACGCATCTTCTTTCAATGGTCACATCAGTTAGTACTAACTATATTACTCTTGCCACGGTCAGGTCCATTACATTTCGTTATGGTCATTCGTAGGACTAGCAGCGCGCTATGCAGATAATTTCCAAATAAGGTTACCATTTGTATGGAACCAGTAATTATGTCTTTCAACATTGATTCTAATAAGCTCATGCTATATGGTATCTACATTCGTTATTATTATTACTATTATTATTATTATTATTATTATTATTATTATTATTTTATCATCGACGGAAATGTGAAAACATCATGTCCATAACCATTAGGGAAACAGTGTAATTCGAAAATGAAAATTTCACATTTAGGAGTGTCGTGATGAATCTTGCAGAAGAAAAGATATAAAAGACTTGATGCGCCTTAGGCAGAACAGCCTGCTACGACTTATGACGTGTTTATATTGTATGGTCTGTTCACCAGACAGGGACTAGTTGCTAGTAGCGTAACGCCGCCCGTCACAGACTCTACGTACCTTTGCACACATATCGTATTTCCTTCTTGTGTTATTCTAAACACCTTGGCAGACGTATGGCATACACAAACGATGAGTTTGTGGCTATGCTTCTGGTCGTTAGTGCATATGATAATCGGTCTGGTGTTGCCGCTTTGTCGACGTCATCCAGATAAAAACGTGTTTCGTCATCTGGTGCTTCGACTTCGGGAGACAGGTTATCTCATTCCACCAGCGCGTGTCCAAGGTCGTCCAAGGACTCGCCGTACTGTAGCGACTGGGGAAGCTATTCTGCAGGTCGTACACCAATAAACTCAGCTAAATATACGTAGCGTAGCAACGCAACTGCGTCTCTCGCAATGCACGGAATGACGTGCTGCACGAGTTTGGGCCCCATCCCTACAACCATTCTTTAACGCAACACCTGCATCCTACAGACCGCCGCCGATGAAGCAGCATACACACATTAGGATGTCTTCAATATGCACATTGGCCAACACTCGTGTGACAGTAATCCGCAGGTCACCCGCGAACCTGGGTATCGAGTTCGCTTTGGCATCAAGGTCTGGGCCTCTGTATGTGAAGACATGAGTTTTTGTTCCTTCTTGTTGTCTGTCCGGTTGACTGCACGAAAATACCACGCATTCAAATTCAACTGTTTGCCTGACGCACTGGAAGATGTTCCGCTTCATGTTCGGCAGAGGTTATGGTTCTAACATCGCGGTGCACCTCCACACTTTGGAATCACTTACGCAACAGTATTTATACAGAACATTTCCAGGGAGATGGCTCGGACGGGGAGGTTCAGTTGTATGATCTTCGCGTTCACCTGACTTAAACCTCCATAATTTTTTTCGTATAAGGAAGAAGGGCATGTATTCCACTACGTGGAAATATGTGAATTACTGATAGCGCGTGTTGATGATTTTGTTATTATTTAGTGTCAGAAGCAAACTAAAACATTATTGCATACATTACTGCATAACATTACTACGTACATTATGGTTTATAAATTAAACCATGTCAGCACGGCAGCTCCACAGTCACACTGGAAGCCCCACCTCTGCAGGTGGCTCTTCGATCTTGTGACACAGGAACACAGGCGATTAAGAGATTTCCACGTGGACCATTTTTCTGTGTGTCCCGGGGGAAGAGCTACTTGTGGAACCAGCCACTCCTCCAGATGTTGGCATCTGACCTGCCACCTGTTTTCCCGGTGTTGGTGTGGAGTGTCAGAGAGTGCTTCTGTTCTGCGAAGGAAGCTCTTAAAGCTCTTTCTAGGCAGAAGTCTTTGCTGTGCCGGTTGATGGCCATGCAGTGGGTGTGCTTTGGATGTTAATGCCTTTTTCATTTCACTTTTTGCTTCTGTATCCCTTCGGAGGTCCGGATGCCGGATAAGCATTGCAGTTTCTCCACGGGTGTGGCTCTCAAACCTGTGATTCTGTGATGATAAGACATGTCTCGTTCAGAGCAATATCAACGTTCTTGGTATGTGTTGCTCTGCACCACACTGGGCAAGCGTACTCAACTGCAGAGTAGCACAGGGCTAATGCGGATGCCCGCACTGTATTTGGCTGTGCTTGCCATGTTGTTCCTGTCTGCTTCCCAACAACACTGTTCATGGCAGCCATGTTTTGCTTTGTTTTTAAGCTTACACGAGAGAAGCCTCACGACGGGTGTGTACCGACTACTAATCTTTACACATCCGGGCGTCCCCTAGGCGTCTAGGTATTACCTAGACCGCTAAATCTCTCACACCAGGTGCAAACATGCGAGCAAAGAAACGGTGTTCATGGTTCTCTTGTATGTATGGAGGTAGCCATGTTGTGAAGAGTCTAGAGCTGTATGACCCAGAGGATTGCGCAATGTTTGAACATTCTGGGGAGTTGCTTTTTTAGCATCTGTGCTGAGAACAACATATCTTTTCTAAACGTCATGCAGTCATTAATACGCAAATTATGATTGTCACCGGTTGCTAATGTCTTACATCTGAGCAGACGTACTTCATGTAATATAAGTGGCTAGTAGTTGTTCAGTTATTTAACTGTGCAGTCATCTTTAGTATTTGTAGTTATCCTGTCCTACGACAGATAATTTGTTTCAACTGTCTATTTCTATGTTGTCTGACCACGTTTTTGCTATGTTCTGCATTACAAAACACTGTGTTATGTGAATTCAGATTACGTGTGACTTATGAAACGATGTATGCTCTAGTCCTACTGTAAATGGTAGAATGAAACTGCCGAACAAAAAACGAATACACCTTGACCCAGAATCGAATGCCGATCTCTTGCATGTTAACCCAGAATGCTGTCCACGGCACCAACTGCACTGCCGTCCCCGGCTATCCTGACAGACGTAGTTACCGTACATGTGATTACAATGTTGCCAGATTGTCAATCGTTAACGACCATTATCTGTCGTAAGTTTGCGCAGAACGAAATTTTGTGCCAGATAATTTTGTATTGATAGTCTGTGAGAAATCACGCTGCGAAGTCCAAATACATGTCGCGTAGAAACGATAAAATGAAATTACGTAAAATTCTGTGAGCAAACAAGTTTCGAATGTGTAATCAGATACCGCAAGAGCTGGAAGTGAGGTATTTCATTGTAAATCACTTAACAGAGAAACTGTGCAATCAAAAAAGTCTATTTCTTGCAATGTGGCTCTATTGATTGATTCTGCAACGAAGATACATTGTGGTTTCGAAGCTTAACTATTTTACACTTTTTGTAACAAACCTGTTTTTTTATTTTTTCTGTTCAAAATTTGTACGTCTGTTTGTAACACATTTGTTTCACACATGTGCATGTGACTGCAGAGACTAACCAGACAAAGGTTTTTTGTGTAGCTGACGACTGACTTTTATCCTATATTATCCATGTTTTTCAGGTGAATATCCAGTTGGGAATCCCTCAGCCTCGCTCCCACGTTGCTGGGATATTTCGCTATAATGGGCGAACTCTTACAACAGTCCACTCTGCTCTTACCAGTTGCAAAAAGAAAAATATCTCGATACAGGTTCTGATGGTACCACGCCGAAGTATAAGATATGTTCAGAAAGAAACGAGCCGGAGGCTGTAAAACGTTAACATTTGAAAGGATCGTAATACCACTGCGAAAGAAGGTATGATCCCTATAACAGCGGCAAGGTCCCAGACTCGCCACTACAGAGACATGTGGGATAGAACGATTATACGTAAGCACGTCAGCGGTCCGCTGCACTCAGTAGCGTTGTAAACAGTGAAAAAAGGCAAAGGTCCCGAGTTCGAGTCTCTGTCTGGCACACAGTTTTAATCTGCCAGGAAGTTTCAGTGAAAATGAAACTTAAAAAGGAGAGCAGATGGGTGTTGACTCTTTTGCGTCGTGGTGGTCCTATCTGTTAACCACTGGAGACGACCACTTGTGATAGAAACTCATCCTCTTCTTAGCAGACCGCTGCAGAAATGCAACTGCAAGTCTCATTCGACATGTTTCCTGTGATGGTGGAAGACCGTCAGACATCCAATGGACGCACATTTGCGAAATTTCATTCGGTCCTTAGTAATGGAGTGAAATCCTCCGACGCTCAATCCGACCTCTTGAGGCAATAGCTGCTACCATTGTTCGCCGGTCTTCAATAAAGTATGTATCCACCAGCAGGACAATTGCATCGGTAACGCAGCGTGGCGCTCCAGAACGTGCATCGCCGTCCAACGGCATCCGTCCTTCCCAGATTTGGTACTACAACGCCTCGGTCCTTGCTGCGGGCATGCAGTGCTTTCCGTACACCTGTGGCAATCTCCGATGCACTTCCTTTCCCTGCACTCCACCCATGTGCTGTTCTTTTGAAGCCACCATTTCACTGTTTTCACCGCTACTGACTGCAGTGAATAGTCGATATGTGCGCGTAACTCGCTCTGTCGTCACGTGGATGTGCGCACATGCCCTTTCAGCGTTGATGTAGGGACCTCAGTGCTCTTCCATGCACGATGTTTTCAGCGGTTTTCATTTTACAACCTCCGGTCTCTTTTGTTCTTGACGCGCCTGATAATATCGAACAATACAGTGGCTGCTGTAGATAGAATGTGAAATTAAATTCTTTTAATATGTTTCTCAGCCGTTTGTCTTTCGACTTCTTAGTACGTCATTATACGATTTGGAAAATTAGGGAGCTGAAATACTAGAAAACTAAACTACAAGTGTAACAGTCACTTCAGTGGATAATTATTTTCAGTTGAAAACGTTACATAGCTGCTCGTCAGTTGAACAGGATAGGATGGGCGCTAACAGTATGAACCTACCGGCCGGTTAAAAAGTCCGTCTACTCGCTGAGGTGCACTGTGGTCTGTAATTATTGTGGTGGTTGTGCTCTCTTGTAATGTTTTGTGGTTCCTGACTGGATGAGGAGAGGGTTCTACGATAGGTGGGTGCCTAGTTGCCTCTCACTAAAACACAAAATGCACACATCGTTAAAATACACTTTATCACAGGATTCAATTGAGTACTTAATTTCAGCTACGTCCAATCTGAAATTCTGTAGTTAACAGCAATCAAATAACATGAACTACACTCCTGGAAATGGAAAAAAGAACACATTGACACCGGTGTGTCAGACCCACCATACTTGCTCCGGACACTGCGAGAGGGCTGTACAAGCAATGATCACACGCACGGCACAGCGGACACACCAGGAACCGCGGTGTTGGCCGTCGAATGGCGCTAGCTGCGCAGCATTTGTGCACCGCCGCCGTCAGTGTCAGCCAGTTTGCCGTGGCATACGGAGCTCCATCGCAGTCTTTAACACTGGTAGCATGCCGCGACAGCGTGGACGTGAACCGTATGTGCAGTTGACGGACTTTGAGCGAGGGCGTATAGTGGGCATGCGGGAGGCCGGGTGGACGTACCGCCGAATTGCTCAACACGTGGGGCGTGAGGTCTCCACAGTACATAGATGTTGTTGCCAGTGGGCGGCGGAAGGTGCACGTGCCCGTCGACCTGGGACCGGACCGCAGCGACGCACGGATGCACGCCAAGACCGTAGGATCCTACGCAGTGCCGTAGGGGACCGCACCGCCACTTCCCAGCAAATTACGGACACTGTTGCTCCTGGGGTATCGGCGAGGACCATTCGCAGCCGTCTCCATGAAGCTGGGCTACGGTCCCGCACACCGTTAGGCCGTCTTCCGCTCACGCCCCAACATCGTGCAGCCCGCCTCCAGTGGTGTCGCGACAGGCGTGAATGGAGGGACGAATGGAGACGTGTCGTCTTCAGCGATGAGAGTCGCTTCTGCCTTGGTGCCAATGATGGTCGTATGCGTGTTTGGCGCCGTGCAGGTGAGCGCCACAATCAGGACTGCATACGACCGAGGCACACAGGGCCAACACCCGGCATCATGGTGTGGGGAGCGATCTCCTACACTGGTCGTACACCACTGGTGATCGTCGAGGGGACACTGAATAGTGCACGGTACATCCAAACCGTCATCGAACCCATCGTTCTACCATTCCTAGACCGGCAAGGGAACTTGCTGTTCCAACAGGACAATGCACGTCCGCATGTATCCAGTGCCACCCAACGTGCTCTAGAAGGTGTAAGTCAACTACCCTGGCCAGCAAGATCTCCGGATCTGTCCCCCATTGAGCATGTTTGGGACTGGATGAAGTGTCGTCTCACGCGGTCTGCACGTCCAGCACGAACGCTGGTCCAACTGAGGCGCCAGGTGGAAATGGCATGGCAAGCCGTTCCACAGGACTACATCCAGCATCTCTACGATCGTCTCCATGGGAGAATAGCAGCCTGCATTGCTGCGAAAGGTGGATATACACTGTACTAGTGCCGACATTGTGCATGCTCTGTTGCCTGTGTCTATGTGCCTGTGGTTCTGTCAGTGTGATCATGTGATGTATCTGACCCCAGGAATGTGTCAATAAAGTTTCCCCTTCCTGGGACAATGAATTCACGGTGTTCTTATTTCAATTTCCAGGAGTGTAAATCTTGAAACTTGTCCATGTCCATATCACAACTGTATAAGTTCCCTCACAGCTACCTAAGGTGCGAGGCGACGACTAACACTTCGGAAGACTAGGGATGGCTACTTAGTCCCGATGGGACGCACTGAGGTAGAGAGATTGAGACAGTTAGGTCGTCGGCGGCGGCCTATATGGACGCAGCCTTGGGGGCCGTTATCGGAGCGTAGCCTAGGGGCGTGTCTATTTTCACAGGCGCACTTAGTTCAGCGCCTACTATACAATGTTTCCTAGTGCTGACCGGTGTGCTGGCGAAGGCGCAAGCCAGCAAAGTTATCGTATGCCTTCGACAGTTGGTAGTTATGATGAAGCGTTAATTTGGAACCGATTTACGCTGGAAAACACATTAGTTCCAATTTTTGGCCACCAGATGCGATTCTGTGGGTGTGATTGCGAGAAAAACAATATGAAAATATTTCCATTTGTAATGGATCACGAAGAAGACCAGTGCAGAAAAGGTCAAACAAGTAACAAAGACATAATATTAATAACAAAATCAACATTATGCCTTTTCAAATGGTTCAAATGGCTCTGAGCACTATGGGACTTAACTTCTGTGGTCATCAGTCCCCTAGAACTTAGAACTACTTAAACCTAACTAACCTAAGGACATCACACACATCCATGCCCGAGGCAGGATTCGAACCTGCGACCGTAGCAGTCCCGCGGTTCCCGACTGCGCGCCTAGAACCACTAGACCACCGCGGCCGGCTATGCCTTTTCCAAAATTTGTTCAATATGAGGACCGGAGACGTCGATAAGATGCTGCATCCTTAAAACGACGTGATCCACAGTTGCTCGCAACAGATCCGACGGAATCTGAGTAACGTGTTCCTGTGTACTAGCCTTCAAATCAGGTAGAGACCGAGTGTGTACCCAGTAAACGGGTCCTTTTACGTAACACCAAAGCCCAAAATCATGTGGTTTCAGATCAGGTGATCTTATAAGCCAAGCATCTGAAAAACCTCAAGATGGCACGTGGCATTAAGGCGAGTCGTATGGCCAAAACTATTTCACGTTTTTACTATTAGCAGATTAAGCAAATGTGGACATTTATGCATAATTTCGTATTCGTTTTATTGAATTATTCCAATATTTACTACTTAAAATAAATATTTAAAAATAATCGTGGATTGACATTTCTGTGAATTTTATTTTGTATCATTGGTGGAGCATAACTTTATCATGACTTGGCAATTACAAAACCAGAGTGCTTTAATCATGTGCGGAGGAGGATAGGCACTAGACTGCGTAGACTAAAAAAGCAGCTGGAAAGTACTAACTTATCAATGGTCTAACTATAAGGTGTCGTCTGACTGGTAAATAAACTGATCATTTCACACAATTTTACGGTACGGCAATTAGAAGTAACAGGGATAACTTAGGAGATATGAAGAGAGCTGTTTGGGCGGTTTGTTTCCACAAGATGTCTACATATGCTGAACCCATCAACAATCTGTGTTCCACATCCTGTCTAAATACCTGAAGGCAAAAGAGTAAGATAAATTAGACACTTTTTCGCACAAAATTACTATACCATGAAACCCGTGTTTCACGATCTTGCTCATCCAGAGCTGTTGAAGAAACGACTGAAAAGGAAAACACAAACAGTCAAGGAATCTTTTTTACGATGTTGTATGGACAAGGATGCCAAAAAATGTTTTTGTTGGAAGATCAGTCTTCCAGCATGGTGTTTTTTGACTCTTCTGTTACTTTTCATGATGCCTGTTACGAGAGACAGATTCCAGAGTATCTTGGAGTTCATAATGGTTAAAACACCACTAAAAGTGTGGTTGACTTGAGCCAACTGCCGACCATGAAGGCAGAGGTTGCAGCAAACAACATGTCAAAACAAAACCAGATCCAAGGAAAAGAGGGCAGATGGAAGATGAAGAAGGAGATGAAGACTATCAGACAGAAGGATTCTGACATACTTTGTATGTGTCAGTTGGTTGTGTATTAATTTTTTTACTCAAAACGAAATTTTCTCACAATAATATACTTCAGTACAAATACCCCTTTTCCTCGGAAATATGTACCACACAACATGCATGGTACCATAATGTTGTAGATCTACTTTAGTATAATTTAATCTGATGGTTAAAATTCAAGAAATTAAAATTATGAAAATTTACATTAAAAATTATCTGTTTAGGGAAAAAAATCATGGCTTTTTCTCCTAACTGTCATTTTCAAGTGATTGTATGACAATACTTTCAAAAAAACATGAGAGAACGTGCGGTAAAAGTCTATGTACCACTAAAGGATGAAGATGGGGCATTTATATAGCCAATTTATCATTGTCAAGATAGGATGGCATGACTCGCTGTGAAATTGCGCAGATCTTTCACTGGGCAAGTGACATGAGGTGTTGGCCTATCTAGTATGAAAATGGTTGTTTCCACACAGGTGCGCTCTTGCAAAGTAGGAATCAAATGCTGTACAAGGACATTTCTGTAACGCGCAGAAGTCACGGTATACCTTGTGGGCCCACTGGGTGTATTCTCTTCAAAAAAGAGCGGACCGAGAATAAAGATGCTTATGAATCCACACCACACAATCATATACGGCGGCGTGTGCAATGGCTCTGCGTGCACAACACGCGGTAACACATTATCCCAAATTCGGCAGTTCAGTGTATTCACTGCGTCCTGTAAAATGTGCCTCGTCGCTCCATGGAATACTGCCCAGCATCATAACATCAATTCGATCCGTGCCTGAAACAATAGAACAAATTCAGAACATTGCTGGGTATAGTGAGGTTTGAGTTTCTGCACCATCAGATCTTGTATGGTTAGCAATGTAAAATTCACCGCACTTACTGTATACAATGGGATGGACTATTCTTGCGACACTACACGTGCACTATCAGTTCCTGGATCACGTGATGCTTAGTCAATTACAGCTACAGCAACCTCGTTAATAACTTCAATCGGGATAGGACACCTTCCTCTTCCACGTGCCACACCAAGCTCACCCTTGTTTTCGAATTTCACTATCACCTTTTTTTAAACCATTTAATGACGTCGGTCCTTGCACCAGGCTTGTCAGTCGGAGATTATCTCCAAATGCAACTACTGCCATTCACATAAAATACTTCAATAACAGCACGCGGTCCCTCTTGTCGATGGCCATACTGTTCATTCACGGTATGGCTTGTCAAATAACAGAGTGGATGACATGCCGTCATAAAAACAGTGTACAACGCCAGATCTGTACCCGGTGGCCACAGGTGGAACTGCTTTGATTTTCATTAACGCTGTAGCATATCTACCAAATTTCTCCACTATATGACAATTTCAGTCAGTGCGTAGCTGCACTTTAATTATAACCACCCAGTACCCACACTGTGATGGGTGGTACTGTAGGCCACTGTTGACTATGTAATTATATGAATGTGCTAACTCTTTGGTATCAAATATAGGGTTAAAAACCTCACAGAAATAAACTATGAGAGGGACCTTTCCCAGTGTGAAGACTACTAAGGTATTACGCAACTACCGTTGGAGATAAGCCAGGCGGACACTAGAAGCAGGATAGATGACTCCGGCCTGCAGACGCTATCTGGGAGTAAGGAACATGTAGATGTCGGTCACGGATGCAAGTGCACACAAAACAACGAGAATGAAAGCACTACTTAATCAAGGTGCTGTAAGACAAGTTGAGACAGCAAGGAAAGAACAAGAACGATTGAAGGCAGCCTCTGACAGTGACTATTTGATGTTTTATCAGTTTTGTTTCGTGACCACCAGAGGCTGTTTCAGTTTTTATGGTTATGGTGGCTCATGCCATTTAACAGTATAATACCTCTTCTGCGATTGCGTCAGAGAAAAGGTAAAGTGTGTAATAAAACAGTCAGCTTCTATCTCCCGGCTAAATATCATTTTCCAGAAAATAGAACTCCAAGGTAAATAAAGGGACAGAAACAAAATAAACGAGAAAATACTTTGAAAAGGCTTCTTTAAGGAAATTGCGATTACCTTGTCGGGCCTGGTAGACTAGTGATAAACCATGTGCCTCGAATTCGGAAGGTCGCGCGATTGAATCCCGACCTAGGTACTCTTTTAATCTAGTCTTTACCTCTAGATGATGTGAAGATTTTCCAGGAACACGTGGTTCGTATTCCCACGTTAAACTGTAGATGTCCCTTACCTAGTAGGATTACTGACCAATTGAAATGCTAACTATGATGTATCATGTAATAAGATTGCTATGCATTAATGCGACAGTACGAGAGAGAGAGAAAAAGAGAGACAAAGATATTCTTTATTACTCTGCTGGATAATTATTCTTAGATAATTCTTAGATAATTATTCTTAGATAGTAAGCTTATGTTCTTGTTAAGATTTAGTTACATGAGAGGAGTCTGTTCTCTATTGTGTAGTAAGAATCGACGCCATTGCGAGATTGTGATGGAAATTTGCGTATACATCTGCACATATGATAGAGAATCGCTAATTCATGTGCGAGAAGAATTTCATTCGCACTAAGGTCAATAAAACTTCGTTCATTTCAAAAAGGTAATTGTCATTTCCACAAACGACGTATACTGAAGTGTGATTTATTAATGAATATCAGCTCGAGAACAATTCCGACTGTTGCGTTCAGTTCTAATTACATAATTTGATGCTTTCTTTGGAAAAAAAGTAATTTTACGGATCATTTTTTTTGCCACCAATGTTTCTAAGAACTGAAGGCAAATCTGATTGCTATGCAGCAGAGCCCCGACGAATATTTCTCCCCAATTTTGATTAACACTTTCAGCTTTAATGCAGCATCTGCAGCAACTGGAGCAGATAGCCATAACAACAGAAGCGTATAGTGTGAAGGCAATTTCGCCCATCTCCATCTGTCCCACCAACGGTGAATGTATTTGTTACAACAGAACACAAACACAGACAATCACTCCAACATATAAACCCACAACACAAGGTGGTGTGGAAAACACCTCACTATAAAAGGCTCAGTATAGGCAAAACGCAATTAACAGTAAGTGAAGATAGCTGAGTGATTTTACATAACATCAAGTCATTGAGGCACACACACACACACACACACACACACACACACACACAAGCACACACACACATATATATATATATAATTCATATTTTGTTGTGAATAGCCAGCACAAGCAATTCTTATTCTTCTGCAACTAGTTAAGCCATGACGTAACCAAGTGGCGAAACTGCCAAAATTTTGCATTGTCATTACCGCACGACTGCCACTGTAAAGTGTAATGCACAATTACTTCTCGCTGTGCGTATATGTGAACACCACCTATGGTGCGACACCGTGACTTTACGATGTAAATACAGTGATTGGTGGAATGGCACCTCGTATCTCTGAGGACTGCATGAAGAGAGGAATGGCGGATATCACTGAAATAATCGGTTTACGGTTACGCTGGGTCATTTCATCTACGGTTTAATGTGAGTATTAAAACCGTTAAAAATAATAGTTTTCTGAAATAACCGATTTCGTTTTTTATTGCTATTACTTCCAGGCAATTAATAAACATAGACTCCAAAAGTGTATAAAAATTATAAATAAGGTGAAGTAGTAGCAGATCACGATCGATATGGGACTGAGACTGCGGCAGAAATAGATCTCACTGTCTTCAGGAAGAAGGCGATGGAGAGAGCGAGGCTACAGCGATAGTGTAACTACCTAGGTTGATGAATTTCTTGCATCGTCACTTTTGCATTATATTAGTTTTTCGACCTAAATCAATCACAAATATAAGGGCTCCCTCTATGATGTCACTAGTTTATTGTGCCTCCTCCAGCTTTTAATCTTTTAAAGCAGATGGAGTATTGTGCTTCACTGCTACCGCACTTCGTAAAATACTTTCAAACTGGGACGGTGCCACTCTGCAGTGCAAATGATGCATCGTCTAATAGGCACTACATGTAGCGACAGGGACATCATTGTCTCTGAAATGCATAACCGATTTATTCCACGTGTATATTGCTATTTTCTAACACTATGCGTTGTTACTGAAATAGTGAATATCGCTCTTCCCAATTCCTATTATAATCCAATTCTTCAAAACGAAGAAAACTTTACGAAAAAATACCGCTCGTTTTAAAGAAAGTTTAATTAAAAAGGGAAAATTTTAGCACTGCTGCTAATGGCAAATTGATATACCGTTTCTTTTTTTGTCTGGTTATTAGTAAAAAGTGAACAGAACACTGTATAACCGAGGCCAAACAAATAGAGAAAAACACAATTATTCAGAACTGATATAGTGGATCGGTTTTAACCGGTTGGTTTTCCCCATCGCTACATAAAGGTTGCTTATACTCTGTCAGTGTTCGAGGCTGCACAGACACATGTGGTAGTATTAGAATAGCAATAGTTCAATGTACTTTCCATACAGGAGGTTTAAATGGTGCACGCCATTAAATGACATGACAATATACTACTTATAGACACCATACATAGTAATATCAACTCGATGATTATGACTGTCCTTAATTTTCTTTTTTCTAATATATTTATCGGTAAAAATCTCACTATGATATCCTTATGTCACAAGAAACATTAAGAGCCGGGTGCACCACTGTTCAGATATAACTAACTGCATATTTTAGCACAGTAATAAATAGTTTCACATAACATGCAAGATCTTACATAATTCTGACGATCGTTTTCAAAGAAACTTTAAATCTCCTCTTTATTTCTCGCACGCATCTCCTGTTCCGGTAACTATATTTCAGTAATAATTAGTACTGTAGACAAAATTCATGTTTCGAAATATTGTTGCTCTTCATTAGTGTTGATTATTTAATTCCACTATTTCAGTCATAGGAATGCTGCCTATCAGAATTCCTTGGATATTCTCTGTGGAAGCCTAATAATTACTGTACAGTATTTAAGGAACGTGGCATGAGAATGAGCTTGAAGCTTGAAACTAACTGAACACAAGGGAGTAACGAGTTGTACATAAAGGAGTTTCACATAGCAGAGACCGAATCTGCCATATAATTACTGCATATAAGTGTGGTACGTGAACTGAGATACAAAGCATCACAAATTTATCCCACAACTGTCTACTCACTTTCGACGGCTGTTTAAATATCTACTACGTATCCCTACAGAATTAATATCCTAATAGGCTACGGCATGGTCTCCACACTAAGCGAGGACCGCTTTCTGTTTGTCATTTGGTAAAAGAAGGTAGAACTACCTTTCCCAACTTAATGTGTACTATTCTTCCACAAATAAATTTCAACAACTATTACATGTTTTAGCGTTGAATATAAATTGTCACTCACTAAACGTCCCTTGCCGTGTTAAAACAACCCCATTCACTAGTCAAAACTGTTTCCATTTAACGACATAAATGCTACACTCTAGTGACGCACAGGAGACGTCATTAAGATGAAGGTCTGGAAGCTTGTCTGTAACCACAAATAATGTAACAGTAATCGTTT
Organism: Schistocerca cancellata; assembly: GCF_023864275.1. Taxonomy (NCBI): domain Eukaryota; kingdom Metazoa; phylum Arthropoda; class Insecta; order Orthoptera; family Acrididae; genus Schistocerca; species Schistocerca cancellata. Next base: position 269,270,331 of record NC_064634.1, read on the forward strand.
CCTATTCCGCTCCCCGCCCACACGCACTGTCCTGTTCTGACGAAATGGCGGCTGGGTTAAGCATATCAGCAATGACGTGTTATTCTTAAGAGACTGAAGACAGGAACAAATTCAAAGAATTCCACATGTGGTCCCGTGTATTACAATGAAAAGCTGTACGGGTACACCAAACTAAATTTAGTGATCAAAACCTTTCTCAAGATATTAATACCATGTCTTTACATTACGTTCCTGTATACTTATTTTAGTGAAACAGCTGTAGACTATAGTAAATACTCGTGTATGTCATTTTTCATTTAACTCAGTAATTGTGTTAACAGTATATTTGTATGATTACTGTAATGTTCGTCCACTGTCGATGTATAGGCCTTTCTGACTGTTATCTTGAATGGCAACATTGCAATCGTAATGAGGGAGAAGTATGTATGTAAAAATTTTCCTGCTACTATTGTTGCAATTTTGTATACCGGGGAAAAGACAAATGAGGTTTCGAATCTTCAATTATGGCAAGAAATAAAATGAAACACATTCTACTAAGGACAGCTGAGCGTAAGACAAAAAAGTAGAAAAATGAATCCAAGTTAATTAACTCATTCTGTCTTGATGATAGAAGGTCTGTACGTTTTCCGGTGCTAAATAGAGACGATGGTTCCCTTTTCAGGGAATAAAATAGCCCTCCTGCTACATGAGACGGCATATGATATGTCTTTCAGGTAATATGCTCCATTATAAGACTGAATTAATGGACTAGTTTCCAAGGCATGCAGAATCGGTTGAAAAGTTATCTGCGTGAAGTACAGAGCGACGAATATGATCTATCATAGGTACTCGCAATATCCTTTAGCTGTAACTATGATCTTTCCATTCAGAAACATTCAGATTGGAGCGTTCACGAACTTTCATATAAAAGTCGTAGTACCTCCATAGCGTTAGTGTAGGAAATGAACGTATAATGCTGTGTACGTTGCTTAATTGGTTCGTTCATTTGGAGGAAGGTACCAAACAGCGCTGGGGTGCACATATACTCAGCTACATGAAACGGCATATTAGGTGTCTTTCATGTAATATGTTCGATTACAAGACTGAATCAATGAACTTTCTGTTTGATTTCTCCTTCTACCGATTAAATAACTTCTCCAAAAAAATTCATAAAATTTATGTTTTGGATGATAACATAATTAATATTATTACTAATGGGTTTATCTGCGAAATAACTTTCCTGCTACCAGTCATTATTTTCCTTTTATTTATATTTTACGTGACACTTATCCATAAATGAGTCAATTGTGTTTAACCTGTTTCATGTTAAATTGTATCACTATTGAAAAATATCTTTTCGTGGTAATGAGAAACGATGTTAAACAGCCATGTAAAAAAGTCGTGGATGACTAGGAAGATTTAAGTACCCTGTGAAAGGAAAAAGATAATGTTCCTGTTGCCAAGAACAACTAGAAATTATGCAGCAACTGCATGCCAAAAACTACTCGAAATAACTAATAGTAGTTACTAAAAATCAAGAAATAGTCACATTATAACTCAAATCAATAATTCCGACACCAGACTTTAGGCTATATAGAATGTAGTAAGGGACAGGACAACCGGTTAAAGAACAGTATAAAATTACTATTGAATGAAAAGGCTATAAACGATGAGTCACTAGTAGCAAATTTATTGAACAATCATTTCTTAAACATAGTAGAAAATACAGAGACAAACAGGTCAAGAAAACAATATTATAATTATTATGAAAACGCATCTCAATGAAATTGAGTCCTATGAATGTATCCCCAAGATCTCCTTCAGACATTAAGAACATTATATATACACCGAAAAATTAAAGTTTATCTGCATTTGATGGTATTTATGATACAGTACTAAAGATATAATGAGCCCTGTCTTACGTGAAATATGTAATGAATCACTAACTCGAGGCATTTTTTCAGGATGATTGAATACGCCGTTTGTTAAACCACTTTATACGGAAGGTGTTAGGAAGAAACGTCAACAACTCTAGACCTGTTCCACTACTGACCATTTTCAAAATTTGTGAGAAGGTGATGTATTCTAGAACAGTATCATAACTGAGCTACAATAACACCCGCACTAAAATACAGTTTGGATTTCAGAAGAGTAGCCTTATGAAAATGTCATTTACACGCTGACTCAACAGAATTTACAAACATTAAGTGACAAGACAGTGCTGGGTGGTATTTTCTGTGACCTATCTAAGGAACAGCAGATAAGCTGAGGATTCATGGAATCGATAGTAGTCTTTAAGCAAACAATGGATAATGTCGTATCCAACCAAAAGATTTAATTAGTAGCTCAACCAGTATAATCATGGGAGATTCTTCTGACTGTGGAGAAATCACTTACAGGGTCCCGAAGGCGCGGTGTTAGGTCCGCCATTGTTCCCCACATACGAAAATTGTATTCCGTCTCTCACACAACAAGCAAAACTCGTTATTTTTGCGTATGACACTAGTACCATAATCAGTCCAAGGTAAGATACAGCAACAGAAGAAACGGTAAACAATATTCTTAAAAGTGTGATTGACTGGGTTTCTGAGAATAGTCGCTCAATTTCAGAAAGGCGCAATATATTCAGTTCTGCACATCTTAAGATACTACACCAGTGATAAGTGCAACACATAGTGAGGAAATAATAAATAGAGTGGAAATTTCGAAATTTATGGGTGTTCATATGTGATGAGAAATAAAACTGGAATTCCTAAAATTGAAACTGCTAAATCAACTTTGTTCAGACAGATTTGCGCTTAGAATCTCGGAAAATCTTGTTGAGGGACAAATCGGTAAGTTCTCACATTATGTACATTTTCGTTAAATAATGTCTTATGGAATAGGGCTCTGGGATAACTCCTATTCAAGAAAGAAAGTGTACATTGCCCAAAAGCGCACTAAAATACAGTTTGGATTTCAGAAGAGTAGCCTTATGAAAATGTCATTTACACGCTGACTCAACAGAATTTACAAACATTAAGTGACAAGACAGTGCTGGGTGGTATTTTCTGTGACCTATCTAAGGAACAGCAGATAAGCTGAGGATTCATGGAATCGATAGTAGTCTTTAAGCAAACAATGGATAATGTCGTATCCAACCAAAAGATTTAATTAGTAGCTCAACCAGTATAATCAGGGGAAATTCTTCTGACTGTGGAGAAATCACTTACAGGGTGCCGAAGGCGCGGTATTAGGTCCGCCATTGTTCCCCACATACGAAAATTGTATTCCGTCTCTCACACAACAAGCAAAACTCGTTATTTTTGCGTATGACACTAGTACCATAATCAGTCCAAGGTAAGATACAGCAACAGAAGAAACGGTAAACAATATTCTTAAAAGTGTGATTGACTGGGTTCCTTAGAATAGCCGCTCAACTTCAGAAAGGCGCAGTATATTCAGTTCTGCACATCTTAAGATACTGCACCAGTGATAAGTGCAACACATCGTGAGGAAATAATAAATAGAGTGGAAATTTCGAAATTTATGGGTGTTCATATGTGATGAGAAATAAAACTGGAATTCCTAAAATTGAAACTCCTAAATCAACTTTGTTCAGACAGATTTGCGCTTAGAATCTCGGAAAATCTTGTTGAGGGACAAATCGGTAAGTTCTCACATTATGTACATTTTCGTTAAATAATGTCTCTTAGAATAGGGCTCTGGGATAACTCCTATTTAAGAAAGAAAGTGTACATTGCCCAAAAGCGCACTGTAAGAATAATACGTGGTGCTCACCCACGATCATCTTGTAGACATCGGTTTAAGGAGCTGGGCATTTTGAATAATGATTCACAGTATATTTATTGCTTCATGAAGTTCGTGGTAATTAACCCAAGGCAGTTCTAAAGCAACAATGATGTACATAATTACAACAAAACAAGGAAAAATTACATTCATTGCCCCACATTAAGGTTTTTTAGCAAAAAAAGCAAAAAAGTTAAGTTGCAGTGTGAATGTAAAATGACTCATTCCATATCATTAGGATTTATCGTGCAAACGATCCATGGCAGAAGAAAGTAATGAACTAAAGAACCATGTGCTGTACAGTGATGCAAGCAGCAATACTGCTTCGAATGTCATTTAATTTTTAAACAGAATGAAATAATTCATTGCAAATCTCCCACAATACGCTCCTTAGGCGACTAGACGAAAACCACAATACGTAATCGTTTTTAGCTAACGTACTATTGTAATTAAAAACAAGAATGATGAAAATTCTTGACTTAACCACACAGTGATTTTTCTGCATAAGCTGTGTGTAACGTAAGAGAGTACTGAAGGATTTCACAGTGCAGTTAAATATTGAAGCCACTGTATTACTTAGTCAGTCGTCCAGTAACCTCTTAGCTCCTGCCTTATCCGAATCCGAAAAACACATTTCATTTCTCGAAGTGTCACCTACTACGTTTCTAACAAGCCTATCAATAACAGAATGCACTAAGCCAACCACGTGCAGCATTTTCTCTTCTTCTTTTATGACGAGCCGCTCTGTATCCCTCCAGTGTTCAACAGTGATGTGTGAAAAAGCTGCACGCGTTAGTTAGTTAATGATGATGAGTTTTATAATTACGATATGTAGCCATTTCAAATTGAACGAGGAAAAAAAATTACGTCGTGAAGATCTGAACGAACGCACGAAAAATGGACAATCGTTCACATTCCTATACGCTACCGACTCCGCTACTCATCCATTGTGGGACATTGTATCCATTGTAGTATATATAGCCGATTATTTAACTAAATAATGACAAACATTAAGAATAGCCTATTTTTTGGAACTTTTTAACCGTGTTCCACGGGTGTGTTTCACTACGGAACAGATAGCAAAATGGTTCAAATGGCTCCGAGCACTATGGGACTGAACGTCAGAGGTCATCAGTCCCCTAGAACTTAGAACTACTTAAACCTAACTAACCTAAGGACATCACACACATCCATGCCCGAGGCAGGATTCGAACCTGCGACCGTAGCGGTCTCGCGGTTCTAGACTGTAAGCGGATAGCAGCCTCAGCCATTTTCATACTGCGCACTAACAGCACGACAATCAGAGAACAACGCTGCAGAGGCTGTGACTGTACATGATTTATTAAAATAAAAACTACCTAGCTTAAGCGTGATTAAGAAAAACGTTGATGGCTGTTAATACATTTGACTATCTGAAAATTTCATTTACCGTAACTAAGTAATAAGATATGTAATACATAAGTAGGGCCTACTTCTAAGAGCGTAACAACACCAGTGTATCTGTGCTATGGCTTCTGACCAATCATCGCGTTTGTGTCTGTTTACATCAGATTTATTCTTATGATGAACGGATTATACATATACAAACAGTTACAAATTTATTTTTACATGTAGTCAATATACCTACAGCATTTTACATATAGTCAACAGACCTATGGCATTACGTTTATTGACTACTTGTAAAAGAGTACTGAAGCTGTTTATGTCTGTTTGCTAATTTCACTGTGTACTGTATACACAACATTGAGTCTGATGTTTAATATGTAAATGTTTCTGCAGAAGGGGAGCATAAGAAAACCGTAAGTAGAATTTCTTTCTAAATTTCCCGATTAATTCTGTATGATGTTCGATCATTAATTAAGAAACGCGGGTGTTTTAGACATTTCGGTAGAGACTAAAGAGCAGTGGAGCACCTCACACACCGAAAATATTACGAATAAGTATCATAACACACAGAAAACGCACTATAAGATGGGAATCTTTACCTTAAATGCGTCGTGCAAAAGATAATGTAAGTAAGAGGTCACTTCACGAACCATGTCACCGTTTTTACAATCGCAGGTTCTCTCCAACCAACTATTTCCAAAGGATCGAATTAAAATGTTGTTACTGCAACACGATAAAACTTAATGATTTAACGCACCTTAGACTTCGTTCCATATGTCAGAGGTTTCTGTGTAGAATAACTAACTACGCGTCTGTTGATGGAGAGTGGTGAATGATGGAGAAAGAGCAAGCGGATATTCGCCTCTGGGTCACATCTGCTTTGAAACTACCGACAGGACGGCGCCACACGTCATCCTTAATCTCTGGAAACGTTTCAGCACGTTCCGGCCGCGTCATGGTCAGGACCATCAGTCAGCGTGTCCGCTGGGGGAAACACCGGTGACGTCTCTGGAGACGTCGGCCCCTTTCCTCGGCCAAAGAAGCGCAGCCGACTGCCAAACGCCTGACGACATTAGGACCCCACGCTGTGGTCATCATTCAACAAGAGGCAGGGGGCGGCACATCCGATAAGCAAGTCCCGTAAGGCTATCGACTGTGGCAAGAGGCCAGGTCCACACTGTCTTCTGACATATCTCAGCAGACAAGTAATGGAAATTAAAGAAGGTGAGCAATAAGCCGTCAAAATTGCTCTACAAACAACAAATCCTTTGTGAAAGTCTGAAAACGTTTTTTTTGGAAATATGTACAGTGAAAGTGAGCTTCTAGGTAAAATCTTAATACATTAACATAGCAATAGTAGATACTATTGTGTTCATTAGGCGTAAAATTGTTTCTTATTTGTGTGACCTGGTAGAATTTTGCTTGTGGGTGAGTTGTTTGAATTATAAGGGGGAATTTCATGAACAACGTGGCGGGGTCGCTTGGGCTTATCATTGTCGCTTGTGGAGCATTTTGAACAACTGGAATTAGGTAACGTGGAACTGAAACCATCTCGCTATGTGGATAACATATTTGTTGTATGGCCATGCAACAAGTAAGAGCTACATAAATTCCACGATAATGTGAACAACATTCATAAGCGGTTTCACCACGGGTACTGAGTTCACCCTCTAGTTCTTATATTCATTGATGTACAGAATCCTTGATAACACTCTAGGAAAGAGGGTGTGTAGCAAGCCTACAAACACAAATAGGTATCAGATGCCGCTTTGCACCACCATATAGACCAGAAGCAAGCCGCTCTGAACACATTGTTTCCGTCTGCAGTGTGCATCAGTAGCACTTACAGCTCGAGGCCAGAGCTAAAATACCTTGGCGAAACACTGATGACCAACGGCTGCGATAGCCTATCCACAAACAGGGCCATCAGACGAATCGTAGATAATAATAATATGAGCAAAAAGAACGAGGAACTTCCCACACATACTGTAAGGGTACAGATTTTTTACTAGAATAACGGGCGGTTCAGGCGGAATCCTTCGAAAGAACGATATAAGTCCTATATTTTCCAATCAATGTAAGATAAAACACTTCTGCTGAATTACAACGGACATGCCTGTCCCACTCCACACTACGATACTCTTTCAGGTGTAGCAGCGTTTTGCCAGAGTATAACAGGATATATCGGTGAAACTGGATCGACAATTAAAAAACCCGACTGCCACCCACTACGAAACTTAAATGTTTGAAGCTACTGAGATGAAAACTTGTAATTCAGAACTATGTGACTTTTAAATTCGGATTACGTTGTCACCCATGTATTCTGACACACATCAGCCTTTGCTATCCTACTTTTGAACTCAAAAATTTAGTGTGTAAATTGCTTTCGATGTGCGTAGTGCCTCTTCATCTAATCTGAACTGACCGTCTGTAAATGAAACTAAATACAAATAATGGCTATCAACAGTACACAGAATACCTTCCTTATCACACAGTCACAACACAGTCACGTATTGAAACTGTGCCCTATTTCAAAATGCACCTCCTGAATTACGTAAAAAATTTGAAAGTGAATACTATTTCCGAACTTCAGCTCGCAAAGTTTGTTTACACTCTACAATTGATTGCTACCCTCAACGGAGCATTCAGCTCTGCTCCGTCTGGTTGGCTGCGTAACATGAGTAGTTGAACTGCGTATTCCTAAACTAAATCACTGCCGAGTAGTTGCTTTATCATTTACCTAAAGTATCTTTGCCCAATGGGAAATTGTCATCTTTCCAAAATTGCAGCTAACTGTTCATGCCATAGTGCCACTAGTGACATTGCTATAATGTTAGGATTTCCATTCAAACAGCGAAGACATATTTAGTGAAATGTTTCCAAGTGAATCGAAAGATTGCTTTAAGTTAAAATTGTATTATGATCCTTCTAATGACACAGAAGTGAATCGTAGTAATGAGTGATTTTCCTTTACATCATTATAAAGAATGTACACTGGTTCTGACATGGTTATGAAATTTACTCTTCGCTTTTCTTTAAAAATAATTTCAGCCGAAAAAGAAGGTAGACAGAATTCTCAACACATGGCTTGTAATTTTCCGTGGATACTAAAACACTCATATTGGTGAACTAAGGCTTGCTGCCAATAAGAATGTTTTTAATGCCTTGTTCCAGATGTGCCGTTTCTGTATAAAATCATCTAAAAATCATGCTCCAAGATCAGTGATTCCAGAAAGCATCTCAAATAAAATTCGTTCTCTATTCTGCACATCCGTCATCAAAGCTCGTCAGTCTCCGTTCGTAATAAAATCTCTGGTATCCAGAAAGTAACTTATTACTCATGTGCTCAGGCATCCCAAGACAATCATAATGGCTAACATTCCAAACAGAACCACCATTTTTCCTTATATATAACGTTTCAGCGATTAGAACAGCATATAAATTGGGCAGTAGTAGTGTAAACTGATAATTGAGATCAGGTTATGGATTTTAAGAACATACGAAGCGCAAACAACAAAACAGTACGATTTCTATAGAGAGATGACAGCTGCAGGCTTCCGTTTTCCTGGCTGTTCGCAACCAGTGTGAGCGAGGGAAATGAACTACTAAAAAAACAGCCGAAGCGGCACCACAACAATAATAATTTGAATTCCCCCTCTGTTTCAGTATTGCCTCCAGGATTTATCCAATGACGATGGGCTATCAATAACAGCAGGAAGATTTTTAACCTTATAAGTACACTTTTCCCAAAAAGGGGAAAACACCTTTCATGAGAAACTTTCGACTTTGACACTAACTTTCGACACTGTTTCGCCATCCTTGGTCACCGGTGGATCCTGTAGAAAATTCCAGCAGAGAAATCGAAACGTTTAACACAGAAGAATCCTGAAGGGGAATAAAACACTGCCTAACGACTGAAAAATTTCAACATCAATAGCAACATCGCCGAAAGCCTGCAAACTTATGTGTAATTATGGTATTCATATAGTTACGGATAACTACTTAAAACTAGCGTGTAATCCAAACATAACCAAAGGCAGCGATTTGAAACTGTACCTTCTAGCAGTGTTTGCACCTTTGTTGCGAGCAATGTGCAGTCTATAGACGAAGGATGGCAATGGCAGGGCAGAATCTGGACCTCATTTTGCGTGGTAGAATATGCGGAGAGCTGCAGATACATTTGACTATCTATCTTGATTACAGAAAAGTAAAGGCTACAGCACTCAGTACGCAGTTGTCATGTGATGTGGACCGGCTAACTGTCTCGGCAGGTGTCCTATCACGGCTATATGCTAAGCATTAACCAAGACGCAGTGCGAATAAAGTTTACCTTTATTTACAGCACAAACTTAAAATGACGTGGCCTTGCGGTAAGACCAGCCTGACATCTGAATTGTAACAAAGTCATTAATTCTGGGCGTTACTGCGAGAGATACAGCTCCATTCCAGCACAATTATGGCGAGCAGGCAGGAGCAAGGGTGCTGGTATGCGATTTCATAAACGAGTCTGTTTACCTGCCACAAGGCAGGCTAGGCTGAGACACGCAGTCTTGGCTACGTCGGAGAAACTGAGCCGAGGTGAGTATACATGCCATTGGACGATGAAGCTCTCGATATTATGTGTTTGTTCCTGGAGACAGTGTAAGGGCACAACAGAAGTGCGATTAACCGATGTAAACACCTTCTGATCGTAGCACAGTTACGCGCAGCCTGACAGCACTCTTCGTAACGACAGGGCCACAGAAGTCTGCATCCCGGTATGCAAGCAGCCGACGCCGGTCTGTGCAGCCATCTCAGCCGGACATTGCCACGGGGTTAAGTCCGCGACTGTGGACTTGCAGTTGTACAACTGACAACCCGTCTCCATGCTCTATAACAGTAACCGAACTTCTACCCCGGAGCACAACAGTTCGCGGCCATGGCAGTACTACCACGAACAACCCGAACCTAAGACAGATTCTTATCCTGTGGTGGTGGATCCCTACGAGAATCTGGGCGGACGTTCGCATGACTGTACAGTGCAAGTGGGACATGCACTGCCGAGTGGGGAAACGTTACCATCAAAGTGGCACACGGACGTCATCCTCCCACCACACAGCCCTGCCCCTAAGCAGCTAACGGGGAAGTGTCCAGGGCATTATAACACATCCTTCATTGTGACACAAGACTGAATAAAAGATGCTTTACTTTGCTGGCCACCGCGACCGCCACGACACACCTCCTCTCTGCCATCTCTACGTCGTAGCCTCTCTGCTCGCCCTAGGTGACTACAAAACCCATTGCCAAACACGTATACACTCCCCAAACTTCAGATGCCGAAACTCTTAAAATCTCATGCCGGATACTGTCTTCTAACTCGTCGAGTATTTTGGTGTTGTTTAGCTGCATGCTTATCTTGAAGATCCCTCAAACATAGGGTGTGGGGAAGAAGGGGAGAGGGGCAGTGAACTATACTATCCTGAAAAGCACCTGAAAGGAACCTATTACTACTGCCATCACCCGCCTCTGTAGCCAAAGTAGTTAACGCACACCTGCCTGGTGCAGTTCAAATCTTAGTGGTGGAAAATTTTCTCTGTCACTATCTGACTGGAAATGTGAGTAGAGGTTGTGGAGTAAATCTTCTGATCACAAGTCTTCGCGCCAATGAACTGAATCAAATTCCAAACGTCTCCGCAGTGTCTCATGAAGTGAGGGTTTGTGTCTCTGATGATTGTGGCCCGTCCGTTGGATGGAAACATTAAGCTCAGAGGTCACATTGATGCTGTTCAAGTGCTGTATACTATGTGCTGGCGCAGAGTGTTCATATTCTCCCTTTCTCTCATACGTAACGACACAAATCTAAGACAACAATGCACAGTCACTCATCACAGTCATCTACAAGACCCAGGTACACACTCAGCACTTCATACCTTGTCGGAGGAAGACAACGACAAAAGTCCTCCACTACGAGGTTGCCGAGAATGGCGATGCAGGGTTCCTGCATTTTCTCTCCTAGGCTCATTGCCTTTTTAATACTGTCATACACACAGAGTTGGTGAGTGGTATTGTGGTGCCCCACATGGAACAATCGCAGGCCATTTCGTTAGTTGTCAGTTTGAGAAGTGGCTAAACATCCAGCTGGCCACATGTCACCCATTAAGTAGTGATGGTATGGATTAGTACGGTGATAACAATTAAAGGCACGAACTACACCTAGTACTATAACGAGGAATATGGCAGTGATTAGAGTGCGATACTAACACTCTGCACTCTGTGTTTCTCTATTCTCATGGGATTTATTTAATAACATTATGTGTAAAGGAAGGCAAGGTGCCATAAGGAGTGAGTCAGTCCTGGGGAGAGCGAGGGCCTCAACAGTGGTCGTTCCTTTGGGATGTGGTGGTGTCCTTTGCAAGCTGGACAGTGAATCCACGGCTGAGAGAAAGCGGAACAGCACTTTGTGCTAATAGCTGCGGAATCTCCAGGATTCAGGATTCAGGATCAGGATCAGGCCCCGACTGCCAGGACCAAGGACAGCAAATAGGTATGCAGTTGCTGTGTTAACCCTCACCCCGCCCCCAATTGTCCCCCTCCAGTCTAACCCGCAGAGCATATAAAGTGCCTCTAGGTTAACGAGAAAAACTTATCCAGTGGTGAGAGGGATTTCAGAGAAACACTATTGGATTCTATGTGTGTGGAAAAGCTTAGGCTCTGGCCACGGATAGTAGCTACAGAAAGTGTGCTAACTTCACTGCGTAGCTGTCGGGCCCTCAAGCCGACACTAAGAATGTAGAACACTTTTTTTTTGTTTTGGTTTCCCACGACGGCAAAAATACTCCTGTGGGAAAATCACAGTCCAATTTTGGTAGTCAGCCTGTGATGCAGGTCGTGAGCTACAACTTTTAGACTTACAGGGGAGGTAAAGAAGTTTTACGGGCCCGCTGGAGACAGGATGGAAAATACTTTAAAATTATGCTATTGGCAGTGTTGGTTGAAAACATGGGTTGGTTGGAAATTTTGGGCCAGGAGGAGTGCGTGGTCACAATTTGGGGTGAGCCACTCGGTAGACATATTGGGTCCTTGATATTGGAGTACAGCAACTTGTACACGGACATTCAGCGTGGACTCGGGAACTAGATTCAGAGGTGGACGGACTCAAAGTAGTGTACACCCAACCAGCAGAGACAGAGCGCCCTATCGAGCAATGTCACAACTGTTTGGCGCTGACAACCATTGATTTAGCTGAGAGCAGCTTGCAGCAACAGCATGACAGGAACGGATAGACACGATAAATTGTTAGCCTTCATATGAACCGGGAACCCTCCATCCGTTACCCTGTCCTAGTAATACGCTTCTCCTCATTTGCTGTCATCGTTACGCCATTCAATCACAGTGTAATTTCCATAAAAATTTTTGATTTACTAACAACAATAATTGAATAGTCGTGATCAAACTGCTACATTCACCCATCCCAGAACTTTTCCAACAATTAGTTACTGTCATTATCGTGAAAGAAATTATAAGTGTATTTTACTCAACGGTTTTACTTTCGTAGTTAATGAATCTCGTGTCTACAGGTAGGAGTAATAGAAAGTTAGTTGAGACCCACTCAGGAGATAGTGCTCAGAGCTCCGTAACTGATAGCGTTTTATTAAATTCCGTTACGTTAGTTAAATGATCAGCACTGTCTTCTGAGGCGTGTTCTGTTTCCGCAGTTGCATCGATCACTTCAGTTGGGAGAAAAACCACTCTATTTGCGGGTTCTCGCACTTTCTCTGAAAAAAAGCTGGCAATATCAGAGAATACGGATTTTGTAAAGCAAAATAGATCAATACCAGGTGCATTCAAGTTCAAAGGCCTCCGATTTTTTTTGTCCGGACTGGAAAGAGATAGAAACATGCGCATTGTTTTAAAATGAGGCCGCGTTCATTGTCAATACGTCCCAGAGATGGCAGCACCGTACGGCATATGGAATTTTACCGCCAGCGGCGAGAATAAGAACTGTTTTAAATACTTAAAATGGCGACGTTTTCCTGACTTGAACAGCGTGCAATCATTCGATTTCTGAATTTGCATGGTGTGAAACCAGTTGAACTTCATCGACAGTTGAAGGAGACATGTGGTGATGGAGTTATGGATCTGTCGAAAGTGCGTTCGTGGGTGCGACAGTTTAATGAAGGCCGAACATCGTGTGACAACAAACCGAAACAACCTCGGGCTCGCACAAGCCGGTCTGACGACATGATCGAGAAAGTGGAGAGAATTGTTTTGGAGGATCGCCGAATGACTGTTGAACAGATAGCCTCCAGAGTTGGCATTTCTGTGGGTTCTGTGCACACAATCCTGCATGACGACCAGAAAATGCGAAAAGTGTCATCCAGGTGGGTGCCACGAACGCTGACGGACGGCCATATGGCTACCCGTATAGCATGTTGCCAAGCAATGTTGACGGGCAACAACAGCGTGAATGGATGAGACGTGGATGCCATTTTTCAATCCAGAAACAAAGCGCCAGTCAGCTCAATGGAAGCACACAGATTCACCGCCACCAAAAAAATTTCGGGTAACCGCCAGTGCTGAAAAAATGATGGTGTCCATGTTCTGGGACAGCGAGGGCGTAATCTTTACCCATTGCGTTCCAAAGGGCACTACGGTAACAGGTGCATCCTACGAAAATGTTTTGAAGAACAAATTCCTTCCTGCACTGCAACAAAAACGTCCGGGAAGGGCTGCGCGTGTGCTGTTTCACCAAGACAACGCACCCGCACATCGAACTAACGTTACACAACAGTTTCTTCGTGATAACAACTTTGAAGTGATTCCTCATGCTCCCTACTCACCTGACCTGGCTCCTAGTGACTTTTGGCTTTTTCCAACAATGAAAGACACTCTCCGTGGCCGCACATTCACCAGCCGTGCTGCTATTGCCTCAGCGATTTTCCAGTGGTCAAAACAGACTCCTAAAGAAGCCTTCGCCGCTGCCATGGAATCATGGCGTCAGCGTTCTGAAAAATGTGTACGTCTGCAGGGCGATTACGTCGAGAAGTAACGCCAGTTTCATCGATTTCGGGTGAGTAGTTAACTAGAAAAGAAATCGGAGGCCTTAGAACTTGAATGCACCTCGTAAGTCGTTTTCCTGTAATTGCACGCCATACTTCCATTGTCACATCTTGTAAAGACTGTTGCGATAACGGATAATGTTCTTCATAATTTACGACGTCGATTTTTGTGAGTTCTCCTACCGGAAAAATTACTCGCACGCTTCATCAGAAAAAATAAGTTGTTCACTACCGGCGTTGACATAATGCACAGACTGCAATACCAAGCTGCATTACAGACGTTAAGCAACTACCAGTTGATACACTACTGTTACTTTGTAAGGTTGAAGCCTAAGATTTCTTCTCAGTTCTCCGGGCAAAAACTATTGATACAGTGGTGGAAACGCTAGACGATGCATGATGTTCTTTAACTTCTCTCCGAGACTGCTCCTAATTCGTAAAGTTTGTTTTTCGGCTAAGACAGAGGGTGGAGGCATTCTCTATGCCGCCTAACCAACTGGTCAGGGTGTCACGCACTGGTGGCGGCCTACCTACTGCTTGCGAGTAATGACTAAAAGAGCTTATGAATTTTATTTTGTATTATTATTTAAGGCCCTGCTTTCTAATCTGACCTAAACGTAATGCTTGTCTTGTTAATATGCTCATGTATCATGTATCATAGCAGATGTGTTCGGATTTCGCATGACGAATATCTGTGGAAGGATGCAATCGGGCGAGCTATGGGAGAGATATGCTCATGTATCGTGTATCATAGCAGACGTGTTCGGATTTCGCATGACGAATATCTGTGGTAGGATGCAATCGGACGAGATATGGGAGAGATATGAAAAGTAGCCGACCTGGAAGAGAGTAACATTTTTTTCATATGTAGTTTTATTTTTAACATTTTAATTAAGGCACTAAAATTGTTTGTGCAATATTTCTACAATGAGTAGGTTCCTGCATTACCTGTCCGTATAGCGTAGCGGGCAGCATGAAAGCTTTCGACGCAGGAAATAGAGCCGGACGCATGTCGAACCCGTGCTGTCTAGTCTAGCCTGCTCCACCCGGGCTAGACTAAGTGTGGTGTCTGCGTGGTTTCCCATGTTCCTTTAGCCAAATGCTGGACTGGTCACCACTTTCCGCCTTAGACAACACGTTACACAAAAAGTCAAAATACTGTCAGACACAGAACGAAGCGTACGGTGGTTGCAAAAAGAGGTCGCACTCGTCTTCCCTGTCTTAGGTCAGTGACTGCCACAGCAGAACGAAGGGCATCCGGCCATGATGGTAAATTTAATAATTATAAATAAAAGCAGAATACAGGGGAGCCATTATCTAAGATATGATAGAGTCAAAAAAAGGATGGAAAGAAAGCAGAATTTGTCAAAGCTTCAACCCTTGATTGGTCTCACGTTCTCTTGCAACACACTCGCTCAAAAGTGGAAATAGATGTGAGGGTGCCACGCCGAGTGGGGATGTAAGAAGTTTCACACTGACAGAAATAATTCGTTGACACCAAGAAGGAGTTGTGTGACATGAACGAAATTTGGTAGGCGTCTTTCTACTTTTAAAATCTTATGTTTATTCAAATCTCAGGCTAGTCTCATAAAAATAGCGCTAGTAATGCCACTATGAAGATGCAAGTATTGTTTGCCTGAAGTACACGCTGTAACGGTCGTGATTCTTACTTAATTTTGAGACTGGACATTATGAGTTGGTGTTAATCAAGAGTACCATTAAAGCCAAAAAGATGCCATTGTCAACATGTCACTGAGTTAGAACGAAGTCGTGTAATAGGGCTACAAGAAACTGGACGTTCCTTCTTCTGCAATAAGACTAGGCGGGAATGTAGCCACTGTACACGATAGCTGGCAGCGGTGGTCATGGGAATGAACGGTCGTAATGAGACAGGTCTCCGAGCGACCACGTGGCTCTAAGGACAGGGAAGACCATCGTGTTCGGCGTATGTCTCTAGCACATCGTACTCCATCTGCAGCAGCAGTCTGAGCAGTATCTGCCATTACGAGGTGCATTCAAGTTCTAAGGCCTCCGATTTTTTTTTCTAATTTACTACTCACCCGAAATCGATGAAACTGGCGTTACCTCTCGACGTAATCGCCTTGCAGACGTACACATCTTTCAGAACGCTGACGCCATGATTCCATGGCAGCGGCGAAGGCTTCTTTAGGAGTCTGTTTTGACCACTGGAAAATCGCTGAGGCAATAGCAGCACGGCTGGTGAATGTGCTGCCACGGAGAGTGTCTTTCATTGTTGGAAAAAGCCAAAAGTCACTAGGAGCCAGGTCAGGTGAGTAGGGAGCATGAGGAATCACTTCAAAGTTGTTATCACGAAGAAACTGTTGCGTAACGTTAGTTCGATCTGCGGGTGCGTTGTCTTGGTGAAACAGCACACGCGCAGCCCTTCCCGGACGTTTTTGTTGCAGTGCAGGAAGGAATTTGTTCTTCAAAACATTTTCGTAGGATGCACCTGTTACCGTAGTGCCCTTTGGAACGCAATGGGTAAGGATTACGCCCTCGCTGCCCCAGAACATGGACACCATCATTTATTCAGCACTGGTGGTTACCCGAAATTTTTTTGGTGGCGGTGAATCTGTGTGCTTCCATTGAGCTGACTGGCGCTTTCTTTCTGGATTGAAAAATGGCATCCACGTCTCATCCATTGTCACAACCGACGAAAAGAAAGTCCCATTCATGCTGTCATTGCGCGTCAACATTGCTTGGCAACATGCCGCACGGGCAGCCGTGTGGTCGTCCGTCAGCATTCGTGGCACCCACCTGGATGACACTTTTCGCATTTTCAGGTCGTCATGCAGGATTGTGTGCACAGAACCCACAGAAATGCCAACTCTGGAGGCGATCTGTTCAACAGTCATTCGGCGATCCCCCAAAACAATTCTCTCCACTTTCTCGATCATGTCGTCAGCCCGAGGTTGTTTCGGTTTGTTGTCACACGATGTTCTGCCTTCATTAAACTGTCGCACCCACGAACGCACTTTTGACACATCCATAACTCCATAACTACATGTCTCCATCAACTGTCGATGAAGTTCAATTGGTTTCACACCACGCAAATTCAGAAAACGAATGACTGCACGCTGTTCAAGTAAGGAAAACGTCGCCATTTTAAGTATTTAAAACAGTTCTTATTCTCGCCGCTGGCGGTAAAATTCCATCTGCCGTACGGTGCTGCCATCTCTGGGACGTATTGACAATGAACGCGGCCTCATTTTAAAACAATGCGCTTGTTTCTATCTCTTTCCAGTCCGGACAAAAAAAAATCGGAGGCCTTAGAACTTGAATGCACCTCGTACAGTGTAACGAAGAAGTATTACAAATCTGTTACCTCAAAGACAGCTCATGGCCAAACTCCCCGTAGAGTGCATTCCACTGACCCAAAACCACCGCCACTTCAGTGCTGTCAAGTGAGAGCTCACTGGAAGGCAGGGCGGAGATCTGTTGTTTTTTCTGATGAAAGCTGATCCTACTTCGGTGCCAGTGATGGCCGTATGTTGGTTAGGAAGAGGACAGTTGAGCGCCTGTAACCAACCTGTTCGCTTTCTAGACACTCATGGAACTTTGGTATGAGGTGCGATTTTGTATGATTCGTATGACAGTAGGAGTACTCTGATTTTTTTTCCCACACACCCCCACTGCAAATTTGTACGTCAGTCTGGTCATTCGACATGATGTGTTGCTTTCCAGTGGTAGCCTGCAAGGGGGTGTTTTCCAACAAGATAACGCTCGCCCACATATCGCTGTTGTAACCCAACATGCTCTACAGAGTGTCGACATGTTGCCTTCGCCTGCTCGAGCTCCAGATCTTTCTCCAATCGAGCGCTTATGAGACATTATCGAACGACGACTCCAGCGCCATCGACATTAACCGTCCCTGTAATGACCGACCAAGTGCAACAGGCATACCGCAAACTGACTTTCGGCACCTGTACACCATAATTCATGCACGTTTGCAGACTTACATTCAACACTATGGCAGTTAAATGGGTTATTAATGTATGAGTATCTCACACTTGTAATGTCTTATATCGCTCTTACATTAAAGTGTGGTATTGCAATGTTAATCACTGAAATATGTTACTTAGACAAATATATTCCCAAAATTTCGTATATCTACAGTAATAATTTCTTACTGTAGTCTTTTTTTTACCGTCAGTGTATAATGGAAGTCCAGCGGTCTTCCTTTGCAATGTCACCACATACTGTGGCACGAACATATAGTGTGACAAAGTTGTCGATCGCAGTGCTGTCTATGTCAACTGAGACGGCAGGTAAATATTTCTTTTTAAACCACTGAGATCTGCCCGTCTGATCTATCTCATATATTTTCACTTTAGAGGGTCAGTTCTCTTTTGCATTATCATTCTTTACCCGTTTGCGTAGGTGGCACGTTTCTCGGACGGAAGTGCGTCATTTTATGTTCGATATTTACAGCGATATTTGTGTACCTGTGTTCTTGCTGCACCCCATTCCTTGCCAGTGTGTTGAACGTCGCAGCACGCAGACTATATCGAAATACATTTCTTTGCCAATCACTGGGCAAATCTAAATTTCAGCAATGGAGTGAATACTTTCATGAGAGGGTAATTTTTCTCCATTTTTGGATTGTGTAATTCAATGAACTTTCCTGGTTTGGGACTTGCTGTGGGTTTAACTAAGATTTCTCTTTTGAGCATGTCGTGGGCCTCGAAGTCGGTGGTACGGATTACTTTCATTGTTATTTCCTGGAAGGGCGAGTAAGGTTGATTATGAGATTTCGTTCTACTCGTAAAGCACTTTTTTTGCAGGAGGGGTGACATATCCCCGTCGTCACTACTACTAGTCAGTGTGCAGATGCTGTTAAATTTAATCGTGTGTAAAGTGGGTCCATGCCTATGCATTATGGTGGTAGATGTAGTTTGTTAGTGTGCATTCTAATCATATCAAATATACCTCATGACTAAATAATTCGTGTGGAGAAGCCCAACGCTTATATAATCCGAATATAATCCGAATCCTTAATACATTTACAAGAAAGTTAAATTAATTTCTCATGAGTAAACTTATCTATTACAGACCATATTTCTGAAAGATTGAAATGAAGTAAAGTTATCCATTGCATGTTGATAAACAGGGCTTTATTAGGTGCAGATCATGATAAGTGGACCATAAAATGAAACCGGGAATTTGCAAATTACAGGATTTAAAGTAGCAGTTAGTTTTATGGCGAGACTGCAAATTAGATGCGCTTGTTATCGCGACTCAATGGCAAAATTATAGAGAGGATAGTAGAGGGAATAATTTACATAGCTCTTCCAGCCACGTTCTATCCCCATTTCATTACTGTAGGATCCTCTTAACAAAATTTAAGAGACTTTGAACATGATTCGTGAAAGAATTACAAGAGGTTTGCTTTTCTATGTGTCATGGCGAACGAACCGGGATGGGAGAACCACACCACGTATATTTCACTGGAAGCGGAAAATCTCCGTGCCGGTCATAGCAACAAATTTAACCTACCGCCACCGCCCGCGAAATAGAACGGCGATTTTGTTCTCGTTTCTTAGGACCACTATTACTGTTATTATTCAGATTGGGGCTAATAAAAGAGGTCCGGACGAGTGGATAGGATTGGAAATGAATGTAAACACATAACCGCAAACCATGACGCGAATAACACGTGTACGCCCGCCAAGTGATCCACATCGTTTCAGAGTGTAGTTCGGGCTGTGTCAGGCATAAATCATGCCGGACCACTCACGCACACCAGAAAATGTAGGTGTAGTTCATCAAAAAATCTTTCAGTTCTACCAAATCCACCCGACGCCTGTCGCAAGAGACCGGCATATCACATCGAACAAGCGGACGAATATTCCAACTGGTCGCAGCCCTAGCTGACCACCCAGATGTCAGTGGCGTTTGCGTAGAGCTGTCAGTGCTAACAGACAGGCAACACAGCGTGAAATAGCCGCAGAAATCAATGAAAGGACGACCGTTAAGACAAAGAAGCGAAATTTTGCGATAACAGGCTATGGTAGGAGACGGCCGACTGGAGTGCCTTTAGTAAGAGCACCACATCGTCCATAGTACTTCTCCTGGGCTCGTGACCATATCGTTTGGACCCTAAATGAGCGGAAAATCGTGACGCGCTCAAATGAGTCCTGATTTCAGTTGGTAAGCGCTGATGTTTAGGGTTCGAGTACAGCACAGACACCACGAAGCCGTGCACCATTGTCGTCAACAAGGCACTGCGCAAGCTGGCGATGGTTCCATATTGGTGTGGGCTGTGTTTACATGGAATGGACTGGGTCCTCAGGTCCATGTTAATCGATCATTGACTGGAAATGATTATGTTCAGCTACTTGGAGACCATTTGCAGTCATTCATGGTCTTTATGTTACAAAGATTAGAATTTTTATGGGTCACATTGTGCCATTTCAGGACATTGTGCAAAAATTCAAGTGAATGATTTCGTCATTCACATCGCCCGATTTTAATCCCGTCGATCATTTATGGGACATAATCGAGAGATCAGTTCGTGCAAAATATCTTGCATTGGTAACCTTTTTTTCAATTATCGACTGCTATTGACGCAGTATTTCTGCAGGAGACTACCAACGGCTTGTGGAGTCCATGGCCCGTCCAGTTAGTGCACAACGGCGGGCAGAAGAGGCCCGACAAGATAGAAAGCGGTTTCCCATGAAATTTGTCACCTTGGTGTATATAATTGGAGAAGAGATGAACAGGGAATCATTCTAGTCAGCCGGCCGGAGTGGTCAAGCGGTTATAGGCGCTACATTCTGGAACCGCGCGACCGATACGGTCGCAGGTTCGAATCCTGCCTCGGACATGGATGTGTGTGTTGTTCTTAGGTTAGTTAGGTTTAAGTAGTTCTAAGTTCTAGAGGACTGATGACCTCAGAAGTCAAGTCCCATAGTGCTCAGAGCCATTCATTCTAGTCACAATACGAGCAGCTGATGGAAAATATAGTGACATAAGCGACAGCGACTTTGGAAAAGGAGAGCTTGTTATGACTTGGTGCCAGGGAACAAGTCTCTCGGGCACGGCAAAGCTGGTCGGTTGTTCATTTTCCAGCTACATGTGTGCTACTGCCGTGGGCAACTATTGAAAGTGGGTAACGGACGTTGAAACCACGCGTATGGACCTCCAAGACTCATTACAGAATATGTATGATGGAGGCTTGTCCGTTCTGTAAAGCCAGATAGCTGGCAACTTGTGACAGATATGACACAATAAAATACTGGTTTAAATACGTATGTTTTGGAGTACATCTTTGTGTGCACATTGTCGAACAAATGGCACCACTCACCAAACGATCCACACTTAACCGAACAACATCGCAAACTACAATTTCAATTGGCACTGGGTCATCGAGACTAGACCACTGGTCGATGAAAATTTGTTGCCTCGCTGGATGATTCACATTCTGTGCTACACCGCGTCAAGCTGTCTCGATTCGCCATTCCAGGTGAACGGCACACGACGGTGCGAGGCAGAATTACCCTATGAGTGGAATCACCTGTGCTTCCATGGAATCTGTAATATTAATCGACGGTAACGCGACTGCTACGGAATAAATGGATATTATTGAAGGCGAGCTGCATCCGATCATGCTTCTTGTCTTTCCTGATGGCCATGGAATCTTCCGGCAGGATAACTATTCGTGTCTCAAGTGAGGACCAGTAGTTTCGGGAGCATGACGGTGAACTCGATTTGATGCGTTACCCAGCAAATTCGCCTGATGTGAACCCAAAGGAACACATCCGGAAGGCTGTCAGGCAGCAGCTTCACATGTCTTAAAACCTACCAAGCGGTTGACAAATGCAAGTCTGCGAGGGCAGTGTTATGCTAAGGGAACACTTACTAGGGCATCCATGGGATCTGTGGTGTTAGCTGGAGATACTGTGACAGCCGTGAACCTTAGTCCGAATAACCCACATGCTTTCATGCTTGGTGTCTTCCCTGAGAGTAGCCACATCTTACAGCACCATAGCTCTCCGTGTCACAAGGCCTTAATCATGCAGCCGTGTTTTGAGGGGCTTGACAGTGAACTCATCTTTATGTCTTGACCATCAAATTTGGTTGACCTGTGCCCGAAGGAAATATCTGTGGAGGTATTGGACGCCAGTTCCGTGGCTGCAATCCACCGGTCCGTTATATGCGAAAACTGCGTGACCCGTGGGCGATCTGGAAGACGTATCTTCAGAAACTAGTCAAGCACATATCGAAACCATGCCACGCACGATCGTTCCTGTAATTGGTACCGAAGGTGGATCAACACGTTTTTAAGAAGTTGTTCATAACGTTTTGGAACAGTGGAGCACATGTTCAGGCGTGGTAATGACCAGGGACCTCTTTTTTCATCACACAGTGAACGATCTTGCTGGTCAATCGTCTCTGTCAATTACATGTAAAACATATAGGACAAAACACAAAAATATCGAGTATAATATCACCGCTCAAAGATTTACGGATACTAGGAAAATTACCACCGAGTAGTGCCTGGCAGAAGGTTCATCGAATCAGTTTCACACAAATTTTTGGCGTTCCACTCTCTAACAGCGTGCGGGATAAACGACCACTTAAAACATTCCGTGGGAGTTCTGATTTCTTTTACTTTATTACAGTGATCATTTCTCTCTAGATAGTTAAGCGTCAACGAAATAGTTTCACATTCGGAGGACAAAGTTGGAGGCTAAAATTTCGTTAAAAGATCTCGCTGCAAAGATACACGCCTTTCTTTCAATGATTACCACTCGAACTCGTATAACAACCGTGACATTCTCTCCCCTAATTCACTATTTCACGATAATACTAAACGAGCTCCCTTCATTGAACTTTCTCGGTGTCCTCCGGCAGTTTCATCTGATAAGGATCCCTTACTGCATAGCAGTACTCTAGCAGAGCACGGACGAGCGTTGAGCAAGCAATCTCTTCAGTAGACCTGTTGCATCTTCTGTGTGTTCTGCCAATAATACGCAGTCTCTGGTTTCCATACCCACAACATTATCTAGGGGCTCGTTCCAATTTAAGTTGTTCGTAATTCCTAGGTATTTAGTTTAATTGACAGTCTTTAGGTTTGTATGATTTAACATCTAAGCGAAATTTAACGTAATCGTTTTAGTACTCTTATGGAAGACCTCAGATTTCTCATTATTGACAGTTAATTGCGACTTTTCGCAGTATGCAGTTATATTGACTAAAGCATTTTTCAATCGGTTTCGATCTTCTGATGACTTTACTAGACGGTAAATGACAATATCATCTCCAAACAATCTAAGACAGTTTTTGGAATTCCAACATACACCCTGCCACATACAGCGAAATACAGACGCAACTATAGACGTAAAAATGAACAGTCGATTTGTTTATACACTTGCCAAAATTCGAAACTTTTTGACGCTATTCCTAATGATTTGGGATCGTGAGACTTTTCCCCGGTATTTCCCTCGCACAAAGAGGAGCCTTAGCGTCGATTTTGTTCAGCGCTGACAAAGAATGAATACTAAAATATTCAGTTAATATAGAATCCAATCTCATTTCATACAGAAGATAAAGTTACAAATCCAATCTCAATACTCAGGGGTCGATAGTATGCATATTTATTAAATCGGTACACTTAATATGCTAATTCTGAGCTCATAAATAATTTTGTTCCATCTTCTCGCCCAACAGATGTGCTGCTGAAGTACAGGACAAATGGAACATAAAGTCAAATTAATTTTAATACCATCCAGTAATAGAGTGTTAAGGAAGCCCCAGTAGTGGGTTTGTTTTGGATGGGCTTCGCAGCCACGTTTTCAAGGAGGGAGACCTGTTTTGTTTTTGCAGGACATCCACGTGGTTCTCATTCAGAATGGAGTGAGTTAACGAGTATTTCGCTCTCATTTAAGTAATGGATGAAAGAGTCAGCCTTCAGGAATTGTGAAACGAACCCTGTCGTCCAGCGACTTGTGCACAAAGAGCGCACATTCGCCACAATATAAGGGAAATTCGCTGGCCGGAGTGGCCGAGCGGTTCTAGGCGCTTCAGTCTGGAACCGCGCGACTACTACGGTCACAGGTTCGAATCCTGCCTCGGGCATGGATGTCTGTTATGTCTTTTGGTTAGTTAGGTTTAAGTAATTCTAAGTTCTAGGGGACTGATGACCTCCGATGTCAAGTCCCATAGTGCTCAGAGCCATTTGAATTTGGGGAAATTCACAGGCGTCTATTGTCCTGAATGAGGCCCAAGCACTATAGTGTGCGAGTCAGACAGACGAGAACCTACGTCACAGGGTAACCCCGTAGAAGCTGTTTTTGGCCAGGGAGACCAATTCAGGGAATGAAGCCACAGTAATATTAATCTACCATCCTTCATAAATATTCATGGTGATCTCTATAAAACTTGAATATATATATATATATATATATATATATATATATATATATATATATATATAATAGTTTAGGACTTAGTGTTAAAGTGAAATTACCAAGTTTTGTAACAAAGACGTGAATACTAAAATCTGAACGCTCTGGTCGGTCTTAACGATCGACATTTCATATGGAAGCGCATCATTAAATGACAAATGTTATAAATATCATCTGTCACTTTATTTGTTTGAAAGATATAGTAAATTTAAACTATCAGTATTTTCAGTTAAGCATCAGATCATCATTTCCTCCACACAAAACACATTGAACGATGTCAGCGTGACACTTTATTGAATCATAAGTTAATAGAATATTTGTTGTAAAGCTTAGTGGATAATAGCTACTTTTGTTCTTTATTTATTTATCTGAAAGCACATTGGTGCAAGGCTACTGGCCTTTGCATTCAAAGCTAAGAAGGAAATTGTATTGGTTTTACGTAAAAGAATTTAACATTTTTTGTGTAACGGATATTATTGTTACTTTATTTAGAACGTGAAAGTGGTGAAGCTTTGATTATTTAAATATGTTAAAATGTAAAATAATCTAGAATCAGATGTAGCCAATCAGATGGACTGCTTCAGGAAAGGGAACTGCTCTAGTCAGTTGAGCGAGGATGTTCGGCACACGGGAAACGAAGCCGGGGACGGGCAGAGAGACAGTTCTGGTGGAGATGCGAAAGTGGAAAAAAAAAGGTTCAAATGGCTCTGAGTGCTATGGGACTTAACATCTGAGGTCATCAGTCCCCTAGTACTTAGAATTACTTAAACCTCACTAACCTATGGACATCACTCACATGCATGCCCGAGGCGGGATTCGAACCTGCGACATTATTCTATCAAAATCGCAACTGTGTGACCTACATCATTTATGGGTAGTTAATTAAGCTCCCGATATTATTATTATTGTTGTTATATTAAAATTGTATTGTTTCATGCAATTTCGCATATTTGTCATCAGCCAGACAATTTAACCAAAGGATCACAACTGTGTAATTTAGGGCATGTAATACGACACCTGCGGTTCAACCCCTAGACGAGTTTGAGCCAAGACATTTCGACGAAGAGGAACCGCATGTGAGCCCTAACATCTTTGGGATGTTAGCTCGCAAAGGCCAACCTACGAGTCAGGGAGTTCCCCCTTGCCCGCCTCCAATAAAGCCGTAAGAAAGATTATTACAGCCTCCCCAGTAAGGTTGCCTGAGTCAACTACTGTTTTGCTATTGTGCACACACCAATGAAGCAGTGAAACTAATGGAAGCATGCTCTCCAACCTCAGTCTGAAGCAGGTTCGCATCGATGAAATATGTTTCTTCGATCACTCGTAAGAATTAGCGTAGAAGTTCGCTCCCATCTTTGCTTACCCTCTGTAACTTTGAAGTCAGTTGTGTTTAGCGACATTCCAGTAAAAATTCGGCCGCATCACGAGAGTATTAACACATCTGCTGTGATCAGCAAAATTACGCGCGAACGCAATCTGCTCTGCTTGGCGACTGAACAACACACATCGATACTATTTATGTAAGATTTGCTGCACATCCAAGCCTTTGCATTCCTCAAAGTTTTTTCGTACACTTTTACTATTTAGAGCTCCGGACGTCTACCGCAGTCCTCTTCACCCCCCCCCCCCCAACCCCCCGCTGTCCCAGACCGAACCCAGGATTACTGTGCGGTTCGGCCCCCGGTGGACTCCCAGGGAACGCCTCACAGCAGACGAGTGTAAGCCCTATGTTTGTGTGGTAGAGTAATGGCGGTGTACGCGTACGTGGAGAACTTGTTTGCGCAGCAATCACCGAAATAGTGTAGCTGAGGCGGAATGCATTCGCCGAGGCAGATGGAAAACCGCTGAAAAACCATCCACAGACTGGCCAGCTCACCAGACCTCGACACTAATCCACCGGGCGGATTCGTGCCGGGGACCGGCGCTCCTTCCCGCACGGAAAGCCGTGCGTTAGACCGCACGGCCAACCGGGCTGACTATTCCCGTATTAATAGCACAATAAAATATACATCACTGATTACGTTTTTGTAACTATATAAAAATCCGTCTCCGTAGTTGAATCATCAGCCTGGCAGCCATGCAGGGATCCTATGTTCGAATTCCTTGATGGCAGGACAAGGACGGGGTGCGTTTCGCCTCGTGATGTCAACGGAGAAGCTGCTTGCTCGAGTAGTAGCGGCACCAGCTCTGCTGAGCCGGCAACGGCCAGGCGGGCGGTGTGTTGATCCCAGCCGCATTCACACAACGCCGTTCGCTGATGGACGACACGGCCGTCGGTCGGATCCGGGTTCGTCTGTGGCCAGAACAACGATATTTGTTACCATTATATAGTAATAAATGTATGAAACTCCTTTTATTCATTCATCGTTTGAGATTTACGGTTACACATTATAAATCTGTCAAAATAAACTATTCAGACACCGTAATTAGTTTTCCCACACCAGCAATAATTTCATACTTTACAGCAGTTAAGCTTCACGATTAGCAGATGTGTAATTATCGTGATCAGTGTTGCGTAGTCTTCCGTAAGCAACCAGATATAGAACGTTCTGGTACTAGTTATAAGACGAAGGCAGAAGTTTATAAAGATTAAACTGATAGACTCTTGCATCGCATGTTTTTATTATACATGGTGAGCAATTAAAAGTGGACAGGGGAACAGAGTTCCAGGGTCAAAGAAGCACACCAGAGGAAAGGAAATACAGTACCAAGCTGACTATAGCAGATGTTGAAAGGACCACCACTCATCTCTTGCCAATTTTGGGCGCTGGTGAGCAAGTTACTGAAGGTGGACCGAAGCTGGACAGCTGGAGCTGCTGCAGTCTAATTCAAAATATTCTGCTGCTGTTTTTGAAGACTACAGTGGTTGTCGCGATACACCATAGACTTGAGGGATCCCCACACAAAGTAATCTCACACTGACAGATCAGGTGATCTGGGTGGTCAGCTAGCGCTGCGACCAGACTGCAGATGCACGTGGAATATTCGCCCGCATGATCGATGAGATATGCCGGTATCTTGCGACAGGCGTCGGGTTGATTTGGTAGAACGGAAAGATTTTCTGATGTACTGCACCTACATTTTCTGGTCTGCTTGCGTGGTTCGGAATGATTTTTGACTTCTTCCTCCCCGATCGATCGTTAAGTGAAGACTGTTGGCCACTGCGTTGTCCGTGGTGAGAGGAAAGGCCTGAAAATTGGTATTCTCGACACGCTCTTGACACTGTGGATTTCGGAAAATTGCATTCCCCAACGATATCCTAAACTGAATGTCCCACGTAACTAGCTGCTACTTTCATTCAAGTTCAAAGTCTGTTAATTTCCGTCGTGCGATCATAATCACGTTGGAAACGTTTTCACATGTATCACCTGAGTACAAATGATAACTCCGCCAATGCACTGCCCTATTATATCTTGAGTACGCGATACTACTGCCATCTGTTTGTGTGCATGTTCCTGTCCCATGACTTTTGTCACCTAAGTGTGCTTTCCTAACCGCGTTACGTGCCTGCAGAGCCATCACACGACACTTAGTTTCGCAGTGGGCTGGAGCCACAATGCCCAGGCTGATGAGTGTGTTTTGTTCGCTAACGCTTACGATGTTTAAATGACGCATCAATCACTGGTTATCTCAAAAACTGTCTTATTCTTGCGGTCAGAACAGTGAGTAGGCAATTGGACTTCGTTTTAGTTAAGATACGACGTCGGATTGCTTATTATAATATCTGTTTGTGCAAAGTAAAAGCCATCGATGGCACAAAAGTTAGCTGTCACACTCTATTCTCACTGTGTAAACGTTGTACAGCTGCCTGTCAACAGGCTGTGCAGCGATCTACTCCAGTTTCATTCTCAGCCAGCCTCTTTTGCTCTTTGTCACAATTGCCCGTAGCAGATTCATCACAAGGCAAAACACGCTATATTCATCTCCGAACATAATGCATTTGGCCAACAACGCTGAAAGGAAACTCTTGACTTACGTAAGAAGGTGAATCATATGATAAAGACATGAATGATATGACAAATGAAAACGCCTTATTAATTTTACTACTGAAATATTACTGAAGGAAATTAATAATTAACGTTCCAGTCGAAGTGTACTGCCCATTGCAATTCTACTTAAATTCATGGAATTTTATCGAGAAATTATTTTTCCTTTATTAAGGATCTTTTACAGCTCTATGTATTTGTTATATCAGAGATTTTGTCACTGGCGCGAGGCCACATACCAGTGCTTGTTTCACGAGTTATTCTGTCCTTTGTCATTCTGGGTTCCAATCAGCTAGTGAGTAATACGAATTTTCGGTACTGCTGTGATTGTTCATATTTTGCGCACAAAGGAATGAATTGTCAATTCAGGACTTGAGCTTTGAGTACATTTATTTATATAGAAGGCACAACACCAAGCCATTATTAAACTAATTTATGGTTGTTAAGATACTTCAAGTGGTGCTGACGCCGCGAGAGAATTATTGTATAGTTCTCCTCACATTTCTACAAAATTAAATCAAACGGACCTGCTCAATTATATTTAGAAATGAAGTAGCGACAATGCTGCTGATTGTTAGTCGTCCTTCTAGATTGATAAAAGAGAATTTCTCTTAATATTACTTCCAATTATATTTTATTACCTAGCACATACGAGGGCTTCTCAGGAAGAAGAGAACGTTTAGGCATTAAAAAATTTATGTACAATACATTTTATTATATACATGTGAAAGAGCGACTGACATACTACTTTTCCACATAATCACCAAATACATTAGGCATTTATCACAGCGGTGGACAAAATTTGAAATACCTTCATCGTAACATTCTGCCACCCGAGTCTTCAGCCAGTGAGTCACGTCCACCTGGAGTTCCGCGTCGTCATTAAAGCGCTGCGTTGCAAGCCAGTTCTTCATCTTGGGAAACAAGTGGAAGTCGCTTGGTGCAAGATCGGGGCTGTAGGGCGGATGAGGGAAAATTTCCCATTTGAATGAATTACGGAGTTCTTTAGTGCGGTTTGCCGTGTGAGGTCGGGCATTGTCGTGCAAAAACAAATATTAGGACGCCACCTTTCCTCGCCGTTTGTTTTGAACTGCTCTTCTAAGGCTGTGCAAAGTATGACAGCACTGGGCAGAATTTATGATTGCTCCACGTTCGAGATAATCCACAAGAAGCACCTTGTCTATCCCAAATCGCTGTCGCCATCGGCTTTCTTGCTGAAACGGTTTGCAAACATTTTCTTGGCTTTTGCGGGGACCTTGTGTGCCCCCACTCCATGGACTGTAATTTTGTCTCGCAAGTGACGTGTTTCACCCAAGTCTCGTCACCTGTTACGATTCGTTACAGTAATGAATCACCACGTTTGTTGTCGGCATCCAGAAATGTCAACGTTGCCCCCATTCGCTGTTCTTTTTGGTGCTCTGAAGCATTTTGGGCACCCATCGGTCACAAAATTGTGGTAGCCTAGCTTTTGACTGACAATTTCAAACAACAAAGTCGGTGAAACTTGTGGAGAAGAAAGCGAAAGCTCCGTTATTATGATACGACGGTTTTCACCAATCGTTTCATCAACTTCAGTCACAATGCTCGGGCGTCCACTCTTCTCTTCATCATGGACGTTGGTTCGGCCATTTTTAAACCGAATGTACCATTTCCGGACCGAACATTCACTCATTACGTTGTTTCCGTACACTTCGCACAGTTCACGACAAATTTCTATACGTTTTAGATTTTTTGCCAACAAAAACCCTATCATAGACCGCACCTCACAACTGGCGGGATTCTCGATTGCAGCGCACATTTAAAAATCGAATAAAGAAAAAACCAGACGCGCAGAGACGTTCTCGCCGTCACGGATGGGTGCCGATTGAGCTGCCGAGCAATCACATACCAAAACATACCCGATCGGCGCGCTCCTAGTGGCGTCAGACGGAAACGTTACCTACTTTCTGAATAGCCCTCGTAGATATATTATACAGGGTTTTTCACAAATAGTGTGACACCCTTCTAGAGGTTGTAGAGGGGATTTAGCAGATCGAGTTTTACCTAGGAGGCCATGACCGGAAAGGCCGGGCGCGGTGGCCGTGCGGTTCTGGCGCTGCAGTCCGGAACCGCGGGACTGCTACGGTCGCAGGTTCGAATCCTGCCTCGGGCATGGGTGTGTGTGATGTCCTTAGGTTAGTTAGGTTTAAGTAGTTCTAAGTTCTAGGGGACTTATGACCTAAGATGTTGAGTCCCATAGTGCTCAGAGCCATTTGAACCAAGCCATGACCGGAAACGTCATCCAACGACGTCACAGAGCGCCAATGCAATAGGCGCAGGCGCCTATGAAAATATGTGTGCACGGGATGATTTTACAAACTTTCTAGAATATTTTTATCAATTTGAGGTACCGGCAAAGAACCAGTCAAAGTTATATGCGAAAACCGTTCTGATAGCTCTGACAGTGGAATACATATAATGGCACTATTTTTTTTTAAGACTGTACGTTAGGCAACTTTCAGAAATGGCAGTTTGGACCAAAACAGGGAAAAAATTTCCAGTAAACATGGGTTTTAAAATGCTTACATTAAGAGCTATAAGCCCTCTTTCAATAGAGGAGATGTGTTTCACACTAGCTCAAACGATATGCATTTTAGAGCCAACGTTTACTGGACATTTTTTCCTTGTTTTGGTACATACTACCAGCTCTGAAAGTTGCTTATAACTTTCGGCTAGTCCGTTTCCCCCCCCCCCCATCATCCTTCGCAATTTCTAATATTATGACGGAATCGCCCTGTATATACATACATTTACAGGCATTGGTTCCTACAACTTTGACGCTGTCTAGTGTCATTGGATAGCATTTCCGGACGTGGTTTCCTAAGTAAAACTTCATCTACTAAGTCCCCTCACGACTTCCAGAAGTGTGTAACATGAATTATGGAACACCCTGTATATTTTATCTAACTACGGCACCTCACAAGCCAAATCAGAGACCGAATTTGTTCTGGCGTAACCATAAGTACCGGAACGAAGACGAGAAACTCAAGACCAGAGAAAGCGGTGAAACGACGTCGGCCAATGGTGCGCTGATTAGGACCGCGCCCCGACAGGAGCGACACATGCTAGAAGTGAATATAAGCTTCTGCCGGACTATGCCGGACAATTAATGCTCAGATGGGTTCAGTATATGGACATTAGTGGACAAGGTTCGTCGAGCAGTACTAGTGACGTGTGTCAAACTTGCAGGAACATTTCATAGCCCAGAATATTATTGTTTGCTTGTCGCCCGATACCGACTTCTTGTAAATCTCCAAGTTAAGTATGTCAAATCTGCTTCATAGAAATAAAACTACGAATGTTATTTGATTAACTGTTGTATAGCATTCCGAGAACGCCACATCCCTTAGGCACCCTATACGAGACGAGTGGACAAGGCCCAACAGAAGTAATCAAGGTTAAGTTACTTGAGGCAATCAACTCTGTTGTCTTTAGTTATGGTGATCATGTTTACATGTTAAACAGAAGTCTACTCACCTGCGATGACTTCACAGCACTGATCTCAGTTAGATGATACCTCGTAGCTCTCTGTCTGCTCCGATAGAATTCTCAGCCAGATTTTTGTAACGGTCAGAGTCAGTAATTTACAATGTCTCATGGAGTTAAAACAAAACCTATCGTTCAAATTTTTGTTGTGAAGTATGTATTCCAAGGAACATGATACGGTTCGTAAATGCGGTTATAAACCATCACTGTATCGTTAAGGTCAGTTAATTAAATGACCTTTTAGCAAGTTCTTCAAGCTGCAAGGGCGTTTCTGAAGATGGTGGCAGTCCCTTACTACCATGTGACGCAGTAAATTGGAGCCATCTCTGATTGCCAGACTCTTAGTACCCATCAAATCCACGCAGGCTAGGTATTGCGAGCTTCTTTACCACGTAAGTTAGTATTTTAGTCATTTCATGGAAACCCCAAATTACACTTCCTTCCTGAATTGGGGATGAATGTACGAAATTGCAGTAACTTCTATTTTGTGGAACGTGACTCTTTATGTACTACATGTATTAAAACATACTACACAAAAAGTATTTAGTTTTTTGCTTAATGATACCTGGTTTACGATTTTTTAAAATGCTGGTAATTATTTTCTGTTGTATCATTCAGATGTAGATGTACGTTTCAACAGCGACTTGTGCTTTTGGTATGCTTTAGATTCTTTGATCTATAAACATCGATTTTACCTAAGTGAAGTGTTTTAGAGATGAATGACGTTGGCAGATTGGTATAACGCGGATCTCCGTATTTTCTATGATGGCCAGCCGTTTGAGATAGGGTACCTCCCTTCTCAGTTATGGTTGCTGTACGACGAACTGAAACTTGCCAAAAGAGTGTTTTCTAAATGACGTCGTTTGTGAAAAGTTACACTTCTTTTTGGATTCTCCCCACCTGCCTTCCTCAAATTTACATTTATGCAATCTGTCCACAACAGTAAATCTCAGATTTTTACGATATCGGCTAAAGTAAATCGTTTTCTTTTTTTTGTGTTTTCACTCATTATTTACAACGCCTGGGATCAACGGCTGGTAGTATAAGCCTTACGGACAAATTGTAATCTTTTTTGATCTCGTTCACTCGTCTCCCATGTGACTGTAAGTGATGAACTGAACAAGTATATTTAAACTTCTTCCCCCTCTCCATACGATACTGGAAAGGGAAGAGACCCTAACATACCGTACAGTGTTACGTGCCTTCGCAGTGGTTCACAGAAAACGTCTGTAAATGTAAATGAAGATATGTTTATGTTAGGCTTTTAATTTACTATCAAGTCCCGCCATAATGTAGTTATAATAATGAGATAAATGCAAAGGGTGTGGATACAAACCATCGTCGCTTGTTGACTACGTAGGTTCAGCGTCGTCCCTAGTTAGAGTTTTTTCTTTTTCTTCATAGACTTAACCTTATCAGAAGAGAAAGCTTATCGTTGTAAACATTATTTATGTAATATTCAACTCACGGTAAGGGCGTGTCCATTGATTCTCCGACTGCGCTGCTCCAAAGACATTCCATAGATTACGTGTTATAACAAACGTTTTATTAACGAATTTTAGTTTTATTGCTGATTGAAAACTTTGCTTGTTTCTTCGTAATATGCGATTTTCTTTTGAACTATTCACTTACAAGCTTTGTTTAAAATTACTTTCATGCTTTAAAATTATTTCAGTATTTATGTCGTTTTAGGTAAAACAAAATCTCAAGAGTCATTCACTAATATTCTTATTTTTCTTAGAACATTATATTTTATAACATGTATTTCGATCGGAGTATATAATAAAATATTCTTGTGAATCATCTTTGTAAACTTCACTATTGATCACACACAGTACACAATAAAACTTAAAACCGAATCAGATGTGGTATCCTATTTTGAAAGCCGCCGTTATCTTGACAGATAAAACTTAGCAGATCAGTAGACGGGCATTGGCGGATTCTTTTGGAATCTCACGGCTTATTATGCATTTAAAATACTGTGTTTCTTTCAGTTTTAACAATGTACGATAATTCAATATCCGTGACACAAACGAGTGCTGCGACTTCTCCTATTGTCTGGTTGTCGCCTGGTAGTTCTCCGTTTCACACCATTCACAAAGCTATGCGATGGTTGTCTCATCCACTCTGATGGGCTGACGCGTAACAGAATACGTAAACGAAGTTACGTGGTTTAATTTACTGCTTTGAACAATGTGTATTAAACACATTGTTTGAAAAGAACAAAAAGTCCCCTAAAGTCGCTCACCGCTACAGGAACACAGTGCTCCTGAAAGTCTGACACACACAGCGATTTACACCGAACGTATCGTTTACCTTCTTTTTACTTTAGCGCTGTAAAGTAACTGATAACCTGTAGCGAAAAATACACTAGCGTGTAAAACTCAATGAGGCGTGAGGTGTTCCTGCCACTGCACGTAGGTAGCTAGATGGAACTTCGGCAATACGTAGGAAGAACCGCTACAGTACGGTTCAGAAAGTAACTGTAAGGCATATGCAATGAGACAAACAGACATGACACTTTTATTCAAAGACATTAATCATAGAGGGGGGACGGTGGGGGGGGGGGGGGGCAGTGGTTCTAAATAGTGTGTGTGTGTGTGTGTGTGTGTGTGTTTTGTCATCACCACATCAGTGCACATCAGTACACGCTCCGTAGAGTGCTGCGCAAGGGTGGTACGGAGTGTTGTGGTAGGACGTTCCATTCTCCCACCAGCACGATCAAGAACAGCTCGATGGCCATTGGTGCACGTGAATGAGTTGCAATAAGTCTCAGTGCCGCTTCCCACATGTCCTCTATGGGATCTAAGGCGGGAACGGGTTGGCTAGTCAGTTTGCAGAATATCCTGTCTCTCCAACCAAGAACTTCTTCAACAGCGTTGTTATTGGAACCGTCGGAAACCTTGCCGCCGATTTACGGGTGCCAACGGAACTAACGTGCTACTTGTCGTGCCACTGTGGAACGTGATAATGCGTCCCTTGCAGTCCTGTTAAATTTTGTTGCAAATGCACCCGCTGTTTGACGTGGAATCCCTCTCGCCCGTTGCACAATGTAGCGCTCATCTTATGCTGTATTTGACCGTGATCGACCACCTTTCCTCCTTGCGGTAGCAATGCTTGTGGTTAGCAACACTGCCCACGCAGGTGTGACTATGTTATTGGGCCGCTCACGTCACACTTGGCCCTTCTCGCAGGTCCGGTAAGAAGACACCTAGACATTGTCTCCGTCCCACGTTTTAATGAAAAACACCACCACAGTGCCCCGTAACTGATCGCTGATTGCCGGCCGGACAGGCCGAGCGGCTCTAGGCGCTTCAGTCTGTTACCACGAGACCGCTACGGTCGCAGGTTCGAATCCTGCCTCAGGTATGAATGTGTGTGATGTCCTTAGATTAGTTAGGTTTAAGTAGTTCTAAGTTCTAGGGGACTGATTACCTCAGATGTTAAGTCCCATAGTGCTCAGAACCATTTGAACCATTTGATCGCTGATTGAAACACACTGTCTTTTCCTATTGCTTCAATTGGGTCGTGGTGAGTGGCGAGCCCCATTTCCTGCTGTAGTCACAGTTGCCCCGTGCCGTGTGCCGACCACATTTCTGTGGACGACAGGGAGCCCCGTACTTTCATCCATTTCCACCGAGTAGTTAATATACACTCCTGGAAATTGAAATAAGAACACCGTGAATTCATTGTCCCCGGAAGGGGAAACTTCATTGACACATTCCTGGGGTCAGATACATCACATAATCACACTGACAGAACCACAGGCACATAGACACAGGCAACAGAGCATGCACAATGTCGGCACTAGTACAGTGTATATCCACCTTTCGCAGCAATGCAGGCTGCTATTCTCCCATGGAGACGATCGTAGAGATGCTGGATGTAGTCTTGTGGAACGGCTTGCCATGCCATTTCCACCTGGCGCCTCAGTTGGACCAGCGTTCGTGCTGGACGTGCAGACCGCGTGAGACGACGCTTCATCCAGTCCCAAACATGCTCAATGGTGGACAGATCCGGAGATCTTGCTGGCCAGGGTTGTTGACTTACACCTTTTAGAGCACGTTGGGTGGCACGGGATACATGCGGACGTGCATTGTCCTGTTGGAACAGCAAGTTCCCTTGCCGGTCTAGGAATGGTAGAACGATGGGTTCGATGACGGTTTGGATGTACCGTGCACTATTCAGTGTCCCCTCGACGATCACCAGTGGTGTACGGCCAGTGTAGGAGATCGCTCCCCACACCATGATGCCGGGTGTTGGCCCTGTGTGCCTCGGTCGTATGCAGTCCTGATTGTGGCGCTCACCTGCACGGCGCCAAACACGCATACGACCATCATTGGCACCAAGGCAGAAGCGACTCTCATCGCTGAAGACACGTCTCCATTCGTCCCTCCATTCACGCTTGTCGCGACACCACTGGAGGCGGGCTGCACGATGTTGGGGCGTGAGCGGAAGACGGCCTAACGGTGTGCGGGACCGTAGCCCAGCTTCATGGAGACGGTTGCGAATGGTCCTCGCCGATACACCAGGAGCAACAGTGTCCCTAATTTGCTGGGAAGTGGCGGTGCGGTCCCCTACGGCACTGCGTAGGATCCTACGGTCTTGGCGTGCATCCGTGCGTCGCTGCGGTCCGGTCCCAGGTCGACGGGCACGTGCACCTTCCGCCGACCACTGGCGACAACATCGATGTACTGTGGAGACCTCACGCCCCACGTGTTGAGCAATTCGGCGGTACGTCCACCCGGCCTCCCGCATGCCCACTATACGCCCTCGCTCAAAGTCCGTCAACTGCACATACGGTTCACGTCCACGCTGTCGCGGCATGCTACCAGTGTTAAAGACTGCGATGGAGCTCCGTATGCCACGGCAAACTGGCTGACACTGACGGCGGCGGTGCACAAATGCTGCGCAGCTAGCGCCATTCGACGGCCAACACCGCGGTTTCTGGTGTGTCCGCTGTGCCGTGCGTGTGATCATTGCTTGTACAGCCCTCTCGCAGTGTCCGGAGCAAGTATGGTGGGTCTGACACACCGGTGTCAATGTGTTCTTTTTTCCATTTCCAGGAGTGTATTACGGTACGGTCGTCCTCAAGTTTGGCAGAGCAGTGAATTTGGACCAGTAGGACAACCCCGTAGGCGACCAGAAAAAGCATCATTCCACAGGAACAGCAGAGGAAAGTGCAATGGTATTAGCACCACATTAGGAAGGTGTTCCTTGATATACGTGCTACAACACTACTAGGAAACGCGTACGAAAGGTGGTGTCGTGTCGACATCAGTTCTGTTGTAAACGACCCTTGTGTGACACACAACAAACACTGTGCGTGCAGCAGTTAAAGCGTCCAAAACTCGTCGGAAGCTTTTGGGTCCGAACTCTGTCGTTGCTAACAATTTGCCGCACGAGCAGCGGGGATTCCGGACCGAAGTCCACGGCGAGCAGCCGCATTGCGGAAGAGCTGGGGGTGTGAGGGTGAGTCTGAGGGAGGAGGGCTGCAGATCGCCACCCGACAGCGCAGCTCGGAGCGCCGCCTATTGTTCCGGGCTGGCAGCCGCAGCCGACACTGAGAACTGCCTCCACGCCTCGGTATGCCGGCTTCCGAGGAGCGCAGTACCGGCTGCCGCCCGCACTTGCTGACCACGGAACTGGAACCTGCTAAGCGATAAGTACTCTACTTGTATAGGTCTCTTTATATAACTACATTCGCTGTTTCAATGAGTGGTTTATATTTCCGATTTCTGGCCATACACTTCTTGCATGGTCTTCTAGAATATCGTTTTCGCTGTGATTTGTCGTTCAGTATTTCGTGTCGTGACGAGTGTGACACACCGCTAGGAAGGCCCCTGGTCACGATGGCATTCAAAACCGTGTCCTCCAGGAGTTCACGCATCACGAATGCCATACTCAAACACCAACACTTCCCGCCTTTTGGAAGACGGCCAAGGTCCTGATGTTCAGGAAGCCGGGGAAAGACCACTCCCTCCCACAAAACTACCAACCCATCAGTCTGCTGAGCGCGC
The DNA here is from genome assembly GCF_023864275.1 of Schistocerca cancellata. Classification (NCBI taxonomy): domain Eukaryota; kingdom Metazoa; phylum Arthropoda; class Insecta; order Orthoptera; family Acrididae; genus Schistocerca; species Schistocerca cancellata. Next base: position 269,308,484 of record NC_064634.1, read on the forward strand.
TCAGCAAGATGGTTGAGAAGGTAATACTAAAACGACTCACTAGGCACTGTACCACAAACGACACACTGAGGATGGAGCAATTCGGTTTCAGGAATCACCACTCAACAACACAACAACTCCTCCGCGTCGTTGGATACATAACACACGGATACAACACAAACAAAGCAAATGGGGCGGTGTTCCTGGACATCGAAAAGGCTCTCGATCGTCTATGGCACAACGGCCTAATACGCCAACTCAGTGACGCAGGGTTCCCCGACGGGCTCGTACGTCTCATACGCCCATATCTCACGGACTGGAGTTTCAACACCGACGTGCAGGGCAAACAATCGACACGACACGGTATCCAGGCAGGAGTACACCAAGGAAGCATCCTAGGACCCTTACTGTTTAACCTCTACATTAACGACCTCCCAGCTACACACAACACGACGGTAGCAATCTAAGCGGATGACACCGCCATCCATGCGCAAGACTGGAAGCCGTCTAACATTAACTGACGTCTACAGACTGCACTCAGAACGGCAGAGCCTTGGCTGGTGAAATGGCGTTTTAGAGTAAACGTCGACAAGTGCGAAGCAGTTCTGTTCACTAGAAGACCGAAGCTACTTCGCAAACATCAACACTGCTACCCAATAACACTACATGCACGCCCAATACGTTTCCGCGAGAGGGTCAAATACCTCGGTGTCTGGCTGGACCGGAAACTACTCTTGGGGGACCACATTCAACATGTGACCAACAAAGCAACCGTGACGCTCCAACAACTCTACCCTATGCTTAACAGGCGTAGCACACTGAACAGGGGGGTGTCCAGGTCCCAGTACATGACACTTATTCGACCCCTGATGACGTACGCAGCCCCTGTCTGGGGATACGCTGCGCCCACTCGCCTGCGCCGTCTGCAGCTCATACAGAACAAAGTACTCCAAATCATAAGCAACGCTCCGCGCTACACACGCATCGCGGACCTTCATCGGGAATATCAGCTAGATACCATCTTGCAGGTATTCCAAAAACTCTCCACACGACTGTAGACTGTACAATAACACGAGACACTCGGGCAAACCGTTTATCCTTTACCTGGGTAACTACGACAACAACCATAGATGGAAGCATGACAGACCAAAGACACTATTGGCAAGGAGCTAAACATCTATGGTCCACAGCACGATAACACGAAAGTACTGGCGAGCCAATGCAACACAGCTACTACTGGTAAACTCAGACCGCAGGGAAACCGTACTGTACACAGCACGCAAACCAGCCACACACACATCCTACACTGTCTGTGAGCCGATCTATGACCGATCGCTCACTAATGTATAACGACTGCATGGGGGCTTTGTTAAATAAAAAAAAATGCAAATATTTTTAGTAGCTGTAAGTCCGATTACTCAAGTCTCGTAAACGGCTGGCCCTGTCTAGTTTTAGCACGCAATCTGACTGCTTAGAATGACAAGAAAGAATGTAAGGAAATTTCTGTTAGCACAATTAATTAATTAAGTCCCCGGCAACTATAAAACCTACGATACAACAAACACAAGTGTAGCTGTTCTGTATGTGGAAGTATGACTCAACGCACATCTGGCACGGTTCTTCTTCAACAAGGCAAGAATTTTTAAATACCAATTATACTGACGTGATAAAAGAAAATTAGAAATAGTATAATTGCGCAAGAAAATCAGAATTACACTCTAATACAAGAACACACGCCAGATGCTTTGTTGACTGAACCTGTAATGACACATTATTCAGGTCACTGAAAGAATAAAAGAATAAAAGAAAATACCTCCATATATATTGACGAAATGCACTCTGACCATTACAATATCTCCATTAGAACAACATCTGCTATCTCTCCCATCAAACCACTGCATAAAACATGGAACAACTCTCTCCACTACCACATCTCACTCTGTCTTCACGACAAGCAGTGTCCACCACAACTTCTCGGTAAGAACTGCCTGTCGCTGCGTCTCAATAATCACTGCCAGTGGAGGCGGCGGAACAATACTCTCTGGCGCGATTTCTGGCGCTGTGGCTCAGTGTAGCCACCTTTCATATGCCCTTCCTCCACGGGCTAGAATTTGATGGTATTTTTGCCAGCATTGGTGGTGAAAATACCACCAAATTCGTCAAAAAAAATACAGACAAAAATAAAAGATAACATTAATACGTAAGTATCATATAACTAGATAAAATTTTGGCTTTGCACTGACCTTACAATAGCGTAATATATAAAATACAGTAAGGAATACAAATTCTTTCATACATATGACTTTACATAATAGTTTACACAAATATCATGTGGTTAAACAATTCAATCGATAGCGTCAGCAATGACGAATATGAGCAGGTAAGAGTCTTATAACTTTTCACAAACAGTAATACACAAAAAATCAGTTTATACAAATATTCACATAAAATGTTTTCATAACAAGTGGTTGACAGTTCCAGCAGTAGCACCCAGCAATGTTGAGTAGGTGCAGACACCATCAGGTGACATCATTTCAGTAGAAGCAGTCCATCAGTGGCACCCAGCATTGTGGAACAGGTGCAGACTCCAGCAGGTGACATCATTTCAGTAGAAGCAGTCCATCAGTGGCACCCAGCATTGTGGAACAGGTGCAGACTGCTACAGGTGACATCATTTCAGTAGAAGCAGTCCATCAGTGGCACCCAGCATTGTTGAGTAGGTGCAGACACCGACAAATGACATTAAACAACTATCACTGATCACACTGTTCCTCAGCAGAAATTAAACATGTCCTAGTGGCACCAATCATGTAGAAAAAGTACAAGTAACAGTCCATAATATTTACTATCACTAATCAGATAGTTCAAGCATGAACAATAGTTTGAATGCACATACAAATGCTTTTACAATGCTCTTACACTAAACATACAAATCATAACAAACACACAAATGATATCAGATAATTGTCATATTGCTATTACAAATACACAAACATCAGTAAACCTATAATATTTATGGGTGTCAGTGCAAGCCACTACAAACAAATAAAATAATATTTAGGAGATAGGTGGGTAGGATTAGGAAAGGAAAACACACAAAACACACTCACTCATCTTTCATCCACATTAAGTACTACTGTGTAATTGAATAGTGTTAACTGTGTGAATCCACTTCTGTCAAAATTTCATGTTCATCATGTGTATCAAGTAGTAGTGACAGCAATGTATAACAGTCAATAATAGTTAAGTCAACGTCATAGTCATCATGTCAAGACCAATGTTTGCCAAGCCAGATCAAAATGTACGGTTGCTGAACAACTGTCAGTGTGCCAAGATATGCAACTTCCTCTCTCCAAAAAAAAAAAAAAAAAAAAAAAAAAAAAAAAAAAAAAAAAAAAAAAAAAAAAAAATACATACTGCTTAGTGATTTAACAAAGTGTGTGTAGACAATCTTCCTTCCATTTTAGTGTTCTAGTCTGCTATCTTCATCCTCCTTGTTCCATATAGACCAACAAAAAAAAAATATATATGCACCTCACTTATTTTACCTTTTATACACCATAACTCCAATCAACTTCATATAATCTCAATACCTCCATAATACCTCTTCAATACGTCGATACATATAAACCTTATTGCCAGTATCATTTCACTTCCATAACAACTCTTTCCTCTAGTCAGTCTCCTCGATCGAGTACAGATAAAATCCTAATGCAAACCTCCTCATCCCATACAATCCGAAGACACACTGTCAACACACAACCTCTGTGTAATCCATCTGACCAAAATCTTCTACTCATTATGAATTATAAACAAAGAATGCATACATGACCTCTAACAGACTTAGTTCGAATAACTCTCAGTAATTAAGTACGATTACGGAGTGTGAATGATCCTAATATTTCACAGTGTGTACACCACTTCAAGAATTATGGCAAATAGAAGCAAACATGTGGAGTATTTCTTGTGTCAAGTGTCACTTCCTATTTCAATTGCTTACGAAAAATGCAGTGTAATAACTGTGTTGGTACGTCATGTCGTTAGCTTCCTTTCTATTAGCACAAATTTATACAGATTCCATAAAACCTCCAGCTCATGTGACTTCTATAATGTTTCTTGTACTAGGGTCGCTCGTCGAATTACTGCAGTTCATTTTCTTATGTTAAAATATAAAGCACTGAGCGTAAGCAAAACAAGCAACAGCGAGTAAATATACCAGTAGTGAACAGAATGTCAACAAGTGGATGCAGCACAATTTCTATAACGAGGCTTCGCCAAGCGAACAATCCGTAACCCATACCACGTCGTAACCCACACTCCATGTCCGTACACTGTACATCAGCATTGCTGTATACCAAATTAAAGTATAGTTATGACAACAAGCAGAAATGTGTAAATGTGCAATCCATACGCATAGCAGTAAACATATATCTTACGTACTAAACAGGTCATTAGCATCGTATCTTAATAAGTAAACATTAAGGCGCAAGCAGATAAATCACAAAGTATAACTTACATACCTAACCACATCAGTACAATTAATCAGGTGACAATTATAATTTAAATAAATAGGCACAGCAGGCACATAATTAAAAAATATGACATCAGTGAAAAAGCAGTGCAGCCAAGCGATGCATAATATACACAAGTAACAATCCAGTTCATTAATAATCATTGTCAAAATCAGTTAACGTACGCAAGCAAGTCGCTTCACAAGTAATTTCATTGAACATGTAATTAGCACAAAGTATGAATCACGTAATCGCGAGCAGCAAGTTACGTCTAAAGTACTTACCTAAGTGGAAATATGTTACCTGAAAAATAAACTCAATTAATAATTACCTTTTTAGTTTATTACTTTCTTCTTCGAAATGACATTTTTCCTGAAATTTTCTCGATAGCAAGTCGTCTTAACGTCGGACATGCACAGAATTTACCTGAAGTTCTTAAATATTTTATAGAACCGTATCCTGAAAAATACTGAATGTTAATAACAGAATTCATCAAGTCACAATAGCTTTATACTGAATTTAGTCGGAGAAATTAGACTGTGTATTTATTTACGGCTGTCAGTGCATTCGCACTGAGCGCTCAATCAGCTGTAGGCGCGTGACGTAGAAAGCAATTGTTTGCGGTCAACGACTGCCTTGTGCGGCGCGCAGACTTGACTGTTGTTTTGAGTATATGCCGCCACCAAAACACAGCGCGGTATCCTTGTACTCTCCGTGTGTTTACATACAACTGTTAGTTTCTCAAAAGTATGTCATTCTACAAAAATTTTTCAAAAGTATATCATTCCACAAAAATTTTAACGTTAGATATATGATGTATTCCCTTAGAGCGTCGTGATTTAAGAGTTTCTACTTCGACAGTGTTATCATGAATAATTTTGCGAATTCTATATGGACCGTTATAAAGCAGAAAAAATTTCCGACACAAGCCTTTTCCTTTGTGAGGCAAACGATGAGCCTTAATTAACACCTTCTGACCAACTGACAAGATTTTTAAACGACCAGGACGCTTAGCTGATGTCTCTCTTCTAGCAGGCGCAGATGCAATATTTTGTAGAGCCAGGTTGACAACTTCAGAATGCCGCAGTTTCCGTGTAGGCGGAAAAGGAACGATTTCAGAAATGCGATTTGTCGGTGCTTTGTTTTTTAATATCAGTATAGGTGGTAAAGAAGTTGAGTCGTTAGGAAGTTCATTCAGAATGTTTTGAAAAATATGAAGATACTGATCCCACGTTCTGTGATTCTGATGACAATAAAGACGACACAATTTATTGATTTCCTTCATCCATCTCTCTGAAGCGTTAGATTGAGGGTGAAAAAGTGAAATGAAAATTGGTTTAATTTTACGACGCTGTAGAGTACGAAGCCAAATTTTAGAACGAAACTGTGATCCATTATCTGATATAACCTTATCAACATGACCCACTTCTTTAAGAAAATGTTTGATGAAAGCATTAGATACTGAACGAGCTGTTGCTTTGCGTAACGGTGTAAAACACACATATTTTGATGTCAACTCCACTGCTACGAAAATGTACGCAAAACCATTAGTAGATCGAACCACTGGACCGAACAAATCAACTGCAGCCATGTCCTTTAATTTTGCTGGAATGATAGGAAACAACGGTGCTCTGTGAGAAACTGTCGACGGCTTAGCCTTTTGACATAATTTGCATTTGGCAAGAACAAATCGAATACGTTTTTCCATATTATTGAAGTAGCAATTTTCTCGTAATTTATGAAAGCATTTTCGGGGACCAAAGTGTGCATAACTGAAATGCGTATACCAAATCAGCTTATTAACCCACTCATCAGGAATACAAACTAACCAAACAGAGTTGTCAACCGATTTTCGTTTAAAAAGAACTTTCCAGATAGATCGCAAAAACGAGGTGTGGCCAAATCGTCCAATCTAACAAAGCGTCTAAGAAAATTACAGACACCAAGGAAACTACGAACATCACGTTTTGTGGTAGGAACAGCATAATTACGAATAGCGTCTAGTTTTTTTGGATCAGGAAGAATACCTTCTGTAGAAATAATGTGACCGAGAAATTTCACCTGAGAACGGCCAAATTCAGATTGCTCCAAGTTCTCAGTAATGCCAACTCTTGCAAAGATACGTAACAATGAATCCAAAATTTTGTTGTGCTCACTCCAAGAATGTTTAGCAATAAGAATGTCGTCGACATAAGAAGTAATATTGTCACGAAGATAAACAGGTAAAATTTCATTTAAGCTACGAATGAATGCTGCTGAAGATACAGTAAGTCCAAATGGTAATTTACTAAGTCGCTTTTAGGTAAAATAGTCATATCAGGTTATTGTTTACTTACTCTCTAGATGGATTATTCTTTAGCGTCTCTCTAGATAGATTGATAGTTGAAGAGTTGTTTCGATAGATGCAAAGAATAGTAAAAGAGTAGGCAGCCGTACAGAAAACTAAAAGAGAAATAGCACCACTACAGCTCGGGGCCCTATGCTCGCTACGGCACATATTCACTTAAGAGTAGTGAATCCCCTGAGGACATTAATAACCGCACATAATTTCCAGTTTGTGACTTAATGGCACATCTGGCGGAAGTGCGTACGTAAATTGATCTAACCATGAACATGGATGTATCTCATTCTTAGAATTGCGGAAGATCTTAAATTTCCGAACAGTCAAAAAGTGTTTATAGTCAAAGTTTTCGCCTCGTGGCGACAAAGACCTACCGCGTCTGTCCCAGTCCCAATGTCGATTATTGTCAAGTTCGCGCGCCTGGCGATCTCTTGTTGCATCCCGTAAATGAAACAAATTATTTTCTTCAAAGCCCTCTGCTATCCGTGATTCTAAATTTCTTCTGCTATCTTTTCCTACGATTTCGCCTTCGATCTGTTTGACTTGCTTTCGTAATGCCTCAACTTCCCTTTTCACGCGTTCATTAAATTTTCCCTGATTTTCAACATGCTTATTTATGTTATGATACTCTTCGGTTTCTGCAAATGGTAATAGAGCTGTATCATCCGAATCTCTGTCCCCATGTAAACTAAGATTTGTCAGTTTATCTGAAATCTCCTCCACTCTTTCCGATAAGTTTCCGTCTTCCGTAAGTGTCGCGACTCGGGTTTCGGTATTGTCACATTTAGTAGTTAACTGTTCACACTGTTGCGTTAAGTTATTTATTCTGTCACTTGGTACGGATTCCTCGATTCTTTCAAGTATTTCTTCCTTATCGTGTGCACGTTGTAAATTTAACTGTGAAAATTTTTGTACTATCACGCGATCTTTTTCTTCCCGTTCTCTGTCCTGTTCCTCTTGTCTAATTTCTGTTGAAATTAAACTATTACTGTGAGCATTCAAAATCGGTTGTACTTCTTCTCTAATTTCTTTCTTTGATTCATCTTTCATGTTTTTGAACCATGTCCCTGTTCGTGAGCCTAACTGTGTTTCCATTGTTCCCATATCAGTTTCTAATTCAGATCGTAACTGCGATCCCACTGCTTTCATCTCGGTTTCAATTGTTCCTATTTTTGAGCATAACCGTGTTGTCATTGCTTTCATCTCAGTTCTAATTGTTCCTAGTAGTGATTCAAACTGAGATCCCAAATTTAATATAGCACCTATCAACTGCTCCATCTCTTCTGTCGTTAATCTCGTACTCTGTGAATTTTCTGATTGAGAAAAATTTTGAAATGGTTCCAGATTATTTTCCCGACTTCTTAAATTGTTTTCCACTTCATTATTCATGATACTGTTTTCCTCTGTTGGCGAGTTCGCCATGTTAACAATTTCGTCATTCTCACTATCCATCATTTTTGCCTTTTTCATAGATCGCGTAATCATTTACAAAACATACAAAGCTCGTCACTGTACGAAAATTACACACAATGACTCCTTCTCTCCAACAATACCATTCACACGAAATGTTTCCTTCAAACACGATTGACGAACAATTGAAATAATTGCACTAAATCGTCAAACGCGTATACAAGACAACAAAATAAAAATTATGAATTACCATAAGAAGAATGACAATTACCAAATCTACACATGGAATATAGACTACAATTACTAAACTACAAATTACTACAACAATACTACTGTCTACTATTTTTACAATCAGAAGAATTCCAAGGGACGATCCGAAGCAGCGGTCGCCACGTGCATGGGGGCTTTGTTAATTAAAAAAAAATGCAAATATTTTTAGTAGCTGTACGTCCGATTACTCAAGTCTCGTAAACGGCTGGCCCTGTCTAGTTTTAGCACGCAATCTGACTGCTTAGAATGACAAGAAAGAATGTAAGGAAATTTCTGTTAGCACAATTAATTAATTAAGTCCCCAGCAACTATAAAACCTACGATACAACAAACACAAGTGTAGCTGTTCTGTATGTGGTAGTATGACTCAACGCACATCTGGCACGGTTCTTCTTCAACAAGGCAAGAATTTTTAAATACCAATTATACTGACGTGATAAAAGAAAATTAGAAATAGTATAATTGCGCAAGAAAATCAGAATTACACTCTAATACAAGAACACACGCCAGATGCTTTGTTGACTGAACCTGTAATGACACATTATTCAGGTCACTGAAAGAATAAAAGAATAAAAGAAAATACCTCCATATATATTGACGAAATGCACTCTGACCATTACAATATCTCCATTAGAACAACATCTGCTATCTCTCCCATCAAACCACTGCATAAAACATGGAACAACACTCTCCACTACCACATCTCACTCTGTCTTCACGACAAGCAGTGTCCACCACAACTTCTCGGTAAGAACTGCCTGTCGCTGCGTCTCAATAATCACTGCCAGTGGAGGCGGCGGAACAATACTCTCTGGCGCGATTTCTGGCGCTGTGGCTCAGTGTAGCCACCTTTCACGACCTTGAACTGTTGCAGGAACGGAGCAACTGCAGCAAGCCCCGCAACGAGCTCCAGCAATGACAAATGTAACGATGCACGATACCTCGCACTAACATAACCACACCTTGTATGCACTGTCGCAGATAGCAAGCCGCTACTGACCTTACTACCCGTCCTACTGTCGCAGAGGTTTTTTCCCCTTGGCGCTTGCCTTGGCACTTTTTTCCTCTGCCCTTACAACTGCTACCCTTCAATCGCTTTCGTCCACATCGTCTCCTGATGGACCATGTTGATGAGTAATCTTACCCAGACGCATGGATAACATCACAGCCCGCATCCTGTGATTCCTGATTCAAAAACTAACATGTTGTACGGAGGTGACAGTAGAACTTTGGGTTTCGTCACCACGTTGGTGTGGGCGTGTAGGGGCCCCCACCTTTTGTAAAAAAAAGAAGAGTGTGACACAGCCTCTATCCCGGAGAACCAGTGGTCAGTAGTCCGGCTGGCAGTGCAGAAAGCTAGCGAGACATTGCCTAGACTGGATTCCAGACGTCGGTCAGCGGTGGTCCGATATGCACCGAGGCGACGCACCGAGCCGACAACCTGCGGAGCGGCGCCGTTAGGGTGTTACATCAGGGAGCGAAGGACAACACTATGACCCGATGCGTCTGCAGAATGAAATCTTCGCTGCCTGATGAAACGTATCCAGACACCCTTACGTAATGCGAAACTGACCTCTAGAAGTAACAAGAGGCGATCCCACAAGTGTAAACAAGAATGCGGAGGTAATTGTGATAACAATAGAGAAGCTGTAACAGCAGAATGGCTCGGTCTGTGACTTCTAACGTGGATTGCTCATAGAAGTCATGTCAGTAATGAATCCATAAGGAACGCTTCAACCCTTCAAAAGCCGCTAAGTCCAATTTGGTTATGTGATTGCGAGCTGGAAATGCCATGGAACAATAACCAACCTAAACTACACTACTGGCCATTAAAATTGCTACACCACGAAGATGACGTGCTACAGACGCGAAATTTAACCGACAGGAAGATAACGCTATGATATGCAAAGGATTAGCTTTTCAGAGCATTCGCACAAGGTTGGCGCCCATGGCGACACCTACAACGTGCTGACATGAGAAAAGTTTCCAACCGATTCCTCATACGCAAACAGCATTTGACCGGCGTTACCTGGTGAAACGTTGTTGTGATGCCTCGTGTAAGGAGGAGAAATGCGTACCATCACGTTTCCGACTTTGATAAAGGTCGGATTGTAGCCTATCGCGATTGCGGTTTATCGTATCGCGACATTGCTGCTCGCTTGGTTGAGATCCAATGACTGTTAGCAGAATATGGAATCGGTGGGTTCAGGTGGCTAATACGGAACGCCATGGTGGATCCCAAAGTCCTCGTATCACTAGCAGTCGAAATGAGAGGCATCTTATCCGCATGGCTGTAACGGTTCGTGCAGCCACGTCTCGATCCCTGATTCAACAGATGGGGACGTCTGCAAGACAACAACTATCTGCACGAACAGTTCGACGACATTTGCAGCAGCATAGACTATCAACTCGGAGATCATGGCTGCCGTTTCCCTTGACGCTGCATCACAGACAGAAGCGCCTGCGATAGTGTACTCAACGACGAACCTGGGTGCACGAATGTCAAAACGTCTTTTTTTCGGATGAATCCAGGTTCTGTATACAGCATCATGATGGTCGCATCCGTGATTGACGACATCGCGGTGAACGCACATTGGAAGCGTGTATTCGTCATCACCATACTGGCGTATCACCCGGCGTGATGGTATGGGGTGCCATTGGTTACACGTCTCGGTCACCTCTTGTTCGCACTGACGGCACATTGGACAGTGGACGTTACATTTCAGATGTGTTACGACCCGTGGCCCTACCCTTCATTCGATCCCTGCGAAATCCTACATTTCAGCAGGATAACACACGACCGCATATTTCAGGTCCTGTATGGGCCTTTCTCGATACAGAAAATGTTCGACTGCTGCCCTGGCCAGCATATTCTTCAGATCTCTCACGAATTGAAAACGTCTGGTCAATGGTGGCCGAGCAACTGGCTCGTCACAATACGCCAGTCACTACTCTTGATGAACTGTGGTATGGTTTTGAAGCTGCAAGGGCAGCTGTACCTGTACACGCCACCCAAGTTCTGTTTGACTCAATGCCCAAGCGTATCAAGGCCGTTATTACGGCCGGAGGTGGTTCTTCAGGGTACTGATTTCTCAAGATCTATGCACCCAAATTGCGTGAAAATGTAATCACATGTCAGTTCTACTATAATATATCTGTTCAATGAATACCCGTTTATCATCTGCATTTCTTCTTGGTGTAGGAATTTTAATGGCCACTAGTGAAGAAACAGATGGCCAAGGACCGTCTAGCATCGCGGAGGGTGGTTCTACAAAATCGCATGATATCAGTGGAAGGAGTCATTTCTGAACTCCACTGTGAGAGTGCGGGAGACAGTTAAAAAGAATGCAGGTCCACATGAGCAACACTGTTTGGCATCCCTTGTTAAGAATCGCTTTGGGTGGTGTGGAGAGTGACACGAGTGCGCTGGATAGTGGATGGCTGGGAAGAGTGATCTGTAGTGACAAATTGTGCCATACCCTGTGATAGCTACATCATGTGGTATTAACAACAGATAAGTTCAAAGGACTAAGAGGAGAGGTAGAGAAGATCCAAAGAAGAGCCGTGTTTTTCGTTTAGTCGGAGCGAGTCTGTTACTGAGATGCTGAGCAAACGACGTTGGCAGGCGCTCTCCATCAAGGAATGGTTTCCTATTCAACTTTAGAAAGAGTACTTTTCGGGAACTGTCCTCCCACATACATATCGCGTAACGACGACGATGAGAAAATTCGAGAAATTAGACCTAGTACAAAGGCTTACCGACAATCATTCTTCCCATGCCAGTTAGGGAGTGGAACATGGGGGGGGGGGGCAATCTGTGGCTCTAGAAGTACCCTCTGCCAGACTCTATTAAACATGATAAACGTTCTCCTCCATGTTTCTTTATCGGGTTTTAACTTTGATGTCCAGATGTTTTCCCTTACCGGACATTTTACTCGTTGCCTCTCCGCCCCACAGACATTATGATTTTAACCGTAAACGTAGGACCCTCTGTATTCTTCACCATGTTGTTTACCATGTTTTTGTGTTTACGTGCCTCTGATGATGTGGTTATAGGCTACGAAACCAGTAGTACCTTAGTAAAATTGGTTCAAAATACAGTTGTGTGCGAAGTTTTTTCTACAAAATGTACCACCACCGCCGTGAACGCTCTGATCACAGAGTCGTGTGTTCAACAAGTCCGTTTGGAGAGCGTGCTCAAGATCGTGAGCTACTGTCATGCCACTGACTAATGAAGCTGTCGCAAATGACCGTTTGCATTCGGATTATTGCACACAAGACTACAATTCCTGGATAGTCTTTGTAACCACGCAACCTTTTCGATTGTTCGTTGACCTTGTGACACCTGAAGAACTTATGTCTAGCTGCCACTATATGCATGTGAGAACCAAAATATTCAAGTAAACAGGATTGGATCCTAACATATGGGAGGTTAAGTTGTTGTAGGAGATGGTATATCTCAGTCTCAGGTCCTGTGTAAGGTAACAAAAAATCTTGTCCGTGCTTGTTAGCCGATATCATGTGAACCAGGAAGCGCTGCTCCATCCTGGGGACATATTTGGGCCGTGTCAAGACCTTGCGGTCGAATGACTGGTAATATGTGGCTGCCGTGGGGAACACCTTTACCATGGTGTCCCTTCTGAAGAGACGGTTGGATACTTCCGACTTTGAGTAGGAAACTGTGGCTACTCTGTCTGCCATAGCCAGAAAATCTCGTAGTATATCCTGGAGCGTCAGGAAAATATGTGTAATCATATCAACTGTCTCAGCCACACTGAAAAATAAAGATATACATGGCACAGAGTGAGAGGACGTGCAGTTCCTTAAACGCTGCTGTTGGTGCACGAGCGAAACTTTTAATAATATGCCGTAAGCAACACAAATAATGTCAAAAATTCTTGAGAAAATGTATTACCAAAATCAAGAATCACTTTCCATCTATAACAAACAAGTTGGTCACAAGTTGAGTCTGTCTTGAAGCAAAGTTGAACTAACGGTTCAGTTCTTTCGTCAATGCACAGAGTTAAAGGTCCATAAAAATTTAGGCTAATTTCTGGTGTCTAGGTACGAAGGTCCGTCAGTGGCGTCACGGTGACCCAGGGCGTTTTCCGTAACAACGGCGGCTGGTGGGAGGCTGAGACAGCGGCGGCGGCGTGGTCTGTGTGTTCGAACTGGAGGGCTGGCTCGGAGTCAGCTGACGATGGACGGCCGTGCTCTCGGCTAAATGTTGTCTGGCGGCAGGATATCTTGGGATCTACTTTCGGTCACGCGTGTTGAGGAAGCAAGTATGGCCGGCCGGAGTGGCCGACCGGTTCTAGGCGCCAGTCTGGAACCGCGCGACCGCTACGGTCGCAGCTTCGAATCCTACCTCAGGCATTGACGTGTGTGATGTACTTAATTTAGTTAGGTTTAAGTAGTTCTAAGTTCTAGGGGATTGAGGACCTCAGAAGTTAAGTCCCATAGTGCTCAGAGCCATTTTTGAAGCAAGTATGTGCCCGCGACCCACGACCTCTGGCGGTGCCGATACGGTCCCCTAGGGAAAACCCAGGAAATCTACTTTTCTTCGAAACGTGGTTGTCAGGAAAGCGGGCAATGTCCGATGCAGAGACGTACGACGTGTTGTCGATTTGTCGACGTATAAACATACATCAACAATCACACATTGATGCTCGCTTGCCAATCCACTCATCCGTCCGACCATTACATGCCATTGGTGCTTGGCTTGATAATGTTCCCTCTAGCATCTTATCAGTGTGTTCTAGCCGTTTTACTACGTTACGTTTTATTAATTCGTTAGCATACTCCAATCTTCAGTGCGTCTCACAAACCTCTTTTGAGTGGTTTGCAGTCCACCCCTTTACCTGCATGGCCAGCGCGTCTGACTCCCATACAGAGGATCCAGGTTCGATTCCCAAACGGGTCGGAGATTGCCTCCGCTTGCGGGCTGTGTGTTGTGTTGTTCTCCTCATTATTTCATCATCATCAACACGAATGTCAGTGTGGCGTCAACAGAAAAGCAACTCGGCGGACGAACTTCCCCAAGCTTGGACTCGCGGCTATCAATGCCAGATGATCATTCTTTTTCTTCGAGTCGCCTGTATATGCGTTTCCTCTTTCTTACAACCTTTTTTCACGACTCTGAGTCGGCAGCTAAAACCGGTTTAACCATTTTCTTACATAGTTTTATTTTTGTTTCTTTCAGTGTGCAGTGGTCTAATTTTCTATGCACTGTAGCATAAATCATTTGTTATTTCAGTAATTTCGTTCAAGCTGCTATCATATGTCGTAAAGTAAGAATTTAAAATGTGAGTCCCATTCGCCATTTAGCACATTTCTCTTACGTACTGGGACAAATTTAAAAACGATCATCTGAGTCGTTCTGTGAGAAACTTTAAAGCTGTCGTCACTGCATATCTGGACGTCACAATTTATTGTTATCGCAGATCGTTCTGACTCTCAGTTTAAATTATTTGGTCGTCAGCGAACATGATGGTCATTACTAAGTTATATGGTCCTATTTCAGTGCCTCTGTTGACCTTGGTTTTCATTGCCTCACAACGTTGTC
Organism: Schistocerca cancellata; assembly: GCF_023864275.1. Taxonomy (NCBI): domain Eukaryota; kingdom Metazoa; phylum Arthropoda; class Insecta; order Orthoptera; family Acrididae; genus Schistocerca; species Schistocerca cancellata. The sequence goes on from NC_064634.1 coordinate 269,323,560, forward strand.
AACACAAATACTAAAAATGTGGACGGTTTTCTATAGCGTTGTCTCACAAGTCTGTTATGGTTCCAGTATTCTGTCTATCCGTGTGTATTATGAGTTTTCTTTGCTGTTACTGGCTTTTAATAACTTGTATTAAGTTACTGGTTTACCATTTTCTTTCTGAATGAAAAATGAAATACCCAACTACTGGTACAAATTATTTTCACCCTTAGACCTTGCATTGGTTTGTGGACTAGCTACGTACACGTAGACATTTTACGTGGTCTAGATGGCAAGAGCTCAGTCAGCCTGGGTATTGTGTTGATACTGATTTTTGTTAAATAATTACCATACCTTGGACGTGAAATGTATCATAATAAAATAAAACATGTCACATTTTGTGTAACTTTTGGACAATAGTCACACAATACATAACGAGAAAAATATTTACGTATATGAACCAGTAATGTACTCAAATGACAAAGAATATACTGTAGTGCATAGACATTGTAAGGAAGTAGCTAGACTAACTCTGTGTCACTTTCAAGTTTCCAAAATTAAAATATGGTGTTATCCAGAATTTCCACTAGTATGTCTTACTTCTGCTGAGAAGAGGTAAGTTCATGAGCTACCTGTTTTTTGTAATCCTTAGTTAATAATAATTCATATTTTAGTAAAACCTGTCTGCAAGTCATTTGTAGGATATTTTAGTTGGTCACAATAATTCGTATGTCAGCTTCTTTATGTTTCAGAGGAACAGGTATCACGATTGTGTATTCATTGTTTGAGAGAAGGACGACCGAGTGCTACATCAGTTTTCCAAATATTGTCTACATACAAAATCGTACCTGCAATTCTTTTCTTGGAGTCCGATTTAGTAGTTGTAACCACATTACTGCACTCATAAAAGCTTTCAAGAAGATGTGCAATAGCCGTCATGGTCTGATACATTCCTCGATCGCATTGTATTGGTAAGAAGCAACAATACACAACGATGTGTGTATGTGACATACTTTATTCTGATAATGGATCGTGTCATTGCAGCTGCAACGTAGCTTTTCCTTACCAGCAAAATAAAATTTGGGAAAAATATTTAGATATGACAAAATAGTATGCAGTTCATTAAATAATGGTTTGCCTGGAGAAAAGTACGTCAGTGCGATGGTGTTTGGCTCGGGAAACGTCACGTTACTACTGGTGAAGCGCAACTGCACGAATTGTATGTACAGGCTTCACAAATATTTTTTTTGTTACATGTGCTATGCTTAATACAACGACTGAGGAAACGAAAATACAAAGGCAAATCTAGAGAGAGGTTTAACCGCAATCTTGCACTGCGTCCCCTGAGGTGATCATGAATTTAAAATTTGTAAATGCACTGTAGTGATAATTATTTTATGAATAGTTGTCGATGTGCACCAAAGAATCAGCAGACGCATTGTGTTGCAATCTATTCCACGGACATTCGAGATTATATGACTGATTTTTCTTTTCTTTTTGTCTTCTTCTGTTCTTAGACTCGAAGAGAAAAGAACGAGTGTTTAAGGTTCAGCTTAGTAGTAAATGAAACTAAAATACAGTTGTTCATGAGTTAAAATGTGTGGACGGTACGTAATTAATTGTAAACCTAAGCTTTGCTTGTCCTAAGTAGACGTGGCCTTAACGGAACACCGAGCGAGGTGGCGCAGTGGTTAGCACATTGGACTCGCATTCGGGAGGACGACGGTTCAATCTCGTCTCCAGCCATGCACGGCCGATTTCCTTCCCCATCCTTCCCTAACCCGAGCTTGCGTTACGTCTCTAATGACCTCGTTGTCGACGGGACGTTAAACTACACTAACCTAACCTAACCTTAACGGAACATTGACCATTGTTAGACGCCATACTAGAAAATAATTAGTAATTCCCTTTCAGCTCATCTTCGAGACGTGCCGCCAGTTCGGATACTAAATTTTCTTTCAGATTCCACGAGCTATGCCTCCTCTAAGAATAATTTAATATATTTCACTTTCAGATTTTCCCCAGGTTACGAGATAACATCCCAGACAGAAACGTCTGGTAACAGAATTCTATTTGTAGTATAAGATTTCATCTGCTAAAGATTACGCTTGTTATCTTATATTGGTATTCGACACGAAACCACGATATGGAGTTTACGGGTTTTATTACTTCACATTGAACTGACCTACGAAATATAAACTGCTGCTTTAAGTACATGAGTTTTAACTACACTTTTGATATATGTATTTAGGGATATCTGTGATGATTCATGAGCGAGACAAATCATTTATCATCCCGTAACCACCCTGAGTACTGAGCTAGTTTGCTGATTCTGATCCGCGTCGGGCTAAATTGAATTACATTACACTGTTCGTAGTATTATTAGAGTTATTTCTCTTTTGTTTTGATATCACTTTATTAAAAGCTATCAAAGCATATATAAATTAAATTAAATTACATTACACTGACGCCCACCGTGGGGCTAAATTAAATTAAAGTACACTGGCGCCGTTAGTAAGTGTTAACTGAATTTTCAAAGATAATCTGTATCACTACAGAGTTTGTTTTCGTGAACACAAGAATTGTTTATGTTTTGTATGTTTTGCATTGAAACATCTCGGTTCCCTTACGCCAACAGCTGACTGCACTGAACACTTACTCGTGGGGCCGAAATCGAAACTAGAAACCTGAGACCTAATTTCATTGTTGTCATTGATTAAATGTATCTATAACAGCATATAGGGAATCGTAATTAATGAATAAAACCTTTCCGTTACATGTATTATATTGACGGGAAGGACGACAAGCTGACTAAGAATCTGGATGAGTGGTCGCTACGACCATGTTTCTAATTGATGCTAGTCTGCACTACTTGGGCGCATGCAATTAATAACAAACTTTCCACGTAGTTGCCTTCTATCATTTCGATTGTAACTATTAGTGTAGAAAATATCGTTTATTTATTGACTGATTTTTGCGTGTGGCGCTGTTTACATCAGTTAGCACCATGGTTAGACCGAGTACAAGACGTAACCGTTTGTAACTCGACTATTATGAACTCGAAAATTATGAAACCGACGACCAGGTGAAGAACATTCCTGGATCGCTGACAGGAGTGACTTTAATTAGTGGTACTGAACGAACTACGACCCCACCTGACAGTGTAGAATCGCAGACGGATATTTGTCAACAGAATTTGCAATCGCTGCGGGCACAAGAGGCTGTCGAACCCGCGATTGAGACCAGCTGCGAGAGAGCAGCCGAAAGTGAACGAACTCAGGCAGAGCTAGAAAATCCAAGCGATATGCTTGCGTTACTGTTCCAGAAATTGGAAATAATGGAACAACAGAGAAAAAAAGAGAGCGAGGAAGATATTCAACGCCAAAATGAGTTTTTAGGAAAGGTTGAGGCTAACATAATCGCTAAAGTGGACGAGATGTTAGTCAAAGACAAACAATCGTTAGTATAGGAGCTCAATCGTGCTATAGATGACAGGGATATTAGAAAACATTAATAACGAAATAGATAAGATAGAATCAGATGTATCTCAAGTAAACAAAAGTTTGAAAGATTTACCAGACAAAGTAAATAATTTGGCTGGAGAAGTATCCGAGATCAAAGAGGTATAGGAATCTTTCGATTCCAAAGTCAAACAACTAACCATGGGCACCGAGGAGATTTCTTTAAACGTAGAACAAAAAGTAGAAGCTGAACCGATGTTAGTAATGCTTGACCATGTTGGACATAAGAGACATGAAGGAACAGCATAAACCACGAACCTTTAAGGCCTGAAATTATCGGAAAAGAATTGTTTGACTGTGATAATAGAGTCATGAACCATGCCGCAGTTAGTCCAAGGTGCAGTTTCATTTAATGTACAGCTGGGTGGACATAATGTGTCAAATCTGGACACGCACGGAAATTCACCAGCAAATAACGTGACTGTTAGTCCATACGCAGTGAAAGCATGTAGAAATAATCCGATAGATGTGCGCAATGATTTACCGACTCTTGCTACACTGAAACATGGGGAGTCATTGTTGAAACACAGACAATTTCAGATTTTTTCCGAAGAAAAGAAATGTATTCATCCAGTAATATTCATAAAGAGTTTTAAGAATGTGTTACCTGCATCTTGGCAGGAAAGCAAAAGATGCAGTTTGTTATCTCATATATTACTGGAGATGCCGCATTGTGGGCGTTAGAGGTGGCAGAGAACTGTTATAGTTTTAGCTGGTTGGACCAAAATTTTTTGTGAAGGTTTTGGACAGTTAGTACTCAAGAAAGACTACGGAAAGGGATATATAACCCTGAGATGTACGCTTACAAGCTAGGAACGCTCAGAAAATATTTAGAGAAGTACATCAACAAAATTAGGTGATACAATATCCACAGTCAACATCTATCTTCAGGAGTTCTGGGAACCGGGGTGATAAAAAACTTTTTTTGATGTGTGTATGTTCTCGTACAGAGAAAGTAACTGCATGGTATAAAGTTTAGAACCGCGGTATGTAAGAGATGATGCTAACATAAGCATGAATTCCACACATGCAACTGAGACCTGGTCTTCGGGTAAGCGGTTCCTCACTTAAAATTTTAAATAGTTAAAAGTGTGGTTCGGGCAGAAGTGATTAACAACACACATGTAACTGCCTGAGGATCGGTAGTCCAGATGGCCGAAGGTCTGTTTTCGGCACGAAAGGTTAAGGGAAGTCTATGACATGAAATTTATGCAAATAATATTAAATCCTAATGGGGACTAAATGTTAATGTCATGATTTGTAAAACTGAAAGATGTAATGTCAACGACAAAGACAATATATGTAGCAACATGGTGAATAATGTTTCCATAGAAACAATACGTAAGGCAATTTAATTTGCAGAATCATCAGCGGATGCTACGAAAGTAAAAAAAAGGGGTTGTGGTGGGGTGTAGGAAACGCATAGAGAAGTGAAAGACTGTGTCAATGTGCACATTTATCAGATAAAAGTTTAAGGAGAAAATGACTCTGAAATCTGAGTATGAAGGTTGGCATAGTAATTTATTCATGTAAAAATTTGATATTTAGTATATTAAGATTACGGCTATGGAGCAATGAGGACTTCACGGAATAATATGAGTATTAATATCATGTGAAGCTAAAATGTGTTACAGCTAGCGAACACTGTGAACACTATACTGAGTGTGGACAAAGGTAAATCTACGATTTGGCACCAGCCATAGTCACAGGTAGATAAACTCGATGAATGTTATGCAACTGCGTACACACGTGTAGTGAACAACGGTACAGAGTTGGAATTTTATGTAAAGTGTCTACATGAGTTTACAGGACACTCTAAGACTGCGAAACTTTGCTAGTCGTGAACCAATAGACAGTGTAATTCTCAAAGGAATTAAACAGAGAATACATCATGTTCCGAAAACTAGACTAAAGGTTGCTCGGAAAATTAAATACATTACAGAACACTAAAATAACATTCATGTGCGAATATCGGATGAATGTACCACTGAAACAAATAAATAAATAAAGGTCGTGTGACTAGGGCCTCCCGTAGGGTAGACCATTCGCTGGGTGCAAGTCTTTCGATTTCACGCTACTGCGGTGACTTGCACGTCGATGGGGATGAGACGATGATGATTAGGACAACACAACATCCACTCCCTGAGCGGAGAAAATTTCCGGCCCAGCCGGGAAACGAACCCGGGCCCTTAGGATTTACATTCTGTAGCGCTGCCCACACAGCTACCGGGAGCCGACAAGGTACCACTAAATAACGATCTTCCCCCACTAACCAGTAACATCTGTTACGTAAATCGTTAAAATTAAAGTGCTAGCCTGGGTTATTTCCGGTTCAGGCGCCTGCCACGGGCACGATGCTGAGGCGGCGAGAGAGCAGAGGCGAATCAGCTGATTGCAGAGCCAACGGCCACAGCCAAACAATCGCCTGTCTGGCGATGGGCGGGGGGGGGGGGGGGGGGGGGGGAGGTAACAGGGAGCTCCGTCACTTGCAGTATCGTCCCACCGAAGTATTCGTCACACCGGCGTCATAACGGCTGAAAATCAGCGTTCGACGACGTGTCTTACGTGTAATGAGTGCACGTATGTTGTGGTAAGAAGCTTCAGTAGTATCATTCGAAGTGTGTGTTCCACTATAAGTGAAAAATGATCAACTTATCAGCTACAAGAAGATTTTTTTCATTTCCATTCATATGATCAAAATTTCGCTGTTTTCTCATGCTGTACTCTTTGATGTGGCTTACTTGGCGAACGATCGATCAACATGTGCTTGAGTAGAAGTAAAATCTAAACTTGGGTTTCGGGAGACACTGAATGAATGTGGCCATACAGTCCGAAGATCCTGGGCTAGTTTTTAACTCCCGGTTTCCCCATGCCCGCGAACCTAACTAGGGGAGTTAACTCAAGTTATTTTCCGGTGAGATTTGTTTATACCTTTCTGAACTGAAACAATCTGGCACACGGGTAGGCAAGTATTGTAGTTACCCTCCCTTAGGATTAGTCAAAGCACAAATATTAATTACTATTGTGTGCAAATGATATTTGAAAAGGTCACATAAGAAATATACATATACAATGTCGTGGAATTTGAAACTATAATCGATCAGTACCGTGGTCTGACTGGTACGCATAAATAATTTTGTTCCAGCCATCACAAAGGGCAATTGTACTGTATCTCCTGAGGTGGAGCTGGCGATGTACAACAAAGAATAAGCAGATGCGTTGTGTTGCAATATATTCCATGGACATTCGTGATTCTGTGACTGAACTTCATTTTTTTTGGTCTTCTTCTGTTCTTGGACTCGAAGAGAAAAAAACCGATTGTCTGAGGTTCATCTTGCTGTAACAGTCTATTTAAGTTGTAAACGAAACTAAAAATAGTTGTTCATGACTTAAAAAGTTGTGTACGGTAAGTTATTCTTGGTAAACCTAAACTTTGCTTGTCCTGAGTAGACATGGCCTTAACGAAACATTGACCATTTTTAGGAGCCATACTAGAAAATAATTAGTAGTTTTCTTCCAGCTCATCTTCGAGACGACCCGCCAGTTAGGACACTAAACTTTCTTTCAGATTCCACGAAATATGCAGCCGCTAGTAATAATTTAATATATTTCACTTTCAGATTTTCCCAAGGTTATGAGATAACGTTCCAGGCAGAATGGCCTGGTCACAGGATTCTATTTCTAGTAAAATATATCATCTGCAAAAGATTATGCTTGTTATCTTATATTGATATTCGACACGAAACCACGATCTGGAGTATCGGGTTTTATTACTTCACATTGAATTGACCTACGAAATATTAACTGGTGCTATAAGCACATGAGTTTTAGCTATACTTTTGACATTGCCGTCGGGATAAATTAAATTACATTAAACTGTTCATAGTATTATTAGAGTTAGCCTATTTCTCTTTTGTTTTGACGCCACTTCATTACAAGCTATCAAAGGATATATAAATTAAATTAAATTAAATTGCATACAATCAGTACACATGGAAAACATCAGATATCAAAATAATATAGTGCAGCCGTCGCAAAAATCAGCACAAACAGCAGGTTAGAGCGTCCTCGATCGATCACTAACATTTTAATGTGACGAATCTTGAGATTCTACTGTGGACGTATCATATTCACAACCCATCGGGAAATTTCACATTTCTATTTAGAGTACAAAAAAAGCTCGTAATTACACTAACTGCTGTATACCAAGGATCGTGGCACTAAGATGGCCGCTTTTGGAACTCGCGTAGTTTGCATATCGGCGTGACTTTGCTTTGTTTTGTAATGTGGCGTGCTTTCGCTGGAAATTTCTGTGAGAAATTCCATTATTGATAACAGTACTGCTCACAAGCAGGCAAACGTTTGTAAAGCAGCTGACATTAAAATTTCAAGTATTCAGTCTTCTTATGATGAATATCGGCAAAATGTAAGAAAGTAGAGAATGTACAATAAATTCCATTCCAGGAAATCTCGAAAACGGCAACATGGCAGAGTCCAATATCGAAATTATGGACACAGCCACCATTAAGACTGATGTACAAACGCATGCGCCCCATCTGAAAAAATACAACAAGCACCCATTCATGAAGTTGTGTCAGAGATTAGAAAATATGATGGAGAATAATTTTAATCGTATCTCACAAGATCTTGACGCGAAACTGAATGATCGTGACAGGAGACAAACAGAACAGATAAAGGTAACAATGGATGGGACAGCAAATCAATAGGCAGAACAGATTAAATAAAGTCTCACAGAAATAAACTCTGAAATACGAGGTGTGATTTGAAAGTGTTAAGAATGTACTTGTAATTGTACAATGGTGGTACTTACATGCTACTGTTATGCATTTCCTCCAGAATAGTCCCCTTCTGACGGAACACGCCGACTCCAACGGTGTTTCCACTTTTGGAAACATTTCTGGAAATTTTTTTCCTGAAGTGTGTTAAGGTCGCTCACTGTGTTTACCTGGATGTCTTCAATCGAGTCAAATCGCTTCCCTTTCAGTGAATATTTCAGTTTAGGAAACAGGCAGAAGTCCGCAGTGGCAAAATCAGTGAACTATGGTGGTTGTGGAAGCACAGGAATTTCTAATTTGGTCAAACATTCAACGATGGAGAAGGCACGGTAAGCCAGAGCATTGTCATGGTGTAGCACCCAACTCCTTTCTTTCTACAATGCAGGCCGTTTCTTCCAAATCTTCTCGTGCAAACGCTCAAAAAATGGTTGAAATGGCTCTGAGCACTATGGGACTTAACCTCTGAGGTCATCAGTCCCCTAGAACTTAGAACTACTTAAACCTAACTAACCTAAGGACATCACACACATTCATGCCCGAGGCAGGATTCGAACCTGCGATCGTAGCGGTCGCGCGGTTCCAGACTATAGCGCCTAGAACCACTCGGCCACTCCAGCCGGCCACAAACGCTCAAGCACACAGTTGTAGTATTCCTGGTTAATTGTCTGTTCTCCAGGGGGTACATTGATGATGCACAGTACTGATAGAATCGAAAAAAACCACCAACATTGTCTTCACCTTCGACCGACTTTGTGTGGTTTTTTCGGTCGTGGTGAACCTGAAGTCTTCCACTGCGAAGACTGCTCTTTGGTTTCAGGATAATATCCATATACCCACGATTCATCACCTGTAATTACCCTATTTAACAAATCTGGGGCATTTTTAGTCCGACTAATCAGTTCTTGGCACACTTCAAGTTGGTATTGTCTCTGGTCACTTGATTACACTTTCGGAATGAATTTTGTGGACCCTAGATGCTTATTTAGATCTTCAGTTAAGACTGACTGAACTGCATAGAAAAATTAAGTTCATCCGCCATATCCCTAATTGTAAATCTACGATCAGAGCGCACTAAGTCGCGAACTGTCACAGCATTTTCATTCGTTTTTGAGGTGGAAGGACTGCCGGACCGTGGTTCATTTTCAAATGATTCGCGGACATTTTTAAATCTGTTCAACCAGACAAAAATATTTGATTGGCTCATACAATTATCTCCAAAAGCTGTTTTTAATAGTTTGTAAGTCTCAGAAGCTGATTTCCCAGTCTTAAAACAAAATTTCACACAAATTCATTGCTCCGTTTTTAACTCCATTTTCATGCAGACAGAATCTGGCAACAAGACCTAACAGATCCGCACTCAAACAGCTGCCGCCGCGAACTGAATAAAGGAAACGCCGTTTCTTGTCAGAGGGTGTTCAAGGACAAGGCAATGACTCACTCCCCACTCTCCGTTTACCTGCCAGCCAAACCAGTAAGCAGTAGCGGATTCATTCTTACAACTTTCCAATCACACCTCGTAAATGAGCTAAAGAAGGCAGATGAAGGTATACCCAAAACAATCAAGTAATTGTCTGATGAGGTCAATGCAATGAAAACATCTGTACAACTCACATACCAGTTTTGAAATTTAGCACCGGAACAAGAGAGGAATATTAAAGAAGGTTTTGATGGACAGCGCCAAGTGCTCGAAAATGATTTTTCGTATTTCTTGTACAACCAGGAAACATACATAACGAATGACTCAGTAGTGAATTACGCGTGGCTGCGGCAAGCTGCAAACCATTAACTCGTCATGAATGCAACGCATCGAACGATGCCGTAAACAGGGAGTTAAGGAAATTTAGACAAGAACTGAAACATGAAATACCACACTGGCACGAGGATAGTCGACAGGTTACTGTTTTTCAATATCTATTCTTGTGTAATTAATAGTTAATACCTTTGTAACCAAGTTAATATCTACGTAACCAAATAGACTATGATGGTCTTCGTGAAACATTGGATTCGGTGACCCTTTTTGAGAAGGTCGAGCACTCTTGTGCTTATACGGTGGATTCCGTTTGTGTTTTGTTTGATCTTTATTTAGGCTCGCTAATCTAGCTGTTATGAAACCATTTGGTATGTTTGGGGATCGAACAGGGATGTTTTACCAGGATTGTACATAACGTAAATAGGCGTAAAGATGTATTACTCCTTTCACTACAATTAAAAAAAGAAAGAAAAGAAAACGTGAAAACATAATCTGTAAGTATGAGGCCTATGGCTACATACTGAAGTCAAGAAATGACTGTACAGATGGTAAACTATTGATGTAAATAATAATGTTTAACCGATAAATGCAGAGTACTCCGTAAAATATTAAATATTACCGTAAATAAACATGTAAATTTTCGATCCAATGGGGAGTTAAATTACACAGACAGCACGAATAGTACCAAAATCTGATAAAACACTAGTTGTACAGGAATGTAAGAGCAATGTGTCGCAATATGCATGACTGTACAAACAAAGTGTTTGTGTTAGCACATATGGGACAGTTGTGGCCGCTCATGTGAGTGATAAACACAAAAGTGTAAAATATAGTGAAGTGATGGCTTACCTCATGGCTTCACGAACAGTGGGGCGATGAGCAAATCTGATTTCAAATGCTGTTAAGGATGGACTCTTCAAGTAAAAAGAAGCACTTCGCTGGCATAAAGATCGTGTTCACATATGGCCCGTATCGTGCACGATACGGGCACCAGCGACTCTCAACTGTCAGTTTGAAAATTAGGTATATAAACAGTGCATTACGATCTAACTGGGAAATGTCATAAAACCGTCCACACAAGGAGACTGTGCCAAGCGCTTTTTTATGCTTATTACTGAGTACATGGACACTAATAAATAAAAAATGGGACTCCCTGGCCTAACTAACAGATAGTAAAAATAAATAAGAAAGGGCAGTGACTTTCAATATGTATATTAACGTCCACCAATCGAAATACCATCCGCAGTAACTAACACGTATCGAAAACAGTCCTGTTGGAGGAACATTCGCAACTGAGCATTATACCAGAGGCTGAAAATACCGCTTCACTTGTAAATTCAAATTCATAGCACGTGCTACTGGCTACCAGTCAAATGAAGTTGATGTTCTTCATCAGCAAATGCAACCGAATGCCGCTTCCAACAATCTGTACGGGATTACCCCATCATCTACTAATAACAATAGCTCTAATTTTTTTTTTTTTTGCAGGATCCCATATGTAGGTGTTACATCTGACAGGATCAGCAAATGACTTAGAAAAGAGGGGCTATACCCGCCTTCTACACGCCGCATAAGGTCAGGCCCCTATTGAAGCACCACGAAACCAGATAAGACAATCACTACGCACAATCGGGCATCTATCGCATCAAGTGCAGTGACTGCCCTTCCGCATACATAGGCCAAACTGTGCGCTCCTTTTACATACGGTTCTGAGAGTATCAGTATCTTAGTAATTCCAGATCCGCTCTCACTAACCACCTGAAAGGTCATAACAATTGTAACCTCCCCACAGAAATAATATGAATTAAAATATGAACCAAGTGTTTTGAGTCAATAATTTGAAAGTCAATAATTGCGTCGTGTTGAACCAGAAAATTCGTACCTAAAATAACGTCTGTCGTCAATAAGGGAACAATCCAAAAATTTGAGTGAAATGTATGACCTGCAATACAAAATGATAAATGTGTATGTAATTTAACATCTACTCCTTTACTAGATACTGCGTCTTTTACTTTAGTTTTGCCTGATGGTAACGTAGGATACGTATTCTCTTTATTACATTCGTTGAAAGTTTCCTCATTTATGACTGACATAGGAGATCCAGAATCGATTACTGCTGAAAATTTGGATGATCCAATCTTTACTTCGATGACAGGGTGTGAAATGGGTTTTCGAATAACTGGTCTTTCCTGCAAAAGAGTGTCTCGGATGTCGTCAAAAGTAATAACATTTTCGGGAACAAGGTTCTCTGTATCAAAAGTATTGCTTGCGCTACTGGAAGATGCAACCTGTACTGAATTTAGTCAAATTCCATCTGACGTGCTATTATTTTCGGGCGGATGCTGTGGAATTTCCACTATTTGAACCCTTCTGTTATTTCTTCCTGACGTATTGCGTTCGGGATGATATCTACTGTCTGGTTCATTCATGATAATCTGTTGTTGCGGATGATTTTGCTGCTGATAAGACCGATTGTTATTAAACGTACGCTGAAAATTGTGCTCATTACTTTTACGTCTGTCATGATAGTCATTGCTATATGGCGCTTTGCGATAGGAATTGAAATAGTGTGTTTTCTGTACGTACTGATTCCCTTGTTGCTGTGCGTTACTATTAGTTGGAGCTGACGCCATACGTGTAGGCGGCGAAACATTAAAGCTTGGTTGACCTTGTACATTACATTGTTGGTTAGGTATGCTAACCGGTTGGCTTTCATGCTGTTGTTGTGAAAAACCTCTATTGTTACCAAAATGCGTTCGCTGTTGCTGATAATCTTGACGATACTGATAATTAAAATTTTGTCTGTTATTAATGTTCTCGTGGTTGTCATTTCTGGAGCGTCTAATGAAAACTGTCACTTTCGGTATAACTTGTCATATCAGGTTTTCTTTACTTATTCTTAATTATAGATAGATCGATAGTTGAAGACTTGTTCTGATTGATATAAAGGATAGTAGAAGAGAAGGCAGCAGTGCAGAAAACTAAAGATGAAACAGCACTACTACGGCTCGGGGCCCTGTGCACACTATGGCACATATTCATCGAAGCGTAATGAATCCCCTGAGGTCAATTACGCGCTGCAAATAAACTTTAGCTTCTGCGTTACAGGCAATGCCAGTGAAAATTCGAATGAAAATTGTTGTATCTAGGCCAATTCTAGTTTCTGCATTACAGGCAATGCTGATGAAAGTACAAAAATAAATCGAAGTATCCAGTTCAAAGCGTATACCTGTGCTCTGTCATTATTAACCACTTTAAATTTTCTCACTGATAGAAAATGTTTGTAATCAAAATTATCGTCCCTGTATGTCTGAACAGGTTCAGGATTGTATGAGAATCTATTTGTCTGTGATTGTTCGGAATCTAAGTCACGTACTCTATGTAAATTACGTAAATTATACTGGCTGTGTGAGTGTGACAAATGTTCGGAATGTGCCGTATGCTGTGACGTGTTATTGATTGAAACATTTTTCATCTCTGTCACTTCTTGCTGCAAAGTTGACAATTTTCTACGTAATGTATTATTGGACGAATCTATCTCACTGATCGTCTGCTGTAAATTTTGGAAATCAGGTGTTTGAGTAAACGAAATCGGTGAAGTATCGTCTGATTTGCTGTCATTATTACTTTCAATAACGTCAATACGACTGGCCAATTCATCATATTTTTCAGTCAGTATTTTTACCTGATCATCGATTTTAGTGTCACAAGCATTAATTTGTTTTTGTATTTTACGTGTGGTTTCGTTCAATTTTTTAACGTCTGCTTTGATGACATCGTAGTCCTGTATTAGTTCTAATTGTTCAAGTATGTCGGTCACTGTCTGAAAGTCTACTGTGTGTGTATCTGTTCTTGATTTAAGATCGGACATTTTATCACGCAATTCGGTGTTCAACTGTTTGATAGTATTAATTTCGTCTGATACTGTAGCAATATTGTTGTCTGCGTATGTTTTTGCTTTCGTAAACAATTTACGTTTATCTTCCTGTCTCTGTGCAGTAATTGTTTCCATGACTTGTCGTTTTACTTTATTTAGTTCCTGTATGAATTTACGGTAACGCGTTTCACTGTTTTGTAGGTGGTGATTAAAACGTTCTTCAATTTGACTGTTCTGTTGGTCAAATTTCGCGTCTACTTTTGCATCTAGTGTGCGTGAAACTTCTGCTGACATTAATTTAAACTTGTCGCGTAACTGTGTTGCTTTTTCAGAGCATTGTTTAGCGACTGCACTAATTTCGTATCTAAGTGATTCTGTTGTTCCTGTTTGCGTATTCCTTAATTCTTGAGCAACATATCTAATTTCTTCACTACTTTTCCTAGCACAAGCCTTAATTTCCTCACGTAATTGTTCTTTAGTATCATGACATTGCGCGGCAACGGCTGTAATCTGTTCACTAAGTTGTTTGTTCTGTTCACTAAGTTGTTTGAAATTTTCATTAAGGTTGTGTTGTTTTACATTCAACTGTTTGTAATTGTTATCTAGGTTTTCATTAAGTTGTTTGTGATTGTTGTCTTGACTTTCATTCTGTTGTTTGGAGTTTTCGTTGAGTAGTTGTTTAACATTTTCACCAAATTGTTGTTTGAGATTCTCGTTAAGTTGTATCATTAATGCTATGACTCGATCCATGCCAAAATTAGCTACTGCATTTTCTGTGCTGTGTGATGGTGTATGTGCATTTGTCACGTTTTCTGTAACCATTTGGTCCTTCTGTAATTCTTGAAAGGGTTTGCCAAACGGATGTGCACTGTTAGTCACTACCTGGGAATCAAATAAATCTGTCGTACTTTGAGTACACTGTTCATTTTCGTTAGAAAAAATTATCTGTTCACAATTCAAATTTTGCAAATCGGGTGTGTTAAACTGGGCAGCGTTCATTGTAACAGAACGTCCCGCGTCATCAATTGTCGTTAAATTAACACAGGACACAATTGAATTTATTTGTTCATCATTAGGATCAAAATCATCACTAGTGGTCGGTACGCACTGATTGTCTACAATTAGGGGATTATCATCATTACACTGAGTGTCCCAAGTACTATCGGTCAAATTATTAGAGTCGGCTATTTCGCTCATTGCACATCGCGATGTACTGTTAACAGATTTTCGCGGCATTTTTCACAAATCAAAATTAAGCACAAATGAAACAAGTACAATGCAAAATGCAACATACACGTTTACAACAAAGGGCAACAAATTGCCGACGGTCTGTGAAAGAAAGAGTGACAAATTAGTAAACGCGTTGCGCCAGATGCAAACTACATTTAAATGAATAAGAGCAGATACTACTTCTCAGAAAATTCACAAAGAAATACGATCCTGCCCGGATGTCGCCAAGTGTAACCTCCCCACAGAAATAACATAAATTAAAATATGAACCAAGTGTAACCTCCCACAGAAATAATAATTAAATGAATTTTAAATATTGTATCCTCTGAACAAAATTCGTTCCCATTCATAATCTCTGTGCAGAAATACATTCACATTTAATGTACCCACAAAATTCTTTTCTCATTTAATATTAAGTTCGAAACAGAAAAATTTCTAAACCCAAAAATAATAAAAGAATTCAGTAACCTGGTAAATTTTATGACGACAGCAGCGCTGCGCCACGGCCCTGTACTCTGAATAAAAAAAGCAAAAATTCTTACCTCAATAAAAATCGCGAATATATCTGCTCTTACCTAAAAAAATTTCGGCACAGCTCCGTGCAATGCTGGCCTATACTTTGTGATTCATGAAAGGAAAGATAATCCATTGAATAAAATCTTTAAATGGAAATGAATGCTTTTTTAAAAAAAAAAATTACTTTATATCATAAAAATTATTATTGGGGCATTTTTTAAAAATAAATTGGATGACAATTAACATACATTACTAGATATGCGCAAGGCTGTTTCTTTACCTTCTACAATAAAACTTATCCTCCAGAGTCCCGACCACAGCAGACTGCAGACAAGCGCAGGCACGCGCAGACTCTTGCCGACTACCGCCGACTCACGCAGACTACTGAGGACTAATGCCGACTAGCGACAAGCAACAACTAACTTCATACTACTCTCTGGTCAGAGACTCTCCTAAGTCTTGCCTGTTGCAGGCAGCGCATACATCGCATACCTCTTACACAATTCGATTTCAAATATAAACACAAATCGCAGCTTTCTCCTTATTGAACGTAATGACCCAGTTCTAAACATTTTAGAAGAAATAGAAATCATCCGCAGCATTAGCCGTGATCCGTCAGGCATTTTGAACAAGCAGACTGTGCTTAAGCACACAGTCCTGCTGAATAACATTTCTTTATTGAAGCAGCGTCCTGCCTCATTTCCTTCTCTTTCTGGTTTCTGATTACTGTATGCCACACATGTAAATTTCTTAATTGGGTCAGTGCTTTTTTCACATCATTTTTGTGGCCTTCAGTAGGCTCAACGAGTGTACGGCATATGCCCGTTTCCTATAGTGAGGTCCGCAAGGTTCACCCCATTCATTTTACATAGCTGTAAAATTGTCATCTTTTAATAGAAGTTAGCATGTTTTTCGTTTCATGCTGTTACTATGGCGCATTATTGTGCTGCGTCATTATCTGTGCCCTCAATATTTTAAAATTTACTTGTCTTTCATGATGTAAAATGCGTCTCAGGTCTTATCTTATTTAAGCCTCGATTAGCTGTCGACTGTTAGTTAACAGGTTTTAAACTGACCCCACGTTTAAGGTGCCTTTTAACTCTCCAGCAGGCGCGTCAACTTTCATGACGCCACTAGTCGCGATGTATCTCGTGGATACATGCGACGATTTTTGTGGTTTTTTGTTTGTTTACAGGTTCTTTTTCTTTTGTTTTTGTTTTAAATTGCAGGTACTTTTATTGTTACAGATTTTACAAATACAGAAGTGAACATCAGGCTCATTGCACTTTCGAATTAACAGAAATATTTGACATTTTGTAATGGAGAAGTACATGAAATTCTTTTAAAAATTGATTTTATTATAGATACAAATAAATTATTGAACTAATCAAAGCATGTCTCATTTTACTGATTGCCCTTTACAGAAAGACATTGTTCACAAATTATTTTTGCGTGCTTTTGCAAACAAAGATGTGTACCGCATTTTTCACATGTATACATGCTGAGACAAGTCCTAATTGTCTTCCTGTAGCATGACTGGCACCTTATTTCTTTTCTTGTTTTCTGATTCCATGGATTGTTCTGCGTTTTCTTGCTCTTTTCCTTTACGTTTGTACTAAACTTTATATCATCAGGTAGAGTCATAATAAGAGCTCTTCTTTTGCGATGATCTTGCAGTAGAGTCAGAGCCAAAGTTTTGAGGTACTCGCGCCGATTTGAGTATTTATTCTTGTTGTCCTAGAAAATTACTCTTGAGTTGATGCCTGCAATGTTCAACAGGTGGAAAAAAATCACCATAGGCCATCTTCTTGTTGACCTAGCTACATTGTAGGTTGCACAGAGTTTGTCAACTACATCAACTCCAGATTTGGTTTCATTATAGTGTAGAATAATTGCTGGTTTTTTTTCTCTAAACCTTCTGAAACTCGAAAGCAGGACAACAGTTTTCCCTTTTTTCGGGACATACGACACAAGCAAGGGTTTCATTCTTGCTGTAGCCAAATACGCTATCATATTGCTGTCTACTTTTTGGTGCTACGAAATTCGATGGCAGTTCCTTCTTGTTTTTTCTAATTGTGCCTACAAACGACAGTCTCCTTTTCTGCAGTTCTCTTACTAACTCCAAACTAGTGAACCAGTTATTTGCCGTAATGTTTCTACCCGTCCCATATATTGGTTCGGCAAGTCTCAGAACTACTTCTTTGGCGCAGTTGTTATTCTGAAAGGGTCCTTCTGGTTTTAACCCACAATATATTTCAATGTTGTAAGTATAATAAAGCTCGGCATCACGTCGGCAGAAAATTTTAATGCCATATTTAGATGGTTTGGATGGTATAAACTAGCGAAATCCATAACGGCCTCGAAATGCTGGTAGCTGCTCATCAACTGTGACGTTCTGACCGAGGGAGTAGTGTGTCTTGCAGTTATTCAAACACATGGCGAACATTTCCCTCACGGCTGCTAATTTGTCTGTCTTGCGCCGCTCTTGTCTTGTGGCTCCATCATCAAAACGAACACATCTTATTAGGAACAGGAAACGTTTTTCGGATATGGTCATTCTAAAAATATTCAGACCAAGGTCATCTGCTGTCCAGAAGTCGTGAACATTCTGTCGCCCACCACGGAACACACCAGCAAGGTATAACAAGCCAAGAAAGGCTTTTATTTCGATTGCGTCTGTGTCCTTGCAGTCACTCTTGAGAGCAAAGTTTCCTTTTAGATCAGCTATACGCCTGTTAGAGTTGACCACAGTTAGATCTAGGATATCATTACTGATGAATAGGCTCCAGCAGTCAATTTCAGTTACCATTTTCTTTGCGTCTCCAACTGCCCCAGGCAGTTTGGTTAGTATATTATGAGGCCGTGTCTTTGTTGCTTTCCAAGGCACTTTCCTCCATTTAGTTCCATCCTTACCTAAAATAAAAAAATTAGTACATTGCACCATTATTAGATATTGTTATTATTACATCTGAAAGCATATTTATTGTCTTCTCTACTCACAAAAATAGTAATGTTCATCAGTTTCCTGAGCTTCGTTATTTTCCTCTTCATCAAATTCATGATCTGTGTCTGAGTCTACAGATCGTGTTTTAGAGTATACCTTCGGTTTCTGAATCAGTTTCTGCAAGATCATCTTCATCTTCAATGGATACCTCGTCGTCGAGAAGAAGGCGATGTACTTCTTCCAAATCCTTAGGATTTTCTAGATCATATCGTTTACTCATTTTGAAAGAGAGTACACGTAGCTACAACGAAACGTTGCTTCATTTAGAAGACAACAACGGAACTGCCGACTTGCGTACGCTGCAAACAATGCAACAGCTGCAGTCATCAGCGGCGACAAAGCGTTACCCGAGTAGGCGCGCTGTATCTGAGAGATACAGGCAGTACACGTTCCCACACCTGACTCATTTATGACCTTGTCAGTATCGGGATAAGACTGAAATTCCTGTGAAGCAATAAGAAAGGTATGACACAAGATGTCGTGGGCCAGCAAACCGTTACCACTGTTCATTGCGGTAATATTAGAGAAAAAATAGGTCATATATGTCACAGATACATGCGCCACTGTCGGAGGGTTAAGTACTATTGCTGCTAGCTATTAATTGGCGTATTACTTTCTGACAGTGTGGACTGTAAGGTTTCGCTACTTTCCCTTTTGGTAACCCACGAGAGTTTGCAAATAGGAGTGGCACGTGTGTATATTCTTTTAACTGTTGACTGTGGCGCGTTGTTCCACGTTGCCACTCATGCATCCTCACTAAATTAAAAACTTGTGTGCCTCTTGTAACGTCTTGAGTCAATACGCAACAGCATTTTATTGCAGTAAGCTACTTTGTAGTACGGACTCGTAGGTTTGGAGCCATTGGCGGTGGCAATATACAGCTATTGGTACCTCAGCGTGACTCACTCGCACCTGTCGCTAGCCTAGACGTGGGATGCGCTACCTGTGTTAGTTCGAGCGACAGAATATTCAAGCCCCTAAGAATCTAAATAAACAGTATTAAATATTATTCTATTTTGTTAAAAGTCAACATACAGCCCTTTGTTCTTAAAAGGAAGTTTGTTTTAAAATCTCATCAATCTAGCTGAGATACTTTCAGATTTCGAGACAATTACCTAAAACACCAAAAACCGACACTTATAAGAATAAAGTCATTTAGGATTTATAGCAGTTTGTCTTTTAGTATCATTTGGAATTATTACTGAAGTTCACTAAATGGCAGAACAATTTATTTAGATTTTTTATAATTAAAAACGTTTACTATTTTTCATTTTTGTAACATAGAATTCAGAAAAGATTAATATTTATTTAATAACTATTTGTTTTGTAGTGTGGATAAATGAGAGTGAGTGAGAGTGTATATGTGGGACATACGTAAGGATTCAATATTATCTGATGTTAAACATTACGTAACTTATGTCACGGGAAAGTGTGAAGAAAGCAGCTGCAATGAAAGCTGTAATTTCCCTACCTTGCTGATGACGTATGTCCAAGGGTACTTGGTTTTGTAAGAAGGCAGCCAGAATAGCCATTTGCTGAGTAATGATTTTGTAAAGTCATTTCAAGATTAGTCTTTTTTTCGATTGGTTTTATTTAACATTTTATTAAGACCTGTATGATGAAGTGGACACTGATTTGCGTAGGGCAGTTTTGTCGCGAGATAGAACTCGAAAGATTTGATTGGCTGGTAATTTTGAACAACCAATCAGAGTTAAGAATTTCCCACGCTCTATCAAGTAGTTATAGGCTCTGAAGGGAACGACAGGGAATCACTCGTTGGATCGGTATTGGAGGTACAGGTCGTGTTGGACATGTCTGTCTACGTTACGAGTAAAATGATGAAGTTACTGGTATTTTGCGCCCGGGTGGTACTGCCGTGAAAGCAGATGCATTTACGGACACATTGTGGAAATTTGAGCTTTGTGAAGTGTTTAGTTGGAAAGATAAATGCGTATGAATTTTCAGCCTTTGTATAATTCCGCGTGGCCTGTTTCATATTCATCTATGGAATAGTTGGAAAGCAGTTTCTTTATTAGAAATCCATCAGAAAAAATGACCGAATGTGAAACTCATACATTGTAGCAGAGCATCGACTGTAGATCACGTACTAATTCGGGTCGGACTTAAGTACATTTCTGGTTGTCTTGTGTGCATACTGAGTTGTATGGACTGTGAGCTGAGGACATTGATATTACTCGTTTAAATAAATACGGGCTGATGGCTAATTCTTTAATTTGGAACTTAAAGAAATAAAGAACTTGTTGCGAAATTTTGAGATTTTTCCTGAAGAATGACGCAATCGCCCTTCACCCGAAAATCGTTATAAGATATTACAGGATAGCTTACTACCAGAGTTTACGCGGACTTTGCAAACGTAAGTATTGACGATATTTTTCTTCAACGCTGCTTCTAACATCGTCTGAACAGTATCAACGTATGCAGAGAATCGGGCTGGTGACCAGACGCCGTACTGAGGTAGGTGGAACTTTTTGTAGAGCACAGTACGACGAAAGACAGTCGTCAAACAATAACGCACCGCAACGCGACTTTTAACCCGCCACGCCGCATACTCATGAAAAGGGAAAGTTTCATTGCGTTTCACGGCTTATGTATCAAAGCTTCCTCTCAGTTTTACTACAGTTTTGTACTGACCTGTTCAACATGCTCTTTACTACACATAATGCACTTTTAACTTCTTTCGTGTATTTTTTTTTTTTTTTTAGTTTTCCTTCATTTTAAATTTAAACCACTAATTCAAACTGTGAACGGCGTGGCTAACGGCCCCGCGTTCTTCTCCTCGTCAACAGACGGCAGCACTTTTGCCACTCTGGTTTATCAGTTTGCTTCCTCCTTCGCATCCGCTACTCCCTGTTCTGCGCTCGTAAGTAGCACACCGCGCCTTGTACACTTCCATCGCGGCGCTCGGGGGTCACAGCACCAAGTGTAAGTGTCCTGGTATTATTTGTATATTTCTCTACCCCGGCAGTCTTCCGTAGAACTGTCTGGTATCACTTTCGCACTGACATAGGTTTCACAGCACCTAGCCCAACTGGCGGTTTTTAAATTTTTAAAACTTTTTTATGATATTTTTGTTTTTTATGTGTATTGCTGCGCGTAAAAGTTATCTCCTGTCTGTTGCTATTTTCAGTACGGCACCTGAAGATGGCCTTATAAGAGACCGAAACCGGTCGTGCGATAAGAAAAGAACTTTTCAGCTGAAGCGGTATTTTGAACCTCTGGTAATACTTTTCGAATAAATAAAAGGAAACACTTTGTAAAAAATCGATGTAATGACACTATTGTTCTTTGTGTATGATGAGACAAACTATGTAGTGTACAGAACTGATACTTCCTTACAACTGTTGCATGTACTCAACCCCAATGAGCGACTGACTGACCTGAGCGTAGAAAATCAACCGAGCCTTGGCGATGGCGGCGAAACGCGGCTGCGCGGCAGTGACAGCGGAAGCAGACTGCCGATCAAACTTCCTCTCTGACGTCACGGCATGCCACCTAATTGCGGCACTCTTTGCTCAGCAACCTTGCAGCTTTTCAACTCCAGATCGCAATAACATGAAAAATTTTATAGAACAATAAATATATAAAAATTACACGAAAACAATTTACCACAACATACTTGTATTAATGCTCAAGTGTGTAGTAAAACTTTGATTGTAAAAATAAAAAAAAAGAGAAGATAAAAGAAAAAAGTGACTGTGTTGAATAAATGTTGAACCATAATAAGATGTGGATATTAAAATACGTCAAAGTGAATCGGTATGTCAAATATGTCGAAAGGACGTAAACAAAACACTGTACGATTTTTTCAAACCAAATACTGGAATCCTCATTTAATTCCAATCAACTAATGATGTAAAGGCCTACATACTGTATATCGATTTTACGTAAAATTTTACACATCACTTATTAGGAAACTTTATAATTTTAAATTATTCCAACCAAGGGAGTCTGAACGTTCAGATCGGGGTTTTCGGTCCGTTTTCCTGCGATCCTGCGTCCGAATATGTGAAAAAAAAAAACAGAAATTTTGTCGGATCATAGCTAATACAATTCCGGATTTCGTAAGCGACACGATAAACATAGAAAACCTGAAGTACAAAAAGATATTTCTTTCGATTTGTAAGACAAAGTGGTACCGCAACAAAATAATTGTATTCCTAGGCCCATCCCTGTTGGTTAACTTAAACTAAATTTCGGAAATGAGGTATGTGCGAACCGTAACTTGGAGCAATCAGGGGGCTGGGAAACGTATCATACTAAAATAAACACGTCACAATTGTGTAACGTTTGAAGAAAAGTCAAACACTCTGAACTGAAATGTATCTGAAGGACAAAGGACCGTAGTGCACAGATATTGTAACAAAGTAGCTGGACGAAACTCCGTGACACTGTAAAATTTGCTAAAACAAAATATGTTGTTATCCAGAATTTCCTCTGGTATGGCCTAGTTCTGCTGTTTCCGCCGTAGAGAGAAGAGGTACGTTCATGAGCTCTCTGTGTTTTGTAATCTTCAGCTAATAATAATTCATTTTTTGGTAAAACGTGTATCAAAATCATACGTAGAATACTTTAGTTGACCACATTAATAGGTATGTCAGCTTCTTTATGTTTCAGTGGAACAGGTATCATTATTGGGTTCTCATTGTTTGATGGCAGGACGGCCGAATGCTATATCACATCGTTTTGTCAAAATATTGTTTACATGCAAAGTCTAACGTGCAGCTCTTTTGTCGGAGTCCGAACTAATATTTGTAAACACATTTATTACTTGGTATGACCGCAGTCGTAAAAGTTTTCGAACAATAAAGATTGCATGGGGGCTTAATTAAATTTTAATATGCAAATAATTTTACTGTCTGTCCGGTTACGCAGTCTCGTAACCGGTTGGCCCTGACCAGTATTAGTACGCAATCTGACTGCATTGAATAACAACAAAGAATGAAAGAAAACTTCTGTTAACACAATTAATTAATTAAGTCCCCAGCAACTATAAAACCTACGAAACAGCAAAACACAAATGTAACTGTTCTGTGTGTGGAAGTGTGATTCAACGTACACATCTGGCACAGTACTTCCTCAATAAGACAAGATATTTTAGATACCATTTAGACTGAATTAATTAAATAAAACTGAAATACTATAATTGCACATAGAAACCCGAATTACGGTCTAATACATGAACACGAGCCAGATGCTTTGTTGACTGAACCTGTGACCAAGAGGCATTATTGTTTAAGACATTGAAATAATAAAAAAAAGGAATTTTTTACCTTCATATATATTGACGAAAAGTACACTCTAGTCCATCAAAGCAATATGACAATATCTGAACAAGCACTCTCCATGGGATATTCTCAACAACGACACACTACTGCAACATCCCCACAAGCACTCTCTACCACCGCTTCTCGACAAGAACTCTTACGACGACTTCACGACAACCAATGCCTACCACCGCTTCTGAACAACTACCGCCAGTGGAGGCGGCTGAATAATACTCTCTGGCGCAATCTCTGGCGCTGTGACTCAGTGTAGCCACCTTTCACCAAGACCAATGTTTGCCAAGCCAAATCAAAATGTACGGTTGCTGAACAACTGTCAGTGTGCCAAGATATGCAATTACTTCCTGTCTCCAATATATATATATATATATATATATATTGCTTATTAATTTAATAAAGTGTGTGTGTAGACAATCTTCCTTCCACTTGATTGTTCTAGTCTGCCATCTTCATCCTCCTTGTTCCATATAGACCAAAAGAAAAAAAATGCTCCTCACTTACTTCACCTCTTATCCACCAAAACTCCAATAATCATCATCATCACATAATCTTAATACTTCAATAATACCTCTTACTTCGATACATGTAAACCTTATCATCAATATCATTTACCTTACCTCTTGTCCACCAATACTCCAATAATCATCAACTTCACACAATCTCAATACCTCAATAATACCTCTTCAATACGTCGATACATATAAACCTTATCACCAATATCATTTCACTTCCATAACAACTCTTTCCTCTAGTCAGTCTCCTCGAACAAGTACAGATAAAATCCTAGTGCAAACTTCAATTCATCATCCCATGCAATCCGAAGACACAATGTCCACACACAACCTCTGTCTAATCCATCTGACCCAAATCTTCTACTCATTATGAATTATAAAATTCATTTTGGTTACCTTGTCCATCATAAAATAAAAGAAATGCATACATGACCTCTAACAGCCTTTAGTTCGAATAACTTTCAGTAAGTAAGTAGGAGTACGGAGAGTGAATGATCGAAATATTTCACAGTGTGTACACCACTTCAAGAATCATGGCAAAACAGAAGCAAACATGTGGAGTATTTCTTGTGTCAAGTGTCACTTACTATTTCAATTGCTAACGAAGAATGCAGTGTAATAACTGTCAATGGTCGAAACCTAGTTTTGGTATTTCATGTCGTTAGCTTCCTTTCTATTAGCATAAATTTATACAGCTTCCATAAAACCTCCAGCTCATGTGACTTCAATGAAGTTTCTTGTACCAACGTCGTTCGTAGAATTATAGCAGTTAATTTTCTTATCTTAAAATATAAAGCACTGAGCGTAAGCAAAACATGCAACAGCGAGTAAATATACGAGTAGAGAACAGAATGTCAACAAGTGGATGCAGCACAATCCCTACACGAGGCTCTGCCTAGCGAACAATCTATAATTAATACCACAGTGTGACCTAAACTCCATGTTCGTACACCGTATATCAGCATTTCTATATACCAAATTAAAAAGTAGTTATGACAACAAAACAGAAATGTGTAAATATGCAATCCATACGCAAAGCAGAAAATATATATCTTAAACAATATACAGGCCATTAGCATTATATCAGCATAAGCAAATAAATGTTCATATGTAATCTTAATAAGTAAACATGAAGGCGCAAGCAGATAATTCACAAAGTATAACTTACATACATAACCAAACGAGCATGACTAATCAGGTGACAATTATAATTTAAATAAATAAGCACAGCAGGCACATAATAGAAAAATATGACATCAGTGAAAAAGCAGTGCAGCCAAACGATGCATAATATACATAATTAACAACATTGTTCATTAATCAATCATTGTCAAAATCAGTTAACACAAAGTATAAATCACGTAATCGCGAGCAGCAAATTACGTCTAAAGTACGTACCTAAGGGGAAATATGTTTCCTGAAAAATAAACTCAATTAATAGTTACCTTTTTAGTTTATTAGTTTCTTCTTCGAAATTACATTCTTCCTGAAATTTTCTCGATAGCAAGTCCTCTTAACGTCGGACACACACAGAATTTACCTAAAGGTTTTAAATATTTTATACAACCGTATCCTGAAAAATACTGAATGTTAATAACATAATTTATCAAGTCACTATAGCTTTATACTGAAATTATTCGGAGAAATTACACTGTGTATTTGTTTACGGCTGTCAGTGCATTCGCACTGAGCGCTCGATCAGCTGTAGGTACGCGTGACGTAGGAAGTAATTGTTTGAGGTCGACGACTGCCTTGTGCGCCGCGCAGACTTGACTGTTGCTTTGAGCATGTGCCACCGCCGGAGCACGGCGCGGTATCCTTGTTCTCCCGTGTGTTTACGTATAACTGTTAGTTTCTCTAAAGTATTTCATTCCACAAAAATTGTAACGTTCGATATATGATGTATTCCCTTAGAGCGCCGAGATTTAAGAGTTTCTACTTATACAGTGTTATCATGAATAATTTTGCGAACTCTACATGGACCGTTATAAAGCAGAAAAAATTTGCGACACAAGCCTTTTACTTTGTGAGACAAACGATGAGACTTAATTAACACCTTTTGACCAACTGACAAGATTTTTAAACGACCAGGATGTTTAGCTGATTTCTCTCTTCTAGCAGCCGCAGATGCAATATTTTGTAGAGCCAGATTGACAACTTCAGAATGCCGCAGTTTCCGTGTAGGCGGAAAAGGAACGATTTCAGAAATGCGATTTGTCGGTGCTTTATTTTTTAATATCAATATAAGTGGTAAAGAGTTTGAATCATTATGGAGTTCATTCAGAATGTTTTGAAAAATATGAAGATACTGATCCCAAGTTCTGTGATTCTGATGACAATAAAGTCGACACAATTTATTGATTTCCTTCATCCATCTCTCTGAAGCGTTAGATTGAGGGTGAAAAAGTGAAATGAAAATTGGTTTAATCTTACGACGTCGTAGAGTACGAAGCCAAATTTTAGACCGAAACTGTGATCCATTATCTGATATAACCTTATCAACATGACCCACTTCTTTAAGAAAATGTTTGATGAAGGCATTAGATACTGAACTAGCTGTTGCTTTGCGTAAAGGTGTAAAACACACATATTTTGATGTCAATTCCACTGCTACAAAAATGTACGCAAAACCATTAGTAGAACGAACCACTGGACCGAACAAATCGACTGCAGCCATATCCTTTAATTTCGCTGGAATGATAGGAAACAATGGTGCTCTGTGAGAAATAGTTGGCGGCTTAACCTATTGACATAATTTGCATTTGGCAAGGCATCACGAAGTTGTTCAAATTCTGATTGAGCTTCCTCATCCCAACACCAATTAGAATTCTTTCCAGATAGTTCACATAAGCGAGGTGTGGCCAAATTGTCCAAACTAACAAAGCGTCTAAGAAAATTAGAGACACCAAGGAAACTACAACCATCACGTTTTGTAGTAGGAACAGCATAATTACGAACAGCGTCTAGTTTCTCTGGATCAGGAAGAATACCGTCTGTAGAAATAATATGACCAAGAAATTTCACCTGAGAACGACCAAATTCAGATTTTTCCAAGTTCACTGTAATGCCAACTCTTGCAAAAATACGTAATAATGAATCCAAAATTTTGTTATGCTCAATCCAAGAAAGTTTAGCAATAAGAATATCGTCAACATATGAAGTAATATTGTCACGAAGATAAACAGGTAAAATTTCGTTTAAACTATGAATGCATGCTGCAGAAGAAATAGGAAGTCCAAAAGGTAATTTCCGAAATCACTTTTGGGTAAAATAGTCATATCCGGTTATTCTTTAGCGTCTCTCTAGATAGATTGATAGTTGAAGAGTTGTTTCGATAGATGCAAAGAATAGTAAAAGAGTAGGCAGCAGTGCAGAAAACTAAAAGGGAAATAACACCACTACAGCTCGGGGTCCTGTGCACGCTACGGCACATATTCACTTAGTGTAGCGAATCCCCTGAGGACATTAATAGCCGCACATAAATTCCAGTTTGTGACTTTGTGGCCATTTTGGTGTAAGTGCGTACATAAACTGATCTAACCATGAACATGGATGTATGTCATTCTTAGAATTGCGAAAGATCTTAAATTTCCAAACAGTTAAGAAGTGTTTATAGTCAAAGTTTTCTCCTCGTGGCGACAAAGACCTACCACGTCTGTCCCAGTCCGAATGTCGATTTTTGTCAAGTTCGCGCGCCTGGCGCTCTCCTGCTGCATCTCGCAAATGAAACAAATTATCATCTTCAAAGCCCTCTGCCATCTGTGATTCTAAATTTCTTCTGCCGTCCCTTTCTACGATTTCACCTTCAATTTGTTTGACTTGCTTTCGTAATGCCTCAAATTCCCTTTTAACGCGATCATTAAATTTTCCCTGATTTTCAACATGCTTATTTTTGTTCTGGTACTCTTCGGTTTCTGCAAATAGCAGTGGGGCTGTATCATCCGAATCTCTGTCCCCATTTAAACTAAGACTTGTCAGTTTATCTGAGATCTCCTCAACTCTTTCCGATGAGTCACCTATTTTTTCTTTCTGTTTATTTACGTCTTACGTAAGTGTCGCGACTCGGGTTTCGGTATTGTCACATTTAATAGTTAACTGTTCACACTGTTGCGTTAAGTTATTTATTCTGTCATTTGGTACGGATTCCTCGATTCTTTCAATTATTTCTTCCTTATCGTGTGCACGTTGTAAATTTAATTCTGAAAATTTTTGTACTATCACGCGATCTCTTTCTTCCTGTTCTCTGCCCTGTTCCTCTTGTCTAATTTCTATTGAAATTAAACTATTATTGTGAGCATTCAAAATCGGTTGTACTACTTCTCTAATTTCTTTCTTTAATTCATCTTTCATGTTTTTGAAACATGTCCCTATTCGTCAGTCTAACCGTGTTTCCATTGTTTCCATCTCCGTTTTAATTGTTCCTATACCTGTTTTTAATTCAGATCGTAACTGTGATCTCATTGTTCCCATATCGGTTTTAATTGTTCCTATTTGTGATCCCTAATTTAATATTGCACTCATCAACTGCTCCATATCTTCTGTCGTTAATCTCGTATTCTGAAAATTTTTTTATTCTGAAAAATTTTGAAGTTTCCGGACTATTTTCCCGACTCACTAAATCGCTTTCCACTTCATTATTCATCATCCTGTTCTCCTGTGTTGGCGAGTTCGCCATGTCAACAATTTCGTCATTCTGACTATCCATCATTTTTGCCTTTTTCATCGATCGCATGGTCTGATACATTTCGCAATGTCATTGTATTGGTAAGAAGCAAAAAATACACGGAGATGTATGTATGTTATGTGTATTATTCTCACAGGTGCATCGTGCTATCGCACTGTTGACTTACTTTTCCCGAGGCCAACCATTCTTGAATGCACTGCATACGATTTTGTCATATCAATTTTTTTTTCAAATTTTATTGTGCTAGTAAGGAAAAGTTACGTTAAACACGCTTATTTATTTATACCTATGTGATCCTCACGTGATCTGGTACCTAATTTTCATGCAGAAAATTAAACGAAAACAATCTTCAGTGTGGTACTTAGCTCCACTGATACTAAGTACATGATTAATATTTTTCAGGTGCTCTAACATTTCTGTAAGCTGAGTACCATAATGGATATATCAGGCTGTACGAGGATAATACCGAAGACGGTATTATCAACAGCTCACTGAGTTTGAGCGATATCGTGTAATATGGCTGCAAGAAGCTGTTTGTTCCTTCTGCGACACTTCGGAAGAACTTGGCAGGAATGTAGCCACCGTAAATGTTTACTGCCACCTGCTGATCATAGAAGGTACAATCGTTAGTCGTGTTCGGCGCAGGGCTATGGCGGATCATACTGCCTCTTGTAATAGGACACCCTATTCTAACACTACCTTTTTTATAGAAATAACTGATACCATTTACGCTATCGATTCTTGTAAAGGTAAACATTATCTCAGTTGTTTAACTAAAAGAATTTCATATTATTTTGTATAGGATGTATTGTATTTCATACTAAAATGTATAAAAAGAAATTAATTTGTTACATTCTGTATGTACAGTTAAAATTACTCTGCCTTTAAAATATTTGAAATTGTGAAATTTCTGGTATACTTAAAATTCCTATTATTAATTGCACAATTTTTCGACAATTATAAAATTTATTTCTGGACTCATTTACAAAATAATGACATATTTTAGCGAAGATTCTTGTTTTGTCAAGAAATTCTGTAAACTCTTTTGCTTTGTGAACTCTCTGGAATATTGTGAGTACCGCAGAATGTAAGGAGTAGTGGAGAAGCCTCTGATGGAGACAGACGTATTTATATGATCGGCACTAACAATGTAATTTGGAATACTTAGTGGAAATTGCAGAAACGGCGTGGTATTTAATAATGCGACAATGAATAAAATTCAAGAAATATACATACCAGGAACCCACAACGTTCAATCAAAAATTCAGCTGCAAGAATGTACCCCTAGACGCAAGACTTGGAGCTAATAACAAGAGATAATGAAGACAAGTAAAAAGTTTTTCTTTTGTATATCATACGCCTCTCAAAGCTTTTGAAAATAATGAAGAGTATAAGAGAAAATTAATGGTGAGGTATTGGAGGATAAGATTACACTCTGCAGTAGCAATACGAGCAGCAGTTGTCACCACAGTGACGAACTGTTACAAACCGGTTACTTCGAAGATAGCTCCGAGCCAGACGCCACATAGCGTGGATTCCACTGATACAAAACCACCACTGTTTGCTATTTCAGTGGTGTCACGCGAGAGTTAATTGGAGGACAGAGTTCTGTTGTGTTTTCTGATGAAAACCTGTTCTGTCTCGGTGCTAGTGATGTCCGTTTATTGGTTAGAAGCAAGCCAAGTGACCGCGTGCAACTAACCTTCTGCAGCTTAGACAAACAGGAGTGAGTTATGATATGCGGCGCCATTTCGTATGACAGCTGGAGCACCCTCGTGGTTATTCTACGCAACCTTTCCATCAATTTGTACGTCAGTCTGACGGCTCGACCTCTAGTGCAGCCATTCATGAACCACGTTGCAGGGGTTGTTTTCTAACAAGATAAAGGTCGCCCACACACCACTGTTGTAACCCAACATGCTCTACATACAGTTTACATGTTGTCTTGGCCGGCCGGAGAGGGCGTGCGGTTCTAGGCGCTCCAGTCTGGAACCGCGCAACCGCTACGGTCGCAGGTTCGAATCCTGCCTCGGGCATGGATGTATGTAATGTCCTTAGGTTAGTTAGGTTTAAATAGTTCTAAGTTCTAGGGGACTGATGGCCTCAGAAGTTAAGTCCCATAGTGCTCAGAGCCATTTGAACCATTTTATGTTGTATTGGCCTGTTAGATCACCAAATCCGATTTCTGTCCACAGGAGCAACGTTTCGAAGAATCTGTTCTTTGGGTCTTTCCTGGGAGCCCAGTGTTAGATTCCGAAGCAGCACAGCAGGTTTACTGTAACCCTTGGACCTTCACATTGACAACAAAGAAATTGCATCGGGATTCAACACAAAATTCACATTGCCGATTTCTGTCCACAGGAGTAACGTTTCGTAGAGTCTGTTCTTTGGGTCTGTCCTGGGAGCCCAGTGTTAGATTCCGATGCACCACAGCAGGTTTACTGTAACCCTTCGACCTTCACATTGACGATAAACAAAGAAATTGCATCGGGATTCAACACAAAATTCACAATGCCGATTTCTGTCCACAGGAGTAACGTTTCGTAGAGTCTGTTCTTTGGGTCTGTCCTGGGAGCCCAGTGTTAGATTCCGATGCACCACAGCAGGTTTACTGTAACCCTTCGACCTTCACATTGACGATAAACAAAGAAATTGCATCGGGATTCAACACAAAATTCACAATGCCGATTTCTGTCCACAGGAGTAACGTTTCGTAGAGTCTGTTCTTTGGGTCTTTCCTGGAAGCCCAGTGTTAGATTCCGATACACAACAGCAGGTTTACTGTAACCCTTGGACGTTCTCATTGACCATGAAACAAAGAAATTGCATCGGCATTCAACACAAAATTCACAATGCCGATTCCTGTCCATAGGAGTAACGTTTCGAAGAGTCTGTTTTTTGGGTCTTTCCAGTCTTGCTCGTATGGTATGGGACATCATACCCAGCGTCATCCACAAACCCACATCCCTGTTCTGACCGACCAAATGACACAGGCATGGAACCCCATTCCACCAACTGACATCAGGCAATTACGTTTGCCTGTAGGCATTCAACATTTTGGCCGTTACACTTGTTATTAATGTACCGTAATTTCACATCTGCAATGACTTTTCTCTTTCATTAACCTGTGGTGTAGCAGGGTTAATATGGTACATAGGCAAATATATTCCCGAAATTCCTTTACTCTATATTAACTATTTCTAAATATTGAGATTCTTCTTCCGTCACTGTACAGTAAGGGAAATTACTTCACAGTCAGGTTCCTACTGAAAAGGATTCGAGAAAGTGGCAGAGCAATGGTATGAGACACAAAGGACTTCGCTCTCAAAGTGATGATGTTCAAAGAAGCGCGTTAAGATCGAGGAGAGATATGAGCGTCAGCGTACGTTAACAAGACAATAAGAGGAGACATAGTGTATGGAAATCTCTGCAATTGTCTGCACGCTGCCATGATAGCTGTGCATAAGATGGTGAAATATGATCAAAGTTCCTTTTACAGGTGAAAAGGGAAGAGCTTTTTATATATTTTTAGGGCATCAAGAGCTCTGACGCGGCCTTGCAGTTACGTGTCCCGTCAAATTTTGACTGTCATCTGTTCTTACTCCTACACTCTTTACTGAGGGAGAGAAGATGATATTTTTCCATTTAGGATTAAAGATGGTAGGAATTTCGATATTTCAGGCTAATGAGTTTAGACGCCCAACCCTCACTGCTAGCATTTTGGATGTGATGAGCTGTAACGCTATGTTCTGTGCCCATTTTAATAGCGGTCTTAGACCGATATTGAAATTCTCGATAGCTGTTTTTAGGTTTATTGGCATTTCGATACAACTGAAGTTCATCAGCATACATGTGATATTTGCAATAGGACAAAACTGACGACATATCATTGGCATACAACGGAAAGAGTACAGGATCTAATACCGAGCCTGATACCACCAGTCTCTATTGTCGCATCGTGGTGCCACACACGCCGCGTGGCACGTGAGACATCAGGTATGATTGGCACCATTTCACTGTACTTGCCGAGAGATTTAGGCTGCTGAATTTGACAAGTAAAATGTCGTTTTCGACAGTGTCAAAGCCTTTCTGAAGTCTTAGAAGCACGTGATAGTCACCTCTTGTCCATCCATGGAAGCTTCATGTCATCTGTTACCTTTATCACGGTAGATGTTGTGTTGCGATATATGTAGAAACAAGACTGGTGTTTGAATAGTAGACTACACTCCTGGAAATGGAAAAAAGAACACATTGACACCGGTGTGTCAGACCCACCATACTTGCTCTGGACACTGCGAGAGGGCTGTACAAGCAATGATCATACGCACGGCACAGCAGACACACCAGGAACCGCGGTGTTGGCCGTCGAATGGCGCTAGCTGCGCAGCATTTGTGCACCGCCGCCGTCAGTGTCAGCCAGTTTGCCGTGGCATACGGAGCTCCATCGCAGTCTTTAACACTGGTAGCATGCCGCGACAGCGTGGACGTGAACCGTATGTGTAGTTGACGGACTTTGAGCGAGGGCGTATAATGGGCATGCGGGAGGCCGGGTGGACGTACCGCCGAATTGCTCAACACGTGGGGCGTGAGGTCTCCACAGTACATCGATGTTGTCGCCAGTGGTCGGCGGAAGGTGCACCTGCCCGTCGACCTGGGACCGGA
Organism: Schistocerca cancellata; assembly: GCF_023864275.1. Taxonomy (NCBI): domain Eukaryota; kingdom Metazoa; phylum Arthropoda; class Insecta; order Orthoptera; family Acrididae; genus Schistocerca; species Schistocerca cancellata. The sequence continues at coordinate 269,357,391 of NC_064634.1, forward strand.
CCGCAGCGACGCACGGATGCACGCCAAGACCGTAGGATCCTACGCAGTGCCGTAGGGAACCGCACCGCCACTTCCCAGCAAATTAGGGACACTGTTGCTCCTGGGGTATCGGCGAGGACCATTCGCAACCGTCTCCATGAAGCTGGGCTACGGTCTCGCACACCGTTAGGCCATCTTCCGCTCACGCCCCAACATCGTGCAGCCCGCCCCCAGTGGTGTCGCGACAGGCGTGAATGGAGGGACGAATGGAGACGTGTCGTCTTCAGCGATGAGAGTCGCTTCTGCCTTGGTGCCAATGATGGTCGTATGCGTGTTTGGCGCCGTGCAGGTGAGCGCCACAATCAGGACTGCATACGACCGAGGCACACAGGGCCAACACCCGGCATCATGGTGTGGGGAGCGATCTCCTACACTAGCCGTACACCACTGGTGATCGTCGAGGGGACACTGAATAGTGCACGGTACATCCAAACCGTCATCGAACCCATTGTTCTACCATTCCTAGACCGGCAAGGGAACTTGCTGTTCCAACAGGACAATGCACGTTCGCATGTATCCCGTGCCACCCAACGTGCTCTAGAAGGTGTAAGTCAACTACCCTGGCCAGCAAGATCTCCGGATCTGTCCCCCATTGAGCATGTTTGGGACTGGATGAAGCGTCGTCTCACGCGGTCTGCACGTCCAGCACGAACTCTGGTCCAACTGAGGCGCCAGGTGGAAATGGCATGGCAAGCCGTTCCACAGGACTACATCCAGCATTTCTACGATCGTCCCCATGGGAGAATAGCAGCCTGCATTGCTGCAAAAGGTGGATATACACTGTACTAGTGCCGACATTGTGCATGCTCTGTTGCCTGTGTCTATGTGCCTGTGGTTCTGTCAGTGTGATCATGTGATGTATCTGACCCCAGGAATGTGTCAATAAAGTTTCCTCTTCCTGGGACAATGAATTCACGGTGTTCTTATTTCAATTTCCAGGAGTGTATTTGTAGTTAAGTAATTTGTTGGTTAGTCATGGGCTATACATCCTAAGACCTTAGTTAGTGCAGGAATAATGCAAATAGGTCGATGATCAGAATGTGCTCTACCTTGAAATAATGATGAAGCATACAGCTTCAAACTGGATTTGACCTTATTTGCAACTCGTGACACACCATGTGGCTGCGATAGAGTCCACTACAGCATGTTTCGTCACTTCGGAGAGAGAAGAAAGGAAATCTTTTGTATCCTTTTTGGCTTGATTTGAGCGTCAGGACACTTTCCCCCCTCGTAGAGAGATGCAATATTAATTTTGCGTTAAAAATCTGTGACGGGATGCCCAAGTAGTTACTATATTTCTGCCCCCACTTTCTGCATGGGAAGGACCTTCGAGCAGATGGTCAACCGTCTCCTTTTATGCATATGAAAACCCTGACAGCTCTTTAATTCGTTTCAGGAGGCATCGCTCCACATTTTGTAAGCTGGCCCTCCTGGAAGCGGCTGTACAGCAGGTATGCGCAGGTATCAACTAACAGAAAAATTTTTAGACATCGAGAATGGCTACTGTTCTACCTGGGGAAACAATAGTTGTTAGCTCCATAACTAGGGCAGTAGAGAACCTCTCCCATCTTTACAAGATCTTCCCGCAGCACTGTTTCAAATATCGAGTTGACAGTGACTCTCTGATCAGTTTCAATAAGAGGCGTTTATCAAGGTAGATTTTATAATTGACTCTCTTTGCCATCGATATTAATAGTACGATATTATTACTTGAAAGTCCTGTCCAGCGTACTCTCCGTCTCCCATTTCTCGTCCAACCTACCAGCGTCTAGACCTATTCAGCTACACCAGCCAAAAGGCTGAAGGAACAGTCGGAGAAGAAGCGCGCTCTCAACGAAGAAGATTATGTGTGCCCCTTTTAACCGTTCACGTTGTGTTTTTAACTCTCGAGAGTTAGTAGTAAGGAACACTGAACACAACTTGAACGAACCAGTGTGGTTACTTGGGCTAAGAGTCCTAAATATTGTAAAATATTTTAGCCATTGTTCATGGGTAACAGACCGCACTTCTATGCCTTTTATTTACAGAGTCTTCTTGTGATTTCGGGTTCGTTATGAGAGCATGGAGTAGCACGCTTGGTCTAGGGATAGCACCTAGATTAATACTGTAAATGTCATCAGACTCGGGCTCGAAGCTCGCCACCGTTTAAATTTTGATTAATAATCAGCATTAGCAGTCGAAGACTTCCGGCATAAGAAGTCACCCCTCATTCTGTCAACGGCCTTGTCAAAGAAGGTGGAGGAGCGGACAGAGGTTCAGGACACTGTCTTGCCCTTGGGGTGAGAAATTAAGGGGCGGGAGAATCACCAACGATCAAGGATCCGTGAGGCAATAGAAACCACTGCATTAAAGACACCTGATGGGTGTTGACAGGACATGTGTCCTGCAATTGAAAGATTGTCAGGATGATCTCCTCATCGGCAAAAGGTTTCTGAATAGTCCGCCACTCGAATCTCTGGGAACGGACTGCCAAGAGGAAGGTAAACATGAGAAAAAGATTGAATAACCAGCGAAAGGATAACGTTCTAAGAGTCGGGGCATGAAACATCAGAACCTTGAAAGTGGAAGGGAAGCTAGAAAATCTGAAAAGGGAAACACAAAGGCTCAATCTAGATATAGTAGGGCCCCGTGAAGTGAAATGGAAGGAAGACAAGGATATCTTGTGAGATGAGTATAGGGTAATATCAACAGCAGCAGAAAGTGGTATAATGGGAGTAGGAGTCGTTACGAAAAGGAAAGTAGGGCAGAGAGAATAATACTATGAACAGTTCAGTGATAGGTTCCTTTTCAGCAGAATCGACAGCGAATAACACCGACAACGGCAATTTAGGTATACATGCCGACGTCGCAAGGTGAAGATGAAAAGATAGAGAAAGTGTATGAGACTATTGAAAGGGTTATCCAATACATCAAGGGAGATGAAAATCTAAGGGGGACTGGAAAGTAGTTGCAGGGGAAGGAGCAGAAGAAAAGGTTACAGGAGAAAATGAGCTTCGGACAAGGTATGAGAGAGAAGAAAGACTAACCGAGTTCTGTAACAAATTTCAGCTGGTTATAGCGAATACACTGTTCAAGAATCACAAGAGGAGAAGGTATACTTAGAAAAGGCCCAGTGATACGGGAGGATTTAAGTTGGTCATGGTGAGACGGAGATTCCGAAAACAAATACTTGGTTATAAGGTGTACCCATGAGCAGATATAGGCTCAGATCACAATGTAGTAGTGATGAAGAGTAGGCTGGAGTTTAAGATATTAGTCAGGACGCCTCAATATGCGAAGTAGTGGGATACGGTACTGCTAAGGAATTATGAGTTACGCTTGAAGTACTCTGAGGCAATAGATACAGCAGTAGAGTTGAACAGGAATGCACATCTCTAAAAAGGGCAATCACAGAAGTTGCAAAGAAAAACGTAGGTAAGAATGAGGTAACTGCAAAGAAACCATGGCTAGCACAAGAATTACTTCAGCTTAGCGATGAAAGAAGGAAGTAAAAAAATGTTCAGGGAAATTAGAAATATAGAAATAAAAGTCGATGAGGATTGACGTAAATAGGAAGGGCAGGGAAGCTGAGGTGAAATGGATGCATGAAAAATGTGAAGAAATCGAAAAAGAAATGATTGCCGGAAGGACTTACTCAGCGTACGGGAGAGTCAAAACAAGATTCGGTGAATTTAAAAGAAAGGGTAGCAACATTAAGAGTGTAACGTGAATTCCACAGCTAAATGCAGCGGAGAGAGTGAATAGGTGGGAACAGTACACTGAAGGCCCCCATGAGGGGGAAGACTTGTCTGATGTGATAGAACAACAAACAGGAGTCGGTTTATAACACATAGGAGTTTCAGTATTACAATCAAAGTTTAAGAGAGCTTTCGACGACTTAAGATCAAACAAGGCGGAAGCGATAGTTTACATCCCATCAGTATTTCTAAAATTACTGGGAGAAGTGGCAACAAAACGACTATTCCCATTGGTGTGTAGATGTATGAATCTGGCGACACAACATCTGACTTTCGGAAAAGTATCATCCACACAATTCCAAAGACTGCAAGAGCTGACAAGTGCGAGAATTATCGCACAATCAGCTTAACTGCTCATGCATCCAAGTGGTCGACAACATTAGTATACAGAAGAATGGAAAAGAAAATTGAGGATTTGCTAGATGACAGGAAAGGTAAAGGCACCAAAGAGGCAATTCTGTCCTTGCAGTTGATAATGGAAGCGAAACTAAAGAAAAATCAAGACACTTTAATAGGATGTGTCGATCTGGAAAAAGCGTTCAAAATGTAAAATGGTGCAAGATGTTCGAAATACTGAGAAAAATAGGGGTAAGCTATAAGGAGAGGCGGGTAATATACAATATGTACAAGAGGAAATAATAAGACTTTACGACTAAATACGAAGTATTCGGATTAAAAAGAGAGTGCGGCGTCAGGATTGTAGTCTTTCCGCCCCCACCACACTGTTCAGTCTGTACATCGAAGAAGACATGCTGAAAAAAAAAAAGGTTCAGGAGTGGAATTAAAATTCAAGGTGAAAGGATATCAGTGATACGATTCGCTTATTACTTTGCTATCGTGAGTGAAATTTAAGTTGAATTACTTGATCTGTTGAATGGAACGAACAATCTAGTAAGTACAGAATACGGATTGAGATTAAATCGAAGAAAAACTAAAGTAATGAGAAGTAGAAGAAACGAGAACAATGAGATACTTGACATCAGGATTGATGATCATGAAGCATATGAAAATAAGGAAAATTGAAATCCAGGCAGCCAAATAAATAATAACGGACGGCGGAAGGAGGACATGAAAAGCAGCCTAGCAGTGGTACAAAAAGTATTCCTGTCCAAGGGAAGTCTACTACTATCATACAAATGCCTTATTTTGAGGAATACATATCTGAGAATGTACGTTTGGAGCACAGCATTGTATAAAAAGTGGACTGTGGGTAAACCGGAACAGAAGAGTATCGAAGCATTTGAGATGTGGTGCTACAGACGAATGTTGATAATTAAGTGGACTGATAAATTAAGGAATGAGGAGGTTCTTCGCAGAATCGGAGAGGAAAGGAATATGTGGAAAACACTGACAGGGAGAAGGGGAGGGTGATAGGATAGCTGTTAAGATGTCTGGGAATGACTTCCATGATACTAGAGAGAGCTGTCAAGGGCAAAAACTGTAGTGGAAGATAGAGAGTTGAATATATCCAACAATTATTTGAGGACGTCGGTTGCATGTGCTACTCTTGAGAAGAAAAGGTTGACACAGGAGAGGAATTCGTGGCGGACCGCATCAAACCAGGCAGAAGACCGGTGACTCAAAAAAAAGAAAAAAAGGTGCATGGCGTGTGAGTCCGCAATACTTTTCTATATAGAAATGAAGGACATGTTGTACCACGACAGAAATAGGCTGGCCAGCGGTGCCTCTGCACGTTGGTTGGGGTGCCACTAAGTAACATGTGGTGACAACTCCTCATTGTGTGAAAAGCGGTTAAGACGTTACCCACGCAACAGACACCTCCACACCCGATTGTTGCTGGTCAATCAATGAAAAACATGTTTACTCAGTGACAGTGAGTAACGAGGACTAAGATTCACGTGGACTGAATTTTAGATGCATGTATGCCTGATTTTAAAGTTGAACGCAAAGTCTGAGAAGATCTCAACCCTAGCACCTAAATAGGCCCAAAATTATTTCAGATTTATCAAATTATAAGAAAGACTGCAGTACGTATTTTTGGTTTATAACATTATAGCTATGCATCATGCTTTTAAAACAGTGTATACTAAAATGAGTCAAAGGAAGGGGACTTCCTACCCATGTCTTCACGATTCTCCTTCCTAGTTGATCCACTTTATTTGTCACAGAGCTCTGTGCAGACCTGAAAGCACGCGAGCAGATGAGTCTTCAGAGTAAATATCTCCTCGTTTTCTCCTATCCCCTTAGTACACTATTAGCACTTCAATAAATGTACACAGTAGAGGAAGAGCAGTAAGGGATACCAAGGCACGTGGGAATCTGGGGAAGGGAGCATGCGGACCAAGCAACGAAGGAGGCATGAAGGGGACGTATTTCTATTGTGGGAGGAGGAGTGGTGATCAGTGAGGGTTGACAGATTGCGTCCGGTGAAGTCAGCTATCCAGCAGCGGCGTAACTCGTACGGAGTGAAGTAACCTTGACCCGCCTCCGAAAAGGGAACTGCTCCTATGACATAGTTTCAAACTTCGCTGAGACGATCCGCCAGTCTGTGATGCTTGTGGAGCGCAAATCACTGTAGACGCATTTTAAGTGAGTGCATTATGTGCTGTGGTGGAAGGGCAGCGGAAAAATTTAGATTGCGATCTATTCTTTATTTTAGCTAATGAAGAAACTGGTAAAGCTTATTAAGTGTTGTTGGCTACGCATCAGCTTGGGGTATTAGGGTGGAGAAGTTAGTGTATCACAGAATAGTTGACTCGTTCTTTTCCTTCCAGTGATCAGCCAGCCATAGCTTCTGCTTGTCAATCTTAGTACTTTCCAATACATCTGAACCGTTGCGCGATGGATACCTCGGGCTACGTCTCCTGGAACAGAATCTCTGGCGTGAAGATGGCGTGGCTCGTTTTCCGCGAGTGCTGCTGAGACCGTTAACCGGTTAGAGGCAGTGAGTGAAGGAGCACAGACAGCGAGGTATGCGAGGCAGTAGACCAACTGTCTGTTCTACCACCCGTGTGACTTCCAAGTTGGTCTCGCTGAGCATCTTGCGGACACGAGGGACGTGAGTCGGCGGCGGGGGAGGGGGGGGGGGACCAAATCTGGTGAGTCGTCCTCATCCACACAACTTCAGGTTGGTTGTTGGTTGTGTGATGTCACCGCCAGACACCACACTTGCTAGGTGGTAGCTTTTAAATCGGCCGCGGTCCGCTAGTATACGACGGACTCGCGTGTCGCCACTGTCAATGATGGCAGACCGAGCGCCGCCACACGGCAGGTCTAGTGAGACGTAGTAGCACTCGTCCCAGTTGTACAGCCGACGTTGCTAGCCATGGTTCATTGAGAATTACGCTCTCATTTGCCGAGACGATAGTTAGCATAGCCTTCAGCTACATTTGCTACGACCTAGCAAGGCGCCGTATTCAATTGCTATTGAGATTCTATTAATGTATCATCAAGAGCGATGTTCTACAAATGTGGATTAAACTTAAGTATTCCAGAATCTACGTACTTTTCTTTATAGCATTCATTATGTATCCCGTTTCAGACCTCACGCCAGCCTGCGTGAGTTTAAGCACGTGCCTTTCGGCTTCCTCTCATTGTGTCTAGGCTGTCTTGTCTAGACACAACATATCTGGCGACGAGGATCAAAAAGGATCTTGTTCTTTATACTTGCTTTGCCCTAATTTACTTGTGTCATGGCTTCGCCACATTCTCCAGATGTACAGTCCGAATTTTATCGCTTGCAGAATCAGCAGACGCAGGCCCTATTGGATGCCCTTGGACAGCTCGTCCAGGGTCAACGTGCACTGCAAAACGATGCGGCCGCCGCCGCTCCACCGCTACAGCAGCCACAACACGCAGTTGCACCACCTTTTCGTTCGTTCAAGGCGGAAATGGAAAGCTGGACAGAGTGGTCACGCCAATTTGGATTCCATCTCGCCGCCTACAGAAATCAAGGTAACGAGCGGCAGCCTCATCTCCTTTCTTGTGTCGGTGTGTCCACCTACCGTGTGATAGTGAAATTGTTTCCCCGACGCGACGTAGCAACTCTGTCCTACGAAGAAATTTTGTCTGCTTTAGATGCCTATTTCAAAGAATCAGTTAATGTAGTTGCAAAAAGGTATACTTTCTTTCATACAAAACGTACAGCCGGTCAAACTAATAGGGAATGGGTTGCAACTTTGCAAGGCCTTACTAGGGATTGTGCTTTTGAGTGTGAATGTGGACTTCCTTATTCAGATACTATGGTGCGTGATGCAATTGCACAGAACGTTTCTGATGTTCGTATCCAGGAACAGATTTTGAAACTAGTCCATCCCTCCATTCAACAAGTGATAGACATATTGGATCGGCAAGACACACTTGACTTTGCTTAGGAATCATTTGAAACTTCACCAGCCACGTGTCAAGTTAACCGGCCCGCCGGGCGAGCTGCACGGAACTGTTAACAGCCCTCGCGCCCTTCCGTGCAGCCACGTGTGCCACGCAAGCACGCAAATGCAGTGAAATCATGCCCGCGGTATGCTACTAGACATTCGCGTGAGAATTGCCCGTCACGCCAAGCTGTTTGCTTTTTCTGTAATAAGAAAGATCATGTTCAAAGTGTTTGCCAGAAAAAGCTTAGATCGGACACTCACAACTATTCCAGGCCCTTTGCTTTGCGTCGGAATCGAACCAAGAATACGCGGGCTCGTGAACCTTCGCCCATGGACATTCATGTCGTTAATGCCACTCCGCCCAGTGCTGATCTCTCTAACAGTGACTGTGTTCGTCCCACAACAAGTGTGCGTCGACATCGACGGAAATAACGTCAAGTCGCAAGTGATTCTGTACTAGTGTCTGTTCACGTTGCACAAAACAGTCACTCTTGTCGTCAGCAGGACAATAAACTTTTTGTAGACTTGGAAATTAATGGCAATGTGATACCATTCCAACTCGATACCGGAGCTGCAGTTTCATTGCTCAATAAAGACACGTACAAACAACTGGGCACACCTCCATTGCGTGCCGCAAATGTTAAGTTACATGGTTATTCCGGACAGCATATCCCTGTGTTAGGACAGTGCAGCCTTCTTGCAACATACAAGAGACAAACAAAACTTGTGTCATTTTACGTCCTTCGTTCTTCTTCTGCAGTGAACTTGTTTGGTTTAGATTTATTTCAGTTGTTTAACTTGTCTATCGTAAATCAGCTCCTATCAGTGAACCAGACTGTGCCTTCAGCCAGTGTTTCTCGGCTCTGTGAAGAATTTGCAGACATTCTTGCACCGGGCCTTGGTTGTGCTAAGAAATATCAAGCACATTTGGAACTGAAAGTAAACGCGCAACCGAAATTTTTCAGAGCGCGCAATGTTCCCCATGCATTGCGTGATGAGGTCGCAAGAACATTAAATGATTTAGAATCACAAGGTGTAATTGAACATGTGCAGGCTTCTCTCTGGGCTTCACCCTTAGTAATTTTGCAAAAACCTTCCGGAAAGTTGAGACTTTGTGTGGACTTCAAGGCAACAGTGAATCCCCAACTAGTGACTGCTACTTTTCCTTTACCCCGCCCGGAAGATCTGTTTGACAAACTGTGCCCGGGTAAATATTTTTCGAAGTTGGACCTCGCAGATGCGTACTTGCAAATACCGGTGGACGAAGAATCCCAGCGCGTACTGGTGGTTAACACGCATCTTGGTTTGTACCGCTTCAAAAGACTGCCATTCCGGTGTGCATCCGCCCCTGCATTGTTTCAGCAATATTTACAAACTGTTTGTGCGTCGGTCCCTACTGCAGCAAACTATCTGGACGATATTGTGATCTCCGGAAAGACGGCAGACGAACATTTAGCCAATCTCCGAACATTATTTCAGGTCTTGCGACAAAATGGTCTTCGCTTGCGGAAGGACAAATGTGTGTTTTTTGCTCATGATTTGCCATATCTGGGACATGTACTCAATGCCCAAGGCATACATCCCAGTCGCGAGCACCTCCGAGCCATACAAGACTTGCCTTCGCCGCAGAATTTGAAGCAGCTACAGAGTGTGCTGGGTAAAATACATTATTACCATCGCTATATCCCCCATGCCTCTTCCATTTCAGCTCCGCTTCATCGCTTACGCCGTAAAGGTGTTCCGTTTGTCTGGTCGACGGAATGCGAACGCGCCTTTCGCCAGCTGGAATCGGCGTTGCTTTCTAATACTTGCCTGACGCCATTCGATCCCCAGAAACCCCTTTTGTTGTTGGTAGATGCATCGGATTTCGGGATCGGTGCTGTGCTTGCGCACAAAGATGGCTCGCATGATCGCCCTATTGCCTTTGCGTCCAAATTGCTCTCGTCTGCACAAAGAAATTATTCACAGATCGAGAAAGAAGCATTGGCTCTCGTATTTGGTGTTACCAAGTTTCATAATTTCTTGTATGGTCGTCACTTTACCATCATCACAGACCACAAACCTTTGACATCGCTTTATCATCCGAACAAACCTGTACCTCCGCGTACGGCGCAGAAATTCATTCACTGGGCTATTTTCCTCTCGCAGTACCGCTACGATATCTTGTATCGGTCCACTGCTAAGCACGGAAACGCCGATGCATTGTCCCGTTTGCCTGTTACTGAGGATAGAGCATTCGATTCCTCCGAACTTGCTTGCATGTTCATTGATGCGGAAACCGATGACGTGGTCGAATCGTTTCCGATTGATTTTCGTCGTGTAGCTACAGCCACAGCAGCAGACCCTGTCCTTGCTACCGTTTTGCGTTGTGTTGCTATGCAATGGCCTTTGTCAAGGTCACGGATCGAGGATCCGTTGGTTCGCCGATTTTTTTCTCACAAGGAGAGACTTTTTGTACGACGTGGTGTTTTACTGTTGCGTTCTGATAATGATCAGTCCAGGGTCGTGGTCCCACGTTCGTTACAGTCCTCTGTCTTAAAGCTTCTCCACCAAGGACATTGGGGTATAGTGCGAACGAAACAACTTGCTCGTCAGCACTGTACTTGGTTCGGAATCGATGCTGCGATTACGAATATGTGCTCTTCTTGCATGGCGTGTGCCGAACAACAATCCGCGCCACCGCGGAAATTCTTTGCATGGCCAAAAGCCACTTCCCCTTGACAACGCACACACATAGATTTTGCTGGTCCATTCTGGAATGCTCGATGGTTGGTTATGGCGGATTCCTTCAGTAATTTTCCTTTTGTTGTCCGGATGTCTTCCACGACGTCTTCTGCCACAATCCAAGCGTTGTCCGCTATCTTTTGCATTGAAGGTCTTCCACAGACTATTGTTTCCGGCAATGGCCCACAATTCATGTCCGCAGAATTTCAGTCATTCTGCAAGGCCAATGGTATCCAACATCTGACGTCCGCGCCGTTTTCGCCTCAGTCAAACGGTGCCGCTGAACGTTTGGTCCGGACTTTCACGTCCCAGATGTTGAAGTTCAAAGAGTCGCATTCTCGGGAGGTCGCGTTATTGCTCTTTTTGTCTTCGTATCGCTCTCAGCCCCGAGATGGTCGCTCGCCGGCTGAGTTGCTCCATGGTCGTCCTCATCGAACCTTGATGTCTTTGCTGCATCCGCCGCATCAGGATCCTGTGCAGCGACAGCCCCCTGCTTTTGCTCCTGGCGACGTTGTATACTATCGCAACTATCGCGGTTCACGGCGTTGGCTCGCAGGGTGCATTCTTCGCTGCCTCGGCCGCGCTACGTATCTGGTTATGGGGGCCTTTGGTGAGGTGCGTCGGCATCTCAATCAGCTGCGCCTCTGTCGTCGCCTGGGTTCTGCCGCTCCCCGTCTGCTTTCAGCGACGGTGCCGTCCGGTCAGCGCCCTGGGGACCCATCTACTGGCTCGCCTCATCCCCAGGTGTTACCGACGATGCCTTCCATTTCGCCACATGGCGACGCGCCGCCGTCGCCGCCTGTTCTCCCGCCGCCGCCGCCCGCAGTGGACGCGTCGCTGCAACCGCCGGGCGCCTCCCTGGGTCCCGCGCCGCCGATCGCTTCCCGTGACCAGTTGTCCTCCGCCATGGAACTCTTGCCCGCTCCGAACTATCTGTCGTCTTTGCCAGTCGGGTGCTCCGACTCGATGGAGGTCGACCCTTCGGCCCCTCCTGACTCTCTACCGGCGCATACACCGCATGTTGGCGTGCACCCTGGACTAGGTTTTCAGGCGTTTCCTAGCTCCCCTCGGACCGAATGGCCGGGTGCGGGTGGCACCGCCTCGCCTGTTGTTAGGCTCCCCACCTCGTCGCATACGTCAACATGGGGCCCTCCCCACGGCGGGCGGATGCCTTATAACACAACAGTCCGCCGATTTGCGGGGGAGGAATGTGGTGTCACCGCCAGACACTACACTTGCTAGGTGGTAGCTTTTAAATTGGCCGCGGTCCGCTAGTATACGACGGACCCGTGTGTCGCCACTGTCAGTGATGGCAGACCGAGCGCCGCCACACGGCAGGTCTAGTGAGACGTACTAGCACTCGTCCCAGTTGTACAGCCGACGTTGCTAGCCATGGTTCACTGAGTATTACGCTCTCATTTGCCGAGACGATTGTTAGCATAGCCTTCAGCTACATTTGCTACGACCTAGCAAGGCGCCGTATTCAATTGCTATTGAGATTCTATTAATATATCATCAAGAGCGATGTTCTACAAATGTGGATTAAAGTTAAGTATTCCAGAAGCTACGTACTTTTCTTTATAGCATTTATTATGTATCCTGTTTCAGACCTCACGCCAGCCTGCGTGAGTTTAAGCGCGTGCCTTTCGGCTTCCTCTCATTGTGTCGAGGCTGTCTTGTCTAGACACAACAGGTTGTTTTTGGGGAAGGAGACCAGACAGCGAGGTCATCGGTCTCATCGGATTAGGGAAGGACGGGGAAGGAAGTCGTTCGTGCCCTTTGAAAGGAACCATCCCGGCATTTGCCTGGAGCGATTTAGGGAAATCACGGAAAACCCAGATCACGATGGCCGGACGCGGGATTGAACCGTCGTCCTCCCGAATGCGAGTCCAGTGTCTAACCACTGCGCCACCTCGCTCGGTACAACTTCAGGAGGCGGCTCTAAGTTTCCCCACCGGTTCGTTGTTTCGGTGCCGAGACCACGCGACATTTGTAAACAATGATCTTCCTCCCCGCTCTGAGCGTGACAATTGGGCTGGCTCGCTTCTTGTGCGTGTTTGTGTCCTGATGCTTCTGTATTGGACTTGGTTCAGCTTCCTGTTGATTGTGCCAGGTTCCTTTGTCTAGCTAGGCGACTTGAGGAGCGTGCTGATCGTATCAAAACACAACAGCTTCCAGCTGGTAATTGTCATACATTTATAATTTGATTGTGTTCCTTTTAGGTGAGTGTCATTAAAAGGAACGGCTGAAGCAGTTTTTTGCCTAGTACTTTCTGTACTAAATTGGCAAGTCGTTAGTTATTTAGAGCCCAAGAGCTCAGGCGCTTCACCGTGGCAAATCGTGTTGAACGTATTTTGGTGGTATATACTTCCAAGTCAAGCTTGTGTTTACATAGGTTAGGTTTATCAGCCAAACGATCGCGTCTTCCTTCCATGTCTCTCATTCAGCACTACGTTTAAGTACCGTCTCCGCCTTGTGGCGTGATTTGAAGTTGAGTCTTGGTTGGCCGTTGAACTTCTTTCCTATGGGTTGTAAATGCTTTGGCCAGTTTCCTTACCTTTTACCGACTTTTCACAAATATTTTGTCCATGCTGCCAGCGTGTGACTTCAGTGATACTTATTTCACTTAAAACTTATTTCTCCGTTCATCAGGTTACCGTTATATGTTTGTGACGTGGGGTATGTTCTCACTAGTTCCTTAGAAAAGGAAAGGGTCGAGCAGCGTCTCCGGCGGCTTGCTGTAAGTAAATTCAGGTCCATTCGACAGGACCACATGGCCTGCCGTGAGATGGCTTCGTATGAAGCAGCTTTAATCGTATTTGTTTTCATATCATGAACTGCTCTTTAGATAAACCAGAATTATTTGTTGTATTTTAGTCAAACTCTTTCCAAATAGGGTTGTGGCCTACCTATTTGAAAACAGTTTTCGTAGAATATTCGAAAAGATTGTTCTATTAGTTCAGCAAGTGAAACATTATCTTGTTTCACGAATTAAAATTTGCTCTAAATATTTCAACGATAGTAACTAGTGTCACGCCAGATTTCCATATTTTTGGAAAAGGAATAACATTTAGTTTAAATTTAAATTTTTATGCTTCATGTTCCCATGAAAAACTTTTGAGGGGTTGAGAGCAAATATTTGAATAACCTTTAGTTACCTGGTCGCACATTTTTGATAACATTGTTGATCGATTATCAATAACTGTTCTTAGATAGTCTTATCTAATTGAACTGTTTTGAATAAATTCTGTATGTGAAGGTCCTGTTCGCTAACTGATAAAGTTATTTTGCTGACAAGTAATAATAAAAATCTTGATACAAAGACTGTTCAACTCTTATTTGGACTAGTCGTTCCACTCCCAGGCAACCTTACACAAGTATGGATTATCAACTTCATTGTGTGTGATGTCCTTTGGTTAGTTAGGTTTAATTAGTTCTAAGTTCTAGGTGACTGATGACCTCAGAAGTTAAGTCGCATAGTGCTCAGAGCCATTTGAACCATTTTTTGAACCAACTTCATTGTTTTTTTTATCGTTCAAAATGTTCAAATGTGTGTGAATTCCTAAAGGACCAAACTTCTGAAGTCATCGGTCCATAGACGTACACACTACTTACACTAACTTATTCTAAGGACAACACACACACCCATGCCCGAGGGAGGAGTCGAACCCACTGCGGGAGGGGTCGCGCAGTCTGTGACATGACGTCTCAAACCATGCGGCCACTCCGCCTTGCTTGTGTGTGTGTGTGTGTGCGTGTGTGTGTGTTTTATAATTTATTTTTATAATTTTTAATTACCGCTGAAAATTTTTTAAGTCTGCTACATTTTATCCACACCCGTCCCACAAAATTTTGGTATGGGCACCAGACGCCTTTCTGTTGTGCTTCCAAAGCACATCAATATCAATATTACCGTCGTCGTCGTCATCATCATCATCCTGATCATCATCATCAACAACAACATCACGTTACTGATAGATGGAAACAGACAATAAATCGTCACCGCCGAACGGAAGCCAAGTAAAACCGAGAAATATTAAGCTGAATATAAATTTAAATTACACCTTCACTTTACTTCGTGACAGCACAGTCGTACACACGCGTATGCATACGGTGAGCTGGTTGATAACACAGTATTCGTAGTCACATTAATAATAGTTATTTCATATGTCATTAATTTTGCTGAGCCACTATAGTGCTACAACGGTGGAGATTTCTAACACAGATATTGTGTGCTACAATGAAACTGGATTGCTGGAAGCATCGCAGACCATAGGTATGCTAGAGTTATTATCATGGTTCATTACTATTACATGAAGAATGGTAGCAGCAAACAGAAATAACACTGCGATACTCTGTTACTGCAAGCTCGACACACATGTTGGAAGTCAGTTGATTATAATGGCTCATCTTCTTTTTTACTCTAGAACAGTTCGCAATAATTTAGACAGTTCTGCGACACGTATAAATACTGCAGAGACTACCTTCAGATATTACTAGTACCTTTTGCATCATTTATGTTGCAGATCTAGACCCACCTGGCAATCTCACTTATGGCGGCAGGCTTTTTCTGATATACTCTAATGAACAACGTCGATCTGGAAGGATCACTTTGTGGCTCGCTCGATTGAATCATACTACGGCATTTCAGTAACGAATAATGTCCAATTCTGATACGCAAATACAATGTTCTACGTGTTAGAAAAAATTTCAGGCTTCTGGCATGCTTAACATACCGTCAGAAAATTAATTACTTTAATGTCACGCAACGGCTATCTATGTATAATATGACAGTCTGGTGCAATGTTGTCGCATTGGAGCTTCACTCAGACTGTAATCAAGCTTCAGAAAGCATCGTCAGGTGGTAATGCTAGTTGCAAAACGATCATTGCGTCACGTACCGAAATGACAATCAGTAAAACGAACTGTAGCTGTAGATGTGGATTTCAATATTTACACATAACCTAATAATGTAAAGTAATATGTTGGTGAAGCACTGTTCGAGTCTGACCATGAGGTTATAGTATATGTGGATTTTCAAGACGAGCTACAATAGCACTTTAGGTATAGAATTTATTATTTGTAAAATCAGTATGCGTGGGAAATGACTTAAAAGAATATTAGGTAATTTTTGCGGTAAAACACGATGATGCACAGATCCGGAATTTGTGAAGCGTTACTGACATGTTCCTCACTTATCGGGTATTATATGATTAAACGATTACACATTTCTGAACGGATCGCGATTATCATCGATATGGGGTATGACCACCCAGACTTTTTATTAGTGCTCATTTGGAAGCCAACAGCTGCAGGGATTTCTTGTCATGACTGTAACACATACTGCGTCTCTTCATGAAGATTACTGGCAAGAAGAATACTTCCCATCGCGTCCCGGACATGCTCTATTAGAGCCAAATCAGGAACTGTGTCAAACTGGGTCAAAATCCGTACGTTTTTCAAGGCGTTTGTGGTTTGTTCTCTGGGGTCTTGCGTTATCTGCCTGGAGTAAGTAAATTGGTACTGAAATCATGTATGGTAGGGGAATAGGTTTTAACATATATAGGTTGACTCTTACACAGAAGATTACAACAACCAGCCACATTTTACAATGGTATTTATTTATTTAAACACCACCGTTACCGGTTTCGAACCGATAGGTTGATCTTCAGACGGCTAGTTCACGTTTTACATTACATTATGTGTTTTGTTCCCCACCCCAAAGAAGATTCGTCAGGTGGGGAAACAAAACACGAGATGAAATGTAAAATGTGAACTAGCCGTCTGAAGATCAACCTATCGGTTCGAAATCGGTAACGGAGCTGTTTCAATTAAGAAATAGCACTGTAAAAACTGGTTGGTTGCCGCAACTTTCTGAGTAAGAGTCAACCTATACTTTGTGCACAGCCACGGGCTCAATATGTCACTTGTTGACAAAATAGGTTTTACCATTCTTGCCACATTCCGGCTTGCTTTCACCCTCCATTCAATAAATATCAAATCAGTCCTACAGTCATATTCAACAGCTCGGCACATGATGATTTCTGCGATCTTCTTCCTGTGTCCTTTCTCGACCACAGCCAACAAAAGCGAGACTCGTTGCCCGACTCCACGCAATAACACACACGTCCCAAGAGACGCTGGCTGTACACTAACCTTTGTTGTATGCGGCACTGTGTTACTGGTAGAAGAAGCGGGGGAACTCGAGAGCTTAAGGCAGCCTCAAACAACACGTTCCTAACTCTTAATAATCGGATTTTGGCTGCTGTCATCCGTCCGTTCGTCCTAGTTAGTCGACCAAACCGACAATATTCTCGTGGCGAAGTCCTTTTGAATTGACCTGTGGCTAACCTCCTTTCCATTCTCTTACCGTCCGTCCATCTCATCACCACAACCATTGCACTACAAACTGTGTGTACTACCTGTCGGTATGATACACGCATGTCCCTCATGCCAATGATTCAACATTTCTCAGAATCCGAAATATTGCAACTAGCTGAATTTGCACGTCTCTTGAGCGTACTGTGTTGTGACCTCTGCCTGAATAGCACCGGTAACGGTGGATAAATTCAATAACCATTATGTACGCACCCTATTCAGCACCTGTAGGACTGGCACCTTACCATGCCGAAAATATGGGAAATTTTCGCATAAGGCTTAATTTTTAACATGTTACACATACATTGAAACCGTGGTGTATCAGTTTGGAGGTGTTAGATCGAGGTGTTCATAGTGAATCACATTCCATTTCTCTGAGTGTATGTACTCTGGAAGAACCAAACTAAATTCCTGTTCACTTTCGACGACTGCTGCTTTGTCATCAGTAAACTGTATCATGCTGATGTGCTGTCCGTGATAATCCATTAAAAGTTAGAATGTTTTAAATGCCTCTCGGTAGTATTACTCTCTGCCGTAGTGATCACATCAATTCAGTATAACAAGTTGGCGCTCTTCTTATATTTATCCACTCCATAGTAAAGTATAGAGAAATATACAACTACTATGTTCGCCAATTTTTGTTTGGTTAATTAGAATTGTAGAGATTTATGTTACTGGTGCGTCCAGTCACCGGTTTATAAAGCATTTGAAAATATTATGTCTATTGATTGTCATCGTCGTTACTAATTTTACCACAAACGTAGGAAGAAAAATTATCAAGTAGTCTTTGTGGTGCATGGCTGTATTTAAAACCGATCGTGAATTAAGTACATTGCCTGAAAAGAGAGAGAGAGAGAGAGAGAGAGAGAGAGAGAGAGAGAGAGAGACAGAGAGAGAGAGATAGAGAGAGAGAAGCACCCTGAAGGGAAGGAGAAAAGGAAATGAAGCTTCACGAACTGGCGAACTGGGAGCGTATGTCATATTGTTTGAATGATTAAAAACAGACTCAAATTTACAAAGAATTTGGCAGTCAGAGCCCACTTAGTACGCCGTTGCACATTCTGGGCGGGACGGATGCAGTGATTGAAAAAAAAGCGTCATAAAACCGTTGCGCCCTTTCCTGAGACAAGTCGAATCACAATTTTAATTGGACCCTGAAATCCTGAGAACTGACATTAGTACAAGAGTTGAAGTCCGTGCTTGCCCCACACATGTTCTATTGGAGACATATCTTGTGATATTGCTGCCTACTGCAGTACCTCAACATCACACAAACATTTCTTAGAAACACGTGACATATGTGGACGAGCTTTGCCCTGTTGAAAAATGTCCACGGTCCAGTCGCATGAGACGTAACACATGAGGACGCAGACTGCCCGTGATGTACCTCTGTGGCATCAGAGTTGCCTCAATAGTCTCCAGCCGCGACCAGAGGTCATACGCACTGGCTTCCCACACCATGACGCCAGAAGTAGCGCCGCTGAGATTCTAGAAGACACTGCATGAATGAGACCTCTTATAACTCGCCGACGTTAGTCATTCTGGGTTGTACTGAACGGCTTTACTGTCTGAACACAATGCGACGCCGTTCATCAGCAGCACATGCTTTCCAGTCGCGACACCATGCGTTGTGACATGGAACTGGCTGCTTCTAATCTGCGACCAATGGTACGGTATGACAAAGAATGTTACGGGGGACCCATTAGCTGATCTCTGGTGGGAGGCGCAGATGTGAAGGAGTTACGATGTAAATGGTGCGCGATAAGGCGATCGTTACTTGATGTGGTCAAATGTGGTCAAACGGAACCTTGACGACGAGAATGCTTACTCTTACGTTCTCATGCAGTGCAATATTGAGCGGCTGTGACATCCGAATACCCCGCAGATCTGGATAGAGATGATCGATGGCAAGGGCAGGAACTGTGGACGTCACCCACTGATGTCGACGTGAGTGGGTGTTGTCCACAGTTACTGATCCGTGACATCGTCTCCACTTGTAATCACCGGAGAATGGTCTGCAGACGATCGACATGACTCGAAACCAGTCACCACTTACGAATAAAAGTGTTGTAATGCTACCAAGATTGTTCAATAAAGCATTTTATTCCAGTTCAATGAGACCGATGCTATGCCCAGTATGTTTACAAAGATTATCAAAAGTAGAAGTTGTGCTAGGGTAAGAAATGATAAGTCTAACTTATGTAAGGAAACTGTAAATCCTAATGAAGGCGGACAGATTGAAGAGAATGTAATGGGGAAGACAGAAGTGCAACTTAGGAGCGACACATCGCGCAATTCTACAACTGGTGATCTCTCACTCTTCTCAGTGTAATTGGGGGCGGGAGGGGGGGGGGGGGGTTTAGACCTCCCTCAGGCACGGGTGTGTGTGTTTGTCCTTAGGATAATTTAGGTTAAGAAGTGTGTAAGCTTAGGGTTCAAATGGCTCTGAGCACTATGGGACTTAACATCTATGGTCATCAGTCCCCTAGAACTTAGAACTACTTAAACCTAACTAACCTAAGGACATCACACACGTCCATGCCCGAAGCAGGATTCGAACCTGCGACCGTAGCAGTCGCGCGGCTCCGGACTGAGCGCCTAGAACCGCTAGACCACCGCGGCCGGCTAAGCTTAGGGACTGAAGAGCTTAGCAGTTAAGTCCCATAAGATTTCACACACATTTGAACTTTTTTTTTTCTAATTGAGGAGGTATTCCTTTCTTCGCCTGCAAAACTGAAAGGGGCTATCTCCGAGACGATCACCACAGTCAGGGAGACGAGGAATAATTTCCATAATGACTTCAGCGCAAGTAAACTTTCCTATCAATGTAAGTATAACTTGAGCTCACTGTCACTAACCCGTTAGTTTACACCAACTACAATCAAAATTTCATAGATACTTCTGTAAGTCACCGAAGGCCAATGTTCAATAGTAGTAGACTTGTTTTGGCCAATAACGTTGTCTTCGGTTATTCTGTCCTACTTTCCTCGTTCGTCACGTTTTATATTGCTTCCAAGACAACGGAATGCCATCTCTTCATCTACACTGTGGTCTTCAATTCGGATGCTAAAGTTATCGCCCATGCCATTTCTGCTACTTCTTATTACCTCCGTATATCTATGCCTTACACTCGATACATACCACATTCTCAATACGTTGATCATTCTGTTCAACAGATCATGCACTTCCTCCACACTTTCACTGAAGACAGCAGTGTCAACAGCCAATCTTGTCATTGCTGTTCTTTTTTGCAGACCATCCAAAGAACTATTCCAATTAAAAATTGGGTCCCTTATTGAAATGGTTTCATTGGTGGGGACAGAAATTCACGGAATGGTCAAGCCCCAGATTCAACATCACGTGTGGTTGACAACATCTAGATTTATTTCGTAGGAAAAAATATAATTTTTCTTGACAGCGGGTTTGGAGAGAGAGAGAGGTGAGAGAAAAGCAACCAATAAGCATATTCCCCAGAAGGGCTTAAAATTTGCTTTGACATTTATCCCCTCTTTTAAAAAAAATACTGAAGATTGCATCATATTTGATGGTCCTGTGGGGATGCAATTATGCCTCGAGGAACCTTGTATTTGTGCCAGTGTCTTGGTAGGACCTGGCCTACATTCGAAAGTTGGCGGACATTTCCCCGATACCCGTCTAATTTGTGAAAAAGACGAGTTGCCTGGTCTTTTATCTTCTCAGCGACGAATCTCTCTCCAGTCAGCTCGTGTAGTTCTCTCGTCCTGGCCCGCCTTGGGGCGCCAAGGCTCCACTTCAAACACCTGTTTTGTAGTGGTTCAAAACTGCGTATGTTAGAGTCACATGTTGTTCCCAAGACGTCGAGCCGTACAGCGGGGAGGCATGTACTGTTTCTCTCTAACGTTTTAATTTCGTTGAGGGCTTTCGATTCCTGCTCGTGAAAAACGGCCTGGGTGCTCGGATCATCTTCATAGTACTCAATTTTCTATCTCGTGTCTGTGAGGTAAAAGTCATCTCTTTATTCACTATCATTCCCAGGTATATCGTCGTCGTCGTCCTGGAAATTGGCTGTCCATTGGTGGCAAGTCGTGTCCTCAGTTCCGGCCGTTTCTTCGTAAACAGTATGGTTGCAGTTTTCGTAGGATTTGCTGCTCTTTGCCCACTGTTCGTTGACGACCAGTTGTCGCTGCAACCTGTTGACAAGTTGTTCGATGTTCCTTCCGGAGGCTAGGAAGGCTGTGTCATCGACGTACAGACTGATGGTGGCGTTGTAGCCTCCCCACGGAAAAAAATATGTAATTTAAATTATTATTTGGTTAATGATTCTCCCCACAGAAAAATTAATGAATATAATGTGAACAATTGTAAAATTAAGTTCTTGTAAATAAAGTTTCCATTTGCTTAATCTGTCGTGTGTAAATTTAGCGGAAAGTAAAAACTGTATAGCTCTATGATATGTGTAAACGGTAGTGTGTCTTCCATAATGAAAATGCCGAAATCTCGTAAATGTACATACAACACATAATGTTTCATGTTCTGCGACAGAATAATTGCGATCAGCAGGTGACAGAATGCGACTCGCAAAGGGGATGTTTTTAATTACTGTAGTGCCATCTTCTTCAATTTCCTGAAAAATGTCTACGCCTAAAGCGGTGTTAGAACTGTCGGTGGCAATGGAAAAATTTCTAGTAAGATCTGGATGTGACAAAAGTGGTGCGTTCAACAAAGCTTCCTTCAGATTCACAAATTCAGAATGTGCTTGGCCATCCCAGGACCAAATAGTATTTTTACCCGTCAACTGACATAATCTAGGGGTGTCTAAAGCAGAGTAATGAATAAATTTACTAAAAAAGTTAATTAATCCCAGAAAGCTGCGTAGTTGTTTCTTCGTCGTAGGTACAGTAATGTCACGTAAAGCTTGAAGTTTTTCCGGGTCAGGCGCAATGCCTTCTGCTGAAATTACATGTCCAAGAAATTTTATAGAAGTTTTGCCAAAGTGCGATTTGCTAAGATTAACTGTGTGTCCTTGTGCACGTAAAGTTCGTAACAGTTGTTCAAGAATCAGATTGTTTTCAGACCAGTTAGCTTCTGCAATAAGAATGTCGTCTAGATACGTTGTGATTCTGTCTTTAAGTTCTGTCGGAAGTATACTATTCAAACCGCGAATAAATGCTGCTGAAGAAATAGTTAAACCAAACGGTAATTTACAAAACTGATAACAGTCACCAAAACAGGGAAAAGCTGTGTACTTTCTGCAGTTCGGATGGAGCTGAATTTGCCAAAATCCCGATTTCAAATCTAACGTGGAATGAATAGCAGTACCATGAAATGTCTGTAGAAGTTCTTATAGTGTCTGTGGGCGATCTGTTTCATTAATAATAATGTCGTTGATGTGACGCGAATCAAGTACGAGGCGAAGTGAACCATCCTTTTTCTTAACAATATCGAGTGGGTTTATGTACGGACTAACTGCCGGTTCAATAATTCCTTGGTCAAGCATAGCTTGCAATTCTTCCTTAACTTGCTCTCTGTGAATATACGGAATGGGATAATGTTTGGCTTTAAATGTGTCGTGCTGTTTAACTTGAAATTCATACATAAAGCCGGACATAGTACCAGGGACGTTGTCAAAAACTGGAGCTTGCTGTAAAAGAATTTTGCGTAGTTGCGTGCGTTCGTCGTCTGTATTTGCACTGCTCTGATAACTTTATCAGAAATCATTTGTATAACGTCATAGTCGCCTTCGTCTGGAGTATTATAGTTGTGTACGTACGTATCTGTGAACAATGTGGAACGACAGTCTATGTTACGTGATGCGGAAATGACCTCTGTACGATTAACTGTTTGTTCTTCTACAGATAAAGAGTGCTGAAATTCTAAAGCCAGTTGTACATTTTCATCCTTTAACATTAAATAAGAGTTTTGAAAGTCAATAATTGCGTCGTGTTGTACCAGAAAATTCGTACCTAAAATAACGTCTGTTGTCAATAATGGAACAATCCAAAAATTTGAGTGAAATGTATGACCTGCAATACAAAATGATAAATGTGTCTGTAATTTTACATCTACTCCTTTACCAGATACTGCTCCTTTTACTTTAGTTTTGCCTAATGGTAACGTAGGATAGGTATTCTCTTTGTTACATTCGTTGAAAGTTTCCTCATTTATAACTGACATAGGTGATCCAGAATCGATTACTGCTGAAAATTTTGATGATCCAATTTTTACTTCGATGACAGGGTGTGAAATGGTTTTTTGAATAACTGGTTTTTCCTCCAAAAGAGTGTCTCGGATGTCATCTTCGTGAACAAGATTCTGCGTATCTGAATTATTGCCTGCGTTGCTGGAAGATGCGACCTGTACTGTATCTAGTCAAATTCTATCTGACGTGCTATTATTTTCGGGCGGATGCTGTGGCATTTCGACTATTTGTACTGTTCTTTCTTCCTGACGTATTACGTTCGGGATGATATCTACTGTCTGGTTCATTCATGATAATCTGTTGTTGCGGATGATTCTGCTGCTGGTAAGACCGGCTGTTATTAAACGTACGTTGAAAATTGTGCTCATTATTTTTACGTCTGTCATGATAGTCATTTCTATACAGTGCATTGCGACATGAGTTGAAATGGAGTGTTTTCTGTACGTACTGGTTTCCTTGTTGCGGTGCGTTACTATTTGGTGAAGCCGACGCTATGCGTGTAGGCGGCGAAACATTAAAGCTTGGTTGACCTTGTACATTACATTGTTGGCTAGGTATGCTAACCGGCTGGCTTTGATGCTGTTGCGGTGAAAAGCGTCTATTGTTACCAAAATGCGGTTCCTGTTGCTGATAATTTTGACGATACTGATAATTAAAATTTAGTTTGTTATTAAAATTACATTGGTATTAGTGTTCTCGTGGTTGTCATTTCTGGAGCGTGTAATGAAAACTGTCACTTTCGGTAAAACTCGCCATATCAGGTTTTCTTTACTCATTTCTAATCCTAGATAGGTCGATAGTTGAAGAGCTGTTTTGATAAAGGATAGTAGAAGAGAAGGCAGCAGTGCAGAAAACTAAAGATGAAATAGCACTACTACGGCTCGGGGCCCTGTGCACGCTACGGCACATATTCATCGAAGTGTAATGAATCCCCTGAGGTCAATTACACGCTGCAAATAAATTTTAGTTTCTGCGTTACAGGCAATGCCGATGAAAATTCAAAAACTAATTGTCGTATCCAGTCCAATTCTAGTTTCTGCATTACAGGCCAAGCTGATGAAAATACAAAAGCAAATTGTCTTATGCAGTCCAAAGCGTGAATCTGTGTTCTGTCATTATTAAGCACCTTAAATTTTTTCACGTATAAAAATTGCTAATAATCAACGTTATCGTCTCTGAATGTGTGAACAGGTTCAGGATTGCATGAGAATCTATTTATCTGTGTCTCTTCGGATTCTAAGTCGCGTGGTCTCTGTATATTACTTAAGTTATACTGGCTGTGTGAGTGTGACAAATGTTCGGAATGTGGCGTATGCTGTGCCGTGTTAGAGGCTGAAACATTTTTCATTTCTGTTACTTTAATACGTTCGTCAATTTGGCTGATCTGTTGTTCAAATTTCTTATCGACTTCCGTATCCAGAGTACATGAAACTTCTGCTGACATTAATTTAAACTCGTCGCGTATCTGTGTTGCGTTTTCTGAACATAGTTCAGTGACTGCACTAATTTCATCTCTAAGTGATTCTGTTGTGGCTGCATGTGTATTACTTAATTCTTGTGCAACAGATCTAATTTCCTCACTACTGTTACTAGCCCAAGCCTCAATTTCGTCACGTAATTGAACTTTAGTATCATGACGTTGCACGGTAACGGCTGTAATCTGTTCACTAAGTTGTTTGTTCTGTTCGTTAAGGTTGTCGTGTTTTTCATTCGACTGTTTGGAATTGTTGTCTAGTTTTTCATTAAGTTGTTTGAAATGGTTATCTAGTATTTCATTCCGCTGTTTGAAACTTTCATTAAGTTGATTGAACGATTCATTAAGTTGTTTAAAATAGTTGCCTTCTTTTTCATTGAGTTGAAGTAATAATGTGATAACTTGATCCCAGCCAAAATTAGCTGCTCTATTCTCCGTGCTGTTTGATGGCGTAGCTGCAATTGTCACGTTTTGTGTAACCATTTGGTCATTCTGTGATTCTCGAAAAGGTTTGCCAACTGGATGTGCACTGTGGGTCACTACCTCGGAATCAAATAAATCTGTCGTACTTTGAGTACACTGTTCATCTTCTTGAGAAAAATTTATCTATTCACAATTCAAATTTTGCAAACCGGGTGTGTCAAACTGCGCAGCGTTCATTGTATCGGAACATGCCGCGTCACCAATTGTTACATTTACGGTGGACATAGTTGAATTTGTTTGCTCATCATTAGCATTAAAATCATTACTAGTGATCGGTACGCACTGATTATCTGTAAATGGAGGATTATCACTCTTACACTGAGTGTCGCTAGTATTATCGGTCAAATTATTCGAGTCGGCTGTTTCACTCATTGCACATCGCGATGTCCTGTTAACAGTTTTTCGCGGCATATTCCACTAATCAAAATTAAGCACAAAAATGAAACAACGACAAAGCAAAAAAATGGAACAAACACAATTACAACAAAGAGCATTAAATTGCCGATGACCTGTGAAAGAAAAAGTAACAAATTAGTAAATGCGTTGCGCCAGATGCAAACTACATTTAAGTAAATAAGAGCAGATATATGACTACTTCTGAGAAGTTCACAAAGGAAATTCGATCCTGGCCGGTTGTTGCCAAGTGTAACCTCCCCACGGAAAAAATTATCTAATTTAAATAATTATTTGGTTAATGATTCTCCCCACAGAAAAATTAATGAATATAATTAATGTGAGTCTTATTTAGTGTAATCTGTCTACAGAAATTTTTTTTTCATTTATAACCTCCTTACAGCAATTTTTTCACATTTAACCTCCACACAAAATTTGTTTCCCATTTAATGTAAGCTCGAAACAGAAAAATTCCTAAATCTAGTAATAAAACATAAATTCAGTAACCTGGTAAAGTTTGGACGACAGCAGTGCTGCGTCATGGCCCTGTAAGGTCATTCTGAATAAAAAGCAAAAATTCTCACCTCGATAAAGTCGGCAACTATCTGCTCTTACAATAGCTTTTCCCGGCACAGCTCTGTGCAATGCTGGCCTATACATTTATTATTTACGAAAGGAAGCAAATGATTTTTCTTTTGCAACAATAGGAATGATCATGCATTAAAAAATATTAAATCCTTTAAATTGAAATGAATGCTTGTTAGAAATTAGACAAAGATTATTATTAGGATATTTTTTTAAAAGATTTACATGTCAGTTTACAAAATGTTACTAGATATGCGCGAGGCTGCTTTTTTACCTTATACAATAATACTCAGGCTCCGGCATCGCTGCACCGCGACCGGCCCAGTCAACATGATACACCAGACAGGACTGACAAGCGCGGACAGGCGACTGCTCGCTAACAACAACTTACTGCTACAGCTACACAGTTTGTACTGCGGTCAACACTGCTCTTTTGTCTCAGATTCTCTTATAGCTTACATATCGCAGGTAGCGTATACTTCTTACAACGTGTTGAATGGTGGGAATGTCGTTAATATACAAACTAAACAGACATGGTGAAATCACCGCTCTCTGTGAGATGCCAGCTGAAATAGTTTCCAGTGATGATTTCTTCCCATCTAATTGCACAAACAGACCCCTCTCTTGCAGAAAGCTATCAATTAGCCTGATGTAACAGTCTGGGTGATGGGTTTGATCGACTAGTTTGACAATAAGCTTGTCACGCCACTTCCGATCATACGCCTTTTCAGTATCTAGGACAACTCCAACTGTGTGGTTCCGTCTATACAGGTTGATATGTGTGGACTCTGTGATCCTAAATAGCTGAAGCTCCGCCGATAACCCTGGCTGGTAGCCAAACTGTTCGTGGTTGATGATGTTATTTTCTTTCGGATAGTCTTTGAGACGCTGTAGCAGCACAAGTTCCAGTATTTTGCCGAGTGTGGGCAACAGACAAATCGGGCGATAGCTGTCTGGAAACGTTAGGTTTTTTCCTTTTTTGGGAATAGGCTTCTTCTCCGTTTTCCAATCTGCAGAGAAGTAGCCGTTGAGTAAGCAGCTGTTGATAATTCAAGTTAAGAGAACGATGGCCTTTCTCGGAAGATGCTCAAGATCGGCGTTGGTCACATATGGCTCTGAGCACTATGGGACTTAACATCTGAGGTCATCAGTCCCCTAGAACTTAGAACTACTTAAACCTAACTAACATAAGGACATCCGACACATCCATGCCCGAGGCAGGATTCGAACCTGCGACCGTACGGTCGCGCGGTTCCAGACTGAAGGGCCTAGAACCGCTCGGCCACGCTGGCCGGCGTTGGACACATAGTCTTTGCCAGGCGCCGAGTTGTTCTTCTTCCCGATGAGTTTTGTAATTTCAGCGGGAGTGCTAAGAACGGGTTTCTGTTATGTGGGGAGTTCGCGGAAGTCGGCGATTCGCTGTCGGATACGGTCCTCTTCCCCTGCGTCCTCTACATCCTGTGGGGGCGGAGCTGCCACGTGGTGTTCATATACGTCGGCATACAATTCAGCTTGGCCAAGAGGGTCGTGTACGAGGCAATTTTTCTCTTTGGTGGTCTCGGTTGGCGTAGTGCCCAGACAAGTTGCCACTCTCCCCTACTCTGGAGAAACATTTCGTCCATCTTTGTTTGGCAGAGGTCTTGCCGCCATTATTCAGCTCGGTGGCGTAGCTACTAGGACAAGCGAGGCATCAGCAGTCTAACTTCAGGATGTCTGTACCGTTGCCATCGTTTTCTGTGAATATTCCGGCGATGCTTGATTTCGGTGAGATGAGGAGGGAAAGTTTCAAATTGATGCTCGTGACGAAAGATATCAGTCGTTGCGGGTCTTGTTGCCCATTGTACTTTAGCTGCGAAGACAGGCAAAGCGATGTCAATTTCCCGAATTTTAGAGATTGCTTGGGTCGGTCGGACGTTATTGTTAAGATACGTCGTCACAAAGAGTTCCCAGGTAACAGCTCTGGAGCTTGGAGGTGGTACTGGGAGGCCGCCACCCACGAGAAGTCCTGGAACTGATAGATGATCAGAGGACAGGTCCTGGATGGTCGTGTGGTCGTGAGCTGTATATTTGCAGCGATATTTGCGGCCAACCGTGGTCCCGACAAATTTAGCTCAGAGCCTCAACTTCCTCCCATCGCTGCCCAAAGAAGACTCGCACGCCGCGAAAATTCCGCCCTCAGGCCACTGCGCGGCGGCAGGCCACCGAGCGACCTGAGGAAAAACCAAGCAGAAGAAGTCGCTCGGAAGAGAAATCTACATCTCTACATCTACATCCATACTCCGCAAGACACCTGACGGTGTGTGGCGGAGGGTACTTTGAGTACCTCTATCTGTTCTCCATTCTATTCCAGTGTCGTATTGTTCGGGAAAGGAATATTGTCGGTATGCCTTTGTGTGGGCTCTAATCTCTCTGATTTTATCCTCATGGTGTCTTCGCGAGATATACGTAGGAGAGAGCAAGATACTGCTTGACACCTCGGTGAAGGTATGTTCTCGAAACTTCGCCAAAAGACCGTATCGAGGTACTGAGCGTCTCTCCTGCAGAGTCTTCCACTGGAGTTAATCCATCATCTCTGTAACGCTTTCGCGATTACTAAATGATACTGTAACGAAGCGCGCTGCTCTCCGTTGGATAACCCTATCTGGTACGGATCCCACACTGCTGAGCAGTATTCAAGCAGTGGGCGAACAAATGTACTGTAACCTACTTCGTTTGTTTTCGGATTGCGTTTCCTTAGGATTCTTCCAATGAATCTGTCTGGCATCTGGTTTATCGACGATTAATTTTATATGGTCATTCCATTTTAAATCACTCCTAATGCCTAAAGCCAGATAATTTATGGAATTAAATCCTTCCAGTTCCTGACCTGCTACATTGTAGCTAAATGATAAAGGATCTTTCTATGTATTCGCAGCACATTACATTTGTCTACACGGAGATTCAATTGCCATTCCCTGCACCATGCGTCAATTCGCTGCAGATCCTCCTGCATTTCAGTACAATTTTCCATTGTTACAACCTCTCGATACACCACAGCATCATCCGAAAAAAGCCTCAGTGAACTTCCGATGTCATTCACAAGGTCATTTATGTATTTTGTGAATGGCAACGGTCCTACGACACTCCCCTGCGGCACACCTGAAATCACTCTTACTTCGGAAGACTCCTCTCCATTGAGAATAACATGCTGCGTTCTGTTATCTAGGAACTCTTCAATCCAATCACACAATTGGTCTGATAGTCCATATGCTCTTACTTTGTTCTTTAAACGACTGTGGGGAACTGTATCGAACGCCTTGCGTAAGTCAAGAAACACGGCATCTACCTGGAAACCTGTGTCTATGGCCCTCTGAGTCTCGTGGACGAATAGCGCGAGCTGGGTTTCACACGATCGTCTTTTTCGAAATCCATGCTGATTCCTGCAGAGTAGATTTCTAGTCTGCAGAAAAGTCATTATACTCGAACATAATACGTGTTTCAAAATTCTTCAACTGATCAACTTTAGATATATAAGTCTATAGTTCTGCACATCTGTTCGACGTCCCTTCTTGAAAACGGAGGTGACCTGTGCCCTTTTCGGATCCTTTGGAACGCTACACTCTTCTAGAAACTTACGGGACACCGCTGCAAGTAGGGGGGGGGGGGCAAGTTCATTCGCGTACTCTGTGTAAAATCGAACTGGTATGCCATCAATTCCAGCGGCCTTCCCTCTTTTGAGCGATTTTAATTGTTTTTCTATCCCTCTGTCATCTATTTCGATATCTACCATTTTGTCATCTGTGGCACAGTCTTGATAAGGAACTACAGTGCAGTCTTCCTCTGTGAAACAGCTTTGGAAAAAGACATTTAGTACTTCGGCCTTTAGTCTGTCATCCTCTGGTTCAGTACCATTTTGGTCACTGAGTGTCTGGACATTTTCTTTTGATCCACCTGCCGCTTTGACATACGACCAAAATTTCTTAGAATTTTCTGCCAAGTCAGTACATAGAACTTTACTTTCGAATTCATTGAACGCCTCTCGCAGAGCCCTCCTCACACTACATTTCGCTTCGTGTAATTTTTGTTTGTCTGCAAGGCTTTGGCTATGTTTATGTTTGCTGTGGAGTTCCCTTTGCTTCCGCAGCAGTTTTCTAACTCGGTTGTTGTACCACGGTGGCTCTTTTCCATCTCTTACGCTCTTGCTTGGCATGTACTCATCTAATGCATATTGTTCGATGGTTTTGAACTTTTTCCAGTGATCCTCAACACTATCTGTACTTCCGACAAAACTTTTGAGTTGAACCATCAAGTACTCTGAAATCTGCTTTTTGTCCCTTTTGCTAAACAGAAAAATCTTCCTACCTTTTTTAAAATTTCCATTTACGGCTGAAATCGTCGATGCATTAACCGCTTTATAATCGCTGACTACCTGTTCTGCGTTAACTGTTTCAAATAGTTCGGGTCTGTTTGTCACCAGAAAGTGTAATATATTATCGCCACGAGTCCGGTCTCTGTTTAACTGCTCAAGGTAGTTTTCAGATAATGCACTGAAAAATATTTCACTGCATTCTTTGTCCCTGCCACCCGTTATAAACGTGTGAGTCTCCCAGTCTATATCTGGAAAATTAAAATCTCCACCCAGAACTATAACATGGTCAGGAAAACTACTCGAAATATTTTCCAAATTTTCCTTCAGGCGCTCTGCCACAACAGCTGATGAGTCAGGGGGCCTACAGAGACATCCAGTTTCTATGTTTGAGCCTGCTTTAACCGTGACCTTCACCCAAATTATTTCACATTTCGGATCTCTGTCAATTTCTTTCGATACTATTGCACTTTTTATCGCTATAAACACGCGTCCACCTACACTGTCCAGCCTGTCTCTGTGGTATACTTTCCAATCAGAGTTTAGAATTTCATTACTCTTTACTATTACCACATTAATGTTGTTATTCCCTGTTGCTTTTTGCCTACTACTACCTTGTCGCGTCTCAGGAGGCGTCGGGCCTAGGGAGGGAATTCTCTAACCTAAAAAATGCGAGCCTGCAAGACTGTCTTATGTTGTCATTTCGCTGCTCATGTCACGAAGTTGCTACGTTTCTGGACTGAGATTGTCTCTATTACTACACGTTCGATGTGTGGTTGACCCCGACTCTTTTTCTGTTTAGGGTGTATGTTTTCATATCGAGGTTAGACAGAAAAATCGCGTGGCCCACTGTGTTTTTAAATATTGTTTCTACCCTTCCGTATATTATTTTGGCCAGGACTTGCTTGTGAGAGTTATAGTCTGATAATTGTAGCATCTAGTTTTGGGAATGAAATGAAATGAAATATCGTGTGACTAGGGGCTCCCCGACAGGTAGACCGTTCGTCTGGTGCGAGGCTTTTGAGTTGACGGCAGGAATGGTAACTTGCCAGGTGGCACGATTATGTGAATCGACTGGGATTTTGCTACCGATTAGTTGTTACCGTCTCTTTTCCTCAGGGATGGAGTCACTAGGCGACGAAGCGGTTGGGAAAGGAGCCGCCAAGTGATAATACCAGAAAGCGTGTTTGCTGCGCTGTAGCGAGTAGCAGCAGACAGCGAGAAGCTGCTGGGTTCGCCCGCCAAGTGAAATCGTGATATTACGCTGCCGTAAGACGTTGAGCGTCACTGTATGTTCTGATATTGCAGAGCCGAAATTGTATGAAATCATATGATGCGTGGATTTTAGAAAAGTAACACAAAGGTGAATTGACACTAGCATGGGCACTTTTGGTTATGGTCAGCAGTAGATACCACCAAGCGGTGCATTTTTGAGATACTCTTGAATTAACCAGCAAGAAGGTTCAGACTGGCATTAATCTAATTAGCTTAAACCACAAATTGAAATGATAACGTGCTAATGTTATCAGAACATGTTGTGATAATTTAAGGTACTCTTGAATTAAGCAGGAAGAAAGTTTATAGTGAAATTCATTGGAACCGCATATTGAAATCATAATGTGTAAATATCATCAAAAGTTCACTATTAGGATAATCTGATCCTCCATGCTAACGAGCAGCGCATAGAGTGACAAGATAATGCTACAGATGCTTTTCTGAGACTAGCTGATCCAGGACCCTACAACGAAAAACATATAAAATGCTCCAGACCCTAAATTCCGAAGCCCCCGACGTAAAATTAGTCAACTGCCAGAGGTGACTCTGCCGTAAAATAACCAACAATAACATTATTTCACATTACTAAAACATCTATTAACGAATTTTTACTGTTACATACATAAGACACCAACATAACTGACTGTGATTTACTTAACTTACTTATTCTTTAAGTGATGAGGTGGTGCTTCCGGTAGAATTTCATAATCGTGTCTGTAAATGAGAACATTTCCCAACATGCCATGCGTCCAGTTGATAGAGAACCAGTCCTCGACTCGTAATACTGAGACCTTCGTCCTGCAAGCTCCCTGTTCGAAAGCAGAGTAGGTCGAAGTTTCATACACAAGAAATCATATGACGACTGCTCAGTACCGCACTCAACTATAGCAGTCACTTATAATGTCGTTACCAGAGCTTCAGCGTGAAACAGCTCGGCACTACCCTATCGGACAGTGTTCCGAGAACTAAGTGACAGCAAGATGCTCATCAGTATAACTCGTATCAGATTCCTACCAAAACCAACCGTCGTATTTAAAATCTACATATGATTTCGTACAGTTTCGGTCCTGTATCACCAGAACATATGGTGATGCTGAAGATTTCACTTATCGAACAGACTCTCTAGATCGACCATTACCCGCCACAGCGGCAGACATGCTTTGTGCTGCTGTCATTCGGCGGCTCTTTTGCCAACTGCCCCGCCGTCTCGCACCTCCGTCCCTAAGCAAAAAGACACTAGACACAAATAGATAGCAAAACCCCAGTGCCAATTGGCAGAGTAAAGATGTTTTTGTTTATTCTGGAAAGTTTATAGAGAAACGTAATAGTATTATCGTCGGTAGCTTAATTCATCATCTAATCGATCAACAGAATGTATTTGGGGGAGTTATGTGCGGCGAAAACAGTGCTAGTGTAATGTATTAGCTACACGCAGTCCTGTTTGTGATACAGGTTAGCATGATTCTCTAGGCAGTACTGTATAAAAAATAATAGTTAAGGGTCTCCGGAAAGGCTCAAAATCATGAAAAGTTCAATTTTTACTTTTTTGTGTTTTCTGAATCTGAGGACTATTACCTTTTAATAGATATATAATTTACTCAATTCCGAAGACTACAACTATTTTTAAATTTTTTTTGAAATGTGTTCTACATGGGCGTGACCCACTGTGGCGCTGTGCGATATGTTAATTACCTTGGTGACGGTGATTCTAAAAGTTTCAAACATGTTCAAGGACTGAAGCCCTATGGTGATGATGTTGTAGTGCAGAAATCTGAGTGTATTGGACACGTACAGAAGCGAATGGGAACAAGACTTCGGCGACTGAATGCTTCGTACAGAAAACAAAAACTCAGTGATGGTAAAGGGTTGGATGGGAAGGGAAGATTAACTGACAGTGTAATTGACAAAATACAGAACTATTATGGAATGGCTATTAGGCAAAATACACAAAGTGTTGATGAAATGAAGAAGGCTGTTTGGGCTCTTTTTTTTTTCATACTTCTTCAACCGATGAAAATCCCCAACATAGTTTGTGTCCCAAAGAAGAAGACAGTTGGTGTAAATATAACAAAGGATTGCTAACTGGTGAAGTGTACACTCATAAGCATAGTCTGCCTCATGCAATAATGGAGGTGATAAAACCTATTTCAAGAGACTTAGCAGCACCTGAACTGTTGAAAAGTGTATTCACGGAAAAACTCAAAACCCTAATGAAAGTGTAAATAGTGTTATATGGTCGAGAATCCCCAAGACTGTATTTGTTGGAATAGAAACACTTCACTTTGGTGTGTATGATGCTGTTGCGACTTTCAATGATGGCAACATTGTAAGGTGCAAGGTATTTAGAAATATGGGAATGAGGATAGGTTCTAACATGGTACGAGCGCTGCTTGCTTTAGACAAGGAACGCCTTCGGCCTGCAGACAGGGCTGTAAAGAGTCTAGAAATACAAGCAAGAGTAAACAGGAGGAGGAACAAGAGGAAGCTGGAGGAGGAGTTTGCAGAGGATGAAGATAATCCATCCTATGAACCTGGAATGCACTAAAAAGTTAATCCAATCTTTGTCGCTCGATTCCCAAAACTTTTATTTTCTCATACTAATTACATGTTTTCTAAGGATCTTCCAAACATATTTGTTTCAAACTTTCAGTAAATGTTACACAGTACCTTCTGCATAATTTAACACAGCCTTTTTCCAAAAAAACTGTATATTTTTGAATATATAAATAAAAAATAGCAAAAAAAATGTTGTGAATTTTCATTACAATTGAAAAAAACCCGTCTTTAATAACTGAACTAAAATTTTGTAAAATCCCTGTGTTAAATTGTAGCCCATATTCCAATAAATAATCTGTAAAAAGTTCAACTTCCTACCTCAAATACTTTGTGAGGAAAGATGTAATTTATAAGCGTTATTTTAACATTGCAAGTATAGGGCGTTCCGGAGCCCCTTAAAGCCGCTATTGGGAAAGCAGCCACCCTGTGATGCCTTCCAGATCGTTGTCAACGCCCAACCGTTTTCAACGGCTAACGTGGAATCCACCTGGTCGGCTGGACGTGGCAACGGGCACGGACCCCCCGCCTCCCCGCCAGCGGACTCGGTCCTGATTCACAGCTCGTGGCCTCGGAGGCGGCGGTCGCAGCAGAGGACTACTAAAAGCCGGCACCCGTGCCGACTTACTTCTGCACTTTATGTACAACGAGGAGCGAGTGCCGAGAGGGGGAGCAAGAGCGCTGAGCACTGCGAAAAGGAAAGGCGGAAGAGAAGGGAAAAATATGTTCCCGAGCCGGCGGGCCGCGCCAGCTTCTAGACGCGCTGAAAAGTTTTTTATAGCGCCGCCTCCGTTCCTGCTCGCCCTCAAGGCTAGAGCGAGGATAATTCCAACTAGAGAAGGGGGAGGGTCGGCTACTTACGCTCCGCGCCAGCAAGGTTCCGGACTCTGTGTCTGCGCGCACACCTGCTGGCTGCCCGAGTCTTAAAACAGAAGCCGCCGCCGCGGCCGCCTCCGTCTGCACACAGGGGCTCTCGCAGACCTGGCTGCGCTTATAGAAGTTGCGAAGGTTACAGGTGCAGCATCACGAGGATTTTAGCGACTCCACATCACAGACAGCGCACAACAGTTATGGGATATTGCGCTGTACGCTGTACGGCCACTCACGTATCTCAGAACGGTTGTGAAAACATGTTATCTCCGTTCACACATGTCACACAGGCGCAGTTCGCAACGGACCAGGAAGCAGACAAGAAGCTTTGTCTTAAGTTCACTAGCATGAGAATTATTGTGGAGAAAAAGCAAATTCTGTGGCCGAGCGGTTCTAGGCTCTTCAGTCCGGAACCGCGCTGCTGCTACGGTCGCAGGTTCGAATCCAGCCTCGGGCATCGATGTCTGTGATGTCCTTAGGCTAGTTAGGTATAAGTAGTTCTCAGTCTAGGGGACTGATGACCCCAGATGTTAAGACCCATAGTACGAGTACTTAGAGCCATTTGACTTTTGAACCAAAAGAGAAATAAACAGAGCGAGAGATATGTAACTTATAGCACTTACCAGGCCTTGTTTATTATAGCCTATGCAGTAAGTTAAGAATTATTTAAACAATGACATAATCAAGTGCGAGATACTTTTTCTGAATGCGACTTAAAGTAGGACATTATAAGAACAATGAGAAAGCTATAATTAAATTTTTACAGATCTTAAAGTGGTAGAAATTACACTACTGGCCATTAAAATTGCTACACCAAAAAGAAATGCAGATGATAAACGGGTATTCATTGGTCAAACATATTGTACTAGAACTGACATGTGATTACATATTTACGCTATTTGTGTGCATAGATCCTGAGAAATCAGTACATAGAACAACCACCTCCGGCCGTAATAACGGCCTTGATACGCCTGGGCATTCAGTCAAACAGAGCGTGGATGGCGTGTACAGGTACAGCTGCCCATGCAGCTTCAAAACAGTACCGCAGTTCATCAAAAGTAGTGACTGGCGTATTGTGACGAGCCAGCTGCTCGGCCACCACTGACTAGACATTTTCAATTGGTGAGAGATCTGGAGAATGTGCTGGCCAGGGCACCAGTCGAACATTTTCTGTATCCAGAAAGGCCCGTACAGGTCCTGCAACATTCGATCGTGCATTATCCTGCTGAAATGTAGGGTTTCGCAGGGATCGAATGAAGGTTAGAGCCACGGGTCGTAACAGATGTGAAATCTAACGTCCACTGTTCAAAGTGCCGTCAATGCGAACGAGAGGTGACCGTGACGTGTAACCAATGGCACCCCATACCATCACGCCGGTTGATACACCAGTATGGCGATGACGAATACAAGCTTCCAATGTGCGTTCACCGCGAAGTCGCCAAACACAGATG
Source organism: Schistocerca cancellata (assembly GCF_023864275.1). Taxonomy (NCBI): domain Eukaryota; kingdom Metazoa; phylum Arthropoda; class Insecta; order Orthoptera; family Acrididae; genus Schistocerca; species Schistocerca cancellata. Next base: position 269,394,210 of record NC_064634.1, read on the forward strand.
CGACCATCATGATGCTGTAAACAGAACCTGGATTCATCCGAAAAGATGACGCTTTGCCATTCGTGCACCCCGGTTCGTCGTTGAGTACACCATCGCAGGCGCTCCTGTCTGTGATGCAGCGTCAAGGGTAACTGCAGCCATGGTCTCCGTACTGATAGTGCATGCTGCTGAAAACGTCGTCGAACTGTTCGTGCAGACGGTTGTTGTCTTGCACATGTCCCCATCTGTTGAATCAGGGATCGAGACGTGGCTGCACGAACCGTTACAGCCATGCGGATAAGATGCCTGTCATCTCGACTGCTAGTGATACGAGGACGTAGGGATCCACCACGGCGTTCCGTATTAGCCCCCTGAACCCACCGATTCCATATTCTGCTAACAGTCATTGGATCTCAACCAAGTTAGCAGCAATGTCGCGATACGATAAACCGCAATCGCGATAGGCTACAATCCGACCTTTATCACGCATTTCTCCTCCTTACACGAGGCATCACAACAACGTTTCACCAGGTAACGCCGGTAAACTACTGTTTGTGTATGAGCAATCAGTTGGAAACTTTCCTCATGTCAGCACGTTGTAGGTGTCGCCACCGGCGCCAACCTTGTGTGAATGCTCTGAAAACCTAATCGTTTGCATATCACAGAATCTTCTTCCTGTCGGCTAAATTTCGCGTCTGTAGCACGTCATCTTCGTGGTGTAGCAATTTTAATGGCCAGTAGTGTACGAATCAGGTTTCCTAATTTGTACCGGTGGCAGCTTACATTTTACCTTCCCTATATATGACGTCCCTGAACCCAACGAGAGGCACGTTCAGTAAGTAATGCAACAAATTTTTGTTGTGAAATCAGGTTTGTTTTATTCAGAATTCAACTACACCATGTTGTTGTTGTTGTGGTCTTCAGTCCTGAGACTGGTTTGATGCAGCTCTCCATGCTACTCTATCCTGTGCAAGCTTCTTCATCTCCCAGTATCTACTGCAACGTACATCCTTCAGAATCTGCTTAGTGTATTCATCTCTTGGTCTCCCTCTACGATTTTTACCCTCCACACTGCCCTCCAATGCTAAATTTGTGATCCCTTGATGCCTCAAAACATGTCCTACCAACCGATCCCTTCTTCTAGTCAAGTTGTGCCACAAACTTCTCTTCTTCCCAATCCTATTCAATACCTCCTCATTAGTTACGTGATCTACCCACCTTATCTTCAGCATTCTTCTGTAGCACCACATTTCGAAAGCTTCTATTCTCTTCTTGTCCAAACTAGTTATCGTCCATGTTTCACTTCCATACATAGCTACACTCCATACAAATACTTTCAGAAACGACTTCCTGACACTTAAATCTATACTCGATGTTAACAAATTCCGCTTCTTGAGAAACACTTTCCTTGCCATTGCAAGTCTACATTTTATATCCTCTCTACTTAGACCATCATCAGTTATTTTACTCCCTAAATAGCAAAACTCCTTTACTACTATAAGTTTCTCATTTCCTAATCTAAATCCCTCAGCATCCCCCGACTTAATTTGACTACATTCCATTATCCTCGTTTTACTTTTGTTGATGTTCATCTTATATCCTCCTTTCAAGACACTGTCCATTCCGTTCAACTGCTCTTCCAGGTCCTTTGCTGTCTCTGACAGAATTACAATGTCATCGGTGAACCTCAAAGTTTTTACTTCTTCTCCATGAATTTTAATACCAACTCCGAATTTTTCTTTTGTTTCCTTTACTGCTTGCTCAATATACAGATTGAATAACATCGGGGAGAGGCTACAACCCTGTCTTACTCCTTTCCCAACCACTGCTTCCCTTTCATGCCCCTCGACTCTTATAACTGCCATCTGGTTTCTGTACAAACTGTAAATAGCCTTTCGCTCCCTGAATTTTACCCCTGCCACCTTCAGAATTTGAAAGAGAGTATTCCAGTTAACATTGTCAAAGGCTTTCTCTAAGTCTACAAATGCTAGAAACGTAGGTTTGCCTTTTCTTAATCTTTCTTCTAAGATAAGTCGTAAGGTCAGTATTGCCTCACGTGTTCCAACATTTCTACGGAATCCAAACTGATCTTCTCCGAGGTCGGTTTCTACCAGTTTTTCCATTCGTCTGTAAAGAATTCGCGTTAGTATTTTGTAGTTCGGTAATTTTCACATCTGTCAACACCTGCTTTCGTTGGGATTGGAATTATTATATTCTTCTTGAAGTCTGAGGGTATTTCGCCTGTCTCATACATCGTGCTCACCAGATGGTAGAGTTTTGTCATGACTGGCTCTCCCGAGGCCATCAGTAGTTCAAATGGAATGTTGTCTACTCCCGGGGCCTTGTTTCGACTCAGGTCTTTCAGTGCTCTGTCAAACTCTTCACGCAGTATCTTATCTCCCATTTCGTCTTCATCTACATCCTCTTCCATTTCCATAATATTGTCCTCAAGTACATCGCCCTTGTATAAACCCTCTATATACTCCTTCCACCTTTCTGCCTTCCCTTCTTTGCTTAGAACTGGGTTGCCATCTGAGCTCTTGATATTCATACAAGTGGTTCTCTTTTCTCCAAAGGTCTCTTTAATTTTCCTGTAGGCAGTATCTATCTTACCCCTAGTGAGACAAGCCTCTACATCCTTACATTTGTCCTCTAGCCATCCCTGCTTAGCAATTTTGAACTTCCTGTCGATCTCATTTTTGAGACGTTTGTATTCCTTTTTGCCTGCTTCATTTACTGCATTTTTAAATTTTCTCCTTTCATCAATTAAATTCAATATTTCTTCTGTTACCCAAGGATTTCTACTAGCCCTCGTCTTTTTACCTACTTGATCCTCTGCTGCCTTCACTACTTCATCCCTCAGAGCTACCCATTCTTCTTCTACTGTATTTCTTTTCCCCATTCCTGTCAATTGTTCCCTTATGCTCTCCCTGAAACTCTCTACAACCTCTGGTTCTTTCAGTTTATCCAGGTCCCATCTCCTTAAATTCCCACCTTTTTGCAGTTTCTTCAGTTTCAATCTGCAGTTCATAACCAATAGATTGTGGTCAGAATCCACATCTGCCCCAGGAAATGTCTTACAATTTAAAACCTGGTTCCTAAATCTCTGTCTTACCATTATATAATCTATCTGATACCTTTTATTATCTCCAGGATTCTTCCAGGTATACAACCTTCTTTTATGATTCTTGAACCAAGTGTTGGCTATGATTAAGTTATGCTCTGTGCAAAATTCTACAAGGCGGCTTCCTCTTTCATTCCTTCCCCCCAATCCATATTCACCTACTATGTTTCCTTCTCTCCCTTTTCCTACTGACGAATTCCAGTCACCCATAACTATTAAATTTTCGTCTCCCTTCACTACCTGAATAATTTCTTTTATCTCGTCATACATTTCATCTATTTCTTCATCATCTGCAGAGGTAGTTGGCATATAAACTTGTACTACTGTAGTAGGCATGGGCTTTGTGTCTATCTTGGCCACAATAATGCGTTCACTATGCTGTTTGTAGTAGCTAACCCGCACTCCTATTTTTTTATTCATTATTAAACCTACTCATGCATTACCCCTATTTGATTTTGTATTTATAACCCTGTAATCACCTGACCAAAAGTCTTGTTCCTCCTGCCACCGAACTTCACTAATTCCGACTATGTCTAACTTTAACCTATCCATTTCCCTTTTTAAATTTTCTAACCTACCTGCCCGATTAAGGGATCTGACATTCCACGCTCCGATCCGTAGAACGCCAGTTTTCTTTCTCCTGATAACGACATCCTCTTGAGTAGTCCCCGCCCGGAGATCCGAATGGGGGACTGTTTTACCTCCGGAATATTTTACCCAAGAGGACGCCATCATCATTTAATCATACAGTAGAGCTGCATGTCCTAGGGAAAAATTACGGCTGTAGTTTCCCCTTGCTTTCAGCCGTTCGCAGTACCAGCACAGCAAGGCCGTTTCGGTTAATGTTACAAGGCCAGATCAGTCAATCATCCAGACTGTTGCCCCTGCAACTACTGAAAAGGCTGCTGCCCCTCTTCAGGAACCACATGTTTGTCTGGCCTCTCAACAGATACCTCTCCGTTGTGGTTGCACCTACGGTACGGCCATCTGTATCGCTGAGGCACGCAAGCCTCCCCACCAACGGCAAGGTCCATGGTTCATGGGGGGACTACACCATATTATCCCCTAATACTTTGGCTACAAAATCCTATTTTTCAAAATAATCTCCATTCAGTACAGGGCCCTTTCGCCACTTCTCTAGGACGGCCTGTATGCCCTCAAGGTACCAGTCTGCTGGTCGAGTTCAGAGCCAATGCCTTGCTGGATCAATAGCCTCCCCATCGTCCACGTATTGCTTCCCGTGGAGTGCGTCCTTCATTGTGCCAAACAGATGCAAGTCACAAGGTGAGAGATCCGGGCTGTAGCGTGGGTGAGGAAGAACAGTCCAACGAAGTTTTGTGAACTCCTCTCGGATGCGCAGACTTGTGTGAGGCCTTGACTATCATGTAGAAGTTAGATTGTGATACGTTGATCACCTCGAATGAAAGTGTCTACACGTTCCAGTGCTGCAGGAGTCACAGCTTTATGCTGCCGGCATAGATGGGACCGGTTTGCGCGACATTGTTGCGATGATGACAATCACCTTGCCCAACGACTCATCGTGCTTTTATTCACTGCTAGGTCCCTATAGACATTCTACAAGCGGCTATGAATACCTGCGATGCTCTGGTTTCCCGTCAAAAGAAACTCAATGACAGATCTCTGCTTGGAATGCAGCTCCGTTACAAATACCACTTTGAAGGCTACGAAGAGCGCCTCCGCCTATCGGAACTTCTCCGCCCGGCTGGCCGCGCGGTTTAACGCGCTGCTTCCCGAGTGGGAAGGCGTGCTGGCCCCCGGCACGAATCCACCCGGCCGATTTGTGTCGTGGTCCGGTGTGCCGGCCAGCCTGTGGATGGTTTTTAAGGCGGTTTTCGACCTACCTCGGCGAATGCAGGCTGGTTCCCCTTATTCCACATTTTCCGTCGGCGATTGCTGTGCAAACACCGTTTCCACGTACGCGTACACCATACAGGGTGTGGTAGATAAGTAATGAGACTCAGTCTAGAAAAACAAATTTATTGATCCAATTTGTACAAAACGTTAATATTCTTCAAAGTACTCGCCTTGGGCGTCGACACAACGTTGCCAGCGCGTTTTACAAGCTTCGTAGGCCCCACTGTAGTCCGTTTGAGTTATCCCAGTTAGTGCCTTCGTGACAGCACGTTGGATGTTTGGAATATCGTCGAAACGATGATCCTTCAGGCATCTTTTGACCTTCAGAAATAGGAAGAAATCAGGAGGACTCAAGTCAGGGCTGTATGGTGGCTGTGGCAAAACTTCAACTCCAATTTGGGTTAAGTAGGAGGTCACGAGGAACGCTGTGTGCGCCGGAGCGTTGTCGTGGTGGAGACGCCAGCGTTGAGCAAGGTCCTGTCGCTTCCGTTTGATGGCTCTGTGCTATCGCTGAAGGACTTCTTTGTAGAATTCGGCATTGACAGTCTTCCCCTGAGGGGCAAACTCTTTGTGAATTAAGCCCCTGTTGTCGAAAAACACAATCAGCATTGTCTTGATGCGGGACTTTGACATTCTTGCTTTCTTCGGCCGCGGGGATGCCGGTGAGTGCCACTCTGAGCTCTGGGCTTTCGTCTCCGGGTCGTACTGGAATGTCCACGATTCGTCGCCTGTTACTACGTTGTCTAAAAAGTATGGATTATTTTCCAAATCATTCAGCATCTCACGGTAAACGTCCACTCGTTGTTGCTTTTGTTTGGCGGTGAGTATTCGGGGAACCAATTTTGCGCAAACTTTCCTCATCATCAAATCTTGCGTAACAATTTGGTGAACCGTAAATTTATTCACGGAGACCTCATCGGCGATCATTTTGAGACTTAAACGACGGTCGGAGTCCAGGAGTTCTTTCACTTTGGCCACCATTTCATCCACACGACTCGTTGAAGGGCTTCCAGATCGTTCCATGTCTTCAACGGACGGAACATTCTGACTAGGCCATATTTCGGGAGGATGTGTAAAGGGCGTACGGAGTATACTCAGTCCGACGGTCTTCGATTTGAATATGGGAAAATGGGCGCTACAGAGAATTAAATTCATTAAACCACCGGAACACTTGAGCTCTTGATAGGGAGTCTTCTTTGTAGGCCTCCGTAACCATAGCAAAAGTTTCCGAAGCAGTTTTGCCCAAGCGAAAGCAAAATTTGATTGCATACCGCTGTTCTATCGAGCGATCCATCTTCAGCGTTTTCACAAGTGTCATGGGCACACAAACAACGTAATACGCGAAGCTCGACCCTCACTGCACCAGAGCTCCGACGCGACTGCGAACCGGTTCTATTGTTAGCTCAGATCCCCCACCACGTGACGTACAGGTGGAGACCGCCCTGCGAGCGACTGGGGCGCCGCGCGGCGGCCAGTCTCATTACTTATCTACCACACCCTGTAATTATACCACGCAAACATTTGGGGTTACACTCGTCTGGAATGAGACATTCCTACGGGGGTCCACAGGGGACCGAACCGCACAGTAGCCCTTGGTTCGTTGTGGGGCGGCGTTGGGGTGGGTTGACTGCAGTGGCCTATTGTGGGGCTGTGAACCACTGAGGGCTACAGCGGGAGGAAGCCTCTCCGTCGTTTCTAAGTCCCCGATTTAATACAATACAATACAATTGGAACTTCATGAAACTATAGCAGCTAGAGAGGGAATATTCCAAGACGTCCCACAACAAATTCATTGTTTTTCAATAACCAGATGTTGATGGGTGGTAACATAAAATGCCAGAGGCTCCTGAAACTGTCGGAGTAAAACTAAAACAGAGGCACCAAAGTGGCGATAGTCGTGTATAGCGATAACCCTAAAAGCTATGAAAACTGTGGTGATGTGACTTCTGACAATGAGCGAGGGATAAAGTGCAAGAGTCTTTGGAAGGAGTACAAATACGTCATGAAGAGCTTATAGCAGGCCCATGACATGATTTGACGTCAAACGCCACCCCCCTGCACTCATTCTCCGAAGGATAGTGCACAAATAGAGCCAATGTGATGGTGAATACCCTTAGACAACACGCCATGTCATGCGCCAAGTGGAAAACTGAATAAAATTCTTAAGCTGGGCGCTCCGGCTTATTGCAGAGTAGGAGGTTGCTAGTAGCGAGACAGGGCTAAGCAGAGTTATCTGCGGTAGTTGCAGTGCAGATGATGGAATCCTAGTCGCTTAGCTACGGACTTCCGCGTGTCTCGTTGTGGACTCAGACTGTACTGACAGTTTCATTTGAAATAGATGGAATGGTGATCTTAAGACTTAGTCTTTCCGAGGATAAAATTCCTTTATAGAACGTGTATCAGGAGTTAATGCTGTTTTCTGACCAAGTCAGAAGTTTTAAGCCATAGTGTTCGTCATTTCAGAAGTTATTCGAAGTATTGGCTATTGTAATAAGGAAATTTGACCAACATAGTAAGGTCAAGACTCTTTCTCACTTAGGCCTATCGACTGTTTCCCTTCTTCCAGAACACTGTCTCCCAGTCCCAACATTCACGTTTGGAATACGACAATGTGTACTTCAAAAGCGTGAGGAGATGTCCTATGTTGTAGTTCTAACATTGCCATATGAAGGAATTTCTATGTAACCTCTTCATTCCTTTCCCGCCCCTACTTTTTTATGACTCCTTATTTACATTTCATCCGTTTAATCATTTTTTCCAGTCGACCTTCCTCGAATTATGCGCTATACGATTCGTATGTTTTGCGAGTGAATTTCTGCGGTGATTTTCCAGCAGTCTCCAACACAATTCCCTTTCACAGTAGCATCTGCAGCTCTACATTCCTTCTCGTTTCCTTCTATTAGCTTCTCTTTACATAATCGGCTCGTCAGCTCACTGGCTGTGTGGTTAGCTTGGATTCCTTGGAACTTTTATAACTTCCCTCAGATTCCGCGATATTTCATGGATGGGCACATTCATCCCACTTTCTGCCTGCCATGGCTTTATCTCCACTGTTATTACGAGGAAATACGTTCCGTTCTGTAACGTGTAACGCATGTTCTCTTCCGTCCGATATGTTTAAACAGAACATCTTCTCTTCAAATGTAAGTCTGTGCTCTTAGAATTTGTTCAAGAATTCGTTAAAGAAACTTTTTAACCGGCAAAAAAATTTTATAACGCTAACTGAATATTTTTTAATTTAAATTTTAATGGATCTACTGATGTAAAAATATGCACCAGAAATAATGTTTTTCTTCGTTCCGTTCCCGGCCGGCCGTTTTGGCCGTGCGTTTCTAGACGCTTCAGTCTGGAACGGCGTGACCGCTACGGTCGCAGGTTCGAATCCTTCCTCGGGCGTGGATGTGTGTGATGTCCTTAGGTTAGTTAGAATTAAGTAGTTCTAAGTTCTAGGGGACTGATGACCATAGATGTTAAGTCCCATAGTGCACAGAGCCATTTTTGTTCCGTCCCCACCACACTTGGTTTCTAAGATTCAGTAATTTGTTTTTATGATGGAATAGCGGGCAGATGTACCAGCTTAGAGGTGTGTCGAATGTCTCTTGCGCACAACGAGGTGAAGTCGTTTGTGACACGTCTTCTAGAATCCCACTGACGAATAGAATTGTCTTTAGTGATGATACGCGCTTCGAACCGAGCTCCGATCATAAGCGAAGATGTTACTGGAGACTCCAATGACAGCGGAGGAATATTGACGTGACTGTCGTCCACCATATGGCCCGACAACAACGAGTAATCGTCTCGGTTGTCATTTCATTTCGTAGTAGGATCTACTCGGTTGCCATCCGCGGTAAATTTACAGCACAGTGGTACATCGACGACATTCTACGCTCCGTTTTGTTGCTGTTCGTGGTAAGCATTCGTGGGGATACGCTTCAGCAAGATAATGCCCGTCCGCATATGGCGAGAATCTTCATGCTTCATGCCTGCCAAACACTAACCTGGCCAACAAAATCGCTCGATCCCTTCACAACAGAGTTTTGGGACATTATGGGCAGAGCTCTCTTACCAGCTCGGGGTTTCGAGGATCCAACGCATCAATTGGACAGAATTTGACACGGTATCTATCAGGAGGATATCCAAGAACTGTATCAATCAATTTCAAGCCAAATAACTGCTTGCAGAAGAGCCATGGGTGTACCAACGCGTTGTTGACTTGCTCACTTTGTGAATCTTACTGTCTTAAACAAATCATCCATTTTTTAAAAAAATATAGTCATTTGTTCATCTGTACATGTACATCACATTTACAGATTTCCGTCCCACTCGAAAAAGTTTTTCGTGGTACGTCTTCTTATTTGTCTTAAAGTGTATTTAGGCACCTTAGAAAATGACCGTCCTCATGTATTCGTTTTTTAGGTCGTTTCTTTATGTTTTCCTTAGCACAGTCCAGCGTAAGTTCTCAGATACAGGCAATTTTTTTATATGCTGAGTAGCCGTTATTGGTTTCGTCCGATTCTTGGCACTGCTCCAGAAAGGGCGGTAACAGACTAAATGACCATGCAAGCTAGCATTCCCTACAATCCTTCGACCTCTAAACAGTCGTACCACTAATGACGTAGGCAGCCCGTTTTGTTTCCACCCAGAAACCAGGTGCTACGAATGCTAAGATATGGTCTTGAAGTTAAAAACGTTTCTAGCGTACTGATATGACTTACAGGATTCAGTGACCAAAGCACATGATTCTTTGAACAAAACTCGAGTGTTTATCTCTCCAGTAACAATCCACACCATCCACACTCAGGAAGTGAAGTGATCAGCAAAGTAATGTCTCCTTAAGCACTGATAAGACGTTTGAGTTAATATCTTCCTTACACAAAAAGTTGCGGAATGTATTTTCCATTTTCAAATGCATTTACGTGAATCCTATGAATTCATTTCTGACGTCTGTCACCAATGACAATGGTCAACACCGTTGCCAGTGGTGACATACCGAGGCAATGATTTCATGGAAATAGCCTAAATACTTTAGGTAAACATCCTTGAAGATAGACTATATCTTCTGAAACATGCAGTGCGAGAAATAAATTAACTCAAGGGTAAACCCCGAACATTTCCTAACTGTTTATCCACGTTGCGCGGTTGTCACCATTCCATCTAAGGAAATGGACTGGCTCTGAGCACTATGGGACTTAACATCTATGGTCATCAGTCCCCTAGAACTTAGAACTACTTAAACCTAACTAACCTAAGGACATCACCCAACACCCAGTCATCACGAGGCAGAGAAAATCCCTAACCCCGCCGGGAATCGAACCCGGGAACCCGTGCGCGGGAAGCGAGAACACTACCGCGCGACCACTAGTTGCGGACTAAGGAAATAGAGAAGTGTCTAAAGTTTTCCTTATTATCGAAAATAAGTTAGTAAAATTAGTTTCACGGCAGAGTAAAATGTTTTCATTGAAGTTAGCATTTTCCTTGATTTTTCATTTCCTATTCAGATATGCAAGTGTAGCACACAATCAGTAGGCAGCACTAATTTCATAATTCAAAAAGTTTATACCAGCGAAATACACATTTATAGAGTTTTTTTTTAAAATCCTCCTACGAGCGAGCTGGAATATTGACGCCATACCTTGCACTGAACGGAGAGGACTCACTGCAACTCGCACTACGATAGCGTTCTCAGCAGCAAGTACAGACGGCGTACCATCATACGCCATTTTCTTCAAATCTGAGCTAGTCTTCAAAATTGGGAACCCACATTTTGATTTCCTGTAACGAGGAAACTTGATGAGGGATCTACTATTGGTGACCAGCGGGCGTGATGTAGCTCTCGTACTATCGCAATATGGTATAAAACACTAATGGTAACGGCATCCCTACACTGCACGATATTACTGAAATGATATAGCAGTACTGCTACGCACCACTGGTATTCCGAGTTAAAAATTTTACAACTAATAATCATCTCTTCATATGAGTTTTATTTCATTTCAGAATATGATATCGCAAGACCCAATACGACTACAGGTAACAGTTATAGACCCCTGCGGCTCGGCAACCTGTTTGACATTAACGCTACACACTCATTCGAAATTTCAAGGCGCGCTCAAAGGTGCTAATACTATGACACATTTTAGCTTCGAGATCGAGTTACCAGACGCGTTGCTACCCAGTAAATGGACGGATATGCTACCATTCTCACGGGAGTTTAGAGAAAGAGCGATGATACGTCCTTGCATAATACTGATGGTAATAATGTCGCTTAAATAACACAGTCCTTCAGCGCTGAAAACTTAATAGCGCTGTTCATATCAGTTGAAAATATAGGCAACATACAGCCGTTATTTATGGACAGTTGTTATTGGAAGTTCCAGAACGTACTCTTATGTAATGGTTTACATAACATCTTACTAACCCCAAGCTTTGACTATCTGCATGGCATGTATATGTGTGTCTACAACATTTTATTTTCATTTTTTGGAAGAGAATTGGGATCAGATGGATCTGGAACTTCTGGAAGTAATGAAGATAAGAAGTGGGTAAAGGTGTGAATATATTTTCGTCTCCTACAGTATGGAGAATGTAGGAACGTTGTTTTCGTTGTGCAATATATTAAAATAGTGGATTTCTTTTAGCAATTGTACGTTTCAGTAAAGCCTTTAAACGTTCTTCAGATATTAGCCGTATTCTCAAAGCTAGTTCTCAAAACCCTTCTTGCGACCACTATTTGAATATTGGCGTCAGCCTCCGGCCACTTAGCATATAGGACAGATAGATGAAATCTAGTGCTAGCGTCTTTGACAGAAAACCGAAACGTCATGGGTGTCGGTTCAAAGCAGCCACTGGGTAAATTTTCAACAAAATAATTAGAATGAAGGCCTAAGGCTTCCAGCATAAGAAGTCACCGCCTTGTCAATGAGGGCGGAGGGGTGGACAATAGATCAGTGCATTCTGTTGCCCTTGGGATGAGAAACTGTCCCTAAAAGTCGACAGGCTCAGCAATGATCAACTGCATGAGCGTGCAGAAACAAATCGAAACCACTGAATTGAAGATACATGACGTGTATACACAGGACATTCGGCACGTAACTGAGAGAGAGTCATGTTGATCTCTCCACTGACATAAGATTCCTGACTAGGCCCCCATTCGGATCTCTGGGGCTACCAAGGTAGGGGACAGTGGGAGGTGCAAATGGCTCTAAGCACCATGGGACTTAACATCTGAGGTCATCAGTCCCCTAGACTTACAACAACTTAAACCTAACTAAGGACATCACACACGTCCATGCCCGAGGCAGAATTCGACCCTGCGACCGTAGGAGCCACGTGGTTCCGGACTGAAGGACAGTGGAAGGGGGAGTGACCATGAGAAAAAGAAATTTATAACCAACGAAAAGGTAACATTGCACGAGACTATGGGTTGAATGTCACAAATTTGAATGTGGTTGGGAAGCAAGGAAACTTGAAAAAGCTAATGCAAAGGCTCAATCCAGATATTGTGGTTGGTCAGTGAAGCGAAACGAAAAGACGACAAGGATTTCTGGTCAGTGCATTGTAGGGTAATATCAACAGCAGCAGAAAATGTTGTAACGAGGGTTGGATTCCTTATAGAGAATTATGAAGGTGGCAGGGGTAAAATACAGGGAGCGAAAGGCTATTTACAATTTGTACAGAAAGCAGATGGCAGTTATAAGAGTCGAGGGGCACGAAAGGGAAGCAGCGGTTGGGAAGGGAGTGAGACCGGGTTGTAGTCTATCCCCGATGTTATTCAATCTGTATATTGAGCAAGCGGTGAAGGAAGTAGGAATTAAAATCCACAGAGAAGAAATAAAAACTTTAAGGTTCGCCGATGACATTGTAATTCTGTCAGAGACAGCAAAGGACTTGGAAGAGCAGTTGAACGGAATGGATAGTGTCTTGAAGGGAGGATATAAGATGAACATCAACAAAAGCAAAACGAGGACAATGGAATGTAGTCGAATTAAGTCGGGTGATGCTGAGGGAATTAGATTAGGAAATGAGACACTTAAAGTAGTAAAGGAGTTTTGCTATTTGGGGAGCAAAATAACTGATGATGGTCGAAGTAGAGAGGATATCAAATGTAGACTGGCAATGGCAAGAAAAGACTTTCTGAAGAAGAGAAATTTGTTAACATCGAGTATAGATTTAAGTGTCAGGAAGTCGTTTCTGAAAGTATTTGTATGAAGTGTAGCCATGTATGGAAGTGAATCATGGACGATAAATAGTATAGACAAGAAGAGAATTGAAGCTTTCGAAATGTGGTGCTACAGAAGAATGCTGAAGATTAGATGGGTAGATCACATAACTAATGAAGAGGTATTTAATGGGATTGGGGAGCAGAGAAGTTTGTGGCACAACTTAACTAGAAGAAGGGATCGGTTGGTAGGACATGTTCTGAGGCATCAAGGGATCACAAATTTAGTATTGGAGGGCAGCGTGGAGGGTAAAAATCGTAGAGGGAGACCAAGAGATGAATACATTAAACAGATTCAGAAGGATGTAGGTTGCAGTAGGTACTGGGAGATGAAGAAGCTTGCACAGGATAGAGTAGCATGGAGAGCTGCATCAAGCTAGTCTCAGGACTAAAGACCACAACAACAACAAAAATAGGTAGGGTGGAGACTATTATTGTGAACATTTCACTGATAGAGTTGTTCTCATCAGAATCGACAGCGAACCGACACCGACAACGATGGTTCAGGTATTTATGTCGACGTCGCAAGCCGAGATGAAGAGCTAGGTAAAGTATATGAGGATACTGAACGGGTAATTCGGTACGTAAAGGTAGTTAAAAATTGAATTGTCATGGTGGACGGGAATGCGGTAGTAGGGGAAGAAGTAGGAGAAAGGATTATTGCAGAATATGGGCTTGCTAGCCGGAATGAGAGAAAGGAAAGATTAATTTGTTTTTGCAATTAATTTCATCTAATAACAATGAATATCCTGTTCAAGAATCACAACAGGAGGAGGCTACCTTGCAAACGGCCGGAAGATGCCGTATGATTTCACTGCGATTAAATCTTGCTCAAGCAGGTCTTGAAATTAGATACTTGATTGTATGGCGTACCCAGGAGCAGATATAAACAAAATCACAATTACTAATAATAAAAAAAATTCAAGAGCCTGGTGAGGAAGTATCAGTGTGCAAAGAAGTGGGGTACAGAAGTACTAAAGTGTGAAGAGAAACGCTTGAAAATCCCTTAGGCTATAGATACTGCGATAATGAATAGCTCAGTAGTTACTTTAGTTGGAGAAGTATGGACATCCCTAAAACGGGTAGTCACAGAAGTCGGACACAAAAGCGTAGGTACAAGGAAGACAACAGAAGAGAAACCAGGGACATCACCAAAAATACTTCAGGTAACGACGAAGGAAGTACAAAAATGCTCAGACAACTTGAGGAATACAGAAATATAAGTCAAGAATGAGATAATTAAGATATTCAGGGAAGCCAAAGCTGCAAGGAAAATGTGTAGATGTGGAAAAGGTAATGACATCGGAAGCACTGACACAGCATATAGAAAAGCCGATATAACCGCAATGAAATTAAAACCAAGGACAATGAGAGTTCCAATGTTAAATGCAGTGGAGAGATCGGATAGTGGGAATAGTACGTTGAAGGCCTCTAAGAGGGACGGGATAGGTCTGATAATGTGATACAAGAAGAAACAAGAGTCGATTAGGAAGACATGGGAAATCCAGAATTACAATGAGAAACTGAAAGAGCTTTGGAAGACTTAAAATCAAATAAGGCAGGAGAGATGCATAGCATTCCATAGGAATTTCCGGAATCATTGGTGCCGGTGGCAACAAAATAACTATTCACATCGGTGTGAAGCTTGTATGACACTAACGATATACTAGAACAATTTAGGAAAAACATCATCCACGCAGCTTCGAAGTTAGCAAGAGCCGACAAGTGCGACAATTATCGCACACTCGACTTAACAGCTCAATCATCAGGCATCCTACCAAGCAAAATAAGCAAAAGAATGGAAAAGGAAGTTCTGGAATTGTTAGATGATGATCAGTTTGACTTTATGAAAAGTAAAGGCACTAGTCAGGCAATTCCGGTAGGTAATGGAAGCGGGACTGAAGAAAAATCAAGACACGTTCATATGATTTGTCGACCTCTGAGAACCGTTCGACAACGTAAACTGGTGCAAGATGTTCGAAGGTCTGAGAAAAATAGAGGTAGGCTCTAAGGAGACACGTTAATATACAATCTGTACAAGAACCAAGAGAGAAGAGTGGAAGACTAAGAACGAAGTGCTCGGATTGGAAAGGGTGTAAGACAGGGTTGTAGTTTTTCACCTCGAAGAAGCAATGACAGAAATAAAAGATAGGTTCAAGAGTGAAATTAAAATTTAGGGTCAGAGGATATAAATGACTCGATCTTCTGATGACATTGCTATCCTCAGTGAAAGTGAAGAAGAATTACTGAATCTGTTTAATGGAACGGTCTAGTGAGGAGAGAATAAGGATTGAGAGTAAACCGAAGAAAGATGATAGAAATGAGAAGTAGTAGAAATGAGAACATTGAGAAATTAACATCAGAGATGGTGATCACGAAGAAGATGAAGTTAAGGAACTCTGTTACATGGGCAGTTAAATAACCCGGACGGAAGAAGGAGGACATAAAAAAAGACAGACTAACACTAGCAGAAAGGTAATTCCTGGCCAAGAAAAGTCTGTTAGTGTGAAACACAGCCTTTAATTTGAGGAAGAAATTTATGAGAAGGTACGATAGAGCAAAGCATTGTGTGGTAGTGAAATATGAACTGTGAGAAAACCAGAACCGAACAGAATCGAAGCATTTGGGACGTGGTGCTAAAGAATAATGTGTTAAATTATGTTGGCTAGTAAGGAAAGGAATGAGGAGGTTCTCCGTAGCATCGGTGAGGAAAGGAAAGGAAAGGAATACTTGTAAAAGACTGACAAGAAGGATGGACTGGATGATAGGACATCTGTTAAGACACTAGGGACTGATTTCCATGGTGCTAGAGGAAGCTGTAGACTCTAAAAACTGTAGAGGAAGAAAGAAGTTGAAATACATTCAGGATTTAGGGCGTACATTGCAAGTGCTACTCTGAAATGCAAAATTTTGTCCAGGTGAGGAATTCGTGGCGGTACGTACCAAACCGACCAGAAAACCGATTACTTGAAAAAAAGAATCGTTTCACATTTTGGCTTACTTAGCACGAAAACAAGAGGAGGGATGGTTTCTTCTACGCGTATTTTGCCGCAACACCATGGCGGCGAGGTCCGAGAGTTTCGAGCTCGCACGAAGGCTCACCAACAATTGTTCCTTCCGCACACCATTGGCAGCTTGGACGTGGAAGTTGACAGCTGACACTGGTACGCAAAGTACCCTCTACCACACATCACGGGGTATAGACCTAGATTTTAATGTTCTTCAAATTTCATGAAGTTTCTTAAATGTTTTCACTGTCCTAGAATTTCTTGAAATGCTTTCCTAAAATGATGAAGATTCTGTTACCTTCTCATCCTGTGCCGTGATATCGCAGCACCGGAGAGGTCCTGGTCGGCTCAGCAGGTTGTTTGCGCCGAATCTGCAGGCAGTTTTCCCGCTGCCGGTGAGAGGGCACTGTTGTAATTAAGGTGTTCGTTAGTCATTCTGGAACCCCATATGATCCCTTTGTGCGCAGCGATCGTCAAAAATATAGACAATGTTGAAAAAACAGCAATCGATCGCGAAATACCTCAAATCATTACAGCAGATCTAGATTTTACCTACACTCCTGGAAATTGAAATAAGAACACCGTGAATTCATTGTCCCAGGAAGGGGAAACTTTATTGACACATTCCTGGGGTCACATACATCACATGATCACACTGACAGAACCACAGGCACATAGACACAGGCAACAGAGCATGCACAATGTCGGCACTAGTACAGTGTATATCCACCTTTCGCAGCAATGCACGCTGCTATTCTCCCATGGAGACGATCGTAGAGATGCTGGATGTAGTCCTGTGGAACGGCTTGCCATGCCATTTCCACCTGGCGCCTCAGTTGGACCAGCGTTCGTGCTGGACGTGCAGACCGCGTGAGACGACGCTTCATCCAGTCCCAAACATGCTCAATGGGGGACAGATCCGGAGATCTTGCTGGCCAGGGTAGTTGACTTACACCTTCTAGAGCACGTTGGGTGGCACGGGATACATGCGGACGTGCATTGTCCTGTTGGAACAGCAAGTTGCCTTGCCGGTCTAGGAATGGTAGAACGATGGGTTCGATGACGGTTTGGATGTACCGTGCACACCAGTGATGTACGGCAAGTGTAGGAGATCGCTCCCCACACCATGATGCCGGGTGTTGGCCCTGTGTGCCTCGGTCGTATGCAGTCCTGATTGTGGCGCTCACCTGCACGGCGCCAAACACGCATACGACCATCATTGGCACCAAGGCAGAAGCGACTCTCATCGCTGAAGACGACACGTCTCCATTCGTCACTCCATTCACGCCTGTCGCGACACCACTGGAGGCGGGCTGCACGATGTTGGGGCGTGAGCGGAAGACGGCCTAACGGTGTGCGGGACCGTAGCCCAGCTTCATGGAGACGGTTGCGAATGGTCCTCGCCGATACCCCAGGAGCAACAGTGTCCCTAATTTGCTGGGAAGTGGCGGTGCGGTCCCCTACGGCACTGCGTGCATCCGTGCGTCGCTGCGGTCCGGTCCCAGGTCGACGGGCACGTGCACCTTCCGCCGACCACTGGCGACAACATCGATGTACTGTGGAGTCCTCACGCCCCACGTGTTGAGCAATTCGGCGGTACGTCCACCCGGCCTCCCGCATGCCCACTATACGCCCTCGCTCAAAGTCCGTCAACTGCACATACGGTTCACGTCCACGCTGTCGCGGCATGCTACCAGTGTTAAAGACTGCGATGGAGCTCCGTATGCCACGGCAAACTGGCTGACACTGACGGCGGCGGTGCACAAATGCTGCGCAGCTAGCGCCATTCGACGGCCAACACCGCGGTTCCTGGTGTGTCCGCTGTGCCGTGCGTGTGATCATTGCTTGTACAGCCCTCTCGCAGTGTCCGGAGCAAGTATGGTGGGTCTGACACACCGGTGTCAATGTGTTCTTTTTTCCATTTCCAGGAGTGTATTACATAGTCATGTTCAGTACATATAACAACAGGTGACATTTGTACGAAAGTCACGTAATAAACAATATTTGTTGCTATAGAGGGTACAGGAGTGTAATACGTGAGTTAGACTCCTGTATGATCAACAGCAATCAATATATATTACGTGACGATTTGGACTAAATGCACTGAACGTGTCAATGTGATACTGGAAATCTAGATCTGCTGTATTAAAAAGACGGATTTTTAGTTGTTACGCTCGCTCGCGTTTGTGTGTGTGTGTGTGTGTATGTGTGTGTGTGTGTGTGTGTGTGTGTGTGTGTTTGTGTCACCATTGATCCCAGCCACTTCACTCCACTCTTGTAATTAGGAAAGTAATGTTAAAATTAGGAAAGTAATGTCGAATCCCCTCGACTGACCCAATTTTAAGAAACTGGAAGTACTCATCGTTATATTTCAGAATTTTCGGTCTGAAAGTGTATGATTCTGCTTGATTGTTTTAATGACAATAGTAAATATCATACGTAGTTAGTTTCTTATGTACAAGCTTTAAGGCTACTTAACTTACACAATCTCCGGTGAAAAGAATAAACAGAAAAGACGTCTGGAAAAAATGAAGTAGAAGAAGTATATAAACACAACTTCCTTCTGTACGGGGCTACGATCAATGAATGACAACGAGTGAAAGTGAGACAAGCCGAGAGAAAATCATATTATTTACACTTTTCCGCTATTGACACTGAATATCTGTCTTTCCTCAGCGTAATAATTCGTTTTAACTGGCGAATTTCTAGGAATTTTCCCGCAAAGAATTTTAAAACTTTAGTGATATTGTGAGCATTTTTACAGTGAAGTAATATCAACACGTCTGTACAATAGTGTCAGTCAGTCGTTTAATGCTAATGTTTCCAATTGCAGTGCTCACTCCAGGCCAGCTCTCGACACACGTACAGAATGCAATTACCGCATCTGTGAGAGACGTAGGTCAATCTATTTACAGCAGAGCTCGCTGCAGTCGCACAGGATGCTCTTTGTGGAATTGCCAGACGTAATGGAACCGCACATGATCAGATAAATGGGCATTTGCAGAGGAGTGCTAACCCATCGCATGTGACTACTAGACTCATCTCGTATCGCCACTGCGCCACCACATTTCCTAGATCGTCTGGTACCCCGCTGAAGAAAATGTGAAAAAAGAAACCTGTTTATTTTACGTGAATTATTTAATAGACGGCATACATTTATTTTACGGCAAGAACATACTGACGAACAAAATAATTGACAAAATAGTTGCTAGCTTAACCATAATAGTAAGGGCATCACTTGCAAATTATTCGGCAGGGTAGAGATTGTCAACTCGTGGAATGAAAAAAATATTTCATTGCAGATTTCTTTATTTACGGATTATTCCATTAGTTATTGGTAGAATCAACACAAGACCTTAGGTAACCAAAGATTATAAGCAAATATCCAATGCAACTGTACAGAATGTTGTGCACAAAACATTGCTTTACTATGGTATGTTGGTTAGTATGCAAGTGATGAGTTAAAAGTATTAATATTGCTGTTATTCTTTGGTTTCCAAATTTGTCACTTTGTTATACTTATGATCTTCTCTACGATTTCAGCACCACAATATTTTGTCCCCATTCGGGCCATAGGATCCTTTATGAAAATAGGGATAACGTACTACTCTTATCTTACCGGTACTGAACAAGCATTCTTGCCTTTAGTGACTGTGGCGTGCACGTTTCGGGCGGGGTGAATGTAATTCCACAGCTTTCTGATTGAAGTGTATTCACCAGGCTGAATGGAAGCGACTTTGATAAACTCTCATTATCCCCTTAAAAGATTGTAGAAACCACTAGCTGCGCCCCACCGTGTTAAACGCGGATATACAATTATTTATAAATACATGTTAATGATGAAACTCACTACCCACGCGAGTGTGCCGTCACGAAGGTTCTCTTGGAGATACTGAAGCGCGAGTCACTTGCGACCAAGCAAACCGCACGACATCGGAAAGAAAAAACAATTTCGAGTTGACGGAGAAGGTGAATACATGTCGCTCACAACTCACTCAGTTATTTAAGGAAAAAAATTTACGCGCCCAGGTAACGAATTACAAAAAGTGCCAGGAAAGAGAGAAAATAATTTCACGTCTGTCTGCGACATGCCTAGCACTGGAAAGATCGTAAATGTCTTAGAGTGTATATACCATAATCAAATCTAGTCTCACTACAAACCTACAAGCTCTCTTCCATGTAAAGGTGAGAAGTGTGTCTGTCGTACAGTATTTAAATGACACCGTGAAACGTCACAGGTTTACGTTTCATTTAACTAACTGATTAATTTCTACATGTTTAATAATTCATTTTACGCCGAGAGCGTCCTTTCAATGTTTCACCTAGTTAATTAACCTCTGGATTCAAGAATGCTTCCGTGTATATTTTTTCTTCTGTTGGTATCACACCTCCTCTCTCATCCTTTGATCCCATGATGTATGTGGATGGATAAACGTAATTATGTATGGAATATATAATAACCTGGGTTAGTCAAAGATGGTAGCAGTAGGGTAGTTTAGCACCAACATAACAACGTGAGCAGATTCGGCAGAGAGTTCGTGATTCCAAGGATAGTGGGGATGAGCAGGGCAGAGTTTGTGAGGTTGGTTCTCACCGAGGTCCTACCCCCACCACCAGTTTTTTTGAACGGTTGGCGGTTGGTCTTGGAACGCGCCATTTTAGGACACTCTGGGGCCGGCGATTGAACGAGACGGATGCAGGGGTGCAGCGCTCGTCATGCATGGTGAGAGAAGTTATTCATTATGTAGGTCTTTTGGGGTAACATTGATTATGAAACATGTTCAGGTGTGAATTAATACCGGGAAACGTTCAGCGATATTGTATTTGTAGACATTTTTCAGATTAATGTGTTTCAACTACCGGACTTGGGTGCAAGGTGATTGAGGGCATGAACCAACGGTTCTTGTTCTTAGGTCAATAGCAGATAGCATTAATGTTTCATTTGTTGCATAGTTTAGTTACAGATAAAAGCAATATAAATTTTCCATGATTCAACGATTTATTTTACTCGTTTCTTTGTTGTCGAACTTGGCCACGTGTTGCTAGCATTCATAACGGTAGTCACTAGATTTGCCTTTCGTTAATCATAGCATGAATAATGTGGAGTCATGAAGCCTGGGCTGGTTTGCTCACATTGCATTGCGGTTGCATAATAATGTAATAATGAACTTATCCGCATGGTACTGCATGTGATAATGTTTGAGAGAGTGAAAGGTGGTATCCTTCCCTCCTCCGCGCGTTAAATAGGTGTGACAATAACTAAATGGTGTTAAGAGGCCACCATTCAGTAACATTCATTTTTACCCATTTTAATCATTATTTTCCTGTCAGCTCCCAGTAGCTGATTGGTCAGCGTGACAGAAGGTCAAGCCTAAAGCCTGGGTTCGAATCCTGGCTGGATCGGAGATTTTCTCCTCTCAGGGACTGGGTGTTGTGTTGTCCTAATCATCTTTATTGCATTCCCATCGACGCGCAAGTCACAGAAGTGGCGTCAAATCGAAAGACTTGCACCTGGCGAACGGTCTACCCGACGGGAGGTCCTAGTCACACGACATTTACATTTATATTTATCTTTTCCTAAGCATAAGTAGGAGATAGAGGTTAATAGGTGGAATTCCATTTCTCTGGTTCTTTGTCACAATTCACCTTTCAAGTCAATGATTTTGTCCAGCCGGCCGGGGTGGCCGAGCGGTTCAAGGCGCTACAGTCTGGAACCGCGTCACCGCTATGGTCGCAGGTTCGAATCCTGCCTCGGGCATGGATGTGTGTGATGTCCTTAGGTTAGTTAGGTTTAAGTAGTTCTAAGTTCTAAGGGACTGATGACCTTAGAAGTTAAGTCCCATAGTGCTCAGACCCATTTGAGCCATTTTCATTTTGTCCAACTGAAAATGTAACACTCTTCGTTTGTTTAACTCTCTGAGCTATCTGTTTACCTCTCATAAATTTAGAGCATTTCATACGCAAAAATCTAATATTTAAAACAGACACTGGCGCTAAATTTGAGAACGAAAAGTTATGTGTAAGTTGCACAGGAACTAGAGTGCTGCTAACAGAGTCGAAGGATTGCAAAGCTAAATAGTTGTTGATAAGGGAGACGGTATTGTAGTCTATCGCCAATGCCACTGAATCGATACACTGAGCAATCAATGAAGGCAAACAAAGAGAGAGCTTGAAAGGGAGTTAAACTTCCAACAGAAGAAATTAAAACATATTTGACAATGTAATTCGGTGAGGGAGGCAAAGGACTTGGAAGAAAAGTTGAATGAGATATATAATGTTTTGAAAAGTCGTTGTAAAAAGTTAATAGTAAAACAAGAGTAATGATGTGTTAGCTAATTACATAGGCAACTCTGAATGAACCTGATCAGAAACGAGACACCCTAGGTAGTTGTCTTTTGATCTCTGGGCAGCAATATAACTGATTATGTACAAAAAATGCTGACTGGCAATAGCAAGGAAAGCATTTCTGAAAAACAGGAATTTGTTAACATCTAAAGTGTTAAGGAAGTCTTTCTTGGTGGTGTGTGTATGGGAATGAAATAGTAATTTTTGACATGTGGTGCTATAGGAGAGCGGTGAAGATTAGGTGAGTAGACAAATAACTAACGAACAGGTCCGGAACTAAATGTGGGGCAAATTTATGGCACAACTTGATTGTAATAAAGGTCCTGTTTATAGGATACTTCCTGGGGTAACAAATAAAGGCTAATTCTCTAGTGGAGGAAGGCTTAAGGGGTAAATTTCGCAAGGCCTTCCGGTGGGGTGGGGTCGATCGTCTTCGTAACTCCCTCTGAGCTATCGAAAGTCCACCTATCTCGATATTCCTTCCTTCCGATGTCCCTTCACTCTGTAGTAGCAGATATATGCTAGGCAGTGTAAAGCAGCGTTTATGATACCACTGCCTAATACCTACCACGCAGAGGCCGCGTAACTCCAGTTGAAAGTCAGTTAACGGAAGTTCATATTTAAAAAGTCGGGCGTTCGGAGGATGCAGTCTACTTGCAGAAATCATTTAAAATTTAGATAGAATCTGTTTTTAATTCTTACAGAAACACATGAAACGGCTATCAAGTTCGTATTTGATGTGGTAAACTGTATCCTTCCAAATTCACTGCCTGTACAACATTGTCACTCGAAAAGCAGCCAGAATTTGTGCAAGTCCGATCCGACAAATTTTCACGATCTGACAGTATCATATCCACCACTCTTCGCGAGTTAAACATTTGGTTGTTTCAGTGGTCTTCTTAGAATGAAGTGCTCGCCAAAGTATTCCGTACAGAGCACGAAATATGCCACGCGGAATTGTTAATACGACCAGGAAGTTCACACGCTCATAAGTCTCCAACTATTTAATTTAGAAACACCAAACCTTCATTAAAATGTTTATAACTCCAGTCGTTTCAGTCATGACACGTTCTAACCGAAATGAACTCACTAGTTCTTCATCTTACAGACTATTTTTACGGGGCAATCTAACATGGTGTTATCCGTAGGCCGGCTAACAAGCAACTATCTCGAGCTCCTCTACTCTCTGCCCACCTCGCTATATACGCGCGGGAACAGCTTAATTTTGATTGGCTGTTGATCTAAACGACCTATCAGAATGGTCCATCCAGATCATTCTTGCTCAAAACGTCTTATCTACTCACTAAGCTGATAGTAATTAACAACATTGAAACTTCAATTTCTAGTATATTGTTTAATCAAAATAAGCGAAGTGCAAAATATTCTCGAAATTGATAAATAAACATATTCCGACTCTAACTTTCATTCTGGCTGCTTTTATACAAGAGCAAGCTCACACCTACATACGTTATCTGAATGATAGTTGCACCATAACTTTCCCACGGTCTATTTGTACAAGGTTTTATGAAAATTTTTAATGTATATCCCACATACACTCTCTCAATCATTCTCACACAACAAAATATAATCAAATTATAATTTTGACCAATTTTTGTATTACGTAATGTAAAGTAACTAAAGTCTTGAAAAGAAAATTCTGATTAATTGATTTTATGCACTGATAACTTTGTATGTCTTCACATGATAATGAAAGTCAATTTTCTATTGTTCCTAACTGGTTTTAAAACATAAGTGCCGGTTTTAGGACATTTAGGTAATTTTGATTAATTCCGGAACCATAACAAATAAAAATCGGATATTTTGACAGCATCATTCCATTAACAACAAAAGGCTGTGTATCAAATTTGAAGAAAATCGAATAATAATTAATATGGATAGTTTAGGTTCGTAGAAGGTATTAATTTTCGTACCGACTGAATGTTACTCTAAGCAGGCCGCCCGGTGTGGCCGAGCGGTTCTAGGCGCTTGAGTATGGAACCGCGCGACGGCTACGATCGCAGGTTCGAATCCTGCCTTCGGCATGGATGTGTGTGCTGTCCTTAGGTTAGTTAGGTTTAGGTAGTTCTAAGTTCTAGAGGACTGATGTCCTCAGAAGTTAAGCCCCATAGTGCTCGGAGCCATTTGAACCAGTTTTGAACTCTAAGCAGTTCTCACGGCAGGCAGCGTGAGCTGCGCTGTGAGCAAAGCGAAAAGAAACGTAGCCATCCTGCAGCCACAGTACCAAACTGCTGCGTGCCTTATTGCAAGGAATGTCATCTCGTAATAACTTGCTACGTTACAGCCTGACGACAATAAGCAGTTTCAAGTGGTTGTAGGTTGTGGCACCCATGAAGATATTTATAGATATGGAGATGATACACTAACGTTTAGAGTGGCATCAAACCAGACATCCGACTGATCAGTACAACCATAAATTTTCACCATTCAACTGTAGATTACTACTCATTTATTTCATTTCATGATGATTTCGGCTTGCCCATTCTCAAGTGCAAGTTGAAATGTCATAAAATGTCCGAGCTGCCTAAATAACAGAATCAAGTTACATACAATTGTAACAACTGATCGGTTAGCAGCGAATATTTATATAGATTAATTTTTTGAGCACTGCTGTAAATTTATTTTAATATTTAACATGTGTTCAGAGAATGTAGAAGAATAATTACGTAGACATACACACACTTACGTAGCGTCTCCGGGTCTGTAACGACAGTACCAGAAACATGACATGAGGATGAAGGAAATCTGTGAATGGTGATACATTATTAAAATATATTACATAAATCAATAATAAGCTACAAACTCGCTGTTAGTCCATAAACGCAAGTTGCCATGGCCTAATGAATACAGAAATAGCGCTCTTTTTTGTTGCACGAATATAACAGTGACTCTGCTCTGTGTCCAGTTTTCGTTTGACACAAGACATAAGTTTCCTCATGGTCGAGGTGGAATAAAAAGGAATAGAACCACTTGGTCTGCGTTGGACGAACTTCTTATATTTCTCGTCTGAATGGTACACTATAGCATGAAACTTATGCCAGATGTCATTCCTCCTCCGAAGGAATACATTTGCAATTGTGCACTTTGCTTCAATTAATTTTCCTCGTAACCCCCCCCCCCCCCCCGCAGTCTCAAATGCCACCTTCGTTGAAGGCCGTCGGCCGTCTGATCCTGACAATCGGTCATTTCGACTTCTCGGTGCTAATCTACAACAGGTAGCGCGTGCACACATCTTCTGCACAAACAGTAAGTCACGAGTAACAATACACTCCTGCGTCCTTCAGTGAGAGAGAACGACTCAACGAGTATGAAGCGACCGTAGCGCAATCGTTGTAGACTCGTCATACTCGCGGAAATATAGCGAGAACGAAGAAAGCCCGTTAGCACTGATGTAATAGCGGCGCTTTGATTTGTAATGCATGAACCCTGAACATTATACTCGTACTTGTTCAGTTTATGATCTCTGTGTGTAGTCGCTATCCATCTACATCATCATTGCCACTTTTTTACAGAAGAATGGTATATGACTCCCCTGAAAACCATACAGAACCTATATCTATCCCCTGCAAGGCGAGTGGAAGCTGTTTAGAATGTTAACGGGTTTCCTAGACAGTACTATACGGGGCAATGCGTTTGATTTGGTGTTTCCATATTTTTATCCAACCCCTGTAAATCGCCGCTAGTACTAGGTAGTTCGACGTTGCTTCCCCTCCCCACGTCGCCCACCCCAACGAAATGAACATTTACAGGGATGCAGAAATCCATTTCCAGTGTTCCCGTTTCTCTGCGTCACCGTGTATTGTAATTCACAGAAAAGGAGAAATACATTGTGAGGAACCGAAAGCACCGATTAACAGGTACATTTCAAAGTCATTAATTAAAAATTAAGAGTGATCTGCATTTGTGACTGTTCAAGCTTTCCAAGCGGTTATATTGAAAATAGTCCTCACTGGTTTGCCGCCGGATGACATTGTGCAAATTCCACAGAATTTCCTCGGAGCAATTGTTCGACACCTTCACGTGGTTAAACCTTGGTGACGGCTAGGGGCGACTGACGGTATCCCCATATCGACGCTCCTATATATATAAAACACGCTCGCGAAGAATGCGCAGGGGCGCAGGCTCGGAAATCACGCATGCGCAATGATTTGCAGACAGATGGCGTAAAACTCAAACGCCCTCTGCCGAAATTCGTAGAGCGGCCCCCCTGTGTGTTTACTAACAGTGTAGCCAGACGTTACTCACTAAAAAACTGTTCTAGACCAATGTTGTGGCGGGTCTGTTAACGAAAAAATTCTGATTTGAAATCACGTATCCCTGTTGATGAGATTAACAGCCGTGTGAATATTTATTGCATCCTTAATGACGCCATCCCAGAAAGATGATGCAGGGGATAAAACTTACGCCTTTTCATAAATTATGCGATGTCCTGTATTCATACCGTGTTCTCCAATTACCGACGTTTCCGGTTGGCTGATGTTCATCGCAGCTTTCTTGTACTGTGCGAGATGTCTGGCCTAAATACGCCGCCCCACGTTTCCTGAGGCCCAGATGATAATTAACCGAAGCCAACAGGTTTCTCAATTTTACAGGTCGAAAACCACATTTACTATCATATCTTCATAGGACTCTTCCGATTCTTGACGACATAGCACCAAAATACGGCATAAAGATCAAAATGACGGGCGTCTTCGTATTCTGCTCCATAGACTGACCTATCTTGAGCCTGATTGTATTAAGTATCTGTCTTCACCGGTTGTGAAAACAACCTCGTCAACCGTTAGCAGTCAACCAGATTTTCCACATTATTCTCCCCAAACGCTTCGATTCTCTCCTTTTCTAGTTCTTCCACTGCCCACGCTTTCTATCGTAATATGGTGTGCTCCAAATGAACATTCTCGGAAATTTGTCTCCAAATGATGTATTTCACACGACAAGCTTTCAGGATCAGATACAAAACGAGCTCTATGAACTAAAGTCGTAATGCACTATCGCATTATGCAGGATGATAACAGTTTGTGGCCAGCAAATAGAGATCTGTGTGCATAGACTTGCGGTAGACGCTGGGTCCCAGCATTCCATCGTTTCCTTCGTACTAAAACATCAAGAAAAGGTAAAGTGCCGTCTTTTTTCACTTCAATTGTGAAATTTATACTAGGTCTTCAACTTCGCTTCCTCCGTTTTTTTTCGAAGTTCGGCACTTTATTGTGAAAAACTTAAAAAAATTATGATTTATAGTATTGCCCATCGCTGGCAAATACATTCTCTCATCTTTCGGATAGCATACGAATCCCGCGGCGCAAAAGCTGGGCGTCTTTTGTGGGGATCCATGAATCGATCCAATTTTGCACTTGTTCATATGATCGGAAGTTCTGGTCAGCCGAACTGTATGCCACTGATCGATAAAGGTCGTAGTCAGAGAAGAGCACATATGGAGAATACGGCGAGAGGGATAGGACTTCTCATTTCAACGTTTCCATGCATATTTTGAAGGGTTTTGCGACATGGGGTCGAGCACTGACCTGCTGAAAAATTGCCTTTACGTTTCTATCGCTGTATTGTGGCCGTTTGTGTTTCAGTGCTGGGCTCGAAAGCATCAATTGCTTTTGATAATGATGTGCTGTGACTGTCTTAGTCTGTTTCTGTAGCTACGAAAACGTTGTGTCTCCCACCGCCATACTGGTCTTCGACATCAAAATCACCGTTCTTAAGGCGTTGAAAACATTCTCTGAGCGTTCTTCTACTAATAATTCCTTCACCATTGGTCATACCAGCATTTTAAGAGCCACAGCCGTAGATTTCTTCATGTTAAAGCAAAAAATTAAAACTTCCCGCAAATGGCGAGAAATGGGTACGTAAGTTGACGTACTTAATCGAGAATAACCTTATGATGCAATCACACAAAAATGGTTAAAATGTCTCTGAGCACTATGGGACTTAACATATTAGGTCATCAGTCCCCTAGAATTTAGAACTACTTAAACCTAACTAACCTAAGGACATCACACACATCCATGCCCGAATCAGGATTCGAAACTGCGACCGTAGCGGTCGCGCGGGCCCAGACAGAAGCGCCTAGAACCGCTCGGCAACTGCGGTCGGCGATGCAATCACAAATCAACTAATGTTTTTATGGTATTATGTTTACAGATGCCTAAACTTATTCTATTACACCAATGATGAACCACCTGCACCCCACTTGCCGCTACTGCCGTCTATTGCAAAACGGCGGAAGCAAAGTTGTAGACATAATATTTGTATGGAGCGAATATAAATGCTGAAGATGCAGGAAACAGCAGGGCTTGAGAGTGGCTGACTGTAGTGCTTTTTCTTCAGAGTCCTCCATAAAATAATTGGCCACCACAGAAAACAGAGGGCTTCCCATAGCGACACCGTTAACTTGGTCAAAATATTGGTCAGTGAATTGCACTTTTTGTAAGGATTTTTTTTTTTTTTTTTTTTTTTTTTTTTTTTTTTTTTTTTTTTTTTTTTTTTTTTTTTTTTTTACGGGAGTCGCTACCTCTGCAAATGCCAGTGGCCGGAAATATTCAGTTCCACTTTCAGCATAGTGGCTCAAGCAAATGAAATGGCTCCGAGTGACGAACATTGATAATTTGGAAGAAAACAGGTGGATAAAAATTATCCTCCGTCCTACTACGCACGGGAGAATTTCCGTGAAAGCTGAACGCACGAATCGAACTCGGTGCCGCGCGGAGGCGCCCTCCAGGAAGGCACGAGTGGACACTAACGAGTCGAGTCTGCCGGCAGCGGCCGTGATCCTTCTAATTACGCGGAGCGCCAACGACCCGCCGGCGGCCGTAGCAGCGGCGGGCGCGCTCGCGCTCGCACCCGACGTGACATCCGACGTCGCCGGAGAACGGAATCTCATTACGTCAGCCAAGTTCGCCGGCATCGCCGGCCCGGCGCGGCCAGGTCTTCCTCCTTTTTCATCCTGCTAACGACGCTCCTCCCCAGTATCAATAAATCGCGACGTCGAGAGGTCCGGATGAAAGAGGCACAGTC
Source organism: Schistocerca cancellata (assembly GCF_023864275.1). Classification (NCBI taxonomy): domain Eukaryota; kingdom Metazoa; phylum Arthropoda; class Insecta; order Orthoptera; family Acrididae; genus Schistocerca; species Schistocerca cancellata. Next base: position 269,423,800 of record NC_064634.1, read on the forward strand.
TCTTCTTCCTTATTAAGGGGGCAGGTTGCTGTTTGTAATGCCAAACCCTTACACTGAGACAAAGGGCGCCACCGAGCAGGGCAGGGGTACGTGCCGTGTATGGAATCCTAGAGCTCGTCAGAAAGCTAAATGCTAACTGAGTCTTCGTTTCCAATCATACTCGCGTTCCATGCCTCTGATTTAAGAAATCTCGTTTACCCATCAATTACTAATCCAGATCTCTTGCTCATCAGTTTTGCAGAACTATACGACAGTTTTAGTTATAGGATATCTATTTAGTCACAAAAATAAAAATTCGGGGTGAAAGGATTTGAGTGATAAGATTCACTGATAGAAATGCTATCCTTAGTGAAACTGAAGAAGAATTACAGACTCTGTTGAATGAAATGAAATGCCTAATGAGCACAGAATATGTGTTGAGAGTAAACAGGAAAAAGACAAACGTATTGAGAAATAGCAGAAATGAGAATATCAACACATTTAACATCAAGATAGGTGATCACGAAGTAGACAAAGCTAAGTAATTCTGCTACCTTGGATGCAGAATAACGCATGACAAACGAAGCAAGCAGGACATAAGAAGCAGGCTAACACAGGAAAAGATGGCATTCCTGGCCAAGAGAAATCTACTTGTGCCTAACCTGCAGGGAGGCCTTAATATGACGAAAAAAAGTCCGAGAATGTTCATTTGGAGCACACCATATTACGATAGAAGGCGTGGGCAGTGGAAGAACTAGAAAAGGAGAGAATCGAAGCGTTTGGGGAGAATAATGTGGAAAATCTGGTTGACTGCTAACGGTTGACGAGGTTGTCCTCACAACCGGTGAAGAAAGGCACACGTGTTAAACACTAATAAAGGAAAACATGACAGAACATGTGTTAAAGCATCAAGGAGTAACCTCCATGAAACCAGAGGGATCTGTAGTGGGTAAGAACTATGGGTGAAAGACAGACACTGGAATACATCCCGCGAACAACTGAGGACGCTGGAGGCAAGTGGCAGGTTTTGGTTGCGGGTCGCATCAAATGTCAGAAAACTGGTGACTCGAAAAGAAATGTTTCTAGAGAACTGAATATATCTGACATTGCCAGAAACCACTCTCGAGCATCAGCGCATCTCCAAATTTGTTCCGAGTCTTTTGTCATGACTGCTTGATTATGACTCTCGATAACGACTGCGAACTATGCAACATTACTATGGAATTATCCTTTACAAGGCGTTCGATACAGTTCCCCACAGTCGTTTAATGAACAAAGTAAGAGCATATGGACTATCAGACCAATTGTGTGATTGGATTGAGGAGTTCCTAGATAACAGGACGCAGCATGTCATTCTCAATGGAGAGAAGTCTTCCGAAGTAAGAGTGATTTCAGGTGTGCCGCAGGGGAGTGTCATAGGACCGTTGCTATTCACAATATACATAAATGACCTGGTGGATGACATCGGAAGTTCACTGACGCTTTTTGCAGATGATGCTGTGGTGTATCAAGAGATTGTAACAATGGAAAATTGTACCGAAATCCAGGAGGATCTGCAGCGAATTGACGCATGGTGCAGGGAATGGCAATTGAATCTCAATGTAGACAAGTGTAATGTGCTGCGAATACACAGAAAGAAAGATCCCTTATCATTTAGCTACAAAATAGCAAGTCAGCAACTGGAAGCAGTAAATACCATAAATTATCTGGGAGTACGCATTAGGAGTGATTTAAAATGGAATGATCATATAATGTTGATCGTCGGTAAAGCAGATGCCAGACTGAGATTCATTGGAAGAATCCTAAGGAAATGCAGTCCGAAAACAATGGAAGTAGGTTACAGTACGCTTGTTCGCCCACTGCTTGAATACTGCTCAGCAGTGTGGGATCCGTACCAGATAGGGTTGATAGAAGATATAGAGAAGATCCAACGGAGAGCAGCGCGCTTCGTTACAGGATCATTTAGTAATCGCGAAAGCGTTACGGAGATGATAGATAAATTCCAGTGGAAGACTCTGCAGGAGAGCCGCTCAGTAGCTCGGTACGGGCTTTTGTCAAAGTTTCGAGAACATACCTTCACCGAAGAGTCAAGCAGTATATTGCTCCCTCCTACGTATATCTCGCGAGGAGACCATGAGGATAAAATCAGAGCGATTAGAGCCCACACAGAGGCATACCGACAATCCTTCTTTCCACGAACAATACGAGGCTGGAATAGAAGGGAGAACCGATAGAGGTACTCAAGGTACCCTCCGCCACACACCGTCAGGTGGCTTGCGGATTATGGATGTAGATGTAGATGTAGAAATTACCTGCACGTTGTGAGGTAGCATTCTGGGCTCGATCAAAAGCTGCGCGAGGCCGGCCCTGTTGTAGGCTGACCGGATGCAGGGTCGCTGCGAGAGTTAGCTGCTGCCTCGGACTGCTTGACTTGATTAAGGCGGCTAGCAGATGACAGCTGCACAGTTCGTGACTGGCGGACATCAGAGCACATGACAGGGCATGCTGCCAGGAGGCCAGCAGGTAGCGATGGTCCATCATTGAAAACGTCACTGGCGCCGGAAAAACCCAAGGTCACCCACGGTTAATAGTGCGTGCTGAGGTGAGGCTACCACATGACGAAACGAGACTGCACTATTCCCAAAACAAACTTGCGGCGAGATTTTTTCCGGAAATTTGAAACGCGCCAGCGTATTCGAAGCATTTATGTTTTTAATGTGAACAACACAACTCTTACAATGGGAATTGCATGTGAACGTGCATCTTACCTCGTCGCTTATACTCTTCGCCCTGTACTGAACTTTTCTGATGGTGAGAATGTAAACGGTCAATAAATAACTTTAAACCAAAGCAAAGCTGCATGTATTTACGTAACACAAAATACTCAGTCTGATGCAGCACTATTGATTTGAAATTGGTCCTCGTAATAAAACAAAACTTGAGCAATTTGAAAAAAATTGTGCCTGTGTTTAATGAATGGCAACGGCCTTGTCCTTGCCGCAGTGGCTACACCGGTTCCCGTGCGATCACCGATGTTATGCGCTGTCGGGCGTGGTTGGCACTTGGGCGGGTGACCATCCGGGCCATCATGCGCTGTTGCCATTTTTCGGGATGCACTCAGCCTCGTGATGCCAATTGAGGAGCTACTCGACCGAAGAGTAGCGGCTTCGGTCAAGAATACCATCATAACGACCGGGAGAGCGGTGTGCTGATCCCACGCCCCTCCTATCCGCATCCTCCACTGAGGATGACACGGCGGTCGGATGGTCCCGTTGGGCCTCTTGTGGCCTGTAGGTGGAGTGGTGGTTTAATGAATGCTATTCCTCAAATACTAAACTTTTTCCTTTAATCTGCGCAATGGTAAAGTTCTTCATACTGCTCTCTGTTAGTACAGAAGCAGCAAAAAGATCTGACGGTTTTAAAGTACAAATAACACTAATCTTTAGAGTGATAAAAAATATTTTATTGGTTATTATGGAATGGTGTTAATGGAAACTAAAGAAAATAACATTGGAATAACCGATTTCATCGATTTAAGATTTGAAGATAACGTCCTTCAAAATGCGCCCTTCTGTGATGAATTACTCTTCCAATCTCGCACCAAAACTGCCGAAAACCTTCCGTAACAACGCAAGAGACAGGATGGCGATATCTTCAGTTATGGCCTGCTTAAGTTCGCCCAATGTGCGACGCTTGTTTGTGTAGAATCTGGATTTCTATAAACCCCACAAGAAAAAATCACAAACGGTTAAATCAGGGGAGCGTGTTGGCCATCCGGTATCCCTTAAACGCGAGATTACTCGTCCAGGAAACTTACTTTTCAAAAGGTCCATCACCTCATTGGCTGTATGGGTAGTTGCCCAAACCTTCTAGAACCACATTCTACTGCGCACTAAGCGTTTTCTCCGAAGTTTATGGATAAGGTAGTATTCTAAAGACTTAACTTCACTAAGCACCCAGCTACCGTACGGTCCACATAATTCAAACGCCGGAGTGCGCGCTGCCTCGGATTACGTCAGAGACAGGCTGTTACTAAACGCACGTTTTCAGTAAGAATACAAAGGGCACTCGCGAGAACTGTACATCATTCTGGATCATTTAGATTTTTGAAAAGACTTCAATTCGTACCCAGCTATCATACGATCCACGTCAGTCAAACGCTTGGCTACGTGATGCCTCGGATGACGTCACAGCCACACCGCAACTAAACTCATGTTTTCGGTACAAACAGGAAATGAAATCCCGAGGACTCTATAACGTCCTGGATCGCCTAGATTTCGCGGACGTAACTGCTAGTGTGTCGCCGTTAATATTAACAAATCCGCGTGGCAAGTGGTGACACTTATTTTCCACTTTTGTGGCGAGCGGTTATTTAGATTATCAAAACTAAGGGCGAAAGACCATTTAATGGGAACTTACCAAAAAGGTCGCCTCTGAACTGCTCATAGTGCTGAGAGATTTATTAATAGTATAATGGTCAGGAATATTTGTATGTTGTGCGTGCGAAAGGTGATCAAATATATCTATCAATTAGAACTCAAAATATTCATTTATAATCATAGTTGCTGATACTGCGTAGTAAATAGAGAACAGAAACATTTCTTTTAGTGGCCGGCCGCTGTGGCCGTGCGGTTCTAGGCGCTACAGCCTGGAATCGCGTGACCGCTACGGTCGCAAGTTCGAATCCTGCCTCGGGTAAGGATGTGTGTGGTTTCTTTAGATTAGTTAGGTTTAAGTAGTTCTAAGTTCTAGGGGACTGGTGACCACATATGTTAAGTCCCATTGTGCTCAGAGCCATTTTAACCATTTTTTCTTCAGTGGGCTGGACAAGAATGTGGATTTGCAGACTGGAAATTATGGTCAGTATAATCTCCATTGCTTTCTGGCTGACCACAAAAACGGTTTCCAGACTCTCGTTAAAGACGGTGAACAATATTCTAATATTTGTATTGTATTGTACTGTATGTATTGTGTGTTAACCGGGGTCCTATAAACGACAGAGAGGCTCCATCCCCGTCGCAGCCGCAGGGATCCACAACCCCATGACGACTACTGCAGTCCACCTCACCCCTCCGCCGCCCCACACCGAACCATTCTTTCCGGTTTATTCTGTGGTTCGGCCCCCGGTGGACCACCCCTCCTCTCCCTTGCCCCCCCCCCCCCCCCCACTCAGGGAACGTGTCACAACAGACGACACGAGTGTAACTCCTATATTTGCAGGGAAGAGTAACGGTGGTGTACGTGTACGTGGAGATCTTGTTTGCGCAGCAATCGCCGACATAGTGTAGCTGAGGCGGAATAAGGGGAACAAGCCCACATTCGCCGAGACAGATGGAAAACCGCCTAACAACCATCCACAGACCAGCCGGCTCACCGGACCTCGACACAAATCCACCGTGTGGATTCGTGCCGGGGACCAGGCGCTCCTTCCGAGTCCAGAAAGCCGTGCGTTAGATAGCACGTGTAACCGGGCGGAAATTCTAATACTTACTTATGATTTTTATTATTATTAACCCGCCGCTTCCCATGTGGTGGAAGGGGTTCCCGTTACCACCAACTGATCTCCCCTCCCCTGTTCCACTCTAAAATGGCGCTTTGGAAGAATTATTGTTGGTAAACCCCTGTATTGGTTCTAATTTCTCTAACTTTCTCGTCGTGGTCATGTCGCGAGATGTACGTGAGAGGAAGTAATGTCCGATTCTTCCCCGAAAGTGGTCCCTCGAAATTGCAATAGTAAACTTCAAACGATCCCGTGACGAAACGCTCCGCTCTCTGTTGGACCTTCTCTATCTGTTCTTTCAGTCCTACCTGTAAAGGGTCCCAGACTGAAGATCAATACTCAAGAATCGGTCGAACAAGCTCCTTGTAAACCACTTCCTTGGTGGGTGAGTTACTTCTGTGATTCTTCCTATGATTTTCAGTCTTGTATCTGCTTTTCTTACTATTTGTTTTATGTGCTCACTCCGCTTAAGACTGCTCTGATTAGATATTCCTAGATTTATTGCGGTAGGTACTGTTTCTAGCAATTTGCGATCAATAGTGCAGTCGTACATTAGTGGCTTCCTTTTCCCGTGTATGATCAATGCGTTACTTTTCTTTTACATTCGGGGACAATTTCCAGATCCTTGGCCATTCATTACTCCTCTGCACGTCATTTTGCAAATATATACCGTCCTCTAGCGCTTCTACTTTCTTATGGACACAGGGTCTGCAGGTCAATCTGTATTTGACAGTTTTAGTGGTAGAGGGTGGCCGGATACCTTCGTTGTTGCCTCCACTTCCTTCCGAGACGAATTTTTGGTCCCCAATATGTCTGCGTCTAGTGTTATCCAGTGTGAGAACGAAAAGTGCTAGAACGCTTTCGAAAAGTTTGCGAATCTTGTAACTGACGGGGTCTTAAGTACCAGCTTGGTGGTCACCCAGCTATATGTCGGAAACCATGTGAGAACCACACCAAGGTTGGTCGGCATATCTGCTCTTGCTGTTAATCCGTCGGGCATCCCCGAATCCCAAAACGGCGACCTAATGTGCTCGTCTATGTTGGAGGATACGATCTGTGGTGTCGTTCGAAAAGTAGTGTGCACCATACAACAAACCACGCAGGCGCAGCCACGCCTCATACAGCTTTGCTACGCCATCGTAATCGACAGTCTGCAGGCTGCGGCGCGAAAATTCGGACAAATCAAAGTTACATTTTTTTAAAGTAAATTTATTAAAAAAATACAAATTAAAATTAAAATCGTTTTTCACGTAAGTAGTGGTATCTTCCAAGAGTAACATTATTCGACGTAACCCCGTTCAGCCGCAATGACGTCCTCCAATCTTGTCCTGAAGCGATCGCACGCACTCTTTAAAACAGGACTGTCCATAGTCGGGAATGCTGCTTCGATAGCGGTGCGTAGAGATCCGATATTAGGCTGCCTTGTCTTATTGGCAAATCTTTCGACTACGCTCCAAACATAGTAGTCGAGGGGGTTCAGATCCGGGCTATTCGGGGGTCAGAACTCCTTTCACCACAGCACGTCAACGTTATCCGAGAGCCAGTTTTGAACTAAATGGCCCATAAGAGGTCCTCCTCTGCCAGTCGAAGCATTTTTCGCTCTCTGACGTTCAATACCATCCCCACTTTCCTCAGCGATTGCTCCGGGTCCTCCGAAATTAGCGACTGAACCTTTTCAATGACGGCCGCAGCTCGCGACACGCGTTTCCTCGAATGAGGTTTACTCGCCGCGTTAGCAGAACCTTCGACAGAGGTCTCCAAAGCATTATATCATTGGTCCAGAATCGTAAGCAGTTGGTCTCGGTTGGAATCGAACTATTTCGGTGGACGAACGCCCGGCGCGAAGACTTTTGATAATGGCGACTCTTCGGTTTTACTCCGCACTTGTCCGTAACATCTTGACCATTTTTAGGTTTTGACTTTACTATATGCTTATGACTTTCAAGAATACCAATCGTGAACTCCGGCGGAACTACGATATGATACGACGTGCCGGGAAATTAAAATTGAGAATTGTCCGGATTCAAGGGCCGCGCACTCTGCACTTACGGCTGAGGAGAAAAACGTACGCCACAGTTCGCTCTCACTATCAAGACGACAGCATCGTTTTATATAGGTTAACAGTGTATTAAATGCGTGAAGCAGATTTTATGTGAAAATAATATCCGTTAATCTTCAAGTGAAAAGTCTTGTAAAATTATATACACTCCTGGAAATTGAAATAAGAACACCGTGAGTTCATTGTCCCAGGAAGGGGAAACTTTATTGACACATTCCTGGGGTCAGATACATCACATGATCACACTGACAGAACCACAGGCACATAGACACAGGCAACAGAGAATGCACAATGTCGGCACTAGTACAGTGTATATCGACCTTTCGCAGCAATGCAGGCTGCTATTCTCCCATGGAGACGATCGTAGAGATGCTGGATGTAGTCCTGTGGAACGGCTTGCCATGCCATTTCCACCTGGCGCCTCAGTTGGACCAGCGTTCGTGCTGGACGTGCAGACCGCGTGAGACGACGCTTCATCCAGTCCCAAACATGCTCAATGGGGGACAGATCCGGAGATCTTGCTGGCCAGGGTAGTTGACTTACACCTTCTAGAGCACGTTGGGTGGCACGGGATACATGCGGACGTGCATTGTCCTGTTGGAACAGCAAGTTCCCTTGCCGGTCTAGGAATGGTAGAACGATGGGTTCGATGACGGTTTGGATGTACCGTGCACTATTCAGTGTCCCCTCGACGATCACCAGTGGTGTACGGCCAGTGTAAGAGATCGCTCCCCACACCATGATGCCGGGCGTTGGCCCTGTGTGCCTCGGTCGTATGCAGTCCTGATTGTGGCGCTCACCTGCACGGCGCCAAACACGCATACGACCATCATTGGCACCAAGGCAGAAGCGACTCTCATCACTGAAGACGACACGTCTCCATTCGTCCCTCCATTCACGCCTGTCGCGACACCACTGGAGGCGGGCTGCACGATGTTGGGGCGTGAGCGGAAGACGGCCTAACGGTGTGCGGGACCGTAGCCCAGCTTCATGGAGACGGTTGCGAATGGTCCTCGCCGATACCCCAGGAGCAACAGTGTCCCTAATTTGCTGGGAAGTGGCGGTGCGGTCCCCTACGGCACTGCGTAGGATCCTACGGTCTTGGCGTGCATCCGTGCGTCGCTGCGGTCCGGTCCCAGGTCGACGGGCACTTGCACCTTCCGCCGACCACTGGCGACAACATCGATGTACTGTGGAGACCTCACGCCCCACGTGTTGAGCAATTCGGCGGTACGTCCACCCGGCCTCCCGCATGCCCACCATACGCCCTCGCTCAAAGTCCGTCAACTGCACATACGGTTCACGTCCACGCTGTCGCGGCATGCTACCAGTGTTAAAGACTGCGATGGAGCTCCGTATGCCATGGCAAACTGGCTGACACTGACGGCGGCGGTGCACAAACGCTGCGCAGCTAGCGCCATTCGACGGCCAACACCGCGGTTCCTGGTGTGTCCGCTGTGCCGTGCGTGTGATCATTGCTTGTACAGCCCTCTCGCAGTGTCCGGAGCAAGTATGGTGGGTCTGACACACCGGTGTCAATGTGTTCTTTTTTCCATTTCCAGGAGTGTAAGTGTCTTTCGGACATGTCTGTGCTTTCGGACATATCCAAAAGAGCAGACACCACACATATAATGAAGACGATGACGGCCAATAAACGCTTCAGTGCAGATGCGCACCAGGCTCGAAATCTTACGGTGATCGGCGAGGTGCCACGAGTAATGAGGGTAATGAACAGGGGCACTACATCAGTAGCCCTTGGTACAAGTTGAAAATTTTGGTCTGACGGGAGGCATGCTTGTGTAGTCCGTGCAGTTGCTCTCACTACTTTGCCCGCATGGCGCAGTGGTCAACCTATCTGCCAAGTAAGCAGGAGGGTTCGAGGAGATGGGTTCGAATCGTGGTCCAGCGTAAATATTCAACTTTCCCCAATCATATAAATCAATGCCTACCAGAAGCTAATGTCTTTAATTCCTTTGGTTGGTTGATTCGGGGGAAGGGGGTAGGGAGGGATGGGACAAAATAGCGAGGTCATCGGTGCCATCAGATTAAGGATGGATTGTGAAGGTAGTTGACCGTGCCGAAACAACGGAACCAACTGGGCATTTGCCTGATCCGATATAGGGAGATCACGAAAACTTATATTAGGATGGTCAAACGTGGGGTTGAACCATTGTCCTCCTGAATGCGAGTCTAGTGTGCTAACCACAGTGACATCTCTTAATATTCAGAGACGATTGTAAGCACTCAGAGCATTCCTTTGGATATGTATTGTATAAACTTAAGTAAACTTTCATATATGTATTGTAATAGAGTGAACGAATATTTTACATGATGTAGTTACACCCCGTCTCCTTCTGGAGGAAATCAAGACCAGGAACGAACATCATATGACAAACACAAATGTAGACAGCAGACAGTATGTAACACCGAAAATGCAGGACGCGTGGCACCTGCTACCGATATATAATTTTTTCTCAATTGTATGTAAATATTTGTAATTTAAATGCTTTCTTTTAATGAGTAAGGACATTGTTTCACTGTATGTGCAAATTTAGGTAGAAGTCTGTGAAAGTTATAAGCTCTGGGAAAAAGCCAAAGGAATTGTTATTTGCATCGACTAGCAACGGTAATAGCAGGGCTTGTGCCTGGTAATATCTTTGGGTAGAGAGTTGTTGCGCGGAGCTCCTGGAGAGAGGAAGACGGGTTCCAGCGTTTGCAGTGTGAGGAAGTGTGGTGTTAACGCTCTCGCAGTAGAGAATAGCATTTTCGACGGCACCATGTACACGCGCCGGCCAAGTGTCTAGTAGCAGGAGTACGGACAGTGGACGAGCGGCAGAGGCTGTATTAATTACGATTGCCCGTTCCTGTAACTAGCCGTGGCTCCACAAGGTGATACCGTCTTCAACAACATTAACAGTTCCAGCAACACAGTTTCGTTGTCGGCCCCGAGTTTCACAGCAAAGTTCAATTTGCTCTGAGCACAATGGCACTTAACATCTGAGGTCATCAGTCCCCTAGAACTTAGATGTACTTAACCCTAACTAACCTAAGGACATCACACACATGCATGCCCGAGGCAGGATTCGAACCTGCGACCGAAGCTGTCGCGCGGTTCGAGACTGTAGCGCGCAGAACCGCTCGGCCACCCCGACCGGCCTCGGTTTAATTACTTTTTATTTTTAGTACACTTTCCATCAGAAAGGTCGGTTGTACACTTTCCTCCTACTTATCGATATCACTTCTTCGGAAGTTAGCCTTATCTAATTAGAAAAACATCCATAGGGCATACACGCGATTCACGGTCATATTTTATATCGCAAGCAGGATAGGCCGATTAGTAAGAGGGAGGTTACAAGTATCTGGGCTATCTTATCCGTGGCGCATTAGTTTTACTGTGAATAAAGGCGCATAGAAATGAACGTTACGCCACTTGCTGAATAAATGAGGCACAGCTCCCTGGTCACCTGCCGACTCGTGGTTGCGGAGGTGGCAAAGGCAGGGTGGCCGCGGTCCCTACACGTATAAAAAGCGGGAAACGCGAGCCTTGTCCGCAGTTTAGCGCCGAGGGGAGCGAAGTGGCCGCCCCGAGAGCCGCCGCGCGCTGCAAGTGAAACGAGGCGCCGCCCGCCCGCTGCGGCCGCCGCCGCCGCCGCCGCCGCCGCCAGCGCGCCAGTTTAATCAGGCCGGCCCGGCCCTCAACCCTGATGAGGGTCAGCGCCACTTCATCTGCGAGTGCGCCGCGCCGCGCCGCGCCGGCGGGCCCTCCAGTCTGGCCGGGCCCAGGTGTACAGTGGCGCACAGTGGAGCCGCCCGGGGCGCTGGGCGCGCAGATTAATTCCGGCCGTGACAACAGACTGCCGCCAGGGTGCAGCGTTGGACGGTGACACAGTCTTTGACACTCTGCGGCTCAAGCCGTCGTCAAACGAGACGAGTTTCATCTGTCACTACACGGATTTTCTGTGAGATCATTTCCTGGCATTTCACGTTAAGGAAACACTGAGCCAGTTGGAACACAAAATTTCGTAAAGTTGCCACGTAAAGTAGGACCAGTAACGAAAACTAACGCTCCCTACGTCACAGGGAGAACTTGCGAGGCGTTGTAATGTATTTGCCGTGTTTTGTTGAAGATCGTATTTCATGAGATTCATGTTATAACTTCCACTCGGTGAATGTACCGGGTGATCAAAAAGTCAGTATAAATTTGAAAACTTAATAAACCACGGAATAATGTAGATAGAGAGGTAAAAATTGACACACATGCTTGAAATGACATGTGGTTTTATCAGAACCACCCCATGTTGCTAGATGCATGAAAGATCTCTTTCGCGTGTCGTATGGTGATGATCGTGTGCCCAGCCGCCACTTTCGTCATGCTTGGCCTCCCAGGTCCCCAGACCTCAGTCCGTGCGATCATTGGCTTTGGGGGTTACCTGAAGTCGCAAGTGTATCGTGATCGACAGACATCTCTAGGGATGCTGAAAAACAACATCCGAAGCCAATGGCTCACCATAAGTCTGGACATGCTTTACAGTGATGTTCACAACATTATTCATCGACTACAGCTATTGTTGAGGAATGATGGTGAACATATTGAGCATTTCCTGGAAAGAACATCATCTTTGCTTTGTCTTACTTTGTTATGCTAATTATTGCTATTCTGATCAGATGAAGCGCCATCTGTCAAACATTTTTTGAACTTTTGTATTTCTTTGGTTCTAATAAAATCCCATGTCGTTCCAAGCATGTGTGTCAATTTGTACCTTGTAAGTAGGCTGTTTAGGTTTTTATATTGGTAACACCACGTAGCGCTCTGTATGAAAATCACTGGCTGTGCTGTGTGCAGTCTGTGGCTGGTTTGCATTGTTGTTGGCTATTGTAGTGTTGGGCTGTTGGCTGTTAACAGCGCGTAGCGTTGCGCAGTTGGAGGTGAGCTGCCAGCAGTGGTGGATGTGGGGAAGTGAGATGGCGCATTTTTGAGAGCAGATGATCTGGACGTGTGTCCATCAGAAACAGTATGTTTGTAAGAATGGATGTCATGAACTGCTGTATATATATTATCATTTTTGAACACTATTGATGTAAATACATTGCTTGTTCTCTATCAAAATCTTTCATTTGCTAACTATGCCTATCAGTAGTTAGTGCCTTCAGTAGTTTGAATCTTTTATTTAGCTGGCAGTAGTGGCGCTCACGGTATTGCAGTAGTTCGAGTAACGAAGATTTTTGTGAGGTAAGTGATTTGTGAAACGTATAGGTTAATGTTAGTCAGGGCCATTCTTTTGTAGGGATTACTGAAAGTCAGATTGCGTTGCGCCAAAGATATTGTGTGTCAGTTTAAGCACATTCTTGTACAATTTTTCTAAGGGGACGTTTCAACCTCTCTATCTACATTATTCCGTGATTTATTATGTTTTCAAATTTATACTCACTCTTTGATCACCCGGTACACTGGAGCGCCAAAGAAACTGGTACAGGCATGCGTATTCAAAAGCAGAGATATGTAAGCAGGTGGAATACGGCGCTGCCGTCGGCAATACCGATATTGGACTGTTGATCACTGGATATATGTTGCCTGGTCGGACGAGTCTCCTTTCAAATTGTATCGATAGAATGGATGTGTAAAGGTACGAATGCAACATCATGAATCCATGGACTCTGCATGTCAGCGGGGGGCTGTTCAAGCCGGTGTAAGCCCTGTAAGGGTGTGGTGCATGTGCAGTTGGCGTGATACGGGACCCCTGATAGTCTAGATACGACTCTGCCAGGTGACACGCAAGTAGCATCCTGTCTGTTCACCTGAATTTGTTGATGTCCAGTGTGCTTTCTGACGGGCACTCCACACGTCCAGAACTGCTACAGAGTGGCTCCAGGAACACTCTCTTGAATTTAAACTCTTCCGAAGGCCACCAAACTCCCTAGACATGAATATTCCAAATCGTCCAACCATGTTTACGAGCTATATCAGGTTTATTGGGTATAAAGTAGAAGATGCCTGTAAAAAATCTGTGAAAAAACCTGAGGAAGAGGCAGTAATAGAGACTTGACAGTACCATTCGATGGTATCTGGCGTAAATGGGGACACACATCTCTTCATGGTGTAGTATCTGCCACCAGTGTGTGTACAGGGAAAGTTGTAGATGTAGCAGTAATATCTAAATATTGTAAGTGTACACAACAAAATAAAGGTACACATGAAAATAATTGCACAGATAACTATAGTGGCAGTACTGGAGCAATGGAAGTGGTTTGCGTTACTATATACTTCTACGTTCTCCTGCATGTGGTAATGTGCAAAATGTGAATTACCTTGGTGATGGTCATTCTAAATGTTTCAAACGTATTCAAGAATTATTGTCCTATGGCGATGTGTAGTGCAGTATATTGGACACGTACAGAAACGAATGTGATCAAGACATCGTTGACTGAAATCTTCGTGCAAATAACAAAAACTCAGTGATGGTAAAGGCTTCGATGGGAAGGGAAAGTTAACTAATAGTGTACTTGACAAAATACAGAACTATTATAAAATGGCTATTAGGCAAAGCATACAGTGTCGATGAAATGAAGAAGGCTGTGTGAACTCTTTTTTTTCATATTTTCTCAACCGATATAAATCCCCATCATTACTTGTGTCCCAAAGGAGAAAACATTGGTGTAAGTACAACAAACTGGTGAAGTGTACACTCATAAATAGAGACCGGATTACATGCATTATAAAGACTTTAAAATATGCATTCAAATACTTATGAAAAACGCTTAAAATGCATAAAAAGTATCGAAATATGCAAGATCAAATAATAAAAAAGCATGGTAGTTACTGCGTGCATTATAACTCCAACTCGAACCTGTGCATATCGATTACGAGGAAGTGCGCCGGCCACGCGAAAATCGGTACACTTAGAACGCTTATATTATTATCGGAGTACTTTCTGGTAGAGGTTAGGAAATGAGCCTTTTTGGAATTATTTTCTAAAAGTTTGTAATATGGGGACACATACCGCGTTTCAAGAATTATACCCTCTTTGCTATTGTTGCTGCTAACAAGGAGATGCGAAACAATCGATATGTACAGGATATACTTCGAGATATATCGCACACAGAGGGGCAGGTTCAAAAACTCTGTACTACGCTCTTTAAAAAACAACAAACCAACACGAATTTTTTGAACAGCATTAACTTTTAATCAATACTATTGGACCAATACATCATTTACAATTAATTTTACATTTTTCTACTATTATAAACAAACGGCCAAGTACAGTTCCAAACGTTCAGTAGTAAGACTGTATCTTCGATCACTCAAAACATTTTTATAAACAGATAAGGACCGTTCTACATCAAATAAGGTAAATGATCAGTATTTAAATTTGGATGCTATGTTGGCACTAATTGTTCTGGTAAAAGTTCACCCGTCCCATTAATAAAACTATCAATTTGGCACAATGGTTCAAAGCCTATGTTATTGTTTAAAATGTTAAAATGTTTTCGGACATTTCTTTAAGTTTTCTTGGGAACGCCTCCGTCAATGAGGACTACACTAGAATGGTTTTATTCATTAACTGAATAGATTCATTCAATGCAAAACCTTGAGTTTCAATACTTGCAGGTATATGGGAAAAGCGGGTGCTAATCAAAGAAATGTCTTTTTAGCACTGGAATCATTGAAAGCTTCCTTGCACTGGCAAACTCCCAAAGCCTCTGCATTATTGCAATCATCTACTACTTTTCTAATGGCTCAAACGGCTCTGAGCTCTATGGGACTTAACTTCTGAGGTCATCAGCCCCCTAGAACTAAAAACTACTTAAACCTAACTAACCTAAGGACATCACACACATCAATGCCCGAGGCAGGATTCGAACCTGCGACCGTAGCGGTCCCGACTGCAGCTCCTAGAACCTCTCGGCCACCTCGGCCGGCGCTTCTAAAGGCCTCGAAATGTTCATTGTAAGACAACACAGCTTTGATCCACTTACCCCAAGAAGTTACTACTGGTTCTGGAGGTTCTGACAGCCCTACCACAACAAAGCTCACGCTGCTAAATATTGCATTTTCGGGCAAAAACTAAGTTATATTATGTGGCAGGTGTCTTTAGAGCACAGTTAATAAAGTCATTTCTTGAAATAATGGATAAACTAGGCACTCATCTTTTCGAGTTTCCCACGCTGGTCTCGTTGTGAACTCATGGCTCAATAGTCGAAAATCTAGGTACTGATGATTCCTAGCTCGGATGCAAAGAGGCCTAGGTGTTATTCCGCGATATTCAGAAGTTTTATAGATGTGTTTCATAACCAACTTTTGAAGATTAAACTTTTGCAAGTTAAGAGAATGGCGATGTAAAAAAAGTAATCAGCACTCCGAATTTAAGTTCCACTTCTTTTTTTATTACTTTTGTTGCCACATCACTTCACAATATAAAACATACTTGAAAATATCTTCCTCACTGTTAAAGTTCACATTTCATAAACTGACTACAGTTTGCGTCTTTTCAACATGACGACCACGACTTGACTGTCTAATAACAGCTTACGCGCCCAAAATTCAGAGTTACAAGTACGTCAAAGATCATAGTGACAAAAGAAAGAATACACATAATAATAATATCATTGCAATATAAACATATCGATGAATCGAAGTACCTCTACATTAATGAAATCAAATCTGAATGTTGTCACAGAAATATGTTAACTATTTTACAGAAACACGGTAGAATATTGCTGGTATCGAGAGGTTGCGGTGAGGTACCGTAATTGTTACGTAATTCAAGTACCATTAGAAGGTAAAGGCACATTTCGTAGTTTTTCTTTGTAGGTCTCTATACGAGCAGGAGCCTTTAGAAACACTTTCTTTGTGGATGAAATCAGTTTATTTACATTCATAAATGTGGAACGTACTTCTTCAGCAAGGCGATGTACTCCATGAGAAAAGCACGTCTCATGAATCAAGTTGTGATAAAATACTTGAAGGGTTTTTACTGCCTTGATCATATAGAGAGCAGCATCTGAAATAAACACAAACAACCTTTCATCTGCAGGAGATTTTGGAAATATTTTTCTAATACCCTCCATTCACAAATCCGGCGATCGTGGAATGATTTTATTTTTTCGATTCCTTTGCAGGCCGCTAAATAGGAAGAAGAAGGCTCTTTTTTTTAAAACACCAATAACTAAATTTGCAATGTAACGCCGACAAGAGTCTGTAGTTTCGGCAACTGATATCCAGATAATGCTGTCCTTGAGTTCACTGTGTATTTCTTCCAGACGTTTACGTAAATTGTCAGTACATTGTAGTGGTGTCAGACGCTAAATGTATCAGGAATACCAAATGTAGCGGGAAGAGGTAGAAGGCGCTGTATTAAGATTCGTCTGAGCTTTTCAAGTGATTTATTGTTTCCAACTACAGTGCTCTCTTTCCTCTTGCTCTGCGTCACAGGGCCCCACAATGTTGGGGACCCCTGCGGCCTCTTGCAACACAATGCTGTGTCGTGCCGGCCACGGACAGCCGCGGAATTGTGACGGCGTCAGGACGCGCCGACAGTTGGCTCAGCGGTCTGCGTCCCTGCTGACTGATTGTCAGCACTGCTCGGTGTGAGCCGCAGGTGGTGAGCTGCTGCTTCCTCTCACCGGCATGGCTGAGATCGTGGCGACGACAAGCGCCCATGATTGGGCGTCCGAATCTGCGAGCTGTGAAGTGGCACGCCGTTGGCTGGCTGGCTAGTGACACCGCGTCGGCCTCAACCCGCTGTGGACTGGAACGCCGGCACCCCATCTGCTGCTGTGTGTAGCCAGTGGTGTGACACGCCCCGCCGTCCAGGAGAGCTGCCATAGCCGGCCGTGGTGGCCGAGCGGTTCTGGGCGCTTCAGTTCGGAACCGCGCTTCTGCTACGGTCGCAGGTTCGAATCCTGCCTCGGGGATTGATGTGTGTGATGTCCTTAGGTTGGTTAGGTTTAAGAAGTCCTAAGTTCTAGGGGACTGATCACCTCAGATGTTAAGTCCCATAGTGCTCAGAGCCATTTGAACCATTTGAACCAGAGCTGCAACACTTCAATGAATCTTGTTAGAAAATGGCACCTATTTACACTCGGCTATGCGCCTCTGTTTTGACAAGCACGCCGCTTCACGTCACATACCCATAATACGGTAGGTTGGCCAGTGGGCCCCTTCTGCATGCGACTTGCAACATGCAAAACAGCTACGCATACTGTTTTAACAATTTGATGGCCCTGTGGTCTCTATCCTACTTCGCAACTATTAGTATGCGTAACTCACGGCAATCTGGCCCACACCTGGCTGTAACTTGTGCTCAGAATATCGCACAAAACTAACTTTCCCTATCCTAAACGGTGGTGCCGCTACAACATAATTTTAACACAATGGTGATTCATTTGGTATATTTTTATTTAAGCAGGAAGCCTTTGAGGATATGGTTTGTAAGTTTCTGAAGATGAATATAGCTTGCAATGAATACTTCACACAGATCTGTTTTACCTTTGGACAAATTGCTGCTACTGCAGTTTGTTGTCACAAGTTGTTGTCGTGATTCCTTCTTCTGCATTCCTGGGATATGAAGTCTTGTCTTGACAAGCTGCTCTATTTGAAGCTTTTTTTCTGCGCGAAACACTGTTCTCCCAAACTCGCCAATATAAAACAATTTCATCATATGCAAATGTTCCGGGATGGTCAGCTATTCACAAAACGCCGTTTCTTTTTTCGGGCGGCATGACGCACAACACGTAACACACTACACACCATAAACACGTTCGACTGTGTACAAGTAAACAGAAAGCTAAAGTGAAACGTGCGACTAAAATCTTACTTAGTTTAATTGGCTCTAGGAACTACTGGACTTAACATCGGAGGTCATCAGTCCCCTAGACTTAGAACTATTTAAACCTAAGGACATCTCACACACCCATGCCCGGGGCAGGATTTGAACTTGCGACCGTAGCAGCCGCGCGGTTCCGGACTGAAGCGCCTAGAACCGCTCCGCTACCGCGGTCGGCGCGTAGTTTAATTGTTGCCGACGCGTAAGATATGACAGCAGACGGGATTAACCGGGAGCGCGGGCGCACGAGCATTGACTCTGTATGCCTGTTCTGTTCCTCTTCTGTAATGATTTCGCTACACAGTGGCCGCTCGGTTAGCGATTGCACGCAGTTCTAGGTCGCGGTCAGTCTGTGAGACATCAAAACTAGATCGAGCTACAGACCGCCGGTCTAAATTTTTTAATAATGTAAACATAGAGCGAAAATATGCATCGTCACTAGTTTTTACTTAAAATATGCAATAATTGGTAAAAAAGGAGTCAAATATGGGAACGCATATGCAACATGCAAACGTATGCAATCCGGTCTCTATTCATAAACATAGTCTGCCTGATGCGGTAATGTTTTCAGAGACTTAGCACTACCTGACCTGCTGAATAAGTTTGTTCATCGAAAAACTCAGAACTTGAATGAAAGTGTTATTAGTGTTGTATGGTCAAGAATCCCCAAGACTATGTTTCCTGGAATATAACACTTTGTTGGGTATAACACTGTTTCTACTTTCTATGATGGCAACGTTGTAATATGCAAAGTACTCGTATTTCGAAATACGGGAATGAAGATAGGTTTCAACATGGTACGAACAATGCTTTTTGTGGACAAGGAACGTCTTCGGTTTGCTTACAGGCCTGCCAGTAGGCTACAAATACAAGCCAGAGTAAACTGGTGGAGGACAAAGAGGAAACTGGACGAGGAGTTGGAAGAAAATGAAGGTAATCCATCTTATCGATCTAGAATGCAGTAAAAAGTTAATCGAAACTTTGTCGCTCAGTTCCCAAGTGTTTTATCTTTTCATTCAAATTACATGTTTTCTCAAGATCTACCAAACCAATTTTCAGGAAATATCTCACAGCCCCTTCTGCGTTTCTTAACATAACCTTTTTTCAAAAATCTGGGTATTGTTGAATGTATAGACAAAAAATGGACAACTGATTTTTTTAAATTTTTTAAATCTCTGTGTTAAGTCGTAGCCATACTCCAATACATAACCAGTAAAAGTTCCAACTTCCTAGCTGAAACACGTTCTGAGAAAACATGCTGTTCATAAGCGCTATTTTATCATTGTGAAGATAGATCTATCCGGAACCCTTTAAAACAGTGTTAGGGAATTGTAAATGGATAGTTACATAGAACGCGTTCTGCTGTCTATATACTTCTTCACCTTCGTATTTTCTAAAAGGTTGTGGGACTTCCCTATGAAATTGACAGAAATAATTTCATTAATATTTCAGTGATACGTGAATATAAGTGTGCTCTCTGTTAGAAGTGAGCTTTTTTCGATTTGGTGCACTTTTATAAGCTGATACCCTTACTGAGTGGCCATGTGACTTTCATTTTTGTTTGAATACGAGTTCATAGATATTGATGTTTTTATTTATCTGTACCACTGAAAGAACAACGTCGCTAGCTTATGGTCAAGAGAGGATACGTGCGTTTTAATGGAGCTAACGTATGACTTCCACGTGCGTCAATTTTCGTGAGCAGACTGTACTGTTTCGGAGCCAATAAAGCCGACAACTGTAACTGGAGAGCGCTGAGAGCGCAACAACACGTTAACCAGCTCTCGACGTAACACGTCAGTGTATCGTGACGTGGGGTATCCCATGTGCATGCACGTCAGTGTTAGCTGCCTCGTTGCGTGTTCCGACAGCTTTAGCGCCAGCACACTGAATCTCTCGTGAATACGTCGTTATTGGTAGCATTTGTTTCAAAATGTCTAATTCGTGTTTAAAGTATTTCCGTACTTAGTTGCTTTCGTATTTTTTCTCGTAAGTTGGGGAAAGTACGTGGCTTTAAGGCAATGGCGCGTTGAAGATTTGTCAAAAACGTGTAGCTCCTGGTAGTCTTTGTTTTAACAAAATGTCAATTCATAACGATCCATTGTTAAGGATTCAAACGACTGTGACACAACATGTAAGGACACCCACTGCTTAACTTTAGCATTTTGTAGTAGGTAGGGGCGCTATGTTATGAAACAGGGGACAGCGGGTTCACTTTCCATTGTATTTGGGTTTCCTTTGATTCGCCTTCGCATTTCTAGAGATTTATGGGACTGCTTTATTAAATTAATAGATGTAACTTCTGCAATATGTGGTGTTATGTAAATACAAGTGCGCTCATTGTCAGCGGTAAGATGATGTCCTTACTGACTGGACTAGTATCTTTCCTCTTAGTCTTATAACGCGTTCACGATGCTGAAATTTTTGTTTAAGCGCACTACAGACAGAACATGAGTAGCATATAAACAAGGGAGGAATGTGTGTGTTAACAGAGCCTATGAAGAAATCTTAGGCGTGTCCATTTTCGTATAGAAGCTGTGTGGTTTATGAGGAAAACAAAGTTGAAAACTGCTGCCGGAGAGCGGTCAGAGTTCAAAACCACGTTAACCAGCTCGTCCCACATGCCGACGTTGACGTTGACGATGGATTTCCCGACGGCGTTCACATCAGCGTCAGTCGCCCCGACCCGTGTAACGAAGGCTAGCTGGTCAGCATTGGTCTCCTAGTATGCATTCCTTAAAGCGCACTACAAAAAGGGCGCCAATGCAAATATAAAAGTTCGGTGAGGTCAGTTGTGTAACAATGCTCACGTCCAACTATACAGTTAGGGAGCAAGTGATAAAAAACAATCAGCAATTCTCCTTTCTCTGCGACATTATGAAAAGAAGAAAATAATATGTATGAACGGGAAGGATGAGCGCTTGGGAGCACACGAGAAGTCTGACATTTCTTTAAAACTAACTTCCTGTGAAGGTCGCATACTCATTTCGATATTAATTGAGGGTGAGAGAGAATTATAAACCTCAAGTTTTTGACTTAAATTGTATCTCTACTAATTTGTGGACTTTGAAAAGATTTATTACTAGTTTTTTTTTGCACTACTGGCCAATAAAATTGCTACAACACGAAGATGACGTGCTACAGACGCGAAATTTAACCGACGGGAAGAAGATGCTGTGCTATGCAAATGATTAGCTTTTCAGAGCATTCACACAAGGTTGGCGCCGGTGGCGACACCTACAACATGCTGACATGAGGAAAGTTTCCAATCGATTTCTGATACACAAACAGCAGCTGACAGGCATTGCCTGGTGAAACGTTGTTGTGATACCTCGCCTAAGGAGGAGAAATGCGTACCATCATGTTTCCGACGTTGATAAAGATCGGATTGTAGCCTATTGCGATTGCGGTTTGTCATATCGCGACATTGCTGCTCGCGTTGGTCGAGATCCAATGATTGTTAGCAGCATATGGAATCGGTGGGTTCAGGAGGGTCATGCTTGATCCCAAAGGCCTCGTATCACTAGCAGTCGAGATGACAGGCATCTTATCTGCATGGCTGTAACGGATCGTGCAGCCACGTCTTAATCCTTGAGTCAACAGATTGGGGCGTTTGCAAGACAACAACCATTTGCACGAACAGTTCGACGACGTTTGCAGCAGCATGGACTATCAGCTCACAGACTGTGGCTGCGGTTACCCTTGACGCTGCATCACAGACATAAGCGCCTGCAATGGTGTACTCAACGACGAACCTGGGTGCATGAATGGCAAAACATCATTTTTTCGGATGAATCCAGGTTCTGTTTACAGCATCATGATGGTCGTATCCGTGTTTGGCGACATCGCGGTGAACGCACATGCGTGTATTCGTCATCGCCGTACTGACGTATCACCTGGCTTGATGGTATGGGGTGCCATTGGTTACACGTCTCGGTCACCTCTCGTTCGCACTAACGGCACTTTGAACAGTGGACGCTACATTTCGGATGTGTTACGACCCGTGGCTCTACCATTAATTCGATCCCTGCGAAACCCGACATTTCAGCAGGATAACGCAAGACTGCATGTTGCAGGTCCTTTACGGGCCTTTCTGGATACAGAAAATGTTCGACTGCTGCTCTGTTTGACCCAATGCCCAGGCGTATCAAGGCCGTTATTACGGCACGAGGTGGTTGTTCTGGGTAATGATTTCTCAGGATCTATGCGCACAAATTGCTTGAAAATGTAATCACATGCCAGTTCTAGTATAATATATTTGTCCAATGAATACCAGTTTATCATCTGCATTTCTTCTTGGTGCAGCAATTTTAATGGCCAGTAGTGTACATACCTCTACTTTCGAAAATACACAGTAGTACAATACCAGTTAATTACATTATATCTGTTTGTTATAAAGTGTCTGAATGTTATTTTCTGAAATGAAAACGCGGTTTAAACGAAGTACATTTAACTTAGCAACAAAAATATTGGTGAATGGAAAAACATCTCTCAGACGCGGTCCTGGGCTCTTAACAGATGAGGGTGCATTCTTTTTGCTTGTCTGCAATAGTCCTGTTCTGGGACAACAGTGGTCTACAAGCACTGAACAGTTGCACCTATCGTAGCGTCTTCGTTCCATTGTCGATACGGTATGTCTCGGCGGAACCGCTCACCACGCTCATAACTCGTTCCACAGCAGTTTTCCGGAAAAAGTCTCAATGCTATTGGAGGAAGTGCATTTTGAGCTACACGACGCAGCCTAAGCGGTGATACGTGTCCAGCAGGTTGTTCACCAGTCAGCATAATTTGCAGCTTTTCTGTTCCACAAGAAGCGACACACACCAATTTTGAGATCACGGAAAACCTAAATTAGGATGGCCGGACCCGGGATTGAACCGTCGTCCTCCCGAATGCGAGTCCAGTGTGCTAACCACTGCGCCACCTCGCTCGGTAGTAGCCCTTAGACATCTACATCTACATCTATAACTCCATTCACCGAAACAAGACACGTACTGTAAACACGGCAAGGCGCGTGACCACAGCGCTGCCTTCGAGGGGTGTACAGGGCAGGGGCGTCAGAAATTAAAAAATGAAAGTCGTGTTTTTTTTTATAATTTGGCACCTGAACATGATAAAGTGATCCGAGAACTACCTTCCGACACCTTTTTTTACATTACATTAAAATTTATTGTCACTGAAAAAGAGAAATATTTAAGCTTTCAGGAAAAGTTGTTTTTTCGCGTTACTCTATATTCATCACGCCATGTCTCCTAAACTGTGTGCCGCACAGCAAAATATTTTTATAACTGCATTCAGTACTATATGTTGATGACGTCCGCAAATTTTCTGCACAATAGAGTCAGTAATAGTGAAGTAATAAATTAAAATATCACGTCTGAAGCAGAACTTTTACCAAATCATCATCCGAAATATAGTACGCGACAAACTTTTCCCCTTTCAATTTTTTTGTGGGGGTGTAAGCGAGCAAAGTTTCAGAAAGGTTTGAATTTAATTTTGTAGTTTTTTCCGAATGCGATGAGTGCAACCGTTTGTCCTTTATGAGTGGAAACTCAAATGTGGAAATTAGACTGCATTATAGAGGAGAGAGAGATGAGCGATTTGTTATAAACCTCAATGAAAACAGTTCAAGTTCGACAGAGTGAACCTTGTTTCGTCCTTTATCATTATTATTACTGGTATTGTTATTAAAATTAACAATTAATTGTGTTTGAATGTAGCGTTTTGTTAGTAACCTGAATGAAAATAAATCTGCTTCGACAGAATGAACTCAGTGTAACATTATTGTTAAATTTATTTCGTACATGGTTGCCCAGGTTTCTAACGGTCTGCTGTGACAGCTCGGCAGCCAGCCGAACGCCGCCAGCCGCAAAGCGTGCGCCAAGGATTTTCCACACCCCTACGTATCACGTGAACACCGAATGCTTTCTCTGGAAACGAGCGTAGTCGCTCACGTGACACTGTTTATGTTTCGTCCCAGCTCTCCGTGAATAGACTGTACATCTACATCCATACTCCGCAAGCCACCTGACGGTGTATGGCGGAGGGTACCTTGAGTGCCTCTATCGGTTCTCCCTTCTATTCCAATCTTGTATTGTTCGTGGAAAGAAGGATTGTCGGTATGCCTCTGTGTGGGCTCTAATCTCCCTGATTTTATCCTCATGGTCTCTTCGCGAGATATACGTAGGAGGGAGCAATATACTGCTTGACTCCTCGTTGGAGGTATGTTCTCGAAACTTCAACAAAAGCCCGTACCGAGCTACTGAGCGTCTCTCCTGCAGAGTCTTCCACTGGAGTTTATCTATCATCTCCGTAACGCTTTCGCGATTACTAAATGATCCTGTAACGAAGCGCGCTGCTCTCAGTGGATCTTCTCTATCTCTTCTATCAACCCTACCTGGTACGGATCCCACACTGCTGAACAGTATTCAAGCAGTGGGCGAGCAAGCGTACTGTAACCTACTTCCTTTGTTTTCGGTTTGCATTTCCTTAGGATTCTAAGTCTGGCATCTGCTTTACCGCCGATCAACTTTATGTGATCATTCCATTTTAAATCACTCCTAATGCGTACTCCCAGATAATTTATGGAATTAACTGCTTCCAGTTGCTGACCTGCTATATTGCAGCTAATGATAAGGGATCTTTCATTCTGTGTATTCGCAGCACATTACAATTGTCTACATTGAGATTCAATTGCCATTCCCTGCACCATGCGTCAAATCGCTGCAGATCCTCCTGCATTTCGGTACAATTTTCCATTGTTACAACCTCTCGATATACCACAGCATCATCCGAAAAAAATCTCAGTGAACTTCCGATGTAATTCACAAGGTCATTTATGTATATTGTGAATGGCAACGATCCTACGACACTCCCCAGCGGCGCACCTGAAATCACTCTTACTTCGGAAGACTTCTCTCCATTGAGAGTGGCATGCTGCGTTCTGTTATCTAGGAACTCTTCAGTCCAATCACACAATTGGTCTGATAGTCCATATGCTCTTACTTTGTTCATTAAACGACTGTGGGGAACTGTATCAAACGCCTTGCGGAAGTCGAGAAACATGGCATCTACCTGGGAACCCGTGACTATGGCCCTCTGAGTCTCGTGGACGAATAGCGCGAGCTGGGTTACACACGATCGTCTTTTTCGAAACCCATGCTCATTCCTACAGAGTAGATTTCTAGACTCCAGAAAATTTATTATACTCGAACATAATACGTGTTCAAAAACTACAACTGATAGATGTTAGAGATATAGGTCTATAGTTCTACACATCTGTTCGACGTCCCTTCTTGAAAACGGGGATGACCTGTGCCCTTTTCCAATCCTTTGAAACGCTACGCTCTTCTAGAGACCTACGGTACTCCACTGCAAGAAGGGGGGCAATCTACCTGGGAACCCGTGTCTATGGCCCTCTGAGTCTCGTGGACGAATAGCGCGAGCTGGGTTTCACACGATCGTCTTTTTCGAAACGCATGCTGATTCCTACAGAGTAGATTTCTAGACTCCAGAAAATTTATTATACTCGGACATAATACGTGTTCCAAAATTCTACAACTGATAGATGTTAGAGATATAGGTCTATAGTTTTACACATCTGTTCGACGTCCCTTCTTGAAAACGGGGATGATCTGTGCCCTTTTCCAATCCTTTGAAACGCTACGCTCTTCTAGAGACCTACGGTACTCCACTGCAAGAAGGGGGGCAAGTTCCTTCGCGTACTCTGTGTAAAATCGAACTGGTATCCGATCAGGTCCAGCGGCCTTTCCTCTTTTGAGCGATTTTAACTGTTTCTCTATCCCTCTGTCGTCTATTTCGATATCTACCATTTTGTCATCTGTGCGACAATCTAGAGAAGGAACTACAATGCAGTCTTCCTCTGTGAAACAGCTTTGGAAAAAGACATTTAGTATTTCGGCTTTCAGTCTGTCATCCTCTGTTTCAGTACCATTTTGGTCACAGAGTGTATGGACATTTTGTTTTGATCCACATACCGCTTTGACATAAGACCAAAATTTCTTAGGATTTTGTGCCAAGTCAGTACACAGAACTTTACTTTCGAATTCATTGAACGCCTCTCGTATAGCCCTCCTCACACTACACTTCGCTTCGCGTAATTTTTGTTTGTCTGCAAGGCTTTGGCTATGTATATGTTTGCTGTGAAGTTCCTTTGCTTCCGCAGCAGTTTTCTAACTCGGTTGTTGTACCATGGTGGCTATTTTCCATCTCTTACGATCTTGCTTGGCACATACTCATCTAACAGATCGTGAGAGAGCAGAATGGGGCGCTCCGCGAAACTCACGAACTTTGAACGTGGTCAGGTGATTGGATTTCACTTGTGTCATATGCCTGTACGCGAGATTTCCACACTGTTAAACATCCATAGGGCAATTGTTTCCGATGTGATAGTGAAGTGGAAACGTAAAGGGAAACATACAACGCAAAAGCGTACACGCCGAACTAGTCTCTTGACTGGCAGAGACCGCCGACAATTGAAAAGGATCGTAATGTATAATATGCAGACATCTATCCAGACCATCACACAGGAATTCCAGACTGCTTCAGGATCCTCTGCAAGTACTATGATAGTTGGGCGCGAGGTGAGAAAACTTGAATATCATGTTCGAGCGGCTGCTCAAAAGCCACACATCACGCCGGTAAATGTCAAACGACGCCTCGCTTGGTGTAAACATTGGACGATTGAACAGTGGAGATACGTTGTGTGGAGTGACGAATCACGGTACACAATGTGGCGATCCATCGGCAGGGTGTGGTTATGGCGAATTCCCGGTGAACGTCATCTGCCAGCTTGTGTAGTGACAACAGTAAAATTCGGAGGTGGTGGTGTTATGGTGTAGTCGTGTTTCGCATGGAGAGGGATTGCACCCCTTGTTGTTTTGCACGGCACTATCACAGCACAGGCCTACACTGATGTTTCAAGTATCTACTTGCTTCCCACTGTTGAAGAGCAATTCTGAGATGGCGATTGCCTCTTTCAACACGATCGAGCACACATTCATAATGCACGGCCTGTGGCGGAGTGGTTACACGACAATAACACCCCTGTAATGGACTGGCCTGCACAGAGTCCTGACATGAATCCTATAGAACACGTTTGGGATGTTTCGGAACGCCGACTTCTTACCAGACCTCACCGACCGACATCGATACCTCTCAGGGCAGCACTCTGTGAAGAATGGGCTGCCATTCCCCGAGGAACCTTCCAGCTCCTGATTGAACGTATGCTTGCGAGAGTAGAAGCTGTCATCAAGGCATATTCAATTCCAGCATTGCTGATGGAGGGCGCCACGAACTTGTACATCTTTTTCAGCCGGGTGTCCGGATACTTTTTATCACATAGTGTATAGATTGAACTAAATGAGATGTACATTTGAATTTTAACAAAATGAAATGTCTCATCCTTAAATATTGTAGAAATACAGTTATGTACTGCATCTCGCAAATAAGAGTAACGAAGAGTTTTAAATGCCATATTCGTATTATTTTTAGCCATAGTGGCTAAGTTTGTGAACCGTGAAGGTGAGGGATCAATTAGAAACTAGAAATAAATAATCATACTCGTTCTTTGCAGCTTGATACAAATAAGAAATAGCTCTTTTACCTCAGTCACGTTTTCATTATCGACATCTGTTGTCGGGCCGTATCGTACAGTAATTAACCCTGGCTTACTGAACCCTCGTAAATTAACGATTGCCGTAATGTGCTGTGAATACATAGAAAGATAGATCCTTTATCATTTAGCTACAAAATAGCAGGTCAGCAACTGGAAGCAGTTAATTCCATAAATTATATGGGAGTACGCATTAGGAGTGATTTAAAATGGAATGATCACATAAAGTTGATCGGCGGTAAAGCAGATGCCAGACTGAGAGTCATTGGAAGAATCCTAAAGAAAGGCAATCCGAAAACAAAGGAAGTAGGTTACAGTGCGCTTGTTCGCCAACTGCTAGAATACTGCTCAGCAGTGTGGGATCCGTACCAGATAGAGTTGATGGAAGAGATAGAGAGGATCCAACGGAGAGCAGCGCGCATCGTTACAGGATCATTTAGTAATCGCGAAAGCGTTACGGAGATGATAGATAAACTCCAGTGGATGCCTCTGCAGGAGGGACGCTCAGTAGCTCGGTACGGGCTTTTGTTAAAATTTCGAGAACGTACCTTCAGCGAAGAGTCAAGCAGTATATTGCTCCCTCCTACGTATATCTCGCGAAGAGACCATGAGGATAAAATCAGAGAGATTAGAGCCCACACAGAAGCATACCGACAATCCTTCTTTCCACGAACAATACGAGACTGGAATAGAAGGGAGAACCGATACAGGTACTCGGGGTACCCTCCGCCACACACCGTCAGGTGGCTTGCGGAGTATGGATGTAGATGTAGATGTAAGGTATAAAACAGGATATTTTGTTTTTAATACAGCACTGGAGATCTAATAATGGTAATTAACTAATTCATTATCTACAAATTATGACTTTCTTTGCATAACGTAAGGAGTGGTAAACTTTATTATGATTTAGCAGCAATGTAACGTTTTGCCCCCTTTAATGTTCTCCGGTTAATGAAGCAGGAACCGTGATGTGCTTGCCTCCTATATCCCTAACGTTACTCATGTTTGGACGAAGCGAGCGCAGCGTAGCAACCGAACTTCACGGATAACAAGCTGACGGTCAGTTTCGCCGCAGCAATTTCGTTCAGTTCAATCATTCAGTCATTACACCAAACTTCCATCAGGTGCGTATTCTGTTTGTTACAGAATAAATTACAAAACGGTCTTAATCGCTATCTCTTGCTGTGTTAGAACGGCATTCGCAATGATATTTGTCGAAGAAGCAACCGAAACACAAATTCGTGGAGTACCACACACATTTGATGGAAGCTACTGCTTTGCAGGCGCACGGATTTTTCAGAAGCGATACAGGCAAACGCAGTTAGTTTAAATTGAAAATGATATTAGTTCTAACTTGACTAATTTTGACGCAAACCACGCATATTTGATCATTCCTGAGAAACCAGGCGCATAAATTGATGCAGAATTAAAGAATTTAGGCAGTCTTTCCTGGAAGCGATTTCTCTATTTTCCTTTCGAAAAGTCGGAAACATTTCGAATTTTTATTGAAAATTTTAACCTGCATGTAAAAAATAAACATTACAGATCTGGGAAAGTGGAGTACATTTGGATGCGATACCTTTTATGGTGTTATTGCGTGGTTTTATTTTATCTACAAATATTTGATAGTAAAGTGTCAGCTCATTCTGCCCTTCCCACGAATCAACGATTAAAACAAATATTTCTTGGCCCATATATGAAAGAATTGCAGATTTTAAAAACAGATTGTACAGACTTTCGTGAATATCTCTGATTTCACTCATGTTACAACTACATTTTATAATTTATTAGTCCACCCATTCTTTGTCAGTCCGATCAAATTACCCGAACAGTTCGTGCATACATAAGAGAATGTAAGGGCATATCTTTCCCGACGCAGTTATACACCGTGCTGTAAAAGAGTGACTGATCTTGTTAACATACATTTTTCTGCACAGGGACGGCTCTCGTTCCTTGTTCTGCGAGGGATATATTGGTCATCGACTGGTGCTGGTAACCGATTTCGTCAGTAATTGCATAATCGAGGACGCAATTAAAGCTGAGTAATTTCGGCTCTTTCTGGAATACTTCCGCAGCTGTTAATACTTTGTCTGTCGTTGCGAACTTTTTGTTGGGAACTCTTTGTACTGTCCAAATATTTGGAATTTTACGTTGGTGTCTTCGCATGGAAAGCTGCTAGCCAGGTAGTCACAAAACCTAGCTCTGCAACACACCAACGACTCTCTACAATCCGTGGTTAGCAGGTCTGGTGGTCCCGTTGTGAGAGTAACGGTGTGTCCGCTTATATCCTATTCCACCGATGGATATCCACTTCGGTAATATTTTAGTGACCTGAAGCGGAAGCATAATTGTGCCCTCAATGGGTCTGCCCATGTCTATGTTGCACCTCTCTGGAGGCCTGCCTCTCTGTGTATGGCCATGTAGCATATCTACTGACGGGCGCAGTAGTCAAAAAACTGTACGTTTGCTACACAAACAACCTCATTTCCATTGCCAATTGCCATTACTGTTCGAAGCCTCAGTGAAGTGTCAGTACTGTGAATGCCAGATTTTTATTTTCAAGTTCCTCCGCTGTCGACTGCAGCCCACACTCTTTCATTGTACAGAACATTTCTTTTAATATCGTATCAGATCTGTTCCTGTTGTACTAATATTTACATATGATACAAAAGCGACACGGCTTCATTTAATATTGACAAAAGTCTCGCGTGTTCTTGTCCCCAAGCTGCCATATTTTACCGTATTTCTTCTCGAAATCTCCTTGCCAGCAAACCGCGGGAGTCGTCTGCAGACGTCTTAATCATTTGAAGAAACCCTACCCAGGAAAAATCAAGATAAATGAGGTATATATCTTACAATGTTTTGAAACTTTAGGAAAACATTCATAGGGGATGTAGTAGTAGGATATAAAAAAGTTTCCCCATTTAGCTGGTTAGCATTCCCCTTTCCCGCTCCTTTCTGTTTTCTTACCTCTTTTCTTTTCAATCTTTAAGTACAACGGTTCATTCTCGAAAATACGTGTAATGACAAAAAGTATTTCTATGTAAATTCTCCCGAATAAAGCTCATTCACGTTTTAAGCAAGATAACCAGTTTGCGAAGCATTCTACCCAAAGATTAAAAATACATTAGCCCATGAGTTAGGCTTAATTTTCAACTTACATTTTAATTAAGTTAAGTCTTTCTTCTTTTCCCACTATTATTTGATTTCAGCATATTTAGAAACATATCTGTCTTCTTCATGTGCCGTCTCCTCCAAGAAGGTTGGCTGTCATCATGGCAATTTCTGATCTTGATTTGGCTGATCTAAGGAGTTCTGACGTTGAGCAGTTGTACCAATTTTTTAAATTGTTAATCCAGGATGTCCGTCTTCTACCCCTAGTTCTCTTCCCACAAATTTTCCCTTCTAGTATTATTTGCAATATTTTGTAATTTACTCCCCTAATAACATGGCCTAAATATTGTAGCTTCCTTACTTTAATAGTTTTAATTAATTCTTTTTCCTTTCCCATTTTTCTTAGGACATCTTGATTAGTAATCCTCGACACCCAACTAATTCTAAGTATTCTTCTATATGCCCACATTTCAAAAGCTTCTAAACTGTTCATGTCCTTCTTTTTCAATGTCCACGCTTCCATTCCGTATAGTAATTTTGAGAATACATAGCATCTTAGCAACCTCATTTTTGTGTTTAAACAAATGTCTCTCGAACAGAATGCATTTTTCATCTTATTAAAGATACTTCTGGCCTGTCCTATTCTCGATTTAATTTCTTCTGAGCTTTCAATCTCCTCATTTACAATTGTTCCGAGATATTTAAATTTACGTACTTGATCGACTCTTTCCCTATTGATTGTAAGATTTTCTTGTTGGTGTGTTTTAGATATCACCATGAACTTAGTCTTGCTTACGTTAAGAGTCAAGCCAAATTCTTCACTTTTTTCTGCGACTTTGTCAAGAAGTAATTGTAGATCTTTGAGGTTTCCAGCTAGTAGTGCAGTGTCATCAGCAAACCTAACATTGTTAATGTTTAGCCCATTCACTTTAATGCCAGCTATTTCATCTGATAGAGCTGCCTGGAATATGTCTTCTGAATACATATTAAACAATAAGGGTGAGAGAACGCAACCTTGTCTCACACCCCTCTTTATTTCTATATCATTCGATAACTCATTTTCTACCTTCACGGTTGCGGTCTGATTGTAGTAGAGGTTATATATAATGCGGATGTCTTTCTTATCAAGTGTTTTCTTTTCTAACAATTCTATGAGATGATCATGACGAACTTTGTCAAATGCTTTATTATAATCCAGGAAGCACACATATAGTGACTGATTAACCTCCATACATCGTTGCGCTAATATGTTAAAAGCAAACAATGCTTCTCTTGTACCGAGGGAACTTCTAAAACCGAATTGTGTTTCACTTATACCTTCTTCTACTTTTTTGTATATTCGTTGGTGTATAACTTTTAGAAATATCTTTAAGGTGTGACTCATTAAGCTTATTGTACGGTGATCATTACAAGTTTTGGCATTAGCCTTTTTGGGTAATGTAACAAAGGTAGATGTCAACCAATCCCTAGGAATAATTCCCGAATTATAAATATCATTAAACAATTGTACAAATATATCTATATGGTCTATTCCTATGAGTTTCAGGATGTCATTTGGTATCTTATCCGGTCCAGGGGCTTTTCCTGTCTTTGATTTGTTGATAACATGTAATATTTCTTCTTTCGATATGCTTGGTCCTCGTTCTCCGATCATGTTATCATAAAATTTTTGATCTTTTCTTGTATCTTCAAATAGTTCTTTGACATATTCTGTCCACCTGTCCAGTTTACCTTTAACATCAGGAATTATAAAAATGACAAAATAATTCCTGATGTTAAAGGTAAACTGGACAGGTGGACAGAATATGTCAAAGAACTATTTGAAGATACAAGAAAAGATCAAAAATTTTATGATAACATGATCGGAGAACGAGGACCAAGCATATCGAAAGAAGAAATATTACATGTTATCAACAAATCAAAGACAGGAAAAGCCCCTGGACCGGATAAGATACCAAATGACATATATCTGTAGTATATTAATATTAGTACTAAAATTGGAAGGTTAAAAAAGGCAAAAAGAGAACTTCTTTTTAAGACCATCGGTTATTGATTCAGAACAATTCTGCTATACACGTTTTTCTTCAGTATTATGTTCCTTAATCTTTAAGTTGGAATCGAAATGGTCTTTCATGAGAATTAAGATTTATTGTGGAGGTTTACGATAATGACGGAAACTGAAGAAATGTATTAATATTTGTGCCATGCCCGGGACTAAGACCCCGATCTTGCATACGAGGGAGAAATGTTGACCGTAACACCACCGCGGCACTATGATGAAGATGAGACCTAAATGTCTCGGGGAAAATTTAATTATATTGTCGAGGTAGTCAACAGTTGCTTTCTTCACAAGGTATTTACGGTCAGCATTTGTGCAACATCTATGCCACTAAAGAACCACATCATCTATTGACCAGATTAAGAAGAACATCCACATAACTAAAATATCACAATATCTGTTGAACAACGAACAAGAAGGTGTTGTTTATAATTATTCGCTGAAAATCATTTTCCAAATCTTATGTCAAATCACTGCGATTCACGTTAGTGCAGCTTTGTCCTCGACAGTTTTTACATATTATTTCGCTGCGTAAGTCAGACATCACAGACTTGGCTTTTCTACCGCAACCTTGAGCGCAGCCAGTGAAATTAGTGGTAATATCTCGTATGGAGCTGGTGGTCGTTTCATGTGAACTGGAGAGAGCAATGAGTTTGATTCCCTCCAAACCCACTTTCTGGAGTACAAACTGTTCCTCAACCACAGCTAGAGTCGTAGATACATTCGGTGGCAGTGGAGACACGCTGCGTCACTAGTGGGTGGCAAACGAGAGATTGTGACAGCATTCCTTCCTTGATCCATAAGCACATTAAGACAATGATATCTGATATCATTTAGGGTGTCACCTCAAGGACTCTTCCCTGTTTTTGTTTACAGAGGATGATCGTTTCCTCCTGATTTTCCAGTGGACGCAGGAGCCACAAAATGTCGGAAATGTCTAGTTTCTGTACAAGCTATGTATACAAACTCTTCTTGCTAAGAAATTGCGACTGAGATTCAATGCAACCTGTCTCATGATTAAAGAATTTTACTTGTGATATCCACTTCGCCAATAGCCTTGACGTTCAGTACTTTTGTGCCCATAGAAGTATCGTACTATTCGTCAAATACAACCGCAACGCTTTCTTTCTAATATATCTGAATAATGGATATTAAGGTTTCAAAAATGTCACCAAAAGTTCCATTTTCAGGCGACACAACAAGGTGGTTGAGAAACCTCCATCTACAACAAAGAACTTCGCTTCATTGTTGTCAATATTCCTTTAAAGTACTTGATTGAACAGACAGAATGGTGAAGATTTGCTTGTTTTCCTCGTGAATCCACTGCTATCAAACAGAGACATAAGTACAGTAGCCAACTGCGACCTGAAGTAATCTTTTATATCGTCAGGTGAACGAATCGTGCACAGTATTCTCTTAAATAACTGAGTTACGTTACCTTCAAGGGCACCTTTGCTAAGACTAACAGCCGACGCACACATTGTCGTAGTTAAGCTTCACAGAAACAAATTTTATCGGGTCATTTCCTATTCAATGAAGAGCATGTTCACCAACGGACACAGCCGGCCGGTGTGGCCGAGCGGTTATAGGCGCTTCAGTCTGGAACCGCGCAACCGCTACGGTCGCAGGTTCGAAACCTGCCTCGGGCATGGATGTGTGTGATGTCCTTAGGTCAGTTAGGTTTAAGTAGTTCTAAGTTCTAGGTGACTGAAGACCTCAGATGTTAAGTCCCATAGTGCTCAGAGCCATTTGAACCAACGCACACAATTTGCAGGTGTTTACGTCCTCAGAGCCAAATAATCCATACACTGCTGCATATGATTGCGCCTTGTACACAAATGGTGAATGTTGCAGCCTTAGGTGTAATGTTTTCCTAATTTTATCATAAATTTCTATCCTCGCACTTCTCAATTCAACCTGGCGATCACTGGAGACAGAAAGATATTGCAGAACTGTTCCAGTGCTTCAGCTGTGTGATGGGCTATTGGCAAACCACAAAATCATCTGAATAAAATGGTCTCGGTTTTCAAGCCGCGTCAGTTCGGATTAAATTATTGAGTTTTCGATGGCTATCTCCGCCATCGTCGTCAGGAGTAAAACCACTGACTGCGCTGGGGTGGTTGTTTTTGTTTTTTTCCCTTCTTATTTCAATTCCCCACAACGGGGACGGATGGCAGCGGACAAAAACTGCTCATCAGGCAAACGCTATAAAAACTGTATTTAAAAACGGTTAAAACGTATAAAAGGTACAATAACAAATGGTTCTGAAAAAATGCAGAGGTGGACGATAGTGAAGAATTTTACATAAAAAAAAGTGACAATATACGAGGATTTGTAAAATAAACATAGATGAATGTACTGATAGCTTTTAAAACCCGTTTGAAAATATTATGTTGCAGTTACAGTAAAGTTTCTCTTGAAAATGAATGGTGCCTCTGTGTAATGGTGATGCGGCGTGACATACGAAAAATCTCTCATGATGAAGGTGCAGTGATGAGTAATGGCATGGTGCCGTGCACAACCGCAGATAACGACGTGGAGTCAGCAAGGTGGATGAAGGGGGAACGTTGGTGTGAGATGGAGTGTTGGCGGAGAGTGGGGATTGGTTTAATTTCGAGAGGGGTGGGTAAGACCTGGTGGTGCATGGAAAGTGGAATTTAGAGTTGCAAGGTACCCGGATTGGTGATTAGTGGATGGGAAATTGGGTGCTGTGACTGGGTTTTGTGATTAATGCATCGGATCCGAACGTGCACTAGGAAGAGAAGAAGGGATTGGAAGTGGATGAGCTGGCAGAGTATGCGAGTTGGGCAAGATAGGCGGATGCGGAAGGAAGGGGGAGTGCATATCTCTCTTGCTATACCAATATCTCTCCAGTATTTAAAGGGATTTATAGCATTTAGGAGAAGAAGAGATCCAGACAACGTTGGTTTAGGTTATGATGGGGTAGATAAGACTTTTTTTTTTTGGTCATAAGTCTTCTGACTTGTTTCATGGGGCCCGCCACGAATTCATCTCCACAGCTAACCTCTTCATCTCAGAGTAGCACTTGCAACCTACGTACTCAATTATTTGCTGGATGTATTCCAATCTCTGTCTTCCTCCAAAGCTTTTGCTATCTACAGCTACCTCTAGTACCATGGAAGTCATTCTATGATGTCTTAACAGATGCCTAATTATCCAGTCCCTTCTCTTTGTCAGAGGTTTCTACATACTCCTTTCTTCTCCGATTCTGTACAGAATCTCATCATCTTTTACCTTCTCAGTCCACCTACTTCTCAACATTTGTCTGTAGCACCACATCTCAAATGCTTTGATTCTCATTTGTTCAGATTTCTCTACGATACAATGCTATGATCCAAACTTACATTCCTAGAAATTTCTTCCTTAAATTAAGGTCTATGTTCGATAGAGGTAGAGTTATTTTGGCCACAAATGATATTTTTGCTTGTGCTAGTCAGCTTTTCTACCTAGGTAGCAGAATTCCTTAAGTTTATCTACTTTGTGACCAACAAAAAAAATGGTTCAAATGGCTCTGAGCACTATGGGACTCAACATCTTAGGCCATAAGTCCCCTAGAACTTAGAACTACTTAAACCTAACTAACCTAAGGACATCACACACACCCATGCCCGAGTCAGGATTCGAACCTGCGACCGTAGCAGTCCTGCGGTTCCGGACTGCAGCGCCAGAACCGCTAGACCACCGCGGCCGGCATGTGACCAACATTCCTGATGTTAAGTTTCCCGTTCTTCTCATTTCTGTTACTTCTCATTATTTACATCCTTCTTCGACTTACTCTAAAACCGTATTTTGTACTCATTACTGTTCGTACCATTCAGGACATCATGTAATTCTTCTTCACTTTCACTCCGGATAGCAATGTCATCAGCAAATCGTACCAGTGATATCCTTTGACCCTGAATTTTAATTCCACTCCTGAACCTTCCTCTTATTTCCATCATTGAACAGTAGAGGCGGAAGACTACACCCCTGTCTCACACACTTTCTAATGTGAGCACTTCGTCTTTGGTCGTCCGCTCTTATTTTTCCCTCTTGGCTCTTCTACATATTGTATATTATCCGTATCTCCCTATAACTTACCCCTACTTTTCTCACAATTTCGAACATCTTGCACCATTTTACATTGTTGAACGCTTTTTTCAGGTCGACAAATCCTATGAATGTGTCTTCATTTTTCTTTAGTCTTGCTTCCATTATCAACCGCAATGTCAGAATTTCCTCTCTGGTGCCTTTACCTTTCCTAAAGAAAAACTGAGCTTCATCTAACACATCCTCAATTTCTTTTTCCATTCTTCTGTAAGTTATTGTTGTCAGCAATTTGGATGCACGAGCTGTTAAGGGGCTCCGGAACGCCCTATACTTGCAATGTTAAAATAACGCTTATAAATTACATCTTTCCTCACAAAGTATTTGAGGTAGGAAGTTGAACTTTTTACAGATTATTTATTGGAATATGGGCTACAACTTAACACAGGGATTTTACAAAATTTTAGTTCAGTTATTAAAGATGATTTTTTTCAATTGTAATGAAAATACACAACATTTTTTTGCAATTTTTTATTTATATATTTAAAAATATACAGTTTTTTTGGAAAAAGGCTGTGTTAAATTATGCAAAAGGTACTGTGTAACATTTACTGAAAGTTTGAAACAAATATGTTTGGAAGATCCTTAGGAAACATGTAATTAGTATGAGAAAATAAAAGTTTTGGGAATCGAGCGACAAAGATTGGATTAACTTTTTAGTGCATTCCAGGTCCATAGGATGAATTATCTTCATCCTCTGCAAATTCCTCCTCCAGCTTCCTCTTGTTCCTCCTCCTGTTTACTCTTGCTTGTATTTCTAGACTCTTTACAGCCCTGTCTGCAGGCCGAAGGCGTTCCTTGTCTAAAGCAAGCATCGCTCGTCCCATGTTAGAACCTATCTTCATTCCCATATTTCTAAATACCTTGCACCTTACAATGTTGCCATCATTGAAAGTCGCAACAGCAACTTTACTTTTACTCATCATTGTACTTCAAAAAAACAGAGACTCAAGAAACAGTATTAATTACGAATGTTTTCGAGATAACGACAGAGTAAATAAACATGAAACAATCGACAATCACACCAGCGATATATATTGAACCATCACAGGTTAGCCACAACACATACTTTACCTCACATCAATAAAATGAACCTGATGAACACGGACGTTAATAATAACACCATTTGACAGCAGTTTAACAGCGCCACAGTGGGTCACGCCCATGTAGAACACATTTCAAAAAAGATTTAAAAATAGTTGTAGTCTTCGGAATTGAATTAATTATATATCTATTAAAAGGTAATAGTCTGCAGATTCAGAAAACGCAAAAAAGTAAAAATTGAACTTTTCATGATTTTGAGCCTTTCCGGAGCCTCTTAAGCTAACTATGCGATAATTTTCGCACTTTCAGTTCTTGCAGTCCTGGGAATTGTGTGGATGATATTTTTCCGAAAATCAGATGTTTTATGTCGCTATACTCATACATTCTACACACCAACGTGAATAGCTTTTTTATTTGTCACTTCTCCCATTGATTTTAGATATTCTAATCGAATTTTATCTATCCATTCTACCTTATTTGATCTTAAGTCCTCCAAATGTATCCTAAATTCTGATTCTAATACTAGATCCCCTGTATCTTCTAAATCGACTCCTGTTTCTTCTTCTGTCATATCAGACAAATCTTCCCCCTCTCAAAGACCTTCCATCTATTCTTTCCACCTATCCTCTCTCTCCTCTGCATTTAACAACACAATTCGCGTTGCAATATTAATGTTGCTTTTAATTTCACCGAAGGTTATTTTGACTTTCCTATGTGCTGAGCCTGTCCCTCCGACAATCATCTCTTTTCCGATTGCTTTATGTTTCTCATGCAGCCATTTTGTGTTTGCTTCCCTGCACTTCCTGTTTATTTCATTCCTCAGCAACTTCATGATTTTCCCAGAACATTATTGTAGTTCCTCCTTTCATTGATAAATTGAAGTATTACTTCTGTTATCATTGTAAGAGGTCCGAGCAGATGTAATTTCGATGTATTACTCATGCGCTGCCTGCGATAACCAAGGTATAAAAGAATCGCAGACCAGAGAGCAGTATTGACTGCAGTACGAACTGTGTAGCTGTACCAGTAAGTTGTTGCTAGTAGTTGCCAGTCTGCGCTAGTCTGCTCTTGTCTGCGGTCTGCTCTGGTCTGCTATAGTGTATCATGTTGGCTGGGCCGGTCGCGGTGCAGCGATGCCGGAGCCCGACTATTATTGTATAAGGTAAAAAGCAGCTTCGTGCATATCTAGTAATGTTATGTGAACTCCCATGTAAATCTTTAAAAATGTCCTAATAATAATCTTCGTGATATAAAGTAATTTCTATCAAACATTCATTTCAATTTAAAGAATTTACTAATTTCTTCAATCCATGATCATTCCTGTTGTTGCAAAAGAAAAATCAGTTGCTTCCTTTCATAAATGTCAAATCTATCGGCCAGCATTCCACAGAGCTGTGCCGGAAAAATTTTAGGTGAGAGCAGATATATTCGCCGTTTTTATTGAGGTAAGAATTTTTTGCT
Source organism: Schistocerca cancellata (assembly GCF_023864275.1). NCBI lineage: Eukaryota > Metazoa > Arthropoda > Insecta > Orthoptera > Acrididae > Schistocerca > Schistocerca cancellata. Next base: position 269,463,580 of record NC_064634.1, read on the forward strand.
TTTTTATTCAGAATGATCTTACAGGGCCATGACGCAGCACTGCTGTCGTCCAAAATTTACCAGGTTACTGAATTTATTTTTTATTACGAGGTTTAGGAATTTCTCTGCTTCGAGCTTACATTAAATGAGAAAAGAATTTTGTGGGTACATTAAATGTGAATGCGTTTCTGTACAGAGATTATAAATGGGAACCAGTTTTGTTCTGAGGTTAGACTAAAATTAGAATCATATTATTATTTAATGAATTTTGTTCTGAGGTTACAGAAAAATTAGAGTCACTATCCATAATATTTATTTTTAATATTTTTTGTGGGGAGGTTACACCATGGTTTCTCCGCAGTTGCCTTCTTTGTACCTATCTTTTCTTTTCAAATTCTGTGCTTGTCCTTTTTAGAGATGTCCATTCCTCTCCAGCTTTGCTGCCTACTGAGCTGTTGCTTAATGCTGTGTCTATAACCTTAGACAACTTCAAGCGTATTTCGTCATTCCTTAGTAGTTCCGTATTCCATTCCTTTGCAGAATGAAGGTGGTTTCTTACGCCGGAAGTCTTTGGCCGCCAGTACTAATTATTAACCAAATTTAAGAGGTGGCGGGTTTCGAACCCGTGACCGGTGACCTTTTCATTACTAATAAAAACTCTTTACTGTGTTGGGCAGAGGGATGGACTATATGTCGATGGAGAGATGGAAGTTTGGACGATGGAAACGCCGAGCTGGTTGACCGGAAATTTCCACGTATTACACCACTCATCTAGGACCGGGGCCGGCACGGTTTTCTGCTTATGCAGCCACGACTGCAGCCTCAGACACGAATCAGAGAGAGGGCCGAAGCGACGCGTGGGAGGCAGGTGAGTTAGCCAGCTCCTAGCTGCTCCGGCCCGCCGCGGGACCGAGTGACGTCACGTGGCGCCAGGGCCCGGCGTCACATTTGGAACTGCCACTCCCACCTCCCTGTAGGTGTCAAGCATCCGTCGTTGCTTCTTTTCGATATTCAAAGCCAGCCCCCACGCCCTACTAAATGTTTACCCCTGGTCTCTGTTGAAACTGTTGCTATTTATTCTGCTCATAGCCGCTGCTTTTAATACGGAATCCCAATATATTGATGCACGAGTCAAGACTCTCGTGTTTTCAAGCTGTATTTTTTGTACGCTTTGCAGGTAATGCTCAGCTGTTGCCGACCTGTCGAGCTCCCTTTGTTTCGTATGTCCCTTGTGCTTGGTACAACGGTCTGCAACTGTGCTAACTGTTTGACCTATAAAGATGCTGCCGCATTCTCAAAGGACACGATACACCGACCGCTTTTTGTGTACAGAGTGGTGACAACTATCAGTGTTCAGCTATAGATCAGTGTGCGTCTGTTTCCTGTATACTGAATGACCAAGCAGGCTTACTGCCTTCGGTGACTGTCATGGTGTCAACTGTGTTTTTGCAGTTAGAAGGTGAAGTCGGGTGAGTTAACATTAAAGGAGAAAGTCACACATAAATGTACTCATGAAAACCGAGGACTCGGGGATTTTCTCTGCCTCGTGATGACTGGGTGTTGTGTGATGTCCTTGTTCTAGGAGACTGATGACCATATATGTTAAGTCCCATAGTGCTCAGAGCCATTTGAACCAAAATCGAGGACAGAATTATTTAAGCGGTTGTGTGGCGAAGATTATCATTTAACGGAAAAAGGTCAGTAACAATGAATTTGTGTTTCTCAATGCCCGGCTGCAGGTTTTTCCATTGGATGGCTTCTTGGACGATGTGGGTTTCCCTAACGGAAATCAGTTACTCAGCCGGGGAAAGAGGACCTAAGGATTAACGTGGAATCTTAACCGTGTCTCACTCCTGGAGAAACCTGACATCGTTGAGAGGTGAAGACTAGTTTGAAGAGAGTGTGAAAAAACCCTTGGTCCGGCGGGAATTCGATCCCGCGCCCTCTTGACTCCCAGGCACGTGTTTTACCGCTAAACCACGAGGATTGTCCTGAAAGTAATGCACTGCATTTTGTTTTCTCAGCCGAAAACAACGTTACGAATGCGAAACGATGTGTGTGTATTATTTGATGTCTCCTGAGTAAGCGCGCCAAGTTTCTCTCACTTCCGACATAGCGCAGCTACAGGACACTTTCAAAACGTCTTCTGTAGGTGATGTACGTTACAAGCAATGTGACGTCATTGAATTCTCACTGCAGATATAGAAACCGTGGCGAGTATTCAGAAACGCTTGTGAAAAATCTATGGAGCATCTGCTGTCGACAGAAGTACACTCCTGGAAATGGAAAAAAGAACACATTGACACCCACCATACTTGCTCCGGACACTGCGAGAGGGCTGTACAAGCAATGATCACACGCACGGCACAGCGGACACACCAGGAACCGCGGTGTTGGCCGTCGAATGGCGCTAGCTGCGCAGCATTTGTGCACCGCCGCCGTCAGTGTCAGCCAGTTTGCCGTGGCATACGGAGCTCCATCGCAGTCTTTAACACTGGTAGCATGCCGCGACAGCGTGGACGTGAACCGTATGTGCAGTTGACGGACTTTGAGCGAGGGCGTATAGTGGGCATGCGGGAGGCCGGGTGGACGTACCGCCGAATTGCTCAACACGTGGGGCGTGAGGTCTCCACAGTACATCGATGTTGTCGCCAGTGGTCGGCGGAAGGTGCACGTGCCCGTCGACCTGGGACCGGACCGCAGCGACGCACGGATGCACGCCAAGACCGTAGGATCCTACGCAGTGCCGTAGGGGACCGCACCGCCACTTCCCAGCAAATTAGGGACACTGTTGCTCCTGGGGTATCGGCGAGGACCATTCGCAACCGTCTCCATGAAGCTGGGCTACGGTCCCGCACACCGTTAGGCCGTCTTCCTCTCACGCCCCAACATCGTGCAGCCCGCCTCCAGTGGTGTCGCGACAGGCGTGAATGGAGGGACGAATGGAGACGTGTCGTCTTCAGCGATGAGAGTCGCTTCTGCCTTGGTGCCAATGATGGTCGTATGCGTGTTTGGCGCCGTGCAGGTGAGCGCCACAATCAGGACTGCATACGACCGAGGCACACAGGGCCAACACCCGGCATCATGGTGTGGGGAGCGATCTCCTACACTGGCCGTACACCACTGGTGATCGTCGAGGGGACACTGAATAGTGCACGGTACATCCAAACCGTCATCGAACCCATCGTTCTACCATTCCTAGACCGGCAAGGGAACTTGCTGTTGCAACAGGACAATGCACGTCCGCATGTATCCCGTGCCACCCAACGTGCTCTAGAAGGTGTAAGTCAACTACCCTGGCCAGCAAGATCTCCGGATCTGTCCCCCATTGAGCATGTTTGGGACCGGATGAAGCGTCGTCTCACGCGGTCTGCACGTCCAGCACGAACGCTGGTCCAACTGAGGCGCCAGGTGGAAATGGCATGGCAAGCCGTTCCACAGGACTACATCCAGCATCTCTACGATCGTCTCCATGGGAGAATAGCAGCCTGCATTGCTGCGAAAGGTGGATATACACTGTACTAGTGCCGACATTGTGCATGCTCTGTTGCCTGTGTCTATGTGCCTGTGGTTCTGTCAGTGTGATCATGTGATGTATCTGATCCCAGGAATGTGGCAATAAAGTTTCCCCTTCCTGGGGCAATGAATTCACGGTGTTCTTATTTCAATTTCCAGGAGTGTATAGTTATTTGATGGCCGCTGAACGTGAGGTCGTCAGAAGGCGGTTCGGCGGAGCTTCACGATTTGCAGTAATAGGGGAGACCATTCACGGCTGTCACACCCGATACACCTGACCTTTCCCCCACGGACTTCCACTTGTTTGGGCCATTAAAAAATGTCTTTTGTAGAAGACATTTTGAAGACGATTAGGAAGTGATTCACATAGTGAAGCACTGTCTCCGCCAGCAGGACAGTGATTGGAACCCATCGTTCTACCATTCCTAGACCGGCAAGGGAACTTGCTGTTGCAACAGGACAATGCACGTCCGCATGTATCCCGTGCCACCCAACGTGCTCTAGAAGGTGTAAGTCAACTACCCTGGCCAGCAAGATCTCCGGATCTGTCCCCCATTGAGCATGTTTGGGACCGGATGAAGCGTCGTCTCACGCGGTCTGCACGTCCAGCACGAACGCTGGTCCAACTGAGGCGCCAGGTGGAAATGGCATGGCAAGCCGTTCCACAGGACTACATCCAGCATCTCTACGATCGTCTCCATGGGAGAATAGCAGCCTGCATTGCTGCGAAAGGTGGATATACACTGTACTAGTGCCGACATTGTGCATGCTCTGTTGCCTGTGTCTATGTGCCTGTGGTTCTGTCAGTGTGATCATGTGATGTATCTGATCCCAGGAATGTGGCAATAAAGTTTCCCCTTCCTGGGACTATGAATTCACGGTGTTCTTATTTCAATTTCCAGGAGTGTATAGTTATTTGATGGCCGCTGAACGTGAGGTCGTCAGAAGGCGGTTCGGCGGAGCTTCACGATTTGCAGTAATAGGGGAGACCATTCACGGCTGTCACACCCGATACACCTGACCTTTCCCCCACGGACTTCCACTTGTTTGGGCCATTAAAAAATGTCTTTTGTAGAAGACATTTTGAAGACGATTAGGAAGTGATTCACATAGTGAAGCACTGTCTCCGCCAGCAGGACAGTGATTGGAACCGTCAGGTCATACACGCCCTTGTTTCGCGCTGAAGGAACGGCATAGAACGGGTTGGAGATTACGTGGAAAAATGGAATGTGTAGATAAAACACTATTCTTTCGTGTGTGTAATTCCCACTTTTATTGAGGAAAGAATTGTTGAAGAACAAAATGGAGTGTATTACTTTCTGGGGAACCCTCGTACAAGGTGCAATCGAAAGGTGAATTAGAAGACGTGAATTGAAGAAAGTCTCGAGTTGAACTGAATTAAATTCACCGGACCAGATGCCAATTATATCATTTGTGTAAATACTCACTGTTAGCATAGACACTGACCCGCTGAATAATTTATAAGCAAAATTACAGTTTTATAATTAGATTTGCACTCAAACAACACAAAAAAACTGTGGTTAATGTGGAATAATTGTATTTTGATTTGTAAATTATATTACTGTGAAAAAGAATGACAAACAAGTATTCTATTTTGATTTCTAATTACATAACCCGACAAATAAGAATCCTATTTCTTTACGTGGATGAAGTATTCTGTTATTTGAAGATTACTGTATCAATTGGATAGACATCGCCTCTTGATGTCAAGGATCATTGTCGTTAGTTCTGAGCGGCAGTTAATGACAGGCAGATTACATCACTGTAAACAAGAACGACAAATAAGAATCCTATTTCTTTACGTGAAGGAAGTATTCTGTTATTTTAATATTACTGTATCAATTGGATCGACATCACCTCTTCATGTCAAGGATCATTGTCGATAGTCCTGAGCGGCAGTTAATGACAGGCAGCTTGCTCGCTGTAGGCGTACGGTTTCATCATTTTCCGAGCACGACGTATTTGTGAGTTCCTTCGAAAGACATGATTTCCTTCAAATTATGTGGACTGTGGTATATCGACAAATAAATGGGAGCTTACAGTATCCACAACCATGTGTGTTTCATTATCGGATGATAAGATCGGCACAAGGGATGCAGACAAATCCATCCACATATCTATAGGATACAGTGGTACGCAGGATTGTGGGACACGAGAAAGAGCTTCACTGGCCATAAGAACGAGAGCCGGTTCGTAATTTCTATCGCTATCGACCAATAAAGGCGTCTGAAGTACACAAAAGTGTCTATTAACGGATCGAAATGTGCTGCCGAATCTCTCGTAGATCTATCTGAAAACAAAAGATAATAGACACATTGGGAAATGTATTCACATAGGAGGGTACTACCATCCTAACTTTGACAGTTACACAGTTTCAGAAAGGAACACATCGATATTGTCATCACCAGGATGAAAACCAGTTAATACAGCTGAAAGCGAACAAGAAACCATCTGATATAAATAATTTTTATTTTCAAAGAACAGTATAAAAAATCTAATAGCAGTCGTCCATCAGTTTCAAATTCCTTCAAGGACATTCAACGACTTCAACCGTGATAATGCGCCGACCTTTCTTTCCGCTCCCTTCAAGGCTTTCTGTTTTCAAAGCGGTGTGAAGCACGTGACTCCACTCCGTATCACCCGCAGGACTCTTTCGCGGAGAGGGTCAATCGTAATCTGAAATCCGCACTGATTATCTTCCATCATAAGACGCCCAGTAAGTGGGATTCTAGTCTCCCTTGGATTAGATTTGCCTTTAATATCGCCAGCCATGAGGCTTTGAAGGCTACTCCGGTTTCCTTGGTGTTTGCTTATCCTGTTAATTCCCCGCTTAGGAACTTATGAACAATTCAAGATCTAATGCCTGCGTATATTACCCCTCAGATCGTCAAGGAAAATTGGAATCGTACCAGGCGCAATATTCTCAGGGCCCACAACAAACAAGCTGACCGTTACAACCGTAATCGACGAGTCTTTAGTGGTGAACCAGGAGACCAGGTGTACGATCGTAATTTTCCCGGGAGGTAGGTGCGTGTTGGAAACCTCGGTAAGTTCACTCCCCGTTTCCTGGGACGCTGTAGTATTATGCGTATTTTACGTCCAGTTAATCTTCTGGTTAAGGACAACCTCACTAGTAAGCAATACCGGGTCCATCTTGATGAAATTAAGTTTGGTTGGGGCACTTGTTGGGTTACCCCAGGGTTGGTGTTTGACCGGGGGGGGGGGGGGAGGTAGATTGAGCCGCGTGCGGCTAGCGTAGGTGACGTTGGTAGGATGGAATCGTGTAGTAGGGATAGTGGTGTGTCGTTTTCTTCTTCTCTTTACTGGCGCCACTACGTTTGTTAGCGTTATCTGTCCGCGACTGGCAGCAGCAGAGTTTATCGATATCTAGTACCGTGGTACTATCTTTGGAAGGATGTCAAGTGTTTTCTGGGTCGGGTGTGTCGGTAGTTCGGCTGGGACGGAGCTGGAGTGAGGTCCGGCAGCGCGAGGACATGACGAGGCCGCTGGCTTTCAGTCGCCAAATAATTTGAATTTCTGGTCAAGAAGGCCTTCAGCCCTGAGTGCAACTTGTTTAAGAATTTTTTTATTAGACATTTTGTCTTAATAGTGAAATTTGATAATGGTTTCTTATTGTCAACCTCATTTGCAATTGGTTTCAAATAAATTGTACGTGATTTAAAAAATAAAAACTGAGCAACCAACGGTAACCCCGTCCACACCAAATCCTGGCTTCCCTAAGCCCCATGTTTAAAAAAGCTGCCCTTGAATGTGTTGATACTCGTGAAAGTGGTGAATGTAAACACCGACAAATTATTTGGTTAATTCTTGCTAAAAGTTGAGGTTAAATGATTTTCATTGTTGTTGACGATGACCTCTCAGAGTCATGCAACCGCAGTGTACTTTATTATGTGAAAGATTACAGAATTCCTCAGTCTGCTCTTTGTTGATTTTGGTTCTTCATACAACATACATCTGGAGTGCACGATCGATTGTAAATTTTGTATGACTAATTTATATCAGTAAAGTTCCGCCTGAAGAAGTGTGTAATTTTTCATACAATGACATACATTAGAATATATAATAGCGCGTTTCGTGTGTGTATGTGTGTGTGTGTGTGTGTGTGTGTGTGTGTGTGTGTGTGTGTGTGTGTGTGAAGTATTTTGCTCCCCTTGCTGTCAGAAATAAATTTCTGATGTTAGTGCTTTTACTTAATATCAACACTGTACATGATAATGTAATAATTCACCGCCAGATACTGTGAGTGAGAGCGTTGTTGACGCCACAGCCAGTCTGTGAGACTTTTCCAGAAGCCACGTAGAGACAGCTTAAGTTGAAGAGTTTTCTTTTTTCTAGGCATTAGTTGCCGTGGATAAGGTCTGACGGGCAGCGCTCCAACTGAGAACTAAGCGCCTGTCGTTCTTAGACCATCATGTTATAATGATTTAGAGCGTTGAATGGGTGTTGGTTATACATGCAAGGAAGTGGAATGATTTTGTAGTGTTCCATGACATGTAGTAATGTGAAGAAAAGCCACGTCTAATGTATGTTTATGTGAGACTATGTTTATGTGATACTCGCCGACACCGACGCAGCGCTTCGCTAAGTCGCTACCAGCCAAAGTTCTGTTTTCCCTATCACTGAAAAAAGAAACATGTGTCAGTACTTGTTGTATATCCTTCTTTTAATATAATGGAAAAATTTAATTTACATGTGTATTCAGACTGTTATTGAAAGATGTTATCTGTGATAGGATCAGCCGGCCGGTGTGGCCGTGCGGTTCAAGGCGCTTCAGTCTGGAACCGCGTGACCGCTACGCTCGCAGATTCGAATCCTGCCTCGGGCATGGATGTGTGTGATGTCCTTAGGTTAGTTAGGTTTAATTAATTGTAAGTTCTGATGACCTCAGAAGTTAAGTCGCGTAGTGCTCAGAGCCATTTGAACCATTTTTTTGATAGAATCCTGGACCGAATTCTTAAAAAATATTACTGTCGCTTACTTGCTTAACGTCAGGTATTTAGCACATTAATTCACTTGTAACGTTGTAATATCTCTTTATATTCGATGAATTTTCTATCTTCATACTCGTAGAATCCATGCGCAAAATAGTTTCATACAATAGCTATGCCATGAGCGCATAATTATTCTTTGTAGTACTCTCTCTGGTGGTTGTTAGAAGAAAAAGCTTCCGAGATTGTCTTTGTGCCGATTAGCCTGAGCTTTGTTTTGAAGAACTGTAATCTGATTATTGAGATTTATCACAGAAGATAACTGATACGAACTGTACGATTAAAAAGGAAATATATATAGATTGCTCCTTCATACAAAAGGTGTGTATTTGACATTTGAGAATTAATGATATTTATCGATATATTGCGTAGTTGTTAATCAGAAGGGAACTTCCGAAAGACTGGATACGAACCTGCATTTAATAATCCAAGAGCTCCATTACTTCTTCGGAGGTTAAACTTCATCAAAGCCAAATATCCGCTTGATCTGAGGTTTCCCGACTGATTATACAACGCTCCCAAAATTACGAGACATTTTATTTGTACAGATTAGCAGACTGCCGCAAAGCACGAGCCTGCAGAGAAGAAGAATCATCGCCTGATTTCATTGTAACAAGTAAAATTTCAGAATCATTGTGAGTGACTGAACTATGACTGTGTTTCCTATCATGAATGATTGAATGCTCGAACGAATTGAGAGGTACATAATCACGTAGATAGAAGGAAAAATTACAACGTAATCAGACACTTGAAGCTGTTTTATAAGTGGGAGTTCGATTCTTTAATGAATAGGGGATTTAATGGTATTTTCTAAAGAAATCGTTGCAGAGCTTATATTTGCTTAAAGAACTTGTAAAAGCAATTTACCTACTCAGTAAGATTGAAAAATATTTCATATTGGGATAGAATTTGTACTTCACAAAAAGTTAACGAATAGTTTGAATATAATTCAATTCTGGCAGTGCTATTCAACTAACAATTAATCTAAGTTTTTCAGTTTTGCTTAGAAATTCGTAGTTTTGTATGTGTGACAAGCGAATTTTTATTTACGTGTAATTTTGCTATTGGGACGTATATGTGATGAAAGTAAATTTGGAAATTTGTGGTAAGATCTTATGGGACCCTACTGCTGAGGTCATCGGTCCCTAAGCTTACACACTGCTTAATCTAACTTAAAGTAGCTTACGCTAAGTACAACACACACACACACACACACACACACACACACACACACACATACACACACACACACACACACACATACACACACACACACACACACACATGCCCGAGTGAGGATACGAATCCCCGACAGGGGGAGCCGCGCGAACTGTGGCAAGGCACCCTAGACCACGCGGCGATGAAAATAAGCACACAAATTAACTTCCAAAGTAACTTCAGATATTACTATATTCGTATCCATTCAAATTATTTTTGTAATCATTACTGTTACGGAGTGATTTTATTCTTAATTATTATCTCACCATAAAGTGCAAAATCTGTACTATAGTAGAAAGTCTATTCCCTGAAATAATTTTCTCGTGAATTAGGAAGGGAAGATATTTACTTACTTATTTAAATTCTAGGTTGCATGTGAGACCATAGTATTACCTTGCTGTAACTCGTAACAACAGCATTCTGTGAACCAAGGAAAAATTAAATGCATTTTGTTTGTATACTGATAGTGAAGTGTTTCTGAGACGACTGCTTAAACAAACCAACAGTAACAAGATTACTGTAAAATTTTGGTAAAACGAACGGCAGAGGTAAATACTAAATTCAGGTGCGTAAGAATAATTTAGACAGAATATCTTGTGCAAGTCGAAGTATCTGTAGAACGTTTCAATAATTTCTTGGAATCCATGGTGTCGCGGCAATGAGACCGAATAAAATATTGTCAGGCTTATAACTGATACAAGTAATTATCCAATCACCTACTTTTCCTCAGTTAACCAAAAATTCAAGCTTCTTACTGTTCTCTTCGATTGGTTTTTGCTTTACGTCCTACGATTTGATGGCAAAAATGCAAGTTTCTTACTATCCTCTTCGATTGGTTTTTGCTTGTAAATAGTTCCTGAAGTTGGTTGAGATACTTGTTGGTTGTTGTAGATACTCTCGTGGAAGACTGTCCTTATGTTGTTGAGTTCTTGAGACAAGTTTGCAGTAGCAAGCCCATAGAACAACGCATGTCCAAGCAAGTGGGGCTGCTGTATGCTCAATGCCTGAGACATTCATTGGGTTTTCAGCATATCAGCACGTCATGGATGAGTAGGACACGATCTTACTTTACATGCGCCGCGAACTTGGTATATTCGTGGATTCCATTGGAGTGCTCAAAGAACACTTCACAGGTGCAGGTTAACTCTTTGTGTACTATAATACTATTTAACCTGCTGTTTCGTCATCACCGGCGACAGAGATGAAGCAAAAGATGTCTTACATCGCATACATTGCAATCGCAGATACGAAACTTTCGAAAATGTATCCAGCTAAGTCACATATTTTCTAAATTTTCTCACATGAGTTAGCGTATGTTCCATTGATTACTAAAATCTCAATTCTGTAAGCACATATACCACTAAGAAGAAACGCTTCTAGGGATACCTGTTGAGTTACAAATGGAATTTTACGTTCATCAAAAAAATTGGACAGTACATTTTTTTAGTTTCGGAATGGAATGCAAGGGAAGGAATTTATGGTTGCAGATAAAGAAAGTGATCAAAGTGATAACAGTTTCGTACTTCTAGAAGAATACAAAAACTTTCCAAGCCACTGAGAAAAACTAAAATGCGTATCTGACAACTCATGTCAAGTTGATCTTTTGAATAAAAGAACGTCACGGAGACAGTTTTGGGAGGCTGACGTCAAACGACAGAAGGTAGGTCTCTGAGCCGAGCTAGCAATAGATTCCGCACTCAACTAGATCCTCGTAGCACTCGTAATAAAAAGGTACAAGAAGTTGTAATGCATACGGAATATATCTCCCTTGAAACGATCCTTCTGGAAGCGCGAATGCGAGAGATAAAATGAAATTGACGCCATGCATCTTACGACAAACGGGCGACTGCGATTCGCTATGTATCGATTTAGATGCAAATGCTTTTGAAAGAATGCCGAGGAATAGAATTCAGCGGGGCGTCCATTCCTCCCCCCCCCCTGCTTCCAACAGAGGAAATTCAAGGTGGAACATACGAGGAACACGTGTTTCGCTACCTGCTATACCTTTCCTGTCATGCTCGGACCTCTGTCGAATAAGTGGCCTATCTGTAACAATCATTTAGGTTTCCAGGGCGCTGAATAAAGAGAAAAAAAGAGAAGTTAGACTAGCATGGAAAGGAACTCTTTATCCAGATAGCAATTTAACAGCGATCTAATAGTTTCCAGCATTTAAATTGCTTGGTCGAAAACGTAACCTGGGGACTGATTATTTCATTCGTATCTCTCCGCGACGAGTTTATTTCAAAACGATTAAAAGTTATGCAAGAGAGTAACACTTACAAATTAGCTCACTTGTTTTGCTTTTCAACGTTCACTCCCACATGGAGTAATTGAGGAGGACCCAGCATTTATGTGGATTCACCGTTATGAGTCCATTGAGCCACAGTACTGAAGTCATAGCTTTGTTACTGTAAACCTCTTCCACTGTTTCATTCTATTGAACTGATCTCTAGATGTGAATGGAAGATAAATAGTGACATCGCTGATTGCCTGAAATTTCATTATGGTCAGCGTTCATATGATCTCACCAGATATGCTGTCCTTGTTCTTTGATAACAAGGCAATGGGTGTATTCGAGCATTCCCACAGAATGTTTCGACCAGGTAGAGCTTCCACTCTGGCTAACCCGTTCTTGGAGTGCTTAGAGAGTATCACCAGGAAAACGGTTCCCACTTAGGCCAATCGTTTCTACTCATTCAGCGTATGGCCACACAGACGTGTAAAAATCAGAAGAGACATTCTTTCTATTCATTTCCATGTAAGTGGTAAAATAGAAAACATCAAGTAGCACGTAAGTCCTTCAAATCACCTACATGGGGCACTTTCGTGAGAAAAGACCTCTCATACAAACGAAAAAATCTATCTGCAAGAATGCGCTTTGGTGGTTGTCAAACTGAGGGACTTGAAGTACAAACTTTTGCGGTATCTACTCTGTTAAGCATATTTATAGCCTACTGACATTTTGTCGAAAAAAAAATTGCCTTGGAAACGTTTTGAGTCTATTGAGTAGGTTATTGCAGATGTATCTGAAAATTTTGAGGCCTTCAGATTTAGAGATACATCGATAAAATTAATTGATTAATATATTTCGAATTGAGTGCATTGCCTAAAAAGAGCTAGATCGAAAAAAGTGCAATATTTCCCTATAAACGACTGTCTCGTCATCAACATGAATGATATTCAAGTTGTTCTCATATAGAAATTTGGTGTCTGGATCTTTATAATATCTGGCTACGTTCAAAACAATGCAGCGAGAGTTACCCATGACACAGTGGGATGAAGACAATGATATACAAATACCAATCGGATTCCGTATGTTGTTCTTTATGATCAATACATTCACAAGCAACACGTTCATCACACCGGCTTTTTCTACTGTAGCGCTACACTAGGTCGCAAATTCTTTCTTATTTTTTGAACACGTGTATGCACTGCGTCAGGTAATAATCATGCAATCATATATGTAGTTTCAACTTAATGTTATGGACAAATATTTCATTTTCTATATTTTCGCCTATTTAATTTTAGAATATTTTATTCAGACATGCAGTGAAGCAATTACCATTATAATCCTCATAAGACATTTTCTTTGATTTATTTATTGATCAGAAAATTTCACAAGGTAGTTTTTAGTAGCATGCTACCATGGAACTGTATTGTCTACTCTAGCTTAGTGCAATGTATCAGTAATTATTAGCTGGTTTGCCCATGATGTTCCTTTTGTAATATTTTACAATTTTTGTTTTTACCAAAGGGGAAGTCAACTTATAAAATTGCAGTCATGCATGTCGTTGAACAGAATGTGGCAGGTGACTAGTAAAAAAATATGTAATGAAGGTGTGTAAGAAAACCGGTATTCAGTAGTAAAAATTCGCTTGAATTTATTTGGTACGTTACTACGGGTGAGACGAAGAATTATAGCAGTTCACTTAAATCATAATTATTAGCGTGAATCTAAATTTTATCCAATATTTACATTTTAGTAAACGCTGCATTAATGGCACGTAACGTGTATCCACAAGACATGTGGCCTGTAATTGAAGAATTCTCACGATGATCTCTCCATTGGCAAAAGATTCCGTAATACTCCCCCATTCGGATCTCCGGGAGGACACTGCAAAAGGGGAGGTTACCGTGAAAAAAAAAGATTGAATAATCTACGAAAGGATAACGTTCTACGAGTCGGGGCGTGGAATGCCAGAAGCTAGAACGTGGTAGGGAAACTAGAAAATGTAACAAGGGAAATGCAAAAGCTCAATCTAGATATAGTAGGGGTCAGTGAAGTGAAGTGGAAAGAAGACAAGATGAGTATAGGGTACCAACAGCAGCAGAAAATGTTATAACGGAGAAGGATTCGTTATGAATAGGAAAGTAGGGCTGGGAGTATGTTACTGTGAACAGTTCAGTGACAGGGTTGTTCTTATCATAATCGACATCAAACCAACAACCACAACGTTAGTTATGCCGACGTCGCAAGCTGAAGATGAAGAGATAGAAAAAGTGTATGAGGCTATTGGAAAGGTAATACATGAAAATCTAATAATCATAGGGGACTGGAATGCAGCTGCATGGGAAAGAATAGCAAAAAGGTTAGCGGAGCATATGGGCTTGGGACAAGAACTGAGAGGAGAAAGACTAATTTGGTTCGGTAACAAGTTTCAGCTAGTAACAGGGAATACTCTGTTCAATAATCACAAGAGGAGGAGGTATATTTGGAAAAGGCAGAGTGATACGGGAAGATTTCAGTTAGATTACATCATGGTCAGACAGAGATTCCGAAATCTGATACTGGATTGTAAGGTGTACCCAGGATCAGATGTAGACTCAGATCACAATATAGCAGTGATGAAGAGTAGGCTGAAGTTTAAGACATTAGTCAGGAAGAATTAAAACGCAAAGAAGTGGGATACGGAGGTACTAAGGAATGGCGAGATACGGTTGAATTTCTCTGAGGCTATAGATACAGGGATAAGGAGTAGCTCAGTAGGTAGTACAGTTGAAGAGGAATGAACATCTCTAAAAAGGGCCATCACAGAAGTTGGGTAAGGAAACATAAGTACAAAGAAGTTAAAGGCGAAGAAACCATGGGTAGGAAAAGAAATACTTCAATTTATCGATGAAAGGAGAACGTACAAAAATGTTCCGAGAAACTCAGAAATACAGAAATACAAGTCGTTGAGGAATGAAATAAGTGGGAAGTGCAGGGAAGGTAAGATGAAATGGCTGCAGGAAAAATGTGAAGACATCGAAAACGAAATGATAGTCGGACGGACAGACTCAGCATACAGGAAAGTCAAAATAACCTTCGGTGACATTAAAAGCTAGGGTGATAACACTGAGTGTGCAACGGGAATTCCACTGTTAAATGCAGAGGAGAGAGCGGATAGGTGAAAAGAATACATTGAAAGCCTCTATAAGAGGGAAGATTTGTCTGATGTGATAGAAGAAGAGTCAGGAGTCGATTTATAGGAGATAGGGGATGCAGTATATAAATCAGAATTTAGTAGAGCTTTGGAGAACTTAAGATCAAACAAAGCAGAAGGTATAGATAACATTCCATCAGAATTTCTATATTCGTTGGGGAAGTGGCAACCAAACGACTATTCACGTTGGTGTGTAGGATGTACCACCTAACTTTCGGAAAAGCATCATCCACACAATTCCAAAGTAGGCAACAGCTGACAAGTGCAAGAAATATCGCAGTATTAGCTTAATAGCTCATGCATCCAAGTTGTTTACAGGAATAATATACAAAACAACGGAAAAGAAAATTGGGGATGCGCTAAATGACGATCAGTTTGTCTTTGGGAAAGGTAAAGGCACGAGAGATGCAATTCTGACGTTGCGGTTAATAATGGAAGCAAAAATAAAGGAAATCAAGACACTTTCATAGGATTTATCGGCCTGGAAAAAGCGTTTGACAATGTAAAATGGTGCAAGATGTTAGAAATTCTGAAAAAAGTAAGGGTAAGCTACAGGGAGAGACGGATCATATACAATACGTACAACAGCCAAGAGGCAATAATAAGAGTGGACCACCTAGAATGAAGTGCTTGGATTAATAAGGGTGTAGGACAAGGCTGTAGCCTTTCACCCCTACTGTTCAATCTGTACATCGAGGAAGCAATGACGGAAATAAAAGAAAGGTTCGGGAGTGGAATTAAATTTCAAGGTGAAATGATATCAATGATACGATTCGCTAATGATATTGCTATCTTGAGTGAAAGTAAAGAAGAGTTACATGATCTGCTGAACGGAATGAACAGTCTAATGAGTATAGAGTATGACTTGAGAGCAAATCGAGGAAAGAAGAAGGTTATCAGTTGTAGTAGAAGTCAGAACAGTGAGAAACTTAACATCAAGATTGATGGTCACGAAGAACACGAAGTTAAAGAATTCTGATACCTAGACAGTCAAATAACCAATGACGAACGGAGCAAGGCCGCCTAGCAATAGCAAAAAGGGTATTCCAGGCCAAGAGAAGTCTATTAATATCAAATATCGGCCTTAATTTGAGGAAGAAGTTTGTGAGAAAGTACGTCTGTAGTACAGCATTGTACGGTAGTGAAACATGGACTGTGAGAAAACTGCAAGAGAAGAGAATCAGATTATTTGAGATGTGGTGCTACAGACGAATGTTGAAAATTAGATGGACTGATAGGGTAAGGAATGAGGACGTCCTGCGCATAATCGGAGTGGGAAAGAGTCTGTGGAAAACACTGATAAGGAGAAGGGACAGGATGATAGGACATCTCTTAAGACATCAGGGACTGATTTCCATAGTACTACAAGGAGCTGTAGAGGGCAAAAACTGTAGAGAGAGCCAGATATTGGAATACATGCAGCAAATAACTGAGGAGGTAGGTTGCAAGTGCTACTCTGAGATGAAGAGGTTAGCACAGGAGAGGAATTCGTGGCGGGCCGCATCAAACCAGTCAGAAGACTGATGATCAAAAAAAAATCCTTATCCACCCTATCATAGCCTACGTCAACGTTGTCTGGATCTCTGTTTCAGCTTACTCACTCTTAGTGCATTTATTTTGTTATATACTTTATTTAAAATTTCATCCTGGAAGCGAAAAGGCTTGTAATAAACAGCTATGACTCAATTATTAGTGATTTTCTAATTTATCCTTCAATTGTTCTTTTTACCTTGCGCAAAATTTATGCATTGCTTTATAAAATCTTGCTGCTGTTGCAAACTTTGTGTGGATATTTTTTTAGGTGGTACACACCGATATCGGTCATATGTTCTGTGTGAGATGCGGTTTATTGAGAACTAACGGAAGCACTCGCTAGACGGATAACGGTGTATTCGCTTGTCGTACATTGCGGTTGCAGGAGTGCACAATCGTTACTGCAATCGATTTAATGGCGTCTATAGTCCATCTAACGACCAGATTGTGTGGGTCCTCTTAGGTCTCCTAGCAACTTCAAATCCATCGTCAGAGGAGAGTGTCTGCATTCAACGCGCTTTCCTGTGGCTGACAAGTAGCTGTCCTCTACCATCTTGCGCTTTCGCCTGAAGAAGACGACTCTTTACAGCTTACAGAATAGCAACATTCTCACCAATGTGTTTCCTCTACTGTGGTTATTTCATACCTTCCAAGTGCAACATTGCTCTTTTACGTAAAAAGCAGAGACATCTGTTCGAATAGTACATGTAAACCATCGGTGTTGAAGAGTTTCTGTTCACTAATGAATATCAGTTGTGTCAATCAGTCTGTCGCGAACCCACATAACTAGCAGAGGACAGCGACAAATGGTGAAGTAACCAAGAAGTATTCTATATCTTTTTAATAAGACAGCTCTGATAGTGAACTTCTATAGGCACTACGTCAGAAACTTGAGAAGTGTCTCACTTGAAAAGGAAAGGCTTGTATAACTCCTTCATTGACCTCTAATTGCCTGAAGTTTAGGCTGAAATCACAGGTAAAATGGACCCATAAGAACTACAGCCGCGAAAACTTGAAGAATAATATGTAATCAGTAAGGGACAAAGATATTTTATGAATTTAGTTGACGAACATCGTTAAGATTCTTCTTCTTCCTAAATATTAATACATGATATGGAGATACGAGGCGTGTTTTTTTAAGTAAGTACCGTTTTGAACTTAAAATAAGACGTGCAAAGATATCTCAATAATTTTATTTTTACATTATAGCCTGTACCTTAATCTACTTTTCTACATAATTTCCTTCAATATTGAGGCACTTGTCATCACGTCGTACCAGTTTTTGAATACCCTCCTCATAGAAGTCTGCCGCCTTACTTGTTAACCACTGCATCACCACTGGTTTGACTTCGTCATAGTCTTGAAGACGCTGACAGCCCAGGTGTTTGTTCAAGTGCAGGAACAGATGGTAGTCACTGGGCGCAAGATCGGGGGTGTACGGAGGATGATCTAGAGTTTCCCGTCGAAAAGGTGTTATGAGGTCTTTGGTCTGAATCTCCACATGCGGACGGGCACTGTCTTGCAGCAAAACGATGCCCTTGCTCAACTTCCATGGAGTGTTGCTTTGATTCTGGTGTGACGTAGGCCACCCACGTTTCAGTGCCCGTAACAATTAGGCTTAAGAAATCATCACCGTCGTTGTGGTACCGCTCAAGGAAAGTCAATACACTGTCTAAACGTTTGGTTTTGTGCACATCCGTCAACATTTTCGGTACCCAACGTACGCACAATTTTCGGTAATTCAAGTGCTCGGTCACAATGCCATAAAAAACACTACGAGAAACATTAGGAAAGTCATCCTGCAAAGAGGATATCGTAAAGCGTCTGTTTTCTCTCACCTTATTGTCCACTTCATGCACCAAACTTTCATTAAAGACCGAAGGACGCCCACTCCGTTGTTCATCATGCACATTTGTGCGGCCAGCTTTTAATAGTCACACCCACTTTCTTACCATTCCACCACTCATAATGTTTTCTCCGTAAACTGCACAGATCTCACGATGAATATCGATCGCTTTTAGGCCTTTAGCGCTAAGAAATCTTATAAGAACCCGTATTTCACAGTCGGCGGGACTCAACGATTATCGGAGGCATCTTAAACACTCAGTACACAATGTAAACAAGGAAGAATCTGACTGTAACGGCGTCAGTGCGTAGATTAAGGTACATGCTTTCATGTAAACATAAAATTATTGACATATCTTAGCACGTCTTTTTTTATTTTCAAAACGGTACTTACTTAAAAAACAGGCCTCGTATGTGGCACCAGAAGACCCACAAAAGTCGGTAATGGACCCAGTACTTCTCTCTTAATACGTTAGTGATACGTGGACTATTGTCCCCCATTGCAAATATAGGTTATACAGTGACGATCTTCCTAAGAGGAGGTCCAATAAACCTGTGCACAGCAACCCACAAGTATTGTCAGAGTTGGAGCAGAACTTAGGTTTGAAATTTACGCAATCTAAAACACAAACAACCTTAGTGGCTCACAAAAACTTACTATCCCTCAGTTCGGGGAATCTCTTCCACACTTTATCATTAATGGCACAGGAATAAGCTTTTCTTTTTCCCTTTGGAACTTGGAGATAATTTTGGACCACCATTTAAACTGGACTGAACACACAACTGTAGTCTGTAAGAATGTGTCCGCATCACTTCACTCACTACAGCTTTACAAAGAAGTATTCCATTTGGAGCTTAAAAAGAAACTCGCAAAGTCCGTAATATTCCCGATACGTGATTAAGATGATTCTGTTCTATTCTCCAAAGAATTTCGTATGAGAGCTCATGTCACCTGTCGATGAGCGCTTGCATACTTCATGATGCACACTATTTCTACCATATAGATACTGCCAAAGGACAGCTGTCACGCCTATGACTCCGTGGCCTTCCTCTTTTCGAACATCTTTCACTTCTGATAATACTGAGACTTGGGTCACGTTCAAGGATACGTCAACTCAATAAAGACAAGGCAATAATTACCAATCAAACACAAACTCTGGCTTGTAATTTCCAACAGATTTTGTTTCACAACTACATGATGACAGCAAACTGCTGTTACCCAGGATAATATACATAAATGCCCTAGAATAAGAAACATTACTAAACAGACAAAATGCCTACGGACGTCAAAGTCTCCCCCAAACAATAAATTATTTTAAAAGCCTTTTCACATACATCTTAAGAACCACACAAACAATAAATGTTTTACCGAGAAAAACTTCCACAGAAGCAGGGCACCTTTTGAGATATAACAGCAGAAACCACTCACAGTTTCTTTTTGTGAAAAAGAAATTAAAAAACCCAGTACAATGAAAGGTATCTTCCAGATATTACAAAATTTCAGTGACAAGTAATGGCACATCAGAGATGTGCGGAAACTACAACTCGGATCGAGCCTGAGTGAAAACTGAAAGGAACGGTAAACAAGGAAACACGGATGCCTCGTCGTCACCAGGAACAAATAATAAAATACTCAACTCAAATTCGCCGAGGAACTGCAGTCTACTGATAAACAATACGACCGCGGTATCGGTTACAATTCAAACTGGCCGCCGCCAGGGGATGACGCACACTACTGATTAAACCACTGAAACAACAACACAAAACCACACAGCAAATTGTCACTATCCAGACTAGCACAATCCTTAAAATAATTAGAAAAATTCCAAAACAGCAATACGGTCACAGGGGACCCCCAAGATTTCTTATTTTTCGACTTGAGAGATTGCAGGGCACTCTCACTTTTGATTAGGTGTAGGGAATACGATCTACTGCAATTCGACTTCATACATTATGATGAAATGGTGGGCAGTAGTTTACGGTCTTGTTTGTGTGCTCTAGGGAAGGAAATACGGTAAGCTTTTCCTGCGTTCAAAGGAAGAGGGTAAAAGATTCTGCAAATATCCGTGGGACAGGGAAACTGACGTCCAGCCGTCCAGACTCTGTTTCTAAATATGTTTGTAAGAGCATGAAGCTTTTTTTACGAGTTCTTTACAAACTTTGAAATGGACGCAACAGGGGACATGACAAGCTGTTTATGGATGGCTGTGCTTCCACGCTGTATTGTGTTAACAAAAGACACTGCAAACGTGTGGGAACGAGGCCGCGAAGCTGAAATTTTTTCAGTTTTCTGCCAATTAACTTTAAGTCTCTGATTGGTCAAATCGGTATGCAGTGCAAAGACCATTCTCTGAGCTTAGAATGCCGGGCGCCAGCTCGTGATTGGCTTGTGTGAAAGTTGGGGAAGTCAAGAAAGAGAAATGTGCTTTTGAAACCGTGCTGAAGAAGAAGTGGTGAGAAAGGAAGAATGATCACTCTTATACAAGTTTCTTGTACTGGCGCTTCGCTAGTACAGAACTGCAGGTCTCTACCTAAACGGTGAGACTTGTATCCTTTGCTAGTGTGCGACTTAGAGCCTGTGCCAGTCACCTTCTGAACCGTCAGAGGTACTGCTTATATCATCACAGTCACAACGAGTGGGTGTACTTATTTGTCTTGAGTCGGCTGTATAAGTTTTTGACATATTCCGACACGCACAGTCGTGGCACGGAGTCAAACTGGTTTGGCAGACCAGCAAACAAGTCCACCTGCTCACTGGAATCCATCAGGGTTTCAGAGGCTCATAGGAAAGTACCTGCGCTCTGAATTAACCAAACGCGATACCCCGTACTTGCATTTTTCGGGAACGCGCAGATTGCCGCCGTCCATGATTTCAGTAGCCGAACGCATCGTGGTGTGCCACCTCGACCAGCAGGACGGTAAAGTATTCGCTGCTGCGACGTAGGGCTATAATATATATTTCTCAGCACCCTGTTCTTTCGAACCATATTTTTCTTTTTTCTGTATAATAGACTATAGATGCTTGGTGGTGGCGTAGTTTGATGCCATAACCTGGATTGGCGTGTATGAAGTCAGATAGAGGCGAGCAGTGTTCTGGTTAGTGTCGTGTGTCGATCCCCAGCAGATCACTTTGTCCGCCATAGATCCCATGTTACTACGAGGTTTGTTAAATAAAACTGTTTGTGTGATGTTCCTTTAATAATTTTGTTGTCTTGTCACGTTAAAGATCAATAAATCAATTGTCAATTAGACTACAGCTTCTCCCTGAGTTCTGATTAACAGTTCCTTCCCATTTTATTAAGGCAGTCTAGATCTGAAACATAAGGTGTAGCGTTTTGACTTGGTGTCCACTGCGTGGATCTTTTACTTCATTAACAATAATCTTCCTTCAACTTAATCCACACTGAAACAGTATATCAGACGCAAAACATTATCACGCAGTGAAGAGTAGACAATCTGTTTCTCACAAACAGCTTACTTTATTCCTGCTCCTCTGCTATCATCTCCATACCATCACCTGCTCATCCCTCACATCCCTGATACTGGCTATGTTCCCAACAAAATCAATGGAAAGAACTTCCATTTGCTCCAAATTTGATGTCGGCGTGGTACAAGTAGCCAATCTCCAGTCCTCCGCAAATCCACCATACCACACAGGTAACCAAGGTTCAATAAGCTGTGCGCCAGTGGTCAACACGAAACGGATAACATTGGCGGCCAAACACTGGGAGAGCCGTTAACGTTTGATTCTGTAGTACATCCGATTGCCAGCTGATACATTCCAAAGCCACTTTCACATGTTCACATCGCTTAGCAGCACAGATGGGTCCATCGTCCTCTCACTAAACACAGTACACACTCGCCGACCGCCCGCGGCAACCTTGCCCAAGTGACAGAAAGTCAGAAAGAGGCAGAGCATGCGCAAAGAGCGACCGCCGACTACCAGACAGCACACCGGAGCCCCAACCAACTGACCAAAACCAGCCCTCTCCCCACAGCGTCCTGCGCTTAAAAACGCCGAAAAGCGACCAAAGAGAGAAAACCGCGGCCACGTGATACAGAGTCGATTGCAGAGATCTTAAATGAATACAGACAAGCGACTGGAGCCAACGGCACCACGTACCAAATACTAAACACGATTTCAAATATGATAAACGAATCTTATTCGTTCATAATGTAACTTTATTATTATTATTATTATTATTACGAGGTGCATTCAAGTTTTAAGGCCTCCGATTTTTTTTTCTCCGGACTGGAAAGAGATATAAACATGCGCATTGTTTTAAAATGAGGCCGCGTTCATTGTCAATACGTCCCAGAGATTGCAGCACTGTACGGCAGATGGAATTTTACCGCCAGCGGCGAGAATGAGAACTGTTTTAAATACTTAAAATGGCGACGTTTTCCTTACTTGGGCAGCGTGCAGTCATTCGTTTTTTGAATTTGCGTGGTGTGAAACCAATTGAAATTCATCGACAGTTGAAGGAGACATGTGGTGATGGAGTTATGGATGTGTCGAAAGTGCGTTCGTGGGTGTGACAGTTTAATGAAGGCAGAACATCGTGTGACAACAAACCGAAACAACCTGGGGCTCGCACAAGCCGGTGTGACGACATGATCGAGAAAGTGGAGAGCATTATTTTGGGGGATCGCCGAATGACTGTTGAACAGATCGCCTCCAGAGTTGGCATTTCTGTGGGTTCTGTGCACACAATCCTGCATGACGACCTGAAAATGCGAAAAGTGTCATCCAGGTGGGTGCCACGAATGCTGACGGACGGCCATATGGCTACTCGTGTGGCATGTTGCCAAGCAATGTTGACGCGCAACAACAGCATGAATGGGACTTTCTTTTCGTCGGTTGTGACAATGGATGAGACGTGGATGCCATTTTTCAATCCAGAAGCAAAGCGCCAGTCAGCTCAATGGAAGCACTCAGATTCACCGCCACCAAAAAAATTTCGGGTATTCGCCAGTGCTGAAAAAATGATGGTGTCCATGTTCTGGGACAGCGAGGGCGTAATCCTAACCCATTGCGTTCCAAAGGGCACTATGGTAACAGGTGCATCCTACGAAAATGTTTTGAAGAACAAATTCCTTCCTGCACTGCAACAAAAACGTCCGGAAGGGCTGCGCGTGTGCTGTTTCACTAAGACAACGCACCCGCACATCGAGCTAACGTTACGCAACAGTTTCTTCGTGATAACAACTTTGAAGTGATTCCTCATGCTCCCTCCTCACCTGACCTGGCTCCTAGTGACTTTTGGCTTTTTCCAACAATGAAAGACACTCTCCGTGGCCGCACATTCACCAGCCGTGCTGCTATTGCCTCAGCGATTTTCCAGTGGTCAAAACAGACTCCTAAAGAAGCCTTCGCCGCTGCCATGGAATCATAGCGTCAGCGTTGTGAAAAATGTGTATGTCTGCAGGGCGATTACGTCGAGAAGTAACGCCAGTTTCATCGATTTCGGGTGAGTAGTTAATTAGAAAAAAAAGCTGAATCCTTAAAACTTGAATGCACCTCGTATTATTATTAACAGTGCTAGTTACTATTATTGTTATTATTACCTATTACAGTGCATGTTTTTGTAACACAATTGATGTTCGTTATTTACAGCTATACGTACTAGAAATAGTAAAATCCGTGATTATCAACAAATGCTTAAAGGAAGACGCGCACAGTAGCTTCTTGTAAGATGAACAATTGAAGGGATCGCCAGAGCCCGCTAAGAGCTACATTAGAATGTATAGTAAATTGTGGAACTACATTGGTCTCTCGTAAAATATTTATGATTACTTTCCTCTTAGGTCAAACTGATAAGGGGAGGCCACAATGTGTGGAACGCGGATTTACCTCAAACTACGTACACTCGTAGTACTCCATGAGGACAACAAAATGTGTAAGCAGTAGCGCGTACTTCTCAAGCGTTACTGAGAAAATCGCAAGATAATTTCGGTTGTCAAATATATACCTCTGCATGGTCATTTTTTCCAATGAAGTGGCGGCGCACGAGTGGCTGCCGGTACGGGAACTCAGCGTGTTTAGTCAAAGGGCTAGCTGCCCTCTGTACTAAAAAAAACTGTGTTAATGGATCAACAACGAACGGAAACGTGTGTCTTGCGACGTCCGCCTCGAGCAGTTACAACGAAGGTAAACGAATAAAGTGGTTTAAAAAAGAAAGAAAAGAGTGGTTAGCTTTCAAGCCCCGTAATCGTTGGGTCACCAGATCGAGTCCCGTTCGCCAGTTTTTTTTTTCATTTTCAAAATAGTCATTTTCTTTACTATTTATATTACAATTGATGTGATGGGAAAAATACGTGTAATAGGATGAACTTTTATTAAATTTACTATGTTATTTGACAGTCTACAGGTTTTTATTATCATAAATAATATAATTTACTATCGACTAGTAACTGACCAAACGCATAAAGTGATACTGAAAATATATGTTTGTCCGTGATTCGAGAAATCCCTCGTACCTGGAAGGAGTAGCGACTTGTTACCTCCAAATTTATGAGCGGCGCAGACGGCTTTCGAAATATGTACAATTTATCGTGGCTTTCGACGTTACAAGTTGCAGGATGGTATTTTTCGTAAAAACATGGAAGACATAAAGTTAAACGGCACCAGCTGCATTGAATGAATGCTATGTTTCCGTATACGCAAGGTGTTTTGAGGTTTCCGTGAGGGAACAAAACTCGTTAACATTTCCAAAGACCTCTCTTTCAGACGATAATTCGGAAGCAAACCACGCATAAAGCAGCATTTCCTTAAATATCGGCGCTACTAATTGTTCATGCAATATCGACTGTATTTTAGTAGTGTCTTCACGAGAAGCAATTTCTCGTTCTCTTTCGATTAAATACGAACAATTTTGAAGACACTGACAAGCATACATTTTCAGTGTCACTTTATGGATTTGGTCGTTTACTAGTCGATAGTAAATTATATTATTTGTAATAATAAAAATTTGTAGACTGCCAAATAACATTGTAAATTTAATAAAAGTTCATCCGATTACACGTATTTTTCCCATTACGTCAATTGTAATATAAATAGTAAAGAAAATGAGCGTTGAAAATAAAAATAAAATACTGACGAACGGGACTCGATCCAGCGACCCAATGGTTACGGGGCTTGAACGCTAACCAGTCGGCTGCCACCGGTTGATGATAAAAATGGCCACGCACAGGTATATATTGGACGACCGAAATTATCTTGCGTTTTTCTCAATAACGATTGAGAAGTACGCGCTACTGCTTACATATTTTGTTCTCGTCATGCAGTACTACGATTGTACGAAGTTTGCAGTAAATCCGCGTTCCAAACGTCGTGGCCTCCCCTTGTGAGTCCATCACACGATTGGATGATTAAGCAACGTTAACTGTATCCTTATGGGTTGGGTACTATGCATCACATAACCTTCGGTCTAGAGAATATGACCGAATATCATCTTGAAAGAGCCGTCTATCTGTGCCCCTCTTTCAAAAGCTGTAAAATTGCTGGAGAATATTTGCAAAACACCGGAATGCTATTGACTGATCTATATTTGTGCCAATAACAGAAAGCAGTTTGAGAGAATTTGTCACCTTTATCATCACACTCTTTTAGACATTTCAGTGTAGGTAGGCGAGTAAGTTCCCAGTGCCTATGGTAATAGATATTTCAGAACTAGGCCTTACACCACTGTAACTCGTGTATTACTAGCATGCAAGCAAACTCCAGCATTGTGTGGAGGATAGTCCTATACCAATCGTCAACGGCTCGTGGTCTCGCGGTAGCGTTCGCGATCGTGGAGTCCCGGGTTCAACTCCCGGCGGCGTAAGGGATTTTCACCTGCCTCAAGATAACTGGGGAATTGTAGTTTTACTCATCATTTCATCATCATTCACGAAAGTGGCAAAATTTTACTGAATAAAGGTTGGGAATTTATACGGGTGCTGATAACCGCGTAGTTGAGCGCCCCACAAACCAAACAGAATTCTGAAAAATATCTTTTTACTTGCGTTAAGCTATTGTTTTGAAAAAGATTAGGTTTACTAGGTATTGTTGGCAGTGTGAAGTGATTTCTTATCGTGAACTGATTCCAAAACTGCAAGCATAAATCTACAGACAAACTCAAACGCTACACTGACAAAGAAGTTTCAAATTAAACGTAAACTGGTGTCAGAAGTTCTAATATTACACTTGAAGGTTTGAAGGTAGCGGTTGTGAAGGCAATAGTTATCGTTATTTAGTATATAACATACAAGAGTGAGGGATTTTATCCGCATCTACGCGTTTCGGAAGCTAAATCCCTATCATCTGCCTCTCTGTGCTCAATCCATCATCTGAAAAAAAAAACAACAACAACAGCCATGAAATGAAGCCAAATAATCATATCGAAATCCTCGCTTACTTTAAAATCGGCAACACCTTTTGCTCCTTCATATTATCGCCCATTCATCAAAGTGCTGCTTTCATGCAGTGGTTCCACCGATCGCATCCGCTTCGCGTCACGCCAACTGTCTTCCCGTACACTGACTAGTTATGTAAACAAGTTAGAGAGGTATAGTTGCAAGAAACACACGCGGTGTATGATAAAATATACAAAACTGCTATGAAGAAACAACTTGGATCTTGAAGCCTTTGTCTTAGGAGTTTCTTTGTTTTGTATTGTGCAGGTCAAATTCTTTGTATCACCAACTGGGTTATTAGTCTTTAACGTTGATTGCAACTCATTAGCACCCTCTTTTTTCGTGCTAAAAACTACACGCATGCCTAGAAATGTTCCTTCTAATTCTAGAATAGAGCTTAGTTTGTACATTTCTCTTAGAATCTGTTTTTTTTTTGTCTACTTGCATAGTCAGGAGAACCTTTCACGGTTTGTCTGACTGCCATTATGTGCTAGCTCATTTAGCGTTACCCGGGGTGCACCACGTGGAGGCGAGCTAGCTTTACAGCTAGCTTTCAGATATTAGTTCACCGAGGAAATTAAAAAATGGCCTACCTCAAGGATCGGTGCTTGCACCACTCCTCTTCAATCTCTACATTGCAGACATACCGGAAACAAGGTCAAAGAAGTTTGGCTACGCCGATGACTGGGTCCTTGCAACGAGAAGTCAGTCATTTGAAGGGGCAGAGGAGACCCTAACAGCTGACTTGGAGAAGATGGGAGAATATATCCGAAAATGGCACCTGCAACCTAACGCCAACAAAACAGAAGTATCATGTTTTCACCTAAACAATAAAGCGGCTAAGAGGGAGCTCAGAATAAAATTCGAGACCACATGGCTTACCCACAATAAAACCCCAAAGTACCTAGGTGTGACCCTCGATAGAACACTCTCTTTCAAAGGTCACCTAATGAAATCAGCAGAGAAACTAAAAACAAGGAATAACATTATACAGAAGCTCTGTGGAACGACATGGGGAGCGGCAGCTACTACGTTACGGACATCAGCCTTAAGTCTCGTCTTCTCAGCTGCCGAATATTGTGCGCCGGTATGGCTAAACAGCTCCCACATCCATAGAATCGATGCACAGCTCAATAACACAATGAGAATGATCGCTGGTGTAATAAAGACTACACCCGTGGAATGGCTCCCAGTACTAAGCCACATACCACCCCCTAACCTACGCCGCACAAACGCTCTTATAAGAGAGTACAAAAAGATAATGAGCAATCGGAATCTACCCATCCATGAGAATTTTGAAGATGCCACCCAAAGCCGCCTCCGCTCCAGAAGGTCACCCATCAGAACCGCAATAGCCACATCTGCAACAGAGGAAGAATTCAACATAACCAGCGCCTGGCACCAAGAATGGTCCTTAAAGAACATCAGCAAACTTCCATGTATCTCCCAGAAGCCTCCAGGTTTTGACTTATCACGCAAAACCTGGGCAACTTTAAACAGAATTAGAACTAAACATGGCAGATGCGCCTATTCCCTCTACCAGTGGGGCATGACAGAATCGCCACTATGTCAATGTGGAGAAAATCAAACTATCCAGCACATAATAGAAGACTGCCCCAGGACAGCCTATGATGGGACTCCAGAAGATTTCCTGATGGCGACTCCAGAATCAATTGCATATATTAACTCATTAGATGTTTGTTTGTAATTACTTCCAAACTACTATAACTTTGTATAACTACTGTAACATGTGTATTATGTGTAATTTTGTATAATTTTGTATAATTCTGTATAACTATTGTAATAACTGTAAGAATATCTAATGCCAAATCATTACAATTTTGCATATTGATTGTAATAACAATTGTGTCTAAATGCCATACGCTAAATAAAAATCTTAGAATCTGTAAACACTGCGTTCTGCTAAGTTTTAGGCCTTGTACTTGATCTGGTTCCTTTATTGTGCATGTCGATGTGGACCACCCATCGACACTGCCTAAGGTCAGCCCCGGAACTTCAATGGTTTGAGGAGACCAAAATGTAGTTTCATTGTCAGGTTAGATGTTTTTCATAGTGTTCAGTTCAGCCCGTAGGTCAAGAGAAAATATATGTTGTGTGTCGTTGAAAAAATTAAAAAATTTACATTAATGTTGGTCTGTGGGCTCCAAGATTTCAAGTATAGCTCGGAAATTGTGGTAAGACCTAAAAACCTTTGTACCTCATTGGTTGCATAATGTGTTGCTACACGCCTTATGTTGTCCAAGACGGTCCAAATGTTCTACAGTACTTAGCCAGACTATGCATGAAGTAAACAAAAGCGCCTTCGTGACCGTCTTAACACTGAGAAACATAATACATGAAGCATTTATGCCACGGATTTTGTACACTGCACTTACGTGTGAAGTTCAAGATGATTTTATAATCTAGGGCAGCCACCGCTTAAGTAATAATATATAAGTAACAGACGTTTGTATGCACTTGTTAAGACTATTATAATATAAAACTGAGTGAAGAGTCCAATAGTCCACAGTATTTCTTTCTAATAGTTATAATTTCTATATACAAACACCAATTATACTGTATGAGATGGTCAATGAATTATGTACATGTGAAGGTTTATATATTCAGAAGATTCTAGAATTCTCAATTACAGTGAGAAAGGGCGACAACATTTATTAATTCAGCGGAATAACTTTCAATTGGTATTTCACAAACCTCCATGATTTTCTGGAAATAATGTGTTACAGGACATTGTCGTGATGTAGTGTTACGTTTCCTCGGGGTTCTGCCGTAAAATACAAAATAGAAAATCTGATTGGGTATTGAATTTTGATGGAATAAGTTACAGATAAGGCGGACTAAGGATTACTGATTGAGATAGTGCTGTAATTTGACCGTGAATGGCAGACCGGGACGGCAACACTACAAAAAGCGACTGTAAGGAAATAGCATCAGAAATAAGTTGAAATTTACCTTATAATTCTGTTAGAAACGTAGTACTTATTATAATATAGTCTTCGTGGCTGCGTATGGAATACTTCTTAATTTTCTTGTAGGATGTCCTTTTTCTCATTGTTTGCTGATCCTCTTGTTCTCCGTCTGATGAATATTTCTTTAAGTTGTCACTGTCAGGATTCATTTATAAATTTGGTGATAACCATTTCGAACCACTACTGAAATAACTTCGTTTCGTAATATTGTTTTAATTTCCACTTAAAAGCATATTTAACACAGCGCCGAAAAATACACGTCTTGAACGTATGAAGACAACTGAGTAATCAATTAGTTGTTAAAAACAAACACCTACGCAAAAGTAAAAAAAAAAAAAGGTCAAAATTATTTATAAAAGTCGGTCGCTGGCGCGGCGCTCTTCTGCATGCGCGATCGTAAATCATATCTTTGTATTGGCAGAGGCGCGGTAGTCAAAGTACCGTTACAATGCCTCCTCTACTGACACGCTCCTCAAGCGAGCGTGGCAGTATAGAAAATTTACATATATATGAGAAAACAAGAATATTACATATTACAAAAGATATTTCTGAGCACAATGCTCTTTGCATATCAGTCTTTGTATACAGCAGTCATTTTGGTATGCATCCTCATTAGGAGTCGTAACATTAATGTCTTTGAACTGCGGCGTATTATCATCGTTGCTTAGCACAGCGTTTGAATTCAGTTCACATTATTCGTGTTTACAATGGAATTAATTCGAACAATAAATGATTCTGTTATATTGCTCCAATGTCTTTAAACGTAGTATCGGCTTCTGAGTGTGTGTGTACTGCCTGGATGTCTTGCGTGTGACTTGAAGAAA
This sequence comes from Schistocerca cancellata, assembly GCF_023864275.1. Taxonomy (NCBI): domain Eukaryota; kingdom Metazoa; phylum Arthropoda; class Insecta; order Orthoptera; family Acrididae; genus Schistocerca; species Schistocerca cancellata. The sequence continues at coordinate 269,494,335 of NC_064634.1, forward strand.
ATCCAAAATTTTTTCATTGTGTCAACACGAAATTGTGATCTACAGCAGTCGAATTTTGGTGGCGTCCACCGGGGTATAAATGCTCAATGACGGCACATGAAACACCTCACTGCCTACGACAGGTGATGAGCTTGTCCTTTACAGCAACCTGAAGACCTGCCGGCTTCCACTACAGCATACACTTCAAGGAAGGCATATTGACACTACGTAAATATTTCTTGACCAGTGTTTCATCACGTTGGTTTCTTCTTTGCATTTTCAGTTCCATTTATATGAATCATGTGCTACATGCACAAGTCCTTTTCAGTTCATTAACATCTCCTTATAATACATTTCTTGATATAATAATTACTTGAATATACAAATATTTACAATTAATCATTACATGAGATATTTACATTGTTGTCATATAGTACATATACAGAATTAAATGAAAAATATAGTAATTTTGTTTTACGTTACATTCAATATCATTGTGCTGACATGTGAATTACATTACATTCAGATTGAAATATATATTTTATTTATTTTATTTGTTAGCTCATTATTTCTCCTTTCTTTTTTTCCTTTCCCTTTCGTTACACTTGCAACATTTTAAAATAGTTGCGGCAACTCGCTAGAACATTCAACTTAAAATTCATCTTGCGTCCTGGAATAAAATTTACACGTATTTCAAGTTTCAAGACAGCCCTCTGTAGGAGGATAGGTTCATGGGATGGTTGCTAACTACTTCATAAATACTAGTAAAGTCATCTCCTACAGCGGACTACACAAAATGAAATATGATAGACAAAATACATGTTTACTTAATATAATGTAAAATTTCCTATACCTAATACCGTTTCTGAGTGTGGTGTCCCCACTATTGCTGTTTCTAAGGGTGGTACCCTTCTATTACCGTTTATAAGAGTGGTGCCCCTCTAAATATCTAAGGATCCTACAAGTATGTACATCAGTGTGGCAAGTGTATATACACCTAGTTCAAGTCAATGATGTTCCTATAAAGTTTGTGTAGTTCATCTCCTTCCTTTCATGAGTATCAAGCAATATAAATAAATGTTTTACTTAATAAATAAAGAAATAAGTCTTCTTAGTTCTTGTCAGATAATTGCTGCTATGTTCCATGCTGTGTATCCACTCTGTACCCACCTTGTGGTACCTGTAAAATTCTATTCATAAATAAATATGTGTGTATGTCTCTCTTACTGTCAGATAATCACAAATTATATAATGTCAAATATTTCATCAACATGTATAAATTTTTCTAAGGGAGGAATGAGAGTGTGAGCCGCAACAGCCGACTGACGGTTTGTTTTCTCCTTATTCTCCTTTCTCTTTTAATGGTGCATTAGTTCAGTACAGTAGATGAGCTTTAATTATACCATTAGATGCCTGCTAAATATGTTCTCTTAAATAATTCTTCCAATTTGAAGTGTCAAGCCTACATAACTCCAAAAATTTCATTACAAGTTCCCATTAGATTAGTGTTAAAGTGTTATAGATTTAAATCTTCTGGTATATTTTCAACAGTGGCTGCTGTAAATAATTCTTTCTACATAAAACTATACTTTCACCTTTAGTTATAAGAATATTTCACATAAGTTATTATCTCAGGCATACCAATCTTTCAATAAATAATACTGCTTCCACTACTTTCATTCTGTATTCCATGAGTACATCTGATATAGCGTTCAAATCTAGTTTCTCTCCTCTCAACATATTCTCAATTGCTCAAAACATTCTCTCCGATCCATTATTCATTCTTCACAAAAGAATATATACTTATTCCTCAGCATTATATATATATACATATATATATATATATATATATATATATATATATATATATATATATATATATATATATATATATATAAATGCTCTTTTCTCATCTTATATTCCATTTACCTCTCTCCATATTACTATTTGTCCTCTTATGAAACTAAAATTACATTCACTCATCTCATTCAGTCACTCACATCACTCATATCAACATTACTATTACCACATGCCTCCTAAAGAAAATAATTCTGTTCAGTTCTCTGCGTCCTCTAATGTGTATATGCCTCAATAGCAACTGCTCTTATAACCAAATATCTAATTAGCTATTGGATGGTTCACATGTCTAATATATATATATATATATATATATATATATATATATATATATTTCTCTTTGCTTTCTAGACTTACTTGCATTCATTAGATTGTAAATATCTGTAAAACTTCAATGTAGGCTCATCATAACTGTATATGATATTAATTATCTTCTTCTCATTAGCTAACATTTTACTGTATGTATTTTTTCAAATTTCTGTATGGATGTAGATTAGATTAGATTAGATCCCCTATTCAGTCACTCATTGACCACGATGGCACCGAAACAGAGGACGACCGAAGAAAGGCAGAAATACTGAATTCAGTGTTCCGAAACTGTTTCACTGCGGAAAATCGTAACACGGTCCCTGACTTCAGCCGTCGCACGGACGCCAAAATGGAAAATATTGAAATAAACGATATCGGAATTGAAAAACAACTGCTATCACTTAGTAGCGGAAAAGCATCCGGACCAGACGAGATACCCTTAAGATTCTACAGTGATTATGCTAAAGAACTTGCCCCCTTTCTATCAGCAATTTATCGTAGATCGCTGGAAGAACGTAAAGTACCTAGCGACTGGAAGAAAGCGCAGGTCGTTCCCATTTTCAAGAAGGGTCATAAATCAGATGCGAATAATTATAGGCCTATTTCGCTTACGTCAATCTGTTGTAGAATAATGGAACATGTTTTGTGTTCTCGTATTATGACGTTCTTAGATAATACAAATCTCCTTCATCATAACCAACATGGATTCCGCAAACAGAGATCATGTGAAACTCAGCTCGCCCTATTTGCCCAAGAAATTCACAGTGCCGTAGACACTGGCGAGCAGATTGATGCCGTATTCCTGGACTTCAGGAAGGCATTTGATACGGTTCCGCACTTACGTTTAATGAAAAAAATACGAGCTTACGGAATATCGGACCAGGTTTGTGATTGGATTCAGGATTTCCTAGAAGAAAGAACACAACATGTCATTCTTAACGGTTCAAAATCTGCAGATGTAGAGGTAATTTCGGGAGTACCGCAAGGAAGCGTGATAGGACCTTTATTGTTTACAATATACATAAATGACTTAGTTGACAACATCGGTAGCTCCGTGAGGCTATTTGCAGATGACACGGTTGTCTACAAGAAAGTAGCAACATCAGAAGACTCGTACGTACTCCAGGAAGACCTGCAGAGGATTAATGCATGGTGCGACAGCTGGCAGCTTTCCCTAAACGTAGATAAATGTAATATAATGCGCATACATAGGGGCAGAAATCCATTCCAGTACGATTATGCCATAGGTGGTAAATCATTGGAAGCGGTAACGACCGTAAAATACTTAGGAGTTACTATCCGGAGCGATCTGAAGTGGAATGATCACATAAAACAAATAGTGGGAAAAGCAGGCGCCAGGTTGAGATTCATAGGAAGAATTCTAAGAAAATGTGACTCATCGACGAAAGAAGTAGCTTACAAAACGCTTGTTCGTCCGATTCTTGAGTATTGCTCATTAGTATGGGACCCTTACCAGGTTGGATTAATAGAAGAGATAGACATGATCCAGCGAAAAGCAGCGCGATTCGTCATGGGGACATTTAGTCAGCGCGAGAGCGTTACGGAGATGCTGAACAAGCTCCAGTGGTGGACACTTCAAGAAAGGCGTTACGCAATACGGAGAGGTTTATTATCGAAATTACGAGAGAGCACATTCCGGGAAGAGATGGGCAACATATTACTACCGCCCACATATATCTCGCGTAATGATCACAACGAAAAGATCCGAGAAATTAGAGCAAATACGGAGACTTACAAGCAGTCGTTCTTCCCACGCACAATTCGTGAATGGAACAGGGAAGGGGGGATCAGATAGTGGTACAATAAGTACCCTCCGCCACACACCGTAAGGTGGCTCGCGGAGTATAGATGTAGATGTAGATGTAGATTAATACTAGTCCCATGGATCATGAATACGATATTTCGTAATGATGTGGAATGAGTCAAATTTTCCAATACATGACATAATTAAGTTAATTTAACAACATAATTAAGTTAATATAACAACTTTTTTATTTTATTTTATTTTTTAATTTTTTTGTAATATTTTGTTTGTTTTTTCTTTTTTTCTTAATTTATATCTAAAAATTCCTCCATGGAGTAGAAGGGGTTGTCATTCAGAAATTCTTTTAATTTCTTCTTAAATACTTGTTGGTTATCTGTCAGACTTTTCATACTATTTGGTAAGTGACCAAAGACTTTAGTGGCAGTATAATTCACCCCTTTCTGTGCCAAAGTTAGATTTAATCTTGAATAGTGAAGTTCATCCTTTCTACTAGTATTGTAGTTATGCACACTGCTATTACTTTTGAATTGGGTTTGTTTGTTAATAACAAATTTCATAGGAGAGTATATATACTGAGAAACTACTGTGAATATCCCTAGATCCTTAAATAAATGTCTGCAGGATGATCTTGGGTGGACTCCAGCTATTATTCTGATTACACATTTTTGTGCAATAAATACTTCATTTCTCAGTGATGAATTACCCCAAAATATGATGCCATATGCAAGCAATGAGTGAAAATAGGCGTGGTTAGCTAATTTACTAAGATGTTTATCACCAGAATTAGCAATGACCCTTATTGCATAAGTAGCCAAACTCAAACGTTTCAGCAGATCATCAATGTGTTTCTTCCAATATAATCTCTCATCAATGGACACACCAAAAAATTTTGAATATTCTACCTTAGCTATATGCTTCTGATTAAGGTCTATATTTATTAATGGCGTCATACCATTTACTGTACAGAACTGTATGTACTGTGTCTTATCAACATTCAGTGAGAGTCCGTTTACATGGTACCAGTTAGTAATTTTCTGAAAGATAATATTGACAATTTCATGAGTTAATTACTGTTTTTCAGGCGTGATTACTATACTTGTATCATCAGCAAAGAGAACTAACTTTGCCTCTTCATCAATATAGAATGGCAAGTCATTAATATACAGGGTGAGTCACGTAACGTTACCACTGGATATACAGGGCTATTACAAATGATTGAAGCGATTTCATAAATTCACTGTAGCTCCATTCATTGACATATGGTCACGACACACTACAGATACGTAGAAAAACTCATAAAGTTTTGTTCGGCTGAAACCGCACTTCAGGTTTCTGCCGTCAGAGCGCTCGAGAGCGCAGTGAGACAAAATGGCGACAGGAGCCGAGAAAGCATATGTCGTGCTTGAAATGCACTCACATCAGTCAGTCATAACAGTGCAACAACACTTCAGGACAAAGTTCAACAAAGATCCACTAACTGCTAACTCCATTCGGCGGTGGTATGCGCAGTTTAAAGCTTCTGGATGCCTCTGTAAGGGGAAATCAACGGGTCGGCCTGCAGTGAGCGAAGAAACGGTTGAACGCGTGCGGGCAAGTTTCACGCGTAGCCCGCGGAAAATTGGCTCATGCCACAACTGGAGACCGACAGCGCTGACTTCATCTTTCAACAGGATGGTGCTCCACCGCACTTCCATCATGATGTTCGGCATTTCTTAAACAGGAGATTGGAAAACCGATGGATCGGTCGTGGTGGAGATCATGATCAGCAATTCATGTCATGGCCTCCACGCTCTCCCGACTTAATCCCATGCGATTTCTTTCTGTGGGGTTATGTGAAAGATTCAGTGTTTAAACCTCCTCTACTAAGAAACGTGCCAGAACTGCGAGCTCGCATCAACGATGCTTTCGAATTCATAGATGGGGACATGCTGCGCCGAGTGTGGGAGGAACTTGATTATCGGCTTGATGTCTGCCGAATCACTAAAGGGGCACATATCGAACATTCGTGAATGCCTAAAAAAACTTTTTGAGTTTTTGTATGTGTGTGCAAAGCGTTTTGAAAATATCTCAAATAATAAAGTTATTGTAGAGCTGTGAGATCGCTTCAATCATTTGTAATAACCCTGTATTTCGTAAACCACATCAAATACTGATGAACCGATTCCACAGACCGAACGTGAGGAGAGGGGCTAGTGTAACTGTTTAATACAAACCATACAAAAATGCATGGAAGTAGGTTTTTAACACAAACCTACGTTTTTTTAATGGAACCACGTTAGTTTTGTTTGCACATCTGAACATATAAACAAATACGTTGCATTGTAAAATGTTAATTACATCCGGAGATATTGTAACCTAAAGCTGACGATTGAAACCTCCGACGTTCAGTTGCATGTTGTAACAAACACGGGCCACGGTCGGCGAGCAGCATCTGCAGGAACATGTTTACGATGACGACCGTGTTTACGAGTGTGACTGTAGTGCACTGTTCTGGTTTGGTCTAGCTGTCGCAGTGTCCGCATGTAGCGCTTGCTGCTATTGTTATTCTGCATTCGTCTCCGCACGCAGACCAACTGTAGTACACCGTGTTACCAGAAGTCTGTGATAGTGTAGTGTTGTAGGAACTGTGACCATATTGTATTCGAACTCTGAAAAGGCGGAGATGATACTCATCTATGGCGAGTGTCGACGAAATGCAGCTGACGCCTGGAGGGTGTATGCAGAACGGTACCCGGACAGAGAGCATCCAACGTGCCGCACATTGCAAAACATCTACCGCCAACTGTATGCAACAGGTATGGTCGTAGCACGCAAACGGGTCCGTAACAGGCCCGTCACAGGAGAAACGGGTGCAGTTGGTGTGTTAGCTGCTGTTGCCATGAACCCACACATGAGTACACGGGACATTGCGAGAACCGTTGGACTGAGTCAAAGTAGTGTCATGCGCATACTGCATCGTCACCGCTTTCACCCGTTTCATGTGTCGCTACATCAGCAATTACGTGGTGATGACTTTAATCATCGAGTGCAATTCTGTCAATGGGCATTAACAGAGAACGCGTTGCAGTTCTACCTGTTAACCGATGAAGCGGGTTTCACAAACCACGGGGCAGTGAATCTACGGAACATGCATTACTGGTCTGTCGACAATTGTCGCTGGCTCAGACAGGTAGAACGGCAGCGACCGTGGACTGTAAATGTATGGTGCGGAATCATTTGCGACCACCTCATTGATCCTCACTACATTGCAGGGGCCCAAACAGCTGCAACATACATCGCGTTTCTACATAATGATCTGCCAACGTTGCTCGAAAATGTCCCACTGGAAACGCGTCGACGTATGTGGTATCAGCATGATGTTGCACCTGCACATTCCGCAATTAACACTAGGCTGACCCTTGACAGGATGTTCGACGGGCGTTTCATAGGACGTGGAGGACGCATAAATTGGCCTGCCCGTTCTCCTGATCTTACACCTCTGGACTTCTTTCTGTGGAGTTCGTTAAAGGGGAATGTGTACCGTGATGTGCCTACAACCCCAGAGGATGTGAAACAACGTATTGTGGCAGCCTGCGGCGACATTACACCAGATGTACTGCGGCGTGTACGACATTCATTACGCCAGAGATTGCAATTGTGTGCAACAAATGGTGGCCACCACATTGAACATCTATTGGCTTGACATGTCGGGACACACTCTATTCCACTCCGTAATTGAAAACGGAAACCACGTGTATACGTGAACCTCACCCCTCATGGTAATGTACATGTGCGTCAGTGAAGAAGACCAATAAAAAGGCGTTAGCATGTGGACGTGATGTGCTGTTCCAGTCTCTTCTCTACCTAAGGTCCATCACCGTTCCCTTTGGATCCCTACGTAATTCGGTGCTCTCCGATACACACGATCGAACAGCGGAGGAGTGGTACTCAAGCGTCAACTTTAGGATACAATATCTCCGGATGTAATTAACATTTTACAATGCAACAAACGGCACTGATTACGTATTTGTTTGTATGTTCAGAGCTGCTAACAAAACTAAAGGGGTTCCATTTAAAAAAACGTAGGTTTGTGTTAAAAAAACATACTTCCGTGCATTTTTGTATGGTTTGTATTAACCAATTACACTAGCTCCTCTCCTCACGTTCGGTCTGTGAAATCGATTCGTCAGTATTTGATGTGGTTTACGAAATACATCCAGCGGTAACGTTAGGTGACTCACCCCGTATACCTTGTAAACTGATTGTAGTGGAACCTCCTGCATAACATATTTTGCCACTGTGTGGAGCAAAATGTGCCCCATCTGTGCAAAGAATGATCCCCGGTCACATGTTATCTATTTCTATGCATGCAAAAGAACGAAGGGCAAAGTCACATCATTGTAGTCTAACCTGTGCGTTCTTGTGATGCACGTTGTGGACGTCGTAGGGATACCATGTAAAATGCGCCGCAGATTCTTTTGAACGGCTGACTAGGAGAAAGACAAAACACTGGTTGCAGAATTTGAGGCATACCATGCGAATGGGCCGCTTCCCTCTCCCTGCTGCACCACCTAATTCACCTGTTCGTTCACTTTTTTTAATCACTATCTTTATCTCATTTATTGATGTAGGGGCTCTTTGCAACCGTTTCTTTAGGCAAAATTCCTGCGATGCAGCGCTCCTATTGCTGCCGTTCTTGCAAAACAACTTTACCAGCGTTGCACAGTCTCTCTTCTCAATAGCCATTGCGTTTCGTACAGAAACTATCAAACTTGTTAATCCTTCACACCAATAGTCACTTCACAAAAGAAATCAACAAGCGTCGCTGAATAACAGTCAGCGTACTATCGTCAAAATAGAAAACATTTCACATTGAGACGGTTTACCGCACCATATTTTCGCCTGGCGGCAGAAAGTGGAATTATAATGTTTTTCATCGTTCTCTGTAAGTACACCAATTAGTGAACGTACCTACGATGTTTCAGCGTTCTAGGATTTATACAGCCCGCTCTGTTGCAAACAGAGCATCGTCAATATAGTTACAAGCATCCGGTACTACGGTCCTATGACACCCTTCCTAACCGAATCAAAGCTTGCATCCAGGCCAGAGGGCGTGAAACGTCATACTGATAAGTGAGTTCATACGGCCAAGCTCTTTGTAACCACTGAAAAAAATCACGTACTCTCTTAAAGTTTTATTTCGTTTCCTCACCCATTCAGAGTTCTTGTCTTCGTTTTCGCACAGAGTATATAAAAAAACTTGAGCTTATCCCGACATTCCTGACGTATAGAAAGCTGCAGGCTTCTGTATAGTGCATAACGGCCTGATAGGTTCTTGGACGCCTTTCGTATGAGGTCTATTCGAGTAATGAATTAATTCACGGAGGTGAAGACACTGGTTTTGCATTTATGGATTGGGTTTCATTGTCAGCCCAGATATGCTTATACCGATATCTGTGCTTACTTACGAATGCAAGGCGAGATAAAAGAAAAAAAAAAACAAATAAATGCGTAAATCCAACATTATTTGTCTTCCCGATCTCCTGTCTTTAATGTCATTTACACATGAGGTCTTGGCATGGTTGTTTAGCTGTAGACTACGAGTTAACACTGCAAGCAATTTAGAGGCAGGTGTTCACGATGCAACCAGCTCGAGAACCTTAATTTCTTAGAAAACAGCAACAGCTTTGAAACTGGAAGATCTAAGATTTGCCTTTGACGTGTGACTTGAAACAAAATATCTTCTGTCTCCTCGTTCTGCTGCTAATGAAGTGCACTTACGTTGCTTTCAGAGAAGACTCTTCAGAAGCGAGATAATTAATGAAGCAAAGAATTTGCGTTTGAACCATTTCTTAGCTAGTCGTCGGGTTACGGCTTCCTTAAAAACTAACTGACTAGATTACATCATCTTTACTGAAAAAAAAAGATAACCTTACCACGGGTGGAGGATCGTCATCATATTGAGTTTCTAGGAAACATCCTTTTGTAGGTCGGATACATGTTGTCCGATGTGTGAAATATCTATTAAAGAAGAATTTAAAGAACTTCTAAAATTAGCGGGAGTCGTGATCCATAGTGAACAGCTACGACAGATTTTTCTGGTAGTGTGAGTCTTTACACTGCTACGGAATTTTCAGTAATGTTGATGTACATTTAATATGGAGCAGATGATAATTTGATTTCTGAACTTCATAAACATCTTATTTTTATTTATTTTTTAATTTGCAACATCGTTTCTGTCTTTCTTCATTTTCCAAATGTCTATTGCAAGTTTTAATTTCATCCATAAACGTAAAAGCAACAATGTGGTCTTCATGTCATTTTTATGGCTTACTAGAAAACATGGCAGTGCTTTGCAGTTGCTAAATATATATGGCAACTCGACACACGTCTTAATTTCCTCTCCCGCCCGACCTACTCCCTGCCCATTTCCTCATCCCCCTCTTTTTGTATATCTCCTCTTCCTAACCCCTATCTCTGTCCATCAGCTCCTCATTCCTCAATCTCTGCCTTCCCCTCTACCCCTCTCTCCATCTCCTCTTCCTCCTCTCTCTGCCCTACTCGCTTTTCTTTCTTCCTCCTCCTTCCCACTCTATACATCCCTGTACTCTCCTACTCTATGTCCATATCCTCTCTCCCCATTCTACGACCTTCAGCCTTATTTGTTGTTACTACAAATTCAGATTCCTAGCAGTATTCTAATAATAACCCGATAAACCATAAATAGAACTTTCTTGTTTTCTGCAAAAAACCGACTACGAGAAAGAAAAATGAGTACTTTGTTGCACTTACAATTTCTTGCTTAATATATTTGTGAAACAAGTGCGAGAAAGATAACAGAACGACCAATTGTCACAGCACTGTAATTTCTTTCACGCAGTCGCTTCTAACAGAAAATCTGTACATTTCCTTTTAAAAGGCTGTTTAGCTGATGTTCATTTGATAAGTAAGTAGAGTATCGCGTAGAAGTGTGAACTAAATCATTGAACGGAGACTTCTTTTTACCTTCTGGTCGAATATTTGAAAGAGTAGGAAAGAAACTTCCGATTCGTCCTGTGGAATCGATTCGTCAGTATTTGATGTGGTTTACGAAATATATCCAGCGGTAATGTTAGGTGACTCACCCTGTAAGAGAAAAGTATGAGACTGACTTTTTATCTATCAAAATTTTTAGTTCTTTCAAGCAACAATATGTTCCCTTCGAAGTAATTCTCTTTGGCAGCTATACTTTTGAGGACAAACATTCCGTGTTGGTAGTGGCCACCTGACATGGGGAGTTGTAATGATGCAGCATCCACTTGTCTACAAGTCTAACTCGATTCGCCCTTTTTCTGAGCTTTTCAACGACACCTTAGCACAACACTTTGTTGACAATTTGTCGTGGAGAAACAATCGCACAAGAGCACGCACACATTAGACGTTTTCGTCGATTTTTTAAGATGATCTGACTGAGCGAGGTTTACATTCAACGTGTCCTCGACCTTCCAAATCTGATTTCTGCCAGCGAAAGACGTGTCCTCTTGGTAAGAAATATTCTCCATAGGCGTGTTTCACTTTTTCAAAGGTCCTACTCGTGGATTCCCCACGTTAACACGAAACTGCATGGCATAACGTTACTCTAAATTCCACTCCTCCAATATGGTCACAAGCTACAAAAACACAACTTCACTGATGGCACCCATAAAAATCACGTGACGGCTGTACGGAGCAAAAAGTCGGTCTGAGCATCTGGAAGAGGTGAGCAGACCGGTCGACACAAAAAAAAAAAGATGGTATTGCCACATCGCTCGTGGTGTAGTCAGTCTCGTTACTTTTCTCACACACCTCGTATGTTACTGTCTGCTGTGGTTTCACAGGGCGGCCGGAGTGGCCGTGCGGTTCTAGGCGCTACAGTCTGCAACCGCGTAACCGCTACGGTCGTAGGTTCGAATCCTGCCTCGGGCATGGCTGTGTGTGATATCCTTAGGTTAGTTAGGTCTAAGTAGTTTTAAGTTCTAGGGGACTGATGACCTCAGAAGTTCAGTCCCATAGTGCTCAGAGCTTTTTTTTTTTTTTTGTTTCGCATGCTCTTTCATTCTCGGTCCGTTTTCCTTCGAGGAGAAGACACTCGACTAGCCTGTTAGACGTACAGCGACTTTTGCTCGTTGTAAGGACCTCCTTGCGCAACACATGATTCCAGCTTTGCAAGAACGGCACTGCGTCCATACCACTATTTTCATGCGAGGTGGGGTGACTCCATATGTCGCTTGCCAGGGAAAGAACACTTTCAGTTTAAGTATAAACACCCGGTATTCTCCCTTTGTGGCAAGCTGTCTCACATTTGTATCTGGTCTTTGATATTATGATATTGACGCTAGGACAGAATTGACGTGCGAGCTGGTCCCAAAGACATTCTATCAGGTGCAGACCTGGAGCTCTTACTGGACACTGTGTGAGGGTGCTGGTGTGTAGTATCTGTAAGTGGTTGTTCTTTTGAGGGCGACAATGCCCAGTGGCGCAGAGAGTCGCAAGCATAGGCAGTTGTTGAGAGGCTGTGGAAGGTGTAGGCTGCGTGAGCCAAAGGCGGTTGCGTAGCGAAGGATTTATCTTTATGTTTAATAGTAGTGGCGCACAGTTTGAATAACTGTGGGTTTATGTTTGTGCAGCGTGATAAAGGAAATAAATTAGATTTTTCCAGTTCTTAATGCGTCTCATCAGTCAGTACCACACCATTGCATTTGACAATGAACGAAGTCTCGATATACACGGTCAACTACAACAAGAGGATTGTAACATAATAATCATTTATTAATCCATATAATCTCCAAGAAGACGGGAGCTTATAACTGGAATACCTCATCATGAAGACAGTTCATAGAGAACAGAGCCACGTGTCTTTTGAAAAATGGCAATAAGATACTGTTGCCTGAGAGATAACCCGTTAGGACGATGGAACTCCGTGATGCACCACTGTGCAGAGGTCGCTCAATCAACGACGACCTGAGTCATACAACTTGTGTTTTCGCACCACGACGGAATGTGTAGCACTGGTGTGCCTTCCCAAAACACTGGAGCCCGTTGACAGTGATCATTGTGTTGCGAATCTGAAATTCGCAGCACACTCTTCTCCGCGCCCACCCAACCAGCCACGTCAACACTGCTCTCATGCTCCCAGTTTGGGCAGAGGGAGTGGTTGGCGGCATTTACTGTTTCTATAGTGCCATCAGAATATAGTTGGTATGGTACAGTACAGTGGAAGTCTGGGATCTGCACTGTTTGCAACTGTCAAAATCTCTTGGAGAACAGCCATAAGGCTGCAGTGGACCAGTGTAGAATCCTAAGGTGCGCTGCAGGTAGTCAGGCCTAGGGTGGTGGCCGAGGTTGTCAGCTGAAGCAGGCTGGGCATCGAGTCAGCTAGACTGGAAGTTGTGATGTCTACTGCTGTAGCCTCCCCCATAAACCACGAAAACTAGTAGCTGACAATTGACAGGACTGCACAGCCTTTGGTACGGAGTGCAGCCTGCACTTGTTTTGAGAGTGTGTGGCGGGCCCAAGTTGTGGCTCCTCGTTGCTGTTGGAGCAGATTGTAATTGGATGGTGGCCAGCAAGTGAAACGGAAGTTCAGATGGAACGTGTTGTGCAAGGACCCAAGGTACCTGCGCAGTCAATGCAGAGTGTGGCCAAGCAGCTATGGATATGTCCTGTCCGGAGGGTGTGTGTGTCTCTACCCTACGGCCAGAGAAGAGGACAACCACTATTATATTGTCGTAGTATAGTGAACTTTACGAGTGCGCTTTTGTGATGAGCAGCTGACAGTTGACACTGAGATAACTGTGTGTTGGATACTGGTACAGTGAAGATATCCAGTGGCTGGTGTATGTGTTTACAATAGCAGGTGTTCGCAACAAGTTTCGATATTACGTTATGTGCCCTTGGGGTGCTATAGTGTGTTTTTTAGTACTGTGTGTTATCTTCAAGCTGAGGCCGTATCCTACACTTGTAAAAGAGAGAGATCTGTATTCTGTTTGTAGTAATGTTGACGATGTTTCCAATAGTTCTACAAAGATGTACGTCTTCTGAATTTTGTGTCGCTATTGCCGTCAATAGCCTAGGCAACAATGACCAGGTAACAATGTATGAGTATGTGGTAATTTATTTGGTTCCGTAAGTTTTATTGTGTTAACTTTAAATACTAGGCTGTACGGACTCAGTGGCCTGCCGTTATTCGATATGCCATCGTTGGGAACCCGAGCGCTATTTGCGATTTATTTCTTACACAAATTTCACATATATTTTATATGTGTGTTTTAGAATCTAGATGAAGCGAGCAACGGTTTGTGATGTACAGCGAGCTCAGGTCAGTTACCGTACATTGGCTAATCCACATTTTTCATCCCCTTTCTTTGTTTTGGACTTGTCCTTGGTCTCTCTAATGAATAACTGCTTGCGCGTTTTGGTTTTATAATGCTCTCTTTTCTTATTATAAAGTCTATTAATCTCCCTATTTTGTAAGTCTTTCTTAATGTTCCAAGTCTTATTCCTGTTGTTCTTTTTGTTTGTGTTGACTTTGGCCTGTGAGGAAATGAATATTGGGCACCTTTGTTTTGATATATTTGGGCTGTACGGAAAATAAATATTTTGGAAACGATTATCTTCTTCATTTTCAGCACCTTACCACTCTCAGATCCAAGCTATTTGCCATTTCAGTTTCGTCATTATATGACTTCCGTTTTTCATACGCACTAACTCTGGGTAGATTAATTGCCTAGCCTTCTGTTAATTTCATTGTGTTTGTGTGACGATACCTATTTCGTTAATGCATGCATTTACAAAATGAACCCAGGGCTGCATAGCCCACAGACCAAACACCACCACATACAAATCGTGCACTATTCCTTTCGTCAGTAGGTCATGTTCCTCGGTCATGGCATTTCTTGTAATGCAGCCGTTCGCGTTGTGGTGTTAATAGCAGTCTACGCATGGGATGGCATTTTCTTAGTCCGGTGCTGCCATGTGACACAAAATATTGCAGGGGTCCACTGCTTGCTCTCGGATGGCACATGCAGATGCGACATGATCGGAATATGCTTGGTTCACAATACGGCGGTCCTCCCTCCTGGCGGTCACATCCTAATACGCCACAGATCTGGATACTGCATGATTCTTCCAGCCAGCCAAGTTACGAACCGAACTGAGGCCCAATGTTTCTGAAAAGGAAAGTCCACAACAACGGTAAATTACCAATTATGGACTATTAACGTGAAAAAATTCCAAAAACTTATCGTTATTTAATGGGTACTGGCAATATAGGTGTTCTGACGAGACAGGGTCAAACGGATCAAGGAACACTGTAAAGAGGAAGGTGTAATTACTAAAACTGTAGTTAAAAGTTAAATCGAGGGGGCAGCACATGTTGGAAAGGCATGGTCAGTAGATGGACTGAGGAATTTCTGTGCTGGATTCTAGGAGAAACAGAACAAATAGGATTTAGTGCACAGAGTATTAGAAAGTGGACTTGTGACACTAGAAAGTATGCTGGGAAGATTGTTGCCATATAGCTTATAACTACCCTACACAACAGTATTACAGATAATGATCGATAAAAATTGTAGCAAGTAACTTGACTGACTTAACACTGTTTTACAACATTAAAAGCGTTTTACATTTAAGAGCCAAAGAAACTGGTACAACTGCTTCATATAGTGTAGGGCCCCCCCGAGCACGCAGAAGTGCCGAAACAGACCCCACTGAAGTAGTGCTGGAGGGCACTGACACCATGAATCCTCCAGGGCTGTCCATAAATCCGTAAGAGTACGAGTGGGTGGAGATCTCTTCTTCTGAACAGCACATTGCATGGCATTCCAGATATGCTAAATAATGTCCATGGGTGGGGAGTTCGGTGACCAGCGGAAGTATTTAAACTCAGAAGAGTGTTCCTGGAGTCAATCTGGACGTGTGGGGTGTCGCCTTGTCATGATGGCATTGCCCGAGTTCGTCGGAATGCACAATGAACATGAATGGACGCAGGCGATCAGACAGAATGTTTACTTACGTGTCACCTGCCAGAGTAGTATCTAGACTTATCAGCCGTCCCATATCATTCCAACTGCACACGCCCCACATCATTACAGAGCCTCCACCAGCTTGAACACTCCCCTGATGACATGCAGGGTCCATGGATTCATGAGGTTCTGTCCATACCCGTACACGTCCATCTCCTCCATACAATTTGAAACGAGACTCATCCGACCAGGAAACATGTTTCAAGTCATCAATAGTCCAACGTCGGTGTTGATGGGCCCAGGAGAGACGTAAAGCTTTGTGTCGTGCATTCCACAAAGGTACAAGAGTGGGGCTTCGGCTCCTAAAGTCGATATCGATTGTGTTTCGTTGAATGGTTCGCGCACTGACACTTGTTGATCGCTGAGTACTGAAATCTGCAGCAATTTGGGGAAGAATTGCACTTCTGTCACGTCGAACGATTCTCTTCAGACATCGTTGGTCCAGTTCTTGCAGGATCTTTTTCCGGTCGCAGCGATGTCGGAGATTTGATGTTTTACCAGATTCCTGATATTCTAGGTACACTCGTAAAATGGTCGTACGGGGAAATCCCCACTTCCTCGCTACCTTGGAGATGCTGTGTCCCATCGTTCATGCGCCGACTATAACGCCACGTTCAGTCACTTAAATCTTGACAACCTAACAACAGGACCAAACACTTGTTATCTTACATAGGCGTTGCCGACCACAGCGCCGTATTCTGCCTGTTTACATACCTCTGCATTTGAATACGCATCCCTACACCAGTTTCGTTGGCTCTTCAGTGTATACAAAGTAAATCACTAGCTATATTTTGTTTGGCTGCAGTACTCCAGCGGCTGGGATCACTTTTCCCTACTTTCTAATATGACGATAGCAGCTTTTCAAGTGATTATGACTGAAACAATTTTCCATTTTTCCTTGGCGATTTATTGTATTGACTTCTATTCAGAAACATGTAGGAACAATTATTTAATCACAGACAGACTAATCACAAAAAAAAAATCTTCATTCTCAAAAATTTTTCACTGGAAGCCGTCAACAGTCTCTGACCCCTCTAACCACAGAAAGCCAACTTCACGTACGACAGATAACTGCCTCTATCGAGTGCTGATAGCGCTGTCTCATACCTGTACACGGTGTCTCAGTGCCCCTCAGAGTGATCACTCGACATCTGCCGCACTGTGCGCCCATTATACGCTCTACTGGGCGTGATAACACCACTAAACCACGAACAACACTAATGCACTCCGGTGGCCGCTGTACCTGCCATATTGAGTTACAAATACCCAAGATGATACCTACTACTAAGATCTACATTGACAAGTGATAATGTGTGCTGGGTGCTTCATTCTCTTAATCAGGCAGTGTATGCGTATTTACGTCATATGTTATTTATGACAGCTACATCCATAAATTACCTGGACATAGTCTTTTTGTAACGGTTTCCTCTCGCAAATAATATGAAGTTTTGTAATTTGTTTATTGATGTAGCCTTGTTTTTGACACGGAACTCATTAATGCGACTTGCAGCATTCTAGAAAGTGTACTGGGCGCTGAGTAGCGAGCAGCTTAAACACCAACAGACTCTGTTGTCAGATATCTGGATTAAACGTATAATACAAAGTATTTTATTCTGTCGAATCAGTGGGTGACTGTAAAATATTTTGCATGTGATCATCATTATCAGATTGATCGATCGATGGCTCTCTGTTTAAAATGGTTCAAATGGCTCTGAGCACTATGGAACTTAACATCTAAGGTCATCAGTCCCCTAGAACTTAGAACTACTTAAACCTAACAAACCTAACTAACCTAAGGACATCACACACATCCATGCCCGAAACAGGACTCGAACCTGCGACCGTAGCAGTCGCGCGGTTCCGGACTGTAGCGCCTAAACCGCGTGGCCACCGCGGTCGGCGCTCTGTTTATCAATCGTCCCATACGTGGTCGTATTTGCGGAATTCGTGATTTCTGTAAAGGAGTGTGATTTATCACCGCATTTATTCGTTACTACTATTTATTATTCCTTTTTATAATGAGGAGAACATTGATATGTTTTTTTGGAAGAATATGAACACTGCAGGAAGCATCATAGTGATACCATTTACGTTGAGTGTAATTAAAAATAAATATTACCATAAACTACGTAAATTAAAAATAATTGAATGAAACGAACTATTGTATTAATACAAATTTAGTGGACCTCTTATCAAAATAGGGAGAATATTTATTTCCATTTGAAATTGAAAAATTTATCTACAGTGTAACTTTATCTTTGAAGTCGTGATCGCACCGAAATGGCGTGCAAGTACGGTTAGTTATCTGTCGTACATGAAGTTGGTTTTCTATGGCTCGAGTAATCAGAGACATTTAATTCAGACTGTTCAGGGTTGTCATCAATAGTTTATGAAAATGAAAGTTTTTGTGATTATTGTGTTTGTGAAGAAATAATTTTTCTGACCTGTTTCTGAATGTAAGTCAACACAGTAAATTGTCAACGAAAAATTTGCTTTAGTCGTAATTAATTGAAAATCCCGAATCGTCTTATTAGAAAGTTAGGATTCGTCATTTCATCCTCAGAGGTACTACAGCTAAACAACAGATAAGTATTTATTTATTTTACGTATAAATGCCACTCAATGACCTAGTTTTAAGTTGCAAATAGTGTCACTTCACTAAAGTTTCATGCTATAAATTTTGTCGTTTATTGTCTGTATTACCATTGTGTGGGATAGTTACAGGCTATATGGAAACAATTTGCTCCGCATAGTTTGTAGAGTAACGTGCTCACCTTCTATTACTCCGTGCACTAAATTCTTTTTGTTCTGTTTTTCCTGGAATCCAGCACAGAAATTCCTCGGTCCGTCTACTGTCTACGCAGTTGCAACATGTTTTGCACCTTTCTATTTAACTTTTAAATTGAGTAATAATCATTGCACCTTCCTATGTACAGTGCTCCCTTATCCATTTGACCCTGTCCCGCAAAAAATATCCAATACCTATTGATATGTCCGGCTTAAGCTGCAGGACAGGACAGAGAATAAATTGTGGAAAGGGGCCAAAAGAAGGGGCTGTCAGTTACACTCGAACATACAACTTTATTATTTGATCAAACATTACAAGAGCCCAACAAATTTTTTTAAACACACAGCTTCAATCTTTGGGACTTAATTACCGGCTGATAGCCTCTTCAGTTTAAAGACAGCTGAAGGCCAATAATTTAAAACGCAAGCATAATCATAAATTTAAAGGGCAAGCACAGTTCTTTAGTTAGGCTGAAGTAAATAAGGTAAATTCAAATCGGCTGAAGGCCGAAGACTTAAAAATTTTTTTTTTTAATGCCAAAGGGCTTACGTGAAACAGTACCTTAAACTAGGCTGAATGACTTAAGAGTAAAACAACTCTAATTTAAAACACAAAACCGGCTAGAAGCCATACAAGTACCAACAACAAGAACAAATAATAAATAATGCAGTACACACAAGGGCGCCGAGATGTTCGAGGATCGGCCTGTAATTCAAACACTAACGCTTGCTTAGGTGAGACAGGCAGTCGGGCCAACCATTCACGATCCGATGACAACCCAACCGACCGACAGTCAGCGGACCCACCGACAAGGTAACTACCACTACACCCGACCAGGGCACAAGAGTGAGTTCAGTGGAACAACGTAGAAGATATTGGCGCCCACAACCAACCATACACGGAGGTGTCAAACTACACAACGTGCAGGACAGCAACAACACGATGAGGAAACTACACCGACTGAAATTTACGTCAGCGGCCAGGGCAGGTAACCGGAACGTTAACGGCCACAAGGCAGAAGATTCCGCTGGTGCACTTCTATTCAAATAACCAAATACAGTGAAACTCCATCAGAGGATGGCTAGAATTTTCCAAATTGAAAACCACGTTGTTGCTCGCCTTAATATCCCAACAGCCGACAACGAACTCCAAACGACACAGTGTGAACAGTCTTGACTTGCTGGTAGGTTAAATCGAAACCCAACTTTCGTGTCCAGGGTCGGTGAGCCACGGATCTCTTTGCAGTGGGAACAGCGCCACACGCTCAGACACCGCGTAGAGACCGCCAGCGGGCCACGGCCAAACTACGCGCCACCGAGAATTCCTCACTGCTCCACGCCAACCGACTGTCTCCTCAGAGCCAGTCCGCCTACAACATTTAAAATTACTTGTCAATCAAAAGCGCACAAACTACACACAGTTTCACGAACACTTACACTAAGAACCAAACAATGCTAACGGCAGGGACTGTACAAAAACAGGGACGAATCACTAGTCGGCACACACAGCCAAGCCATAAGCGATCGCCGGCCAAATACACGTCGTCCGGGAAGACGACCGACTGACGACCAACCACAATCGTCGCCACTCCAATTAATGTGTGTCGGCAACCGTCGGGCGAGTCATGGCGGTCCGGACCTCGCTGCTGCCGCGCCCCGACTGAACATGTGCTGCGTGCCAACTCAAACTGTGCCAGGTCCGAACTAACTGCTGGCACGTTCCAACTGACTGGTCGACACACGACGATCCGGGAAGTCATAGCAGTCCAGCAAAGATAATACAGCAGGACTTATATCGATAAGCGCTGCTGCTGCCGTTCACAGGCAGGCAAACCAGCAACTCACTGACACAAGTAAATGAAACTAACATAACTAGGTGGCAGTACGGCAAAAACAGGATGTTAAATAGGAGATGGCACGAACACGAGCCACGCACCGCTCACCTATATTGCCAGTGCCCATCAAACAAACATAACATTTTGGAAGTTTTTCACATTAATTGTCCACGTCTTTGTGTTACAGTCCAGAACTGGTAATTCACCATTATTGGAGACTTTCCTTTTCAGAAACATCAGAAACATTATTTGGAAACCCCTATTTAGTTTAGTAAAAACACTCCAGGCCATTTTTGATCTTCTGTACATCTGTTTAGTAATCCATGCATCAAGCGTCAGGAAAACTTATCACCTCATTCTCGTGCTATGGAATCTCCTTGCCTATAACTAGTTCATTCTGAATTTCTCTCCTCTTGAAGTCTATTGCGGACGTGTACACCTTCAGCATAATTACACAAACTGAATCAGGTCCTCGTTGTCAAGAATGTTGAATGCAGAACGTACTGAAACTGAGTCACCAAAAGCTTTGAGTTTCTTTGAAATTGTACTAATTTCCCCATGCTATGCTTTCGTTAACGACGTGTGTGTAAGCAATTCACTTGCAGGTCTCTGGTCCTCCATTGGTACACTTAAGTGAGGGCTCACTGCCCTTCTCTTACTTCCACTCCACGATGATGAGAAGGAATACAGCCTCTGGCTGGTCGAGACAAGCGTCTACTTGCTGCAGTGTCTTCAGGCTACTTGAGGCATCCGTTGTCAACGGATGATCAGCAGTACCCTGCAAGGACAAAGGACCTCGAAAGTCCTGTTCCGCATACACAACGTTTAAAATATTACCCGACAGGGAGCGGATTATATTGGACTAACTGACCTTTCCGGTCTGCAAAATGCCGCTAGATGACCCTCGGAGTGGCAAATGAGTTACAGAACTCGGCATTTTAAATAGACCATTCTGACATATCCACTCCTAAAGATACCTTGTCCTTCGCCTGTTGAAAATCTAATGTTCTCTGTGCAGTTGATGATAATTTTTGTGAAGATCAACAATGTAGGAAAACCAGATAAAGCCTAGCATATTATAATTTCTCACCCATAGCTGGAATGTCGTCTTTGTCTTGTAACCAGGACATCTTTGGTCCCGAGTTAGAACTCAGGCATTGTTTCAAATTTGGATAAAGTTTATCAGCAATGGCAACTGAAGACTTAATGTATAAGGAGCCACCCTCGTTATGCAAACTGCCTTGTCAGAATGGGCGGAGAA
Source organism: Schistocerca cancellata (assembly GCF_023864275.1). Classification (NCBI taxonomy): domain Eukaryota; kingdom Metazoa; phylum Arthropoda; class Insecta; order Orthoptera; family Acrididae; genus Schistocerca; species Schistocerca cancellata. The sequence goes on from NC_064634.1 coordinate 269,516,169, forward strand.
GCAGATAGATACAGAGAACCTTTGGCCTAGGTTGGGAAAATGCCACTAGAAGGCGGAATATTCAGTAATTGTGAACGACTTGGGTATGCAGAAGGCAATGGAAATCAAAGCATTAAAGACAGATAATCTGTTTCAATAGGACATTTGTCCTTTAACTGAAAAAAGTGTCGTGACGATCTGTCCATCGGTATCAGATTATGGATATAATACGTTAATAATGATATTTTTGGGTGAGCTATACGTGGTGCTTTCATTTTGTTTCCCTGGCAAGCACCGAGAGTACACCATTTGCGAATCTGCCACCTTCGAAATGATGCGCAAGCGAGAAAGGAGTAATGTAAGAAGGATATGGGCAGACATTTTGGATACGTGAAGGGGCCCAGGACAGTGGAGAGTGTTGCTTGTGAGTGGCGGCTCGTTTTCTGATGGGAAGCTGCATGCAAAGTCGTCTTGTCTTTCGTGCCATCTTCATTGCTATTGCAGAAAATCCAGTGTGGTGGGACTAGGTTTTTATTCCGCCACGAAAGTACTTCATCGAGACGTAGATACTTCGAGGTTGTGCCATAGTTATTACCATCAGGTAGAGGAAGTTAATGGTGAGCTCCTGTCACGTGTACAGCGAAATAGCTGAGTTACGCAAGAGGCGAGTGAATTTACTAGTCTTCGCGAGAGTTTGGTTGTCCGATCATTTACGTGTTCCTTTTATTCAAACTTAGCGGAGAAACCTGGCGTTGCCCAGATATTCATGGTTGTCCGGCAAACCCTCTACCACGCAGAGTTTGGCCTTGTGCTTAATATTTAAAACGTCATATCTCCTGAACTATGTGACGTACGATGGTATAATTTTGCATTTGCGTTCAGTGGTTTGTAACCAAACCCACAGACTGCAACGTCTGGGCGATTCGCATAAAACATTACTGTAATCCAACCGTTTGAAATTTTTCATAGTAGGCAAAATATTTATGTTTAACCACGAAATCGCACTTATTATCTAATATGAAAGCTTTGTTTGCACTTAAAATGTTTGACACGTGCAGAATAGTATTTTACACCACTGGAGAAGACTTGATTCGCAGACTTACGACGTTCAGATAATTTCTGGCACTGGCACCATTTCACGGCTACTGTGCTTCTAGCGGGCTCACCCCAACATCTGCGGCTATAACAGCAAGAAACGGCTCCCTTCTGCCAGTGAAACCGAAAGCTTTTACCGCTCACTTGAGCATCGGAATTTATTCTGTTCATTTCCTACTGACTGAGAGGAACTTTAAAGATCTGTGACCATGTGCAACGCCACTGAACGTCCATTTAACTTTAAGGTTGCTAAGTTATTACGTACCGCTTAATAAAGCGATATGTGGATAACGGAACTAGATTTAACTTATTTCGTTGCACATCGAAAGGAAAAACTCTGTACAATCACTACACTTCCTACCTTACAGTTTCATCTGCACCGCAGCGTTCGGTTGTAGATTGGTTCTTATCTTACCATACGAGAGTCCCCCCTCTAAGAAATATTATTTCTACCAAGATGTGCGGTCGCCAGCTCTGGAGGAGGAATTTAACTTAGCTGTTTCTGAAATTACTTTACTCCAGTATATAGTGAATTTCACTATAATGAAATTGATTAGAATTTTCTTACTTGATATTCTGTGAGATTACGACATAACACATTGGCTACCAACTTTAAATATGACTATTATTAAGAATTTGGGTGCATGCAAAATGTGAAGAACCCAAAAAAGAAATAATTGTTGGAAGGACTGACTGAGAATGTAGAGCAGCAAAGTCAAAACAATCTTCGGTAAAATTAAAAGCAATAGTGGTAACACCAAGAGTGCAATGAGAATGCAGAGGCGAGAGCAGATAAAATACATTGAAGACCTCTGTGAGTGGACGACTTATCCGATGACGTGATAGCAGAAGAAATGTAAGTCAATATTGAAGAGATACGGGATCCAGTTTTACCATCTGAATGTATAAGAGCTTTGGAAGACTTATGATCGAATGAGGCAGAACGATAAATTCCGTCAGAATTTCTAAGAACACTGAGTAAACTTGCAACAAAGTGACTATTCACTTTCGCGTGTAGAATGAATCCAGGGATATACCATCTGACTTTCGGAAAAACATTATCCACACAATTCCGTAAACAGCAATAGCTGACAATGGCGAGAATTATGGCACAATCAGCCTAACAGTCCAAGCATCCACATTACTAACAAGAAGAATGTACGTAAGAATTAAAAAGAAAATTGAGAATGTGTTAGATGACGATCAGTTTGGGATTAGGAAAGGTAAGGACACCAGAGAGGCAGTTCTGAATTGCGGCTGTAATGGAAGCAGGACTACAGAAAAATAAAGACACGTTCACAGGATTTGCTGAACTGGAAACAGTGGTCGACAACGTGTAATGGTGCAAGATGTTCGGAATTCAGAGAATAGTAGCGGTAACCTACAAGGAACGACTGGTAACATACCATATGTACAAGAGCCAAGGGGAATAATAAGAGTGGAAGACCAAGAACGAAGTGCTCAAATTAAAAAGATTGTAACCCAGGGCCGTAGCCTTTCGCCCCTAGTGTTCATCCTGTACATCTAAGGACCAATGACGAAAATGAAAGAAAGGTGCAAGAGTGGAATTAAAATTCACGGTGAAACGATATGAGTGATGAGATACGATGATAACATTGGTGTTTTCAGTGAAAGTGAAGAAGGATGACAGGATGTCCTGAATGGAATGAACTGCCTAATAAGTACAGACTATGGATTCAGAGTAAATCGAAGAAAGACGGAAGTAATGAGAAGTAGCAGAAATGAGATGGTCACAAAGTAGATGAAGGTAACGAATTCTGCTACTAGGTACCAAAATAACCCTTGATTGACGGAGCAAGGAGGACATCAAAAGCAGCGTAGTACTTGAAAAAGGGCATTCTTGGCCCAGAGAAATCTACTAGTATCAAAAAAATGGAAATGAAGTCCCATGCTTCTTTACAGAACGTAGGGGAACAATGCAGGAGACCCGCACCGCTTTACTAGGCAAGGTCCTAGTGGAGGTAGTTTGCCATTGCCTTCCTCCGACCGTAATGAGGATGAATGATGATGATAAAGACGACACGACAACACCCAGTCATCTCGAGGCAGGAATCGAACCCGGGACCCGGTGTTCGGGAAGCGAGAACGCTACCGCGAGACCACGAGCAGCGGGCACTATTATCAAACACAGGTGTGAATCTGAGCAAGAAATTTCTGAGATTGTTCTTTCGGAGCACTGCACTGTAGTCAGACACGTACTGTAGGAAAACCAGAACAGAAGAGAATCGAAGCATTTGAAATGTGGTGCTACAGGAGAATGTTGAAAATTAGGTGGACTTTTAACAGACATCAGTGAATGGCTTCCATGATACTAGAGGGAGCTGTAGAGGGTAAAAACTGTAAAGGAAGACAGAGATTTGGAATACATCCAGCGTATGTTGCAAGTGCTACTCTGAGATGAAGAATTAGGCACAGGTGTGTAATTCATGGCGGGCCGCATAAAACGACTCATAAGTCTGATTGCTCAAAAAATAGAAAAAAGAGAAAGTATTAAAAATTGCAGTGGGAGTGTCGGCGGTAGCTTGTTCGTGTTTTGTGTGATTTTACTTCATTAGTAACTGACTGCTTCTAGGCAAAGCTTTCAGGGCGAGGGATTGGGATTCTTCGTCGGCATAAAATTTCCGTGACTGGAAGTCTGTTTATACTAAGTTGAAATCCATGGAACGGTATAGTGTTTGTTCTGATTGTTCGTAACACTAAAATAAATTTTTGTTATTATATTGTGTAGTTTGAGCTTTAGTATTTTTAAAGCTTCCTGGATATTAAACTATCTTTCTATTCGCACCTGTAAAGCATTCTATAAAAGCCGACCTCTGATACAAGTATTGGCATACCTTTGAATAATGCCTGTGTTAAATTGTATGCTTCAGTCCTAGGGGATTAAAATAAATCTTTACCTTAAGTAATATTTCAATTAGTGAAACTTTTAAATACTTTTTTGGGTATTACTCAATCAGATTTTCTATTGGCACCTTTTCCGTAGTAAAAGTATTTGATTTGTTATAGAAAGTTCAATAACCATCTATATTTACTTAACCGAATATGCAAATATACTCAATTTATCAATGTGTGTCTTGTGTAGACTGTTTCTGTTAAATAAAGCTGTGAAGTTTTTTTCCGTTAAGAGTGAACTTACTGCCTCACCATCCACTTACACCCACATAATTTAACATTTCACACTCTTCCGATGTGTGGAAGGGAACTGCCAAAGGGGAGCTACCCACTAGGAAAAACAAATTCTAACATTTTACGAACAGCAGAGTGGGATGAGAGGAGGATGGACGCGCAACGGAAATTAAAAATATCAGAAAAGTTGAATGCAAAGGCTCACTACCGATGTAATGGAAGTGAGTGAAGTAAAATGGAAAGATGATATGGGTTTCAGGACAGACAAATATAGAGTGATATCAACAGCAGCTGAAAATGATATATGCCGTAGGGTTCGTTACGAATAGGAAGATACGACAAAGAGTGAGTTACTGTGAACAGTTTAGCGATTGGTTTATTCTCTTTAGATTCGACAGCAAGCCAACATCGACAACAGTATTCCGAGCATAGCGGCCGATGTCGCAAGCAGAAGATGAAGAGACAGAGAAAGTTGATGAGGGCGTTAAACGGATGATCCGTATGTAAATGGAGATGTAAATCTAATAATCATAGGTAGCTAGAATGCGTTTGTAGGGGGAGGAACAGAAGAACAAGTTACTGCTGAATGTTGGCTTGGTAGCAAGAATGACAGAGGAGAAAGACTAATTGAGCTCAGCAATAAATTTCAGCTAGTAATAGCATATACACTGTTCGAAAATCTCGAGAGGAGGGGAAGTACTTGGAAAAGGCCTGGAGATACGCGTAGATTCCAGTTGCCTTACAACAAGATCAGACAGAGATTCCGAAATCAAATATCGACTTGTAGTGTCTACCCAGGAGCAGATATTAACTCGGATCACAATTTCATAATGACCAGACTGAATATTAAGAGAATCCTGACGAAATATCAATACGGAAAGAAATGGGATACCGAAGTTCAAAATGGTTCAAATGGCTCTGAGGACTATGCGACTTAACTTCTGAGGTCATCAGTCGCCTAGAACTTAGAACTAATTAAACCTAACTAACCTAAGAACATCACACACATCCATGCCCGAGGCAGGATTCGAACCTGCGACCGTTGCGGTCGCTCGGCTCCAGACTGTAGCGCCCAGAACCGCACGGCCACTCCGGCCGGCTCGATACCAAAGTACGGAGGAAGTATGACGTACGTTTGAAATTCGCGTGGGCTGCAGATATTGCGATAGTGAATACCATAATAGGCAGGCCAATTTAATAGGAATTGGCATTTCTAAAAAGGGCAGTCTGAACAGGCGAACATAGGTAGAAAAACGCTAACTGCGAAGATGCCTTGGGTAACGCAAGAAATGAACTGCTCGTCGAAATAAGGAATTACAACAATGTTCAGGGACGTACAGGAATACAATAATATAATACTCTCACAAATGAATTAAATATGTTGCGCAAAGAAAGAAAGACGAAATAGCATTAGTAAAAATGTAAAGATATCGAAAAAGAATTGGTTGTCGGAAGGACCATTCAACAGAGGGAAAGTCTACAGAGCCTTTAGGTGACTTTAGAATAAAGGGAGTCAACGTTAAAAATGCCATGCCAGTCCAACGTTAACATGAAAGGAGAGAACGAGTAGAATAAAAATACACAGAAGGCCTTTACGGTGGGCGGAGGACTAGTCTACTGGCTTGATAGAAAAAGGAATGGGGGCGATATGGACGACATAAGAGATTCGGTATCAGTTACAGTTTAACAGAGCTTTGGAAGACTGCAAGACTAGCGATAGGATAAGGTAGAAGCCATAAACCACATTGACTCTAAACTCTTAAAGTGATTGGGGGGAAGTGGAAATCAAACTACTGTTCGAGTTGATGCATAGAATCTGAGACACACCATCTGACTGCAGGAAAAATAAAACACAACCCGAAGATAGCAAGGGCAGGCAATTGAGAGAACTATCGTATAATCACCTTAACAGCTTATGCAGCCAAATTGGTGACAAGAATAATATACGGACGAACGGAAAATAAAAACGAGTAGCTATCACATAACGATCAGTTTGGCTTTAGGAACGCTTAAAAGCATCACAGAAATAATTATTACTTTGTACTTAATAATGGAAGCTGGACTTAAGAAAAATCAAAACTCGCTCATACGATTTGCCCGCATATTCAAAGCGTTAGACACTATGAAGTGGTGCAAGACTTTCGGAACCGAGAATAAATAGATAAGCTATAAGTAATGACGGGCAATGAGTACACGAACCGAAAGGAAGTAATGAGACAGGAAGACCAAGAAAGGAGTGGGCGTTGATTCCCACACATTTAGCAATCGAAAAGGACAGTTCGCAATGCGGTGACTAACATGATAACCTTCTTGACAAAGTTCGATAGTGCTGCCACCCCATGGGCGTTTCAACCGTACTCTAAAGGCCGGTTCCCACTAGAGCGCGGCAGCGCGTCGTGCGGCAACGGCAGCGGCAAGCGTTTTCGCGGAATTGGCGTTCCCATCTGGAAGTGGCAGACGCTAGCGGTAGCCAATGACGGACAGCTACTGAGGTACGGGTCGGGACCCACTGAAACTCCCGGTGCGTTTGAAAAACTATATCTTACACCTACATGGAGGAAAGACGAAGTTGGGTGAAGACATACCAATTTTTCATTTTCTGTACAATGTACTCTTTCACATATTCCATTATGCATGTTTTCTCATTTCACCATAAACAGATTTCATGACTACCGTTCATCATTGTTCACTATCTAGCACATTGCTTAAGAATCATGAAAGAATAATACATAAGTTTTCGAAACCAGATTTTAAATTATAAGACATTTCCCGGTGCAGACGCAAACCTACAATACTTTATTAGTTACGAGCTGCAGTTTACAACTAAAGAGACAGTAAACGGTAGCAAATTAAGGAAATGGAACTTGAATAAGTCAAGACCCACAGTTTTTCGATAATCTTAAAGTTAGCGTAATGCAACGACTGACTGAAACAGAGGAAGGAATCCGCTAGAATACGAATGGATATCTTTGAGAGAAGAAGTGGTGAATGCAGCAGAGTATGAGAACGGGAAGAAGGTACAGTAGAAATCGTTAGATAAAACGTAAAATATTAAATCTGACAAGAGGGAAAAATATAAAAATGCAGCAAATAAAGTAGGCCATTGGAAACAGAAATGTCTAAAGATGACGTTGACAGAAAGTCCAAAATAGCAACGTGATTTTGCACTTGGAAAACATAAGGGAATGAAAATGAGAAAGAACAAAGAAAACTTTGCTCAAAGGAGAAGCAACTGTCAAGAACTCATTTGGCAAGCCAGAACTAAGCAAATAAGAGAAGGCTAGATAGTGGAAGGAATATGTAGACAGGAGAGGGGGAGGGGTTGTACAAACTAACATAAGTACGACGTTCAATTCCTGTGAGATGTCTGAACACGCAAGGCAATACTGATCCTACCACTTAACTAAGTAGACACACTGAAGAACAGCGAAACTGTGTTTATAGCATTTGCATGTTTAGGGAAAGGTTTTGACAATCTTAATTAAAACATTCTTTGAAGCTCTGGAGATGTCATCGATAAAACACTGGGACACAAGATTATCTACAACTTGTACAGAAACAAAACTGCATTTCTAAGACTTCAGTGACTTGAAAGGGAAGTAGTAATTGAGAAGGCAGAAGTAGAGAGGATATAAAATGAAGACTGTGAATAGCAAGAAAAGCGTTCTGAAAAAGATAATTTGTTCACATGGAATATAAATTGTAATGATTGGGTACTATTTTACAAAGGTATTTGTGTGGAGTGCAGCCTTGTAGGTGAAACGTGGGCGATGAACAGTTCTGTCGAGAAGACAATGGACACTTTCAAAACGTGGTGATCAATAAGAATGCTGAAGATTAGATATGAGGATCGTGTAACTAAAGAAGAGGTACGGAATTAAATAGAGTAGGAAGAGGAAATTACGGCACAACTTTGACTACAAGAGGGGTAAGTTGACAGGACATATTATGAGGCGTCAAAGAGTGAGGACAAAGGGGTTGGGTGATAGTATTCTGATAATAATCATTTGTTCAAATGCTATTCTACTATTTTATCTGTTAATGTAAGCAGTGAATTTAGTCTTCCATGCACTCCTCCACAATACATTTAAACCAAAACTGAAATCAGCTGAACACCAAACCTTTCAACCACTGTCTGACAACTACTGGATTCACCTTCAACTTTCTATAACTATCACTGGCTAGCCCCACACATATACAGATATAAGGAGAACAGAAATAAACAATTTCAGCATATAATTCTTTAGGTTGGCAACATGTACATAAACAAACCAAACAGGAAGGGGCATGAGGTGAACACACTGTAGTTACGACTTCAAATCAGTGTTTTCGGTAAAATGTCTATAGCTAATGACAGAAGAAAAAAGAGCGAACATGAAAATGTGCTTATGTTCCATAATATAAGTTTTAGTTCAACCTCCAGCATGTGACCAGGTGAGGGGAAACGTATATGTCCGCCAAAAACTCGATTCACTGTAAGTAATCAGTTATGCATTTAAAACAAAACTGAATCATTCTAGATTCTACCAAAAATGCCTTAAAGTAAAAGGCGAAACGCGTCTTGAACCAATAAAGTACACTAGATAAAAAAACGTTTGTTACTTACCAAAGGAAATAATCAATAGCTGTAGATACTTACCAAATTACATCTTGTGACATACCAGCAAATTAGTTTGTGTTTAACTTCTTATTCCACACGCTATTAAATGCTGTTAAAAAGAAAATCATCTATCCCTTCTGAAAAACTGTAATTTCTTTCATATCTCGGTAGATAAACAGATTTTGGATATTTATCATGCGACGAAATACATGACTTTTTACAAGTTATCGTTTGCAAAAAAACGCTTTTAGATTTCTTGAACCGTTTACGAAATTTGCAGTTGATACAACCACATGGTTTACGACGAGCAGAAATTCGGCCCTTTATCGAGAGAAGATATCAGGCTGTAACATGCTCAAGAATCAAATTTTTCTACCGAATAGTTTCCTTGGAATCGGATGATAAGTATTTCATAGCTGCCGCTTCGTCCGTGCCAGCGGTTCGGCGAAAGTTCTTGTGGCCAGGGGTTGCGTACCTGACGTCACGCTCAGCGCGGTCTGTGATTGGCGACGCGCACCTGGGGCGCGTCACGCGGCAGCGTAAAGGCCGGTTCCCACTAGGGCTGCCGCGCGTCAAAACCGCGCGTCAGCGGCGTGGTTGCCATGGAAACGGCGTCAGCGGCACGGCGCGGCGGGCTCTGCGTCGCGGTTTGACCATGTCGAACCGCTTCCGCTGCCGCGTGATGCGCCCCAGGTGCGCGCCGCCAATCACAGACCGTGCTGAGCGTGACGTCAGGTACGCAACCCCGGGCCACAAGAACTTTCGCCAAACCGCTGGCGCGGACGCGGCGGCAGCTATGAAATACTTATCATCCGATTCGAAGGAAACTATTCGGTAGAAAAATTTGATTCTTGGGCATGTTACAGCCTGCTATCTTCTCTCGATAAAGGGCCAGATTTCTTTTCGATATTCGTCGTGGTTACTTGCTGTATCCCATTTACGTAAACCTTTACACGAAATTTTAATGAGTGTGCAGAGGTAAAAACGCATTGCGTGGACTTCGCGTACAGTTCATTTTAGGTAATACATGATTGCGTATGAAATTTAGTCAACATATCGAAATTGTTTTTAAAGCTGAGAGCAGATCGATAGCTACCACCGTTCTCGAGATATTGAATGATATGTCGGCAGACGGGCTGTGCCGTGAACCGCGCACAGGTCGCTCGCGACGCGACCGGTACTTCGTCCTGCTCGTCGTACACATGTGGTTGTATCAACCGAAAATTTCGTAAACGGTTCAAGAAAACGAAACGTGTTTTTTTGCAAACGATAACTTGTGAAAAGTCATGTATTTCGTCGCATGATAAATATCCAAAATCTGTTTACCTACCGAGATATGAAAGTAACTACAGTTTTTCGGAAGGGATAGATGAATTTTTTTAAACAGCATTTAATAGGATGTCGAATCAGAAGTTAAACCAAAAATAATTTGCTGGTATGTCATAAGATGTAATTTCCTAAATATCTAGATCTATTGATTATTTCCTTTGGTAAGTAACAAACTTTTTTTCTTTATTTTTTCTTTACTTTAAGGCATCTTCGGTGGAATCTAGAATGATTCAGTTTTGTTTTGATATGTGATACTTGCAGATTATAAAACAGCTCACATCTTTTTTTACGTGAATGACTGATTACTTACAGTGAATCGAGTTTTTGGCGGACATGTACGTTTCCCCTCACCTGGTCACATGCTGGAGGTTGAACTAAAACTTAGATTATGGAACATAAGCACATTTTCATGTTCGCTCTTTTTTCTTCTGTCACTAGCAGTAGACGTTTTACCGAAAACTCTGATTTGAAGTCGTAACTACAGTGTGTTCACCTCATGTCCCTTCCTGTCTGGTTTGTTTATGTACATGTTGCCAAACTGCAGAATTATGTGCTGAAAACTAATGTTTGTTTATTTTTGTTCTCCTTATATCTGTATGTGTGTGTGGCTAGCCAGTGGTAGTTATAGAAAGTTGAAAGTGAATCCAGTAGTTGTCAGACAGTGGTTGAAAGATTTGGTGTTCAACTGATTTCAGTTTTGGTTTAAATGTTTTGTGGAGGAGTGCAAGGAGAGTAAATTCACTGCTTACATTAATAGATAAAATAGTAGAATAGTATTTCAACAGATGATTATTATCAGAATACTATCAACCAACCCCTTTGTCCTCACTCTTTGACGCCCCATAATACGTCCTGTCAACTAACCCCTATTGTTGTCAAAGTTGTGCCGTAATTTCCTCTTCCTCCTCTATTTAATTCCGTACCTCTTCTTTAGTCACACAATCCTCGTATCTAATGTTTAGCATTCTTATGAATCACCACGTTTTGAAAGCGTCCATTGTGTTCTTGACAGAACTGTTCATCGTCCACGTTTCACTTATATACAAGGCTGCACTCCACACAAATACCTTTGTAAAGTAGTAACCAACCATTAGAATTTATATTTTCGTTTTCAGAACGCTTTTCTTGCTATTGACAGTCTTCAGTCAGGTTTGTGTCTGCACCAGGAAATGCCTCACAATTTAAAATCTGGTTTCGAAAACTGTTCCAAATATATATTATTCTTTCGTGATTCTTAAGCAAGGTGCTGGCGATGATTACATTATGCTCTGTGGGAAATTCTATCAGGTGGCTTCCACTATCATCCCTTCCACCTAGCCTTTGTGTTCTTACTGTTTTCGTGTACCTGCTACCGTATCATATTTTAATTTTTTGTCTTGCTTAACTATCTGAATACTCTCTTTTGTCGTACATTGCTCCAATGTGTTAGGAGATAGTGAACAATCGTGAATGGTAGTCATGAAATTAGTTTATGGTGAAATGAGAAAACATGAATAATGAAATATGTGAGAGAGTACATTGTACAGAAAATGAAATATTGGTATGTCTTCACCCAACTTCGTCTTTCCTTCATGTAGGTGTAAGATATAGTTAATCAAACGAACCGCGCATTTCAGTGGGTTCTGCCCCGTACCTCAGTGGCTGTCCATCATTGGCTATCGCTAACGTCTGCCGCTTCCAGATGGGAACACCAATTCCGCGAGCCACCGCGTCAACGTGGAAAACGCTTGCCACTGCCGTTTCCGCACGCCGCGCTGCCGCGCTCTAGTGGGAACCGGCCTTAAGCTGTTCGACATGGTCAAACCGCGATGCAGAGCCCGCCGCGCCATGCCGCTGACGCTGTTTCCATGGCAACCACGCTGCTGACGCGCGGTTTTAACGCGCGGCAGCCCTAGTGGGAACCGGCCTTAAGAATATCGTGAGGTGGCTTCCCCACTGAACGTGAAGTGACCCGTTTGGAGTGTAGTGCGACCGCAGTCTTTGCTCCGTTACACAGGGTGGAAATTTGAACGGAATCGGGATTAGGAGGGTTTTCCTGACTAAGATAATGATGAAAGCTGAAGAAGTTAATTAAAACTCGTGCCAAGGCCGGGACTCGAACCCGGGTCTTCTTGCTTACTACGTCTAAATGCTAAACATTACAGCACTCTAGCACTATGGTCAACAGTGCTGCACGAAATACGTGAGTCGAAGCCCTCCATAACACAAACTTCACATCTTCAGCTTATTTTCCCCCCCTCCATTGTCATTATTGTTCGAGAGGGATCGAGTCGGGTAGTTCGTGTAGTAAAACTCAGCACAGTGCAGCAATGGTGTAATGGTTAGCAATTACACCTGGAATACAAGAGTACCTGGGTTCGAGTACCGGCAATTGCATAAATTCTAATTCATTTCTTCAGTTTCCATTACTATTGTAGATAAATATCAGACTTAAAATCTTCGGAGTAAATTTAATATTAAGATATATGAGGTTTCCGTAACCCTCAGGCGCTAGAGCAGCCACGAGGGTTCGTTCATTGTGGGCTCTTACCCTCGATGTCCTTAGAGAAGGGATGAATCGTCCGGTGGGGTGTCAGTAGTGTCAAAGGTTGTTATGAGCGTGGTTCTGCTACTCACCACACTGCGAACGTCCGCAGTTCGTGGTCTAGCGACTAGCGTAGCTGCCTCTGGATGACGGGTTCTCGGGTTCGATTCCCGGTCGGATGAGGGATTTTCTCTGCCTGGGGACTGGTGTTTGTACTGTCCTCATCATTACATCATCATTATTCGTAACAGTGGCTATACTAGATAGTGAAAAAAATTGGAACTTTGTACGGCCACTGAGGACCGCCCAATTGAACGCCCCACAAACCAAACATCATCATCAAACACCGCGAACTGTCGTTTGCGACCGTGAACTGAGTGGCAGTCAATACCTAAGGACTTCTGATGTCGATTCTGTGCAGTGGTGTGTCTGAAGCCTTTTCGCGGAACACCCATACGAAAACAACGTAATATCAATTATCGGCGTCACGGTTCTGACCTCTATTGCAGAGGCGTCAAAAGAAGGCGTGAAATGTCGGTAAGAGGCGGGGTTACGATGTCCAGGACAACGATGAGTAGAATTTAGGTGAAATTTGGTGCTAAAATGAGTAACACACATCTCACATAAACATTTGAGCTCCAGTTTTTTCCTTTTTCTTTCGCATGTGTCGTCACCTTAATGTTTGAAGCGCCGCCGAGCGCGAGGGTGACGTCACTGTTGCGCAATAACGGAATAAGGTGCCAAAATTCAAAATTCAACATCTCAATGGGAGACAATTTAGGCATTTCTATAAAGTGATCTTTAATTATGTTGCATGGTGTATGTCTGTTTGGGCTGTACTGTATTACAGCTAGTCTCTTAAGAAATCTGTAATAATTGTTGGGAAACCAAACAGCATATGCTGCGGGTACAGAGGGTTGTTCAACAGATCGTATTAGCCCACACTAACCTTAGGAGGAGGAATGTATTCTTTTTTGACTGTCACATGCAGCATGTCACTTCCACGCGGTGGGATATAAACTGAGCGCCAAGGAAACTTGTCTAGGCATTCGCATTCAAATATAGATGTATGTAAACAGGCAGAATACGGCGCTGCAGTTGGCTACGCCTATATAAGACAACAAGTGCCTCGCGCAGTTTTTAGATCTGTTACTGCTGTTAAAATGGCGGGTTATCAAGATTTAAGTAAATTTGAACGTGGTGTCTCCGAGGTAGCGATGAAGTGCAGATTTTCGCATACGACCAATTCACGAGTGTGCCGTTAATATCAGAAATCCGGTAAAACATCAAATCTCCGACGTCGCTGCGCCCGGAAAGAGATCTTGCAAGAATGGGAGTGTGTGTGTGAATTTCTAAGGGACCGAACTGCTGAGGTCATCGGTCCCTAGACTTACGTACGACTTAAACTAACTTATGCTAATAACAACACACACACACCCATACCCGAGGGAGGACTCGAAGCTCCGGCGGAAGGTCCTGAGCAATTAGTGACATGGCGCCTCTAACCGCGTGGCTCAAAACTGGGACCAACGACAAATGAAGAGAATCGTTCAACGTGACAGACGTGCAACCCTTCCTCAAATTGCAGCAGATTTCATTGCTGGGCCATCAACAAGCGCCAGCGTGCGGATCATTCAACGAAACATCATCGACATTTGTGTACCCTTGATGACTGCACGACACAAAGCCTTACGCCTCGCCTTGGCCCGTCAACACCGACATTGGACTGCTGATGACTGGAAACATGTTGCCTGGTCGGACAAGTCTTGTTTCAAATTGTATAGAGGGGACGGTCGTACGCGGGTATCGAGAGAACCTCATGCATCCGTGGATGCTGCATGTCAGCATGGGGTTTTTCAAGCTGGTGGAGACTCTATAATGATGTGGGGCATGCGCAGTTGAAGTGATACGGGACCTCTGATACGTCTAGATACGACTGTGACCGGTGACACGTACGTAAGCATACTGTCTGGTCACATCCATTCGTGTCCATTCTACATCTACATCTACATCCATACTCCGCAAGCCACCTGACGGTGTGTGGCGGAGGGTACCTTCAGTACCTCTATCGGTTCTCCCTTCTATTCCAGTCTCGTATTGCTCGTGGAAAGAAGGATTGTCGGTATGCCTCTGTGTGGGCTCTAATCTCTCTGATTTTATCCTCATGGTCTCTTCGCGAGATATACGTAGGAGGGAGCAATATACTGCTTGACTCTTCGGTGAAGGTATTTTCTCGAAACTTTGACAAAAGCCCGTACCGAGCTACTGAGCGTCTCTCCTGCAGAGTCTTCCACTGGAGTTTATCTATCATCTCCGTAACGCTTTCGCGATTACTAAATGATCCTGTAACGAAGCGCGCTGCTCTCCGTTGGATCTTCTCTATATCTTC
Source organism: Schistocerca cancellata (assembly GCF_023864275.1). Classification (NCBI taxonomy): domain Eukaryota; kingdom Metazoa; phylum Arthropoda; class Insecta; order Orthoptera; family Acrididae; genus Schistocerca; species Schistocerca cancellata. Next base: position 269,531,232 of record NC_064634.1, read on the forward strand.
TATCAACCCTATCTGGTACGGATCCCACACTGCTGAACAGTATTCAAGCAGTGGGCGAACAAGCGTACTGTAACCTACTTCCTTTGTTTTCGGATTGCATTTCCTTAGGATTCTTCCAATGAATCTCAGTCTGGCATCTGCTTTACCGACGATCAACATTATATGATCATTCCATTTTAAATCACTCCTAATGCGTACTCCCAGATAATTTATGGTATTAACTGCTTCCAGTTGCTGACCTGCTATTTTGTAGCTAAATGATAAAGGATCTATCTTTCTGTGTATTTGCAGCACATTACACTTGTCTACATTGAGATTCAATTGCCATTCCCTGCACCATGCGTCAATTCGCTGCAGATCCTCCTGCATTTCAGTACAATTTTCCATTGTTACAACCTCTCGATACACCACAGCATCATCTGCAAAAAGCCTCAGTGAACTTCCGATGTCATCCACAAGGTCATTTATGTATATTGTGAATAGCAACGGTCCTATGACACTCCCCTTCGGCACACCTGAAATCACTCTTACTTCGGAAGAGTTCTCTCCATTGAGAATGACATGCTGCGTCCTGTTATCTAGGAACTCCTCAATCCAATCACACAATTGGTCTGATAGTCCATATGCTCTTACTTTGTTCATTAAACGACTGTGGGGAACTGTATCGAACGCCTTGCGGAAGTCAAGAAACATGGCATCTACCTGTGAACCCGTGTCTATGGCCCTCTGAGTCTCGTGGACGAATAGCGCGAGCTGGGTTTCACATGATCGTCTTTTTCGAAACCCATGCTGATTCCTACAGAGTAGGAGTCCATTGTGCAGTCCTACGGACTTGGGTAATTCCAGAAGTACAATGCGACTTCACACATCCAGATTTACTATAAATGCTACAGAGTGTGGCTCCAGGAACACACTTCTGGGATTGAACACCTCTTCTGGCCACCGATCTCCCCAGAAATGAACATTATTGAGGATATCTGGGATGCCTCGGAACATACTGTTCAGAAGAGACCTCCACCCCCTCGTACTCCTACGGATTTATGGGCAGCCCTGTAGGATTCATGGTGTCAATTCTCTTCAGCACTACTTCAGACATTCGTCTAATCCATGCCACGTCATGTTGCTGGAGTTTTGCGGGCTCGCGGGGACCCTACACGTTATTAGGCACGTGTGCCAGTTTCTTTGGCTCTTAAGTGTAAATAGAGCACTTACAGTTAAGTAGGTTAAAACTGAAATGTATGGTAGAAAACCCTGTTCATATAAGCTAGAAATATTATTTTTAACGTAGTACGTTGTACGTGACTACGCAAGGATGTGTTTTCAAGTCACATTCCTATAAGCACGAAATAATGTGACAGTGAGACCATGCAAGTAAGAATATGTACATGTTATGTTGCTTTTTTTATGAGAATGTAATACTGTTACAAAATACCAAGATTATACGGATCGCTTCCACCTATCAACTTGCCTCAGTTGATCGAAGTGGGTAGATAATTGTAGACAGCCATATACAATCTACTACAGTATTTCGTCATTTAGTTCAGTCCAATGAGTTAACACTTCATCACTTAACAAAGTAGCCTGAAAATAGATATTACGATGTCTTTCAAAAAGTAGGATAAATAACACGTTTTCTGTATGCGTGGGCCTGAAGATGTATTGTATCACCAAAACGAGTCGGACATTAAAAAAAAAAAAAATGCGCACAGCTGAAGTTACTACCATCGCTGCACATAAATACCCATCAGAAGACGGATGTACAGAAAGCTTCAAGATTCGTCTTGTCGAAGGTTAGATTTCGCAGTTTATTCCATAATCTTTTAACACTTCCCCACGGAGTTGGATTGTATTGCAATTGTATTCTTTGAGAATTAAATGATCCAGCAGTACTCCATTTTGCCTCATCGTGCTGAACTGATTGTTCATTTCAGGGATGATTCACAGCAACAGTCTTCTGCGGACAGGCAACAACAAAAAATAAAAGAGAAAAAGTCAGTTGTACGACAAGAAGCATAAACCAGAGTGAAACATGATGGTGTAGAGAGGATTTCGCGTATAGCGAGATGTCAGCGGTGGCGGCCTGGTGTGGCCTGCAGTCGTTGCCACGTGGCGGGCACGTCGATGCCACGTGACCGGAAAGGGAAAGGCTGGTACTGCACCGCGCTGACAACTGTTTCGCTGTAGGGCCGCTCCGAGGGACAACCGCAGCCGCCGCGCCGCGCCGCACACAAAGGGCAATTTTTGCGAAATAAACGGCTGCCGACTGTGGGCGCGGCATTTGCATGCAAATACGTATCAGCGCGAGCACAGGTGGCGGCAGGCCGACTGCGGCCCAAATTTGGTGCTCGAGCCCGTATCCTGTGGAAAGGGGCGCGAGCCGCGTCCGTCCACCGACAAGTAGGCAGTCTGCCAAACAAGGCGTGGATGTGACCTGTGTTGTGGTTCATGACTCTATCTCTGGTCGGACGTCACTGAATATTTAAATTTATGTTTGACTAAAGGGAAAAAAAGATGATTTGCAAGGGGAATTACAATTTTGGGGGGAGAAACTAAGACTCCGTGGTTTCACAATTACATTGTAATTCTGGCAGACGCGACAAAGGATTTGGAAGATCAACTGAACGGAATGCATAGTGTCCTGAAATTGTAAAATTAGTGTCTCTGTTTATTTCATTTTTCAATAAATCTCAACTGCTTTGAACCCTGCAGAAGTATAATTGCAATCATTCATTTCTTTCCGATTTCGTTCTCTCACAGTTCATCAAGAATAGGCCATTCATTACCTCATTAGTACATGTCAGACATTACTGACCAACACTAAAGGCGAAAGTAAGTTCTGCAAGAAGTTTCACTACCAAGAAATATAGCTCGATGAAACTTCGACCATATGGTAAGTCTGGGAGAATTGGACCACTTTTTTACCTCAGCATAAAATTTGTGTGTTCCGTCTTTGAGTTATGGCAGCATATTCGTTCAGAGCGTCATATAAACTTAAACACAGTAGATTATTGAGGCACTGCCACATAAAATACAAGAGAAATTTTAAAATAAAAATATACACGAATGGTCCATCTCACGCACAGGTGTATCGGTGACACAGACCAATGTACTAAGACAGGCGGACCATAAAAACATCGCTATACATGAGAAAAAGAGACAAATAGAATTACATATTTTATGTTGGATATATCGTAACTAATATGGAATTGAACTACTAAATATGTCAACTGAAAACAATTTTATCAGTTTATTATAAATCTTGATTCAATATTGGCTTTTCTAAGGACTTGTTGGTGTTGTACAAGTATTAACCTACTTTCTCTCACCACAGTAATTACACTTACCAAATGCTGAACAACGTTTAAGGGACAATCGTGAACAGGAAACACTAACAATCAAACCGCCATTTTCATTATTTTCGTAATAAATTTCACCATATGCAACACATTCATTTTCATCCAATTCATCAAAGTTATTTTCGTAATCTTCTACGATGGCATCGATGTTTTAACTTTATTCATCTGATGAACACAGTGAGCCACATGCTGTATTTTTATTTTTTAAAACTTTTTCTGGTTGTTTTCCTCTTCACTAGTATATGCCTTTCGTGATACTTTTTGTGCCTTCACCTGTTTCCTTTCCTTTTTTGAATCCATCTTTTCCTTTGTTGTTTCAATATTTTCAGCAGAGTTTAGCATTTAGGACACAGTTGCTGCTCTTAAAATTCATGGTTTTACCAACTGAAGGAGCAGTTGGTATTTCTTCCAGAACGCTTGTCTGTGTTCGCTTAGGAGTAGTCAGTTTTGGAGTGGTAACTTGATAGTTTTGGACCTAGTAGAAGTAGAGTCCGAAGTTGTGTAAGTGAAAGAATCGCCGACTTGATCAGATAACTTTGCTCTTTTGACGTGCTTATGATAAACAGGCCTTCTGATTAGCTTTTAAGCGGTTGATCGGCCTGTGTGTGAGATCCTGCTTTTCCATTTGTTAGCACAGTTGTATCTTCAAAGAAATAAGCATACTCTGGGTCTGCGACCATATGCAATGGGATTGTTCCACCACATACCTCGAATCTAAATCTAAAAGTGGCCATCTCACCCACGTTAAAACACTTAGTCCATCTCTCCCAAAGAACTCTGGGTTGTCTCTCCCAATAGTCTGCAAGGAATTAACCATTCCGACTTCTGTCTACAGTTACAGAACGCGGTGGCCAATTTAGGTTAGTTTCATGCCTACACATCTACCAAATTCGCAGTTAAAAAGCATTGCCTTAATACTAAACATTGCCTTAATACTAAAGTTACGTAACTACACGACAAAACTTTTCGTTTTATCAAAACACAGAATGTGGTTTTTCTTCAGAACTAACATGAAATTAACAGCAAAACTTTCGCAACACATTTATTCATAAAAGAGCTCCCTCATAGGCAGCTGGAGTTGTTCTCTAGCAGCACATTTGTGAAATACGACAGTGGTCCGTCTCATCCAGTTGCCCAGCTCTCCCGCACTTACCATATATCGACAGAACTGCCACTGTATAGTAGAGAAAATAACTGAAAGAAATACGCAATGAGACTAACAGAAGTGACACTTTTGCTCAAAGACAATAATTACCCTGAAGTTTCCGCGATTTATGTGTGTGTATGTGTTATTTGTGTTGTTTGTGTGTTGTCTTTATCATTCCCATCGATGCGCAAGTCAACGAAGCGGTGTCAAATAAAAAGACTTGCCCTAGGTGGCCGAACTCCCCAGAAAGAGACTCGGTCAAATGCGACATACATTTTATTTAGGTTTTCTTGACATTAAAAAGGCGGGACGAGGACAACACCCCCGAAATGTCACTGCCTAAACTTTGAAATGTCGTAACACCAGACACCAAGGTTCGCTTAAAAACAGTCATAATAGTGTTAGAGAAGACAGTTGCATGTTTCAGAACAAGGTGTGACTATACGACAGTAAATATGATGGTTCCATATGCATTGCATCAAATTTGTCAGGAGATGAAATATTCTATGTACCTTTCAGTTATGCTGCTTCAGAAAGTGTTCAAAAAATAGTTCAAATGGCTCTGAGCACTATGCGACTTAACTTCTGAGGTCATCAGTCGCCTAGAACTTAGAACTGATTAAACCTAACTAACCTAAGAACATCACAAACATCCATGCCCGAGGCAGGATTCGAACCTGCGACCGTAGCGGTGGCTCGGCTCCAGACTGTAGCGCCTAGAACCGTACGGCCACTCCGGCTGGCTCAGGAAGTGTTCTGTGTCACAAATGTCTCATGTACTGATGAAAAGAATAGTTTTAACGTGGATACTGTTATGGAAATAATTATAAATAGGACCTCGTGGTGCTTAAATATTCACAGAGTTTCTCTGGATAGCGTCCCAAACAGGTGAGTACAAGCATCACATATTGATATTTATGAAATTCTATTAGGAAATATCAACGCCTGAATCACATATTTCCTTCTGCAAAATATTAGGAGAATGAATTTTCAAAAACTAGCTAGGGAGAGACTTTGAGACCAATCGAGAGTGAGAAATAAGTGACGTACATAAGTTATAATTATCTATCCTAATTAAAGACCTCGTTATATTGTGATGTGTTTGCAAGTGACGACAATTAAACGATTAAATATACAGGGTGTTACAAAGAGGTACGGTCAAACTTTCAAGCAACATTCTTCACACACAAAGAAAGAAAATATGTTATGTGGACATGTGTCCGGAAACGCTTACTTTCCATGTTAGAGTTCGTTTTATTACTTCTCTTCAAATCACAATAATCGTGGAATGGAAACACACAGCAACAAAATGTACCAGCGTGACTTCAAACACTATGTTACAGGAAATGTTCAAAATGTCCTCCGTCAGCGAGGATACATGCATCCACCCTCCGTCGCATGGAATCCCTGATGCACTGATGCAGCCGTGGAGAATGGCGTATTGTATCACAGCCGTCCACAATACGAGCACGAAAAGTCTCTACATCTGGTACCGGGGTTGCGTAGACAAGAGCTTTCAAATGCCCCCAAAAATGAAAGTGAAGAGGGTTGAGGTTAGGAGAGAGTCGAGGCCATGGAATTGGTCCGCCTCTACCAATCCATCGGTCACCGAATCTGTTGTTGAGAAGCGTACTAACACTTCGACTGAAACGTATGAAATCATGATAACGTGCTCCATTGAGCGTAGGTGGAAGAACATGGGGCCTAATCAAGACATCACCAACAATGCCTGCCCAAACGTTCACAGAAAATCTGTGTTGATGACGTGATTGTACAATTGCGTGCGGATTCTCGTCAGCCCACACATGTCGATTGTGAAAATTTACAATTTGATCACGTTGGAATGAAGCCTCATCCGTAAAGATAACATTTGCACTGAAATGAGGATTGACACATTCTTGGATGAACCATTCGCAGAAGTGTACCCGTGGAGGCCAATCAGCTGCTGATAGTGCCTGCACACGCTGTACATGGTACGGGAACAACTGGTTCTCCCGTAGCACTGTCCATACTGTGACGTGGTCAACGTTAACTTGTACAGCAGCAACTTCTCTGACGCTGACATTAGGGTTATCGTCAACTGCACGAAGAAATGCCTCGTCCATTGCAGAAGTCCTCGTCGTTCTAGGTCTTCCCCAGTCGCGAGTCATAGGCTGGAATGTTCCGTGCTCCCTAAGACGCCAATCAATTGCTTCGAAGTCTTCCTGTCGGGACGCCATCGTTCTGGAAATCTGACTCGCTACAAACGTACCGCGCCACGGCTATTGCCCCGTGCTAATCCATACATCAAATGCGCATCTGCCACTTCCGCATATGTAAACATTGCACTGACTGCAAAACCACGTTCGTGATGAACACTAACCTGTTGATGCTACGTAGTGATGTGCTTGATGCCAGTACTGTAGAGCAATGAGTCGCATGTCAACACAAGCACCGTAGTCAACATTACCTTTCTTCAATTGGGCCAACTGGCGGTGAATCGAGGAAGTACACTACATACTGACGAAACTAAAATGAGCTCTAACATGGAAATTAAGCGTTTCCGGACACATGTCCACATAACATCTTTTCTTTATTTGTGTGTGAGGAATGTTTCCTGAAAGTTTGGCCGTACTTTTTTGTAACACCCTGTATACTCGATTGTAATCCAAGATATTTTGATGTTTTTATTAGTGAGTGTTCCATGAAGAAAGTACATGTTCTATGTTGCCGTAGCAGAAAACAAGTATTTTAACACAATTCTGCTTTATAGGTATATTATTTCCACAAAAATGTCGATTCATTTCAGCTTGCAATTGGTGCCTCAGTTTGGTTTTGGAACTCTGCTCATCGTTAGGCATTCATTAAATTGCTGTATGGCTCTGAGCACTATGGGACTTAATATCTATGGTCATCAGTCCCCTAGAACTTAGAACTACTTAAACCTAACTAACCTAAGAACATCACCCAACACCCAGTGAAAGGTGGCTACACTGAGCACAGCGCCAGAGATTGCGCCAGAGAGTATTATTTAGCCGCCTCCACAGGCAGTTGTTGTTCAGATGCGGTAGTGGAGAGTTCTTGTCGAGAAGTCGTAGTGGGCAGTAGTCGTTCAGATGTGGTGGTGGACAGTGCTTGTCGAGAGGTCATAATGGACGGTTGCTGTTGTGAAGTCGTGGTGGAGAGTGCTTGATCCATGTTTTATGCAGTTTTGATGGGCTAGACAGCAGATGTTGTTCGAATGGAGATATTGTAATGATCAGAGTGATTTTCGTCAATATATATGAAGGTAAAAAAAATTCCCTTTTCTTTTTATTATTTCAATGTCTTAAATAATGCGTCATTAAAGGTTCAGTCAACAAAGCATCTGGCTTGTGTTCTTGTATTAGAGTGTAATTCTGGTTTTCTTGCGCAGTTATAGCATTTCTATTTTTTTTAACTACTTCAATATAAATGGTAGTTGAAATTTCTTGTCTTATTGAAGAAGAACCGTGCCAGATGTGTACGTTGAGTCACACTTCCACACACAGAACAGCTACACTTGTGTTTGTTGTTTCGTAGGTTTTATAGTTGCTGGGGACTTAATTAATTAATTGTGTTAACAGAAATTTTCTTTCATTGTTTGTTGTTATTTTATGCAGTCAGATTGCGTGCTAAAACTAGTCAGGGCCAACCGTTTACGAGACAGGGTAACCGCACAGACAGTAAAATTTATTTGAATAATCATAAAAATTTAATTAAGCTCCCATGCACCAGTGATCACGAGGCAGAGAAAATCCGTGACCCCTCCGGGGATCGAACCCGCGAACCCGGGCGCGGTAAGCGAGAACGCTACCGCACGACCACCAGTTGCGAACTTACGTTGCTGTAGGTGTAGCACGTGACTAAATGTGTAACGACAGATTAGGTGTGTGCCCGACACAGACACTGGTCAAAAGCAGTCACCGTAGTGAGACTGCACGGGTCTATCTATCCTCCCGCCAGACCGCTTGCAAGTGGAACCGATGAGAGCGACAAGAGGCTGAATGCAGAATAGCTGCAGTACGCCTGCGCCGAATAATAACCCGAAGCCGATTTAATTAAATCGGAATGCGAGGTAAGAGGGCATCTCTTTCACAGTAATGAGTAGATCGCACTGCTGCCGCAGCAGCAGGGAGCGGATACCCGCTGGCGAAGAAACTCCTCTCGGGCGCTGAGCAGCCGTGGCGGACGCACGTCGTGCGTTCCGGAGTGCCCTGACAGGTTCCGCCGGGCACAGCGCGGACTGCAGAAATCGTCGGTTATCGGCGCTGCGCGTCGTGCGGCTGCGTTCCCTGGGTGGAGGGGGTGGAGAAGAAGACGTGCGCCCAATACCCCGCGCGCCCACGGCGGGCGCCCACCGGTTAGGACGGGCGCGCCGCGGCCCGAATACTGATAAGAGTTAATTCAATTTGCAGTTGTCCGCGGACGCAGCTCTTTAAATTCCGCTGCCTTTCCCGGCCAGCGTTCAACCGACCACCTCGCATCCGTAAAGTTTCGGACGGCCGTCGGCGAGCTGTGTTACGCTGGATCACAGCCACGCATAAAAATTTTGTTTCCTCCCTTACTTTTCACTGTGCGGAATTGACGTATAAGGTACACACAACGACAAGTCACCTTACTAGTTGCCTTTACGATACATGGCAAAGTGAGAAGGATGTAAGTGATGAGGGACGTAGACCGTGCGACTTCCTCCTTGACATTAGAGAGCGGTGAGAGCGAAGCATATTGATCCCAGCCGCGGTATGGTGTGCTTCGTATCTGGACACAGACTTTATCCTACGGACTTAACCGCATGTGGCTGAGACAGATACCCACATGCACATATGGAAAGAAGGTTCCCCAGAACACAGTATTTTCTTCTATTGGCAACACGTGAACAACAGACATACACTATAGTTAGACTACACAGAAACAGACACACATATACACATAGCAAGAAGAGATAAAGATCAATGGACACTATTAAATGCATATGCGAACGTCAATACTCTACCCTCTGCCACACTCGCTCTTGTGCATTCTAATGGAGAATATTGCGCTGCTGAGTGGGAAAATAGCAACCACACAACGAAGATAAATGTGCAGCTTAATGAAGTCGCCAGTATTACCACTGACACTGTCAGATCTACTCCCAGTGTTTGGCTCCCATATTGCTCCACAAGATCTAAGAGGAAAACAGTTAAGATGAACTTGCTCTTAAAGATATCATAAGAACTCTCACTTATATGATGTTCACTTGTATGGTGTTCTACAAGGGCCACCAACAACTCGTCTGAAATCACGCAAAACATTCTCGGTTGATTTAGAAAATATCGATTCTTTTGACGTGACTTCCAAATGACGCTCACTTGGTTCAAAATCCAACAAAGGAGGTCGAGAGATTCGAAATACCACGCCAAATCAGGTCGAGGCTGAACCGCATTAGGACTGATCAAGGAAGTGAGTTTTCTGTCCATCTCCTGACTGCGATTGTGGAGCGGAGGAGCAAACAATAGACCATGTTGTTTAGGAACTTCCACTTGGATCTTTTGACGGTGATATGAGAACTTTACATCAAGTGACCCAAAGATCGCTTGATTGGTTGTCACAGTTGGACATTTTCATTTGACTTTAGATACTTTTGTGTATTTGCAAAACCGTACGATAAGTAAATAATAATCCATTAACAGACAGTATTACAAAAAAAAAAACACGGCAGATTACCTGCGGACACGACGCAACAGATAGGCGTATATGCAACGTAAAAATAGTCTCCAGAGGGTGGACAGTTACACCCACATTGACAGCCACAACAGTTACACACAAGATGATGAGAACGAGGAGGAAGATTAAATGTAGCAGTAAGTAAGACACCTAGAGCTATGACTCAGACGTAGCATACCAAAATGCACTGACAAAACGTACATATCAGGTAAATAATAGTTAAAGATAACGAATAATATATCAAATGTAGTTTAAAGTACAGGAAATGTAGCCAAGTGAGCACCCAATGATGTACGTGGATGAATGTAGACTGTAAACTATTTTGTTGTGAATGGCGGTCAGCAGCTCGAAGAAACCATTCCAAGGTATTCACCGCCAGTCACAGTCGGTGTTGTCACTAACAAATCTCTCTTCACTTTGTAACCTCCCCACAAAAATTGGATTCTCATTTAGTGTAACCTCAAAACAGAAAAATTCCTAAACCTCTCAAGAGAAAAAAATATAATTATGTCGTTCATTCTCATTCAGCGTAACCTCCCTCAAATAAATTCGGTAATCTTGCAATAATACAATGTGACTAATCTCTCAATAATAAATGTGACTCAGTTACAACCTTTGAATAATTGACTGTTAATTTAACCTGGTAAACTGTGGACGTCAGCAGTGCTGCGTCATGGCCCTGAAAGATCATTCTGATTAAAAAAAGAAAAATTCTTACCTCAATGAAGGTCGCCGGATAACGCATATATATCTGCTCTTACAATAAATTTTTCTGGCACAGCCCTGTGCAATGCTGGCTGATAGATTTGTCATTTATGAAAAGAAACAACTGATTTTTCTTTTGCAACAATCGGGATGATCATGGATTGGAGAAATTAGTAAATTCTTTAACTTGAATGAATGGTTGTTGAAAGTTACTTTTTATGAGAAAGATTATTATTAGGTGATTTTTTTTAAACATTTACATGGGACTTGAGATAACAATACTAAATATGCGCGAGGCTGCTTTTTACCTTATACAATAATGCTCCGGCTCCGGCATCGCTGCACCACGACCGGCCCAGCCAACACGCTACACCAGACCAGACTGCTCGCTAGCAACAACTTACTCCTACAGCTACACAGTTCCTACTGCAGTCAACACTGCTCTCTGGTCTGAGATTCTCTTGTACCTTACATATCGCAGGCAGCGCGTGAGCAATACATCGAAATTACGACTGATCGGACCTCTTACATAACCTTCCACCGTGGGGCGGGGGGGGGGGGGGGGGCGGGGGCAAAAATTAGGCAGCGATGGTGAGTCAATTGGACTTGCCATGAACAACAAATTTTTCTAAAATCTATTTAGTTACTAAGTCTACAGTCACAGAGTATATACATTATTGATAAGTGCAGAACATATTAAGTAATGAAATAGAGTGCACACGCAGTGAGTACAGAATGTGTCAAGAAATGACAAAATTTATATGCAATGAGTACAAAAGATATTAAAACAAATGACAAAGTGCACACGCACTGTATCAGTCTTTAGCATTTTTACATATCATATCATGTAGTGAAATAAAGTGCACACGCACTGAATACAAAATATATTAACAAATTACATAAAGTGCACATGCACTGTGGAATTCTTTAGCATATTTAGAACGACTGATCATATTAACAATTGAAATGAAGTGCACACGCACTGTAAAAGTCTTTAGCATATTTAGGAACTAGGAAAGGAATGGGAAGGATTGCATCATGGTTGTAACACAGTAGGTTGCACGTAGTTGCACCGAAAGTCCATATCTTTCTACAGAAGCACAAAACCAAGTGAGACAATCTGAAGTTCTTTTCCCTGAAGTATTCATCAGTGTAGCCAAGACACTGAAACGTTGCATCAATATTGTATGTTATCATTTTGGTAGTACACTAGGTACACCAAACAGTAGGACCATAATGACCTCTCCATCGTTCAAAGTGGTGGACAGCTTGATATGTCAACACCACATTCTTGTAGAATCAATACTCTCACATCAACGTAGAATTAGTGTAAAAACCAAATATAGTGCGCCATGATCATGAGGATGGACAGGACAAACGGATATTGCAGTAATTTCTGGTAATTAGGTCAGAAGGTGAAGGGCATTAAGTCTTATGCTAGTCATCATTGAGAATTACACTAGTTTATCAACCGATTTGAGTAATTATTGGCATTCATTGGCTATTTACACAGCATTTAAGTAGTATGTATGGAGTATTACAGAACATTATTCATAAGCCATCTCAATATAGTAATTATTGGCACTCATTGGCCAGTTACAAAGCATTGTTTTATGCATTATTCAGAAGTCATCATTCAAAATGAGTTAATTATTGGCATAGCATTTATACATAATTCATCTAATTATAGTAATCATTGGCATTCATTGGCCAGTTACTAAACATGTAGCAAGTATTGAATATTACAAAACACTATTCATAACTCATCTGATTGCGGTAATTATTGGCACTCATTGTCCAGTTACAAACTATTCATATAGTTTTACAAAACATTATTCAGTATTATTCAGAACTCATCATTCAAGTGACATAGGACATATTTATAATGTAACACACTGTAACTATTACTCCAGGTCTGTGGTCCAATAATACATAGATATAATGGATTCAATACATCTGAGAAATTTGCATTATTTAGGACTAGAAATATATCCTAAACTGGTAGCATTATTTGGATGTATACTGGTAATAATTTTTTTTGTGTTAGCAATGCATTGCGTTGGTATCGATAATTGCTGGGGCATGAAAATATATGCTTTTGACTTATTACTGGAAATAAGGATTAATAACGTCATTCGTCATGAGTCAGCTGTAGCAAGGTTATGAAACAAGTAGAGTATCTGAGATCACATTCATTAATGATACACACCAATGGATAAAAAAAATGCAAGTACTAGAACAGGTATAATGACAAACTTCTTATAGCACATTAATTTCATGAATAGCTTCTCCTGGAAAAAATACAAAGTGGATTATTGAGCTGAAAGAAGAAACACATACACTCCTGGAAATGGAAAAAAGAACACAATGACACCGGTGTGTCAGACCCACCATACTTGCTCCGGACACTGCGAGAGGGCTGTACAAGCAATGATCACACGCACGGCACAGCGGACACACCAGGAACCGCGGTGTTGGCCGTCAAATGGCGCTAGCTGCGCAGCATTTGTGCACCGCCGCCGTCAGTGTCAGCCAGTTTGCCGTGGCATACGGAGCTCCATCGCAGTCTTTAACACTGGTAGCATGCCGCGACAGCGTGGACGTGAACCGTATGTGCAGTTGACGGACTTTGAGTGAGGGCGTATAGTGGGCATGCGGGAGGCCGGGTGGACGTACCGCCGAATTGCTCAACACGTGGGGCGTGAGGTCTCCACAGTACATCGATGTTGTCGCCAGTGGTCGGCAGAAGGTGCACGTGCCCGTCGACCTGGGACCAGACCGCAGCGACGCACGGATGCACGCCAAGACCGTAGGATCCTACGCAGTGCTGTAGGGGACCGCACCGCCACTTCCCAGCAAATTAGGGACACTGTTGCTCCTGGGGTGTCGGCGAGGACCATTCGCAACCGTCTCCATGAAGCTGGGCTACGGTCCCGCACACCGTTAGGCCGTCTTCCGCTCACGCCCCAACATCGTGCAGCCCGCCTCCAGTGGTGTCGCGACAGGCGTGAATGGAGGGACGAATGGAGATGTGTCGTCCTCAGCGATGAGAGTCGCTTCTGCCTTGGTGCCAATGATGGTCGTATGTGTGTTTGGCGCCGTGCAGGTGAGCGCCACAATCAGGACTGCATACGACCAAGGCACACAGGGCCAACACCCGGCATCATGGTGAGGGGAGCGATCTCCTACACTGGCCGTACACCACTGGTGATCGTCGAGGGGACACTGAATAGTGCACGGTACATCCAAACCGTCATCGAACCCATCGTTCTACCATTCCTAGATCGGCAAGGGAACTTGCTGTTCCAACAGGACAATGCACGTCCGCATGTATCCCGTGCCACCCAACGTGCTCTAGAAGGTGTAAGTCATCTACCCTGGCCAGCAAGATCTCCGGATCTGTCCCCCATTGAGCATGTTTGGGACTGGATGAAGCATCGTCTCACGCGGTCTGCACGTCCAGCACGAATGCTGGTCCAACTGAGGCACCAGGTGGAAATGGCATGGCAAGCCTTTCCACAGGACTACATCCAGCATCTCTACAATCGTCTCCATGGGAGAATAGCAGCCTGCATTGCTGCGAAAGGTGGATATACACTGTACTAGTGCCGACATTGTGCATGCTCTGTTGCCTGTGTCTATGTGCCTGTGGTTCTGTCAGTGTGATCATGTGATGTATCTGACCCCAGGAATGTGTCAATAAAGTTTCCCCTTCCTGGGACAATGAATTCACGGTGTTCTTATTTCAATTTCCAGGAGTGTATTATGCTGAAAAGTAGTGAACTTCGAATTAACAGGTAATGAAACATGTACTCAATATGTATGTACTCTAGCTGTCTTTTCCAAAACATTCAGTCATTATACCATGCGACATAAGCCATACTGTCAAAAGGAACTGCAACAAATACTTAAATAACTACATAGCACTTCTTAACTAATAGTAAATATATAAACTTCATCATTATTCTCATCTGCAAAGAAAAACTTCATTATTCATATTACCATAACTTCATCACCTGCAAAGAAAAACTTCATTATTCATATTACCATATTCTTCATATAACTATTCATCATCATTTATTATCATCTGCAAAAAAGGACACTTCATTATTCATTATTCATATTTCCATTTACTTCATATGACTATTCATACTATAGAGTTTCTTATTTCTAGCATATTTCATCACTAAAACTACGATGTGTTGTTCTGTCTGACAGCCTACATTAATCGCCTCGTATTCTGAAAGAAAAATAATTAGTCA
Organism: Schistocerca cancellata; assembly: GCF_023864275.1. Classification (NCBI taxonomy): domain Eukaryota; kingdom Metazoa; phylum Arthropoda; class Insecta; order Orthoptera; family Acrididae; genus Schistocerca; species Schistocerca cancellata. The sequence goes on from NC_064634.1 coordinate 269,546,405, forward strand.
AGACTGCTATCATACGATGTGTATAGTATATTCTGGTTAATGCTTGTTTATTCTGATCCATTTACTCTTCATGACAAGAAATTGCATTTTCTTTCCTTCATTCTGATGGTAAAATTTCCATTTCATAGTAAACCACTGTGGCTGTATAATTATTTCATTTACATGGTATTGCTTTCTGAAAATGATGAATAAGGATTAATATCTTGCATTTAAATCATATACTCATTAAATTAAAACTTGTTTCTGGTGATACAACTAAGCATACAGCATAGCATGACAGAAAACGTATTATGTCAAAAACATAGCTTTCAAGTGCAAAAAATGTAGAATAGTCAAGATATTGAGATATTATAAGAAAAAATGTCAAAGTCAACTGGTGTTTGTTATATCGTAAAGATTACATAGTGCATACAGACAAAAATTCTATTTTCGATAGGAAAACAATCATAAATACACAAAAATATGGAAAATGTGTATGGTCTGATATATAACGACAAGAAAAGCGACCTGCTAACCTTACGTTGCCGGGCACTTGCCAAGAAAAAATACGATCATTATCAGTAAGTAGTCACATAAATATAATTGCATAAGTAGCCATATAAAATTCAGGAAATGGCATTACAGTGTGATAAATCGTAAAGTATGTTCATTCAATAAAGGGTTTAATATTGGAGACATGGTGATTGCCTTTGCTTTTTCTGGTTCTCAAAGTTTCGACGTGTACTACATTGGGGTGAGGAATGCTGCGAATTCTGTATGCACCTGCCTATAGAAGCTCAAATTTACTGCATCTACTCTTTCCTCTGTTGGATAAATAGTGTGTACGTACTAATATCTTCTGTCCAACGTGAAGGTCACGGCGTGTAAAAACCTGTTTTTGTTGTCTTCTCCGGCGCTCTGCGGCACGTTTGATGTTGTTCAGCGCAATGTCAATTATTTCATGGTGTCGTAGTCGACGAGATGTAGGAAAGGATACTAATTCTTTGATTTTGTTAGGTGGTTCAACGTTTTTCAATATAACAGTCGGAGATAGCATAGTAGATTCATTTGGTATGGAGTCTGGAATGAGAGTATGTGTGTATCCCAACCAATATGTCTTTTATGACAGTATATTCTACACAGTTTACCAATTTCTTTCATCAGTCGTTCAGAAGGGTTCGAAGAAGCGTGATACCTGGATACATAGATCGGAGAAATGTTTCTAGCTCGTAACATACGTGTCCATATAGCACATCGAAATTAAGATCCATTGTCAGAAATTACTTTCAATACATGCCCTGCATGAAATAAAAAATGTTTTACAAATGCATTAGAAACAGTTTTCGCAGTAGCTTTGCGTAACGGAGTGAAGATAACAAATTTCGAAGTGAGTTCAACAGCGACAAAGATGTAGGAAAAACCTCTATTAGTTCTGGGAATCGGACCAAAAATGTCTACAGCGGCCATGTGTCTCAATTTAACGTGTACAATGGGATGTAACGGAGGAATATGTGAAGTGGTGGCAGATTTTACATGACGTTAAAACTCGTCGAATACGTTTCTCCATGTTCGCAAAATAACAGTTCTGTCTCAGTATAAGAAAACATTTTCTGGCTCCATGATGTGCGTAACTTAAATGAGTATACCAAATTAATTTGTTAACAAGCTGGTCAGGAATACATAATAACCAGTTGTTACTGTCAGGGTGAGAGCGGCGAAACAGTGTAATGCTTTCTGATGGTAACATTATTCCTATCTTGCCAAAGGTATTTAATTTCTTTCCGCACGTTGTCTTTGCTCTGCTCTTGTGCTATGTCTCGTAATGATGACGAAATAAAATTTTCGAATGCAACTTGTTGCATATACATGACGCTAAAATTTACTTGGCAGCAGTTGGTTGCGATGTCTTGCTGATTGTTGCTGAGAGAACGGGATAGTGCGTCTGCTACAATATTTTGTGTACCGGGAATGTGAACAATTGTAAAATTAAATTCCTGTAAATAAAGTTTCCATCTTCTTAACCTGTCGTGTGTAAATTTTGCTGAAAGTGAGAACTGCATTGCTCTATGATCTGTGTAAACGGTAGTATGTCTTCCATAAAGAAAATGCCTAAATCTCGTAAATGCCCATACAACACTTAATGTTTCAAGTTCTGTAACAGAATTATTGTGTTCAGCAGGTGACAAAATGCGACTCGCAAAGGCGATGTTTTTAATTACTGTAGTACCGTCTTCTTCAATTTCCTGAAAAATGTGGACGCCTAAAGCGGTGTTAGAACTGTCGGTGGCAATGGAAAAATTTCTAGTAAGATCTGGGTGTGATAAAAGTGGTGCTTTCAACAAGGCATGTTTCAAATTAACAAACTCAGACTGTGCTTGGCTATCCCAGTACCAAATAGCGTTTTTACCCGTCAGCTGGCATAATCTAGGGGTGTCTAAAGCAGTGTAATGAATAAATTTACGGAAAAAGTTAATTAAACCCCAAAAGCTGCGTAGTTGTTTCTTCGACGTAGGAACAGTAATGTCACGTAAAGCTTGAAGTTTTTCCGGGTCAGGCACAATACCTTCTGCTGAAATTACATGTCCAAGAAATTTTATGGAAGTTTTGCCAAAGTGCGATTTGCTAAGATTATCTGTGAGTCCTTGTGCACGAAAAGTTTGCAACAGTTGTTCCAGAATCAAAGTTTGCTCAGACCAGTTGACTTCTGCGATAACGATGTTGTCTACATACGTTGTGATTCTCTCTTTCATGCAAAAGTGTGTATCGGATGTCGTCAAAACTAGTAATATTTTCGTGAACAAGATTCTGTCTATCTGAAGTACTGCTTACGTTGCTGGATGATGCAACCTGTACTGTATCTAGTCAAATTCTTTCTGACGTGCTGCTATTTCCGGGAGGATGCTGTGGCATTTCAACTATTTGAACTGTTATGTTATTTCGCCCTGACGTATTACGTTCGGGATGATATCTACTGTATGGTTCGTTCATGATAATCTGTTGTTGCGGTTGATTATGCTGCTGGTAAGACTGACTGTTACGCTGAAAACTATGCTCATTACATTTACGTCTTTCATAATAATCATTGCTATACAGCGCGTTGCGATAGGAACTGAAATGATGTGTCTTCTGTACGTACTGATTTCCTTGTTGCGGTGCGTTATTATTTGGTGGAGCTGACGCTATACGTGTAGGCGGCGAAACATTAAAGCTTGGTTGACCTCGCAGACTACATTGTTGGTTATATATGCTAACGGGCTGGTTTTGATGCTGTTGCGGAGAAAAGCCTCTATTGTTACCAAAATGTGTTTGCGATAGCTGATAATTTTGACGATACTGATGATTAAACTTTTGTCTGGTATTAATGTTGTGGTAGTTGTCATCTCTGGAGCGTCTAATGAAAATTGTCACTTTCAGAAAAAAAACTTGTCATATCACGTTTTCTTTACTCATACGTAATCCTAGATAGATCGATAGTTGAAGAGCTGTTTTGATAGATATAAAGGATAGTAAAAGAGAAGGCAGCAGTGCAGAAAACTAAAGATGAAATAGCACTACTACGGCTCGGGGCCCTGTGCACGTTAGGTCCATATTCATCGAAGTGTAATGAATCCCCTGAGGTCACTTACGCGCTGCAAATACATTTTAGTTTCTACGTTACAGGCAATGCCGGCGAAAATTCAAAAGCAAATTGTTGTATCCAGGCCAATTCTAGTTTCTGCATTACAGGCCAAGCTGATGAAAATACAAAAGCATATTGTCGTATCCAGTCCAAAGGATATATTTGTGTTCTGTCACTTTTAAACACCTTAGATCATTTTACGGATAGAAAGTGCTTGTAATCAAAATTATCGTCTCTGTATGTCTGAACAGGTTCAGGATTGTATGATAATCTATTTGTCTGTAACTGTTCGGAATCTAATTCACGTACTCTCTGTAAATTACCTAAATTACACTGGCTGTGTGAGTCTGACAAATGTTCGGAGAGTGGCGTATGCTGTGATGTGTTAAAGGCTGAAATATTTTTCATCTCCGTCAGTTCGTGCTGTAAAGGTGACAATTTTCTACGTAATGTATTATTGGAAGAACCTATCTCACTGATCGCCTGATGTAAATTTTGTTATTCGGGTGTTTGATTAAGCGAAACTGGTGACGTATCGTCTGATTTGGTGTCATTATTATTTTCGATAACATCAATACGACTGGCCAATTCATCATATTTTTCAGTCAGTGCTTTTACCTGATCATCGTTTTTAGTATCACAAGCATTAATTTGTTTTTGTATTTTACGTGTGGTTTTGTTCAATTTTTTAACGTCTGCTTTGATGGCATCGGGATCCTGTACAAGTTCCAACTTTTCAAGTCTGTTGGCCATTGTCTGAAATTCTAATGTGTGTGTGTCTGTTTTTGTTTTAAGATCGGAGATTACACCATGCAATTCGGTGTTCAACTGTTTGATTTCGTCTGATACTGTAGCAATATTGTTGTCTACGTATGTTTTTGCTTTCGTAAATAACTTACGCTTGTCTTCCTGTCTCTGTGCCGTAACTGTTTCCATGACTTGTTGCTTTACTTTATTCTGTTCTGTATAAATTTACTGTAACGTGTTTCACTGTTTTGTAGGTGGTGATTAAAAGGTTCGTCAATTTGGCTGTTCTGTTGATCAAATTTCGCGTCTACTTTCGCATCCAGTGTGCGTGAAAGTTCTGCTGACATTAATTTAAACTCGTCGCGTAACTGTGTTGCGTTTTCAGAACATTGTTTAGCGACTGCGCTAATTTCATATCTAAGTAATTTCGTTGTGGCTGCATGTGTATTACTTAATTCTTGTGTCACAGATCTAATTCCTTCACTACTTTTCCTAGCACAAGCCTTAATTTCCTCACGTAATTGTTCTATAGTATCATGACACTGCGCGGCCACGGCTGTAATCTGTTCACTAAGTTGTTTGTTCTGTTCATTAAGTTGTTTGAAATTGTTCTCTTGTTTATCATTAAATTGTTTGGAATTTCTGTCTAGTTTTTCATTCAACTGTTTGGAATTGTTGTCTAGTTTTTCATTAAGTTGTAGCAATAATCTCATAACTCGATCCATGCCAAAATTAGTTGCTGTATTCTCTGTGCTGTGTGACGGTGTTTGTGCATTTGTCACGTTTTGTGTACCGGTAACCATTTGGTCATTGTCTGATTCGCAAAAAGGTTTGCTAATCAAATGTGCTCTGTTGGTCACTACATCGGAATCAAATAAATCTGACGTATTCTGACTACATTGTTCATCTTCGTGAGAAAAATTTCTCTGATCACAATGCAAATTTTGCAAATCGGGCGTGTCAAACTGGGCAGCGTTCATTATACCGGAACGTGCCGTGTCATCAATTGTTACATTTACTGTGGACATAAATGAATTTGTTTGCTCATCATTAGAATTAAAATCATTACTAGTGGTCGGTACGCACTGATTATCAGTAATTAGAAGATTATCACTATTACACTGACTGTCGCTAGTATGATCTGTCAAATTATTCGAGTCGCCTATTTCACTCATTGCACATCGCGATGTACTGTTAACAGTTTTTCGCGGCATTTTTCACAAATCAAAATTAAGCACAAAATGAAACAAAGACGAAGCAAAAATGGAACAAACACAATTACAACAAAGAGCAATAAATTGCCGATGATCTGTGAAAGATAGAGTGACAAGTTAGTAAATGCGTTGCGCCAGATGCAAACTACATTTACGTAAATAAGAGCAGGTATATAACTGACTACTGCTCAGAAATTCCCAAAGAAATACGATACTGGCCGGTTGTCGCCAAGTGTAACCTCCCCATAAAAATTGGATTCTCATTTAGTGTAACCTCAAAACAGAAAAATTCCTAAACCTCTCAAGAGAAAAAAATATAATTATGTCGTTCATTCACATTCAGCGTAACCTCCCTCAGATAAATTCGGTAATCTTGCAATAATACAATGTGACTAATCTCTCAATAATAAATGTGACTCAGTTACAACCTTTGAATAATTGACTGTTATTTTAACCTGGTAAACTGTGGACGTCAGCAGTGCTGCGTCATGGCCCTGAAAGATCATTCTGAATAAAAAAAAGAAAAATTCTTACCTCAATGAAGGTCGCCGGATACCGCATATATATCTGCTCTTACAATAAATTTTTCTGGCACAGCCCTGTGCAATGATGCCCGATAGATTTGTCATTTATGAAAAGAAACAACTGATTTTTCTTTTGCAATAATCGGGATGATCATGGATTGGAGAAATTAGTAAATTCTTTAACTTGAAATGAATGGTTGTTAAAAGTTACTTTTTATGAGAAAGATTATTATTAGGCGATTTTTTTTAAACATTTACATGGGACTTGAGATAACAATACTAAATATGCGCGAGGCTGCTTTTTACCTTATACAATAATGCTCAGGCTCCGGCATCGCTGCACCACGACCGGCCCAGCCAACACGCTACACCAGACCAGACTGCTCGCTAGCAACAACTTACTCCTACAGCTACACAGTTCCTACTGCAGTCAACACTGCTCTCTGGTCTGAGATTCTCTTATACCTTACATATCGCAGGCAGCGCGTGAGGAATACTTTGAAATTACATCTGCTCGGACCTCTTACAACTTCTATCACCTTTTTCATTTTTCTTAAAAAAATTTTTTTTTATATTTCAAACTTAAATTATTCTAATTTTAAAAAAGTATTGTTTTATGTCAAACGTTACAGATAAAAACAACACAAGAATCTACATAAAAGTTTACAAACGAAAACTGTAATTTGTACGACCTGCTATAAGTGTATCAGGTAAGAGGTCTTTAAATCTGAAACCAACAAATGAATAAATAAATGAAATTAAGTAAACATAAATGATGCCCTTATGGACTCATGGGGGTAAACTTGGCCCAACAGATTCTGCCCAGCTACATTCATCGGTGCTATCTATTGTGTGGGCAGAAGAGCCAACACCGTGTTGCTAGAGGAGGCCGAAATGCACGCTTTTAAGCTCACGCAGGCTGGCGTGAGGTCTGGAAAATGACAAGGAATTATAGTAGCCAAAAATAGTACATAGCTTCTGGAATACTTAACTTTAATTCATAATTGATGAACATTGGTCTGACGGTACAGGCATCCATAGATAAATAACAAATGTGAATGGCGCCTTGCTAAGTCGTAGCAAATGGCGTGGCTGAAGGCTATGCTAACTATCGTCTCGGCAAATGAGAGCGTATTTGTCAGTGTAGCATCGCTAGCAAAGTCGTCTGTACAACTGGGGCGAGTGCTAGGAAGTGTCTCTAGACCTGCCGTGTGGCGGCGCTCGGTCTGCAATCACTGACAGTGGCGACACGCGGGGCCGACGTATACTAACGGACCGCGGTCGATTTAAAGGCTACCACCTAGCAAGTGTGGTGTCTGGCGGTGACACCACATTCCTCCCCCGCAAATCGGCGTACGGTTGTATTATAAGGCTTCCGCCCGCCGTGGGGAGGACCCCATGTTGACGTATGCGACGAGGTGGGGAGCCTAACAACAGGCGAGGCTGTGCCACCCGCACCCGGCCATTCGGTCCGAGGGGAGCTAGGAAACGCCTGAAAACCTAGTCCAGGGTGCACGCCAACATGCGGTTTATGCGCCCGTAGATAGTCAGGAGGGGCCGAAGTGTCGACCTCCATCGAGTCGGAGCACCCGACGGGCGAAGACGACAGATGGTCCTGAGCGGGCAATTGTTCCATGGCGGAGGACAACTGGTCACGGGAAGCGATCGGCGGCGCGTGACCCAGGGAGGCGTCCGGCGGTTGCAGCGACGCGTCCACTGCGGGCGTCGCCGGCGGGAGAACAGGCGGCGGCTGCGCGTCGCCATGGGGCAAAATGGAAGGCAGCGTCGGTAACACCTGGGGATGAGGCGAGCCAGTAGATGGGTCCCCAGGGCGCCGACCGGACGGCACCGTCGCTGAAAGCAGACGGGGAGCGGCAGATTCCGTGCGACGACAGAGGCGCAGCTGATTGAGATGCCGACGCACCTCACCAGAGGCCCCCAAAACCAAATACATCGCGCGGCAGAGGCAGCGAAGAATGCGCCCTGCGAGCCAACGCCGTGAACCTCGATAGTTGCGACAGTATACAACGTTGCCGGAAGCAAAAGCAAGTGTCTGCCGCTGCACAGGAACCTGATGCGGCGGATGCAGTAAAGACATCAAGGTTCGATGAGGGCGACCATGAAGCAACTCAGCCGGCGAGCGACCATCTCGGGGCTGAGAGCGATACGAGGACAAAAAGAGCAATAACGCGTCCTCCCGAGAATGCGACTCTTTCAACTTCAACATCTGTGACTTGAAAGTCCGGACCAAACGTTCAGCAGCACCGTTGGACTGTGCCGAAAATGGCGCGGATGTCAGATGTTGAATACCATTGGCCTTGCAGAATGACTGAAATGCGGCGGACATGAATTGTGGGCCATTGTCGGAAACAATAGTCTGCGGTAGACCTTCAATGCAAAAGATAGCGGACAACGCTTGGATGGTGGCAGAAGACGTCGTGGAAGACATCCGGACAACAAAAGGAAAATTACTGAATGAATCGACCAGAATCAACCATCGAGCATTCCAGAAAGGACCAGCAAAATCGATGTGTAAGCATTGCCAAGGGGTAGTGGCTTTTGGCCATGCAAAGAATTTCCGTGGTGGTGCGGATTGTTGTTCGGCACACGCCATGCAAGAAGAGCACATATTCGTAATCGCGGCATCGATTCCAAACCAAGTAGAGTGCTGACGAGCAAGTTGTTTCGTTCACACTATACCCCAATGTCCTTGGTGGAGAAGCTTTAAGACAGAGAACTGTAACGAACGTGGGACCACGACCCTGGACTGATCATTATCAGAACGCAACAGCAAAACACCACGTCGTACAAAAAGTGTCTCCTTGTGCGCAAAAAATCGGCGAACCAACGGATCCTCGATCCGTGACTTCGACAAGGGCCATTGCGTAGCAACAAAACGCAGAACGGTAGCAAGGACAGGGTCGGCAGCTGTAGCTGTAGCTACACGACGAAAATCAATCGGAAACGATTCGACCACGTCATCAGTTTCCGCATCAATGAACATGCAAGCAAGTTCGGAGGAATCGAATGCTCTATCCTCAGCAACAGCCAAACGGGACAACGCATCGGCGTTTCCGTGCTTAGCAGTGGACCGATACAAGATATCGTAGCGGTACTGCGAGAGGAAAATAGACCAGCGAATGAATTTCTGCGCTGTACGTGGAGGTACAGGATTGGACGGATGAAAAAGCGATGTCAAAGGTTTGTGGTCTGTGATGATGGTAAAGTGACGACCATACAAGAAATCCTGGAATTTTATAACCCCAAATACGAGAGCCAATGCTTCTTTCTCGATCTGTGAACAATTTCTTTGCGCTGACGAGAGCAATTTGGACGCAAAGGCAATAGGGCGATCATGCGAGCCATCTTTGTGTGCAAGCACAGCACCGATCCTGAAATCTGATGCATCTACCATCAACAGAAGGGGTTTCTGGGAATCGAATAGCGTAAGGCAAGTAGTGGAAAGCAACGCCGATTTCAACTGGCGAAAGGCGGGTTCGCATTCCGTCGTCCAGACGAACGGAACACCTTTACGGCGTAAGCGATGAAGCGGAGCTGAAATGGAAGAGGCATGGGGGATATATTTATGATAATAGTTGATTTATCCCAGCACACTCTGTAGCTGCTTCAAATTCTGCGGCGAAGGCAAGTCTTGTATGGCACGGAGGTGCTCTGGACTGGGATGTATGCCTTGGGCATTGAGTACATGTCCCTGATAGGGTAAATCACGAGCAAAAACACACATTTGTCCTTCCGCAAGCGAAGACCATTTTGTCGCAAGACCGGAAACAGTGTTCTGAGATTGGCTAAATGTTCTTCTTCCGTCTTTCCGGAGATCACAATATCGTCCAGATAGTTTGCTGCAGTAGGGACCGACGCACAAACAGTTTGTAGATATTGCTGAAACAATGCAGGGGCGGATGCACACCCGAATGGCAGTCTTTTGAATCGGTACAAACCAAGGTGCGTGTTAACCACCAAAACGCGCTGGGATTCTTCGTCCACCGGTATCTGCAAGTACGCATCTGCTAGGTCCAACTTTGAAAAATATTTACCTGGGCACAGTTTGTCAAAAAGATCGACCGGGCGGGGTAAAGGAAAAGTTGCAGTCACTAGCTGTGGATTCACTGTTGCCTTGAAGTCCATGCAAAGTCTCAATTTTCCGGAAGGTTTTTGCAAGATGACTATGGGTGATGCCCAGAGAGAAGCCTGCACACGTTCAATTACACCTTGTGATTCCTAATCGTGTAATGTTTTTTGCGACCTCGTCACGCAATGCGTGGGGAAGATTGCGCGCTCTGAAAAATTTCGGTTGCGCGTTTACTTTCAGTTCTAAATGTGCTTTATAGTTCTTAGCGCAACCAAGGCCCGGTGCAAAAGTGTCTGCAAATTCTTCACATAGACGAGAAACATTGGCTGAAGGCACAGTCCGGTTCACTGATAGGACCTGATTGACTATAGACAAGTTAAACAACTGAAATAAATCTAAACCAAACAAGTTCACTGCAGAAGAAGAACGAAGGACGTAAATTGACACAAGTTTTGTTTGTCCATTGTATGTTGCAAGAAGGCTGCATTGTCCTAACACAGGGATATGCTGTCCTGAATAACTAGTGAGCTTAACATTTGTGGCACACAACGGAGGTGTGCCCAGCTGTTTGTACATGTCGTGATTGAGTAGTGAAACTGCAGCTCTGGTATCGAGCTGGAATGGTATTACTGTGCCGTGAATGTCCAAATCAACAAAAAGTTTATTGTCCTGCTGACGACAAGAGCGCCTGTCTCGTGCAACGTGAACTGTTTCTGGTACAGAAGCACTTGCGACTTGACGGGATTTCCGTCGATATCGACGCACACGTTTCGTGGGACGAACACAGTCACTGTTAGAAAGAGTGGCACTGGGCGGAGTGGAATTTACTACATGAATTTCCATGGGCGAAGGTTCACGAGCCCGAGTATCCTTGGTGCGATTCCGGCGCGAAGCAAAGGGCCTGGAATGGTTGTGAGTGTCCGATCGGAGCTTTTTCTGGCAAACACTTTGAACATGTCCTTTTTTATTACAGGAAAAGCAAACAGCCTGGCGTGACGGACAATTCTCACGCGAATGTCTAGTAGCACACCGCGGGCATGATTTTAGCATTGCATTTGCTTGCTTACGCGGCAAACGTGGCTGCACGGACGGGCACGAGGGCTGTTTACAGTTCCGTGCAGCTCGCCCGGCGGGCTGGTTAATGTGACACACGGCTGGTGAAGTTTCAAATGATTCCTGAGCAAAGTCAAGTGTGTCTTGCCGATCCAATATGTCCATCACATGTTGCAGGGAGGGATTGACTAGTTTCAAAATCTGTTCCCGTATACGAACATCAGAAACGTTCTGTGCAATTTCATATCACGTACCATAGTGTCTGAATAAGGGAGGCCACATTCACACTCAAAAGCACAATCCCTAGTAAGGCCTTGCAATGTTGCAACCCACTCCCTATTAGTCTGACTGGCCGTACGTTTTGTACGAAAGAAAGTATACCTTTTTGCAAGGACATTGACTGATTCTTTGAAATATGCATCTAATGCAGACAAAATTTCGTCGTAGGACAGAGTTGCTACGTCGCGTCGGGGAAATAATTTCACTATCACTCGGTACGTCTGGACGCCTACGCACGCCAATAAGTGAGGCTGCCGCTCGTTACCTTGAATTCTGTAGGCGGCGAGATGGAATCCAAATTGGCGTGACCACTCCATCCAGCTTTCCGGTGCCGTATCGAACGGACGAAAAGGTAGTGCAACTGCGTGGTGTGGCTGCGGTAGCGATGAAGCGGCGGCGGCCGCATCGTTTTGCATTGCACGTTGACCCTGGACGAGCTGTCCAAGGGCATCCAATAAGGCCTGCGTCTGCTGATTCTGCAAGCGATAAAATTCGGACAGTACATCTGGAGATTGTGGCGAAGCCATGACACAAGTAAATTAAGCAAGTATAAAGAAGACCGTTTGTAGACTCGTCGCCATGTATTGTGTGGGCAGAAGAGCCAACACCGTGTTGCTAGAGGAGGCCGAAATGCACGCTTTTAAGCTCACGCAGGCTGGCGTGAGGTCTGGAAAATGACAAGGAATTATAGTAGCCAAAAATAGTACATAGCTTCTGGAATACTTAACTTTAATTCGTAATTGGTGAACATCGGTCTGACGGTACAGGCATCCATAGATAAATAACAAATGTGAATGGCGCCTTGCTAGGTCGTAGCAAATGGCGTAGCTGAAGGCTATGCTAACTATCGTCTCGGCAAATGAGAGCGTATTTGTCAGTGTAGCATCGCTAGCAAAGTGGTCTGTACAACTGGGGCGAGTGCTAGGAAGTGTCTCTAGACCTGCCGTGTGGCGGCGCTTGGTCTGCAATCACTAACAGTGGCGACACGCGGGTCCGACGTATACTAACGGACCGCGGCCGATTCAAAGGCTACCACCTAGCAAGTGTGGTGTCTGGCGGTGACACCACACTAACAACGTTCTTATTTGCAGATGCTGAAGCAATGAATGAAACTTTTACCAAAAAACATGTTAATCACCCACTTTTCTGAGCACGATGGACGCTTTGGAGCGTTGCATATGGCGTAGAACTGGTATAAGGTGGCCAGGTGATCCTCCACAGATGGTCAAAAGTGTCTGATCAGAGTTATCCGGATGTGGATATTAATATGGAGCCGGTACGTCCTTCTGGTTTTAGAATGTGACGATCAACTATTGACAAAGTTTTTTACACTACAAGTTACAAAAAAGAGACGAGGGTTCATTTAAGAAACCTATCTTGCTTTTGTGGATTTTGGAAAAGTATTCGATAACGTGAATAGAAAAATGTTATGGAATATCAGGGCTAATGAATTTATGCATCTCACCTCTTAAATGCTACAAACAGTCAATACATAATAATAAAGCCAATAAACACCAATACAGCGGTACGACAAGGTGATGAGGGCGTTCTGAAATGTAACACCTCTGAAGTTTTTATGTAAAAATTCTTACAGTTTTTTAAATGAAACAAGCATTATTAACTTTGTACATCTTTATTCTTCGTGTTAACATATTTGCAACCCTCTGCCGCTAGAGAGGTCAGAACTGTAGCGTGTAACGTGACGATGTGTAAAATAACTGTCTGTGGGTGAGAAACAGCGTGCTGTAATGAAGTTTGGTATCGAAGTGTTCGTCCACACGTGGAGCACCGTGTCCTTCAGAACCACAATGCCAGGCCACACATGAGCGCTGCTACTTCTACAAAATCCCACGCCTTGGGTTTACTATCATCTGATATTCTCTGTACGGTCCCGACTTTGTGCAGTGGCGAAGTCACCAAACTCGTCTCTCGTTGGCAGCCGTGTGTTTGTCACCGGGAAGACTACATTGAGAAATAAATATGTAGAAATGAAGAATAACTAATGTTATTTTTTGTTTTATTTAAAAATCTTTAAAAATTTTCATATTAAAACTGGACGCATTACTTTTCACCAAGCTGTAGCAGGTGAAGTTATTAGTGTATGGAAAATGTCAAACATAAGATACTTTTAGATGCTGATATGGTAAATGCAATTTTATATGCTGATGAGGTAGCTCTGATTGCAGAGAATGAAGACGACCATCAGACGAGAGCCTGCAAGTTGCAGCAGATAGCCTGAGATTACAACCTAGCACAGTCTGTAGATAAACGGAAGTAATAGCATTTCCCGGAACACAACCAGTACGACCGAAATATTCTTGAACAATAGTATATTGGAACAAGTAAAACATTCTAAATATCTGGGCTACGACATCACTTACGAATTTGACTTCGATGTGGACCAAAAATTAAATAAATCTACTTCCATAAGAATCATCGTTAAAAGTTTGCATAATAAAGCGAGAAAAGAAACCCCTACCTGCGGAAGCGGAGCTTGGGCGAAAATAAAACACAAAGAAAGTAGAGTACAGACTAAAGGAACGAGATTTCTAGGAAGACTGGAAGAGTGTACAAGAGCAGATCAAACAAGAAATGGTGATATCAGGATAGATATACACTCCTGGAAATTGAAATAAGAACACCGTGAATTCATTGTCCCAGGAAGGGGAAACTTTATTGACACATTCCTGGGGTCAGATACATCGCATGATCACACTGACAGAACCACAGGCACATAGACACAGGCAACAGAGCATGCACAATGTCGGCACTAGTACAGTGTATATCCACCTTTCACAGCAATGCAGGCTGCTATTCTCCCATGGAGACGATCGTAGAGATGCTGGATGTAGTCCTGTGGAACGGCTTGCCATGCCATTTCCACCTGGCGCCTCAGTTGGACCAGCGTTCGTGCTGGACGTGCAGACCGCGTGAGACGACGCTTCATCCAGTCCCAAACATGCTCAATGGGGGACAGATCCGGAGATCTTGCTGGCCAGGGTAGTTGACTTACACCTTCTAGAGCACGTTGGGTGGCACGGGATACATGCGGACGTGCATTGTCCTGTTGGAACAGCAAGTTCCCTTGCCGGTCTAGGAATGGTAGAACAATGGGTTCGATGACGGTTTGGATGTACCGTGCACTATTCAGTGTCCCCTCGACGATCACCAGTGGTGTACGGCCAGTGTGGGAGATCGCTCCCCACACCATGATGCCGGGTGTTGGTCCTGTGTGCCTCGGTCGTATGCAGTCCTGATTGTGGCGCTCACCTGCACGGCGCCAAACACGCATACGACCATCATTGGCACCAGGCAGAAGCGACTCTCATCGCTGAAGACGACACGTCTCCATTCGTCGCTCAATTTACGCCTGTCGCGACACCACTGGAGGCGGGCTGCACGATGTTGGGGCGTGAGCGGAAGACGGCCTAACGGTGTGCGGGACCGTAGCCCAGCTTCATGGAGACGGTTGCGAATGGTCCTCGCCGATACCCCAGGAGCAACAGTGTCACTAATTTGCTGGGAAGTGGCGGTGCGGTCCCCTACGGCACTGCGTAGGATCCTACGGTCTTGGTGTGCATCCGTGCGTCGCTGCGGTCCGGTCCCAGGTCGAGGGGCACGTGCACCTTCTGCCGACCACTGGCGACAACATCGATGTACTGTGGAGACCTCACGCCCTACGTGTTGAGCAATTCGGCGGTACGTCCACCCGGCCTCCCGCATGCCCACTATACGCCCTCGCTCAAAGTCCGTTAACTGCACATACGGTTCACGTCCACGCTGTCGCGGCATGCTACCAGTGTTAAAGACTGCGATGGAGCTCCGTATGCCACGGCAAACTGGCTGACACTGACGGCGGCGGTGCACAAATGCTGCGCAACTAGCGCCATTCGACGGCCAACACCGCGGTTCCTGGTGTGTTCCGTGCGTGTGATCATTGCTTGTACAGCCCTCTCGCAGTGTCCGGAGCAAGTATGGTGGGTCTGACACACCGGTGTCTTTTTTCCATTTCCAGGAGTGTAGATATATGTAGCCTACACGAAAATGTAAAGGAAAATCTGAGATAATGGAACGAAGATTTTGACTGTATGGGTAGAGAAAGATTCCAGGTAAACGTTCTCAAGTATAAACGAACTGGCGGAAGAAATGCGGTAAGACCATAATAGGGATGATGTACCGCATCAGGCAATTTGCCTAAGACATGAAGTTAAGGAAAGTTAGCTTGTACTCTATTGGGGACACTTTCTATGAGATGTTTGAATGGCTCTGAGCACTATGGGACTTAACTAGAACTTAGAACTACTTAAATCTAACTATCCTAAGGACATCACACACATCCATGCCCGAGGCAGGATTCGAACCTGCAACCGTAGTGGTCGCGCGGCTCCAGACTGTAGCGCCTAGAACCGCTCGTCCACTCAGGCCGGCCAGGTGTTTGAATGCCTGTGGCCGAACGGCACGCAGTTCTTCCTCAACAGCCACAACCAGAGAATGTAGCGATGCTCGACGTTCTAACTGATTCCAAAGATCCATTGCGTTCAGGTCTGGACACTGGACAAGTCAGCACATTTCAAAAGTGTTACTGTCCACAAGCCATTGTCTCACAATAGCTGTTTTATTACAACGCGTATTGTCATTGTTTACGAATATTTCTCCTATCGTTCGTATTACACAATGCTGTAAAATGTGTTCATATGCTTCCAAATGTAGCCTTTTCATAAGCGCAGAGAGTTGTGGTAAAAAAAAAAAAATGCTGTTTGAAGAGCGCGCCGCAGCTCGTTGTGTGAAGCAGTCGCCCTCCGCTTCTGGGGGTGGCGCCGCTGTGGCAATGGCAGCTTTGGTGTCTCCCCTTGTGGGAAAGCGGAAGGGTTGCCTGATCACGTGCATTTAAGGGGCGCTATTAGCTCGGCAGTTGGTCAGTCGGAGTGAGGCTAGGTCAGTCTCGCATCACCAGTTGCTAGTCTGTCTCTCGTTCGCATTTGTGCGGCAGTTAGTGTCTGTCTGTGTGCGAGTATGTCTGTCGTTTGAATCAAACTTTAAGCCAGAAATTGAGAGTCTTGCCACTCCGCCAGTAACAGAACTCTGCTAGTGGTCGCCCGGTCGGGGCTGAGTTACTGCATCTGAGTCTGCGCGTTAGGCGGCCAGTCTGCTCGAGTTGCTCGGGCAACGGTCATTGGTGGTCGGATCGGTCGGTTGGTCGGTCGCGCACTGAGACACGAGATGACTTGTCCGCCTTGAGCGTCGGCGCATGTGAGGTCCCCACGTGAGTCCAGTGGGCAGCGCCGTATGGAAAGGGGTAGTGGCTCCGCGGTTGACACGAGAGCAACAGGAGTTGAACCACGACATCGGGCTGGCCGGGGCGAGCTGCGAAGCTGTGAGACGGGAGATCGGCGCGCCTGCCTGCGTCCGTTGAAGTGAAGCGGCTGGCAGCGGACGGTTCGGGAGAGCGTTGGGGGTGCTGCGCCAGGTCTTCGCCAGAAATCGCAGTTCATTACAATTTAAGTGATTCGAGATATGTTGTTTCATTTACTTGTTAAATTCTACTTGTTTTCTTGGTGAGGTCACCAGTCGCTTTGTTTTGGGATCGTCCCACCATTCTTCTCCGTTTGACCACCCGCGGGATGGTGGTTATTTGTGAATTTCGTGGTCCGTTTATCCCTTGTGGAGATGGGGAGGGTTAGAGCAATCTGCGGTTCGGGTTGTTCAGCAATCCCCCTGTCAATCTGCCATACGTTAATAGTTGCCTCTGTCATGTTTGTCGGATTCGGTGTTAACGAATTTATAGAATTAAGATGTAAAGGCCGAATTCCTGAAATATGTTTTTATCTTGCCTATCATCTTGCGAAGCGGTATATGTGTAATGTAGAGCATGTTGTACATTTCATGTAAGTCTGAATTTCATGGGTTTTATTTACATACTCATTTTTATAAAGTTGCCACTCTTCCACCGTTTTAAAAACAAGTTGCACTTTCGGTGGCAAATAATTTCTTTGTGTGAGTGTTTGTACCATTTCCATCCCTCTTACGGGGTGTATAGTTAATGTGTTTGTGTGAGTTGTTAAAATATTTTGTTTAAAGTAATCTGGTGTGTTGCAGATTTGCACCAGTGTAGTCTTTCAGAGGTTGTTGTGAGCGGTCGTGACTACGGCAGTGTTGAAAAGGAGCGGCAAGCTTCTCAGCCCGAAGGCTCATACTGTCAATATTGTTCTTTCTGCCTCTAAATAAAATTGTAACTTTATATTTCGAGGGTTCTTTCCTGCTTATAAATTTTAAGTCTATTTTTGAAAAGACTTTTATGAATAAAATACCCATTTGTTAAAGGTAATTTCATTTTCATCAGTTACTTCCTGGCAACTACTTCCACGCTTAAATGTGTTAGTGTTCTTGATGAATCGCTAGTAAATAAAGTAAATTCTTTAAGAAAAGGTTTTGAAAGTAAATTCACGGTTCACGCAGTAAGGCGAACGCACAGTGACTGCAAAAAACACCCCATTGCCATTGCACCACATCCTTCGTGGTTTACTGTTGACGCTTCACATGATGGCAGGAAGCGTTCTCATCCATCGGATTGCCTAAGGGTATAACGCGACTGACCACTGAAAATCACTAGCTTCCAGTCATCAACTATCCATTGGCATCACATTTTATACAACCCCAAACCGGCTACAGAAAGGGGACGCTTTTGAGGAGCTCCTCGGCAGCTGCACCATATTCTTTGTAATTCCTTATGCGTAGTCATTATACTATCCGCACTGTCGGTACCACACTGAAACTCACGAGTAATTCCTTCCGCTAGTTTCATGCAAGTTTTTACAGCCACCCTCGCCGATGCTGCACGGTCCCTCCCTGTCAGTACAAGATGTCTACGTCATCTTGGTTTAGACGTGGTTGTTCCTTCACATTGCCACTTCGCAATCACATTACCAACAGTTACTCAGGTATATCCTGTGACTAGTCCAGCTCGAAGTGACTTCTCCACTGCCAATATCTTCATTCCCTTTTTATACTGACGCTTCTGCCTTTCGTGCCAATTAGTGGTCAGTTCAATGTTACTAAGTAGTGCCAGGATACTTTTGATTAGATAGGGTAAATCATGACAGGAAAGTTGTGTACTTGTACCAATCGGTTGCATGGACTCATCGCAATAACATGGTTCAAAAATGGTTGAAATGTCTCTGACCACTATGGGACTCAACTTCTGAGGTCATTAGTCCCCTAGGGCTTGGAACAGGTGAAACATAACTAACCTAAGGGCATCACACACATCCATACCCGAGGCAGGATTCGAACCTGCGACCGTAGCGGTCTCGCGGTTCCAGACTGCAGCGCCTAGAACCGCACGGCCACCAATAACAGGGACCGACGTAAAGACGTCACAGATGGTCAGGAACGAGATATCGAGTTTCGGGCGTGGCCATGACAGCATCATGAATTACTTTGCCTGCTTTGTTGGTTGATGATGATGATGTTTGGTTTGTGGGGCGCTCAACAGCGTGGTTATCAGCGCCCGTACAATTACCCAATCTTTGCTCAGTCCAATTGCGCCAATTTCCTGGATGATGATTAAATGATGAGGACAACACAAACACCCAGTCATCTCGAGGCAGGTGAAAATCCATGACCCCGCCGGGAATCGAAACCGGGACCCCGTGCTCGGGAAGCGAGAACGCTACCGCGAGACCACGAGCGGCGGACTGCTTTGTTGGTTGATCGACGTATACTGTTCAACGAGTCCCCAAAGTATGTTGTTCTTCCTTTGCTGCTAGAAAATCTTTAACGACAGAGACTGGGACTAGAGCGTCACGAACTTCCAGTAAAAGACGGTCCCAAAAGCAACAGGAGCTGCCGCTGTTAGTGAATGCAGGTCCGTCTTCCCAGTCCCCCTAGCGAATGCTGCGAGGTTAACTGCACGCAGTGTTGTACCGCCGCGCGGTAGGTCGCATAAGGCCTCTGGTCACAGAGGCACATAAGACTGAACAGTCGGTAACTGAGAGCGTTTAAAATGGTTCGTAGAGATGCCAATTTTCCCTCATGTGAAATTATGCAGAGTATCGAATGCAGTGGCAGAGGATCAAGCCGATTGACCCGCAGTGTGTAAAAGGAGTATTTTACCTCCGATAAGCCGCTGAAGTGCTGTACGTGTATGCTTTCCGTACCAAAAGTTGGGTCCACTCAATAAGTGTACGGCAAACATTGACTAAGATCTTTTTTCGAAATCCCCGTAGTCGATATGTAGCCGTCACTGCTACTGCTTCATGCTGAGAATGCTTTGGATATCCTGAGGTTGACTACAACCACATCCACTGGGCTGCGCGCACAGTTCCTGATGTGACGAACCCTCAGACACCCTATCGAAACGCAACTGGCATGCCGAGTCATTCTATAGTAACCCCATGGTCTGGAAAATGTCCGGTAATCTTTGGAGCAGAGGGTGAACTGCAGCAATCATCGTCCCTGCAGTTTTGTAGCTCTACGGTACCTATTCAACAATGAGTGGCGTCATCAATTTACCTGAAGGTAGTTGTGGAGTCTCTTTCTCGCCGAACAGCGACTATTATCACGGCTAGAGTCGATGTGGAAAATTATTAGCAGGGGAGTGATTAATTACTTGTCCTATGTTCTTATACTTCTACTAAATCGCGATGTAAATGTACATAAAAAAATTAGTTTCTCCATTTTTGCAGAGGTGTGTTATTCCGCAACTGTATTCAGTTAGTTAAAAATTTCTTGATTTGCTAATGGGCGCCGCTGGGATTAGCCTAGCGGTCTAAGGCGCTGCAGTCATGGACAGTGCAACTGGTCCTGGCGGAGGTGCGAGTCCTCCCTCGGGCATGGGTGTTTGTGTTTGTCCTTAGGATAATTTAGGTTAGGTAGTGTGTAAGCTTAGGGACTGATGACAGCGGTTAAGTCCCATAAGATTTCACACACATTTGAACATTTCTTTTTTTTCTAATGGGTTCCTTCTAAAGTCCAAAGACGGTATCTGCATTTAAAATCATGCCATTTCCAAGTGGATCTCGAGCTGCCACTGTTAATACATTTTACATAACGGGAGATGGAAAACAAAGCTTACTTATGTGTAGTTGTAGGTTCCCAAATATGCGTTTTTGTATGAAACTTACCCCAGATTTACCTTCCACTTGATGAAGAGTCTTCGTATTACCAACACTTTGTACCCAAAAACTGTTATACAGCTTAACTCGTATGTTAACCTTTGACTAAACAGAACCTAATTTCAATCGAACCATAAGTAGTCGGAATATAATTTGTCTTTATATTAAACGCGCAACTGAAGTAAAACAGTTATCTGGCCCTAATCAAAATCTCCACTTATCTCGTGTCTTGACAACATTGTTACAGAGTTCTCGAAAGCACGACAATAAACAAATAGTAGGCAGCGGCTTAGGTAGATTTCAATTTTTTAAGCGAAATCTGCCAACAATATTGAAACTGTTGCGTACCGTGATGTTCAACGTGGTAGTGCGTAATGATAAAACTTCTTTAAACAGTGCTTTACTAATAAAAAGCTAAAAGAAATTTTTACAAGAAATAAAAATATAAAGTTGCAGTTCGGTGGACTGTGCCCCTAAGTCGGATGTAAAGTTACGTCGTCTAGCGTGAGCAGGTGGGAAGTACTTCTTGTTAAATTCTTCCTCTGAGTTCGTGGCTTACATTGATGCAAATAGTCAAGATTTTGAAGACATTCTTGTGCTTTAAAACAGATGGATGTACTTCAGAATACATTGTTTCCGAAATATTTCACTAGATAAAGAAGTTGTAAACAATAACCATACAATAACCATACTGAAAATGTTACCCTTTTCCGCATATTGGTTATGTAATACGAGCGTTATCCGGTAAGTAAGGAAGACAGACAGACACGGAAAGTAGTTTTGACACGTTGTAATTTTATATTACTCTACGTTTGAAACCACCCTCTATTTTCTAAGGGTACCACGAACTGGAATAGAAATGAACAGCAAATAATCTACTATTTACGTGCACACACTACTCCAAGTCCGTCTGCTCAACCTTACGATGGGACTTCAAAAAGTAAATTGCCCTTTGTTATAGCAGGTCAAGTAACTTTTATCGAATATTGCACTTCAAAATGTTAGAGATACCTGACACTATTTTCAACAGTCACGATGTCTCTGTAAATAAGCGATCGGGACGTCTTACCAGTCGATTCCCTGACAGAAATCCCCTCCTTGGTCACGGAGACGTTCGAGAGTCCGTGTGATAACATAGCAACTGCTGCGAATCAGGTATTCGATTGCCTGGACGCTGCCGCCTGTGGTCGATATCGAAGGCCCTCCTTCCTGATCAGGAGCACCTACATCTCTTCGACCTTGCTCAAATTGAGGTGACCATTTCATTATGGCTGTAGACGATATTGAGAACTTCTATTTGGGATTACCTTGTCAGATGCCACACAATTTCGTTCACCAACTGTGATCCACTTGTTGGCGGTATTACAGACGAAATGTGTCTGCAGGAAACTTGGGGTATAAGTACACTCTTCTGACAATGAGCCACTCTTTTTACGCAATGGTCTCACGGTAGGAGGACATCTGCAACGTACTTTTTGAAGTCGCCTTGTAAATAACTCCTAGATGATTTTAAGCTGAATGCTTTGTGATAAACGGATATCTAGCTTTTACTGTCATAAACATAACTTAACAACAATATCAGCCCACACACAGTAACTGTCCAAATGAACTGTTGGCAGTATAAATGCATGCATTATATCAGCTTCCAATATCGTATTTATTTAATGTTTGTTGTAGATGGCAGCTAATGTATGAATTTTCCCTCATACTCTAAAGAGTAGCTCTTTAAGAGCTGCCGGCCGGCCGGCGGTTCTAGGCGCTTAAGTGCGGAACCGCGAGACCGCTACAGTCACAGGTTCGAATCCTGCCTCGGGCATGGATGTGTGTGATGTCTTTATGTTAGTTAGGTTTAAGTAGTTCTAAGTTCTAGGGGACTGATGACCTCAGCAGTTGAGTCTCATAGTGCTCAGAGCCATTTGAACCATTTTCTTTAAGAGCTCGTATGAGTACAATTATTTGTCGAGAACTTCCGCCAATTCTCTGTGACTTGGACCCGGTTTCTCTGGAATTTTTACCCACGACGATGCCTTTTTTGCAATAAAAATTTTTCTGCGTTGATTCATTCCATAACGTGATCTCAGGGGAAGTAGCTTGGGTGCCAACTGACAATACAGTGCAGTGCAACTACGGGAGGTGGAGGAGATGTACATTCCTGGCTCTTGGCATTACTACACATCCAGAATGAGATTGTCACTCTGAAGCGGAGTGTGCGCTTATATGAAACTTCCTGGCAGATTAAAACTGTGTGCCGGTCCGATACTCGACCTCGGGACCTTTGCATTTCGCGGGAAAGTGCTCTACCAACTGAGCTACCCAAGCACGACTCACGCCCCCTCCTTACAGCTTTACCTCTGCCAGGCAAAGTTCCCGAGTTCGAGTCTCGGACCGGCACACAGTTTTAATTTCCCAGGAAGTTTCATTACTACACATCCTCACCCAATCGTGTTACAGTTCACTGCTACAGGACAACAAACTGCACTGGATTCAAAGGTTAGCGGCTGAGTCTGTGTCACGTCGATAAAGGAATAAAGGCTGAAACTGAGTGCAAGATGCAGAAACATCTGCATACATTTTAATGTCCCTCACGTGTAGGAGGAATCGTCCATTAACTTAGTCACATGAAGCGATGATAAAAAGATTGCAGATGTTACAGAATTGTTACAATGTCATTAAGATATAAAACAGAGCATAACAATTGATTTACATTTAATTCGTCAACACACTAATGTATTACCGCAAGACAGGTAGTTGCAGTATACTAACACAGTAACATTTTTTGCTCTTGTTACAACTACTCGTCTGATCATAGATCCTTATTGTCTTTCCATTTTACTTCAATGACGGTCAATGTGTATAGACTAAGGCCCTGCGTTTCCGTTTTCAGATTTTCTAGGGTTTACTTTCGATTCGAGGCGTAAAAGGGTCTTTCACAAACAATTCACTTACGGTAACAATGCCACTATCTAAAATTGCCTTATCAGCATAAGGTAAATTGCGTTACTTATTTGTTTGAATTGAAATACTGATCATCAGCATATAGAATCACATCATCTGTTACTATTGACTTCATTGTGCTGCAATTTTCATGATTCTCCTACAGCACCAGGTAGGTGACCTATAGCCTCATCACGTCAGTGCTGTACGCCATCGATCATAAAAGCGAGAAAATGAGTTGAGGAACACTATTAGAACATTAGGGCGCTTGTAGGTCCGACATTTAGCGTATTTGGAACATCTTGGAGCCAACTTTGACAAATCTCCTTTACCTGTGAGCGGCGAATCAGAATGGACCCCTTACTGTCTGCCGGCCGCAGTGGCCGAGCGGTTCTAGGTGATTCCGTCTGGAACCGCGCTACCGCTACGGTCGCAGGTTCGAATCCTGCCTCGGGCGTGGATGTGTGTGATGTCCATAGGTTAGTTAGGTTTAAGTAGTTCTAAGTTCCAGGGGACTGATGACTTCAGATGTTAAGTCCCATAATGCTCAGAGCCATTTGAACCCTTACTCTCTTTAATTCCGAATGACGGTGAGTCCCTGCCCCCTAAAGGCGTAATGGCGTGGTGGGTTGGTAGTGTTTCTTAAATCTCACGAATCTGACAAGGTGAACCAAAATCCGAGCATTCGGCCGCCACAGCGTGATTCATTTGATACTAACGGTGCATAATGTCTGCAGTAAAATTTCGTCCCGTGCAAATATTCGGTGGAAAAGTCAATTTAGCAAGATCATAATCACATGTCCGTCCAGTAGTTTCATTAATTATCGTGTAGATGTTTTCCCGATTTAGTGCAGTGGGTAGAGCTTCGCGCTAAAATACTCGCTGGCCGGAGTGGACGAGCGGTTCTAGGCGCTACAGTCTGGATGTGTGTGATGTCATTAGGTTAGTTAGGCTGATGACCTCAGCAGTTAAGTCCCATAGTGCTCAGAGCCATTCGAACCATTTTTTAAATACTCGAACTCAAGAGTTCGATTCTAGTTCCAGGTGTAAGTTTCTTTTTAAATTTTTAATTGTGAAGTGCCCAATTATTCTATAGCATACATTGTTTGTTAAATGGTAGATATCCTACAACAGCATACTTTTCTAAGTTGCAAATAAATAAAATTATTGGCCAAACATTTCAGTAATAGAAGGTTCAGTAGTCGAGGCATACATATCACACTGAGTAAGAACTGCCAGTTTTCCTCTTCTTTCTGCATAAGTTAGGCAAATGCCTACTAGGTCCTCTTGCTTCAAACTGTTGACCTTAATGTCATTAAATCTTTTTACTTTCTCCTGTCCGCCTTGGTCATGAATGGCATAGTCTTTCCTAAGAAGTTATACAAGTTTATTCTTTGAGTTTATGATGATTGATAATTATTTTGCTTTGAATTGTCTCCTGGCTCTTGATAGCGGTAACTTCTGTTTTCCTTGAAGATACTAGTGGATTAAATAATTTAGCTGTTTAGGATAAACCATAAGCATCTCTTTTGCGCTGTCAGCAATCGGTAGTTGATCATCAGCAGAAAGTAATGTCATACAATAATTCCTTTCACAGAAGTTATAAGTATATAAATTTAATTTACTTGTCCATTCACTCAGCATGTCGTCGGTATAAATACTGTAAAGAATCAGAGAGAAACTACATGTTTGTCCTACTCCTAAATTTGTGATCGTCTTCGATTTTCCATTTCATGTTATGTCGATTTCTAATTCGTGGTACACGCTTTCTAGTACCTTTTTATGTGCAAGACCTACCTTTCCTAAGCTCCGTTTGCTCTTCTTAAGGATATTTTCAACGATTACTGCAAGTCTCAGTGTTACTATTTTACAATGTATTTTATACCCCGTGGTAAGCTGAGAGATGCCCCATTAGTTTCCAGAATTAATTCCGTTTCCTATCTTGAAAACAGGTGTTACCGTTGCAATTTTCCATTCCTCTGGAATGTTTTTATTTTTCCAGTATCTGTTAATAAAGTTGAGAAATCTGGATTTCAAAATGGGGTGTGCATGTTTAATCAGCTCTGTATTAATGACGTCACTGCCCGGTATTATCCTATTTTACGTTTTTACGGGCTGCTTTGTCTAATTCCACTATTTCTATTCTATCAACTGTTTTCTTCTTCCCTCTCTGTATCATTTCCGTCCAGTTATTTATTTACCTCATCTCCTGTTGTCCAAAGTTTCTTGCAGGAGTGCAGTCATTCTATCTTTCTTATCACTTCTATTCTTGCATCATTTTTTACATGTTTCTTAATGTTCTTCAACGTATTATTAGCAAATACCTGTCAATCACGGAATCTTCCCACTTAAGAAGCGAATCTATTTCAGCCAGTTTTAATATTTCAAACATACTATCAGTGACAACATATCTTTCATTTCACTGTCGTTTCTATGTAAATATTAAATAAAAGCATTTGTTTTGTGTAAGACCTGTTGTAATTGCTGCACAAAGAATAAGAAGCCGAATACCATATTATGTACTGTTAAATAAGAAAAGGAATTTACGCTCAGATCAGTAATCGAACTCTCGAATTCAAGTATTCTAATGCAAAGTACAATCCCTTGCAACATTTTGGTAGAACAGCTACACAATCTTAAATGAAGAAATTTGCTGGACACTGTGATT
Organism: Schistocerca cancellata; assembly: GCF_023864275.1. Classification (NCBI taxonomy): domain Eukaryota; kingdom Metazoa; phylum Arthropoda; class Insecta; order Orthoptera; family Acrididae; genus Schistocerca; species Schistocerca cancellata. The sequence continues at coordinate 269,572,625 of NC_064634.1, forward strand.
ACTGTGTTGTCCAGCAGCCTTACTTTAATGTCCATTTTCTACCGAAAATATACACAGGAAGGAATTTTTGTCACAGTCGTTTTTATTGTGTGAAGCCCGAAACTGCGAATTGTTACTAATCAAAGTTATCATTACTATGAATTTGATTCCGAAACACCGTATGATAATACTGAAAGAGGAGGTAAAATAATATTCAATTTTAACCTGAGTTCCTCCTGTTCTGGGACTCGCTAACACCTTAAAACTCGTTGCGAACTGTGGGCAACGCTCGTACCGGACGAGGCAAAGCAAACGAAATATCAAAGCATGCTTTACAGTAAACGAACTGTCAAATTCATGTCGGAGCGTATTCTACACGTTTATAATTACCATATGTCACGTAATCGTTACGAATTAGGCAATGATAGTTTATTACATATACAATGTTGACGTTAAATCAGACTAGACGTACGTACGAAATCATCATCATCATCATTTAAGACTGATTATGCCTTTCAGCGTTCAGTCTGGAGCATAGCCCCCCTTATACAGTTCCTCCATGATCCCCTATTCAGTGCTAACATTGGTGCCTCTTCTGATGTTAAACCTATTACTTCAAAATCGTTCTTAACCGAATCCAGGTACCTTCTCCTCGGTCTGCCCCGACTCCTCCTACCCTCTACTGCTGAATCCATGAGTCTCTTGGGTAGCCTTGCTTCTCCCATGCGTGTAACATGACCCCACCATCTAAGCCTGTTCGCCCTGACTGCTACATCTATAGAGTTCATTCCCAGTTTTTCTTTGATTACCTCATTGTGGACACCCTCCTGCCATTGTTCCCATCTACTAGTACCTGCAATCATCCTAGCTACTTACGAAAGTAGCTACGTACGAAAGTAAAAATAAAATTTATTATTATTCTCATGGACAACCACCACATGTGCTGTTAGTCTCACCTATATTGTATTCGATGGTTACTTGATAACGGCAGTAGAGCCGAACATATATCGTAAAGAATATTAATGTTATTGCAACTAGTCTGGACCTTAAGTTTTCGAAACATCGTACTTCACGTGTTAAAAGCTTGCAGAGTAAGAGATCGGTATTGCCAAAACTGAAGCTGATGATAATCTCGATAAGTCAGGAAAATGTAGCATTGCGCGTGAAAGGTTTATTTCCTGACGTTAGCTAGTGTAATGTTTCTCGTAGATATAGCGATTGACGCCTTGTTGTTAGGCAACCAACCTTTCTCTCCGATGTGCAAAGTTGCCTTCCATTCAGTGGTTGCGCGTTCACTGGCACTGTGCCTTCGAATAACTGCAATAGTCGGTAATGCTCTGCATGGACATTTCAACATCTAAAGGAGACATGTTTTACGTTCCTATCAGGGACAAGACTTATCAACAGCGTCCATAATAGGTAATTCTGTTACACCAAGACACAAAATTGTACCTATAATTTGTTTCTTTGGTGATATAGCTAACATGTATCATGCAGAAGTAACGAAAAAAAAAACCGTGAAGCCACGGTGACATCTGGTCAAAAAATAAGTCAAAGTATTTTCGATCAGTAATGGGTTTTACAAACACCACATGTATGGCCACCACTGCGTTAGTTAACACTGACAGAATTTAACGGAAAACTGCGGTGAGCTACTACCAAAACCTTTTACCTAACACGTACAGCAAAAATGTTGTCCATCTGTTTGTATGGGTCACTAATGCGTTTCCATGCTTTTAGATAGGGAAAGTTTCAAATTCATTTTTAAATGTTTGCAGTAAAAATACGTTCATCACCAATTTCACAACATTGATAAATAAAGGCCTTCTCCCGACCTCTCCACTTGTTAAAATTTTCAGCGATCCGGTAATATGACATCTTCTAACGTCGTCTGTTCGGCATCACTGGTCCTCGTTTCGGTCACATATACTGTCCTGGAACCCATAAAAGTAATTCCACTGACTGTCTACCGTCATATCTACTTGCCACGTGTCCCGACCACTCCACGACATTTATATTACAGTTATACTCAAATATACAACTGTCGACACATTTAATTTGTTTCATGCCCCTCCCAGTAACTTTCAGCACGCATGCACTCGGACACGTTTGCGTCATCTTGTTGTCGTGATGACAGATGCGTCACCCAAAGACTCACCGTACTTTCGTTCCCTTCCAGCTGTCCGTAGACATTCTGGAAGCGCCTATGAATGTCTGCGATGCTCATGTTTTCCTTAAAAAGAAACTAAATGACAGCTCTCTGCTTGGAACGCACCTACGCAGTAGACACTATTTAAAGCCTATGTTTAGCGCTGACACCTATCGGAAACTCATGAAACTGTAAGGGCTGAAGTGGGAACACTCCACGATGTCCCTCAACAAATTCTGCGTTTTTACAAACGAAATTGACCGAGAAAAATGATTTGTTGCTTACTGAACCCCCTTGTACATACTTCTCTACGGAAAGTATCAGAAGTTCACATTTTATTACTCACAGAATCTATAATACGTAAAAAGAGATTTTCCTTATTTAGCAGGTTGTAAGTAGGCTGTTTATGTTTTCTTATCGGCAACGTTACGTAGCGCTCGGTATGAAAATCACTGGCTGTGCTGTGTGCAGTCTGTAGCTAGTTTGCATTGTTGTCTGCCATTGTAGTGTTGGGCAGCGGCAGCTGGATGTGAACAGCGCGTAGCGTTGCGCAGTTGGAGGTGAGCCGCCAGCAGTGGTGGATGTGGGGAGAGAAATGGCGGAGACTTGAAATTTGTAAGACTGGATGACATATATGTTATGATTATTAAGGTAAATACATTGTTTATTCTCTATTAAAATCTTTCATTTGCTAACTATGCCTATCAGTAGTTAGTGCCTTCAGTAGTTTGAATCTTTTATTTAGCTGGCAGTAGTGGCGCTCGCTGTATTGCTGTAGTTCGAGTAACGAAGATTTTTGGTGAGGTAAGTGATTTGTGAAAGTTATAGGTTAATGTTAGTCAGGGCCATTCTTTTGTAGGGATTTTTGAAAGTCAGATTGCGTTGCGCTAAAAAAAAATATTGTGTGTCAGTTTAAGCACAGTCATGTATAATTTTTTTAAAAGGGGACGTTTCAAGGTCATCAGATGATGCGACAATCTAGAAAAGCGTCATGAGAGTGAACAAAGAAACAGTGAATGTTTTTGAGCAACCTTAAAGCATAATTTAGTAATTACAGTAATTGCGTACGTTACGAGATTTAAACATCAAAGTGATTGTGACATCTTCAGATAAAATTTCAAAGTATAGCGAATTCGCGTGTGTGTGTGTTTTCTTACGGTTAATCTAGACTATAAATGGAGATGGGCGAGTCGTAAAAAAGTTTCTCCGTCATTTAGTGCCGCTGTGAAGAGGCCAGATCGCCGCCGACGTTCTGCACAAGGGAGCTCTGGCGCTGACGCAGGCGAACTGGAGGGCCGCGGAGAACGTAAACATTCTGGGGGCGGTGCCGAGTTACTGTGGCGCCAGACTGCGCGCCCCGCTTCTTCGGAGCAGCTGCCGCCAACTTCTGGTAGCAGAAAAAAAGGCGGGGAGGGGGGAAAGACAAATATAAAAAAAGGAACCTTGTCACTGGCCCGGAATTGTAAAACCACAGCCTCGCCGCTAGAGCGAGAGGGGCGCCTAGCGGGGAGTAAAAAACTTTTTCTTTCCTCCGCGGTACTGTGTGACTCCTCCTTTTTATTAAAAAAGGCAACACATTTCTCTCGGCGGCGGCTAGAGCCTTCAGAAAATTCAGACATGTGACGCCCCCTAGACCCCTTCCACAGCCCATCCGCCTAGTCCCGCCGCCCGCACGTGTCGAAGTTTTCGCTGCCGAGGATGGCAAGTTTGCGCCGCCCACGCCGGTAACGCCTCCACGCGGAGAGTCTGTTACAAGTGCCACCCGAGTCGCTGTCGTCTTCAGCTGCCGCTACGGCGCGATAAACCGGCTGTAAGGAGAGGCGCCACGGACGACTCGGGAGTCCGGCTTCGGTGTGGAGTTTCTTGTGAGGAAGGGGGAAGGCACTGACAGCGCTGCGCCGCTGAAAGGTGCAACGGAGCCCTGTCTGATTGTTTTGGTCCACAATAATGCTAAATGAATTTGATTTCTCGGGCAGAAAATGCTATACTAAAAAGATGATCAGAAGACTTCACCAAAGATCGGAAATAATTATCGAACAGGAACAGTATGTCCTTAGAAGAAGGAAAGGTACACGAGATGCAACTAGACAGCTGAGAATGATAGGTGAGAAATACATTGAAACAGGAAGATAAGTTTCTGCTGTTTTCATTGACTTAGGGGAAGACTTTCATAGTACAGTGGAATAAACTAAAGGACGTTATAATGAAGAATGTCGACTGAAGGGATAGAAGGCTGATTAAGAACCTAGATCTGCTACAGAAAATACGAGTACAGTTTGGGAACCAGATAACAGAGGAATGTATAATTGTAATGAGAGTGAGGCAAGATCTGTTACCTCTCCCCCGTATTATTTAACATGGATTTGGAGTATATTATTCAGAAGTATTTGCAATGAGAAAGAGTACTCCAGGTTGGTGATAGGAGTAAAGAATGTATTCAATTTGCTGATTATATGGAGTTATTGGCAGAGAACGAAACGAACTATCATTATAATGTTAAAAGAATTAAATAACACCTGTGAGGAATTCGGAATGAGGCTTAATAAGATAAAGACAGAAGGCATGGTGATCAGTGCAAGAAAAATAAGAACAACTGTAACGTTAGGACAGTAAGATACAAAACAAATTAGTGTTTTTAGATATATGCAAAGCACAATTATGGATGACGTGAGATGTTTTAAGGATGTCCAAACACGTGTAGCAATTGCCAACAGGCATTTAATAAGAAGAAAAGGCTCCTGTGTGGGTGCACGGACAAGGACATCAGGAACAGACTGGCGAATTGCGTTATATGGAGCCTGGCATTATATTGATCTGAGACACGGATACTGAGGAAAAAAGGAAAAAGAAGAATAGAAACATTTGAGATGCGGATTTAGAGGAGGATGAAAGGAATAAAATGTTAAGGCAAATTGAGAAATGAGGTGGTATTGAGAAGATTGGGGGAGGAGAGAGAAATTTTAAAGGTAATCAGGAAGATGAAACACAATTGGCTAGGACAGTAGATAAGAAGAGATTATTTACTGATGGATGCTGTGAAAGGAACGGTGGATGGCACAAGAAGAAGAGGACGCAGAAGATACCAGATTGTGAACAGTATTAGGAAAAAACTATGAGAAAACGAAGAGCGTAGGAAATAATAAGACTGTATGGGAAGTTTCATGTGATTATCTGCCCTATGGCAACACTGATGATGATGATGAAGATGATGATGATAGTGCTAGAAATCATGACTATTCTTATAAAGAAATTTCAGTTAAGTAACATAAAAGTAACTTACTTCCCATCTTACAAGGAGACTTTACGGACTGACCCTTCCCTGTTTTATTAAAAATTATAGGATCTGAAAGCCAGTACCTGGACGTAGACTTCGTAGAGCGTGACGAGAAAAATAATCGCCTTTGAAGATTACAATATTTCTGAAAGGAGTTAAGTACATCGAACTTATTGACATAATAGTCATACATGTCTGGTAATCGTGACGTCACTTTCCATTCTCGTCACCAGCAATTATTTTTTTTTTTAACTTTTACTTAAATTCTACTTTTATTGTACAACGGAAATTTTAATCAACAAATCAATTAATTAATTCATGGAAATATCTTTCTTTAATTACTGCTCCTACGGCAGTAAATTAAAATTTAGGAGGGGAGAGTGTTGTACTCGAAGGATTGTGTACCTAGGAACACAACGTATTTCTTGGACGGTGTTTCAGTATAGTGACCGATTTTAGAATCACGGGAAGGAGAGCACACTAGAAACCGCCACAAGAAATTTCCGGTGTTTTCTAATGGTTTTGTTGTTGTGAGACGTGAGTCTGCGTTTCTACATCTACATCTAGATCTACACTCCGCAGACCTCTTATGATGTGTGGCGGAGCGTACTTTGTGTACCATCGTCGTCATTACGTTTTCTTATTACAGTCGCGTATGGTTCGTGGGTAGAACGATCGCAGATAAGTCTCTGTGTGGACACGAATCTCTCTAATGTTACCTTGATGGTTATTTCGAGAGACATACCTACGAGGAAGCAGTATATTTGTAGTCTCTTCTAGACACATACGCACTCGGAACTTTTAACAGTTAAACCACGACGTGATGCAGAACACCTCTCTTGCACCTTCTGCCTATGGAGTGAGAAGAGATTTTGGTGAAGCTTTCGCTCTCACTAAATGAAACTGTAGCGAAACGTACAGTGTACAGCGTTCGTAAATATAACAAGTACCACATATTTACGCTAAATATTGTATAATTTGGAGCCTATTGTTTATTCTTCAGTAACAGAGTTTCTTTGTCAGTATAATTTTGTATGCTTTTAAAACTAATCACATCACATGTGGACGGATAAGTCGCCCTTGTCGGTTGCGAGCCATTTTGCTCCTTGAAATGAAATAAGGTCTTCTATCAATCATCAAGTCACATTTATGAATGTACTGAGTTTCTTTAACGTCTTTACAATTGATCTTTCCTTGATAATGGAAATTTTTGTTAGGTACCAATTGCTTCTACTTCTAAATGTTTTTAACTTGTAACTGGATTTTGATAATAATTCCTAATTTGATTTAACTTACCGATTGTTATGTAGCGGAGTAATGATGTAATACAGACTATTATACGAAGGATTGACAAGATCTTTTCGTTTGCAACATTTTTAGATCTGAATGGGATATTTATTGATTTGAAGATGAGCATGATGTTCACTGGAACATATTTTCACTTTTGGAATCACCTTACTTTTCAGGAGTAATTTTTATAATTTCAGAAAAAGATTGCAGCACACGTAATGTGAATGCCATCATCTCAAAATGAAGTAAGAGTAGATAAGAGACAGGGCTGACCAAAGGTGAAAATCTGTGAAGTATCGAACATACAGCACTCTCCCTACAGACATCCGCAATGCATTTTGGTTTAATGAAAAAATAAAAAATTTCATCGATGATACTCCTCAACCTGTAGAATTAAAAACTTATAATATTTTCGATTTGGAAATCGAAATTACGCATTACGCCAGAAAAGAAATATTATTTCATTGTAAATACTCATATTTTAATGTGATTACTAATTAAAATTAAAACATGTTTTTTAAGGACTGTGCAAAATATTTACCAAATTAATCAGTTAACACTTAGAGGAAGCACTGGATCTTCCTTCATCAACGGAAGAATTTGACTTTGGAACAGTGTGCAACAGCATAGTGAGTCAAAAATGAAACTGCTGAACGCCGCAAGAAGAACGAATTAACTTTTGGTCGGACCCACAAACTACGGGGAAGCTTTTAATGAGGTTCAAGAAAATCAACACGAACATCTGTTGGGAATAGAGCCATTGATTTAACCTCCGATAATACTGAAGAATATGGACGTCAATGCTACTGCTTGCATTAGACTTTATAATGAAAATAATTGGGAATACGTTTTGAAGCAACACATTTGAACCATGTTCATTGTAATGTCACTGCTCTTTTTGCCTACAAAGCAGATAATAAACGAAAATAAAGTTTTTCAGACTGTAATAACGTGTGACCAACAGACGAAAATAGTACTTTAACAAAGAAGTCATGGCACTTGTTAATGAGTATATGTACTTAAGAAATTTGAGGACAGGGTTTAGATGAATATGAAAGAAATAAACAAAGGAGTGCTTTTGGTAAACTACATAGCGTTTTCGAAACGGAGAAAGAAATAATTCTAAAAAGGAAAGCCAACAATGAGTGAGAGAAAACCGTTCAGAAACCAAAGGTTTCCGCGCAGTCATTATGGCTGCTGGTGGCGGCAGACGGAGCGACATCCTTGGAAATAAGGTTGTCACTGCAGTGACAGTCAGGCTATTGGCCGCCAGTACGGCTGCTGGTGACGGCAGACGGGGTGACATTCGAACCTTGTCGGCTCGCAGGTTCAAGGACAACATCGATATCGCAATGCAACACCACGAACCGGCAAAGTGTGCCTGCGGCTCTCGTTGTCGTTGTAAACCGACGATAATGGAGCAGCCTGACTTGAGCAGATGTGCAGAATGACTCGCAAACTTAGTGGCATGAGATAATGTGATGCAGCCATCCGGGAAATTGCTGCTCGTGTGGGACGAAGTGTTTCGGAAGTGCAACGGGTCTGAGCAGAATGGTTCACGCAGGGCCGTAGAACACGACGAGATGGGTCAGATCACTTCATCCAGATCACCCCTCTCCCCACCCCACCTCCGACCACTTCTCGTTCGAGAATGGATTTGCAGGACAGATCTGCGTCCTGCTCGGCTCTGGCTCAGCAGTGGAACAGTGTAACACATCCTTCATTATCAGTCTGTCGCCGCTTATTACGGCAAAGGTTAGAACACGTCGTCCCCTTCTTCGCCTATCTTTGACGACTGTGAATAAACTTGCTAGATGACAGTGGTGTATGGAACGACGTCATTGGATACAGGAAAAGCTTCCGATGCTGATTGCAGACGAATTCAGTTTCCGTTTGTTTGAAAATGATGGCCGCATGGTTCGCCGCAGACGGAGAGAGCGGCACCACAGTGACTGCATCCACACAAGACATACAGTACCAACATAAGGCCTTATGGAATGAGATTTTCACTCTGCAGCGGAGTGTGCGCTGATATGAAACTTTCTGGCAGATTAAAACTGTGTGTCGGACCGAGACTCCAACACCAGGAAGTTTCGTATCAGCGCACACTCCGCTGCAGAGCGAAAATCTCATTCTGGAAACATCCCCCAAGCTGTGGCTAAGCCATGTCTCCGCAATATCCTTTCTTTCAGGAGTGCTTGTTCTGCAAATTTCGCAGGAGAGCTTCTGTAAAGTTTGGAAGATAGGAGACGAAGTACTGGCAGAAGCGAAGCTGTGAGAAGGGACGTGATCGTGCTTGGGTAGCTCAGATGGTAGAGCACTTGCCCACTAAAGGCAAAGGTCCCGAGTTTGAATCTCAGTCCGGCACACAGTTTTAATCTGCCAGGAAGTTTCATAAGGTCTTATGGTGTGGGGTGCAATTGGGTACAACCACAAATCACAGTTGGTACGTGTCGAGGGCACTGTGATCAGTGTGACGTACTTGAATGACGTCTTGCGACCCGTGGCCATACCCTGTCTGAACAACACCCCAGACGCCATTTTTCAGCAAGGAATGCACAATCACATGTTTCTGCACTAACACGTTCCTTGTTGGCGTCACGGGATATCAGCCATTTACGATGACCCGTCAGATCACCAGACTTGTCGCCAACAGAAAATGTGTGGGATATGGTGAAACGATGGGTACCCAGTGCCACCCGCCACAGATGAATTTTGGAACCAGGCGAATGCAGCGTGGATAGCTATACCGCAGGACGTCATTCGTGCCTTATACGCTTCGATATCATTACGCATGGAACAAATTAAAGGGCCCATGGCGGACACTGCGCGTACTAGGCAAAAGGGCATGCTCTGAACCGAGGTAACTGAAATGCTAATCATGTCTGCAGAACTTACTAATGTACATGTACTGTAAATATGAACATCCTATCCTAGTCGTTCAAGGTGTTCTGTTCTTGCTGAACATTCGTGTAATTGAGGGCGTTGGGGGCAAATACTACTTTGAGGTGATGAGGTGTGCAGACGAGAGGAATTCGTGGCGGGACGCATCAAACCTGTTGGAAAGAGAGACGATTGAAGTATGAGAACATATGTATACCTGGCGACCTGGTGTATGTTTAGAGATTAGATTTCAAACACTCCACCTTGACCATCACGATAATGAATGAGGAGTCAAAGACAGTAAAGTAAGCAATGTACGAGCGCCCCATATTCGAAGTTACACTGGATTGTTTATTTTTGACATGTCAACAGCTGTTAGAGCTAACCATACGGATATCTCACATTTTGAGGCTACACCCTTTTCGGTCAATATACAAAGCTCAAGGATCTAAATTGTTCAGAAGTGCAGAATAAAGCAAGTATTGCCATTTCATAATTCGGCTGTAAATTGTTATGATCTTAAATTAGTTCCTCGAGTTGTGGTGCTCGTAAGATGAAGTCAGTCTTTAATTCTTGCGTCGTTTTTAGCGTCAACTGGTATCACCAAATCTGATATTACTCTTGACCACTGTATTTAATAACTTTATTCTGCTTTACGCCTTTCGATCTTACGCCATTTTCACAGGCTCAAAATGTATATAAAACATTTGTAAGTATACCCTAGAATGTTTTACATGTATTGTGATTCTCTGAGGATGGCATAAGGCCGAAACGCATGAGACAGAATGACATTTATAAATACGTCGTCAAGATTGATCTCAGTTTTCGAGTGCATTAAAAATCGACATATCATCTCATAAAGCATTCATGTGATTTTCTGTTGAATATTAGTATTTCTTAATGAGTTACACTTATTTCTCTTTCTTTCACAGAGTATGGTAACACCTTATAGTTCATACAACTTCACATCTACATTTACAGTTATACAACTGTTCTGCAATTCGCAATTACATTATTCGCAGAGGGTTCATCGAACCAGCTTCAAGCTATTTCTGTACCATTCCGCTCTCGAAAAATGCACGGGGAAAACCAACAATGGAATCTTTCCGTACGAGCTCATATTTTATTACGATAATAATTTCTCCCTATGTGGGTGGACGCCAACAAAATATTTTCTGATTCAGAGGAGAAAATTGGTGAATGCAATTTCGTGAAAAGATCCTGCTATAAAGAAAATCGCCCTTTTTTTTATTTCCACCCCAACCAGCTTATTATATCTATGACATTTCCTTCCTTATTTCGTGATAGTGCACAACTATCTGTCTTTCTTTCAGATTTGGCACTGTCTTCCGTCAATCCTTCCTGATGTGGATCCCGAACAACACAGTAACGCTCCAGCTAATTTTAATAACCCTGAAGGAGTGTCATTTATTCTGTCTGAACAGGTCGGCCTCATACGTTTGTTGTTCTTTCGATCTGTTATGGCGTTCTCGATTAAGCAGTATGTACTTTTAACATCTACCAGTTTCTACTGTTCTACAACGTTAATATGCATCTTATCTCTATCGTACAAGATTCCAATTTCATTTTCCACCAAATTTTCATGTCTGTAGCTTCTCAGACATTTACAATCACCACCTCGAGATTTAAATTAATTTTTCTTTTTTTACTCTCTCAAAGTCTTCGAGTAAGTAACGCCATGTTTTCTTACAAGTATGTGTTTTACAATTTTGTTATACGTTTGCCTCATCGACTCTTTGCATTTACTTTTCGTATATCTGCCCTTGTGACAGGAGGCTTGAGGTCTTTCGGCCATCCACATATGTAATAAAATGGAACATCTACAGCTGTCCATATGACGTTATTTATTATACAGCTACCAGTTGCGGCTGGCCGGAGTGGCCGAGTGGTTCTAGACCCTTCAAACTAGAACCGCGAGACCACTACGGCCGCAGGTTCGAATGCTGCCCCGGGCATGGATGTGTGTGATGTCCTTAGGTAGGTTTAAGTAGTTCTACTAAGTTCTAGGGGACTGATGACCTCAGATTTTAAATACTATTGTGCTCGGAGCCATTTTTGAACCAGTTGCGGTGCTTCAGTGCGCTATCTGTATGCCTTAGCCAACACCACCCGTAATCACGATTCATCAGTGGCCAACACCTATGAACTGGTTTTCGAAGACTACCTTTAACAACTATGTTGTGTCTCCAACCATCAATTCCAACTGGTTGGTATTTGATGGTTGGGGACACAACCTCGTTGTGCGAAAGCCAGTTCATGGATGTTGGCCATGCATTAATCGTGTACACGGATGGAGTTAACTCTCTCGGCGCCAGTTAAGGTCTAAAGATGGTGTACTGAAGCACTGAAACTGATAGGCGTATAACAAATAACATCATAACGATGTCTGTAGGTGTTCCATTTGGTCACTTTTCTTTTACCGCTAAATTATACAGCGTGATTAAAAAATGAAACTTCACTGTACCTGGTGCTTTTTCTCTCATCACGATGTTTACAAGGTGATTCTACTTGTCAGCATGACGTAGCGTCCCGTCTGGCCTGGACACAGTCACTGATTCGGTCGGAAAGGGTGTCACAGAAGCGTTGTATCCTCTCCTGAGATGGTCTGACCCACAACTGTCGTGACTGTCCCTGATTTCCTGGGTGTCAACACTGGAACGGAGTAGACGTTCGAGCTCGTTGCACACATTTTGCATCGGGGACGGATGTGGGTATCTAGTTGGACACGGTAGCATCTCAGCATTGCGCAGGCAGTTGAAAGACACACGTTACGTGTGTGGACGAGCACTGTCTTGTTGAAAAATAGCATTGCGATACTATCGAATGAGAGGTAACTCATGAGGATACCTGTTGTCCACTATGTACCATAGCGCTGACAGAGTACCCTCAATCACTACTAGTTGCGACCTGAAGATATTCGCATCAAGGCGCCAGGTATAATATCGCAATGTCTTTCCAAAACATTGGAATAATGGGACTGTTACCCAAATCGCCGGCATACTTCGCCTACGATAATCATCCAGGGTAGTGCAGAATGGCGATTAATTTCGGAACGGAATGTAATGATTTGCGTCAGCGGTCCACGCTTCCCTGTCGTGGTACCACGCCATACGCAGCTGTCTCAGTTGTGATGTTAACGGCAGCCTACCTATGGGACGGCCATTCCTTAGTATGGCTGCCGCTAGTCTCCGACTAGTGGTGCGGGGTAACACGAAATTCTGCACGGATTGGTAAAAACGTCAAACGTAAATAATGCCGATGCATTCTTAGGGCCGTTCTATCTGTTACAGAAAACTGCAACTCTGATCGTTTACATTCTGGTCGATGGTGTGTTACAATGATCGTTCAAATGGCTCTGAGCACTATGGGACTCAACATCTTAGGTCATAAGTCCCCTAGAACTTAGAACTACTTAAACCTAACTAACCTAAGGACATCACACACACCCATGCCCGAGGCAGGATTCGAACCCGCGACTGTAGCAGTCCCGCGGTTCCGGACTGCAGCGCCAGAGCCGCACGGCCACCGCGGCCGGCTGTTACAAAGACATCCGTTCATTTCTTCTAGGTTCTGAGGGGTCCAGTTGTACGGGGAGCCAGATTTTGTAATATAATTCACGAAAAATGACCTGAAATGATAGTCATTTATGGAAGAGGTTGTATTTTTGACACCACTGGACCAAAGATGTTGCCTGAGAGCTAGAATCGATTGGAAGTAGGGGCGCGAGGAGCGCAGTAACAGTTGCCGTAGCACTCTGTTGCAGCTTGGATGTAAGACTTAAAGCTAGACGCTAGCTGTGGTAATTAAGTGATACTGATCGTTAACAATATTGACCATTCACCATGGCAATTAGGGAAGAGTAATTAACTGATACTGTAACTCAGAGGTACAGCAAGTGGAATATACACTCCTGGAAATGAAAAAAAGAACACATTGACACCGGTGTGTCAGACCCACCATACTTGCTCCGGACACTGCGAGAGGGCTGTACAAGCAATGATCACACGCACGGCACAGCGGACACACTAGGAACCGCAGTGTTGGCCGTCGAATGGCGCTAGCTGCGCAGCATTTGTGCACCGCCGCCGTCAGTGTCAGCCAGTTTGCCGTGGCATACGGAGCTCCATCGCAGTCTTTAACACTCGTAGCATGCCGCGACAGCGTGGACGTGAACCGTATGTGCAGTTGACGGACTTTGAGCGAGGGCGTATAGTGGGCATGCGGGAGGCCGGGTGGACGTACCGCCGAATTGCTCAACACGTGGGGCGTGAGATCTCGCCAGTGGTCGGCGGAAGGTGCACGTGCCCGTCGACCTGGGACCAGACCGCAGCGACGCACGGATGCACGCCAAGACCGTAGGATCCTACGCAGTGCCGTAGGGGACCGCACCGCCACTTCCCAGCAAATTAGGGACACTGTTGCTCCTGGGGTATCGGCGAGGACCATTCGCAACCGTCTCCATGAAGCTGGGCTACGGTCCCGCACACCGTTAGGCCGTCTTCCGCTCACGCCCCAACATCGTGCAGCCCGCCTCCAGTGGTGTCGCGACAGGCGTGAATGGAGGGACGAATGGAGACGTGTCGTCTTCAGCGATGAGAGTCGCTTCTGCGTTGGTGCCAATGATGGTCGTATGCGTGTTTGGCGCCGTGCAGGTGAGCGCCACAATCAGGACTGCATACGACCGAGGCACACAGGGCCAACACCCGGCATCATGGTGTGGGGAGCGATCTCCTACACTGGCCGTACACCACTGGTGATCGTCGAGGGGACACTGAATAGTGCACGGTACATCCAAACCGTCATCGAACCCATCGTTCTACCATTCCTAGACCGGCAAGGGAACTTGCTGTTCCAACAGGACAACGCACGTCCGCATGTATCCCGTGCCACCCAACGTGCTCTAGAAGGTGTAAGTCAACTACCCTGGCCAGCAAGATCTCCGGATCTGTCCCCCATTGAGCATGTTTGGGACTGGATGAAGCGTCGTCTCACGCGGTCTGCACGTCCAGCACGAACGCTGGTCCAACTGAGGCGCCAGGTGGAAATGGCATGGCAAGCCGTTCCACAGGACTACATCCAGCATCTCTACGATCGTCTCCATGGGAGAATAGCAGCCTGCATTGCTGCGAAAGGTGGATATACACTGTACTAGTGCCGACATTGTGCATGCTCTGTTGCCTGTGTCTATGTGCCTGTGGTTCTGTCAGTGTGATCATGTGATGTATCTGACCCCAGGAATAAAGTTTCCCCTTCCTGGGACAATGAACTCACGGTGTTCTTATTTCAATTTCCAGAGTGTATTTGTAAGGTAATGGAATTTAGTATATTTAGTTTTAAGTATGCAGCAACGCAATGTGGATTTCGCTAATTTTTACTGTGTGCTTATGTGTATGTGTATTGAACAGGGGACCTAGAAACGACGGAGAGGCTTCGTCTCCGCCGTAGCCCTCAACAGTGGTTCACAACCCCACAACAGGCTACAGCAATCCACTCACCCCACCGACGCCCCACGACGAACCCAAGGTTATTGGGCGGTTCGGTTCGGCCGCAGTGGACCTCCCGCCCCCCCCCCCCCCCTCCCAACTAACCCCCACGGGAACATGTCACACGAGACGAGTGTAACCCAAGATGTTTGCGTGATAGAGTAATAATGGTGTATGCGTACATGGAGACAGTGTTTACGCAGCAATCGCCGACATAGTGTTACTAAGGCGAAATAAGGGGAACCAGCCAGGATTCGCCGAGGCCGATGGAAAATCGGATTAAAAACCATCCACAGGCTGGCCGGCACACCGGACCTCGACACTAATCCGCTAGGTGGATACGTGCCGGGGACCGGCACGCCTTCCCCCTCGGGAAGCAGCGCGTTAGACCGCGCGGCTAGCCTATTTTTACAGTAATTACTCTAGAATGTAGGGACCAAGTATTTGCCGTGAGACTTAATGTATAGGTTGACCAGGTACAACCAATTTGTAATATTTTGTTTCTTCCTGGTAGATTAAAACTGTGTGCCAGACCAAGACTCGAACTTGGGACCTTTGCCTTTCGCGGGCAAGTGCTCTTTCTCCCAGGAGAGGTAGTTCTGTAACGTATGCAGGAGAGCTTCTGTGAAGTGTGGAAGGTAGGAGACGAGGCACTGGCGGAATTAAAGCTGGGAGGACGGGTAGTGAGTCGTGCTTGGGTAGCTCAGTTGGTCCCGAGTTCGAGTCTCGGTCCAGCACACAGCTTTAATCTGCCAGGAAGTTTCATATCAGCGCACACTCCGCTGCAGAGTTAAAATCTCATTCTGGAATATTTTGTAATCGTGATAAAGAGAAGTGAAATTTTGGAATCTATTTTGACAAACGATGTCAGACTTTTTGTCATGCAACAATCCAGATGTTTTTAATTACGACGCTAGGTGAGAATTGTAGAACAGTTGAGAAGTTCAATGCTTTTGAAGTTTATGTAGAATGATTTACATTAGGTTTTGTGAAGGAGAAACTTTAGTTTGAATTCAGTTTTCAAACTGAAGCATTTGGTCAATAAATATTTTTTTAAAAGAAATGATTTTTCAATCAGAAAAATATTAATGTGCCAGAATCGCAGAAGCATAAATATTTGTAAGAGTTTCATTGTGGGCAGCACTGCACAGCGCTAAGTCAATATCCAGTATTTTCACTTAACATTTGCAAGATTATTCATTTACCAGCTAATCTATTGATATTATTTCTATGAACAAATTCTACAGCCACTGTGCCAAGCCTGAATATTTCCCATGCCTGCTGTGGAGAGAATAGAATACCAAGATTACATTCGTTGCGACTCTAGAGCTTAGGAAAATTTATTTGATTGTTTATTTGCACAGGGAATTTTGTCAGTTTTTTGTACAGGGCCAAAGAACTTGGTGCTCACGAGACTGTGTAAATTGCACAGGGATTAATTTAATTATAGGCATTGCTTATTGGTTTTCCAGATTAAGTTATTTGCTCAACAACACATCACATAGTAAATTTGGGTAAGACAAACATGCATTGCATATTCGTTAGCAAACAAAAACCAAAATCCTCTTAAAAGAACGTTAAAAGGTGCTATACTTTTTTTGTTAGGCCGGGTATTTTAAAGCCAGATACATCGAAGATTCGTGCCACAAATCTGAATTTGCGACCGGTTATTCATTGCTCTTTGTTTTTATATTTCTCATCCGTTGTCTTTCCAGAGGCTGTTTCTGTAGTGCTATTAATTTATTTCTTAAAATTTTCTTGTCTTGCACTGAACTATTCTCAACGCCTTTGCGTTGCGCAGCGATTACTCCGTACGTGAACTTTCATTACGGTTCACATTTCCCAAAAATTGGTATATCTCATTTTCTCGTATGGTTCTTTTTCTTTATTGGTTTGAATTTCAGTGTATAACACGCCGGACATCATAAAAACACTTATTCTGAAACAGTATTGTAGTAACGTCACTTACATTGATGTATCACTCATACAGTCATATGTAATTTATGAATTTGGTGATTTTGGATTCACTCGTAAGCACGCTATCGATGTATTTAACTAAATGGAGCTGATGGCCGTGCGGCCCACGTTTCAACGAAGTGGCGTACTGGAAAAGCAATTACGGTGAAACGAAGGAGTGTGGTTTTTGCGTGCCACCGCTGGAATTTGTTTACCGTATTTAGTGAGCTGTGTAATGCTTAGTTCACTCAGCATACCTCATTGAGTTTCATGAAAAGCGGTATTCGTAGAAAGCATACCTGTGTCAAAGTATTCGGTAATTAAGTGACCTATTTACGCAGATTTCCTATGACTTTGAATGCGTTGGGCAATTATTCTTGTACAGCCGAACCAGCGTTTATCAGCAGTTGTAATGAACGTGGGTGGTGATTTAATGGAAACGGGTGCTTCGGTAGGTAAGCTTTATGGGAATGTATACCGTTATATATGTTGAATGTAGCAAAAAGCAGTAGTCCAACTTGCGGAACATATACCGCGGACACAGAATAAATAAAACTGGTTGTATGGCCATCGTTCCGGAAACACTATACTCCTACGTCATAACTGTTTCTCCTAAGATCCTTCATTAAAAACGGAAAAGGAACTGGACGTATTAGCATACTATGCGAGGTTCTGCCTTCAAAAGAATCCTAATGCCCTTTTGGTTATGAATGGCTAGGTTGTATTTCTTAGAGTAACCACCAGCGTTTCTTGTTTTATTGCGTCAAAGGTTGATACTGTCTTTCGACTTCCGACAATATTTGTGTCGATAGAGAACTCATTTCTTTGCCTTACTTACACGAATCATGAAATGTTCAAGTGATTATTACAGCTTGGCAAGCACATAACTTCTATTACTGTTCCTTACGTACTGTGTATCCAGTAAAGTTCAGTAGATGTAAAGTTGGCAGATGACCAGGCTAGCTCATTATGTGCTACTCAACTTTTATGCCGGAAAGGACATCCACGAGGATTCTCCTTCAAGTGGGCGTTTTAAGGTAATGACCATCGTCTTATGGAGCATGGCACGTCTAAGACTATTACTTGCTGCTGGGGCAGGCCTAGATATTCCAGGACACCGCAGCTGGAGAAGATAGTTCGTGCAGTAGACTACACCCGGAGTGTTACAGTAAGACAAGAAGCTGTTGCAAGTAATGCTGAACACGGTAACCTGTTGAATCCATATCGTTTACAGCGAGTGCAGGCGCAATCAGTAGTTATATATCATCCACTTGGACACATTTGCGAGAGATTCATTCATCAATGTATCAAGCTTTTTTACGTACAACGGTGCTATTCGCCCATAATGCGTCGTTTCAACAAGGCAAAAATGTAAATTTTCACAATCAACACTTATTCAGTGGGCTGTGCGAAACTGTGGAAGCATATTATCATCAACTACTTCCTGTCAATGTTTGGATGGTCGTTTCGGTGAACATCTGTTAAGGCCCTGTATTCTTCCACAAGGTATCTTCTTGGTTACGGGAGTACCCAACTTTAAACAGACAGTTCACAGAGGAACGTGCCATTTGAAGACGAGCATTGTTCTGTTGAAAAGTGGCATCAAGATACTGTCGCATAACAGGTAATACATGAGGATACAGGATATCCGTGACATACTCTTGTGCTGTCAGAGTTCCCTCAATCACTACCATCTGTGACCTGAAGATATACACATGGAATCCCACACAATGACAGCAGAAACAATAAGGAAGAATGGAACGTTCCTCCAGATCGTCACCCTTGTTGAGGATTGCGAAATCGCGATTCATCACTATACATAGTGCGAGTGACATGAAGGCGTTGGGATGTCTTTGAAGTGAAACACGGCGATCCTCCCTTGTGGTCAGACTTTATAGACCAGAACGTTTAAAACATTAGTTCCGGCCCTCAGGATCCAGTACAGCCCAACATCAGGCCACTGTTACATGCGAATGCCACATGAATTTCGACACTGCAATAGAAGCGTGGAAGTTTGAACTTGGTAGGGAAGCTAGAAAATCTGAAAACGGAAATGCTAAGGCTCAGTTTTGGTATAATTGGTCTCTGTGAATTGAAATGGTATAAAGACAAGGACTTCTGGTCCGATGAGTGTAGACAATATCAACAGCAGCAGAAGATAATACAACAAGGTTAGGAGTCCTTATGAATAGGGAGGTAGGGCAGCGGAATATGGACTTGGTAGTAAGAATGAGAGAGAAGAAAGACTAATTGAGTTCTGCAACCAACTATAGACCACACTTTGTTCAACAATCACAAAAGGAGGAGAGTTTGAACAGGTCAGGAGACACAGGAAGATTTCAATTAGATTACATCATGGTCAGGCAGAGCTTCCGTGATCCGATAATGGATTGTAAGGCGTACCCATGAGTAGATACAGACTCGGATCGGAATTTAGTAGTGATGAAGAGTAGACAAACTAATTATGAAGAATAAGTTCACGAAGAAGTGGGATACAGACGTACTAAGGAGTGAAGAACTATGCCTGCAGTTCTCTGAGGCTATACATGCTGCGATAAGGAATACCTCAGAAGGCAATATCATTGAAGAGGAACAGACGTCTCTAAAAAGGGCAATCACGGAAACTGGAAAAAATCATAGGTAGAAAGAAGAAGGCTGTGAAGAAACCACGGGTAAGAAATGAAATACATAAAATGATTTATGAAAGAACGAGGTTCCAAAATATTCAGGGAAATTCAGAAATACATAAACACAGGTCCCTTAGAAATGAAATAAGTAGGAATTGCAGGGAAGCTAAGGCGAAATGGTTGCATGAAAAATATGACTAAGTCGAAAGAGGACAGATTCAGTATGTAGAAAAGTCAAAAGAACGTTCCGTGAAATTAAGAGCAAGGGTGGTAACATTAAGAGTGGAATCAGAATTCCACTGCTAAATGCAGGGGAGAGATCGGATAGGTGCAAAGAGTACATTGAAGGTTTCTATGAGAGGGAAGAGTTGAAGTGATAGAAGAAGAAACAGGAGTCGATATAGAAGAGATAGGGGATCCAGTACTAGAGTAAAAACTTAAAATAGCTTTGGTCCACTTAAGATCGAAAAAGGCAGAAGAAATAGATAACATTCCAAAAGAATTTTTAAAATTATTTGGGTGTGTACAACAAAATGGCTGTTCACATTGATGTGTATAATGTATACCAACTGACTTTCGGAAAAACATCACTCACAAACTTCGGAAGATTGCAAGAACGTGAAGTGCGAGATTTATCGCACCAGCAGATTAATAGCTCATACACTCCTGGAAATGTAAAAAAGAACACATTGACACCGGTGTGTCAGACCCACCATACTTGCTCCGCACACTGCGAGAGGGCTGTACAAGCAATGATCACACGCACGGCACAGCGGACACACCAGGAACCGCGGTGTTGGCCGTCGAATGGCGCTAGCTGCGCAGCATTTGTGCACCGCCGCCGTCAGTGTCAGCCAGTTTGCCGTTGCATACGGAGCTCCATCGCAGTCTTTAACACTGGTAGCATGCCGCGACAGCGTGGACGTGAACCGTATGTGCAGTTGACGGACTTTGAGCGAGGGCGTATAGTGGGCATGCGGGAGGCCGGGTGGACGTACCGCCGAATTGCTCAACACGTGGGGCGTGAGGTCTCCACAGTACATCGATGTTGTCGCCAGTGGTCGGCGGAAGGTGCACGTGCCCGTCGACCTGGGACCGGACCGCAGCGACGCACGGATGCACGCCAAGACCGTAGGATCCTACGCAGTGCCGTAGGGGACCGCACCGCCACTTCCCAGCAAATTAGGGACACTGTTGCTCCTGGGGTATCGGCGAGGACCATTCGCAACCGTCTCCATGAAGCTGGGCTACGGTCCCGCACACCGTTAGGCCGTCTTCCGCTCACGCCCCAACATCGTGCAGCCCGCCTCCAGTGGTGTCGCGACAGGCGTGAATGGAGGGACGAATGGAGACGTGTCGTCTTCAGCGATGAGAGTCGCTTCTGCGTTGGTGCCAATGATGGTCGTATGCGTGTTTGGCGCCGTGCAGGTGAGCGCCACAATCAGGACTGCATACGACCGAGGCACACAGGGCCAACACCCGGCATCATGGTGTGGGGAGCGATCTCCTACACTGGCCGTACACCACTGGTGATCGTCGAGGGGACACTGAATAGTGCACGGTACATCCAAACCGTCATCGAACCCATCGTTCTACCATTCCTAGACCGGCAAGGGAACTTGCTGTTCCAACAGGACAATGCACATCCACATGTATCCCGTGCCACACAACGTGCTCTAGAAGGTGTAAGTCAACTACCCTGGCCAGCAAGATCTCCGGATCTGTCGCCCATTGAGCATGTTTGGGACTGGATGAAGCGTCGTCTCACGCGGTCTGCACGTCCAGCACGAACGCTGGTCCAACTGAGGCGCCAGGTGGAAATGGCATGGCAAGCCGTTCCACAGGACTACATCCAGCATCTCTACGATCGTCTCCATGGGAGAATAGCAGCCTGCATTGCTGCGAAAGGTGGATATACACTGTACTAGTGCCGACATTGTGCATGCTCTGTTGCCTGTGTCTATGTGCCTGTGGTTCTATCAGTGGGATCATGTGATGTATCTGACCCCAGGAATGTGTCAATAAAGTTTCCCCTTCCTGGGACAATGAATTCACGGTGTTCTTATTTCAATTTCCAGGAGTGTATTTATAAGTTGCTCACAAGAATAATATACATATGAATGGAAAAGAAAATTGAGCATCTGTTAGATGAACAGTACTGCACTTTTAGGAAAGGTAGGGGCTCAAGAAAGACAACTTTGATGTTGCAATTGAAAATGGATGCGAGACTGAAGGAAAAATCAAGACACTTTTACAGGATTTGTCGACCTGCAAAAAGCGTTCAACATTTTCCTACGGTGTAACATGTTCGAAATTCTGAGTAAAAGAGGGGTGAACTATAGGGAAATATGGGTAATATACAACATGTACAAGCACCAAGAGGGAATAATTAGAGTGGAAGACCAAGAACAAAGTGATCGGATTAAAAAGTCTGTCAGACTGGGTCGTAGTGTTCCTCCCCTAGTGTTCAGTCCATACATCGTATAAGCAATGACGCTTATAAAAGAAATATTCAACAGTAGAATTAAAATTCAAGGAGAAAGGATATCAGTGATAAGATTTGCTGATGATATATTTCCTCAGTGAAACTGAAGAAGAAGTACAGGATCTGCTGAACGCAATGAACAGTCTAATGAGCACAGAATATGGACTCAGATCAAACCGAAGAAAAACAAAAGTGAAGAAAAGTAGTGGAAATAAGGACAGCAAGGATCTTAACTTCACGCTTGGTAATCACGAAGTTGAGGAGTTCTGCTACCTAGGTAGCACAATGACCGATGATGGATGGAGCAAGGAGGCTATAAAAAGAAGACTACCAGTGGAAAAAAGGCATTCTTGGTGAAGCGTGGTATTGCGAAAAAATTTTGAAAATTATTTGGGCTGATAACGGAAGGAACGAGAACGTTCTTTGGAGAATCGGTGAGGAAAGGAATATATGGAAGAAAAAGGTACAGGATGGGATGACATCCGTTAAGGCATCATGGGATAACTCCCATGGTTCTAGAGGATCCTGTAGGGATTGGGAACTGTATAGGAATACAGAGATTGGAATACATCTAGAAAATAGTTGAGGACACAAGCCGTAAGTGCTACTTTGAGATGAAGAGGCTGGTACAAAAGAGGATTTCGTGGCTGACAGCATTAAACAAGCCAGAAGACTGACAAAGAAAGAAACTCTCACATGAGAACACGTAAAATCTATATCCTACACAACGATTGCTCAATATCTGATACTGTTCACACTCCAGTTATACTATACCAGGCCTAGTAATGACACAAATGTATTGTAGTGGATGTTCTGTAATAGAGACTTGGAAGTCCAGTCATATACATACGTAAGGAAGCTCCTGGCAGATTAAAACTGTGTGCCAGACCGAGAGTCGAACTCGGGACCTTTGCCTTTCGCGGCCACGTGCTCTACCAACTGAGGTACCCAAGCACGACTCACGCCCCGTCCTCACAGCTTACTTCCTCCAGTACCTCGTCTCCTACCTTCCAAACTTCACAGAAGCTTTCCTGCGAAACTTGCAGAATTAGCACTCTTGGAAGGAAGGATATTGCGAAGACATGGCTTTGCCACAGCCTGGGGGATGTTTCCAGAATGAAATTTCACTTGCTAGTGAAAGGCAAAGGTCCTGACTTCGAGTCTCGGTTCGGCACACACTTTTAATCTGCCAGGAAGTTTCATATCAGCGCACACTCCGCTGCCGGGTGAAAATTTCATTCTGGATGTACATACCTGCCGATGATATGCTGAGATGTGTGAGTAAGGCAAAGAAGGGTACAAAGTTACATTGACATTCAACCATGTCTACTGGCTCCTTCATTCTTCTTGTCAGGTAGTGTAAGCATCGTTATAGCACTGAGAAAAATGTGCTTCATGCCGATGAAACTCATCCTCATTTCGGTGTTAAGGTCTATTATATTCTAAAACATGTAGAGTGGGGTTGTAAGAGGCTGAGATATATCTGGTATCCATATACTGTGGATCAAAAACCACTAGAAATCTATTTCTAGAGGCATTAGCTCCAGTACATGTTGAATATAGTGTTCAGGGCCACGCAGTAGAACGTTCTCAAAGCATGTTCATAATACTAAAGGGTACACAAAACCCACCGAGACTGAATGCAGTGGTGACTTGATGCATATATCAATGCTAATGTAGGCCAATCCGAACATGTAAAACTACATTTGTATATTACGGATTGATAAAGTTCTTTGTTTCTAAAACTAAATGGTGACTGGAATATACTCTTTCAGATTCTAATAGCAGAAAAGATAAAACAAAAATGGCTAACGCTGATCTATAACTTCTGCAGAAACTAAATTACAGTTGTACAAGTCAAAGGACCAGAAAAGAGACAACTGGATGATAAATGAGAGAGATACGTTTGCAGGATATTCACTACCATATTCAAATTGTATGGTGACGAAATGGTAAAAGAAATCGAGCCCAAATATAGAAAGGGACTTAATGATCATGGAGAAGAAATAAAATCTGTGAGGATTGTGGCATAATACGTAATTATATGAAAAACGACAAATATGTTAGGAGATCAGTCAAATAGAACGAGTGTAACATAATGTACTCGATGTAATTCAGAGAACACTGTGGGAATTACATCCGAATTTAGGGAGAAAAATAACTGCCACAAAAGAGCACTTGCAATCGCAGGAAAGGCTTTTTAAAAATAAAAAACACATTTATGTCAGTAGCTTATGTAGGGGATTTTTGGAACAAAGAGAATTTTTTATAGAAATCCCTGATTTTAGTTTCTGCTATTCAAAAATATATCTACACCCATGGTTCAAACTTACAATTTATTAAAAAAATAAAAATCTAGTAAATCTCTCCCTCTATAAGTAGCTTCTCCAAGATTGTGTTTATCTATATTTCCGAATGATACTTCCATTTTACTTCAAAAATAAAAATCTAACAATTTTTTCTTTATAAATAAGTTCTCAGAGATTGTGTTTATCTACACACACAAAAGAAATTCTCATTTATCAAAAAAAATCAAAAACTAATAGAATTTTTTCTTTATAAATAGGTGCTGCAAAACTTCATCTATCATTATGAATGATTGAAATTTTCATTTGAATGGTAAATTTGGATGGTAAATGTTCTAATTTTATAAAAACTAATTTTTCCCTATAAAAATAAAAGGTAAATAAAAGTTGTACTAGGAAGCTGAGTTATTTCAAGATTTGGAAAATTGTTGCAAAAGAAAATGTGGAAGTGGTTATATTAATTTAGAAAATTATTGTATAAGAAAAAGGTTATTCAAATGTACCTAGATGAAATCTATTACAATTTATTGATTATTATAATATGAAAGAAAATAATAAGGGAGAACTAAGATATAAAACTGCATGAATTTATAAAACTGAAATTCAAAGAATTAATAAAGAAAAATTAATCGATCTGATTCTGAATTCTGTAGACAGTATTAACGATAACAATAACGAACTAAATATGAAATCTTTAGAAGATCTATGAAAAATCTGAACAAAAAGGTTATTCTAAACTTTTTAAACGAAAGTTAATGGGTATTATCAAAATACCTGGGAGTAATATTAGTAATTTTGATAACAACAACTATTTTCAAAAGATTGTAGTAGATAAATAGCAATATACTAAACATAAAACCTAAAAGAAAAGTTTACTTGGTTTCAATGTCCTAGATGATGATGAATTTTTAAATCACCTGAATGAATGAACTGAAAATCAATTTTTTAAACAAGAATAATCAATTACAAAATTAATAACACTGACAATTTATTGAATAATAAGAATTTTTTAATCAGTATAAAGAATAAGTATTACCTAAAGTAAATAATATTTCAACTTAAAGAAGACTAATTAAAGCTGATATGCAAATTTATTGCAATTTTTAAAGGAAAGACGAAATACAAAAATTTAATTTTACAACAGGTAATGAAGTTTTAGTTACAACAACTAATTTGGAAGATTACTATCAAAACTTAAAAAATAAACTATGAACTGAATTGGAAGATATCCTAAGGAAAAAAATCGGATGGTCTTTATTTTGTATAAATAGTTTTGAATTAAGTGTTAATAGACACAAACCAATTTCTGGTTCTTCTTAAACTGATTTACCAAAAGAAATTGAAGACAAAAATCTGTAATTAGTATTAAAACTCAAGTTCACAAATTTCAAAGTTCAAAAGTTTATTTTATTTGTAAAGAACAATTTATTAAAGGTGAAAAAGTAAGAGATCATGGTCTTTTGATAGTAAATCTCGAGGAGCTGCACACGAAAATTGTAATATTAATTATTAAAATCCTAATAATATTCCAGTTTACATTAATAATTTAACAAATTATGATGTTCCTTCGCTTATTAAAGAATTGGCAATAGATGATCAAGATACTCACACTATTCCAATTAATGAAAAAAGATACATTCTTTTAGTAAAGTAGTTGAAGATTGACTGCCATTAAGACTTTTGACTATGTTTAAATTTATGGCACCAGGTAGTGCTAAATTAAAATTCCAAGCTTAAGAAAGGAGAATTTAGAGAATAGCAAAATATTTCGATGGTGACAGATTAAATTTAACAATTAAATAAAGATTTCACCTGCATGACTATACAGATACAGAAGAAAAATTAAAAGAAGCCAAATTACTTCACAAAAAATATTTTTCTTGAAGTCTTGATAAATGTGATGTAATAGCAGAAGCCTATCAACATTCAAACCCAAATTTAAAAAATCAGTTTTTAAAATTTAGATTAATATACAATATTATATAGTAAATCTCATTTTTAATGAGAGCAAATATGTTTAAAAACTTAAATATACAAGCAGTAAATCTTACAAACTCGATCGTGCTTTGTATATTCCTCCACCTGTATTAGCTTGAGGTTCTATGTAACAAATGACAAAAACTGAGCTATATTTATTAAACAATTATTTTATTTACTGAAGATGGGGTTATTTCACAAAGTATTAAAAGAATCATTACATCAAGTAATAAATATATAAGTGGGGGTTATAAAGTTATGAACTGGAGGCATGGTGTCTTTGGTGTGACGTCATAAGCGAGTGACTGCGTGTGAGATTGCTCTCTAAGTGTTCATATAATTTTTAGGTTTCAGATACATATTTTAACGGTTTTTGTGATAATATTTACTATATAAGTGGGTTATTAGTGGTTTCTTCATTCACCTCTGCCTTTCTTGTGTTGTGACCAGATATTTGTGAGTGTTTCGTATCGAGCAACTTAACCGCTTGCCTGTGTTTACATTCCGCGCTGACCAGTTGCAGCAGTAGCAGCGCATCGAAAGCTAAGTACTAATTAATTGTTTGTGTATAGTGGTTTATTTAGGAACTTTAGTAGTCTTCAACCGGTGTTCTTGGTGTTTTCTGGTGAAATAATTTCAGAAGAACCTTTTGGGAACTGTTTCCAGCTTCGTTACTGTGTCATTAGATGTTTGATTCTCTTTCTGTATTAGTCTTTTGTTATATTCACATTTGTTGTTTATTAATACTGTTAATAATAGTAGTTGCTTCCCTTGTAGAGTAAGTTTGTGATTATTGTAGTCAGGTTTTTAATATCTTCTTATTGTAGTAGCGGAACTTAGAAAAAGTAAAATTTTACCATGAGTGAGAAGTGTGGGCTTTGCCGTAGGTTCGTGAGTAGTGGATTGCGGTGTGAGACTCGTTCGAAGTATTTTCACTGGGGGGAATGCAGTGGGGAAGCCAGTGGGCATTCTGGTGAGATCCTCTCCTGGAACTGCAGGTTATATGGCAAGAGTAAGTTGATAGAGGAGCAGGAGCGTAAGATCTGTGCCCTTCAGGTGCAGTTGAAAAACGCACAGGAGGAGCTAGATAGGATGAGGAGGGAGAAAGGGGTTGGGGAATGGGAGCTGGCTGTTGGCAAGAGATCTGCTAGGAGAAGAAGATTTTCAGATAGTTTTACTATTGGTGTTTACAATAGATATGACCAACTGTCAGAGTCTAGTGGAGAGGAATCTCTAGTAGCTGTAGATGTAGGAAGTATGCAGCAGACCTCAGTAGTTACTGTGCCTAGAACAGTTGCAAAGTCGAAGAGGAAGAGGAAGGTTCTGCTGTTAGGTAGTTCTCATGGCAGAGGTGTAAGCCAGCAGTTGCAGGAAGTGCTGGGGAGTGAGTACCAGGTCACCAGCATTGTGAAGCCTAATGCAGGGTTGGCTCAGGTGACTGTTAACATAGGGGGGTTATGTAGGGATTTTACTAAAGAGGATCAGGTAGTGATTGTGGGTGGGGCTGGTAATAGTATTGATAGGGATGGGGAGTACAACATAGATGGTGACCTGGAAAAGATAGCCACTCAGACTGGCAACACGAATGTGCATTTCGTGGAACTGTTTCAGCGTCACGATCGGCCTCATCTTAATACAGCCGTCAGGCGTAATAATATGAGACTTGGGTGTGCGCTGATGACATAAAGCATGGGTCACATTTCAGTGGTGTCGGTGGAGTCTATCAGCAGGACGGGTTTCACTAGACACGGCCTGCACCTCAACAGGTGTGGGAAGGGGAGGTTGGCAAAGCTTATAGGTGACCGCATAGGTGGGGTTGGTGGGATCACTCATGGGAAATTTCCTGCAGTAGTGGGTGTCAGAGCTGCACCTTTTTTAGATTGAAGTCAGCTGATAGGTATTCCTGCTTAAGGGAAGTCTCTCTAACAAGGGAATCACTTTTGACAAAGCTTAGGTATCCGAGTAATGAGGGAATTAGTATATTTCATCAAAATATACAAGGTGTTAGAGATAAAGTAAGTGAACTGCTTATAGATGTTGACTCTGAAATTATTGGTGTATCTGAACACTTCTTAAATAAGGAGATAATTCAGAGGCTTCCTTTACCAGGATACAGGTTGGCTGGCTGCTTTTCGAGGAGCTCTTTGCGGTGTGGGGGAGTAGCCATGTATGTGAAAAACGGCATCGCATTTGAGTCAATTGATGTTTCAAAGTACTGCACTGAAAAGGTGTTTGAATGTTGTGCAGGTGTGGTTAAATTTAACGGAGCTAAACTTGTAGCTGTTGTTATTTATAGATCCCCAGACTCCGATTTCACAACATTTTTGCTAAAGCTAGAGGAGGTTCTTGGTTCACTTTATAGGAAATACAAAAAGTTAGTTATATGTGGTGACTTCAATATTAATTGTATAAGTGAGTGTGCAAGGAAGAGGATGCTGGTAGACCTCTTTAATTCATATAATTCATATAATCTTATGCAAATCGTATTCTTCCCAACGAGAGTGCAAGGGAACAGTAGAACAACCATAGACAACATTTTTGTTCATTACTCTTTACTAGAAGGGCATTCTGTTAGGAAAAAGGTGAATGGCGTTTCAGATCATGATGCGCAAATTTTAACTTTAAAAGATTTTTATGCTGCAACACGTGTTACATATGGTCATCAGCTGTTCAGGAAAGCTGATAAAGTTGCTGTAGAGACCTTTGTAAACCTTATAAAGGAACAAGAGTGGCAAGATGTTTATAGCGCTGATACAGTAGACGATAAATATAATGCTTTTCTCAAGATTTTTCTCATGCTCTTTGAAAGTTGCTTTCCATTTGAACGTTTAAAACAGGGTACTAGCACGAACAGGCAGCCTGGGTGGCTGACTAGAGGGATAAGAATATCTTGTAGAACAAAGTGGCAATTATATCAAAACGTTAGAAACAGTCAAAATCTAAATGCAGCAGCCCATTACAAACAGTATTGTAAGGTGCTTAAAAATGTTATTAGGAAGGCAAAAAGTATGTGGTATGTACATAGAATAGCTAAGTCTCAGGATAAAATTAAAACCATATGGTCAGTCCTAAAGGAAGTTGCTGGTCTGCAGAGACAGGTCGAGGATATAGAATCAGTGTGTAGTGGGAATGTCCGTGTTACTGATAAGTCGCATATATGTACAGTATTTAATAATCACTTTCTGAATATAGCAGGTGAACTAAATAGAAACCTAGTCCCAACAGGGAATCATATAGCGCTCTTAGAAAAAAGTGTTCCGAGACTGTTACCTGAAATGCTCCTCCATGATACTGACAAGAGGGAGATTGCGTTAATAATTAAATCACTAAAGACCAAGAACTCTCATGGATATGACGGGGTATCTAGCAGAATACTTAAGTATTGTTCTATGTATGTTAGCCCAGTTCTCAGCCATATCTGTAACTTTTCCTTTAGGAGTGGTCGGTTTCCTGACTGATTAAAGTACTCGGTAGTGAAGCCACTTTATAAAAAGGGAGACATTGATAATGTTGACAATTTTAGACCTATTTCTATGCCATCGGTGTTTGCTAAAGTTACCGAGAAGGTTGTAAATACAAGGTTACTGGAGCATTTACATTCACATAATTTGCTGTCAAATGTTCAGTTTGGCTTTAGAAATGGTTTATCAACTGAAAATGCTATATTCTCTTTTCTCTGTGAGGTTTTGGACGGGTTAAATAAAAGGTTGCGAACGCTAGGTGTTTTCTTTGATTTTACGAAGGCTTTTGACTGTGTTGACCACAAAATATTACTGCAGAAGTTGGACCATTATGGAGTAAGGGGAGTAGCTTACAATTGGTTCGCCTCTTACTTTAAGAACAGGAAGCAGAGGGTAATTCTCCGCAATATTGAGAGTGGTAGTGATGTTCAGTCCCAATGGGGCACTGTTAAGTGGGGCGTTCCCCAAGGGTCGGTGCTGGGGCCACTGCTGCTTCTTATTTATATAAATGATATGCCTTCTAGTATTACAGGTGATTCAAAAATATTTCTGTTTGCTGATGACACCAGCTTGATAGTGAAGGATCTTGTGTGTAATATTGAAACAGTAACAAATAATGTAGTTCATGAAATAAGTTCGTGGCTTTTGGAAAATAATTTGATGCTAAATCACAGTAAGACTCAGTTTTTACAGTTTCTAACTCACAATTCAACAAGAACCGATATTTTGATCAGACGGAATGGGCATATTATAAGCGAGACGGAACAGTTCAAATTCCTAGGCGTTCAGATAGATAGTAAGCTGTTGTGGAAAGCCCATGTCCAGGATCTTGTTCAGAAGCTAAAAGCTGCTTTATTTACCATTAGAACAGTATCTGAAATAAGTGACACTTCAACACGAAAAGTAGTCTACTTCGCATAGTTTCATACGCTTATGTCGTGTGGTATTATTTTTTGGGGTAATTCTTCTGATTCAAAAAGGGTATTTTTGGCTCAAAAACGGGCTGTTCGAGCTATATGTGGTGTAAGTTCGAGAACCTCTTGTCGACCCCTATTCAAAAATCTGGGAATTCTGACATTGCCCTCACAGTATATATTTTCTTTAATGTCGTTTGTTGTTAGCAATATTAGCCTATTCCCAAGAGTTAGCAGCTTTCACTCATTTAATACTAGGCAGAAATCAAATCTGCATGTAGAATGCACTTCCTTGACTCTTGTGCAGAAAGGAGTGCAGTATTCTGCTGCATCCATTTTCAATAAGCTACCACAAGAACTCAAAAATCTTAGCAGTAGCCCAAACTCTTTTAAGTCTAAACTGAAGAGTTTCCTTATGGCTCACTCCTTCTATTCTGTCGAGGAGCTCCTGGAAGAGCTAAAAAATTAAGCAAATTCCAGTGTTACATTGTTGATTGTCTTCATTTAAACTTACAACTTGTCACCTGAATATGTTTTTTTCTAATATTTCATTTTATCTGTTTCTAATATCATGTTATAATTTCATGTATTGACTCGTTCCATGACCATGGAGACTTCTCCTTAATTTGGTCCCACGGAACAATAAATAAATAAATAAAAATTACAGAAACATGTATCTGTTTTTTGGAAGTATTGACACTGGCTGTTGAGATACTTGTCCCAATGTTACAGAAGAAGTTAAATTGCTGTCTCATAAAATACCTGAGGCTGTGATATTAATCAATTCCGCACATACAGCTGGATGTTGTCTCTGAGGTGAAATGTTTGCCTGTCAGAGCCTTTTAAAGGGGACCAAAATTGGCATAATCACATGGAAAGTGGTCTGCACTGTATATTGGGGGGGGGCCAAGAACCTCCCATTTAAATTTCTGCAAGAGTATCACTACTGTATTTGCCGTATGAGGCTTAGTATTGTCATGGAGAAAAATGACCCCATGGATGAGATTGCCTGTTAATTTTTAGTTGGTCACCTGGCAAGGGTAGTCAAGGTTAGATTAGATTAGATTAGTACTTGTTCCATAGACCATGAATACAACACTTCACAATGATGTGGAATGTGTCAGGTTAAAAAAAGGGTTCTATACAAGATATTACATTAGACAAAATATTACATGACACTCAATAATTTTTTTTTTTTTTGGAGGTTGGGAAATTACCCACTTACTATATCCAAAAATTCATCTAATGAGTAGAAGCAGTTGCCATTAAGAAATTCTTTCAATTTCCTTTTAAATGCTATATGGCTATCTGTCAGACTTTTGATGCTATTAGGTAAGTGACCAAAGACTTTGGTGGCAGCATAATTTACCCCCTTCTGAGCCAAAGTTAGATTTAACCTTGAGTAGTGAAGATCATCCTTTCTTCTACTGTTGTAGCCATATACACTGCTATTACTATTGAATTAGTTTGGATTGTTAATACCAAATTTAATAAGTTAATATATATATATATATATATATTGTGAGGCAACAGTGAAGATTTCTAGCTCTTTAAATAAGTGTCTGCAGGATGATCTTGTATGAGCTCCAGCAATTATTCTGATTACACACTTTTGTGCAATGAACACTGTGTTACTTAATGATGAGTTACCCCAGAATATGATGCAATACGAAAGCAGAGTATGAAAATAGGCATGGTAAGATAATTTACTCCAATGTATATCGCCAAAATTTGCAATTACCCTAATAGCATAATTAGCTGAACCCAAACATTTCAGCAGATCCTCAGTGTGTTTTTCCAGTTCAAGCCCTCATCAATGCATACACCTAGAAATTTTGAATGTTCCACCTTAGCTTCCACTTTCTGATCGAAGTCTATATTTATTAATGGGGTCATTCCATTTACTGTGTGGAACTGTAGATACTGTGTTTTGTCAAAGTTTAATGAGATCCCATTTGCAGAGAACCACTTAATGATTTTCTGAAAAACATCGTTTACAATTTCACCAGTTAATTCTTGTCTGCTGGGTGTGATTGCTATACTTGTATCATCGGCAAAAATTACCAGCTTTGCATCTTCATGAATATAGAATGGCAAGTGATTAATACATATTAAGTACAGCAGAGTACCCAAGACTGAACCCTGCGGCACCCCATTCTTGATTGTTCCCCAGTTTGAGAAATCACCACTTTTTTGCATATTATGTGAACTGTTTATTTCAACTTTCTGCACTCTTCCAGTTAGGTATGATTTAATCCATTTGAGCACTGTCCCATTCATACCACAATACTTGAGCTTATCTAGAAGTATTCCATGATTTACACAACCAAAAGCCTTTGATAGATCACAAAAAATTCCAACAGGTGACTTCCGGTTACTCAGAGCATTTAATGTGTAATGCTGGGCATTCGCTGTTGTCCCATGCTGTAGGTAGTGCATCAGAATGAATGAATTTTTGCTGCACTTAACAAAGTTCTGAGGGGCAGACAACTCACCTTGGACAACGGCATCCAGCTGTACATGCGGAACTAGTTAACATTGCAGCCCAAGGAATTTTATGAAACAGCCATTCACTGCCTTGTGTCACACTGGGACAAATCTCTCAACAACCAGGGGCAGTATTTCTAACATAGAGGTACTGGCTTCTGTAATTGTGGCTCTGGCTCATTTCTTTTTGAATGCCCTTTATATGTAACATTTTGATCCAGAAAAACAATCGAATTGCCTAGCATATTTAGATGCAAATAATGTACATGACTGGACAAAGTTGGTATTTCTACCATACAAAAAGGACACGTGGTTAGATCCAGAAAAAATTCAGAAAAATTCAGAAAAAATACTAATAAAACAGATGATTATAAATATGGTTATATTTTAGAACTCAATTTAAAATATCCAAAAAACGTACATGACTTACAAACAGATTTACCATTTGCACAAGAAAGAGGATATAAGTTAGAAGCAACTTTAAAAAATAAAGATAAATATATTTTACATTAGAGAAATCTTAAACAAAATTTCAAGCGTGGAATACAATTAATGAAAATTCATAGAATACTATCACTTAAACAATCAGACTGGTTGCAGAAATACTCCGACTTTAAAGCCAAAATGAGAAAAGTACTGCTTAGTAATTTGAAAAAGATGTTTATGATATATTTTAAAACCAAATTATGGAAATACTACAAGATTTTCGGAAAATCTAGTAGCAGTTTATATGAATAAAACAATAGAAAACGCGATAAAGTAATTTAAATTCCAAGGAGTATTCTAGTTATTTCAAAAATAAAAATGTACAATTTTCATAGTAAAGTAATAAAACCGAAATATGTTGAAAATATTGATTTATGTTTATGTTCTTTTACCTACAGTAAGATATGACATTAAACAGAAATAGATTTGACACAAGTGATAGTGCGAAAGATAATATTTGTAAGATTCCACAAGTAAAATTAAGGATATCTGTATAAAAAGATCAGTAGGAATACATTACACAACTACAGACATTTTATGTCAAGAAAATGAACATGTTTTTCCTCAATGAAATTTTAGACCTACTTTTCTTATATCAAATATAAATTATTATAATTCTGATTACTACATAATTCGAACACAATTTCAGAATGTTTAAAAATAAATGAATATTGTCATACACAGATATCCATATTTAGAATTATGTTGCTAATTCAGTAAATTTATTACAAAGATTTTGTTGACGAAATTATTTCAATATTTTGAATAATTATAAATTTTAACAGTTGTATGAAGGTATAAAGAATCTTACATTGTTTCTTACAAAATAAAACAATTTTCAATTGCTTTTCCACTATTCGAAATTAATACAACATTTTTAACGATTTTGATAATCATCTAACAAAATAAACTATGAAAACTCTGTGACTCAAATAATTCAAATTCAGTATTCTCGAACAATTCTGACATAAGATTGTTCTTATTAACTTTTTTTTAATATCAAACTATACTCATCGTATTTAATGAAACAATGACATGAATATTGTATTCAATATGAAACATGTTTAGATTTTCAATAACTAACTCTACATACACAAAAAATTATAAAGTAGCTGTATTTTTACATGACAATATTTATTCATCTACTTAATTTAACCTTAAATTCTCTCATAAAATCTATAGATAATTTTGATTACAAGAGATTTCAAACTAATCACCTTAATCTGGGAATTCTCTACTAAAATCTTCTGACAATTTTTGGTCGATTGAAATTAAATACCAATCTTATTCATCCTGATATTCTTCAACACAATTATCTTCCAATTTTTGGTCCACTACAAAATTCAACCAGTTAACTTTATTTCGAAATTCTCTAATAGAAATTTCAAATAATTCTTCAGATAACTCATTTATATACTTGTATTGTTCTTCATTAAACTGATTTACTCATTAATACAATCAACTATGATAGAACTATAAGTTTCATTTTTTGAAAGCAATATATATAATCAGTGATTTAATTTCTACAACATAACTGAAAAAGTCATACAAATTATAACTTTTCAAAATTATAATTAATCACAGCAATAGAGTTTTCCTTTTTAAGACTAGAATAACTTTATATTAGACTGTCCATCTAAATATAAAAACTTTTATAACAGATTTCCTTTTTATGAAAATAATTTTTATATGAAGAATTAAACCCTAATCTTTTAACATACACTTTCTTACCTTTCTTTTCAAAACTTTTTAAACAAGATAACTATTCAGAAAATTGTTTTCAATGAATGTCATTCCCCAAAATTTCCTTTCTTTTCATCAGCATTTACATCTTTTAACTTACATTTAATACCATCAATAACAATGAATAACACCTTCAAAATCAATAATTTATGTTTACCAATTTGTTGTGTATCTTTTTTGAAAATTCCTTTAAGTGTACTTATTTTTATTTTATTACCAATTTTACCCTTAGCATTACTATGTAACAAATTTGCTACCTAAATTTTTTCAGTAAGATTTTTCATTTACTAATTTACATCATTAGGTTTCATTTTTATTGTGGAATGTTGTGTGTTATTTTATTCATCAATAAGATTTTTGACTAAATCTATCCACTGATCTATTAAGGCTTTCAACAACAGTTTTTTTAAATGATTATTATTATATTCTTTTATTAATTCTTCAAAACATTTATTACAAAATTCTATACCATTAACTGTTCATAAATTCCTTGGTTTGCTTGACTTGAATGTTTTTTCAAAAGAATCAACTGTAATTTTCACCTGTTTTATCTAAACTTTAACTGACACAGTGAAGAAAATTTTGAGAAAACGTCAATTACAGTTAATAAATATTCATATCCTTTATCTACTTTTGATATTGCTTTCAATTTTCCAGAATCAATTTCCACTTAGCCGTAAGTCATCAATACCAGAAGAAATAACTTGTTTGTTTTAAAATTGTTTCTCATTGTTTTATGTGATTCATTAACAATTTCTTCAAAAATATTAATGATTTTGCTCTACCAGCTACAAATTTTTTTTATAAAACTTGCAATTTTAGTATTACAAAATGAAAAAAGCCCTTCAGTTGTTTGTTTTCAAATTTTTGTTATTTATCTATGAAGATTATGCACTTCAGTAAACAAGAGTAATGTCTATAGTTCTCCATTTGTATAGGATAAAAATTTAATAAGATTTAAATTATTTCACCAAATATAATTAACCTTAAATCAAATGGAACAGTTTTAACAGAATATTTTAATCTGATAGTTAGAAAATTTGTTCTCTGCAATATATGAATTAGGCTAGTGTCACCTTGTCTGAAATATTTAAAAAATTTAAATTATCGCTAGTGACTTGTTTTGCTATTTTTGAGCTTAATAAGAACAATCTACTACTTTGTATTTTCCTTTACTTTATGTCTACAGTCATAAACTTTTTGTCAACAGATTACCAGTTTAGTTCTATAATATCTTATGTCAGATGTGGCCTTCAGATTAACAAGACACGGAAACTGCCAATAAAGCATAAACTGAAAAGGATGTATAACAAGTTGGATGGCTCTGAGGTATACAGGATTGGCTTCAGTACCTGTGACAAGTATTATATCTGTGAAATGAGTTGCTCTTATAACTTAAAGTTTAAAGAACATTCATAGCCATGGAGCAAAACTGTTCTTGTACTTCATTTTTCTGAAATTGGTCATTCTATAGGGAGCATTGAGAATTGTAGGTGTATTCTCCACTCAGCGAAAGAAGGCCATGCTATTAATTTGTTTGAGGAAATTGAAATTTATAAATAAAAAAAGAAAGAACCAACAAAACTGCTTAATAGGCAGAGCGATTTCGTGGCAAATACCTACTTTGCTTTGTTTGACAACGTTTTACTTTAATCACTGAACGCCTCTGTTATACATTGTTTGTTGATTCTTCACCTAGTATAGAGTGCTTCAGATATTTACTTCATTTTCGTACATTGTGTGCATAACTCTAGTATTTTCTTGTTCCTTCTCTGTTTGTATAATATGTTGCATATTATAATCTTGTTCATGCACTGGTAAGGAGTTTTGTCATTGTTTTCTTGCAAGAGCTTGCTGCAGGATACGAGGTGTCCTCTGCCAGTCACCTCCCTGTAACCCCTTCTTGCCTATGTGTAATTCTGGCAGGAGCTCTATCAGAGAGCGTCGATTATGTGCAGCAGTATGTTTTCTTTCATTGTGTCTTCTTTAGCAGTTTTTTATAAATTTATATTATTCTGTGCACTATGAAACCTTTTTATGAACCATGTCATTATCTCTTTACTGCTCCTCTTTCCAACAATCTAATTTTTGTCATGTTTTATTTCATCGCTTTTTATTGTTGTAATGCCTCTTAGACCTTATAAGCCCATTAACACACTTTACTGATTGTATCCCCCCCTTTGCTTTACATTCTTAAATCAAACATCTGTATGCTTACAGTAGTGACATAAGGTGAACTTACAAAACAAACATCTTGTGGCTACTGTACAGAACGTTGTTTTCAACAGTAGCACTGGTGATAAGAAGACTCTTGCATAAGCTGTTGCTACTAGATGTATTTGATGATGCTGGTGCCACTATAGCTGCAGCACATTAGCATATCGTTTTTATAAAACAGGTATGCCGCTTCATACTTAATCTGCAATGTATATATAAGTCAGTGGCACTTCTGATTATGGTCTAGTGTATTGTTTTAAGCTGTAGACAACTTGCTAATTTACTTATGTTTTCCCATATTTGGTGCAGATCTTGTAAGTAGGCTGTTTATATTTTCTTATGGGCAATGTTACGTAGCGCTCTGTATGAAAATCACTGGCTGTGCTGTGTGCAGCCTGTGGCTAGTTTGCATTGTTGTCTGCCATTGTAGTGTTGGGCAGCGGCAGCTGGATGTGAACAGCGCGTAGCGTTGCGCAGTTAGAGGTGAGCCGCCAGCAGTGGTGGATGTGAGGAGAGAGATGGCGGAGTTTTGAAATTACATATATTATGACTTGTGATGATATTAATGTAAATACATTGTTTGTTCTCTATTAATATCTTTCATTTGCTAACTACCTCTATCAGTAGTTAGTGCCTTCCGTAATTTGAATCTTTTATTTAGCTGGCAGTAGTGGCGCTCGCCGTATTGCAGTAGTTGGAGTAATGGAGATTATTGTGAGGTAAGTGATTTGTGAAAGGTATAGTTTAATGTTACTCAGGGCCATTCTTTTGTAGGGATTTTTGATAGTCAGATTGCGTTGCGCTAAAAACATTGTGTGTCAGGATAAGCACAGTCGTGTATAAATTGTTCTAAAGGGACGTTTCATATGTCGACCCTTAGCCTAGGATACCTCACTGGAATTTTCTGATTTTTTCCTTGTAGTTTGTGTAATTAGCGTAGATTTTGTTTATTGCTAGCGCGTAATTGTCGAGAGAATCTCCTTTGTAGTTGCAGTCTTTCATTGTTGTACAGTAAAACAGTTGTGAAATGCATGTAGATTTGCACCAAGTATTTAAGTAGACATTATTTCCATTTCTATGTTAATGTGTTATCTTATTTTACTCTTCAAATTGTGCTTTTCTGTGTTATCGTGTGAAATATTATCACAATAATGACGTGTGAAAAACGTAACACTAGGCTCCAATGTAAACTGAGAAATAATAGTGACGACGAGCGTAGCTTATCAGCACCACTGTGTAGTGAATTAACAGACGTTCCAAGTAGTAATTTGGTAATTGTGCATAGGGATATGGAGCGGGCGGCAAGTAATGGTGTAGACAGTCAAACAGGTAGTGAACAGGGAAGCATTATCGATCGATCGGTCGGCAACAGCTCGCCTCAGAAATCCGAAATGACAGGACACAATCTTACAAATACTGTAGATTCAGGTTTTGCGTCCTCAACGTTTTCTCAAATAAGTCAAGACACATTTTCTGCTTGTCAAAATGTGAATGTTGCTGGTGCAAATGCACTGCCGAAAAGCGTAGAGGAACAGATTCCAGACACTAATGCATTGTTATTACAATTAATGCAACAAATGGGACTAAATCTTCAAACGTTAGACACAATGGAGCAGAATCTTCAAAAGTTAGACACAATGGAACAAAATCTTCGGAAGTTAGACACCACACTTGAACAAACACGTGAAGATTTAACTACTGAGTTACATAACATTGAATCGAAATGTCAAAAAGTCGGTAATGACGTAAAAACACAAATTTGTGAGCATTTTCAGCCTATTTTTTCGCGGCATGAGAATGCATTACAGAATCACGAAGCAGTCATAAAAGAGCTGCAAACCATGGTTCATGAAAATCATGAGACCTTGTGGGCTAAAATTGACTCAGTTGCATCTACCGATTCGGTTACGCAACTGGCAAAAACTCAGGAAAACTTAAAGAACACAGTAGATTCGATTTCAACACAAATGGACACTCTGAAACTTGGTTCAGAAAAACACACTGAGGAAATGTGTTCACTATCGGAGGAAGTAGCTGAACTTTCGGATCAGGTCACTAACTTATCTACAAAGGTAGATGATGATCTGAATGACACAAGACCCGTAGCGTTCACTGACACAGAAGAGTATGAACAAATTAGAAAATTCAAACAAAATCAAAATTAAATCAATACACAGTACAAAAGAGAAATTCGGGAAGTACAAGATCAGCTGACGCAGGTAATACAAGAATTACGTATTTCAGAGGACACCTGCGCTCCAATGCGGGAAGAGGGACATAGAAATACGGAAAAGCCACAAAATAATAACACAGGGCATTTGGGTAATTATGAAAGGAATTGGCAAGGTGGACCGAATTTTGAGATG
Organism: Schistocerca cancellata; assembly: GCF_023864275.1. Taxonomy (NCBI): domain Eukaryota; kingdom Metazoa; phylum Arthropoda; class Insecta; order Orthoptera; family Acrididae; genus Schistocerca; species Schistocerca cancellata. The sequence goes on from NC_064634.1 coordinate 269,612,729, forward strand.
GAACCGCTGACACGACGTAACAATGACCGATATGCTACTCGCCGACACGATGATTTTGACTATAAGCTGTTCATTACTATACGTAAATTCAAAACGTTTAAGAACTCTGCCAACGACATTCATCCACAAGTGTGGCTCCATCAATTCTCTCATTGTTTTCCTCCCAACTGGTCATTGGAGCACAGATTAGAAATTATGTGTGGCTACTTGGAGAATGAACCAGCTGTAAGAATGCGATCGGTCATTCACGATTGTCACAGTGAAGGAGATTTTTATCATGCCTTCCTCTCAGCATATTGGTCTCAAGCCACACAAGACCGAGTAAAACATGGCATCATAATGATGAAACATTTCGAACAATCTGAATTTTCCAGTCTTGAGAAATATTTTGAAGACATGTTGCACAAGAATCAGTACCTGTCAAACCCATACAGCCCCTCAGAACTCATCCGCATTTGCTTAATCAAATTGCCTGAACATTTAAGACATATTATTTTGGCAGGACGTTGCAAAGACGACATTGAAGCTTTTCAGGGACTCTTACAAGAATTAGAAATTGACACAGACAGTCGCAGAACGCGAAAACAGGAGTACAACTATTACAGGTCACATCTGTCACAATTCCGTGATGACAGAAATAATACACGACAAGGCTACTCTTATAACGTAAATCGTGACCAAAACAGACACCACCCGTATGACAACCGTTGGCAGAGTAGTAATAATTACAGGGAAAGATCACCTCTTCGCGGTAATGACTATCACAGAGACAATCAGAGAAAAAGACAATATGGGAACCAAAATAATTATTATCAAGGGAGACAGAATAACTTTAGACGCAACGGTCCAGCACGCAGTTACGACTCAGGGAGAAATTCTCCACCACGTGACAGACAAGAAAGAAACTATGTAAACTACCGACAAAACGACAGACGTGAATTTCATCAGAAATGGCGGGTTTCTGACAGAGCTGGGGCCTCTCGGCAAGGCGAATTTGTGGAAGTTAGGTCTCCAAATCCCAATAACGACGCGCGCCAACATAGGACCAGAAAATGACTCACACTGCAGGCTGCCGAGTGCGCCCGCTGGCTCAGGGAAAAATAACATAGACGCTAACCTTGAGAAAAATTCCAGTATTCTTTACTGACGTATACCACATGTTAATTGCGTTAAAGTTGAAACTGTGCCTTCTAGGAAGAGCAAAGGGTTACACAACATTTCACATGTAAAACCATTTATTGAGAGATAATCTGCTTTTAACTTAGTCTTTGCCATAAAATTTTTCACTTCACGTTACTAGAACTCTTTGTCTGACTTAGAAACTGTTACCATGCAACAATGTTTGAAGTTAAATATCCAGTCAAGAACCAAGAGAACTTATTTAAACAGAAATTACGAATGCATTGTTATTGCGAACAGATGACACAGTGTTATTGTGTGTGTACATTCTTGCTTGTTAGTTGCACGATTACGTAACGACTATAAGGCTCACATACTTAGAACATATACTGGTACTGCTAATGAGATTCTAATGCAACATTTTGGTTTACTTGAAAATACATTCTGGATTTAAAGTACTTTCTGTGAGATACCAGATGAGACAGTGGTTAGTTTATGTGACAGCTACACGATTTTATCACGACGCTACTAATGAGTGACAATTTACAATGTTGTTTTTGTGCTGTATCTGCTTTATATCTGCTCAGTTTTTCTGAATTCTTCTGGAAAGCAAAACATGTTTTAGTAGTAACTTTTGTGGTATAGCTACAAGGAGACAGCCTTTTCTGTAGCACAACAATATGTTACAGCACAGTAATTTCTTCATCACAACAATAAGCGTAAACTATACGCAAAGCATTTCACTTTTGTTTATCATGAGGTAAGTACATTGGCTTCTGCTGAACTTAGCTTTCGGAGGACGATAACTTCGACACTCCCACAGAGATTATCTTACAGCAAGATGCACATTTAGCGCTACAAGAGATGTATTTGAGTGATTAATCTTGTACTTAAAACATTTATTTTTAAAGATTTTTGAATAACAAAGAAAGTTTTCCGTAATACATTTCATTCCATTCCTGTAATCTGTAACACCTGAGGGTATAATTACAATAATCCTCAGGGCGGTACATGCTTACTTTGTGTACCATGTGTTTGGCAAGCACAAGGAACCCTAGCTAATATGGTATTTGCTTGTACAACTTTACACATCGGTACCATATTCCTCTAACACATAAATTACACAGCTATCTGATCATTTAACTGAGAGATAAACACTTTTTTTTACTACATCAGTGACACATGTTTACGTAATTACACCGTTGGGTAACTTCACACTTACGAAATTGTATTTTGTCTGTACTGTGTGAACTCTTCACATTTTTTTGGACCCATTGTGATACTATGAGAGCTTTGAATGATGTATTTGGTATGAGATCATGATTTTTAAAGTACGTTTGAGGCAGATGACACTATTGAAATGAGCAGAGATTATTTTTTATGGTTTGAAATTATTGCAGAAAGCTACGACTTTTTTGAGATTTGACTGAGGTGTTATGATGTTATTTTTACGACAACGATGTGTATTATGCTGTTGAGGTATGTTTATGTCAATAAGATGATGCTACCATATATGACGAATGTGATTACGTGTTTATATGTATATGAATAATGAATAGAAGTTAGGGACTCTTGACTTGTGAAAAAGGATGTTGGAAACCAAGAATTGTACTTTAAGAGTTATGAAATGTGTGTAAATGCGTGAATGTATCACAATTCCGGCGAAAATTTTTTTGGACACTGTTATATTCATAGGATTTTGTTTCTACACATTTGCAACGTAAATTCTCGACCTGTGAAATTTTGTATATGAGACTGTCACTGTAGCGGAAACTGCTGTCGTAAATATTTCCGTAAGAAAGTTAAGTGACCACCTGCACGTAATGCGTCGTGGGCACGCAGCTGTGTCAGACGCCGGGAGAACAAGTCATTAGTGAGTGCCTCGTCAGAAGCACAGGTAGAAAAAAAGAAAGGGGAGGCCATTGTCTTCGCTGTGGAGCTTGTAATTTATGATATTTACTAAAATGCCTAATGAAATGATTAGAAGCATTTTACATCTATTGTCTTTGTAGTTAAGAAATTGCTTATTTCATTTGATATCTGGTTTCCAGCTGTGTTGCAGCATTGCTTTTATAAAATAAAATGCATTTGCTAATGTGAACACTTTCTGTCAACAGATCTATTAAATAATAACTTTGTAATCCACATTCTTTAAAAAAGGAGCACTTGGAAAGGAAAGAACAATTAGAAGGGACTAGTAACAGTAACTGGACACATAATTTTCTTTTCAAGTACATGGTAATATTTTTTTTACAATAAGTTGTTGTGTTGCACCACTTTAATTACATAGACATTAAGATGACCACTTTAATTACATAGACATTAAGATGACCACTTTAATTACATAGACATTAAGATGACCACTTAAATTACATAGACATTAAGATGACCACTTTAATTACATAGACATTAAGATGACCACTTTAATTACATAGACATTAAGATGTGAATATACATTTCCCTTATCTGCATTGTTGTTTTTACTGTAATATTTTTTCTGCTTGAGCTATGTCATATTTAGGTATAAGTTGCTGCTGTTTGCCAGGCATATTGCTACTGAATTTTAAATTGTGTTACTCTGTTAAGCAAGTTTTACTACTGACTTATTTTTCTTGTTACTGCACATTGGCTCATATTAGTTGTAATGTTGCATTGCTTGGTAATTTAGATTTACTGTAGCTTGCTTTGCAATTTTCCATTTTTTTTTGCATTGCTGTTTGTGTTAATTTGTTATGTGCTGCTGCATTGCCTCGTCCCTTAGTTTAGCATCTGAGCTCAGTAGATTTAAGTTAGCTTAAGAGGGGGTAGACTATATAAGAAACTGACTATGGAGAATAGGTAAAGAATGCATTGCGAAGTTATATGAAAAAGATTTGGGCCCAAATGAGTATTGTACAATCATAAATAATTATTTTGAAAGAAATATGAATAGAATACAGAAGGCAGGCTTAGATAGGACTTTTGGGAATAATGATGAATGAAGGGAGATCTCCAAGAAGCAAAGAAAGTTTTGTTAGCAAAATACTGCAATGAAACAAACCCTGTCCTTCCCTTTTGTGTTATCCCACTATGTGTTTGGGTACCCGTGTGTAATTATGTTCTTCCTGTCTTTATATGTTTATCCGATAAGACTTATGTTGTAGAATTTTTCTAATACTCAGCTACATTCACTATGATGAGGAATACTGTTATCCTCAAATATACTTTGCATTAATAATATGGTATTTTCTTTGTAAAGATGTTTAGACATTATGTATTCTGTTTTTTTTTAATGCTCATGTGTAAAGTTGATGTTTCAAAAGTTATTCTGATCTTTTATGTATTTACTTATGTCATAATTCTTGTAACACAGATGTATTTGTTTATTTCTATTCTTTTGTAAAGCCTGTACTACAAATGTTATCTGTATTGTTATGTTCTTTAATGATATATTTTGTACCTTTGTAATCGTATTCTTATGTTATAAAATTGTAATTGACACCAGTTCATCAAATTAAGTAACTTGTAAGCATTCATTTCACTGCACATATTTCCATTGGTCATAGTAATGCACAATATGTGAGAAGTTGAGACTGTTAGTGTTTGCACGTGTGTTACTAATTCAGCAAGGGACTGGATAACAGCATTGCTGGTTCTAAGGACAATTCCAAAAAACTTTGTGAGTGCACAAGTGGTGGTTCATGGACTTGCTATATTGTCCGCAAGACTCTTCGATGGTGATTGTGCACCTGCACAGTCACAACTTATGGCTGCTGGTCATCTCTACAAGGACTGCAGTGGGTCTACACCTTTGCTGACTCACCAATACCACAATCTCTACCAGGACTACAGTGGGTCTGCTCTGTGATGACCTACCTACCAATCTTCTTCAAAACGTCGAATGACTCTGCTGTGGGTTTGCTCTGTTGTGACCCATTACCTGTCAAGAGTCAGCACAGTCTTTCTGTTGGAAGGACAACACTACGTCTTCAAGACTGCATGGAAATCTACTACTTCCGTGTGCATTGTCTTTTACTGCTCAGACTTAGAAAAAAAAACACTGAAATTTTACTGTGATGAACAATCTGGATTGTCTTTATGGACTGTGTGCATTTGATATCTTTGTTCTTCTTCTTCTTTCGATTTCGGCCCTCTTTGGACCACGTTCAACAATTCACTTGCCCGGCTTTTTGATCTTTTTTTCTCTCTTTCCAATATTTCCTCATCATTTTCGAGTGGTTCCTCCTCCGCTCTTCTGACCATTTCCTGTTATTATTCTTTAGTTTCGTTTCTTCTGGAAAACACTTAATTTCGTTCACTATTTGTCTAAACTTTTCCCTGTCCCTGATTGACTCACGGGTGACATTAAAATAGGCCAAATCCTTTTTCACCATCTGTATCCATTTATTGTTGGTTTTTTCGTTCCTGTTACTATGTTCAAACACTTTTCTTGTTAGTCTGTTTCCATCCATCCTCGACAGGTGACCATAAAACGTTAGTCTGCGTTTACGCATTGCCTCACTCACTTTCTCAATAGTTTTGTATATTTCCTTATTACTCTTTAGCTTGTACTCTTCCCCAATCTTTCTCGGTCCTAATATTTTTCTCAAAATTTTCCTTTCTTTCTTTTCCATGTTTTCTATTTCCCCCTTTTTGTTAAGAGTTAGGCACTCCGATGCATACAGGCATTCTGGTCTAATGACAGTTTTATAATGTCTTAATTTAGCTTGAATCGAAATGTTTTTTTGTTATATATGTCTTTGGTTTTTTGAAAAGCAAATTCCATTTTCCTTGCTCTCGCCTGGTTTGCACTCTTGTCTAAACCATTCACTTGAATTATTTCACCTAAATACTTAATTTTTTCTACTCTCTTAATATTGCCGTATTTAGTAATAAGATTTTTCTTGTTATTTCTATGATTAGACATATACACGGTTTTTTCAAATGAAATCTGCAGTCCAGCTCTGGCCGAAACTTCTTGTAGTTTCTCCAAGTAGTTCTGAGCTATTTCTTCGTTTTCTGTAATTATTGCCAGATCGTCTGCAAAAGCTAAACAGTCCACTTCTATTTTTTCTTTTTTTGTTCCAATTCTGATGTCATTCTTGGTGCCTTTGAGTTCTTCTTTCCATATTCTCAATATCTTTTCCAGTACGCAGTTGAAGAGGATTGGGGATAAACCATCACCTTGTCTAACACCTGTTTTAATTTCGAACTTCCTTGAAATTTCACCCATAAATTTAACTTTGGCCTTACTGTTTGTTAGCGTCTGTTTGATAATTTGAATTGTTTTCTTATCGACCCCAAATTCTTCCAATACTTTCAGTAATGTTTCTCTATCTACCGAGTCGTATGCTTTTTTGAAATCTACAAATACTATTGCAAATCTCTGGCCTCTTGAGATTCTGTAACGAATTAGTGTTTTCAGGTTAAATATTTGTTCAACACAGGATCTACCTTGTCTAAAACCTGCTTGATATTCACCTATTTTTTTATCCAGAACTGGCTCCACGATTTGAAGTAATTTCCTTGACAAAATTTTGTATCCTACTGGTAGTAGCAAGATCCCTCTATAATTATTAACATTCATCTTATCCCCCTTTTTGTGTAGTGGGTGTATCAGGGCACACTGCCAGTCTTCAGGAATTCTTTCTTCATCCCAGATCTTCTTAAACATATGTTCCAAAACTTGTGGGAGGTTGGTATCCATTATTTTTAGGATTTCTGGTACTATGGAGTCTTCACCTGGGGCTTTATTGTTTTTTAGACTGTGTATTATGTGTTTTATTTCTTCAGCGTCTGGAGGTTTTGACTCGGTATTAGTATTTCGGTGGTTTTCAAAACTCATTTTATCTTTGGGTGGTTCACAATTTAGTAGATTCTCGAAATATTTTGCTAGTATTTCACAATTAGTCTTGTTTGTCAAACCTAGCTTGTTCTCTTCATCTTTAAAACATAAATTTGGGGATTGGTATTTGGTTAGCTGTTTTCTAAAAGTTTTGTAGAAATCTCTAGAATTATTTCTTTTAAAGTCTTCCTCAATCTGTTCTAGGTTATCCTGAAATTGTCTTCTTTTTTTATTACGGAAAAGCTTAGCTGTTTCTCTTCTCTGGATTTTAAAATTGTCAAGATCTTGAGGATCTTTTGTGGAGTTCCATTTCTGCCCCAATTTCTGTCTCTTCTCCAGGTTCTCATCACATTCATTGTCCCACCATGGATGTCTTCTTACTCTTTTCACGAGACAGTTTTCTTTTGCTATTTCAACTATTTCGTTTTTGATCTCCTCCCATCCCGCTTCCTTATTTATTGTGGATATGCCATCGCTATCTTTGTGCAATGCTCTTTGAAACCGTTGTTTAATTTCTTCATTTTTTAAAGTTTCTGTGTTATATTTTGGAATTTTGTAAAAGGTTTTCTTCTCTTTTCAAAATGGGAGTGGTCTGAATTTAATCGTAGTCAAATAGTGGTCTGAATCAACATCAAGGCTTTTCAGCACTTTAGTGTTTTGAATTTCTTCTTGACAATGAAGTGAGATAGCCACATGGTCAATTTGGAATTCTCCGAGAAGTGGATTTGGTGATCTCCATGTTTTAGTTTTTGTTATTGTAATTATGAAAAATTTTTTCAAATCATTATTGGCCACTGCCCAAAAATATTGTGTAAAATTTTTTGTGGGGAGCATGGGGGCTATGTAAGTAGGCTGTTTATATTTTCTTATGGGCAACGTTACGTAGCGCTCTGTATGAAAATCACTGGCTGTGCTGTGTGCAGCCTGTGGCTAGTTTGCATTGTTGTCTGCCATTGTAGTGTTGGGCAGCGGCAGCTGGATGTGAACAGCGCATAGCGTTGCGCAGTTAGAGGTGAGCCGCCAGCAGTGGTGGATGTGAGGAGAGAGATGGCGGAGTTTTGAAATTACATATATTATGACTTGTGATGATATTAAGGTAAATACATTGTTTGTTCTCTATTAATATCTTTCATTTGCTAACTATCTCTATCAGTAGTTAGCGCCTTCCGTAGTTTTAATCTTTTATTTAGCTGGCAGTAATGGTGCTCGCCGTATTGCAGTAGTTCGAGTAACGGAGATTTTTGTGAGGTAAGTGATTTGTGAAAGGTATAGTTTAATGTTACTCAGGGCCATTCTTTTGTAGGGATTTTTGATAGTCAGATTGCGTTGCGCTAAAAACATTGTGTGTCAGGATAAGCACAGTCATGTATAAATTGTTCTAAGGGGACGTTTCAATCTGAATATCTGTCATTAACTTACATAACTTTGTTAATATAAATAAGTAGGTTAATCAGTTGAGTAATAATTCATCTGTTCTGGCTAAAATATTTACCATACCAATAAGAAAACTTATAACACAGAAGCAATAGAAACTCCTGTTAGTCAAAATAGTTTCAAAATTTTGGAAAAATTTACTCACTCAAATAAACCTAATGTACACATTAGAGAACATAAAATTTTAAATAGATATATTGTTGAAAGTGATGTTACATTATTTATGGATAAAGAAGATTGTATTGGCCAAGTTTTAGGATATAATAATCAAAATACTGAAGGTAATGGAAAATATATTGTTATGGATGTTCCTAAAATCATTCCACTGGAAATAATAAATTAAAATATTGATTTTGCTGATGGAATGTTTGTTAAACATACTCATCATTTTCATTGATAAACTAATATTATTTCTGCATTCAAATCAAATGTAGTATTTGGATGACCAATAATTTATGAATCAAATTGGCAAGTAAATATTCCAATTTATGATACTATTCAGAATTTGGAAATAACTATAATTAATGAAAATGGTAATTTGATTTACTTCAGTGGTGCCTGCGTAACAGTAAATTTTAAAAAATGATACTGGGCTCTATTATTTCAGAAGTGTTCTGGCTACTCTCATATCTGTGAACTGATAACTTATGCTGGTACCTTAGTTAACAGCCTGTAACAGGGCTCCTGGTCGAATGGTTTCTGGAACTCTAGAAATATTGTATCTGACCAATTGCCCTTCATCCATAGTTCACAGTATATCATGCAATAGAAAATCAAGCTGAAATTCGCACGGGCCTGATTTCCGAAACCATGCTGATTTTAAACCTCTCCGTCTCAAAAAAGTTTATTATATTGGAAATGAGAGCATGTACAACAGCAAACAGAAGTTAAGGCTATTGGCCTGTTATTTTGCAGGTCCATTCTTCTACCCTCTTATATACTGGAGTCACCTACACTTTCCTCCAGACGCTTGGGACTTTGTGCTGGGCGAGAGATTCATGATAAATGCAAATTAGGTAAGAGGCAAATAATGTGGAATACTCTTCGTAAAATCGAACTAGGATTGCATTCGGACTAGGTGATTTATTTACTTTCTAATCTTTCAGTTGTATCTCTACGCCACGGATTCTATTTACAGTGTCGACCATACGCGAGTGTGTCCAATAGACGAATCATAGAATGTTTGTACAATTCTCGTGGGTAAATCATTTACCGAATGTGAAATTTCAGACTTCAGCTTTATTTTTTCTATCATCAACTGCCACACCAGACTAGTCAACAAGAAACTGAACAGAAGCCTTAGTATCGCTTATTGATTTTACATAAGCCCAGAATTGTTTTGAGTTTTCTGCCACATCTACATCCTCCTAGAATAATTCGAGTGCGAGAACGTCCCTGGAGGGCAGTAAATTCGGGCACTTTATCACGAATACGTCGACAGTTTACGGATAAATTTAAAACACAGGAAGTGTCTTCATTCTGAACCCAATTTGACTTCCCTTGTTGCATATCGACTGGTGAGTGTTCGTCAGAACACATCAAATTACTGCCTAGCCTAAAAATCCCTCACTTACACTGGGCAAGTACCCTGCTACCCAACTAGCTGCTTCCATTGTGTAGTGCACCGTTGACCTATAGAGTAGGTCCTACAAATCCTCACACGATAACGAAGGTCCAGAAATCTGCAGCCAAGGCCATCACAAACTCGACGAGGCCTTTGATAGATTACATTAGATTAGTACTTGTTCCATAGATCCTGAATACGACACTTCGTAATGATGTGGAATGTGTCAGGTTAATAAAAGGTGTCTGTTCAAGATATTACATTGCACAAAATATAACATTATACTTAATATTATTAATTTTTTTCGTCGGGTGGGGTAATTACTCACTTACTGTATCCAAAAATTCATCTAATCAGTAGAAGGAGATGAATGTTTGGATATACTAAGTGGGCTCCATACCAAAGGACCCTGATCAACTCTGGGAACGATGCTGCAGACTGAGAGCTCTTCTTGCACCCCGCACACTGGACCGGCAATCTTTAACACCTCCGCCGGCCACCTATACCAATTCAGGATTGCCCCAGAGCCCAGGCAACGTTAGCCTCAACTTGCAGACGAGTGCACCCTCCACACTCGATAGCCACTGGCTAGGCTGCCTCCACATCTCGAATGAGGCTCTCAGTAGACATACCGAGTGCGCATTGGCTAAGGGTTCCATAAAGCGCCTAACATTAGTGCTCCCAATAGCTGGAAAGCTCTTCTCCCACCACCACCCCACCCTCTGTGTTTCTGCTCGGATCCTGCTCAAGGAGTGGCCACCTGTCCACTCACGGACTCAATGTGCAGGCCAGCCTGCACATTGACCCTCCACCTCAAGCAACGCGAATGCGTTACCAACTGCCACTCACCCTGCTGTGAAGGTGGATCCACCGTGTCGTGTTCGCTAGGCGACGTCATGGAAGCAGATCCCGTGGGCAAAAACAAGCGACACCTGAGGTGATCCACGTGAAGCGCCAGATTCACCGCCACTGCTGCACCTCGAGACAACAACCTGAAGCACATTCAGCTGTTTGTGAACTATGTCCAGATCCTGCTGCGTCTGCATACAGCGTGTATACCTCCTACCTATCATAATACGACTAACTGGTGAAGTAAACGATAAAAGCAGACAGAATTCTAGATATGCAAATTGCTACTCTCCTGATGTGTCAACAACGGACGCTGATGCGTTAATGTGCCATGTAGCTGGCTGTTCAGAAAACCACTACTGCGCTACAGACAAAATGAATTTATACTTGCAAAAACGAGAGAATAAATCTCTTAAACAGAAAACCAAGCACGAAATTCAATAAAATACTAAGAGAAAAGCTCATAAAAACATAAACACTTAAGTAACCGGTCTGTACACAAGTACGTTCTTGTCTGTCAACTGAGAGCAGGAACCTGACTCGCTTTAATTTTATGTAATGCTGAAAATGTAGCATGTGTCCTGTCGATGCAATATAAATAATGATGCATGAATTGAAACATGAGACTTAGCATTTTAAGGAAGGATTTGCATTTCTCTTACCTGATGAGACAATATTTTAATTGTGATTACAGTCACGCTGCAGAAAAATGATCTTCAAATTCCCAATCGTGGACTGCTTCTCACAGCTATAACACAGGAATGAATTACCAAGTGTTCAACAATCCGTGAATAACAACTTTACACAAGTTCACTGTTGTCAGAAAAATCAGAAAAGGGATAGTCCTATGATGCATACTATTGATGTAACGATGGGCACTGATGGGTTAATTGAAACAATTTTCCTTGTGGCGGTCGAATATGGGTGGGGAATGGTTAATAGAGAGAACCCACCTCATATGAAATCTGATAATACTGTCGAAAATAAAAACGTGTCTTTGCTCCTACTAAAGCATTTCAATTTAAAGTTAAAAGTATTACTTTCAAATGGTAACGTTTCATATCACTTACATCAATTTTTGAATCCGTAAGTAACACACTTCCTATTAATGATCAGCTGCAGCTGTGCTCTTATTGGCACATAAATTTCACTTTCACTCTGAAATTTGCCGTTGCTGTATTACTTTCCCAAATTAAACTATGATGCTGTAACTGTTCACGACAGCCATAGAATTGTCCAAGTACAGTATAGCTCACCAATGGATAATACTGACTAAATATGATGATATTAATCGGTCCACTAATTTTGTTGTTGTTGTTGTTGTTGTTGTGCTGGTGTTCAGTTCGAAGATTGGTTTGATGCAGTTCCCCATGCTGCTCTATTCTGTCCAAGTCTTTTCTCCTCCGAATAACTGTTGTAACCTATACCCTCCTGAATCTTGTTACTGTTTTCAGCTCTTGGTCTTCCTCTAAGATTTTTACCAACCCAGATTTCCCTCCATTACTATACTGATGATCCCCTGATGTCTGAGAATGTGGCCTAACAACCGACCCCTTCTTTTAGTCAGGTTGTGCCACAGATTTCTTTCCCCCCCAATTTTATTCAGTCCCTTCTGATTAGTGATTTACCCTCCTAGTCTTTATCATTCTTCTATAGGACCACATTTCAAAAGTTTCTATTCTCTTGTTGTCTAAACTGTTTATCATCCATGTTTCAGTTCCATACATGGCAACGATACATACAAATACTTTCAGAAAAGACTTCCTGACACTTAATTCTATGCTCGATGTCAGCAAATATCTTTTCTTCAGAAACATATTTCTTACCATTGCCAGTCTACATTTTATATCATCTCTGATTCGTCCATGATAAGTTACTTTACTGCCAAAATAGCAAATCTCATCTACTACTTTAAGCGTCTCGTTTCCTAATCTAATTCCCTCAGCGTCAGTTGATTTAATTCGGCTATATTCCATTATTTCGTTTTGCTTTTGTGGATTTCGTTTTATATTCTCCTGTCAAGACCCAGTCCATTCCGTTGAAAAGTTCCTTATAAGTCCTTTGCTGACTCAGACAGAATTACTGTGTCATAGGCAAACCAAAAAGCTTTTGTTTCTTCTCTCTAAACGTTAATTCCTGCTGCAAATTTTTCTTTGGTTTCCTTTACTGCTTGCTGAATGTACTGACTGAATAACATCAGGTATAGGCTACAAATCTGTCTTTCTCCCCTCTCAACCACTGCTTGCCTCTCATATCCCTCGACTGTTACATCTGCCGTCTGTGTTTCTGTACAAGTTGTAAATCGCCTTTCGCTCCCTATGTTTTACCGCTACTACTTTGAGAATATCAAAGCGAGTATTCTAGTCAATACTATCAACAGCTTTCTCTAAGTCTACAGACGCCATAAACTTGAGTTTGCCTTTCCTTAACCTGTCGTTCACTGTTGCCTCCTGTGTTCCTACATTTCTCCGAAATCAGAACTCATCCTCCTCTTCCGGAGGTAGGCTTCCTCCAGTTTGCCATTCTTCCGTAATGAATTCTTGTTAGTATTTCGCACCCATGATTTACTAAATTGATAGTTCGGTAATATTCACGCCTGTCAACACCTGCTTTCTTTGGAATGGAATGATTACGTTCTCTTTGAAGGCTGCGGTTATTCCATCTATCTCATACATCCTGCACACCAAATAGAAGAGTTTTGTCATGGCTGGTTTTTCCAAAGCTATCAGTAGTTCCAACGGAATGTCATCTGGTCCTGGGGCTTTGTTTCGACTTAGGTCTTTCATTGCTCTGTCAAATTCTTCTACGCAGTATCACGTCTCCCATCTCATCTTCATCTAGTCCTCTTGTGTTTTTCTTTTTTTTTTTTTAAGTGGCTGCTGGTTCATTTCCCATGTGTATGTCCTCGGTATAGTACTTTCTCCTTTCACCTTTCCCATCTTAGCCTAGTACTGGTAGCTCTGGATGTTCATGCACCTGCTTCTCTTTTTTCCAAACGCCTCTTTAATTTTCCTGTGGACTGTATCTACCTTTGCCCTAATGAAATATGTTTCGAAATCTTACATTTGTCCTCTAGCCATTCCTGCTTAGACTTCCTTTCCCTTTCGGCTGTTTCATTTACCGTATTGTTATATTTTCTCCTTTTATCAATTAAATTCAATCTCTCCTGTGTTATCGAAGGATTTCTTCTTGGTCTTGGCTTTTTCATATCTGGAAGCTACCCATTCGTCTTCTGTTGCATTTCTTTTACTTGGTCTTTGTCAACTGTTGCCTAACGCTCCTTCTGAAACTCTCAACAACCTCCTATTGTCTCAACTTATCCAGATCCTATCTCCTTAATTTCCTACTTTTTTGCATTTAATTAGTTTTAAGATACAGTTCATAGCCAACAAATTATGGTCAGTCGACACATCCCACTGGAAACATCGTACAATTTAAAACCTTTTCAGTCAATCTCTGACTTAAATACATTTCCTCAGTCTGTTCAACATCTGCGGAGCTACTTGGCATATAAACTTGTACTACTGTGGTGCGTTGGAAATTCATGTCTATCTTGGCTACAATAATGCGTTGACTATACTGTTGATAGTAGCTTATACGCATTCCAATTTTTTTTTTTTTTTGCTTATTATTAAATCTACTCCTGCAATACCCCTATTTGATTTTGTGTTTATAACCTTTTGTTCTCCTGACCAGAACTCCTGTTCCATCAGCCACCAAACATCGCAATACCCACTACATCCAACTGTAACGTATCATTTCCCTTTTTAAATTTTTTATCCTACCTGCCCATTTAAGTGATCTAACAATCCACTCTCCAATCCCTAGAGCGATAGTTTTGTTTCTCCTGATAACGACATATTTCTGAGTACTCCCCGTCCGGAGATCCGAATAGGGGACTATTTTACCTGTGGTATATTTAACCCAAGAGGATGCCATCATCATTTAACCATATAGTAGAACTGCATGCCCTGGGGTAGCTTCCCTTTGCTTTCAGCCGTTCGCACTACTAGCACAGTAAGGCCGTTTTGGTTGGTGTTACATGGCCAGATCAGTCTATCATCCAGACTGTTGCCCCTCCAACTACTGAAAAGGCTGCTGCGCCTCTTCAGGAACTACACTACTATTTCTACAGCTTCTCTGAACAAGCGCGTGTGATAGTGCTTCTCTACAGCCAGAACTTCCGTGTCGGCGAATTGATCGTCCAGTATACCATGCACATGTGGAAAAGTTTATGTCGGAATGACTGGACGATCCATCAACACCAGGATCAAAGAGCATAAGCGACATTGCAGGTTGGGGCAGTTGGAGAAATCGGCCGTGGCAGAGCACGCACTGAGTGAGACCGACCACGTAATAAAATTCGCCGACACGGAAGTTCTGGCTGTAGAGAAGCACTATCACACGCGCTTGTTCAGAGAAGCTGTAGAAATACAAAAACACGCGAACAGTTTGAACGAGAAAGAGGAAAGCCTTAAGGTAAACGGATCCTGGCTTCCCGTACTGCACCGAACGACGTCACAAGTAGCAAGAGGAGAACCGCACCGGAAATGACCGCAGAGAAGCCCTCGGACGTTGGCGCGCCAGGTACATACAATCTGCGCCCGCGATCTCGGCTCCAGTTCACCACCGGCAATGGAGGGTGAAGCTTTGACAATGCCAGCCAATCGTGCTGGCGAAACGTCAGAAAAATCATTATATGAACGTCGGCCGAAGAACCCGAGACAGAAGCCAATAGGCAGTTTGTCAACAAGTGGCCACGAAAGCCTTAACAATTTTGTATTGCCTCCTGCCTTAAAATGCGCGCTCAGATTGAAATTTTTCTGAGGATCACCGTTACGCTTGGATACTATTGACTACGATTTACCGCTATCGGTAGTAGTACCCCTTACAACCTACGCTCCTCGGACATTGTTCCCCTACTCTTGCATTCCTGCAAAGAGTGGCGCTGTTAGAAAATCATCCCTTTAATTTTTCCTCACTCCAGGTATTTGCTAATGATTGTTCCATGTTTCTGTTTCTCTGTCTTTTAAGACGAATCTTCATCTCCTTAGCTCCCTACAAGAAATATCCTAATTAACTGGACTGCACAGCGCCAGAATTTAAGAGACAGGGATTAACGATTGTTTGTCTGGTAAGCTGGCCAGACTAAGATTGCTTTTTAGGCAGTTTCACATGCCGATGCTAGATCGGTCCTCAATCTCTGCCTCAGATAACACGACACACAAAGAGTTAAAATTCGATAACACACGGAACAAATGTTAAACAATTCACAACCAGATCGCGAGCATGAATCCCATTTCTTAGTTTAACTGACGATCCAATAATTGTTAGAGCGTCCTGCCACAAAGATAAATGAGAGTAAATATTCGCCTAATTATGACAGCAGGCCTTGTATGACTGAATAAACACTACGAAAAGAGATACACTAAATACTGTAGCGTTTATGCACCTTTTTTTGACATCAGTGACTTACGCTTCTCGAATTAATCAGATCAGTCAGAACGTTATGAGCATCTACCTAATGGCACGAAGGTCCACTTTTGGCACGGATAACAGTGGCGATGGGTCGGGACATGGAAAGAAACAGGGTCTCGTAGGTCGGTGGAGGGAGTTAACACCACATCCGTACACAGAAGCCTTCTAATGAGCGGTGGTCCTAGGTATACATTCTTGGTGTTCACAAATTTTTAAATTCAGATAAATATCATAGTGCGAAATTAATAACATCTGCTGCATGACAGTTATGATTATCAAAATATTTATACAACTTCAGTCGCTGCTAATAATAATAATAACAATAATAATAATAATAACAATAATAACAATAATAATAATAATAATAATAACAGTAATAATATGCGAGACTTGTCTGGAAAAGGAAGAATTGTTTTGTGGAATATTGTTGTTTTGTACATAATTAAGTACAGCTTATGGCATGAACATAATAATGTTTAAGCTTTCGCTACTCTCCGTTGCACATTTGTTTGTGTGTGGGAGCTTTTGTCCTTTTTTTTTATTTTTTCGGACAAATGCCGAATCTGCATATCCGTTCCCAAAGGCATTGCCTCGTCTCACAGAGCTAACGAGAGAGCTCCAGCACAGCGAAGAGTGCACGCTACCTGTTCTTCGCCACGCTGCACCCAGTATAGAATTTCTAAAATCGCTTTTCTATTAAACCTGTCAGCGGGACTACATTTTGCTACATACAGTTCTGCCTTGAATTGGGATTAGGAATCGCATGCCGACCGCCAAGTAAGGCACTTTTTCTTCATCCTGTATATCAACTTCTATATAAACTAAATTGTATATGACCACTTAATAGTCCACAATAATTGTCCACCAAAAAGTGATAAAATATTAAAATCCAGCCAAGGCCTACAACAAAGACTTACCGTTGAGGACAATTTTGATTTACACAGGGCATTACTAGGAGGAAAAGAGAATGAAAATGACTCCACTGCACAATTTAAAAACACACTGTTTGTCACATTAAAGGAACGATACAAAAAATGAAAACACACACACCACGTGTGCATGCAGAGAGAGCAGTTGGGTAAACAAAGTAAGGAACAAGTTCAGTAGACTCTCAAGAACAAGAAGCAAGAAAAACTGTCGAAATCAACTAGGGTCAAACATTGTAATGCCGAAGTTCAACGGTTTAACTTGCTACTGCATATCATTAAGAGAATACAGTATGTGCAGTCTTACTGTGCTGATCTCTGCAAGAGAGGAATGTTAGCAAAGACGAGACAAACGGCAGGATATCTATAAAATACTGTCGCGAGAAATTAAAAAGTCAAATGACGGACAAAGAAATGTGCTTTTATTCACTTGACATCAACTTTCAAAAATTGATCTTGTTTGCTTGTTGCAAATAAAAAGCCATCCATCAGCTTAATGAAGTCGCTGTAAAGCATTAGACACTAAGGTAATCATTACAATAGGCAGGCACAAGTTTTCAGACCATATTTCCTACTCAACAATTATTGTGTAAGACGTTTTGAATTTTACACTTCTCAGTAAAACATGGATAACTGATGGAAGCGAAAATATGCTGAAAGATGTTTAGGCAGCGAAGTTTTGTGTTTTATCCAATCTGGTGGAGCCCACTTCCTGTATATTTTTGTAGGAGTAAATTTAGAAGCTAGCGATACATATTAATTACATTCTATGAAGTCGTCAACTGTCTTAGGGCCTAGTGTGTAAAATTTTAAAATGGAGAAATATTAGGTCATTTGTACGGTGAGGGTAGAGAGAAGAAAAGAAGCAAGTCAGAGGACTAAGAAGAACCACTGTGGTAGCTGTGCCAATAGATAAAAACACTCCCAATACAAAGAGCGTCGCGCACCACGTTCGTTATCACAAGGTTCCTCAGCAATGTGTTTAGGTATCATTATCTTAATCATACATTCCTTCTTTCCTTACTCCATCCTGTTCTGCTTGCTCCGTTTTTTCTCATCAACAACAGTCAGCTCGCTGCTTGAGGTGACAGCAGAGCCCGTAACTCCTTAGGCAGATGAGTACCAAGTCTGGAAGCGCTGTTGACAATGTGGACCTTGCTGTTGGTACAACGCTCCAAGTTCTGTCCGCAGCGAAGTGGCGGCAAGTTGGCGGCCCTGCTGTTGACGTTGCGCTGGAGTACCAGCCGCACTTGCCAACATTCCGGCGAGCGATGAATTTCCAGCTCCCCGGTACGGCGGGCACCTTGTTTACGTCTCCCTAAATTCATCACTAAGAGGTGTGTACTGGTCAGTATCCTGCTTTAACTGCTAACATACCTTCCCACCACCACGTCTCCGTTTCTTCTTCAGTTTTTATCTTTCCCAGTGATGTGGTTCAGTAACATCTAATGTACCTCCATCGCCTTCGTTGGTTGTTTCTCACGTTTCATATGTGTAAGCTGTTCCTCATTCAAAGAAAATCATTTTTGTGTAACACCAAGAACTGTTTATAAAGCCGTCTATTTGCTAACAGTTTGTCCAAACGATAATCAACATTGAACTACATGTGTCACATATTTCAGTATCACAGTACACGCAAAAGAACCACCTAACCCATTTCGAAACTAATGACATTTGTTTAACTTTTTACCAGAAATTATTTGAATGTTTAGTGAATGGCGTCAATACGTACTAGATATCTAGTGTATATTGATCACGTTTGTCCGCCGCTTGTGGTCTCGCGGTAGCGTTCTCGCTTCCCGAGCACGGGGTCCCGGGTTCGATTCCCGGCGGGGTCAGGGATTTTCACCTGCCTCGAGATGACTGGGTGTTTGTGTTGTCCTCATCATTTCATCATCATCCAGGAAAGTGGCGAAATTGGACTGAGCAAAGATTGGATAATTGTACGGGCGCTGATAACCACGCAGTTGAGCGCCCCACAAACCAAACATCATCATCATCATCATCATTGATCACGTTACTGGAAGCGATTTTAAATTTGGACAAGTTCTATGAAATCTTACTTGTAGGGGAGAGTCCGGTAGCATCGGACTGCGGATTGTATCGTACAAGAGATTTTTCTAAACACTAGCGCCAGTGACAGCATGTGTTGTGTCACTGCATTGTGAATTATGGAGAAACATGACAGCTCACGTCCTTTTGTTTCAACACAATACACTGAAGTAGGTCACGGAGTACCGATACGCACATACACAGACGACGATATCATCGCGTACACAAGGTATAAAAGCGTAGTACATAGGCGGAGCTATCATTTATTCTCAGATAATCAATGTGAAAATGTTTCCTACGTGATTGTGGCTGCACGACGGGAATTAATAAATTCTGAAAACTTGGAATGGTGGCTGGAGATAGACACATGGGACATTCCATTTCCGAAATCGTTAGGGTTCTTGCACAAAATTCTGCACCAGTAACACTTTCGCAGCTATGAACGGCATTAGGAGCAGCATCGCTCAGTATTTCTGCAGGGAACTTTCACCGAGTTGTCGAGTTCATGGCACATCGAGTTACTGCATGCACTACGCCGGGAAAAAGTAGGTCCGACACGATATTACGTTTGTTACCTCAATGTAGTTCGGAGTCGTAACATCTTATCTGTTGTTAGTGAATTGATCGGTGCCCGAACCTAACTCTGAAATGTTTTGTTATGTTTACAAGTAAGTATATAAATTACATTTTATTCTGTCTCTAGATACATCTGATGCCATTCTCGATATTGTAAGCTGTGGCTATTTCTATTCCAACTAATAACTATGGGAATTTTCAACTAACACAGTGGCACATTCGCATTGTATCTGACAATGCTAGTTCGCGTTGTACTGTCTGATGCTTCATGGGCGAGCTCTGGCACCTAATTTATTTCATCCTTTGTACGAAACAAATGCCTTATTCATTATATAATGGAACTATGTTACGGATGATACACTGCTTTGTAAATACTCTTATCATTTGGGTGGCTTGTCATCAATCAGTAAAGAAGCCAGATTACTACTTCTCAGTACCTCATAAATTCGGGCTCTAGGTAGAAGTTTTATATCGATATGAAGTTGCCACGGCGTTGTATTAACATCGGTTGCTTATTTACTGTGTATAGATGCATATTTTGAACGTAAGGTAACCGCTGATGCCGACAATGCTTAGTAATATTATCGGCTAACAAAGGGCAGAACGCCTGAGACTTCGTTAAGTTGCGGACGAGTTTGGCTGCCATAGGCCTACTGTTTCGCGTATTTTTAGAATTAATTTGTGACACACAGTATGAACAACAAATATTTACACTGATATCCCAAAACATTACGACCACCGCCCACCGCGACGATGTACGCCGCCTAACGGCGTTATGGGCACGTGACGCAGTAATAAACGTATCTAAGCGGAATAGACACGGACAGTGGACACATTAGCGAAAATATGGGCTGCAAATGGGGAAATCCATTAAGCGATTTTGACAAAGGACGGATTATTATTATACAGAGCCTGCGAATGAGTATCTCTAAAACGGCGAAGATGGTCGAATGTTCACGTGCTGCTGTCGTGAGCATCTACCGAAAGAGGTAGAAGGACAGTGAAACCACGACTCCTCACAGAACGTGGGGTCTGGAGGCATGCCTGCACTGTAAGATAGGATAGATTTCAGTGAATACGGAACATAATTTTGTAGTTGCTAATTCCGTAAACTGTGAAGCAGAAGATGGTGTCATTTGCAATTTAGATTGAATAATGCGGAGTTCAACCGAGCAGTTGGTCAGAAAATGATGACGGGCATTGTTATCAATAACTCAGTGTTCTAGATATTGCAATAAATTAAAAAACATGTCAGTATATAGAAAGGGAAATGCAGAGTGGTTACATCAAATTATGGGATTCAGCTGGCAGTCTGTAAAAGGAGATTAGCAACACATTTCATCAAAAAATCGTAAACTCTGATACGTTCAGACCAAACATGATGGGATAAAAACTGAAATTCAATATTTTTAAGACACAGCTTGTCGAACAACACGAACAAACAAAACCGATGACTTAAAAGGCTCAAGATAAAATTATTGACGAAGATAGTGAAATTGAGTATGCAAAGAATGCTTACTACCGTGACAAAGAGTCGATCATTAAATTAATTGACGGCTTTCAGGTGCTGTGTAGTGAGATGCGCTACAAAGTATACAAAATTAGCCTTGAAGTCATGAGTGCGTCGTACGGTCAAAGTGGAGAAAGAGATCAGTGCCGGGTTACGCGTAATCCATCTTAATAATATGAACGTCCCACGAGTAATCATTGCGCACGAAATTTCCAAGAATACAAAGTCAGACAAGATATCCATTCCATAGCTTTTACTGAACCATTCAAACGCGTAATTCCGAAACATTGTAGAGTACACACTAAAATGGATACTAGCATGTAGTTGTTGTGGTCTTCAGTCCTGAGACTGGTTTGATGCAGCTCTCCATGCTACTCTATCCTGTGCAAGCTTCTTCATCTCCCAGTACCTACTGCAACCTACATCCTTCTGAATCTGCTTGGTGTATTCATCTCTTGGTCTCCCTCTACGATTTTTACCCTCCACGCTGCCCTCCTACACTAAATTTGTGATCCCTTGATGCCTCAGAACATGTCCTACCAACCGATCCCTTCTTCTGCTCAAGTTGTGCCACAAACTTCTCTTCTCCCCAATTCTATTCAATAGTTCCTCATTATTTATGTGATCTACCCATCTAATCTTCAGCATTCTTCTGTAGCACCACATTCCGAAAGCTTCTATTCTCTTCTTGTCTAAACTATTTATCGTCCATCTTTCACTTCCATACATGGCTACACTCCATACAAATACTTTCACAAACGACTTCCTAACACTTAAATCAATACTCGATGTTAACAAATTTCTCTTCTTCAGAAACGCTTTCCTTGCCATTGCCAGTCTACGTTTTATATCCTCTCTACTTCGACCATCAACAGTTATTTTGCTCCCCAAATAGCAAAACTCCTTTACTACTTTAAGCGTCCCATTTCCTAATCTAATACCCTCAACATCACCTGACTTAGTTCGACTACATTCCATTATCCTCGTTTTTCTTTTGTTGATGTTTATCTTATATCCTCCCTTCAAGACACCATCCATTCCGTTCAACTGCTCTCCCAAGTCCTTTGCTGTCTCTGACAGAATTACAATGTCATCGAAGAACCTCAAAGTTTTTATTTCTTCTCCATGGTATTTAATACCTACACCGAATTTTTCTTTTGTTTCCTTCACTGCTTGCTCAATATACAGATTGACTAACATAGGGGAGAGGCTACAACCCTGCCTCACTCCCTTCCCAACCACTGCTTCCCTTTCATGCCCCTCAACTCTTATAACTGCCATTTGGTTTCTATACAAATTGTAAATAGCCTTTCGCTCCCTATATTTTACCCCTGCCACCTTCAAAATTTGAAAGAGAGTATTCCCGTCAACATTGTCAAAAGCTTTCTCTAAGTCTACAAATGCTAGAAACGTAGGTTTGCCTTTCCTTAATCTTTCTTCTAAGATAAGCCGTAGAGTCAGTATTGCCTCACGTGTTCCAATATTTCTACGGAATCCAAACTGATCTTCCCCAAGTTCGGTTTCTACTAGTTTTTCCATTCGTCTGTAAAGAATTCGCGTTAGTATTTTGCAGCCGTAACTTATTAAACTGATAGTTCGGTAATTTTCACATCTGTCAACACCTGCTTTCTTTGGGATTGGGATTATTATATTCTTCTTGAGGTCTGAGGGTATTTCGCCTGTCTCATATATCTTGCTCACCAGATGTTAGAGTTTTGTCAGGACTGGCTCTCAGAAGGCCGTCAGTAGTTCTAATGGAATGTTGTCTACTGCAGGGGCCTTGTTTCGACTCAGGTCTTTCAGTGCTCTGTCAAACTCTTCACGCAGTATCATATCTCCCATTTCATCTTCATCTACATCCTCTTCCATTTCCATAATATTGTCCTCAAGTACATCGCCATTGTATAGACCCTCTACATACTGCTTCCACCTTTCTGCTTTCCCTTCTTTGCTTAGAACTGGGTTTCCATCTGAGCTCTTGATATTCATACAAGTGGTTCTCTTTTCTCCAAAGGTCTCCTTAATATTCCTGTAGGGAGTATCTATCTTACCCCTAGTGAGATAAGACTCTACAGCCTTACATTTATCCTCTAGCCATCCCTGCTTAGCCATTTTGCACTTCCTGTCGATCTCGGTTTTGAGGCGTTTGTATTCGATTTTGCCTGCTTCATTTACTGCATTTTTATATTTTCTCCTTTGATCAATTAAATTCAATATTTCTTCTGTTACCCAAGGATTTCTACTAGCCCTCGTCTTTTTACCTACTTGATCCTCTGCTGCCTTCACTGCTTCATCCCTCAAAGCTACCCATTCTTCTTCTACTATATTTCTTTCCCCCATTCCTGCCATTTGTTTCCTTACGCTCTCCCTTAAACTCTGTACAACCTCTGGTTTAGTTAGTTTATCCAGGTCCCATCTCCTTAAATTCCCACCTTTCTGCAGTTTCTTCAGTTTTAATCTACAGTTCATCACCAATAGATTGTGGTCAGAGTCCACATCTGCCCCTGGAAATGCCTTACAATTTAAAACCTGGTTGCTAAATCTCTGTCTTACCATTATATAATCTATCTGTTACCTTTTAGTATCTCCAGGGTTCTTCCATGTATACAACCTTTTCATGATTCTTAAACCAAGTGTTAGCTATGATTAAGTTATGCTCTGCACAAAATTCTGCCAGGCGGCTTCCTCTTTCATTTCTTACCCCCAATCCATATTCACCTACTACGTTTCCTTCTCTCCCTTTTCCTACTACCGAATTCCAGTCACCCATGACTATTAAATTTTCGTCTCCCTTCACTATCTGAATAATTTCTTTTATTTCGTCATACATTTCTTCAATTTCTTCGTCATCAGCCACATGAAAGGAGAAGCGCATATCTGGTGTATCAGTGCACCCGAAAATTGTTTCACGTACAAAGATTATGAAGCAGCACTCTTATTTAGTCTCGAGAAAAGGAATAGGATCTCATGTTACTATGTGGGAGTATATACAGAGATACTGGAATGTCAATGCCTACCTCGACACTCCGGATAATGAAGAAGAATTAATGTTAATTCTAACACACGGAAGTAACGACTCACGGTATATTAAAAGTTGGCTCTCACTCCACATTTGAATACGTGGGTGATGTGTTTAACGATCGAATCGAAGTTCTCGAAGCAGGGCGAGAACAACGAGTAACAAACAATGACGATGGACAAAATAAATTGTAATGATGGTCCACAGCGAGAATAATTTCAGAATTATAGAGGACTGAACAGATTTGATCGACGAGAAGATGTGATGCAAGGAGGAAACGAATATGGCGCACTGAACGTTTTTAAACCACGTCGTCAATCAAATAGACCACCCCGTGCAGGAGACAGAAAACAGAATCGCTCGCCAGGGGGTGCTAGGAGGCACGATTGCAATCCAGAAGACCGTGTGTAACTAAACTAAATAAAATTTCAGAAACGGCCCCCTCTGAAACCAATGTTACTGGAAGTGGGTGAGAAATCACGGTGAACGTTATTAAATACAAACGTGTAACATCCGTGGAAGAAAATTAATACAGGGAGGAGGAGACGGATGCTAAGGAAATTTTAATGTACTTTGTAGAAGAGATGTGGAATAAGTGTTGATGCTTTAAAGGATTCGGCAAGTGAGACTAGTGCTACCTCGGAAAATTTATTATCACAGCTAAATAGCACAATTGCACTTCCAAAATTTCTTGTTAATAGCGTGCATATGGTTAGCGCTGTAGGTGACTGAATCAATCTCAGCAAAGGTCGGTGCTATCATAGATCAGAATACAGGGAGAAGTTTACAAGCAGAGCATTTCCAGTTTTGGATCTCTTAATATCGGTTTACTTCGCCGACACAGATTGGTTGACAGAGATGCAGCGTAAGATAGATTTTAAAGAGAGAAGTGTGTGTACAAAATTATAAAATATGAGAAAAATTACATTGTAAGACCACAGTGTGAGTCAGTATGAGTGCAAGGCATTTTCGAGGAGAAGACTGAGAAGCTCAGTTTTAAATAATTCAAAAGATACTGATCTGAAAGAGAATAACGATGAAGGTGCTCTGTCTAGTATTCAAAACAAGATTCAAAGGTTAGTGGATCTGAAGCAAAATGGGAAGAACTGGTAGCTAAGTGAAATGCTTGCTTACTGTGTTTACGATGCTTTTAAGATTACTGTTTTTTAATATGTGTTTTACACACACATTAAGAAATTAGCTGACTTAGCTAACCCAGAGAACACTGAACACACCATCACAGTACACAATGTACATAAAATCGATCACAAGTAGCTATAAATAAACCCCCAATGCAGTTTATGAAGAGATGTTGATGTTTGGTTTGCGTGACGCTCAACTGCGCGGTCATCAGCGCCCGTACAATGTTCTAATCTTTACACAGTCCAGTCTAGCCACTTGCACGAATTATGATGAAATGATGAGGACAACACAAACACCCCGTCTTCGGGCGGAGAAAAATCCCCAACATGGCCGGGAATCGATCGCAGGGCCCCTTAATTCAAAGGTAGCAACGCTAGCTACTAGCCCACGAGCTGCGGACTTTTATGAAACGAGAAAAACGTGGAAACTGTGTAATCATGAAGCTCCATAATAATAATGTCATGATTATGAATGCTGACTGAGAGAAGTCTGTAGCTATTATGAGCAAAGATTAGTACATCACTGACACCGACTGTCCTTCCTGGAAGCAACATAACTGGGCATAAACAAGATCAAACAAGTAAAGTTTCAGATCAAAGCTAGAGAAATGGTTCATAAATGACATATTGTGTCACCAGGACAACAAGTAAAGATATGCATTTTAATGAATCCCCACCGCTCCACAAACCTCATGACCCAGGAAGACCTACTGTTAATTCTAAAACCCACATCCCCTCCAAATCTCTCATTTACTGAATGACATACTGAAACAGTACCGTACTTTTACAAGTCATACTCGGTAAAGGAACACAAATGATTTAGCAACTAAAATTAAAGCTACAGAAATGATTTTGGTAGAGAACAAACAATGTATTTACCTTAATAGTGTTCAAAAGTCAATATATACAGTGTGTTTCAAAAATGACTGGTATATTTCAAACGGCGATAATAACTAAACGAGCAGCGATGGAAATACACCGTTTGTTGCAATATGCTTGGGACAACAGTACATTTTCAGGCGGACAAACTTTCGAAATTACAGTAGTTACAATTTTCAACAACAGATGGCGCTGCAAGTGATGTGAAAGATATAGAAGACAACGCAGTCTGTGGGTGCGCCATTCTGTACGTCGTCTTTCTGCTGTAAGCGTGTGCTGTTCACAACGTGCAAGTGTGCTGTAGACAACATAGTTTATTCCTTAGAACAGAGGATTTTTCTGGTGTTGGAATTCCACCGCCTAGAACACAGTGTTGTTGCAACAAGACGAAGTTTTCAACGGAGGTTTAATGTAACCAAAGGACCGAAAAGCGATACAATAAAGGATCTGTTTGAAAAATTTCAACGGACTGGGAACGTGACAGATGAACATGCTGGAAAGGTAGGGCGACCGCGTACGGCGACCACAGAGGGCAACGCGCAGCTAGTGCAGCAGGTGATCCAACAGCGGCCTCGGGTTTCCGTTCGCCGTGTTGCAGCTGCGGTCCCAATGCCGCCAACGTCCACGTATCGTCTCATGCGCCAGAGTTTACACCTCTATCCATACAAAATTCAAACGCGGCAACCCCTCAGCGCCGCTACCATTGCTGCACGAGAGGCATTCGCTAACGATATAGTGCACAGGATTGATGACGGCGATATGCATGTGGGCAGCATTTGGTTTACTGACGAAGCTTATTTTTACCTGGAAGGCTTCGTCAATAAACAGAACTGGCGCATATGGGGAACCGAAAAGCCTCATGTTGCAGTCCCATCGTCCCTGCATCCTCAAAAAGTACTGGTCTGGGCCGCCATTTCTTCCAAAGGAATCATTGGCCCATTTTTCAGATCCAAAACGATTACTGCATCACGCTATCTGGACATTCTTCGTGAATTTGTGGCGGTACAAACTGCCTTAGACGACACTGCGAACACCTCGTGGTTTATGCAAGATGGTGCCCAGCCACATCGCACAGCCGACGTCTTTAATTTCCTGAATGAATATTTCGATGATCGTGTGATTGCTTTGGGCTATCCGAAACATACAGGAGGCGGCGTGGATTGGCCTCCCTATTCGCCAGACATGAACCCCTGTGACTTCTTTCTGTGGGGACACTTGAAAGACCAGGTGTACCGCCAGAATCCAGAAACAATTGAACAGCTAAAGCAGTACATCTCATCTGCATGTGAAGCCATTCCGCCAGACACGTTGTCAAAGGTTTCGGGTAATTTCATTCAGAGACTACGCCATATTATTGCTACGCATGGTGGATATGTGGAAAATATCGTACTATAGAGTTTCCCAGACCGCAGCGCCATCTGTTGTTGAAAATTGTAACTACTGTAATTTCGAAAGTTTGTCTGCCTGAAAATGTACTGTTGTCCCAAGCATATTGCAACAAACCGTGTATTTCTATCGCTGCTCGTTTAGTTTTTATTGTCGTTTCAAATATACCGGTCATTTTTGAAACACCCTGTATATATATATATATATATATATATATATATATATATATATATATATATATATATCAGTTCATGACATCCAGTCTTACAAATTTACTCTCTCTGATGGACACAACGTCCAGATCAAAACTCCGCCATCTCTCTCACCACGTCCACCAATGCTGGAGGCTCACCTCCAACTGCGCAACGCTACGCGCTATTAACAGCCAACTGCCCAACAATACAATAGCGACTATTTCAACAATGCCCACCACTAGGTGACGTCACTAACATAAAAACCTAAACAGCCTACTTACACTCTGACTGTCCGTTTCCATTCATTTGGCTTACTGAGGTAAGTTATCAAATACAAAAAAAGAAAACCGCACCGCTCGAAATCGAATTTTCCTCTGCTCGACAGAGTTGGACGATCAACACATCGTAGATGTTAAGCACATGAAGAGGAGAGGGTAGTTTTAGGTTATTTCTTAATTCATTTGATAGTGCTTTTTTTGTTTACAATTGTTATCACTCTTAGGCCTCTATAGATATATCGAACGTATGACGTACATATAGCAGATTAAGAATAAGTTGTCCTTACGAACACTGTCTTGCACCATATTCAGTCTCTACCAAGTACCGGACTATCCATACTCAGTGAAACCTGTTGAATGGAATTAGAAGTCTGCTGATCGCAGAACGTAGGTTGTCAGTAAATCAAAGAAAGGTTATCAAAGATAGCCTTCTCTAATGATTACATTGGCGTATTCTGTGAAACTGAGGAAGGATTAAGTCCTTTGAATGGAATGCTCTAGTGTACTGAGTACAGAATTGGAATTAAGAGTAAGAAGACGAGTTGTAAGAATTTTGTCTTGCAGGGAATATGGTGCATGATCGACAAAGGAAGGAGGATTCTGATGCAGAATGGCACAGGCAGAAAGGGCATTCCCTGGAGAGTGAGGAGACCGGATAATATGGGAATCTAAGTTTTTGACATATGGTTTTAGGAAAGTATGATAAAACCGACTTGCAGGATGCAGCCTTCTGCCGAATCGGTGAGGAAAGTAATATGTGGAAAATATTAAATAGAGGAATGGGGTAGGATGTGTGTTAATACATCAGGAAAAACCTTCTGATGTCCAACAGGAGATATTTTATAGAAAATCGGAGCTTTAAGATGTACAAGTAATTTAGGACGTTGTCGGTAGACATATTGATACAAGGAAGGAAACGAGGGCAGGTCCCTTCAAAGTAATTGGATGAATGATGACTCAGAAGCCCTCATTTCCCTCTTTCTAATATTCATCAATAGGAACCAGCAGCCGACCGACAAAGTTTACCTCAACATGAGATTGTTTTGCTTTGTTTTACTTGCTGTATTTCCTCATGCACCTATACATCACCTTTCAGGTGTCATCAATCGTCATAGTTAATAATTGTGGGGATAAAACTGCACTGACTTAGAGGTCCTCGTAACTTCGGCCAACGGCTAGAAACATTAATTTAGCTAATACCACTCCCAGCAACTTAGCTTCTCTCTTCGTCAAATATGATTTGATGAAATTCAGCAGATCCACACGTTTCAGACATTTTGAAATCAATCCCTAAAATCATCTGCTCCGAACTCCTTAACCCTCGAGCAGGTGCGGCGATTTTCGTAACACAAGCGGACGCGCGGCGCACTTTGTACATATATAGTTAAAAGCTGTCATTATGTTACGAAGGGAAACGTGTATGACCTAAATCACAGTTTAATTTTAGTTTATTTGAACAACAATGCAAGAAACATATATTACATCCCTAACTGGGTAATCTGGGGTAAGGTCTTACACGATCAAACTGCTGAGGTCATCCATCCCTAAGCTTACACACTACTTAATCTTACTTACATTAACTTACCCTAAGGACAACACACACACACCTATGCCCAAGGGAGGACTTGTACCTCCGTCTGGGGGAGCTGCACGGACCGTGACAAGGCGCCTCAGACCGAGAGGCTACCCCGTGTGGCCATCACTAATTTACTATTTGATTAAACAAATAAGAAACTTGTATTGCTGCAGCTGAGATAACAATTTATTCCAATACTTTTTAAGCACATACTGAACAAAAACAGCCTTTCATTGCAATGTAAAAGAACAAAGGCTTTTTATACTGAAGAAGTATCAGTTATCACAAAGTTCCTTCCATCTGCACAGTTAACTGTCTTGCGTATTTACGGGTAATGCTTTACACTTATCACATCTCTGGCTAACCTATAACTTTCCCAATGGTTCCAAAACCGCACATAGATGAAATTAATATAACTGACTTGTTGCCGGCCTTAGTGGCCGAGCGGTTCTAGGCGCTACGGTCACAGGTTCGAATCCTGACTCGGACATGGATGTTTGTGATGTCCTTAGGTTAGTTAGGTTTAAGTAGTTCTAAGTTCTAGACTGATGGCCTCAGAAGTTAAGTCCCATAGTGCTCCGAGCCATTTGAACTGCCTTGTTTTGTTACGGCACATACGAAACTTGTGTCATAACTATCTGAAAACCAAATAAAGAGGAGTCGACAGCCCTATATTTCTCAGATAAAAATTCTTGTGGGATCTTGCATTTGTTTTTTATCAACGTGCCGATGCACGTTAGTTGCTTTTTCTAAAGGTAGTTGGCCAAGGAATAGCTAACTAGTGTACCACTTATCCATTGTAATGTTTCTTTCTGAGCCTTCAGTGTTTGTAACTAGCATTCCTATAATATTACAGGGAGAATTAGAAATATCGTACGGACCTTTATGTTGTTTTCCACAATATATTCCATTATTACTAGTGAAAAATGTTTTAGCATTTGATAAACCAAAAATCTTTATCCCGTACTTCGCTGGTTTGTTCAGGATATACTAAACAAAAGAGCAATGACCCCGAAAAGCTTGCAGCGTTTCGTTTACTGTCACAAATTGTCCTACGCTATGAGCGTTCCAGCAGTTCACCACAAAGGCATCCATTATTTGCCTTATTACAGCAAGTTTATCAGTTACTCTACTTCCTTGCCTTATACTCTTGCCGTCAGAACGGATACATCGTAAAGGGAACAGAAGTCTTCTGTAGCTCATCACGCCTCTCGTAAACTCCATACCAGTACAATCTGCTGTCCACAGTTCAATGACATTTGTGTGGTTTTCTTTCTTAGTCGCAATCAGATACAGCAGTGCCAACAATGCCATTATTTCACACATTGTAGTTTCCTTAGCGTCCCTTTCTCTGGAATATTGTACACTTTCTTTCTTATTGAATAAATATGTTCGTTCATGTTACAATTTCATCAATCATTTCCAGGCTAAGTGTTGTCCATAACGCCTTTGTTGCCTCTCTGGCAATACGTGTAGCCCCAGGGAATATTTTCACAATATTTCTTCTTTTTGTTTTTCAAGTAGCATCAGGACATATTTTCTTCCATTTTCACGTTTTGTACCTCCAAATAAAAATACCACCAGTGGAGACTGGCTCACACTTCGTGTGATAAATTCATCTTCTTCTTCAGAGTCGTCATCATTTTCTTTGTCTGGTACAGAGTTGAACTCTGGGTTCTCGTTGAGTAACCAGTCAAGCTCGTTGTCTGTCAGCTCTGATCTGGCACAGTGATATTCCCGCCTGTTTCTTGTTACCTTTTGATTCGATTAAAAAGGAACGAAATAAAGGTGAAGGAAATGTGGTAGCTGAAACAATAATGCAGGAATAGGTAGGGGCATGCTATTGTAAGGCCACAATGGAACTGTGCATTAGAATGTTATTGGCGATTGGCGCACTTTATACACAGGCGCGCCCGCTCGAGGATTAAGTAAGTGAGTGAAATTCTTCCTTACGCGTTTCCTAACCCACAGCTTTCTCTCGGCTTCCTGTAGCCTTGTTGACTCTAAAACAGTCCAGACAAACGGCAGTTTTATCAGTAATGTCAAAAGTTTATGTTTTCCTAAAGAGACAAGTATGTAATAGTTGCATCCAGTGTTTGTGCGAATTCCTAAGCGACCAAACTTGTAAGGTCATCAGTCCCTAGACTTACACATTAGTTAAATTAACTTATGCTAAGAACAACACACACACACACACACCCATGCCCGATGGAGGACTCGAACCTCTGGCGAGAGGGTCTGCGCAATCTGTGACATGATGCCTCAAACCGCGCGGCCACTCCGCGCGGCAGTTGCATCCATTTCATAACATTATGTCACATCTGATATCTGCAAAAATAATTTTTATCAATGACATCTGTGTTCCGATAATAATGGAATAACTTTTCATCTTCTTACAGCCGGCCGGGGTGGCCGAGTGGTTCTAGGCGCTATAGTCTGGAACTGCGCGACGACCGCTAAGGTCGCAGGTTCGAATCCTGCTTCGGGCATGGATGTGTGTGATGTCCTTAGGTTAGTTAGGTTTAAGTAGTTCTATGTTCTAGGGGACTGATGACCTCAGCAGTTAAGTCCCATAGTGCTCAGAGCCATTTGAACCATCATCTTACAAATAACAACGCATCTCTATACGCAGAAATGTAACATGTTTATATTATAAAATTCTTTGACTTCTTTGAATTGCGCTTACAAATGTCCTGTGAGACGAAAAGTGTGCGTGCATATATTGTCTTTAGGTTAGTTAGGTTTAAGTTGTTCTATGTTCTAGGGGACTGATGACCTCAGCAGTTAAGTCCCATAGTGCTCAGAGCCATTTGAACCATCATCTTACAAATAACAACACATCTCTATACGCAGAAATGTAACATGTTTATATTATAAAATTCTTTGACTTCTTTGAATTGCGCTTACAGATGTCCTGTGAGACGAAAAGTGTGCGTGCATATATAAATATGTCTACTCTTGCTGTGCCACCACTGAGAACACTCTACGTAATTTTTCAATTTTGTGTTAGTTGTGAAAAATTGCAATGACGTTGATCCACCTGTGTATTCTTAATAGCATCAGTAGTAACTGAAATTCAAAAATGATATAAACTTACCCAGTATTTGAATATGGGGTCCCAGGGCCCTAGGTAACTGAAATTCAAAAATGATATAAACTTATCAAGTATTTGAATATGGGGTCCCAGGGCCCTAAATGCGTCTTGTATTGAAACAAGAATCACGATTTATGACTGGAAGATGTTTGTTTCCATTTTACGTAAATTAATTTATTCTACAGTACAAAATTGCAATTAACACACAAATGGCTAAAAGTTAGTAGAAAGTCTCGCATTGAAATTAGTTTTTTAACATTTTTGTAGAAATCAAAACTGAATATTGGTTGCAGAGGAAGCAACACTTACATTGATCCTTCTCTCCCTTTTGGAGCATCATTAGAAAACTTTAATATACTGCAAAATATTCTGATGATAACAGAAGGTCAATAAAAGTATTGCTTGCCCTGCAACCAAGACTGTTTTTTCTTTTGAAACATTACCCACAGATGCTGCAACAGGTACGCCATGGAGTGGGAAGAACTGTTTTCGGTAACTGTTTTCGGAACTCTATGCCGTTTCTCAAAATCATCATTCTGTGATATTATTAACTTTCCTCGCTTTTCTATGTTTTCTAGTAAACTTCCGCCGTTAAGTTGGTGGTATTTTCAATAATCGGCCTGTATTACGCCGATCCAAATTTCAAAGAGAAAGAAACCGGGATACTTGCGTTTATACTTTCCACCTAACTTCATTATCACACTTACGTCAACCTTCCTTATCAGTTATGGTATTATTTTAAAATTGATAACAGAAGGTGACCCGTGGTCTAGGAAAAAAAAGGAGGTAGCGTCTTTGATTCATAATAAAAACGTCTTCGGTCCCGGGTTCGATCCCCGCCACTGCCTAAATTTTGATAAATAATCAGCATTGGCGGCCGAAGACTTCCGGCATAAGAAGTCAGCCTCATTCTGCCAACGGCCTTGTCAAAGATGGCGGAGGAGCGGATAGAGGATCAGGGCACTCTCTTGTCCTAGGGATGGGAAATTGCCCCTAAAGGCGGAAGAATCAGCAATGATCAACGACATGAGGATTCATAAGGCAATGGAAACCACTGCATTAAAGACATGTAACGTGTATCCACAGGACATGTGGCCTGTGGCCTGTAATTGAAGAAGTGTCATGATGATCTCTCCATTGGCAAAAGATTCCGGAATAGTCCCCCATTCGGATATCCGGGAGGGGATTGCCAAGGGGGAGGTTACCATGAGAAAAAGATTGAATAATCAACGACAGGATAACGTTCTACGAGTCGGGGCGTGGAATGTCAGAAGCTTGAACGTGGTAGGGAAACTAGAAAATCTGAAAAGGGAAATGCAAAGGCTCAATCTAGATATAGTAGGGGTCAGTGAAGTGAAGTGGAAGGAAGACAAGGATTTCTGGTCAGATGAGTATCGGGTAACATCAACAGCAGCAGAAAATGGTATAACAGGTGTAGGATTAGTTATGAATAGGAAGGTAGGGCAGAGGGTGTGTTACTGTGAACAGTTCAATGACCGGTTTGTTCTAATCAGAATCGACAGCAGACCAACACCGACAACGATAGTTCCGGTATACATGCCGACGTCGCAAGATGAAGATGAACAGATAGAGAAAGTATATGAGGATATTGAAAGGGTAATGCAGTATGTAAAGGGGTACGAAAATCTAATAGTCATGGGCGACTGGAATGCAGTTGTAGGGGAAGGAGTAGATGAAAAGGTTACAGGAGAATATGGGCTTGGGACAAGGAATGAAAGAGGAGAAAGACTAATTGAGTTCTGTAACAAGTTTCAGCTAGTAATAGCGAATACCCTGTTGAAGAATCACAAGAGGAGGAGGTACACTTGGAAAAGGCCGAGAGATACGGGAAGATTTCAATTAGATTACATCATGGTCAGACAGAGATTCCGAAATCAGATACTGGATTGTAAGGCATACCCAGGAGCAGATATAGACTCAGATCACAATATAGTACTGATGAAGAGTAGGCTGAAGATCAAGACATTAGTCAGGAAGAATCAATACGCAAAGATGTGGGATACGGAAGTACTAAGGAATGATGAGATACGTTTGAAGTTCTCTAACGCTATAGATACAGCAATAAGGAATAGCGCAGTAGGCAGTACAGTTGAAGAGGAATGGACATCTCTAAAAAGGGACATCACAGATGTTGGGAAGGAAAACATAGGTACAAAGAAGGTAGCTGCGAAGAAACCATGGGTAACAGAAGAAATACTTCAGTTGATTGATGAGAGGAGGAAGTACATACATGTTCCGGGAAAATCAGGAATACAGAAATACAAGTTGCTGATGAATGAAATAAATAGGAAGTGCAGGGAAGCTAAGACGAAATGGCTGCAGGAAAAATGTGAAGACATCGAAAATGATATGATTGTCGGAAGGACAGACTCAGCATACAGGAAATTCAAAACAACCTTTGGTGACATTAAAAGCAACGGTGGTAACATTAAGAGTGCAACGGGAATTCCACTGTTAAATGCAGAGGAGAGAGTAGATAGGTGGAAAGAATAAATTGAAAGCCTCTATGAGGGTGAAGACTTGTCTGATGTGATAGAGAAGAAACAGGAGTCGATTTAGAAGAGATAGGGGATCCAGTATTAGAATCGGAATTTAAAAGAGCTTTGGAGGACTTATGGCCAAATAAGGCTGAAGGGATAGATTATATTCCATCATAATTTCTAAAATCATTGGAGGAAGCGGCAACAAAACGACTATTCACGTTGGTGTGTAGATTATATGAGTCTGGCGATATACCATCTGACTTTCGGAAAAGCGTCATCCTCACAATTCCGAAGACGGCAAGAGCTGACAAGTG
Organism: Schistocerca cancellata; assembly: GCF_023864275.1. Classification (NCBI taxonomy): domain Eukaryota; kingdom Metazoa; phylum Arthropoda; class Insecta; order Orthoptera; family Acrididae; genus Schistocerca; species Schistocerca cancellata. Next base: position 269,648,447 of record NC_064634.1, read on the forward strand.
CGAGAATTATCGCACAATCAGCTTAACAGCTCACGCATCGAAGCTGCTTACAAGAATAATATACAGAAGAATGGAAAAGGAAATTGAGAATGCGCTAGGTGACGATCAGTTTGGCTTTAGGAAAAGTAAAGGGACGAGAGAGGCAATTCTGATGTTACGGCTAATAATGGAAGCAAGGCTAAAGAAAAATGAAGACACTTTCATAGGATTTGTCGACCTGGAAAAAGCGTTCGACAATATAAAATGGTGGAAGCTGTTCGAGATTCTGAAAAAAGTAGGAGTAAGCTATAGGGAGAGACGGGTCATATACAATATGTACAACAACCAAGAGGAAATAATAAGAGTGGATGATCAAGAACGAAGTGCTCGTATTAAGAAGGGTGTAAGACAAGGCTGTAGCCTTTCGCCCCTACTCTTCAATCTGTACATCGAGGAAGCAATGATGGAAATAAAAGAATGGTTCAGGAGTGGAATTAAAATACAAGGTGAAAGGATATCAATGATACGATTCGCTGATGACATTGCTATCCTGAGCGAAAGTGAAGAAGAATTAAATGATCTGCTGAACTGAATGAACAGTCTAATGAGTACACAGTATGGTTTGAGAGTAAATCGGAGAAAGACGAAGGTAATGAGAAGTAGTAGAAATGAGAACAGCGAGAAACTTAACATCAGTATTGATGGTCTCGAAGTCAATGAAGTTAAGGAATTCTGCTACCTAGGCAGTAAAATAACCAATGACGGACGGAGCAAGGAGGACATCAAAAGCAGACTCGCTATGGCAACAAAGGCATTTCTGGCCAAGAGAAGTCTACTAATATCAAATACCGGCCTTATGTTGAGGAAGAAATTTCTCAGGATGTACGTCTGGAGTACAGCATTGTATGGTAGTGAAACATGGACTGTGGGAAAACCGGAACAGAAGAGAATCGAGGCATTAGAGATGTGGTGCTATAGACGAATGTTGAAAATTAGGTGGACTGATAAGGTAAGGAATGAGGAGGTTCTACGCAGAATCGGAGAGGAAAGGAGTATGTGGAAAACACTGATAAGGAGAAGGGACAGGATGATAGGACATCTGCTAAGACATGAGGGAATGACTTCCATGGTACTAGAGGGAGCTGTAGAGGGCAAAAACTGTAGAGGAAGACAGAGATTGGAATACGTCACGCAAGTAATTGAGGACGTAGGCTGCAAGTGCTACTCTGAGATGAAGAGGTTAGCACAGGAAAGGAATTCGTGTCGGGCCGCATCAAACCAGTCAGTAGACTGATGACAAAAAATAAAATTATTTTCTTCAGAAATAAAAAAAAGTCCGATACATATTTTTGTATTGTGATAATTGGTTGCATATATTTTAGCAATGTGTGGTCACTCACTAGGTGACTGAGGACAATTTGTTAGCCCTAAAAACTGTGTTATATTAATAACAGTAATAACAGTAAATAATAACAGTAATCAGAAACCAATGGTACATTTCATACTAAAATTTAAGATTTCTTCTGACTGTACACTGTTAGGGCAAGCGTGCATACATACCAAACAATATTCAATAAGCACTGCTAACACAGCCAACCAGTGGTAATAAATGGTGGTATTTCGTTAATCTTAACAATGGCTTCAATGGATTTAATCCCGTCTTCTTCAGAAGGACAAGAAACGTGCGTACAGTGCGACAACATCAGTTACAATCACAACGTCGTGGACCGATATTAGGTGTCATACAGAAACTGCTACGAATGATAAGTGTAGGCATGTCACGGACAACGTGATACGAGAGTAATCCCAAAAGCAAGGTATCCTATTTTTTTTATAAGTGCAGAACTCTGTTTTTGTGGCTGTTGTCACATTGTTATGAAGAGTGCTTCAAGCGCTGCGTGTAAACATGCGCATGTCGCGCTGAGGCGCTCAGTCTTGCCTTGGCAGCTGTTGAGAATGTATCTCCCGTTGGATGTTACCACCAAGTGCGAATTGCGCGCAGTTATTCGATTTTTGAACGCAAAGGACACTGCGCCGATTCAAATCCATCGCCAGTTGACAGAAGTATATGGTGAGTCGTGCATGGATGTCAAAAATGTTCGTAAGTGGTGTGGAGAGTTTGCAGCTGGTCGGACGGAAATACACGACCAACAAAGGAGCGGGAGACGGTCAATTTCTGAGGAGACAGTGGTGAAGGTTGAGCAAATCATGCGCGAGGATCGGCGGATCACCCTGGATGATCTCTGCACGTTGGTTCCTTAGGTTTCCCGAAGCTCCGCTCACAGGATTTTAACGGAAACATTGAACTACCAGAAGGTGTGTGCAAGATGGGCGCCACGCATGCTGACTGAGGACCACATGCGACAACGAGTTGATGCTTCCCGTGCATTTCTTCACCGCCTTGCAGCCGAACAGGACAACTTTCTGGAGTCAATTGTCACCGGTGACGAAACCTGGGCATACCGCTTTACACCTGTTGTTGTTGTTGTTGTTGTTTTTTGGGAAGGAGACTAGACAGCGAGGTCATCGGTCTCATCGAATTAGGGAAGGACGGGGAAGGAAGTCGGCCGTGCCCTTTGAAAGGAACCATCCGGGCATTTGCCTGGAGCGATTTAGGGATATCACGGAAAACCTAAATCAGGATGGCCGGACGCGGGATTAAACCGTCGTTCTCCCGAATGCGAGTCCAGTGTCTAACCACTGCGCCACCTCGCTCGGTGCTTTACACCTGAGACCAAGCAACAATCACGCCAGTTCATAATTTTCTGAACAACATGGCAGCGAGCTGGTATGACATGGGAATACAAAAATTGCCAATCGTCTACAAAAATGCATCGACAGAAATAGTGATCATGTCAAAAATTAGCTAAATGTTCAAGCTGTATACTCGTGCAAATCATTCTAGAAACAAACAGGTCTATGTACTTATAAAAAAATAGGAGACCTTAGTTTTGGCATTGCCCTCATATATAACAACATAGGAAAAGCAATACTTCCAAATTTTACATTAGCAAACACTCGGTTGGCAAAGCGATCTAACGTCTTCACATGAAATGTGTCGGCGACGACCTGTACACCATATGTAATAGTTAAGGCCCCTAAAATCGGGGCCTTAATCGCATAAAACCTCAGACCATGTTAAGAGCTACGCCGACTGAGGGAGAGTGGAGAACTTGGATACCAGGAAAACAAATTCTGAGGGGCATGTACGCTTAACGGCCTAAACAGCGAACAAGTGTAAGAACACTGAAATTACTAACAGAATTACAGAAATGCACCATGCGAATAAACGAATATAGGATAAAATGTTGAGAAAGACCAATACAAAATAAAATATACTAGCATACACTAAGACCCTTATAGGTCCATCAGCACATTATTTTTGTACGCTAACTGTCTGTCCATAAGTAAGCTCTTACACAAGCATAGTGGCAGTAAATAGATTAATATGATCTACATTACATAGCTTTACTAACTGACTGTTTGCTAATGTGAAGTTCGTTCAAATGGCTCTAAGCACTATGGAGTGAGGTATATAAGTACTACTTTTCCTATGTTGTTACATATCATACTTTTTGTGACATGCCTACATTCGTTGTAGTAGTTTCTGTATGACACGTAATATTGGACATGATGTTTTGATTGTAATTTACGTTGTTTCACCGTGTGCGGGTTTCTTGTCCTTCTGAAGAAGACGGGTATAAATCCTTTGAAAGCATGGTTAAGGTTAATTGAATACCACCATTTATTGCAACAGGTTGCCTGTCTTATTCATCTATTCTACAGCCGTTGCTGAAGTGCAGCCGTGTTCAAAATATTGACTGCTAACGTGCAGTCCCGTTAGGAGAAATGGTTTAAGTGATGTTCCTTTATACCCCCTTTTGTTTTGGTTTTACTTGTATCGAGGGACATAAAGCTGAAGATCGTCAAGTTAGGTATTACGCGCTTTTCTTTTCAATATATCTTGTACTCTTTCTTTCGGCATAAGACGAGTTAAAGCAAATGCAGTAGTCCTATAGGGTGCATTGTGAAAACGTATATTTCTACATGTTCTGCTTCTGTTTAAATAAATGAGAATTATTACCGCACGCATTTGGTTTCTCGATTAAAAACATGATAATTATGTGTCCCGAATTATTTTCTCGGGACACTAGGACATTTATGTGAAAACCGTGACTGTCCCGGCAAAACTGGGACATCTGGTCTGCCTGACCAGTATTTTGAATCAAACGTGTACAACTACGCAGCTTGGCTTTCGCTACAGTGCTGACCCCGTTTACCGATTCGTGCTAGGGGACCCCAGCGTCAGCCCAAGTTCTGACAAATGGTCCCTCCTCTCCCTGCCATCTTCCATGCACTCTGTCACAGTTTCTATATTAATAAATATCAAAGCCCTATTCGTTATCAGCAAAGACGCGGTGCACGTACCATATTACGGAGTTGCATTGTGTCTACACAATGAGCGGACTTCGCTAGATACGGATAGAAGCTTCTCCCACTGGCTGGGCGTAAATATTGTGCGAAGCTGCACCGCTGTATACTCAACGTCTGTCCGTTATCAACAGGAGCGACCTAGTGGCAAACAGTGTGGGCGCGCGGGGTCCCTCATAGGCGGTATTCACGCTCTCTGCGTCTTACCGCGTGTTAGCCGCAACCGTGTGGGCCGGAACACGGCAGAAAGCGCGAGCTCCGTTCCTTGTTTGTTTCGATTCTTGCGCGTAATCCGCTTATCCGAGTTAATCCTTACCGCTTCAGAGAGCCGGTGGGAAAAATTTACGCCCCAGTACAAGAAACAAAACAAACAAAATCTGCAAACGGGCTGCCTCGGAGAGGCGGGATAAAAAATATAAAATCAAGAAGAGGAGAGGATAAAAAAACAAAAAGGAAGGCCGCTGTATGGGAGCAGCCCGATCCCGGCACGGGAGAGTTCGATAAATCAGCGCCTGTGTTACGTGAAACCGGTGACCGCAAGGGAGCTTCGACGGAAGTAACATATGCTAACAGTGTGAGCGGGCAGCTGCGTAAATGGCGGGCAAAGGAATGGGGGCATTTACTATTCTGTCGAGTCCTAATGATTAACCAACGATTATGTAGGACATTTGTTGCGCATTCAGGTTAAGAAACTATTTTAGTAGTGACATTACGTAAAGCAAACACAACGTTGTGCAGTTGCGCAGGTTACCTTGAAGTGGTTCTTCTCTGCTATCATTTTTTCATCCTACAAAAAATTCACTTATTATTGCAGCAGGATCATGTTGCATCCATTTCAACAACGTTGTCTGTTCGTCTGAATTTAAGGTCAAAATTGAAAATGATGTAATCTCTATTTCCACACCCACATATTAAGTTGATGCTTAAGTTAGTAGCTCTATTTTTTTTTTTCATCTTGGTATTTCGTTAGCTATGGATTTATTTACATATTGTCATTTTTATATGTAGTTCACTATTGATACTTGAGTATGAATTGTCGTTCTATCATTTTGTAGCGTTGCTCTTGAGGGGCGAAAAGAAAAACAATTGTTATTTTATATTTATTTTTTCTAAAAAAAAGTCGAAAAAGTGAATATTTTGGTGGGCCACTTGGCAACAGAATAAGGGATTGATTACACTATTATAATAACATACGTTGAGCATTAAATACCTGAATAAGAGCAGCAGATTGATTTGTTTGAGATCGTTCGGAAGAAACTTTATCATTTCTGTGCATTTTCATGGTCGCGATGCAGTCATACCCGGAACAACACTAAGGGATCAGAAGATTTATAGACTTTAAAAGAAATGGAACCCTACACAATTAAAAAATAATAGATTCAGAAACAACAGGAAAACGATAGTGTTCCTTCTGCCCCATGCTGCATTCGGGCCATCAGCGTGATCGTAGTTTCTGGTGATGAACTAACACAAAATAATTATCATTCAAGTAAATGAGGAGATGGAAATCATCAAGGTTAATTTCCTAAAATAAGCATACTTATCTTTATCTCAGGTTTTTCTTAATGCTACGTACCTTTTCATATTAAATTACAATAGATGACCATTGTGGTTAAATACTTTATACATAACAGTCAAAATGTCCTCTTGTTGCTGTCTGTTCGTAATCAGTTACAAGAAACTAAATGTTTTATGATTGAAAAAATAACAATTAGCATATTTATTGAATATTTTTACATAAAATATAAAATTCCTTTCATGGAATACAAACAGTAAAAGGTGAGGCGCCCAATGCCTCATTTGTCTTAAAACAACAGAATTCTTTTTTGAAACATTAATCCCTACATGTGTATAGAGATTTACAGACACCGCGCAAGAACAGCAAAGATAAAGAATAATAGATTCTGTCATTGCTATGCGATGGTTCATTTCTTTTACTTTACAATTGTTCGATAACTTTACTATTGAGCGTATATTAATTATGTGACGCGAAAATTACTAATATTACAATTTGGAAATAGCGGGTGGAGCTGGGTACGCTAGAGGATAGAGTGCCAAGTGGAGAAATCGGAATATTTCGGACATTTGCGCCGCGTATGTGGATAAAGCCACTGGACAGAACAGGGCAAGAAAATGGTTTCTCCTTTTAAGGAGGATCATTTGACATTAGCGACTCTCCAACTTCAGGAAGGCTTTCGGGGTTTGATGTAGATCGTTTTAATACAGAATCACCCACGTTAGTGTACTATAGAACTGGAAAATGTGATGAACTGTGTGATTATTCCACCATCGCACTTCCCGGGTTCGATTCCCGACGGGGTCAGGGATTTTCTCTGCCTCGTGATGACTGAGCGTTGTGTGATGTCCTTAGGTTAGTTAGGTTTAAGTAGTTCTAAGTTCTAGGGGACTGATGACCATAGATGTTAAGTCCCATAGTGCTCAGAGCCATTTGAACCATTTTTTGAACCACCATCGCACTACATCTACATGCAACGGAGAAGGTTCAAAAATCCGGTGTATGGGTACCGCAAGGTGACCATACGTGCATCTCTGCTTGCACGTCATCAGTTGACTCGTGAACAACACCGAAAAGTCCTATCCTGCATCGTTACTGGTAACGAGAAACGGTGTCTTTATGCTACCATAAGGAAGAGAAGGGCGCCCAAACAAAGCAGCATATGCTTATTAGAGAGGCAGCGTGCATCCACAAAACATTATGCACCTGGTGACACAGCGGCGGTATGGTGTGCTATAAACTGCTTCACCGGGGCATAACCATCACTGGTGACACTTGTTGTCAACACCTGAGACTTGTTGCAGATGAAATCCAGGAAGAGCGACCAGGAAGACTGCTTGAAGTAATGCTACACCACGATGACGCGCGCCCACATACTGCTGGACTGACAAAACACATTTGAGAGGAAGTATTCCACACCTACCTAATTCACCTGACTTTGTGCCCTCACATTTTCACCTTCCCCGCTCCCTAACGAAGAATCTTCAAGCAACTTCCTTTGAAAATGCATTGCGAACATGGTTTGACAAGTTCTCCGCCTCAAAACCACGTGATTTCAAACATTCACCGGTGGTGGACTGTTGTACGTAATGGAGGAGAGTGTATACTTGATGATTTAAATGTGTTATGTAGCGTTTATTAAATTTACGGAAATATGCTACGAACGTATGCACCAATCTAACAGCTGAATAAACAATAATTTATCAAATATACGTCTACATCTACATTTACTGGCACCCCGCATGCCACCGAATGCTGCGTGGCGGAGGGTCTCTTATACCACTTCTAGTCTTTTCCTTTCCTTTCCCGTTGGTAAACAGAGCGAGGGAAAATCGGCTGTCAGTATGTCTCAGTACAACCCCCATTTTCCATCTTCGCGGTCCTTACGCAAAATGTACCTTTGCCGCAGTAGAATAGATCTACAGTTAACTTCAAATGCCGTTTCTCCAAATTTTCTAAGCAGTTTTTTTTCCGAAAATAAAGCCGTCTTCCCTCCTGGAATTGCCACTTCAGTTCACGAAGCCTCTCTGTAGCACGGGATGATCGAATCTACTGGTAATAAATCTGACAGCACGCCAGTGAATTGCTCCGGTGTCTTCCTTTAATACGACCTGGTGGGGATACCAAAGACTCGAGCAGTACTCAAGAATGGTTCGCACTTCTACACGAGGTCTCCTTTAAAGAAGCACCACACATTCTACATCTACATCTACATTTATATTCCGCAAGCCACCCAACGGTGTGTGGCGGAGGGCACTTTACGTGCCACTGTCATTAACGCCCTTTCCTGTTCCAGTCGCGTATGGTTCGCGGGAAGAACGACTGTCTGAAAGCCTCTAATCTCTATAATTTTACATTCGTGATCTCCTCGGGAGGTATAAGTAGGGGGAAGCAATATACTCGATACCTCATCCAGAAACGCACCCTCTCGAAACCTGGCGAGCAAGCTACACCGCGATGCAGAGCGCCTCTCTTGCAGAGTCTGCCACTTGAGTTTGTTAAACATCTCCGTAACGCTATCATGGTTACCAAATAACCCTGTGACGAAACGCGCCGCTCTTATTTGGATCTTCTCTATCTCCTCCGTCAACCCGATCTGGTACGGATCCCACACTGATGAGCAATACTCAAGTATAGGTCGAACGAGTGTTTTGTAAGCCACCTCCTTTGTTGATGGACTACATTTTCTAAGGACTCTCCCAATGAATCTCAACCTGGTACCCCCTTACCAACAATTAATTTTATATGATCATTCCACTTCAAATCGATCCGCACGCATACTCCCAGATATTTTACAGAAGTAACTGCTACCAGTGTTTGTTCCGCTATCATATAATCATACAATAAAGGATCCTTCTTTCTATGTATTCGCACTACATTACATTTGTCTATCTTAAGGGTCAGTTGCCACTCCCTGCACCAAGTGCCTATCCGCTGCAGATCTTCCTGCATTTCGCTACAATTTTCTAATGCTGCAACTTCTCTGTATATTACAGCATCATCCGCGAAAAGCCGCATGGAACTTCCGACAGTATCTACTAGGTCATATATATATATATATATATATATATATATATATATATATATATATATATATATATTCCTTAAATTCTCTCAAGAAACCGAAGGTGAAGAGGAGATTAGTGTTTAACGTCCGGTCGACAGCGAGGTCATTAGAGACGGAGCATGTCCTCGGATTAGGGAAGGATGGAGAAGGAAAACGGCCGGCCCTCAGGAAGGAACCATCCTGGAATTTGCCTTAAGCGAATCAGGGAAATCACGGGAAACCTATATCAGGATGACCGGACGCGGTTTTGAACAATTGTCCTCCCGAATGCGAGTCCAGTACGCTAACCATTGCGCTACCATAGTCGTCAGTAAACCTGGGTCGACCTCTCACCTTCCCTATTACCTCCCTTATGTTCTCGTTCCACCTCATATCACTTTGTTACGTTATGCCTAGATGTTTAATGGACGTGACCGTGTCAAGCAGTACAGTACTAATATTGCATTCGAACATTATAGGGATGTTGTCCCTGCCAATCCGCATTAACGCACATTTTTCCACATTTTAGAACAAGCTGCTATTCACCACTACAACTAGAAATTGGCTGAGCTAAAATGTTTGGGATTTTAATCCAGATACTCATACTAAGAATTGTATCAAATCGTTCGGTACGAATGCTGCTATCCGCAGTCCCGAAACAGTGAAACATCGCCAAGGCAAATTCATCACTAACTTTGGAAATTTATGGAGGAGGCTTACAAATCCTTTTGGTTTTTTATTTAATAATGATGCGTTTCTATGCATAGCAATGCTTTTATTTTTTTTTATTTTTTACTCAATCCATTGCTATGACTGTAGTAACTGGATGTCGGTCACCCATCGAAATTTAGACCCATAGCTCACTCCTGATATTCCCAGCAACTTTTCGCTAAAGTAGAAGAGATGTCGTAGCAAACAAAGCTGCTTGATTGGTCAGTTGTTAACACAATTCCACACTGTAGGTAAGGCATTCCAGGAGACATGTCACAGCGACCATACTATTCAATAACCCACACGTGCCTCTTGGGTTGTACTAAATAATTAGTGCCTCGAAAAACTGCAGCACTGGCTTCATACTATTTGGCGAATCTGCCTTTTCCGAGCTGGAGACAAGCGTGGTCCCCAAGCCATAAACTCCGGGCATACTGAAGCGACCACCGTCAGACCGGATAGTTGCGTCATAATTGAAGACACACTTACCATGAAGGTATAGAAAAGGCACATTACAGTTTGTTTCTACTGTACTCCGTGTTCTGTAACGTTGCTTTCCAAGGTATTTAACTCTGTAAACTAATGCCTGGATCACACAAGCTGCGCACCACGGCTTTATCCGCGGTTAAACAGGTATCCACAAAGAAATGACCGGTTATTATTTATTCAAATCTTCTATTATTCCCTTCCCTCTTTCTGCCACTCTCTGTCCATCTCCTCCTCTCCTCCTCTCTCTATCCACTGACTCCTCCCCCTTGTCTGTTACCATATCCTCCTATCCCCTCTTCATCTGTACACCTCCTCATACCCCTATTCTCTCCACGTCATATCACCGCAATAGGAGGCTTGTGGTTCCTACCCGCATAATATTTCTTTCCAGATCGTAATTAACATGTGTAGCAAATTTGACTGAAATCGTTCCATGTGTTTAAGATGAGCTTTTCAGCCGTAGTTTTGCCCATGTACACATATTTAGAATATCTTTCACTTGTATTTACACACAGATCCACATGTATCTCTAGCGAATTTCACCCTGCAGTTGCATATTCCATGCAGCTCAATATTTATGAAATCGTATATCCTGAGCTATCTGTCGTACAATGCTCTATTTCCGTAGTATGTTTAGTGGTATATGTGACTCCTGTCTGCGAAGTGTGTTGTGAACAATGTTAAGAGCGAAGAAGTTCTAGACTAAAACGTCGTACATGATGCTGCAGTTTGTCAGGAACCTTAGTACTTGACATCAAATCTCCTGACTTATTAGTCGTAAAACGGTACATATTTTTAGGTACATTCAGCCACAGTAGTGGATGCCGTCTGCCAAATGTGTTGCGATTAGAGTTAATAATAAAGAAGCAATAAATTAAACGTCATATATGATGCGCAGTTTGTCATGAATCTCAGTGTTTATTACATCTTATCTCGTGAACTATGTGTCGCGCAATAATACTTGTGAATATTGTTTGGAAAATGTGTCTCGAAGACTGTGTTAGTAAACAATGTAATAAAGTTAAACAGTCATGCTTCGTGCAGCAGTTTTACTGCTAGAACAGCGAAAATATTGTAAGCGGTGAACTTATTTCCTTTCATCGCTTTTCGGCGGTTGTTAGTGAGAAATTCTTCGTAAAGCTTTGGAATTATGTGTGAAGTTTGTAGTAAGTCAGTAAGTACTCTCATTCTGAAATACTGGATGTATATTACTGTTGAGACTCACAAATAATACGATACGAATAACCTTCCGAATAAAACCTGTGAAGAAATGTTTTTTATGCATCTGGTTGCTTGTTATTTCGTTACATACAACTGAAGTTCCTGAGGTTGGATAAAATACTAAACTTATCATTATTATTATGTCATTTTTACTACTACCATATTTTACATGGTTTTTGTGAAAAATGCAGACTGATCGTCAGACTCCGTAGTTTAGCTCAAATACACTTAGTAAGCTGAACATCGAATATCAACAAACAAAACTAAAGGGTTATTGTAGGTCGACAACTTTCTTGACGGTATCCTGAATCGATTGTTTGACACAAGAAGAACAATGTTAGCCCTATGTCATTATCAGTTCAGAGAATAAATTTATCTTAACGGTGGAAATTTTCTTTAATTAAATTTCTCGAGTTTTAATTACAGATGGAAGGTATATTATTCCGTGAATGGTAACCTACCCTGTAAGACAGATCGTCTTCATCGTGTGCGTGTGCGTGTGCCTTGTGCCGCGTGCGCGTGCGTGTGTGCGTGTACGTGTGTGTGCGTGTGCGTGGATATACGAGGGTCATTCGATAATTAAAGAGACAAATTGTTCTGGGGAAAAAACTGTTTGTAGGGCAAGTTTGTTACTTTTACGACTTTAAGCTGGCATCACTGGGATGAGCCCTCATCAGCTGATAGCTCAACATTATTTTGTTTATAAGCTCAAAATACATTTTAAGATGGCTAGTCCGCTTGAAACGTTCACATTAGTTGAGCAACACTCTGTTATTCGTTTTTTAGTTGTTGAAGGCGAGAAACCAGTGAATATATGCTGTAGAATGTCTGAAGTTCATCATGAAGGTTGTATGAATTGTGCAAATATTTACACGTGGGTAGAGCAGTTCAAAAATTGTCGCGACTCAGTGACTGACAAACACCGTTCTGGCCGACCAGTTGCAGTTTCAACTCCCTCACTTTAAATACAGTTCATAACATTATCTGTAACAAGCTGAAGTACCGAAAAACATGTTCAAGGTGAGTCCCAAAGGAGTTGACGCGGCTACACAAGGAAACGAGGTTGAGAGTGTGCACAGGGCTAAAGGAACGGTATGAATGAGAAGGTCAGCATTTCCTGACCAAAATTTTAACTAGTGATGAAGTTTGGGTTTACTATTATGAGCCAGAATCAAAAAGACAAAGCATGGAGTGGAAGCACACCAACTCACCTGTCAAGAAAAAATTCAAAATGTTGCGGAAGAAAAAGTCATGTTGATTGTGTTTTGGGATGCTGAAGGTCCATTTGCTTGGGATTATCTCGAGTAGCAGCGTACAATGAACAGCCAGTTCTCCTCAGATTTTCTTTTAAATAAGGTGAAGCCAACCATGAGAGAGAGACGTCGTAGATCTCAGATGAGAGGTGTGATTTTCTAGCAAGACAACGCACGTCCTCATATTGCCCAACTAACCCCGTGAAACCCGCGACGAAATGGGCTCGGAAGTACTGCCTCATCCCCCATTACAGTCTGGTTTAGCACCTAATGATTCCCATTTGTTTGGTGCACTGAAGGAGGCATTACATGGGAAAAAGTTCCAGGACAACGAGAACGTGAAAAAGTTTGTGTGAAATTTGTTCAAACATCAAGACAAAGTGTTCTTTGCAGTCGGAATAATTAGGTTGGAACAAGTGGCTAAATGCTCAAGGGGATTATGTTGAAAAGTAGAAAAGTGTTATTTTGTAAAAATAAACACTTTTTTTCTCCATACCAATTTTTCTGTTTAATTATTGAATGACCCTCGTATATGCATGTATGTGTTTCCTTTGGTGTAGACTGAAACTCTGAAGAAATAAGCAAAGAGAAAATGAAGGGAAGAGAGATATCAAGGGAAACATACATAAGTAAAGCTCGTGTAAGTCACAACGAAAGCAACGCAGGATTCGCCTATCTACCAGTAACAGCCTCGTCTCTCCCCTCAAAGCGAATATCTAAATCAAGCAGGGAATAGTCAGTGCTGTATAGGACTTCATTACCATGGAGATTGGCCAGTAAAAGCACACAAATCACATTTTCTAGCATTGCGTGTCCGTCTCTCGCCATTCCTGGTCCAGTTGTTTATACTTTAATCAGCGCATGTTCCGTTCAGCAATAGTTTACTGAGAATGTAACAGTTTGTGTACGGCGAGAAGAAATCGCCCACTTTCAGCAGATGTGAAATTACTACCAGATCAATGGACATGGTTTCGGAGGTTCGTAACGATGGAAATACTCATTGTGGACAATTACATTTAAAGGCATTTACCGACAGATAATGTGCCAATGTCAAATACTGGACCTCTTTTAGTGCAAACTGGGACTGAAAAATGCCAGCCGCAATCAGTCCTTTGATTTATGCAATAATTTTGATGTGAAGCGCTTTTCCGATAGAGCCAGAAAAGCACTGTGCGTCGGAGCAGATCGAGTGGCTCATTATACGAGTCATTTAGAGGTGGTCACGCGCATAAGCTGGACAGGCGAGTCGAATTATCAGGGACATCGCGATTCACAACCGGTGACGTACGATAGGGGAAGAAGATGATAGACCTCTTTCTTGGCACAGTTCACAACTACTCCAATAAATTTAGTTCACTGATATCCAAATATACCACTGTGTATATATCACGTTTTTCGCTTAAAGTGACGGTTGCTTTTAGTTTATGTATCTTTGTAAGGGGTTCGGAAATACCTTCCTTACGATCGCCTACCTTCTACTTCTCTCGCTCCTTCCTCTTCTGTGATTTTCTTGTTCTCGTTTACCTTGTCAAGGGTTAGCCTCTCGACCCGATTGTCTAACCATCTCTTTCGCGGTCGTTTGGGACCTCGCTTTCTTTGACAAGGATGAGGTCCCTCGACCATTCCAATCTCAGTGTAGTCACCTCTGAAGTGGCCTTCCGGTATCTCGTTTTCCTTGTCGAGTATCAGGTCCCTTGACCATTCCGATCTCAGTCTGACGATATCCTCCACGATCTTTCCGGGACCTCGGTTTCCTTGTCAAGGATAAGGACCTCGACAATTCCGTTGCCATGAAGCGAAAACTGAAACACCTGCAGTCGTCTTTTTCCCATTTAATTTGTTTAGGAAACCCGTTTCGGTGTTCCGTTACACCTTACTGAGGACCCTTGACAAACGTAAATTGGGAGGAATCCAATCTCAAGTGCTGTTACAACAGAAGTCAATATTAAATAACCCGTGTCCGTAGATTTCTGGTTTACACATCTGACGACGGCTGATGAACGATGGGATGGTGTCGCGTAAAGCGGAGATCTGCGGTCCAGGTTATTTATATTGGCTTCCTATTGGCTCCCGTTGTTACTGCACGCGAGATTAGATTCCTCCCAATTTACGTCGGTCAACAGATATTAAAATGATAAAACGGAACATCGAAACTGGTTGCGTAAATAAATTAAAAGCAAAAGAGAGGCTGCATCTATTTTCATTTTTATTTCATGTTGAACAGCCGAAGTCTTCTAGCAATCTGTCACAAGGATGGACATTCAAATATTCCCATCTCAAAGTAGCCATCGCTTCCGTGGTCTTCTGGGATCTCTTCTTTGTTGATTGTAGTTAAATCCTTTTTGTCTTACTTCTGCTATTCCGTCAATAAGTTTTAGCTATTTTACTCTCTGTTGTTTTATTAATACAGTAATTGAAAGAATTGTCACTTCATTTCCAACATCATCATTTCTTACCTGATCCCTCAAACTGCAATCTGTTGTTCTTCATATCAATTTCATTTTCTCTGTTGTCTACGACTTTGGGCTGTAGGTCAAAATTGGTGTAGCTCTTACCATATAAAAGTTTGTTAGTCATTGTTTCATTCCTTTGTTGACCAGTTTCCTTCGTATTACACCATACACCATATGATGCATATTTCACTTTCAATCTGATGTCTTATATTACCATCTGAAGACTAAAATGGGAAAGCTGTTCTGAAGTACAACCTTTCAGCATTTCAGCATTATTTCGGAATGTCGTGATCTTTCCCCTTAAAAAGCTTGATCTAAGTGTTCGTGTCGATAATAATAACTTGTAGTCCTTGTACATCTCGTCTAGACAATTTGGTCTTTGCAGATCATCGTCACACTCTTGTAAAATTATTATATCATAATCGAAAATCATGGTGTTCATCTAGTTATCTGGCCCTTCTTTAGTGCCACGGTGGTCTTTGGTTATCGATTATCTTACAATGTCTCAATATGGATGGTACAAAGTGTGCGCCATAAGCAACAACCTGTTAATTGTTACGGTTTCAGTCTTCTCTCTATTAACAATTATTGTGATTTTTGTTTATGGGTAAAGGGTGATTATAATTTGTGTTTTGCGCTTCTGGTACCCTCCTGTTCCCAAATATTTAATAAAATGTGTTGCATGACACAGTTGAAAGCTTCTGCCTAGTGTATAAAACGAATGTGTTCCCATATTAAAGTACCCCTTTTAATGATTTCTAATATGACATTACGTAACTTTAAATCAACTCTTCTTTTCTAGTAGTCGACGATTGTTGGTTACTTGTGCGCATATATCATTACAATTATGTTGAATTAGTCTACGGTAGTTATTACGATATTTCCTAGAAAGAGTTATTACTTCAGCTGTTCTCTAGGAGTATAGTATTATTTCGTATACGAGGGCATGCTGAAATCAAATACCTCCGAATAATTTTTGTGAAAAGTCTTAAAGCTTTTTAAATAAAGCAGTCGTTATTAACATTCTACAACTTTATTCTTCATGTCTACATATTTGAAGCTCTCTGCCACTAGAGGAATACAAATTGTAGCGTGGAACGTGGCAGCGTGTAACGTAACAAAGACACTGTGTGAGAAACAGTGTGCTGTAATAGACTTTTGAATACTAAGAGTTCAACACATAGAGGAGCCTCTCTTTTCTCATGACAAAAGCCAGACCAGATATGAGAGCTGCAACATCCGCAACAATCTCACACCTTGCGTTCACTGTCATCGATCATCCTCCACACTGTCCTGACTTTGCCCCGTTCGATGTCCATCTGTTTCCCACACTTAAAAAATACTTTCGAGGACATAATTTTTACGGTGATGAAGCAGTGCAACGTTATTCCTACGTCAACAAAGCCGAACATTCAACAGTGACAGTATCAACAAACAGGTCTCGCACTGTGAGAAACGTGTTCGTCATCAGTGTAACTCTTTGAGAAATAAATGTATAGACATAAAGATTAAAGATGTTAACAGCGTTTGTTTTCTTAAAAAAGCTTTAAGGGTTTACATATAAAAGATTCGGAGGCACTACTTTTCTGCGTGCCCTCATACTTCTCCAATTATATTTTTTGTTAACCTTAAGAGAATGCTGTAGATGAAGGCGGGGTAATTTCCACCAACAAACATCAAAGATGGAAGGTCAGCACGTCTGACTGCAGCGCAGAGTATCCTGATTCAATTCCTAGTACTGCTAAGGGACTTAGCTTTAGCTGGGTGACTGGAACTGAACTCACCCTCTTGGGGCCTGTTGAGAAAATACTGGAATCAAAAGTAGTGACTCCAGTGTTGAAAAATCCGCCAACGGCTTGGAGAGCGGTGAACTGTCTCAATGCCACTCCATATGGCATGAAGAAGACGTACTGTGGCACAGGATGGAACGGCAGTCAGCGGGCATTACGTGACACTCTAGACCTAGTCGAGGAGCTACATTTTCATGTTAATAAATTACTGGCCAAAACCTTCACGCATAGATGTAGTTGGTACACTGCAGTCTGCATATACGGGTATGCCCATTTAGAATATACGATGGTCATTGCAAAAGCCATAGCAACTACTTTTGGTCTCGTGAAACGAATTAAAAAATTGTGAAGTATGCAAATGGAACATTATTTCATATGTAAACATTGCATGTGGAGAGAGGGATGAACACAACATCGCCTTAAAGGTATAGCACGGAAAAGACGATGAAAAAAAGTTTGACGTTGCAAACGTGTTTTGCTGCCAATAGAGACAGTACAGAGTAGTACATTACGAACTACGCCCATCCCAAGGTATCAGGAGTCTCCCCAATAATCCACAGTAAAGTGACGTGACGCTAGATGGCAACGAGAACGAAACGTGAAGAGAGACAACAGTGTGTTCTGAGTAGCCATTCGGGAAGGATGATAGACGATTTGAACAGCGCTCCTACGTAAAGATTGCGGTTCAGCCTGAAAGGAAGGCGCGATAATGCCATGAGGAGCTTGTGGAAGCGGTAGGACGTGCTGCTCTCTCGTACCGAACGGCTGCTCGGTGGACATATGTATTCTGGGATAGCGCAGCCGCAACAGCCGACATGCAACAATGCGGGAGGTCTGTCAGCGTGCGTACAGACTTTGCTCCTGCCCACATTGCCCAATGCTCGTAGAGCGACAGAAGATTGACCCTGCAGGAATAAGAGCATTGTACTGGTACTGAGAAGACAACAATGTAGAGGACTTGGCGCGACGAGCTACACATGAGTAAAGTTGTTGCAAAGTGGATGCTACATACTAAGCGGAAAAGTGAACACGTTGCGAAGCTTTTGCTGTTCATCAGCTTGTTAGGAAGAGAAAGGGGACAATATGCTTGCGAGAATCGTCGCCAAAGATGAACTTTCGGCCCAGGCCTATGAACCAGAACTGATACTCTAGTCCGCGGAATGTCGTCATCCATGTTCACCACGCGGGCAGAAATTTCGTCGCATTCCCTCTCCTGTCAAGTTAATGGCCATCATACCCTATGACATTAGAGGACTGATTTTGTGCCATTTCGTCCCACATGGACGTACTGTTAATGCACTGTAGTTCTGTCGCACTTTCCTGCAACGACACCTACGACGGGCTATTCCGGAGAAATACTATGAACGTCTACACGATGCTTTAATTCTTCAGGATAACGCGAGAACCCAAACAGCAGCTTGTGTGCGGAATCTGCTCGCGCGTTGGGGATGGGAAGTACTCGAGCATCCAGCATATTGGCCAGACATATCACCTTGCGATTATGACCCCATAACAAAACTGAAAGAATCACTGCGTGGAACACGCTTTCGAACATGTGAAGACATTGGTATAGCAGTGAGGCGTGAGATCCGGCGATTCGCTAATGGTGAGGCCACAAGCACTCCGCGTCGTCCGCAGCGTTGGCAGTGTGTGGTGGCTTCGTTGGGAGACTGTTTCGAGGGACTCTAAGATGTCACAGGTCCGTGTTCCTGCCTTGTACTGTTGTGTACTATTGCAACTGACAGTAATACATCAGTATGGGAATTTTGAGGCCGCCTTTATGCAAAAGACTTTGTTACTTGTTTGCTTACGTATTCCCCAAACTAGTTTCGGCCACAAATATCGCCGTTATCAGTGGGTTCTTTAAATCTAAACCACGCAGAAAATAGCGTAGTTATACAAACACAGAACACATTCCTACACTTTTACTATTCGTTTTTTGAAATATAATTTTCTATGGATACTTTCATACTACCTTATTTATTGTATGTTTTGGCCTGTTTTTAAGATTTATTGTCGCTGTTTGTGGCATATTTCCTGTGCTTTTTCTGTCCCCGTTTTTTTCTCAGCGTACACCATGTCATCTGCAACGGAGTGAGCGGCTGTTGGTAAACAAATACTAAAACTATACACTTGTGAGTTGCGGTAGTGCTGTGGATTCAGTTTTGATGTGTTACTTATTCGTGTACTCATGTTCGTTCAGTGTCCTTGGTTAGTTCACTCAGAGCGATAAAGAGTGTGTTGCAAAGAGTTGTGTGTCCGTTTACTACATTTTTCCCTGCCACAACACTTTGCAACAACCCACTCTTTACTGCTCTGAGAGAACTGACCCAGGACACACAACAGAAAGCACACACACACAAAACGACCACTTCCCCGTCACACAGAGAGAGATAAATAAGGAACAGAAGTCGTCGTAGCTCCCGCTCGACAGTTTTCATAGTCTCCTCCCAACATGAGATACATCTGTCGCGGCACAAGCGAACAGGAAAATGGCGTAATGTTCTGGATCATAAGTAAAGTGAGAAAGTTTGGTTTTTCTGTGTATAAAATCAGCTACATGCTGTCGAACGAACATGAGTTCACGAATAAATAAGCAACAGCCTAGTACACACCAAAACTGTATCCACAACACTACCGCAACCCGAAGTGTATAACGCTGACATACGTAAGTTCACCGTTTCAATAACAATCCCTTACACCGTTGCAGATGCACGCTGAGAAAAAACGGCGACAGAGAAAAATCACAGAAATGATGTCGCAAACAGCGACAATAATTCTTAAAAACAGGCCATAACATTCAACAAATGATGAGGTCCCATACTCCCAGGAGCGTAGGGGCGATGCGGGAGACCCGCAGCGCTGTACTAGGCAAGGTCCTAGTGGAGGTGGTTTGCCATTGCCTTCCTCCGAACGTAAAGGGGATGAGTGATGATAATGAAGACGACACAATAACACTCAGTCATCACGAGGCAGGAAAGCTCCCTGACCTCGCCGGGAATCGAACCCGGGACCCCGTGAGCGGGAAGCGAGAACGGTACCGCAAGACCACTAGCTGCGGACATTCAACAAATCAGGTAGTATGAAAGTATCAATAGATAACTATATTTCAAAAAACGAATAGTAAAAATGTAAGAATGTATTACTGTGTTTATATAACTACGCCGTTTTCTGATGTTTCATATTAAAAGATCCCACTGATGATGATCGTATTTGTCACCCAAACTAATGTGGGGAATAAATAAGTAAACAAACAACAAAATCTTCTGTATCGAGGTAAACTCACAATTCCCACATTTTTGTTTCTGTATACAAACGCGGACCAAATGGAAGCTTTCGTAGATGAATTTATTGACAATAAAATATGTTTGCAACGAAAACCTTCTTTTTCGTCTAATTTCTTGTGCTATGTCTTTATGGTAGAGTGTGGGTTCATCCATCTCCCAACATGTAGTATTTACACATAACTAACCTTCCACTTGCATATTACAGAATTTTTTAAATCGTTACCATTTTCGAGACAAAAAATAGTTGCCATGACTTTTGCAAAGGCCCTCATACATATCTACACAATTTTAAATATTCTTGGGAAAGTTAGGTTGACTCTATACGAAGATGCAGTGTAATACGGAAATTGTAAGTTGCAAGAAACTTATACACAGGAAGTCCCAAAAAACGCCGACAAAACTTTAGGGAAAGGTTCCTTATCACATAATAAGTAAAAACGTCTAGTGATGCACTTGTTCATCTTCGATATTATGAAACACATCTCATCTGCTGCAAGGTCTTTACTTTCCATACTCTGGGAGGATGAAGTATTCTTAAAAAAAAATTATAGTAAACATGCGTTCTAAAATGCATTCTTTAAGAGCTATGACCACATGTCGAACTAGAAAATATTTAGTGATTTTACTGTTAGTATTGTAAGACATCGTGGTCTCCTGACCTTCATTGCTTACACATTCCGCCCTCACAATCATATTTCGCACATCAAGACGCTTCATTCGAACCCAGACTCGATAAGATAAAGACAATGTTGTATGTATTCATGTAAACGATATGCAAATAACAAGTAAGCGTACCATGGTTGAAATACTCAAGGCTGGCATACACACACACATTCCAGACACGATGGTCACAGGAGCTTTTAGTTCAAGAGAGGTAGACCACACACTGGGAGGGTGGTCCCTTCAGAGGACGACCCAGCCTATGTCGGCCGGTGACCACCCGTGTAGCAGACAGCGTGGGCCCAAGTGAAAGGGGGGAACAACCCCGTGTTCGGCTTAAAAGCAAGTTACACTACATTGTGTGGGAGCGGCCAGCCTATGCATTCTTTACACATACCACGCAGTTTCAGAGATTTTCACAGGGAGACAGCAAACGCCAAACGCCAATGCCACAGGTTACCGAATTCTCCCGTTTTAGAAGAGCAATGCTGATTGTCAGACGATATTTCTGATGCCTTGAGCTGAAGGAATAATGGAAGAGACCGAAAGATATACCCCTTCACATCTGGCGTTGAGAGGCGTCGTTCCGTTGTCGCTCTTGGAGCGAGGAACAAGTCTCTCCTCAGTACTTCACTGGGAGAGCACCTCTGTCGAGAGCGAATCGAAGTACTACTCTATATTGAGTCCTTGCGATTAAGAGTTGTTCACTGTTTTGGCCGACACACTTATTGTGCGGTGTGAAAGGACAGAGCTATAGTTAAACGCCTGTGTGCGAATTTTGAGTGGCATCACGATGGACTGGTTATCTGACCGGTGTAGCACGCCAATAGTTAGACTAGGGGCGAATAGGAATCCTTGACTTCATCAAGGCATAGGGAAAGTTTGACTGGCGAAGGTCAATCCAGATAGAACGAGAGTTATCTTATTAGTCAGCAGCGAGCGGCGCAGACAGCAGTCATCGCAGCTTACGGTATTTTGCGCTACAGCTATTGCGAGCCCCATATTTCCTCCACAACAGTACACTTCACTGCATTTCACACTTGACAGCCTCGACTGGACCTACCAACATTCTAAAGGATAATTATTCAAGTTGAGTAGGCGCGCCTCTCAGCCATTCTGCCAAGTCAACAACCATCTTAAACTTTGTATAGAGATTTCATTAGCGAATCCTAACCTTGAGAGGTAACTTCACATTCCAAAAAGAACCAGGATATAACTTGTTCAATTCATAACTAAAAGTGCCATTGTGATTTCTCAGAATTTTTGCAAAATAAATAATAACTTTCGTTAGTTTCATGTTTTTCTTACACTAACTAGCACTACCCCAGTACCCATGTATCCCACTAATTACGTAAGAAATTTTGTAAATTTTTGTGTCATTTCCTTACAGCGGACGACTCCAGAAGATATTTATTGCTGAAAGTTTTTCAGGCATTTCTCTTTAGAACGTTAGGAGCGTCTGTCTGACTTCTGTAGTAGCGTGGGGGTGGAAATTGCATCTTGCAGGAGCAACAGGGTAAAGGGTAGATCTCAGATTTATCCGTTGCACAGAACAGAAGAATAACAGATCAACCCCACACCTCAGAAAATGGTGAACCTGACAGGATAGGTAAAATAGGTGAGCTAGCAGGATAGAAAAGTGTCATGATAGTTAGGTATGACAGGTTGCAGCAGTAGCACTTTGAAGAACTTTCTTTCATGTATTAAATAGCTATTTGCAAAGATTGGGATCAGAATAGATACAGGTAGTGATGAAAGCAGAATTGTAGGGAAAAGGGCGTGTGTTATAGTGCTGGAAAATTTTGCATTTTTTTACTATTTTTGTGTTGCTGTTAGGACATAGAATTTTCAGGTGATGGGCACAGACGCGGAGTGACGCAGAGACGAAGTATGTCGCAGCATCATATAAATTAGAATTAAGAAATAACATTTTTCTCCCTTTGCAATCGCGCAGGTAGAGATCGGAAACAGTAGCAGAGCAGACAGAACATTAGTCGAGAAGTCATGACGTTGTTGTTGTTGTTGGTTCAACCAACTGGTAAGTGGTCGTACAGTTTTGTAGATAGGATTGTGGTGTGTCGAAAGAATTTCCATGTTAACGAGAGCACAAGCCAAAAGGTTACGTGAGAGACAGCAAGTAGACAAGATGGGGGAGAATCAACCGGATAGACAGCAAGTAAACGAGCTTATTGAGAATAGGACAGAAGGTGAACTTGAAAATAGAACAGACGGTGAATCAGAGAATAGGACAGTCGGGGAGCTGCAGAATCAGCAGGCTCAGTTAGACTGGGATAAAATTGGGACAGATCAGACAGATGGGAATCGAAGGGATGAGAACATTGAATTTCCAGAATATGAAATTCCAGGTAGGGCACATTCTGAGCCAGAAATAGACAGCCCACGTAGGAAATGGCAAAGATTAGAAGCGAAATGAGCACAGGAAACGCGTTTGTTTGCCGCATATTCAGGGACAGAATACGCGTCAGTACAGTCAGTGAACCGGCAGTTAGCTAACGTTCAAAGAGAAGTAGACAGTGAGGAAGAGGGGAAACATTTAGAATACGTCGAACCTAAATATGCCCCAACAGCAGACACAGAATTTTGCGGGGTTACGAGCGCCACGAAAAGGTTCCGTAACAGACGCAACTGTACCTGCAAACACAAGACATACACAACAGAGAGGGCAGAATACGGAGTTTTTTGCGCCACGTAATGGTTCAATGACAAACGCAACTAGTCCTCAACACAGACAGCACGGGTTATTGCAGTTATCGAACTTAGAAACACCACAGCATAGCCCAGTAAACGACGTAACTGACCAAGTAGAAAACAATAGATCGAGAATATATAGTTCAGCAGAAGGTAGTGTTACAGGACAGGACGCGATCATGGAGATGTTACAAAAAATGAACGCTAGTATGAAGAGACAGAATACACAGATAAGAAAACAGTATCAGGAATTGAAACAGGATAATCAGGAATTGAAACAGGACACTCAGGCTATTAAGACAGAGATCCAACAGGTTAAAATCCAGATGGGAGAAGGGATCGCCAGAATTGATAGTCAGATCACTCAGATAAACAAAGACGTGAAAGAATCTAGAGAAAGAATTCAGGTACTAACACAAGGTCAGCAGCAATTACGCACTGACGTGGACAAGATCCAATTAGACATCGTAATAGTTGACAAAAAGGTGGAACGTTTTACGAAATAAGCCACTCGAACAGCAATACAAATTTCGGAAGAACAAGCAATTCAAAGCAAGTTTACAAAGGTTGCACTGAAAAAGTATGATCAGCGAATTAATAAAATAGAACATAAAAACAAAGATCAGTTTGAAAAGCTTCGAACAGAGTTGATGCAAACCATCGAAGAAAAGATCGAGACCGATTACACCTGTAGTGAAACAACTGACGTGTCAAGCATTAATGCAGTACACGAACACGTGCCGTCTAAGAAAGTTCAAGTAGAACCAAGGCTAGACGTAACACTCACGCAGAAATCGAAACAGAAAACCCCGATTAAGGCAATACATGACATGCCACCGGACCAGGCACAGTACCCAGAAAAATGGAATACATTCATTCAGCAGATACCAATCGAAAGACAGGCAACTGAACCAGTAAATCCAGTGACACAACATAATAGCAGAACAGGTACTATACCACGAACGGCGAGAGTAGAAACACACGAACAACACTTTTGTTCACCAATGATACTACATGACGCGGATATGTGTCAGGAAATTGAGAATAGGCAGACAGGCAGTAGATTACCAGAGAATAAACACGACGACACAAGCAATGGCAGATTATTTGAGTCCATGAATCAGCCACAAACCGGTATCCCACTAGTTACGTAAGAAATTTTGTGAATTTTTGTGTCATTTCCTTACAGCGGACGACTCCAGCAGATATTTATTGCTGAAAGTTTTTCAGGCATTTCTCTTTAGAACGTTAGGAGCGTCTGTCTGACTTCTGTAGTAGTGTGGGGGTGGAAATTGCATCTTGCAGGAGCCACAGGGTAAAGGGTACATCTCAGATTAATCCGTTGCGCAGAATAAAAGAATAACAGATCAACCCCACTTCTCAGAGTATGTGCATAGACACTGAGGCTTGACAATTTTGGCCAAAATCGGTAACGGCAGACAAAATTATGAACGAGACGTTGTTGATGAAAGTCAGTGGAAGTAACAACACATACTACAATAACGAGGACTCTTAAATTAATTATAAAAATAATGTACCACAATTAGAAAAGCTGTGTACAGTCTCTCGTTACACGAAAGAATATTCAAACAAGGTTCGATGCTTGTATCGAAAGCTGTAGCAGAATTTACTCTTGTGAATACAGGCATTACAATACAAAATTACTTCGGCGCAAGTAACAAATGGCTCAAATGGCTCTGAGCACTATGGCACTCAACTTCTGAGGTCATTAGCGCCTAGAACTTAGAACTACTTAAACCTAACTAACCTAAGGACATCACACACATCCATGCCCTAGGCAGGATTCGAACCTGCGACCGTAGCGGTCTCGCAGTTCCAGACTGCAGCGCCTAAAACCGCACGGCCACTTCGGCCGGCCGCAAGTAACACAGGTAACTGATGTATCGATTGAGCTTTCAATATTTAATCCAGTACAGGTATTTACGTGGTGTTCAAAAAGTATTAGGAATTTTCTAATGTAGCGATTCATGCGATTTTTCATTGTTGTGTTTGCTAAACATGTCTGAAACCTATCTGCAGACTGGTAGTCATATTGGATATTTAGTTTGTCGACAGCTGCCAAGCAGGAGGTTACGCGTATGCGCCTACTGGAGATGATTATCGATTTGTTTCAAAAATGGATCAGAGAATTTGTATTTAAATTTTGCTATAAAATGGAATAAGTTGTGAAAATGTTTTAGACTGTGTTAACTATTTCTTTCGGTGAGTTTGCTACTAGTAAAACAAGTGTCTATGGGTGGTATAAGCGTTTCAAAGACGGCCATGAAGAAGTTGAAAATTACGAACGTTCTCGGCGCCCCAGCACGTCAACCGATGAAAACATGGAAACAGTTAAGGATATGATTATGAACTATCGTCGTATCACAATCATATAATAAATGTTTTAGAATGTTTTGTGTATGACATTCGTGCAAAAACAGCGGCAAAGCGATCGCCAAATGACGTCAGTAACGATAGAGACTACTGAAACATATCATGATACATGACGAAACATCGGTTACGCGTTTGATGTCGAAACTAAGCTCATTAGTCGTGGTGGAGGCATTCTGGATCGCGAAGATCGAAAAGTGCCCGGTAAATGCGGTCGAACGTGAAGCTTCTACTCAATGTTTTCTACGATTTTAATATCATAAGTTCCTGCCAAAATGTCAAACGATCTATAAGGAGTGCTACATACAAGCTCAACGCTTTTTGTGGGAAACGAACCGAAAACAATGCCCGGATTAGAGGCGAAACAATTCATGACTTTTACAAAATGATAACGCACTTGCTCACATATAATTGCTTGTTCGTAAATTTTAAGCGACAAACGACACAGGAAGAATGCCCCAGCATCCATATTTGCCAGATACGGTCCCGTGTGATGTTTTACGTTTCCAAAACTAACGAGACCCTTGAAGGCCGTCGTTTTACAGGCAAAGATGAGATTAAAAGCACATCGCTGGAACAGATAAGTGCTATCCCTAAGATCGAGTTCCAGGAGTGTTTCGGTGATTGGAAGAAGTGTTGGCATAAGTGCATAACATTTAATGTGGATTACTTTGAAGGAGGTAACATTAATGTACACGAATAAATAAATTAATCTTAAAAAAATTAAAGGTCTCGAATCCAATCTTTTGCCACACACCTCGTACATTTTCTTAATATCATAATACTGACTGTACATGAAAACGCACGTCTTGAAAGAGATTAGTACTTTGATTCTTTCAGAAAAAAATAGTTCAAATGGCTCTGAGCACTATGGGACTTAACATCTGAGGTCATCGGTCCCCTAGAACTTTGAACTACTTAAACCTAACTAACCTAAGGACATCACACACATCCATGCTCGAGGCAGTATTGGAACCTGCGACCGTAGCGGCCACACGGTTCCGGACTGAAGCCCCTAGAACCGCTCGGCAACACCGGCCGGCACTTTGATTCGTCATGAGGCACACAGACATCTAGGAGGCGCTGAATTGAGATAATTAGCTTCATTTATTTATTGTAATATTTACCCCGCTACGTCTCTTATCTAAACTCTTTCAGGTCCTCTGTTACATCTGTAGAGTTGTTTATGTGTTGTAAGCACATGTGTTGTAAGCACATGTATTGCAACATGCCCGTGCCATAAAGGAGTGTTGTAGATGACGTCGGTCTGCTGGCCAGGCTGCCACGTTCCCCATCATAGCAGTGAGATGGTGTGTACGTACTAGTCGGTTGTATGGGATCAGCGCAGTTCACTTGGATTTATTCTTGTCTATGAGTTGCCGCGGTACCCAGCAAGATCTCGTCTGCTAGAAGTGTATTGTATTGAGCACCGTACCAACTAGGTTGACAGTGGAGATAATGAATGTTTTCGTGCTGTTTGCCTCACATCAAACCAACTCTTGAACACGGCTCATGTGACCTTTGCTCGCCTCACGCCCGTGTTATGCCTTAAGCAAATTTTTGGTACCGGAACGACATTTGTTTTGATGGTATTATACTCTTTCCATAAAGGTCCACTAGTTGGCAGCTAGGGGCGTTTCCTTTACTCACAGAAACGTTATTACACTTCATTAGACGTCTGAAACTGTATTTCGAAACGTAACAGCGTAGATACCTCTATCCACCGGTAGCATTTTAAAGCTTTGATATTCTTCTATCTGAATTCAATTCGCTAGGGTATTTATAGACATGTCAGAGCATTTTTCATCTCATTTATTGAATCACCTACGTATATTTTCCACGGAATGTTGGAGTAAAATCTGCTGAAATTAATGGACAATAATTTTGTTAAATAGTTCCAGCAGTACATCCTCAGCTTCCTTGAGCAGTTAGTTCTCAATATTTTCACGCGTCTCCGCTTTCTCTTCGCTTGCTGCATGCAAACTCCGACTATAATGTAGTGAATACATTCCTTAAATATGGGCTGTCTCTGAAGATACAAAAGGCACGTTGAAGTCTTCACGCTTAACAACAGTGCGCAATACGTTGCTAAAATTCAGCTGTGAATGAAAGAACAGTTGTGGATACCAAACTCAATGACAACTTTAACACTTACTGGAAGAAACGTAAAACATTAGCTATAAATCATGTTTCGCAGAACACTGCCTGGAAAAGTCACTGACCTAATTCTTAACAAAAGACTGTCGAATAACTTAGGCACATTAATGAGTCGAGAAATATCTTGTGAGGAAATGAGGTGTTTCCGGAGATCATGACACCGCACGACATAAGAAAATGAGGTTTTATTTTTATAGTGTGATGTACTTGTGAAGAACTACGGCCAGTTACGACACAGGTCAGTTGAAATCTGTCGTGCGTATTCATAGCCACGCTGGCAAGAGTACCAGCTGCGCACAGGCCAGAAGCAGACAGACATTGTAAGCCTTTCGTAATAACACAGTACTAGCGAACCACTCTGCTAATAAATAATGAGAGACTATCAGCGTCGACAAGAATACGTCTGTACGAATACGTTCAAACAGATTCAGAAGTAACTTACTGAAAATGGTGATTAACCGTTAGAAGAAAGTGTTCAAATGCCGACTGACGTTTCGCCAGCGCCGGTTATGTATCTAATAGACAATAGAGAGGCAATCTCATGAGGTGAAATTGTCAAGTAAACTGAGAAGAATATATCGTCGAAATAATGAAAAAAAAATGCTGAAAAAGTCTCATTATCATTGTCAAAAAATTGACAACTATTGCTCTTAAGGGCTTTTATACTTTTCCACGCTTTATCCAGACGTTTGTAAGACGTACTCGCACAGCTGACTGTTGACAGCTTATGGGTGGAGTGACAACATCACAGTTAGTCTTCGTAAACCGTTATGTCAGCCATTGATGCATCGTGTGTACGGATGGTGTTAACCCTTTCAGCATCAGCGGAGGCCTGAAGATGATGCACTGAAGCGCGGAAACCGGTAACCATATAATAAATTACATCATAAGGACGGTTCATCTCTCACCCATTCAACAAGCTATATCTCGTGCCAGTTTCATGACAGCTTCATTACTGCCATAATTACGTCTTCCAGCCCCTTTAGTTGTGTGGTCTTTTTGTTTTTTCTCGCTTTATTTCTTCGCTGTTCACGACATGTAATTCTCTATGGTGTACTAAAATACCATGTTCCTTTATTTTTATTTTCTTCACTTTAGAATACTCGGTGATGGCAAACTGATTCTTAGACTATATTTTGCCCACTTAGTCTTCGTGAACTCTAGTTTACTGAAAGAGGAGGGGAGACATGCAACACACTTCAATTGGCTAAAATGATCACGGTCCTAAATCACAGAAAGGATAATTTTTTTTAAGGTAGAAGACCTTGGATTACACAAAGATGACAAATTTTTATAAATAAATACTATACCACAATTCATATCCATGTGAGGAGGTAGACGCAGATTATTACCCGTAATGCCGAATACAGTACAATAGAAAATTAGAAACTTATTAAAATTCTCCGAGACTGACACCAATACGCAAAGATAAACAGCGAAATTAGCTCGGCAGAAGATCAAGGGAATGCAATAAAGCTGAAAATATGGAGAGGCACCCACATGCCTTGCTCATACTGTGGCATCAAGCAGTCAGGCCTGCAAGATGAGTGGTCTGCCAAGCTAGTGGATTCATTCTTATCTGTCGAGTAACATGAACTCTAGTACTCACAATAAAGTTACAAATTATCCTCCTGTATGAATAATGCGCAACGGAAACGCACATCTGACTATCAGTAATTTACAGAACTCTGACTGTTCACTACGCACTGGCAATACCACATTTTCTTTCTTATTTAACGGCTTTTACCAACACGTGGCCATCGCACTGAATATGAGTGGCGCACACATTATAAGTTCTGGATATCTTGACAACGTACAATTCGAAGGAAAAGGCCACCAATCTTTTTCTTTTCACTATCTTATTTATTCCGATAAATTCTATAACCTAAACACACAAATTCTATAACCTACAACAATAACACATGAGAAATTCCGCCCAGTGGGCATGGCTTTACATTGGTGATTCTCTATCTTATGGTCTCGTAATTATTCAACGCTACAGTGCACTTTCTGGATAGGATGGTGGATCTTTTTGCTATATCTCACACTTCGACTCTCACAACCATCATCACGAAACTTTCCTCCAGACCGAGCGGTACAAAAGGAACACGCATAACCCACTACCTCTGCAACTACCTAGCTACTCTCCCATGCAAACCACACATACCCAAATTACATGACATACACCACACTACAACATGGAATACATCACAATAAATAGTCACAACACTATCACTTTCAGCTTTCCCACTTCAATTAGTATTTATCCCAGTTTCACACGACACTGCCCCACTTCGTAATTCTTCTTTCCTACTATGAACTCTGGAGATATATGCACGTCTTCCTGTGCAATGCAAGCCAAGTGGCATTGCTGGATAGACGGCTGACTCACCGTGCTTCTCTCTCAGAGTATTATAGTTTGAATCAAGCGTCACATGGAAACATAACATGCAAAGTAATTTTAAGAGCTTATTCATCACACACGCGAGTCCTCAACTGATACCATGGACGAGTACTTCTCTTTATCCTTTGTCTCATACACAGATTGAGACTCACACAGTACCCACCACGTGGAAGTACTCGTATCTAATTTCATGTCCTGCACACGCCATTCCTTAAATATTTCAACTTATAGTACACACGCTAGTAATTCAGCTTAACTTAAGCACATGGAAGTATTTCAACTTATTGCTACACATGGTTTCATTGTGACCGTTGGTCACTTCCGAAGATTACTACGATCCCATTAAATATTACCTGCCTGACAATTAATTCTCCCCACAAAAGTTCCTGAAATAGAGAAATTATTATTTCAAACTACTCTTAAATATTCCACATGCATACCATGTCTCCACTCTTTTGTCTTTACGGAGCACACCTAAGACAGATCTTAACAGCACAAGATCCAGCGGCAGAGTGCTGAAACATGGCCGTTCTTCAGGTTCTCTCGCACCTCTGCCGAGGTGGAGGAAGACCATGCTACCGTATTGGTCAGCCACATTTCAGGCGCTCAAAGCTCCGGTAATTTTCATCTCTTTGGTTCCACCAAAGGTGGCCAAAGGATCGTCTCAAAGATGATCATATATTCACATTCACTATCTGCAGTTAGCAGACGACCATACATTCATTCATTTCACAGATCTCACGAAACTGGATGTAGGGATTTATTTTGTGGGAGTGCACATATGATCAATTGAATAAATAAATTGTCTTTCTTTCCCACACTGGTATTCGGCTTCGCTGTATTAATTGAAATTGAGTTATTATTAGAAAAAAAAATGTGTTGTTCTGACAAAAATAATGAAGTATGTTGTACCTATTTTCAATGTCGGGTGGTACTGTACCTTTTCAATATTTACGACGACACCATTGGAATAAGACAAGTATAACTCAGATAATACTCCAGTTCTTCGATGGAAGTAGATAATAAAGTTCAGATGCTCGGCAAACTGTGTTTCCTACATAACTTAATTACTATCAGTTTTGAAAGACCTTAGACCTACAATGTTTCGCCGTCCTACTGCTCTCTTATGTCTCGGGTATTCCGAATGGTATGCACCTGCTTGAGGCTTACCTATTATCTTGAAAGGTCCTTGAGAACGTGCATAAACTTCTTTGTTTCCGCAGAATTTTTCTTAGATCTCTTTTTGGTTTAGACTAACACGTGCTCACTGATGTTAAAACCAAGGATGGCGGAGAGGGAACGGAGGAAGATTTTGCGTCATGCCTTTTTTCCTGTCTGAAGCTCTTTTATCATAAATTTCATCTAGTGATTGTCCCTTAGCCACTGTTTCATTGCGGATATAGTTCTCTTCCATATCAGCATCTTGCACATTATTCTCGAATTCAGTATCTTATTGCAAGTATACATTACCTATCATTACTCTAATAGGCAGTTTACAAGCTTTATTTTTACTGTCCACCAAGTTTCCAACGAAAGGCTTTGTTATCACTTGAGAATCTGGTAAAGTTAATACGAAGGTGGCTCTGATCAAAGTCAATCTTTCCTTGACATATTGTTAAAAGATCTATAGCAGTTAATATTTCTACACTTAAATTGAGCATGATTAAACAAGGATGATAGCAAAGTAGATTCGTCTAGCTACAAGTACATTTACGCTCATGTTCATGGGGTCATCAGCCTCTACATTCTCAGGTTCCTTCTCCTATCTTTCCACCAGTTTTAAATCAAAGCACTTGACGACTTCCTCTATTATCGTTTGCAACACATGAACTAAATTACTCTCTACCTCTTAGGAACTGCGTCCTGCACAACATTGTTATCTATAATATTGACGTCTTCTTTAACAATTTGTGGCAAGTCAATAAAGCTAATTGTGTAAGTAGGCTGTTTATGTTTTCTTATTGGCAACGTTACGTAGCTCTCTGTATGAAAATCACTGGCTGTGCTGTGTGCAGTCTGTGGCTAGTTTGCATTGTTGTCTGCCATTGTAGTGTTGGACAGCGGCAGCTGGCTGTTAACAGCGCGTAGCATTGCGCAGTTGGACGTGAGCCGCCAGCAGTGGTGGATGTGGGGAGAGAAATGGCGGAGATTTGAAATTTGTAAGACTGGATTGCATGAACTGCTATATATATTATGATTATTAAGGTAAATACATTGTTTGTTCTCTATTAAAATCTTTCATTTGCTAACTATGCCTACCAGTAGTTAGTGCCTTCAGTAGTTTGAATCTTTTATTTAGCTGGCAGTAGTGGCGCTCGCTGTATTGCAGTAGTTCGAGTAACGAAAATTTTTGGTGAGGTAAGTGATTTGTGAAAGGGTATAGGTTAATGTTAGTCAGGGCCGTTCTTTTGTAGGGATTTTTGAAAGTCAGATTGCGTTGCGCTACAAATATTGTGAGTCAGTTTAAGCACAGTCTTGTATAATTTTTCTAAGGGGACGTTTCAATAGGTTCCCTGACCACATAATTATTGCTGCCTTCTTAATCTAACAGCTCACCTCTTCGAAACCTCGCAAAGCTGACTCTACTTCCTCTACCGAAACTTAAGCCTTTACATTGCCATTATTGTCGAAGATATAAGCCTTTACTACATCTTCGTCCTTATCTCATTCACACCAGTTAATTTATTCTTCCCTATTATCTACAGCATTTACTGTTTCCTTCTTGGCCCATTTTTCTCATGTGCCCAAAATGCTGTCAACTATGTAATTGGAGTGGTTTCGCATATCTGATTGCTGGAATGAACCTATCGGTGGCATAATGCTCCCTCTCTGTGCCTGTGCATTTTGCATATCATTTGTCAAATTATCTCAATATTTACTGACGTAAATAAAACTATTTGACGATAAAGCTTTGTTTTTCTGTTCGTTCCATTTTAATTTTTAATAACTTGTTAATCCACTAAGGAAGATCTTCCACTATCAGTTAACAGCCTGATCATTAGAATTATTGTTTTATCTTCTTTTATACTCTCCACACATTTTACTATTTGGAGTTGTTGAACTCTTATACTACCATTAGTTAACATGACAACATTCTTTCGTATATTATTTAATTTCTTTCAGCATGATAAATTTTATTATGTAATTGTGCAAAGAGTGGAGACTTCTAGCAATCGCGCACCTCTTTGTATTTTAAACAGCAACATCACGAAACACACAGTAGTTTTATGGCTCATTCACTGGCAAACACTCTCCCGCCCCCTCCAGCCACTCATACGGGTGGCTGTCTCTGACAGATGTAAACACTAGGTTCCGCCGATATAGTGAAGTGTGTAATGGTGGCGAGAAGAAGCCGTATCTAATACCACGCGCTAAAATCCTGAGAGCGGAGAATGACAATCGTGGTGTCTGTAGCTGTTTTATTGCACGTGCTTCCAAAGAGCCGTGTTTCTGCCTCCTGCGGTCCTCCATTACAGTGACGTCTCTTTCATCAGATCCTGAGAATATAGGACATCTGTCTGATACGAAGGCCCTGCGGGGAAGCGGACGCGAAGTGTAGTTGTGAACAAAGGGCTCAACTACTCGGGCTGGGCGACGGTGGGCGGCCAGTCTCGTTAAGCCGGTAATCGATGAGAGAGGTGATGGGGAAGAGAGAGAGAGGGAGACAGAGAGAGAGAGAGAGAGAGAGAGAGAGAGATGGGTTGGGGGACTGGGTGGACCACTGACCGGTGGCGAACACGATTGCATTCCTTAACACATCGTAACGGGATCACTGGTAACTACCACCAGCTCGCCATCACCTCGCCACACACGAGCTACATTTTTTCTCGATTCTCTCTCTGTTACGCCCTCCCAGCGCACAGAGACACGCGCGCACACACGGACAGCAGACGGGAATTGGCTCTCTCGGCCAGCGAGCGCACGGATAAAACATAGTGGCAATTACACACCGCCGTCGGCGAGGGGCGTTACCCCGCTCAGCGTCCATGCAGTTCCCGCATAGAGATTTCGTGCTCCTCCATCGCCACACGGCAGCCCCGATCTCTAATGCTATATCATCTCTCCCCCCCTCCCCTCCCCTTTCCACCCCACTCCGTCACTCGCGTCGCACATACGCAGATAGCTATGTCCCAGCTGAGCTTTAGCGACAATCCACTGCCTCATTTCTGGTAGCCATCGGTAACTTGCATGCCGTCGTATTATCAGATTAACGGTACAGAAATCCCTAAGTGGCAAATAGCTCGTACTAGTCACTCCTGAATGCCACCATTACTTAGCGCTTAAGCTCCAATTTCAACGATGATACGTAGGGAGCTGTTGATGCACCGTAGCTAATCTTCACAGATAATTTGAAATGGCAATACGTTAGATCGATTTTATAATACTACATTCCTAACCGTAATTACTGCTAAATCTGTGATGTTCACTTGGAGCTGTCGGGCCATAATTTTGAGTGCGTATGTCAAAGGTTATTTCGGATGTCACAGTATATTTGTGGCAAATCGTTCATGACAAGTATTGTCAGACACTACTATGAAGATGAAACTCCGCCCGACCGA
Organism: Schistocerca cancellata; assembly: GCF_023864275.1. Lineage (NCBI taxonomy): Eukaryota > Metazoa > Arthropoda > Insecta > Orthoptera > Acrididae > Schistocerca > Schistocerca cancellata. The sequence goes on from NC_064634.1 coordinate 269,683,503, forward strand.
CCAACAGGACCATTATCGACATTTTGGTGTAAAATGGCGGGGTTGGTTTAGCACACACGCTTTTTCGGCCTTTGTCGGGTTTGGAGACCTCTGAGCCGCTATGTCTCATTTAAGTAACTCCTCAGTTGACGTCACGAGATTGGAAGGTTCCTGTTCCAATCCTTCCACAAGGGAAAAATCTGTCAGTACCGGGAACTGAACGCAAGGCCCTCCACATGGCAGTGACATGCTGCCTACTCATCTACGGAAAAGGACAGTAATTAGTTTAGAACGACATTTACTGAACAGAGTATGCAGTAAACGTCCCCCTCACTATGGACTCAGCAAATACTTCGGTAGCAGTCAACACAGTCTTCGTCACGAAAGCTGCAATTTTTCTTCGTTATTGTCTGTATCATCATTCATATTCTGCTTATCACTATGCATAACAGGAGGTGCTTTTTATTGTTCCATATATTAAGGATTCTTCCAGCCCCAGGGATGGATGTCACATGGGAAGAATAACTGGATATACGTCTCCATGAGATAGCTACAGAACACAAGATTTTTCGTAGTCTCTTCCTTGAAAGAGCTTCAGGTTTTCTTCGCAGGTCCTCGGAAGAATGGTTGCTGGTTGCGATTTCTGAACATTGCTGTTTCACTCCTGTTAGCCCAACAAGAGGATGACCTTTTGCACCGACCCATCTCTCGATTCTCCCGTAAGTAGAGCCTCATGCGGATCCATATTGCACTTTCACTCTGCAACAGAGTCTGCGCTGATTTGGAACTTATTGGTTGATCAAAATGGTTTACCAGCATGGGACCTTTCCCTTTCACAGGAAAGAGCTCATCCAAGTGAGCTACCCAAGCATGAACCTTGTAATCCACTGTACTTCTTGGCGCGCCATACGGCCCTGCAGACTCTAGGCAAAACCTTGCGTTGACGTCAGCAGGCTGAATGGAGCTCCACAGCCACTGCACGACCCTCAGAAGGACCTCAAGCAAAACGATACCAGAAAACCCACTTAATCCTCTTAACAATCAGAACCTACACAAAGTCACAGCTTCACTTCCGCCAGCATCTCTTCCATTTCTCTGTAATATATTAGGTGTAATAGGCATAAATGCAGGTATTTTTGAATGTGGTACTTTAATATGCACTCATCTCAGTATATTAGTTATTTAGTCGGAAAGTCTTCCCACAAACCCATCACATGATTTACTGTCTGATTTTTCAGCACGATCGTAACTGCTCACCTAAGTGGACTACACCTGTCAGAAGAGACTACCCGTTCCGCGTCCACACGCCCACACTTCAGCATGTGAGCTGTTTCCAAGGGGAAAATGAGAGCTAATAGCTTGCTCTTGCCATATGTACTTGAAGGTACTAAGCAACCTAGAAACAGACTATTCTTAATAACTGTCATTAACAGACAGGAGATGACGTAAATACTAGTATAATGTTGTTCATTACACCGTCCTCAGTCACCGATAGAAATATCTGCATTTGTGCCTGTTACACCCTGTATTTTATTCTAGAAGTGTCAGATCTGCAGGATATGCAGGAGCACTTCAGTGTAATTTGGAAGATTAGAAATGAGGTACTGACGGAATTAAATCAGTGAGAGAGGATCTTGAGTCGCGCTTGTATAACTGAGTTGGTCAAGCACTTGTCCGCAAAATGCGAGGTCCGACGTTCGAGTCCCTGCTCAACACACGACTTTGATCTCCCAGTAGGTTTCTGATATATATCCTATACATATGAGTAGTACCAAAGATGGGGTGCGTAAATGCATTGTATGAGATATGTTTTACAAGCAATGCAGTTTTCACAGTATACTCCAGAAATATCGTAGCCTTCTATCTGCTTTACCCATAACAGATCATTTGTTGTCATTCTATATTATTTCTCTATACAAAGGTACTCCAAAATGTCTGTATGATGCGACTGACTGCAGTTCACGCCTTATTCAAAGAAAACTGCAGATTTACATTTAGTGGAGTAACAGACTTCACATTTCTCTACATAAGAGATAGTTTCCAGTTTTTAGGTCAAGCTGATGTTTGATCAAGAAATAACTAGAAATCAAGAATTCTTACTAGTTATAATTCCCGCACAGATAATCCCATCTACGAAAAACCTGTGGATCAATGTGCATCAAAGGTCCTGTTTCGCCTTACTGGTGCACATCAGTCGCCCATCAGTCTGCAAGTGTGACATGTCAGAATGGTCATCCGATAGATTTCCCGTTCACATTCTCCTCGGCTACCACCAGCCTGGGAACTCCCGGCCGCTGACGCCATACGATTATTTCCATTTCTCCTCGGCTACACACCTTCTCCATATTCATTGACTATAAAGACGTATGTAGATGTTTAAGCCCAATTCACTCAGTGCGCTAACTCTAGCAGTATGCCTAAATCATCTATTTCTTCTACACAAACGTCCTCCTCTATCACGCTTTGTGTACCTTAGAGGCTTCCAAGTTCACCTACCATTTCTCAGCGATTTTGTTTAACATTCAGTAGCTTCACCTTTGTATCTCGTAGGATAACGCATCTCTTTTTAATGACTTCGTAGTCGTATTTAATCTTCCTGTAGACGATTTCATTTTTTTCCATAACTTCTTTCTCAGTTGATCTCTTTCATCCATTCCGAATTGTCTGGTTCAATTTCACACCATAACATTTTTCAGTAAAACCTACACATTTCTCTTGTTACGAAATCAAAATATGCTTCTTTTGTCAAAACACAGAGGAGTTTAGGCTGTATCATCTCACTAAGGTCCTCTGCAGACGCAACTGGGATAAAATTTTCAAACAGCGATTTATTAAATGACCAATCGAGGAAAAGAAAGGTCAACAAATTATAAAAATACGTCCATGGTACAAAAACAAACTTGTGATATCTTCAGTTCCAAACCTCAAGGCATTTCTCACTTCACCAGCTATCAATGACCCTTGAAACTTACATTCTTTCATCTAAAATGTGTATAGTTAGTGGAATAATATGGGAGATAATGAAGTTTTGCATAATAAGCATGCTTTCCTCTTTGCATGTTATTTTTTACCAAAATCTCTTTTTGATATCTAAGAATGTTTATCGAAACGAGGAATGTTGCAGATATTCCTCCCTGCCGTTATCGCTGCTGCACGCGATCGCTGATGAGTGTGCTACATGAGATAAATTTTCTCCAGACTGATGACAGAACTCTCCACCCACGTCTAAAGAAAAATTCTGTATACTAGCTAAATTTCATATGCAGCAACATATTATAAAATATGCACCAAACGCAGAATGACAGCGACCCCTATTTCTCACTGGAAACTTTTTCGAATTTCGCACATTGTCTTACTTACATGCAGTTGCCACAAGGACAATGACAATTAACGAAATAATGGGCACAATGTCACGAAGCTAATTTATAAAGCTATAAGTAACGCAAAATGAAATATTTTTACTGAACAGTTTCTGTAAAATCGTTTGAAAAAGTCTGCAGTGCGTGCGCCTCGATTCTGTTTTCGCCGACCAGCCGAAAGGGGGCAAATACTGTCGGACTCCCTTTCCAAACAAAACATGCTAGTAAACTTCTCTTGCTCAAGAATGCCCTTTTCGCCAGTGCTAGTATGCTTTCGATGTTCTCCTCGCTCCGTCCGTCATTGGTTATTTTGCTGCATAGGTAGTAGAATTCCTTAATTTCATATACTTCTTGGCCATCAATCGTGATGTTAAGTTTCTCGCTGTTCTCATTTCTGCTACGTCTCATTTCTTTCATCTTTCTTAGATGTACTCTCAGTCCATATTCTATACACATTAGACTGTTTATACCATTCAGCAGATCATTTGATTCTTCTTCACTTTCACTCAGGATCATTGATAGTCCTTCACCTTGAATTTTAATTCCATTCCTGAACCTTTCTTTTATTCCCTTCATTGCTTCTTCTTGTAGAGATTGAATAGAAGGGGTGAAGGACTACGTCCCTGTCTTACACCATTTTTAATCCGAGCACTTCGTTCTTGGTAGTACTTTCTTATTATCCCCACTTGATTCTATATACTGTATATTACAAGTCTCTTCCTATAGCTTACCCCCCTTTTTTCTCAAGATTTCTAACATCTTGCACCGTTTTACATTGTCGAACGCTTTGTCAGGTCGACAAATCCTATGACGTGTCTTGATTTTTCTTTAGTCTCCCTTCCATTAACAATCGCAACATCAGGATTGGCTTTATCTTTCCTAAGGACAAATTGATCGTCATTTAACAAATCCTCAATTTTCTTTTCCATTCTTCTGTAAATTATACTTGTCAGCAACTTGGACGACTGACTGTTAAGCTGACTGTGCGATAATCCTCGCACTTGTCAGCTCATGCAATCTTCGGAATTGTGTGGATTATATCTCTCCCAGAAGTCAGGTGGTATACCGCCAGACTCATACATTCTAATGGGGTGTTATCCATCCCTTCTGCCTTATTTGATCTTAACTCCTCCAAAGCTCTCTTACATTCTGATTCTAATACTGGTTCCCTGTTGCTTCTAAATCGACTCCTGTTCTTCTTCTATCACATCAGCCAAATAGCCCTCCCCCCTCTTACAGAGGCCTTCAATGTATTCTTTCCACCTATCCGTTCTCTCCTCTGAATTTAACAGACAGTGGAATTCCCGTAGCACTCTTAATGGTACCACCTTTGTTTTTAGTTTCATCGACTTCCCTATGTGCTGAGTCAGTCATCCGATGATCATTTCTTTTTCGATTTCTTCACATTTTTCGTGCAGCCATTTCGTCTTAGCTTCTCTGCTTTTTCTATCTATTTCATTTCTCAGCGACTTGTATATCTGTATTCCTGAATTTCCATGAACATTTCTGTACTCTCTTCTTTCATCGATCAGCTGAAGTATTTATTCTGTCACCCATGGTTTCTTCGCAGTAATCGTCTTGTGCCTATGCTTTTCTTTTCAGCGTCTGTGACTGCCCCCTTTAGAGATATCCATTCCTCCTCAACTGTACTGCCCACTGAGCTATTCCCTATAGCTGTAGCCATAGCCTTGCAGGGCTTCGAAAACATCTTGTCATTCCTTAGTACTACCGTACCCCACTTCTTTGAGTATTGATTCTTCCTAATAAGTCTCTTAAAGTTCAGCCTAATCTTCGTCACTACAGCATTGTGATCTGAGAGTATTTCTTCTCCTGTGTACGCCTTACAATCTAGTGTCTGATTTCCGAATCTGTGTCTGGTGATGCTGTAATCTAACTGAAACCTTAGCGCATCACCCGGCCTTTTCCAAGTATACCTCCTCCTATTGTATTTCTAGAACAGAGTATTCGCTATTACTAGTTGAAATTTATTACGAAGCTCCATCGACCTATCTCCTGTCACATTCCTTATCCCAAACCCCTATTCTCCTGTAATCTTTCCTTCTTCTGCTTCCTCTACAACAGCATTCCAGCTCCCACGCTTATTAGATTTTCCTCTACGTACGTACTACCATTTCTACACCCTCACATACCATCTCTATTTCTGCATCTACAGCTTGCGGCGTCGGTATGTATACCAGAACTATCGTTGTCGGTGTTGATTTGCTGTCGATTCTAATGAAAACAACTCTGTCAGTGAACTGTTCACAGTAACACACTCTTTGCCCTGCTTTCCTATTCATAAAGCATCCTACTCTCGTTATATTATTTTCTTCAGCTGTTGATTTAACCCTATACTCATCTGACCTTGTCTTCTTTCCACTACACTTCACTGACCTCCTACTATATCTAGGTTGAGCATTTCCCTTTTCAGGTTTTCTAGTTTCTCTACCACTTTCTAGCTTCTGACATTCCATGCCCCGACTCGTAGCACATTTTTTCGATGGTTATTCCATCTTTTTCTCATGGTAACCTTCTCCTTGACAGTCCTCTGCAATTCCGAATGGGCGCCTGTTTCGGAATCTTTTGCCAATGCAGAGATCATAATTTTCCGCTCTGTTAAAGAAATTGGAGGAAATGGATAGGGAGAAAGATAGGAAGCAAGTCGAGCATGCAGCCGCACAAGATGGAAGATCAGTCGAACTTGGAGCCGCTTGAGATCGAAACTTAGTCAAACCCGAAGCTGAACGGGATAGAAAATTAGCTGAAAGAGACAGGAAAGTCTTCGCTGATTTGTAACAGATATACAATATGTTAGCTAAGGTAAACCGTGAAAGGCTGCCTCATTCCGTAAACCAACTGACGGTTGAAGTTATATCAGATATATATATATTTTAGAGCATCGCAAACTAAATCAGAAATACAGTACAATTTCTCACTCAGAAAATGGAAACTATGGAAGTAGAAAATAAGAAACAGATTGACGAATATTTAGTGAAGCAATCCCACAAGTGTTAGGGCGGCGTGTGCGAATGGACAGAGACTGAAAATACCAAAATAAATAAGCGTGTGTTTTCCGATGTAAGGTCAGTAGTGCAAAGATTGAAGAAATTCGGATTTAATTCTGATGAAATTATTGGAGGATTTAAAGTCAAGTTTAAACAAATCAAAAGCAAAGTTGTTTTAGAGATTTCCAAATGGTAATGCGAAGTAGACCTTAAGTTGGAAACAGAAAATCCGATTGAAAATAAGAACGAGAACAACGCGTTTCTGTATCGATTTAAAACAGATGAAACTTATTCGATGATATGCGAAACAATGTTCTGTCGCTTTTGTTATTAAAACTCGAACACAGCATACTGGAAAACAGACATTATCGAACTTATTCGTCCGAAAAGGACATTCCACTTATCGTAATATTCACTAAAACTTTAACAAGATTTTTCCTAGGTTGGAAAATCGTGAGTTTATATCATAAAATACGATTTATTGTATCCTATGTAACCGGAGTTGCTCCTTTATGGGCCAACGACGCAGCAGAACATTGTGGTAGTACGAAGAATTTGAAAACATATTTATAGTTAAATTTTGGTCGAGTTAACAAGAAAAATTATACCAAGAGGTATATAGTTCTGAATACCTCAATTCGAAAAAATGTAGCTTAAGAAGATATTTCAAATGCTATATTAACAAAACTAGATATTGGGATGAACCAGTTATTCACAGAGTTCTCCGAATTCTTAAAGCAAAATTAAAAATTAACATTAGAGAAAAACTGATTTATTTGTCGGACACGGATATAGGACATTCTTTTGTCAATGCTAGATTCATTAGACTTGATCCAAGAAGACATGAAACAACGGTAATGGAAATAATAATTCTAATGCACACGCTTGAGGAAACTATAGTAATTTAATAGGAGTATCAATATTAATCAGATTCGTAATAGGAACGGATAAGGTTATGGTAATCGAAATTCAGGGTATCCTACAGACACACATGAACGTTTTAATCAGAATTTTCGTCTTATGACGATCAGAACAACAATTATGGTTGCAGCACAAAGCTAACGGGTAAAGAAGAAATGATGAGAATTTTAATTCCAATAACTACAACAATAATAGGAATTTTAAGAGTCACTGGCTTAATAGTAACTGAGGTTCTTGGCAGCCATCTACTGCTGCAATAGCAACTGTGCAGAATTTGCAGATGCAGAACGAAATAAATGGTAATGCTAACAGTTCACAACTTGTACAAGGTCCAGCCCCGTCCTGGACACAACCATATCATAGTGTTATAATTGTTGAAGCCACTGATGAGTCACAAAGTGGACCTTCCACTTCGTCAACTCAGCCCGACCAACCTTAGCCTTCCGAAGCTGTTTGAAGAGATGGGTGGAGGTACTGTTGCAATTAAGTGTTAATGCTACAGTTCAAGAACGGAATTAAATTCAGGATGTGTTAAATAGTAAACAGAGGGAATGTATATCTGGCGAGATCAAGATAACACAAGTGATGATTAAAGCGTTAATGAAAGGGGCACCTGCAGACGTAATTATAGATTCTGGAGCTACAACACCCATGATGAACATCAGTTTCTGCCAACAGATTTGTATGAACAGCAAAATTCCGGTTTTTTTGGTCCTTTATAGAACTGTAATTTACTGTAGCTCTAGGGGAGCAGTCAGAGAATATAAAATTTTAGATACAAATAGATGTAATTGTCCAGAAGAACGAACTTAAAGGAACCTTGTCTGTCGTAAATAATTTGCCAATATCCTTCATTTGGGGATGGGATTTCCTGTACGACAGGAAAACAATAATGGACCTCGAGGCAAGAGTTTTGTATGTAGAAAGCAACGGTAATAATGTCAAGCTGGACCTTCTGAAAACACCAGAGTTGCATAGTAAATATCGTCAGCGTATTAGTAGCAGATGTGTTCCTCCCAAGTTGCTACGGCAGCCGATTTTTGTTCGAACAAGTAAACTCGAGAACAGGGAGTATAAATAAATAATGTTATGAGGATTAAAGTAGCTGAATCTGAACGTATGATAAATGACCAGCAAGGGGAACTGTACTGGTTTTTGTCTAGGTACATTTAAGTTTTTGACGACAAACTTGTCATCATAAAAGACCGCGCTTGTCATACGGACGTTTATTCTCGTAAAACATGCCCCTTGGCCATAAAAAGAAGCGGTAACCAAATAAATCCTCAAAGTGTGAGACTCACACACATTACCAGACTGGCAATTCCCTATAGTATCATTGGTGTCACTAAAGCCAGCAGTTTAGAATAGCACTATGACAGCGAGCGCAAAGGAAATGTAAACAGCAGTTTATTTGCTGATAAAATACTCGTAAAAAATGGGAATAAACTGATACAACTATGTTACCTTTAGACTTTTGACATAATACTCAATATATGCGTCGTGTTTAGGTGTAATTTTTCGTACAGCATACGGAAAATACAAGGAAAGAAACATGTCTCATTGCAGTCATAAATAGAAACATCTTATGTTTTTGCTCTTTTACTGTATGTCAGCCTAAATCATTACAATACGGTTTGTTTCATTCGAAATACCGGCAATATATAAATATGAAACTTCCTGGCAGATTAAAACTGTGTGCCCGACCGAGACTCGAACTCGGGACCTTTGCCTTTCGCGGGCAAGTGCTCTACCAACTTTTTTTTAATTTACTTTTTTTTCTCCATCCACTTTTTTTATCCATCCTTTTCTTCCAGCAATCCAATTTTTATTAAACTTTTTTTTTTTTTTAGGATGGTCAGGGCGTGGTACACGCCGCACTAGTAGTGGGGTCTGTTCACGGCACTGCCAGTGCGTCGAGGCCCAAATCCCTCCCACCCCTTTTTCATGTTCCCTGTTGGGTCCTAGCACTAAGTATGCAGAAATCGTAACACAATATTCCCATTCTCCGATGTAAGAAAGACAAAGAAACCTCTTCTCGGAGTAGAAACTGAACACTGATAAAAAAAAATGTTCCGGAAGCAAGGTAAAAGTAAATAATAATAAGGAACCAAGTGACTTTTATTTTTCTTCTGTTCGTTCTCGTTCAAAGTGTTGTAGTGGTTTCACATATTTAACCAACACCCATTCTTTCAAAAATGATCTTCAGCATGTTGCCATAGTGCTTCTTGTGGTTGCGATACGTGCTGATTTTTGCATATTCACACTTCATGTAAACGCGGAATTCTATCTCGTTGTCCGACCCAAGCGTGTGGATGACATAACTAACATTTTCCCAGTAACCAGCTAATGGCGTTGGTTTTTAATTTCGGAAAGTATGTCATGTCCGGTCTCAGGAGGAGCGATGGCGTTATATATTGAGTAGAGGATCTGGTGAGAAAGGCGATTTGTTGCCTGATCCAATTCCAGTTATGCACATTGCCACCACAGGTGAATCTGTGGCTGAGTGTATCCACCAGATTGCATTTTCCACAAAGGTGTGTCTGGTTTAAACCGATCCCATATAGTCTCTCGTTGGTGCTGATGACAGTATTAACTGTTTTGTACCATGCGGAAATAGCGTCTGTAGATAGCCCGGCATAGTTGATGTTCCGCCATACAGCTTTCCAGTCACAATTTGGGAATTTCGTTTCAATTTTGTTTCTACCCTCACTTCCTTTCAAGTATGATGTCGCGCGCTGTGATACGTGTGTTGCTTCTGATTTCGTCACTAAGATAACTTGCTTCGAGGAAAAAGTTCCTCACATACTGCGGACGGGCATTAATCCTTCGCACATCAATCGGTGCTTGCTGGCTATGGGGTGTCACAGCCTCAATGAGCTTTGCGGTTATACATTGTGGAAGTTCTCTGAGTATATGGAAAGTCCGTTTGAGGAACAGAGCAGACGCTTTATTGCGAATATCCACCAAACCGAGGCCCCCGTTTCTGACATCCAGTATAACCGTAGTCGCACCAACCCTGAATATGTCTCCTCGCCATAAATAATTGGTAACAGTGGACATGATCCCTTTCGCTACTAGTTTAGGGATTGGAAATACCTGCGCAGTGAAATACGCTTTAGACAAAACGCAGGAGTTGATGAATCTGACTTTTTGCACCAGGTACATAGTTCGATGGATGTTCTCCATTACAGCACCATGAACTTTCCTCCTAGTTTCCGTCCAGTTAAAAGCAGCCATCCGCATCGGACATGCCATTAAGGTTATTCCCAAAGTTTTATGTTTGTTGTCTTGTTTTGCCCATGCCAGTCGAAGGTGATCTAGGTCCCGTAGATTCAATATTTGACTTTTGTTTTCATTTGCTGTCGCTCCCGACGCTAGACAATACCTTTGGATTTCTCTTTCCAGTGTAACTGTCTCCTCCTTATTCCTTATTACAACGCCCACGTCATCAGCATAGGTTCGTATGACAGTTTTCTCACCACTCAATGTTATGCCTGTTAATCTTGCGTGGACAGTGCGGAGGAAGGGCTCTAAAGATACGGAAAATAAAAACGTTGACAAGGGACTGCTCTGTGGAACCCCTCGCCTTATCTGTATGGGCTTAGATGTTTAGCCATTGATAGCTATTTTCGCATTTATACCTGTTGCAATATTCCTTAGCATGTTCACAATCTGGGGGTGGAAAGCCATTCTTGACAGCGTCGCAAAGAGATTAACGCACATTTTATACTTGTCACTGAGGTAATTGCAATGACGTCTCTGTATGCAGATAGACTTTCGAATATCGTTCTGGCCGGAGAACAAGATTGGTGATGACTCAATATTTTGTTGGGAAAGGCAGAGAGTCTTTTGTTGATAATACGCGAAATTATTTTGTAATCAAAATTTAGTAGCGAAGGAAGCCGAAAATTGTTTAAGTTGGTTTTGCCTTTACTCTTAGGAATCAGTACTATTTTACTTCCCTTAAACTCTGCAGGGACCGGTTTTCCGTTCAGGACCTCATTTGCCATGGAAGTGATCTTGTCCCCAATTATAGACCAGTAGCGGGCATAAAACTCCACAGGGAGGCCATCAAGTCCCGGAGATTTGTTGAGAGGTGAGTTATGCACTGCCTCATGCACTTCATCTTTAGTAATAGGTGACAGGTTGTCAGCGTTGTCTGTTCCCGACAATTGTGGACCTAAAATAGTGAGAAAGTCCTCGAGAGCTGTATCTTCACTGTGGTAGGGGCATATAAGGTTTCATAGTACCTGTGGACTTCGTCCAGTATTTGTTTCTGGCATGTGAGCCTCGTACCAGTATGCGTCTGGACTTCATCAATTAAAGTTAGACGTCTGTTTTTAGCATGCCACACCAAGTGATACAGAGAAGCTGTTTCATCTGCTACGACTGATGTGGCTTTCGATTTAATTTTGAGTCCCTCCATCTATTGCCGTTTAATGCTTAATAACTTCGCTTTTATTTTTTTGATATCATTCAGACGAATTACGTCATCATGGGCTTGTTGATATAAGTCTCTTAAAACTTTATAATAAAACTCCATTGTATTCCTCAACTCCCTGTGCCTCGCTGCACTATACTGCATGACAACTCTCCGCAGCCTTGGTTTAGCCCTCCTTGTCCACCAGTCAATGACTGTTGGTTGCTTGTCTACTGTGCGGAGGCACATAGTCCACGCAAACCTTATTTCCTGTTCCAGTTCTTCGTCAGTTAAAACAGAGATATTTAAGTTCCATTGGCCTCTGAATCGACGGGTTGGCTGTACACTTAGATTAAAGCAAGTTAAAAGTGTACTGTGATCGCTAAAATACACGGGAATAGTCTCAACGTTTAATAAATAATTTTGCAAATTTGGTGACACGTAAATTCTATCTAGTCTGCTGCGGGAGTGGCTGGTTATATACGTGAACGCGACTGACGTCGGGTTCTGAAGTTCCCACACATCCTTAAGTTGTAGATCACTTACTAACTTTTTTAACTGTGGCGAGTAGTTGAAGTTGGGTTGTTGATCTTTCTGGTTTAAAACACAGTTAAAATCTCCACCTAGTATAAGAGAACACGGATGTTTCCTCAATAAATAAATCAGTTCATCTTGAAAAAACTTCGCACGATCCAGTTTGTGGGAAGTTCCTGATGGGGCGTTCCTGATGGGGCACTGTCACATCGAAAAATTTTATGCCTATGGCTCTTCCTGATTCTAGTCGTTCGATTTCAGTCACCGGAATGCCTTCCCTTATAAGAATGGCTGTACCGATATTGGCTTCCGTAGAAACATTAAAAATTTCAAAAAAGCCTGGGATCCGAAATTCCGCTATCGCAACTTCTTGTAGCAACGCGATATCTGTTCCGGACTGGTACAAGATTTCTTTTAGTGCTGCCAATTTCAAGGGTGACTGTATTTTATTAATGTTAATAGTAGTAATGCTATAAGCTTGCAGCACAGACATACCGGAAGAAGCTATTTGGGATGAGGTTCGGTATGATTATAGCAGCAAACGTGCTTCCCTACAAGGCACAATCTTTACAAGCTGTGTGCCCGTTACAGGTACTAACTTCCTAGAAAAATTTGCACTGCTTTTAAACAAAGAGCTTGAGAAGAAAAGTGTCCTGAAATCCTGACAATGCATTGCTATAAGTCACTGTGGCCGTTCTCTTTCTCCTCGTCAGTGTTGGCCCTGATGACTTCATATTTAATATTCTTTTTCTTGATGTCTTTCTTCTCTGGTGTGGCTTTCGCTTGATGACGCGTGACAGCAAGACCCGGTGTCGGTCGCAGCCGCCGGCGGTGGCTGAATGGGGCAACGGCCGTGGCTTGCGAGTCGTCAATGTTTGGTTCCGGCGTGGTGTCTGTTGTGTTGTCTTGCTGTCGAGGCGGTGATGCTTGTTTATTTCCTCCTTCGGCGCGGCGTTGTGCTTCGGAGTGAGCAGGTTGTTTACTTGGTACTTCCTCGTACGGTTCGCACTGTATGGGTTGTGCACTTGATGCGGTTATTTCAGCCGTGACCTCAGGCTCAGGGTCACATTTCCGTGAAAAGTCACTACCCGCTGCGTCACTGTCTGTTCGTGGCGGTGTAAGTCCTTGTGCGGAAGTGGGAGCCACATCGAACTTCATTCAATCTCCTTTGTCCACTTCCAACAGATCTTCAGGACTGGGCTTCGGCCTCCTGGCAACGGGTGTTTCACAGGAAGAGTCCTCATCAACATTTTTTTCAGTGTCCTCTAGAGGACGCTTTTTTGTGGGAATCTCGCTGTCACGGGACGGAATTTCAGCAGTTAATGCAGGTTTTAAAGACGGAATGTCATTAACATTAAGTGCAACATTTTCAGAGGTAGTAACAGGATCCACGACCGCCGCCGGCTCTGTTGTATTACTGGCTGGCAACAAATCGTTGAGTGTTAATTTCCGGCGTTGCGTAAGGTTATTTGTTAGCACAAATACACGGCGAGGGCAGTCCTGACGGAGGTGACCAGACTCGTTACATACATGACATGTAGGGGTTTGCCCTGAGTACATAACATGCGCCTTGTGCCCGTCAACAAAGATGTGGGAGGGAATGTTTGCTTTCACTTCCATCTCCACGGAGCGAATGCCGTTAAAGCACTGCAGCTTGAAATGTGAAGCCCACCTTTCGTTGACTATTTGCCTGACAACCCCATACTTTGAAAGGACATCTTTAATTTTCGAATTGTCTACTTCTATGGGAATATTCAAAACCCTAACATTCCTAATTACAGACTCGGAATTCCGGAGTTTGACAGTACTTTTAGTACCATCACGGTGTATAAATTCCGTTTCATAACCATATTTTGCCAGAAAACGGTCTACACTCACGGAATCGTTAAACTTTACAAAAATGCAGTATTCATCAGAGTCCAGCTGCATGGTATGAACAGATTCAGAATGAAGGCCAATTACCTCGGTAATCCAGTCGTGTATTTCAAGTGCAGAGGGCTGTACTCGACGGGTGTACTTGTCGAAGGTGAAAATCACGGTGTTTTTTCTCACGGAGTTTGCCATGGTGTTCTGCAGCGAAGAAATCTCGGACAACGCCGAAATCCCAACGGCACTTCGTAGAAAGATGACACGAAAGAAGACCAAATGCTCAATTGATAACGCTTAATTCACGTGCAAAACGTCAATAAACGAGCACAAAACACTAAAACACTGGCGTAAACACTGAACGTTCACGGAGCAAACTTGAGGAGCGTGCGACCGCTGCGGCAGCTAAAGCCAGACTGTGCACCAACTAAGCTACCGAAGCACGACTCACGCCCGGTACTCACAGCTTTACTTCTGCCAGTACCTCGTCTCCTACCTTCCCAACTTTACAGAAGCTCTCCTGCGAACCTTGCAGAACTAGCACTCCTGAAAGAAAGGATATTGCGGAGACATGGCTTGGGAAGGTAGGAGACGAGGTACTGGCAGAAGTAAAGCTGTGAGTACCGGGCGTGAGTCGTGCTTCGGTAGCTCAGTTGGTAGAGCACTTGCACGCGAAAGGCAAAGGTCCCGAGTTCGAGTCTCGGTCGGGCACGCAGTTTTAAAGTGCCAGGAAGTTTCATATCAGCGCACACTCCGCTGCAGAGTGAAAATCTCATTCTGGAAACATCCCCCAGGCTGTGGCTAAGCCATGTCTCCGCAATATCCTTTCTTTCAGGAGTGCTAGTTCTGCAAGGTTCGCAGGAGAGCTTCTGTAAAGTTGGGAAGGTAGGAGACGAGGTACTGGCAGAAGTAAAGCTGTGAGTACCGGGCGTGAGTCGTCCTTCGGTAGCTCAGTTGGTAGAGCACTTGCCCGCGAAAGGCAAAGGTCTCGAGTTCGAGTCTCGGTCGGGCACACAGTTTTAATCTGCCAGGAAGTTTCATATCAGCGCACACTCCGCTGCAGAGTGAAAATCTCATTCTGGAAACATCCCCCAGGCTGTGGCTAAGCCATGTCTCCGCAATATCCTTTCTTTCAGGAGTGCTAGTTCTGCAAGGTTCGCAGGAGAGCTTCTGTAAAGTTGGGAAGGTAGGAGACGAGGTACTGGCAGAAGTAAAGCTGTGAGTACCGGGCGTGAGTCGTGCTTCGGTAGCTCAGTTGGTAGTTCCTCTTGGGACGCGACAGCGATCGGACGTGTCGGTACTTCCGCGTAGTCGTAGCGCCGCAAGCCATGTTTATAATAATTCTTGGATTGTGACCTGTGATATTCTCAGTGCTACTTCACTACCGTCGTACACAAGCTTCTTAATTTACTCACAGCGGTCCCGACCGCGCATATAGTGCAGTTATGGCTCCCAGTGTACAACGTAAGAATACCCTGTGTTTTGCATTTGAGAAATCTTCCAGGAATGTGCAACCGAGTTCTCTAGAAATCCATGATTGGATAGTAGATATTATTGGCATCACATCCGATCAGGTCCACACAGCATATTATGACATGGCGGAATACTGTTTCTTTGTGAAGTTTTTAGACCAGATACAACTGGAGAAAATTTTGGTGAATACTGGTGGGAAAGCAGAGTTCCGACATCGTGATCAGTCGGTGAGTACAGTTTCAATAACTAACGCTGACTTTGCGTATAAACAAGTGCGAGTGTTCAATTTGCCACCTGAGGTTGAGAATTGTTTTCTTAGAGATGTCCTCGCCAAATACGGTGACATCCTACAGATTAGAAACGAAAAATGGTCGAGCCGTCACAAACTCCAATGTTATAGTGGGGTTCGCTCAGTTGACATGGCCGTTAAAGTCAATATCCCATACTATATAATGGTTTGTGGTTATAAGGCTCATGTCATTTACGAGGGGCAAGTAGGTACTTGTTTCATCTGTAACACGAGTGGCCATTTACGAGTGGCCCACGGCGAGTTGTCGTACTTCGAAACAATCTGCAACAACGACAGAGATTAACATTGGCTGATGTCCTAACTCAAAATCAGACGCCTTCTGTGTCTGACTCCCAACCGAGTGCATCTGTGTCAGAGGACAACGATCTCGGTAACGGCACCTTCCCACCCTTGCCTCAAAAACCCGTGGCCAGTCACCCCTTTGCCACCGGTGTTGCATTATCTGTCGGTAACAAACGACGACGTACTATAAGTGACGGTAGTGGTTCCGGCGAACAGGCAGTAAGAAACCAAACCGATGACGCGGAGCCACGGGCCTCCACACAGGACACGCATGTGTCGGATGGCTCAGTTACGACCCGCCAAATTCCCATTCAACCGCCCGACGCAGGAACTGTCAATACGAGTGCAGCCGAGTTTTTACAGCAATCCGTTCCGATGCCGCTTGCCGACTCGCCGCAGGTGGCCAACACACAAGAGGCGGCAGTCAGTCAACTGCAACTCGTAAACACGGCGGATGAAGCACGCGGTGTAGAGCATAACATAAACAGCCGCCACCTCGAAACTGCTTCCAAACAACACGAGGACCCGGACAGCTGTATACAAACAGCCAGTGCGGCTCCAAACAAACACAGTGAGCCTACTGACGCCGCGTCTTCGGACTTGCCGTCACCCGTTCCGAAGCAAGGACTTTCACATACTGCTTACAGCCATGACTCGCCGACTCCGCCGTCTTCAGTGACACTTCGGACGCCTTTGCGACGGCAAAATAAAGTTAAACCAAAGGACTCCGTGGCTCGAAGTAACTCAAAAAGTAAAGTCAGCGCAAAAACTGGTCCAAAACCTGCGGATGTAGGTTCGAAGTCCGACGGCGAGGTGGACTGGGCTTCCTACGCTTCCCATCACCCACAAGTCTCGGACGATCATGAGTCAAGCTTATAAGTTTTTGTCCCTGAACATTAATAGGATGTATCAGGATTTGCAACAATCATAAACACCGTGGCGGACGGGGGTACGGGTACGGCCATTCTATCACGAGACGGAATCCCAGTGAGCAATATCGACATGTTGGACTCCGGTAGAGGCATAGCTTGCCAAATTTTTGATGTCACCCTCGTCAATATCTATGCTCCATCTGGAACGACCTTAAAATCAGAAAGAGCTAACTTCTTTAAACAAGACATCATATACTTGCTACGCCGCAACCCAACCCAGTTGATAATTAGTGGTGATTTCAACTGTGTGATCCACAGGAAAGACCAATCGCCAAACTTTAATTACTGTAGGGAACTACATGATCTGGTGCGTCACTTGCAGCTGAAGGATGCGTGGGAACTAAAATTTCCTACCCTGGTAAAGTACACGTACCTGACCACCACCGCATGTAGCCGTCTAGACCGTTTGTACATCTCTGAGAACATTTGCCAACATGTTCTGGACGCCGATGTCATTCCAGCTAGCTTCTCCGACCACTGCGCCCTCTGTGTCACAATAAATCTGGACAAACAGCATACTAAATGGCATAGGATTCCGTGGAGCCTAAATGTTTCTATTCTCGCCGATGCCTTGCCACAAGATGTCATCTCCACGACATGGGCGGATTGTCTCAAGCAATGCTGCAGATATCCGAGCAAGATAGCCTGGTGGAATGCTGTGGTCAATCGGAAAACGCGATTATGTTTAAGGAACTACAGTTGGCAACGGGCGCAAGATGTCAAACGCACGATTGATTTTTTACCAAACAGTTCTGCGAGAGTTGTATGCGACTACGACACCAACCAACACACAGCTGACGACCATCAAACAAATAAAGGCGAAGCTTATAGGCATAAAGCGAACGCAGCTTGAAGGACTGAAGATCAGATCTAAAGCAAAATCGCTTCAAGAGGACGAACTTGCATCGCTGTATCACCTCATAAAACATCGTGCCCATCGCAAGCGAGCTTTTATCGGGGAGCTGGACACAGATGATGGACTTCGTTTGACCCGACAGAGTGATATTCTTACTGCAGTTTACCGGTACTTCACGGATCTGTACTCGCAATGCGATACATATGGTGCTGACGGCGGCGATATCGTGAGTGCTCTGCCCACCGTAGTCACGCCTGCGGACAACTTGGCGGTCGTACACGATTTTGCTCCAGACGAAGTCCTTGAACTGATTTCTGGCTCGCCATCAAATAAATCCCCTGGCCCTGATGGTTTGCCACGGGAATTTTATGTGCGCTTCTGGCCCATAATCGGACACGCATTTACAGATGTTCTCAATGAAGTGATGCGAGGGAGTGACGTGCCGGGCGAAATGAAGGAAGGCCGAATTGTAATGATACCAAAAAGCAAACACCGAAAAACCTTAGATAACTTCCGACCTATTACTTTACTCAATTTTGATTACAAAACCTTCGCCAGAGCACTCAACAGCAGATTGTCTCCGTTAATGAAGCAAGTGATTCACAACCGTCAATCATGCATCCCTGGTCGCACTATTATGACGCCCCTTGCGGAATATAGATGGTTCAAATGGCTCTGAGCACTATGGGACTTAACTACTGAGGTCATCAGTCCCCTAGAACTTAGAACTACTTAAACCTAACTAACCTAAGGACATCACACACATCCATGCCCGAGGCAGGATTCGAACCTGCGACCGTAGCGGTCACGCGGTTCCAAACTGACGCGCTTAGAACTGCACGGCCACACCGGCCGGCCGCGGAATATAGAGATGTAATAGCCATAGCGTCAGTCACTAACGTGAATCTCGCATTGCTGTTTATCGACTTTTGCAAGGCTTTTGATCGCGTCCGCCACGAGTACCTCCTACAGCTACTGCAGCGGTGTGGTTTTGAGCAACGGGTTATAAATGTCGTGCAACATTTCGTCACGGGCATTACAACCAGAATCAGTGTAAATGGACAGCTTACTCAACCCATCGAGGTCCAAAGAGGAGTGCCGCAGGGGAGCCCTCTCTCCATGATGTTATTTGTTTTATCGCTCGAGCCGCTCTTACGCTCTATTCATGACAAACTTGCAGGCCTTTCGATCGCCGGGACGTCCTTCGTGGTTCGTGCTTACGCCGACGACGTCGGAGTGTTACTGCGCAACGACGGAGACGTATCAACACTCAAGACCGCGGTAGACGAGTACTGTCGTGCTTCCGGTGCTAAAATCAACGCCGGTAAATGCACATTTGTCAACATTCGAGGATTCGACGCAGTTATTATACCTTGGGCGAAGCGTGTCGAAAACCACACCACTCTGGGGATGATTATCGACAAATGCCCGCTAAAAATGAATGCAAAAAATTGGAAGCAGGTCACCAATAAAATGCAAGGTGCCATCTATGAAAACAATTGGCGGTCCGTTAACATTCTCCAACGCATACGACTCCTCAGCAGTTATATAGTCAGTAAAGCGTACTATATGGCCCAACTATTTCCAGTCCCCAAGATGCAGGCCAAACACGTGATGAAACTCTCTAATAGATTTATCTGGCAAGGGCATCCGTTCAAAGTGAAATACACCACGCTGACGTCTTCCAGACAGGCCGGCGGACTAAACATGCCTGACATTAACCGAAAGTGTACTGCGTTATATATTAAACGAATCACCCATTTGTTGGACAAGGAACCTCTCAGCGTAACCAGTTGGCTCTTCCGAACCTTACAACCCACCGATACGCATCCACCCATTGATGTAGGTAAAATACATTACAAACTACGACATGTCAAGCAGTTTTTTCTTGAAGTAAGCTATACTGATGGACATTATTTCACGCAGGATTTACCGACGACGCACCTGTTATTAAAAAGATGGACATCTCCAATAGTCCGAAATCCTATTGAACTTAAATACCCGAGTGTTGATTGAAAGGCAGTTTGGGACAACATAAGTTTAACCGTCCACACTGCTGAAGTGGCGTCCACATGGTATAAAGTGGTAAAGGATGTTATACCCACTAATGAAAGGTTGCATAGAATCGGTTTAAGTGACAGTGATAAATGCGTCCGCTGTGGCCTGGTCGACAGCTTACGCCATTGCTTCACTTGTGGCGGTCATCTCATAAACTGGAAATGGGTGCAGCAGAGGCTGGGCCTGATTACCCGCAGCAGCCCAGCCAGCCACTGCACCGACATCCTGCTCTGGCCGGACGCGAAACATTTTCCCGCTACCAATAACAACACCGTGATGTGGATGTTAGGACAGTTTGTGACATATATCATCATCCACAATAGTGAAGATAATCTCATTAGTTTCGAGGCTTACATGAGAACGGCACGCTGGAAGATGAAACGTTACCCAAATTTCAGGAAGATGTTTGCTGACATGTTAGACATAATTTTTGAAAAACAAGGCGTAGGGTAATTCTCGATGCCGGTAATGGCACAAATCACATGCAAGACTATGTAGCGAACACAATACACAACGAGTAAGGGGTTATACCAGTTCCTAGGACTACTCCCGACTTCTCAATGGTGTTATTAACTTCATTCTGACGTTTTCATTAATTTATGTACCTGTGCATCTCTTGTTATCCGTTTGTGTGCTCCAAATGACTTTGAGTTTGGACGGTTATGAATCAAATGACATAACTGTCATTCCAGTTAAGACAATCAATTATATATATGTTTGCGTTTCGGATCTATGTCTCTGTCTGAACTGAAGAGGCTACTATTTATGTTCTATTTTGTAAGCTTACAAATGGCACTATATTGAAATGTGTTCTTCAGTCTATTGTAGGATACAATTCGTGTTGAATCAGTTCCAGCACTTCAATATTTTGTTTTTGTGCTTATGTACGTATATGGTTGTTATAATAAAGGAAAAAAAAGGTTTAAAAAAAACAAAGTTGGTAGAGCACTTGCCCACGAAAGGCAAAGGTCCCGAGTTCGAGTCTCGGTCGGGCACACAGTTTTAATCTGCCAAAAAGTTTCATATCAGCGCACACTCCGCTGCAGAGTGAAAATCTCATTCTGGAATATATAAATAGTTTATGTCTATTTTATGGGGCTTAATAATCTAGTATTAACACATTCAGATTGATGATGTACTTTTAACCAGTTTCTTCGAATAGTATGCTCGTTATGAAGGTGCTCCTATAACCAGAACGTGCTTATGTCGTTGGTGACAAGTGCCTTCATTCATTTGAGTGTTCTTACTAAACCTACAGTCTTCTTTAAATGTGTATATATGTAAACTGATGCTCTTCTAGTAACACGATTCTACATTGTTCGTGTTAAAATCAACTAGCATGCAAATATTTGTTCAACTCGAGAAATTCTTTAAGTCTCCTCGTGAACCCTGGAACGCCATTTTGTCTCAGAAAATAGTGTTAGTACCCCATAAAAATTCCTGATGCCGCCATCGTACCTCACCAAACGCCCGGCTTCAGTAAAAGATAGGTATTTGCCAGTCTAGTAATGGCAGATCATAGAAGAAACAAATTCTGGATATAGTAGTCCGTCGTTGACCGTAGCTAACCCAGCGGAAGTATTCACGTAGTTCTGGCCACGTGGAGCAGACACAAAATCACTGTGGCCGTACATATGCGCCCAGAAAACCTAGAACTGTTACAAAATCTTTATGCTGTAAAATTTTTTACTTCCGTGGATTTAAAATCTTCTTACTGGTAGATTATGTTTGATAAGGACTCTAGGAAGTAAATTGCTTTGATCTTCTCTGGAAGAAGGTATCAAGGTTTTGTCTTTCGGATTGAATGTGAGTAGAGGAATATTTATTGTAGCGCATGGGAAGCATTAGAATCAGAACTGCTAGATACAGCTACTCTCTGTGCGGAGGAGTCAGTAATATCCACAGAAAAGTTGGGATGAGCACGCAGAACTGCTTAACAGGGTGGTTAAAAATTCGCATCATAAGGTGATACTGCGAATCTAGTGAACTGAAAGTTCAGTAAGAAACAGATTAAGTTTCTGGACCATATCATGTCACTTTTGGAGAGAAAACCTGACCTGAAGAAACTATTCGCAATTAGAAATTATCCACATCCCACTAATGAAAAGCAAAGTCGTTTACTGGTCTCATGTCGTTTATTAGAAAATTCGTGCCTAATCAGTTATTAAACAATGATAATTTATTACCACTGTTGAGAAAGAACGCACCATGGCTTTGGACGCTCTTGTGTTCAGAGGATTATAAACAAATTAAGACTGGTCTACTAAATTCTAATATACTGTATCATCGAAATATGAATGAGGATTTTTATTCGGCTGCAGCCGCATCATTCAGTGGTTTGGATGCATTTCAATTTCAGGTCGTACCAGTGGACGAACAACAGGAAATTAGAGTTATCGGTTTCGCCAGCCGAGCTCTTTCGGACTACGAGAGAAGGTATACAGTAACAGAATTAGAAGTGCTTGCCGTAAACTGGCAATTGGAAAAATTTAATTACTTTATATACGGAAAACACATAAAATTATATTGTGATCACCAATTTGTAAGTTTTCAGTTATCTTGTAGATTGCTTCACCTCAGAGTTTCCCGTTGGCGTGAGTGTTATAGAATTGAGATATAGAAAGAGACCATGTGAAGGGAAAAGGCAACATAGTGGCAGATGCTCTATACCGGCTCCCGCAAGGTTTAACAAACTTCCACGAGATTGTTGAACAATCGTCTAGCTTTAAAGTAACGCCAATAAAAAAACTCTCCATTTAGGCAACAGAACATGACTATGTGTATAAATATGGCAGGACTCCTAAATGGAGCAACTGTTAATACAAGGTAGTGATAAGGATGTATCGAAAAAGTTTAAACTATATTCTGACGTGTTGTTTTAGAAAGGTGATGACATTGTGAAGACGTGGAAAGTGTATATTCTCTCCCAGTTTCTGTTAAACTTTATATGCTTTATTCATTATGTGTGGAGACATTTGGGGAGGAGAAATGTGCATCCAAGTTGCTTAGTCACTGTTATTACACAAATTTAAGAAGAAAAGTTAATACATTGTTTAGAACTTGTTTAATATGCCAAAAGGTTAAGTCTGTAAATAGATGTAACAAAATTATTCTACATCCAATTAGTACAACTAAACCACTTCAAATGGTGACTTGCGATATAAGAGGGCCCCTACCCTCTGCAAGGGATGGAATAAGGTATATCTAGCAGCATGTGGTCTATTTACTGTCGAAAAATGCATCCCACACTGAGGAGCCAAAGAAACTGGTACACTTGCCTAATATCGTGTAGGGCCCTCGCAAGCATGCGGAAGTGCCGCAACACGACGTGGCATAGGCTCGAATAATGTCTGAAGAAGAGCTGGAAGAAACTGACACCACGAATCATGCAGGGCTGTCCATAAATCCGTGGGAGTACGAGGAGGTGGTGGTCTCTTCTGAACAGCACATTGTAAGGCATCACAGATTATATCAATAATTTTCATATCTGGGAGTCTGGTGGCGAGCAGAAGTGTTTAAATTCAGAAGAGTTTTCCTGGAGCCACTCTGTCGCAGTTGTAGACGTGTGTGGTGTAACATTGCCCTGTTTGAATTGCACACGTCCGTCGGAATGCCGGCAGAAGCGATGTCGGAGATTTGATGTTTCACCGGATTCCTGACATTCATGGTACCCTCGTGAAATGGCCGTACAAGAAAATCCCCACTTCACAGCTACTTTGGAGATTCTGTGTCCCATCGCTCGTGTGCCGACTAGAAGACCATGTTCAAACTCACTTAAATCTTGATAATCTGCTATCGTAGCAACAGTAATCGATCTAACAACTGCTCCAGACACTTGCATTCTTATATAGGCGTTGCCAACCGCAGCGCCGTATTATACCTGCTTACACATCTCTGTATTTGAATAGGCATGCCTATACCAGTTTATTTGGTGCTTCAGTGTATAAGAGTAGCAACTACCATCTCTAACATTAGAAGAGTTGTTAGAGAGTCCGCTCTTGGAGAAACCCCTATGCAAATCTGTCTGCCAATACTGTGGGAAATAAATGGAAAGAACTTGTAAGGGAACAGAACATTAAGCATACCTTAATATTTAGATTTCATCCCGAATCCAGTCCCATGGTACGTATCTTTAGTGAGTTCAATACGTTCTTCAGATCACATGCTGCCAAGAAACAAACCTAATGGTTTGACTAAGTATCTGTTTTTGAGGGAATTTTTAATCATTTGCTCACTCTTCCCTCAAGCACACGCCGTCTGAAGTGATGCTAGAAGAGGTACAAAGAGATAAATGAACGGATTCACTTACGAAGGTAGCTGACTTGGTCGCTAATAAAGAAGAGCAACTACGATGAGCTCTACAAGAGTTTCTGTTTAGCGCCCAAAAGCGGAAACTACGGTATTAATACAGAAACAAAAAAAGGGGAAGCTATGTCACCTGGGTCTCATTACCATTCTTGACATCCCTCAAGAAGGGAGTTATTTATTCATATAGTCTGAAGCGAGAAGAATAAAGGAATTCCATCCTCACAAAGACGTTAAAAATACTATGAATAATAAGTTTTTATGTATCATGTTTGTTATCTTTTAATGAGTATGAAAATTTCTTGATTATTCGTGTCCGCAGCTATTACGTGCATAATTTCAGAAAATATATTTATGTCATTAGTACTTACGTGCGAAATACAAACAAATCTGGTGACTGTAGTTTAAAGAACTGTGAGAATAATTTTCCACTGATGCGATAAAGAATAAAATTCGATGAACAATTTTAATGACTGATGATCTTTCACCTCTTGATTATATGATTTTGTCTCAGTGAGATTTCAGCTCATATTTGAAACAATTCATGATTCTGTCTTATGGAGCCTTTAGCTATTGTTTAGAACCAGTGATAAGTTTGTCTTGGTGAGCATTCAGCTCTTAACTGACGCAAGTTATGATTTTCTCTTGGTGAGCCTTTAGTTCTTACTTGAAATAATTCATGGTTTTTGCACTGATGAGCCTTTAGATCTTATGAGAAATATTTTATGACTTTTCCTTAAAGGATTCAATTTAAACTTCCTATAAATCCGGAAATGTAGTTGAAATATCCTTTGTATAAATGAAAAGCGTTTGCTGCGCAAGACAATATTAAAGATGTGTCGTACGTAAATCTGCACAGTGACACGTCATGTCCGAGCATAGGCTGAGGATAGGCGTTTTTTAACCCCTGACTCGTATTTTGCTAACGAAATTTTCCGGTTATTAATTTCGAGGCTAGTGGCTTGGTAGCAGTATTTGATGAGAATACTAACGTCCGCTAAAATCTGGGTAAATGGGTACAGCTCTGTAAGTGTTTGTGTGTATTTAACCAACTGTAACTGAAACTTTGTGATTTTCAAATTGACTATAAATAACTTAGATCTGAGCTTTTAAAATGTCGACCTCCAGAGACTCCAATAATTCGCTCCGTTACATTACTTGCGATACGGACTGTACCAACAAATCTCACAATAATTCTCTAGTCACCAACTCGCAGAAGCGACCGAGCAGAATTTAGAAGCAAAAACGAACTCCCGGTGACACAAACTGTGAAACGAACTGTAATTACAGCACCCACAAAGACGTACGAAACGACTCGATTATAAAGCACTTACAAAATGAATCTGCGAATGATAATCTATCGTGAATCTGATATAAATACGACTTAACTAAAGTGCACATCCGGAATGATGGGCTACTAGCCCTTCAACAGGTGTGCATTCCAGGTATTCCAAGTAATTACACCATTCTAATTATGTTGTACAATTGTTCCATGTCTCAAAGCTGGTGTGCTGGAAGCTGTCCAATACAGACGGCTGTACTCACAACTATGCAGCTTTCTGCTTTCTCTCTGGGGGAGGGGGGACAGGAGTTCCTCGAGAAATGGTCCTACTGGGTCTCGGTTCATATAACCGCCAGTCACAGACCTAGCAGGTATGCTAGCTGGAACTCAATATTAGTTCCTCGGGAAAGGATCCCAGTGGGTTTCGGTTCAGATAACTGCCAGCCACATACCTAGCAGGTCCCCACCCGGCATTCAATCTTGCAGACACAAGAAAAAGACAACAAAAATCAAGAAAAAACAAACGAAAACATTAAAATTATATATTCGATGTACATAAAAAATGACAAACTCATGATTATGCTGCGATTTTTAAGGTGTTGAGATAATTAATGAGCAAATTCTTAGCCTAAATAGGGCTTAAAATGAAATATTTAAGACAATTTAATATATGTAACTGATTCATTTAATGAGCAAACACGAATAAGCTCACGTAGTTTTAGTCACTAAATATCTAAGCTATGAGCAACAGTGTAGGATATCACTTAGAACAGTTAAATATTAATTGCTGAACAACTGGTTTAAGCTCATGTGGTTTTACTTTTAAATGTAACTTGCTTTTTAAATGTAATTTTAACAATGAAATATCATTTAACGAGAGAGAAAGAAAGGTGAAATATTTGTTGTGGTTCTTTACTGATTATTTAGGCCAGTGAAGCAAAGTTTCACTGCCCCCAGTCTCTTATACGGCCTTAAGTCGCAACTTGAGGCGTGGCGCCTTATGTGGCTCGTGTCTAGAGCCGGTTTATCGGGAGAATGACTCAGGCGTGCACAGTGACAGATCATCTGAAGCGGGTTCAGTCGAGTACATAGTTTTAATCTTCATCTGCTAGAGGACAGTAACGGACAGAACTAAACAGTAAGAACAATAATGTAGTTAAGAATTTTGACCATCAGAGTTCAGCAGTGCATAGAGATATTCAATAAATAGGTCAAGAGAATACTTTTGTGAATTGTTCTGTTTATTTCTTGAAGGACTTTTTGTTTATTTGTGTTTGTGCAGTTTTTTATATTATTTTAGTACTGTAAATGATGCGTTAATGCGTTCTAAAGTAAATCTGTAGATCATTGTTATACTGCTGAACGCTGTATGAACTAGTATGAGAAAGTTTTAAGGCAGTGTGAATGCAGACGACGGGAAATTTTGTGTCGTAATATGTTAATAAAGTTTATAGTAAAACGGAAGCTAATTCGAGCACAAATGAAAATAGCTAATAATGTAAAGTGAAAACAAAATACCAGAAGATTAACTGTTTATATCGGGAAAAAGTACAGTTAGAAAGAGTGTTACTTGTTGATTGGTTAGTCATGAAAAGCGCGGACTAACGCGGGAGAATAAGGTTTTTCTATTGGCCTTAAAGAAAACTGATCAATGAGAGCGGAGTATTCTCCGCGCGTCTTTTCTCTTGGAGATGTAGAACGCTGACAGCAGTCTAAGGGAGTCGAAGCCCAGCCTTTCAATGGTACGGTCGTGTATAGTATGAGCTCCGAAGGAAATTATAATTTCCCGTTTTAGTTGTGCTACATGTTTCAAAAGTGTTTTAAAGTGAAGGCATATTTATTCGTGTGTGTTTCTTAGAAAGTAAGGATTTTTAATTTTGTGTACGAGAAAAGACAGTAATTCCGCGTGGCGTATTGAGCAGATCGGTGACTAAAAACTTGAGTGCATTAGACACCGGTCAACTTAATAGTATGGCGAACATTTTGAATTAAGAACAATCCGTGCTTAGTAGCTGTTCAGATTTCGGGAAACATGTTACTATAAACTTGCTAACGTGAATGAACGAGTGTATGCGTGCCTGTGCTGAGATTAGCACGGGCCTGGAAGTAAACGTGTACATTGGTTCAAATGGCTCTGACCACTATGGGACTTATCATCTGAGGTCATCAGTCCCCTAGAAGTTAGAACTACTTAAGCCTAACTAACCTAAGGACATCACACACATCCATGCCCAAGGCAGGATTCGAACCTGCGACCTTAGCAGTCGCGCGGTTCCGGACTGAAGCGCCTAGAACTGCTTGGCCACCACGGCCGGCTAATTACATTACATTATCATTTACTGTACATTATCAAGGTTCAGAAAATACCGAAGCTCTGCTACTATATCCACATTTCAATCAAAATTAAGGCCTTTTCTCGATTCTTAGAATAGTTACGTTGTTAGCAGCCTCGTGCGACTTGCAGTACGATAGGTTTCTGCTCGACTTTCCTACCGGCGATCTGCTGCAATGAGTTCATAGGTAGGTACAGGTAAAGGACTAACGTAACCGCGCGGCCGCAAACTTACGACTTTTTAGTAAAAAAATAATTATTTCGTACACTATAACAAATATTTAAGATATAATATTAATGTTAAAATAACTAGATTTCCAAGAACGTATAGGCTACAGAAGCTCAAGATGTGTCATATTTGTTTCCCTTTTCTTATAAATAGCAATGGAACCCTGTGTTTCTCTCCCTGTTCTTGATCCTTGGGTGCTTGTTTGTCACTCTGGGGATCATCGATGTCTAGTATTGTACTAGAGCACCTCTCATCTGAGGAAATATATTGAAGAGGGAGAAAATAATGGATTTTATTAGATAAACCTTCAATCAGCGAAAACCTGGGAATATAACTCGGCAGATAATTAATATTTTCAAGTCTTCATGGAAGTGATTTAATTAAAAAGGAGAAATAATAAATGTGAAGCAATTTTGTGGACATTTATGAGCAATGACTTTATCAGCTGAAATTGTCCAATAATATTAACTGGCAAATTTACGCTGCGTAGTGTAGGAGTAGTTAACTTGTCTCATTAGATTACTGACTCTCGCGTTCTTATATCTCTGGCTAGCATTGTTCCCGACAATACCAAAACGTGAAAAAGAAACTAAAATCTTTTTACATCTGCTCAATAGCTAGAAGTGACTATATGTATCGGGTATCAGTGATTTTATCATGGCATTGACTCTCAAACATTGATATGGCTAAATTATCCGTTACTATTTGTCTAGTTCCCCGTGCAACATTAGTCGATATTTGGAACGTCTGAGATACTAAGATCAATAATTAACATAACCTTACCGAAATTTCGCAACATTCAGCGCCGGGGGAAATGCCGCATGCGCCAGCATCTTAATGAACGTAACGAGTGTCCACAGCCTGTAGAATGTATGGTCTCCTGACAATCTGCAACAAGAAACAGAGGTGGTCGCAAACAGCCGTTGACAGGAGTAATCTGAGCGTACGCCTTTTACATCAGCGAACACGTCGTGGTCTACAGAGACATCTAAAGTAACTGATGTATCGTTGACAGTACTACCGTCTGCCATCCCATCCATAACTGTCACACACGAAGAAGCTGACGAAAGTATTGCTAAGCAGTGTATTCAACAGGTGCACCGCTTTCACTGTTAGAATACAAATATTGGCGAGTTACCTTTCAGAAGATACGACGTAATAATTATACACTTCCACATTTACATAGATACACCGACAGCCACCGTACGGCGCTTGGCGGAGGGCACCCTGCACCATTACTAGCCATTTTCTTTCCTGCTTCACAACAGAGCGTGGGAGAAACCACTGTCTGTGATTTAATATAATCCATTATGGATTATTCACTGTCTGTGAATCTCCCTACAGTCACTCAACTTCGGCACCTTACCTTTCACCTCAGCATTATCAGCAAACAACAGCAGATTGCTCCCAGCAAATTTGCTGTCCGCCAAATCATTTATGTAAATAGAAAAGAACAACATTCCAATCAAACTTCCCTTGTCTCCGATGAACACTCGTCGTCGAGGGAAACATACTATGTTCTATTACTTATGAAGTCTTCGAGCCACTAACGTATCTGCATACTTATTTCACATGCTCATATCTTCGTTAACAGCCTGCAATGGTGCACTGTGTCAAATGCTTTCCGGAAATCTAGAAACATGGACCCTGCACGTTGCCCTTCACCCATGGTTCACAGTATATCAGGTGAGAAAGGGGCAAGCTGAGTTTCACGCAAGCGATGTTTTCTAAAACCTTGCTGATTCATGGACATAAGCTTTTCAGTCTCAATTAAATTTATTATATGCGAACTGAGAATATGTTCAAGGATTTCGCACAAATCGAAGTTAGGGATATTGGTCTGTAACTCTGCGGGTCCGTTCTGTTACCCTTCTTATATACAGGAGTCACCTGCGCTTTTCTTCCAGTCGCTTGAGACTTTGTACTGGACGATAGATTCACGATAAATGCAGGCTACAAAACGGACTATTGCCGTGGAGTACTCTCTGTCAAACCGAATTGGAATTCCATGAGGTTCTGGTGATTTGCCTGCTATCAAATCTTTCAGATCTTTCTCTACGCCAGGGAAGCTTATTACTATGTCGTCCATACGCTAGTCTGTTCGATGGTCAAATGAAGGAATGTTTGTACTTCTACGTGAACGAATTCTTGAACGCGAAATTTAAAACTTCGGCTTTCGTTTAGCTGTCTTCAACTGCCACATCTGACTGGTCAACAAGGGACTGCATGGAAGCCTTAGACCCACTTATCGATTTTAAATGAGACCAGAACTTTCTCGGGTTCTCTGCCAGATCTTTTGCTACGGTGTGACGGTGGTAGCTGTTGCATGCTTCGAAAATAGATCTTTTCACAGACGCACGAGTCTCTGCTAACTTTCGCTTGTCCTTAATTGTGCGTTCACTTTTGAACCGAGAGTGCAACAGCGTCTGGTTCCTCAACATCCTCCTAATTTCGTTATTAAACTATGGTGGGTCTTTTCCATCCCTTATCCACATACTGGGCACATAACTCACCAGACTGCGATTTAGAGTCTACTTAAACTTTGTCCATTATTCCTCTATATCCATCGTACTGGAAGTAAGTGACGTCAGTTTACTGTCAAAAGGAGTTGCTAACAACTGCTTATCTGCTATTTCTGGCAGAAAGACTCTCCTAGTCTTTCTGGCTGACTTATTAACCTTCAAAAAAATGTTGAAATGTATGTGAATTCCTAAGGGACCAAACTGTTGAGGTCATCGGTCCCTAGACTTACACACTACTTAAACTAACTTATGCTAAGGACAACACACACACACACACACACACCAATACCCGAGGGAGGACGTAGCAGTCCGTGACATAGCGCCCCAGCCCGCGAGGCCACTTCGCGGGACTATTAACCTTCGTAACCATAGTTGCTATAATGAAAGCATGATCCCTAATCACCGTTTCTGTACTGCCGTTGTCGATAAGGTCCGGCCTGTCTGTAGCTACAAAGTCTAAGATATTTTGACTGCGTGTGGGCTGCCAAGCTAGCTGCTAAGACAATTTTTGAAAAACGTGTTCAAAAGGATTTCGCATGACTGTCTGACTGCACCCCTGCAATGAATCGATAGACATCCCAGTCTATGAGTGGGTAAAAGTCGCTTCCCACTAGTATTGCGCGATCTGGCTATTTACGCGCTACCGACTGTAAACTTCCGTTGAATGACTCCAGAAGTCGCAGTGCAATCGGTTAGCCGCTAAAAACATCCAACAATTAACTTGGTTTCACCTACACTGGTTATACGCGACCATACAACTTCATTGTCGCACTCAGCTTCGGCTTCATCAGAGACAACAGTTTTGGCAACTGCAACGAACACTCACCCTCCTGCAGCCTGTCTTTCTGATTTACGTTCGCTAAATGTCTCAGAGGTTTCTGCTTCCCGTTTGAGCCAGCTCTCGGTCCCAAGAATAACTTGAACGTGAGAACTTTCCTGGAGGGCAGTAAAATCGAGAACTTTGTAAAGAATACTTCGACAATTTAGTGCTAAAATTTTGACAGTCGAAGTGCCTTTGCCCTCTGAACGCAGCCAAAGTTCCCTTGCTGCGTACCGACTGGCGAGAGTTGATCAGAGTACCTGAAACTACCACCTAACCTAACAATCCCTCGTGTGCACGCCATAAGTACTCTCCTATCTGAATAGCTGCCTCCTTTGTGTAGAGTACACATGACCTATGAAGGGGAGTCCTACAAGTCCCCATCCTATACCGCACGTCTAAAAATCTGCAGTCAAGACTGTCACAGAGTCGACCAAGCTTCTAATTGAGGCCCTTCACTCGGCTCTAAGCCTGACGTCCCCGATCAACTCTGGGAGCAATGCACCAATTTGCGAACTCTGCTTGCATCCTGCGAGCGAGGCCAGCAGTCATCACCCCCTCCGCAAGCTGCTTGTATGAACTGATTGCCTCAGAACCCATGCGACAGACGTCGTCGGTGCTTATGCGAGCCACAACATGCAGATGACTGCACGCTGCACGTTCGATAGCGTGTCATGCGCTTGCAGGGGGTCAACTCGACGCTGAACAACAGCGTGTGTAGTCAGCTGTTATGCAGACCAAGAAATCATATCCGTTCCCATTAATTTCTGATAGCTGAATCGGTATTGCGGGCCACAGTGCGGTTAATTTCATAAAAACCACTCGGGATCCTGTAGATTACAAGAGTATTTCAGGAGAGAAAAATGAACCTGCTAAATACACTCCTGGAAATTGAAATAAGAACACCGTGAATTCATTGTCCCAGGAAGGGAAAACTTTATTGACACATTCCTGGGGTCAGATACATCACATGATCACACTGACAGAACCACAGGCACATAGACACAGGCAACAGAGCATGCACAATGTCGGCACTAGTACAGTGTATATCCACCTTTCGCAGCAATGCGGGCTGCTATTCTCCCATGGAGACGATCGTAGAGATGCTGGATGTAGTCCTGTGGAACGGCTTGCCATGCCATTTCCACCTGGCGCCTCAGTTGGACCAGCGTTCGTGCTGGACGTGCAGACCGCGTTAGACGACGCTTCATCCAGTCCCAAACATGCTCAATGGGGGACAGATCCGGAGATCTTGCTGGCCAGGGTAGTTGACTTACACCTTCTAGAGCACGTTGGGTGGCACGGGATACATGCGGACGTGCATTGTCCTGTTGGAACAGCAAGTTCCCTTGCCGGTCTAGGAATGGTAGAACGATGGGTTCGATGACGGTTTGGATGTACCGTGCACTCTTCAGTGTCCCCTCGACGATCACCAGTGGTGTACGGCCAGTGTAGGAGATCGCTCCCCACACCATGATGCCGGGTCTTGGCCCTGTGTGCCTCGGTCGTACGCAGTCCTGATTGTGGCGCTCACCTGCACGGCGCCAAACACGCATACGACCATCATTGGCACCAAGGCAGAAGCGACTCTCATCGCTGAAGACGACACGTCTCCATTCGTCCCTCCATTCACGCCTGTCGCGACACCACTGGAGGCGGGCTGCACGATGTTGGGGCGTGAGCGGAAGACGGCCTAACGGTGTGCGGGACCGTAGCCCAGCTTCATGGAGACGGTTGCGAATGGTCCTCGCCGATACCCCAGGAGCAACTGTGTCCCTAATTTGCTGGGAAGTGGCGGTGCGGTCCCCTACGGCACTGCGTAGGATCTTACGGTCTTGGCGTGCATCCGTGCGTCGCTGCGGTCCGGTCCCAGGTCGACGGGCACGTGCACCTTCCGCCGACCACTGGCGACAACATCGATGTACTGTGGAGACCTCACGCCCCACGTGTTGAGCAATTCGGCGGTACGTCCACCCGACCTCCCGCATGCCCATTATACGCCCTCGCTCAAAGTCCGTCAACTGCACATACGGTTCACGTCCATGCTGTCGCGGCATGCTACCAGTGTTAAAGACTGCGATGGAGCTCCGTATGCCACGGCAAACTGGCTGACACTGACGGCGGCGGTGCACAAATGCTGCGCAGCTAGCGCCATTCGACGGCCAACACCACCGTTCCTGGTGTGTCTGCTGTGCCGTGCGTGTGATCATTGCTTGTACAGCCCTCTCGCAGTGTCCGGAGCAAGTATGGTGGGTCTGACACACCGGTGTCAATGTGTTCTTTTTTCAATTTCCAGGAGTGTAAATGAGGAAGAGCGGAGCTCCAGACTGCATCAACCTGCTACACGATGTGTTCCGGGCAGAAGGTGCCTTTGGTCGTTATCGGTGACACCGTGGGTAGTACCGATTATTAACCTTTTTGAGTTACAGTGAGCTGTGGTGATCGGAACGGTCGTCGCCCTGTGGTCTGAATACCGGTCGTGTTCTATGTGGCTCAAGCTGTGGCGTATACTTAACTAAGAGAACTCCGCGGGAGAGGGAGTCGGAAGACTTGTCATGCTACACATATGTTCTGTATTCATAT
This sequence comes from Schistocerca cancellata, assembly GCF_023864275.1. Classification (NCBI taxonomy): domain Eukaryota; kingdom Metazoa; phylum Arthropoda; class Insecta; order Orthoptera; family Acrididae; genus Schistocerca; species Schistocerca cancellata. The sequence continues at coordinate 269,717,571 of NC_064634.1, forward strand.
CGTTATTTTCGTGTCCCTTCACGAGACAAATTCTGATAGTTGTGTTTGATTTTGTAACTGTTTTCATTGAGCAAAGACGAATGAGGAACTGCAGTAATTTTGATGTGGTGAGCGCATGTGTTACATTCACTTCTGGCTGTAAAGTTTTTCTTGGCCAAGGTACCACATTAAATTAAATTAAACATTTCATTATAAAGGTTTTCTGACATAATGTTTTAAACGAATTATTTCGTGTAATTTTTAAAAGTTTAATTTTAAGGGTATCAGTGGATTTTGCTGGATCGTTTATTACAATAAAATTATGCTTAGAACTGTTGTATTACGCCTACCTCCTCAACCCCAGCCCTTCCACTTAATGCTCTGTTACAGTAAATTCTGAACCTGAAATGTAGAATGTAATCTCTAGAATCAATTTTTTTATGATGATATTATGCTACTTCAGTCCAGCCAATTTTACCATTTATACCCGTAATTAATCAATTTTTTGTAAACCTTTTGTTTTAAAAGAATCTCACTGAACCTGTTTAAGCCACCGGCGAATCTATTCACGACAATTACGACCACCGAGCCTAGAGCAACTAAGTAGGACCGCTCGATCTTTGGTTGGATTAAGCTTTAACCGCATATTCTTAGGCCATTTTGGTAATGTAAGCTCATCACTTATTTTCCCGCTCGTTATCGTTTAATTGATTTTGCACTTAAACATGCGTGTAATATTTGCAATGCAACAGAACTGATGACACGCCATTAACGTACAACGAGGAGAGCATCAGACTTCATGTCCTGGTGGATGCCTGGAAATTTCTGCCTCCATTGGTGCCAGGCAAGGCGCATTTTTGATGAGACGTCTGTACGTGGACGAAATACTGACTGTTACCTTTAGCAAGTAAAATATCGGAGTCGACAGTCGCAAAGGCTTTACTCAATTCTAAACAGCGCATGATAGGGGTCTATGTTTGTGCATGGCTAGCTTCAGGTTTTCTGTCACTTTTTGTGCAACGATGTTCGATGTTTACGTCTAATTATTTGTAGTTAAGTGATCAGTAAGCTGGTTGTGGACTGCAAGTTTTAAGACCTTCCACAGTGCCAGAAAAATAGAAGTGAGGTGAAGAAAAGGGTTGTAGTGAAGGACTGGTCGAATATGTTTGTTATCGTAGGCCTATAACGTACGTTGAAATTAGGACTGTGATCTCATCGTGTGCAGAAGATGCAGATCTCATACTCATTATGAATTTTGTTAACGTAAGAGGTCAACTTGACGCTTACTGCTTATACATTTTAATCGTAGGAACATTTTTTTCTGGGATAATGTGAACACATATTCGACTGCAGTTAGATTTCTCAAACAATAGCTCTCCATCAACATTTGGCTTGTTACTGTTGATAATCGTCTTCTACGAGCTGTACTTCTGCCGGGACGTTGATTGAGTTAGCTTATTGATACTTTTTTTCCACTCTGCGTTTACTGAACTGCTGAACACAGAACGATTGACTATGGGCAGGTGCCTTAAGCTTTCACAAAGACGGATCCCGGCATATTTTGCAGTTGATGTTTGAGCTCAGGTATCTGGCATGTAACTTGCCAAGCAAGGTTAGTGTCTTCAGCAGTATCCTCTGATTCTTCAGTCATAGTGAATTAAAGAGGATCTGCCTTTTTCCAAGTACACAATTATTGTTTTACTTTACCAACCTAACATGTTCCACCACAGTTGTGGTAACATCAGTCTTCTTTTTCCCCTGAATTACGATATAAATATTTTATGTGTCACAGATCTAAGTTAATACACCATGTCAACAAACAAAATGGTACTACAGCAAACAAAGCTATACTAGAGCATCATGTAAATGGATGTTTCGTTAAGAAAACAACGTTCAAAAATAAAACATTCCGGTAAGGTGGTGGCATATGCCTGCTCTTTTAAGCCTACATTCCTGTATCCGAATTTTATAGACCTCTGTCTGATTATTATTTGTCAGCCGATCGTGTTTTTGTTGTTGTTTGTGACTTGTGACTGAGAACGCCATTTGTGGGGTTTTCTTATGAAGAATTATTTGAAGTAGTTTCTCATTTACTCAATATGGTGTGCATTTTAACTCACTGGTGAAATTCTGACTCTTCGTATGTTGTTGCGGCTTCAATACAGGTTTCTCTGCACAGTTTACGTTTCTGATGCGCTCTTGACAGTCGTTAGTTTGAATCTTTTGTTTTTGATTGATGACCGCAAAATTTGAATATGTTCCGTTGTGTTTTCGCTTTGCGAGCTCGCGCGCTTATGTGTGTGTGTGTGTGTGTGTGTGTGTGTGTGTACGTGTGCGAGAGAGAGACAGAGAGAGATTAGTTCGATTAGTGTCGAACAATAATTTGTTGCAGAGTATTGTTTGGTCACTGATGATACCGTAAACAGATACGTGATTCCCGTAACCGGCTTTCCGGTAACAAATATCAATATTTCCTTGCGAACAGGCGCGAAACCTATGACCCTTTCTAGAGTGGTCGACCGACCACGCTATGTGACTGCTACATTCTCCATGTCCTTACGTTGTGTCGGTTCACTTTGCAGTTTAAATTGAACGTAGCCTCACCCATTAAGATTAAACACGAAAGGAAATTGCTATCTTCCGTTTTCAGGCTCAGAGAGATTTCTCAAAACGCTGTACGTAGTCGTTGGTCACCAACGCTAAAGGCTTTGGAACATATGAGTACTGTATGGATTGAAACTTGGCAAACAGACATATGACCAATGGCTAACGTTTGGCGGGCATCACGAATAGGCTTCTGTGAACTAGCTGCAAAACTGCGTTGAATGTACTCTGCTTCTTGAACGATCATGCCAGGGCGATCTGTGAATTTCCCATTTTATAAGCAACCAGTGTCTTGATACACATGATGCCAGCGTCGAATGCTTTGAGTTGTAGGAGGGGCAGTGCCGTTCACTCAACGAAATTCACGTCACACATTTGTAACTGATTTATACCTGTTGAACCGAAGAATGTGACACGTCTTTTATTGGTGTGCCGTCGTCATGTAAGGTCGACGTTACGAACGAGCAAGCTACGTACACTAGGGAAGAAACTAACAGAGTATTGAGAACCGTGTGTCGTCATGACATTATACAACTGGTGGTTGTTCATATCCGCCACTTGCGAATACGTGTCCAAAGAAACATTGCAACGTACTTCTGAATAACAAAGGTACTGGAAATATAGTAAAATAAACTTCTTCTACTGTTCTGAACACTGTTCACCTTGCTTGTTGAAATCTTCCAAATGTTGCACATGTACTAAAGAAGCACTCCTTGGTCTTTCAGCGCTATGCAGTAAGTTATCCCGAGTCTTAGAAAAATACCTCAGTTTCAATGCACTGTACCATGAATAGTTTCTGATAAGACCCTTGACAATCGCAGGCTGGTAAAAGTCTAATGCCTACCTAATCCAGGTTCTGGTCTGGAGCCCAGTTCATGCCTTCAAACAGCAATCCACATCTTACACCTAGCGCTCAAAAGTGAATATTTTTTGCTTTAACTTGCATTCAGGGTGTCTTCATGTTCCTGAATCTGCTTTCACGAATCCTTAGGAGGTGAAAATAATACCTACACTGATTGTACGAAAGGGGTTTGCACCAGTGTTGGGCAAACAGATGCGAAACAGCTGGCGTTACGTGTGCCCATGTTTATTGCATTTGGTTTCATGAATACGTAATGAGGCAACAGGGTAGCTCAGGAATGGGCAGGCGTGGCAGACAGAGAACGGGATATAGGTCATGCGGTACAAAACCTCGTAGGACTACGCATTAATCAGGTTTCAGCAACGATTCGGATTAGGTATCAAATACATGTCGTGCTAAAAATAAATCAAAGAAACTGGGCAAGCATATCCAGAAGCGTTTGTATCGCCTCTTCCCAAAAAGATAGCGCGGTTTTAAACACATTCACTCCTCCCTCCATGAGATTGTCTTCCCACACACAGTTAATTCTAATTAAAAAATAACACTGTTACAGCGAGAGATGAGGCCGGCTATTCCTTTCAAAAGCAATATGAATGTATTATCGAGAGAATACTGCGATTGAGAAGATTACCACTATTTCGTGAGGTGTCCGATGGTAACTTTTATCCGTGACCAGAATCTGGGATATTTGCGTAATTGAAGAACAGTGGCTGTAATTAACTGCTATAATCAATCAGATCAATGATTTAGTCCCAGTTTTGTCATGGTGACATACTTCTTACAGTCATTTTCGTAGACAATGTACGGATTGCCACGTCTGCTTCCACAGTATGTCTTCCATCATTACGTCGGCTACTTCAACTTAGCACAATACTCACCTACCAATCCATTCCAAAGCGTTTTTTGATGTCCTTCTACGCTAATTTTGATACCCCTCCCCCTTTTCGAAAGTTACCTGTAAGATTAAATTTTAATATTCTTTTTATTTTGTACACAGCTTCATTTTAAGCAGTTCTAATTCCCGCTCCTGAGTCGTATATTTTGACGTGAAGACTGAGCACAAATGGGAGGGAGGTTTGCAAAATAATGAAGGTTAGTGCTGAATGTCCCATCGAAGATATAGTCTCTAAATGGAGGAAACATACAGACGAAGGAAGCCGACGTAAAGCTGAGGCTCAACGCATATCCCAAGCCTCCTCACGCCGACTTATATTTACAGGTTACTAGTTGTCATCACCCTTCAAGACATATTGGTATACTGCACACTCTGATTCACAGAGCTCGTATCGTGACTGACTCCGATAGGCTGCCAGGTGAGCTTCAGCTGCTTAGGACAGTTTTCCGACAGAATGACGAAGACAAATAAATAGCGCATTCCAGGGAATGAAGAGTTCATTAGAAGAAATAAAATGGAGAACTGAAGCACCCGCCATCACGACTTGATTCCCGTACTTCGGTCGTATATCCTCAAGTATCAAAAGTATCCGCAACAGACAGAACATTAGGAGTGTCTTCCATCCCCAGCACTCTGTTCCTACCAAAGTCGATCTCAGCCTTAGGAAACACTGCGTAGCCTATACGACATCCCTTGTGAATGTGGAACGTGGTATATTGGCCGGATATATCGTACTGTTCAAGACAGATGTGGTGAATACCACCGTCACGCAGGTCTTGGTCACAAGGGTAGCTCTCCAATAACGTTAGTAGAAGATACCGCTGGATTTACGATAGAAGGAAGATTAGAATCAATCTTGTTGACAGTGAGGTCATTAGGGAATCATGCTCGGATCACGAAAGGATGGGAAGGAAATCAGCCGCGCCCTTTTTAAAGGATCCATCACTGCACTTGCCTAGAGCGATTTAGAGAAATCGCGGGAAACCAAATTCAGGGTGGCCGGACGGGGATTTGAACCGTCGTCCTCCCGAATGCAAGTCCACCGCGATAACCACCGTGCCATATGAGAAGACACAGTTTATATCCTAAATCTCTTCTTTCTTGAATTTTGTGATAAAGGAGGCAATACACAATCACACGGCGAATAACCTTACGAATATGAACAAAAGGAGGGTCAGCACTGATCGTTTAAGTAAAAATCTTTATTTCCCTTGCAAATCGAGTTCAGTCGCTGCCTGCTCATCATCTTCGCTGTATATAAAACAGGAAAGAATACTCGCACTGCACTATAACATACTATATCTGCCAACCACACCAGTATGAACACACAGAAGAGATCGTTTTCATGAACGTAACTAATATTAATGTCCTGTGGACTAATGCCAGCACTAGCACTGCAGTAACCGCTCATATCAATGAAGAGTACTTGTCAGACCGAAAGTACTAGAGTGACTTGGTTAGCTGCTTACAGGGACCTGCGCAGCTATACTCGGTGCCAACATCGGACACAACAGCGCCATCTTTAATGATTGACCCGTGGTAAAAATTGCTGTTTTGAAGAGAGCGCCACAGCGCGTAGTGTGAAGCAGTCGCCCTCCGTTTCTGGCGGTGGCGCCGCTGTGGCAATCGTAGCTTTGGTGTCTCCCTCTGGTGGTAAACGTGAAAGGTTGCCTGTTCACGTGCATTTAAGCGGCGTTATGAGCTCGCCAGTGACAGGCGATCATTGTTGGCAAAAGCACCCCATCCTTCCGCCTCCTCGATTTCTATCTCACCCCCACCTTTAAGTACCTTGGCGTCACTCTCGCCCGTCGCCTCTCCTGGACCCCCCCCCCCCCCCCGCCTCCGGACAATCCAAGCCAAGGCACGCTCCCGACTCCGTCTCCTCAAGCTCCTTTCCGGCCGTACGTGGGGTCTGGACCCCTCCACCATCCTCCATACCTATAAATCCCTCATTTGCCCTATCCTTTGCTACGCCCACCCTGCCTGGATCTCCGCTCCCCTACCTTTCACAAATCCCTTCAGATCCTAGAACGCCATGCTCTTCGCCTCGCCTATCACATCCGTCTCCCCTCCCCCACACAGATCCTGTACGACCTTGTTCCGTTCCCCCACCTCCTCCTTTTCCTCGAACGGATACGGATCCTCTACACCTCCCGTAAACTAGATCCCCCTCAGCCACTCGTCTCTCACATCCTCTCCTGCCCCCGTCTGCTGCCGCGCCTTTATTTCCACGTCCTACCAGCTCTCCATCTCTCCACTCTCCATACCCTCTCCCAAGGTGGCTTTCGCCTGCTCCTCCTCCCTGATGATGCCCTCCTCCCCTCCATCTACACCTCCTACCATCTTTGATCCTCCCTCCCTCTTCCTGTGTTTGTTCCTCTGGATGCCCTCTCTCCGTTCTCTCCCCCTTCCCTCCCTTTCTCCCCACTCCTCCCCCGGCCTTCCCTACCCCCATACCTCCATTCCTCCTACTCTCTCCTCTGCCATTGGCATCTTTGCTCTCCCCTCTCTCTCCCCACCTACTTCTTCCCCTCTCAGAAGGTCGCCAGACTCGCACACGTTAAGTGGACATTTGCGAGCTGGAGATCATCGCTATCAGAATGAGATTTTCACTCTGCAGCGGAGTGTGCGCTGATATGAAACTTCCTGGCAGATTAAAACTGTGTGCCCGACCGAGACTCGAACTCGGGACCTTTGCCTTTCGCGGGCAAGTGCTCTACCAACTGAGCTACCGAAGCACGACTCACGGCCGGTACTCACAGCTTTACTTCTGCCAGTACCTCGTCTCCTACCTTCCAAACTTTACAGAAGCTCTCCTGCGAACCTTGCAGAACTAGCACTCCTGAAAGAAAGGATATTGCGGAGACATGGCTTAGCCACAGCCTGGGGGATGTTTCCAGAATGAGTATTTCACTCTGCAGCGGAGTGTGCGCTGATATGAAACTTCCTGGCAGATTAAAACTGTGTGCCCGACCGAGACTCGAACTCGGGACCTTTGTCTTTCGCGGGCAAGTGCTCTACCAACTGAGCTACCGAAGCACGACTCACGGCCGGTACTCACAGCTTTACTTCTGCCAGTACCTCGTCTCCTACCTTCCAAACTTTACAGAAGCTCTCCTGCGAACCTTGCAGAACTAGCACTCCTGAAAGAAAGGATATTGCGGAGACATGGCTTAGCCACAGCCTGGGGGATGTTTCCAGAATGAGATTTTCACTCTGCAGCGGAGTGTGCGCTGATATGAAACTTCCTGGCAGATTAAAACTGTGTGCCCGACCGAGACTCGAACTCGGGATCTTTGCCTTTCGCGGGCAAGTGCTCTACCAACTGAGCTACCGAAGCACGACTCACGGCCGGTACTCACAGCTTTACTTCTGCCAGTACCTCGTCTCCTACCTTCCCAACTTTACAGAAGCTCTCCTGCGAACCTTGCAGAACTAGCACTCCTGAAAGAAAGGATATTGCGGAGACATGGCTTAGCCACAGCCTGGGGGATGTTTCCAGAATGAGTATTTCACTCTGCAGCGGAGTGTGCGCTGATATGAAACTTCCTGGCAGATTAAAACTGTGTGCCCGACCGAGATTCGAACTCGGGACCTTTGTCTTTCGCGGGCAAGTGCTCTACCAACTGAGCTACCGAAGCACGACTCACGGCCGGTACTCACAGCTTTACTTCTGCCAGTACCTCGTCTCCTACCTTCCAAACTTTACAGAAGCTCTCCTGCGAACCTTGCAGAACTAGCACTCCTGAAAGAAAGGATATTGCGGAGACATGGCTTAGCCACAGCCTGGGGGATGTTTCCAGAATGAGTATTTCACTCTGCAGCGGAGTGTGCGCTGATATGAAACTTCCTGGCAGATTAAAACTGTGTGCCCGACCGAGACTCGAACTCGGGACCTTTGCCTTTCGCGGGCAAGTGCTCTACCAACTGAGCTACCGAAGCACGACTCACGGCCGGTACTCACAGCTTTACTTCTGCCAGTACCTCGTCTCCTACCTTCCCAACTTTACAGAAGCTCTCCTGCGAACCTTGCAGAACTAGCACTCCTGAAAGAAAGGATATTGCGGAGACATGGCTTAGCCACAGCCTGGGGGATGTTTCCAGAATGAGATTTTCACTCTGCAGCGGAGTGTGCGCTGATATGAAACTTCCTGGCAGATTAAAACTGTGTGCCCGACCGAGATTCGAACTCGGGACCTTTGCCTTTCGCGGGCAAGTGCTCTACCAACTGAGCTATCGAAGCACGACTCACGGCCGGTACTCACAGCTTTACTTCTGCCAGTACCTCGTCTCCTACCTTCCAAACTTTACAGAAGCTCTCCTGCGAACCTTGCAGAACTAGCACTCCTGAAAGAAAGAATATTGCGGAGACATGGCTTTGCCACAGCCTGGGGGATGTTTCCAGAATGAGTATTTCACTCTGCAGCGGAGTGTGCGCTGATATGAAACTTCCTGGCAGATTAAAACTGTGTGCCCGACCGAGACTCGAACTCGGGACCGTTGCCTTTCGCGGGCAAGTGCTCTACCAACTGAGCTACCGAAGCACGACTCACGGCCGGTACTCACAGCTTTACCGGCCGTGAGTCGTGCTTCGGTAGCTCAGTTGGTAGAGCACTTGCCCGCGAAAGGCAAAGATCCCGAGTTCGAGTCTCGGTCGGGCACACAGTTTTAATCTGCCAGGAAGTTTCATCATCGCTATCAGTTTCTCGTGTGTGTGCCCTCGTGTTTGTGGTTTAGTGTTCTTTCCCGTCAGCTGTTTCGTTCACCTGTACCGTCTACGTCGTCAGTGTTTGTGCGCAGTGCCAACAGTTTTTTAGTGTGTTTTTCGTGGAGTGTGAACGGCTTCGTGTTTTTTGTTTCTGTGTCTACTGTTTTTTGTCCGCCACTTTGTTCATTATCTTATGTCTCTTCTTTGTATTTTCGTTGTTAAACTTGTGGCTAAAGATTAGCGTAGTATGCTGCTGCCAGCCCACCTTATGTAACGGTGTATAAATAAACTCGCCAGTGAGTCAGTCTGGGTCAGTCTCTCGTGCCCAGCTTGCTAGTCTGTCTCTCGTCCGCATTTTTTAGGCAGTTAGTGTCCGTCTATCGTTCGGAGTGCTAGTATGTCTGTCGTTCGGATCAACCTTTAAAGCTGGCAAAATGAGAGTCTGTCCACTCCGCCAGTAAGAGAACTCAGCGAGTGGTTGCCTGGTCGGGGCTTAGTTCCTGCATCTGAGTCTGCGCGTTAGGCCGCCAGTCTGCTCGAGTTTGCGCAGGCAATGGTCACTGGCGGTTGGATCGATCGGTTGGTCGGTCGCACAGTGAGACACAAGATGACTTCTCCGTCTTGAGCGTCGGCGCATGTGAGGTCGCCCCGTGAGTCCAGTGGGCCGCGGCGTATAGCGGTGGTAGTGACTTCGCGGTCGACACGAGAGCAACAAGAGTCAACCCACGACATCAGTCTGGCCGGTGCGAGCTGCGACGCCTTGAGACAGGAGATCGGCGCGCTTTCCTGCGCCTGTTGAAGCGGCTGGCAGCGGACGGTTCGGGAGAGCGATTTGGGGGGGCTCCACCAGGTCTTCTCGAGAAATTGCAGTCAATTAGAAGTGATTGGTGATATGTTGTTTGATTTACTCTTGTTAAATTCTACTTATTTTCTTGGTGAGATCACCAGTAGTTTTGCTTTGGGGTCGTCCCACCATTCTTCTCCGTTTGTCCACCCGCGGGAAGGTGGTTGTTTATAAATTGAGTGGCTCATTTTTCCCTTGTGGAATAGGGGTGGGTTAGAGCAACCTGCGGTTCGAGTTGTTCGGTAATCTCCCTATCAATCTACCGTACGTTAGTAGCTGCCTCTGTCATGTTTGTCGGATTTGGTGTGTTAACGAAATTATTGCTTGGAGTGTAACGGCCTAATACCTGAAATATGTTTTGATCTTTGGAAACTTTGATATTATTGCCTATGATCTTGAGAGGAGGTATCTGTGTACTGTAGAGCATCTTAACTATTGTTTGGCCAACCTTGTAGAATTTTATATAAGATTGCATTTCGTGGGCTTTTATTTAAATGATCATTTTAGTATATAAAGTTGCCATCCTTTCACTGTAAGACTTTTCTTAGAAGCTAAAATCAAGTTGCACCTTCGGTGGCAAGGTTAATATTTTATTTGTTAGTGTTTAGTACCATTTCCATCCCTCCTACTGGGGAGGGGGGCTGCATAGTTTGTGTGCTTGTGTAAATTGTTAGAACTCTTAGTTTAAAGGTATCTGGTGTGTTGCAGATTTCCACCAGTGTAGTCTTTCAGAGGCTGTTGTGAGCGATCGTAACTACAACCGTGTCAAAAGGGAGCGGGAAGGTTCTCTGCCCGAAAGCTCATACAGTCAAAACTTGTTTCTTTCTGCCTCTGAATAAATCGTAACTTTGATATTTAGAGGGTGCTTTCTGATTATAATTTTAAATGTTTCTTTTCAAAAATGCTTTTAGGCACTATTAAAGTGAATAAAATTCCCATTTGTTAAAAGGAATTTGGTTATGATTTCATCAGTTACTCCCTGGCAATTACTTGCATTCTTACATAGTGTGCTTAAATGTGTTAATGTTCTTGATGAATCCCTAGTAAATAAAATAAATTCTTAATATTCTTTGAAAATAAATCACGGTTCAATGATCATTATTATAAAATCATTCATTTTGAAAGTAGAAGACATAACGAAATGTAGACCTAGTCAGTGCACATTTCAAGAACGTTAAACGTAAAACTATGTAGGATTAATGGCAAAATCAAAAAACTGACAGTGCTGACGCTCTCTGGCGTGTGATTAATGAACTATGTCCCATGTACTAGGTGCAGTGTGAACCATACTAACACGTAGTACTGCAACCATTATGTTAAAGTAACAGTGAAATTCCAGCGAAACCAAAAGAACGCACATAGTACTGCAACCATTATGTTAACGTAAGAATGACATAATTCCAGCAAAACCAAAAGAACTGGGTTACTCTACATGCCCTTTGACATTAATTTTTATACTCATAGATATCCAAATGCCTTTTTAACAGTTGATTTTTAAAATACAACGTAGATGTAAAATAACACGGCTACTTTTAAGTAACTATATTACAAATTCGTTATTATTCAAATTAAGTAGAGCGTAAATGTCAATTTTGTGATATTTCCATTACCACACGACATTCACACATATCTGACATTTCAAGACGCAAAGTGTCTTGATTGATCAATAATGGCTGCAGACACCATACATCTATACATCTGATATTTACTGACTTTTTTCATCTTGCACTTGAAAATGTCTCTAAGCCAAAGCCGTGATAGAGACACAAATAAATAATAATAAAAACTTGCAGTAAAACGTCTTACGGCGTTAAGTCAAGTGCCGGCATGCCAGTCGGAAACGATGGAGACGAGATAGCTGTGACAAGACGTCAGCCAATAGCACGCTGACCGACCCCTCTCCAGGACGACAACGTGACAGCAGCAGCACCTATGCGAAGAGAACTCGAGCACCAAGCCCGGCTGGTTGCGGTCCATTGTACACTAGCAACTTGAGTAGAAGCGTCAGCTCTAACCACTTGCTTCTGGGTGTTGTGTGCTGTCCTTAGGTTAGTTAGGTTTAATTAGTTCTAAGTTCTAGGGGATTGATGACCATAGCTGTTAAGTCCCATAGTGCTCAGAGCCATTTGAGCCACTTGCTTCTAGTGTCTATGTAGCACGGACATGAGAATTGTTCTACTGAAGAAACTTGGTTATTTCGTATGTCACCCGTTGCTTGCGACACGTCTGTGTAACACAAAGTTTTGTAATTGGTCACTTTGTAATAAAACTCATTAATGCGATTTACTTGAATGTTGTCTAGCGATCCGAGAAATCAGGTTTCCTAGACACCCCATATTGACGACTAGGACGGATTTAACAAAATGGAACAATGAATTTCTTTAAGAAGTATATTGTAGCTGTGGTCACCAATCAAGAAAATCCTCATTTTAAGAAATAGGGATTCAGGGCTGCAATTAAGTGCAGCTAGTAACCTCAATCTTGTTACACGTAGATATACGCGCGCCCGGGTTCCCGGCTTCGATTCCCGGCGGGGTCAGGGATTGTCTCTGCCTCGTGATGACTGGGTGTTGTGTGATGTCCTTAGGTTAGTTAGGTTTAAGTAGTTCTAAGTTATAGGGGACTGATGACCATAGATGTTAAGTCCCATAGTGCTCAGAGTCAATTGAACCATTTTTGAACGTAGATATACGGAAAAACCACAGCTCCCCACAGCTCCACCACGTCATAGCGGAGGATCTACCTAGCTACAAATTATGGTTTGACTGCCTGCCACAGTGACGCTCAACAGCTGCATCGGTAATGTGGCGCACAAGCTAGGCATCTGGTAGAGTGTACACACTACCGACATCCATCTGGAACCAACTCAGTGGTGTAAGTGCGCCTTTTGGGCGAAGTCTATATAATGAGACCGTCGCAGTGCGGACATCAGCATTAGCTAACTGTAATAACCAGCAGCCAAAAACTGACTAGGACGAAAACTTGACTCAACGAAATTTTGTGGAATTCGCAAGACTTGATCCAGCGGAAGACTGGAGAGCCACAGGGGAACTTTCACATGTAGCGAGCGGACGGTGCCTTGCGACAGACAGATTTGGTTTGCCCGTTTACACGCTAGATGGCAGAAGCTGACTGTTCTGCTGTCGTAAAGAAACACGTGGGCATGTTGTTACTCACGCTACTTTCCGTTAGACATTATCAGAGATATTCTTTGTTAAATAAACAACCATTGTTCCCGCCGCTACGCAAATAATCTTCATGAGAAGGTTGGATCGCCCTCTGGTAAGTTTAACGAAATTATTGTAATGGTGATAAAATGTGTATGAACTAAGAATGAAATAGCGTTCCCTTCTTAACGAAACTTCCATATATCTGAAAACCAAAAGTCTTTTTAAACCTATCGTGTGAGCCTCAGCCCCAGACATTGCGCTTTGGTCCAAAGCCGAATAGAGAATCAGTTCTACGGACACACATACTGAAGCTATCTGAGTTTTCAAGACTTTTTGGTAGAACGGCATCTTCAAATAAATCAAAATGGGTCGATTAGACTGTGAAAAAACTATTGATGATGTATTAGTTGGAGAATTCAACAGCAGGGAAATGCAGGGCGCTTTCCTGTCCCTATGAGGCCATTAGAAAAATGTCTAGCCGCCCTTAAAAAGAAGGGAATATACAATAGTAGGGCCTTCTTGGGGCGGCTTCAAAATCATTTTCGTTGATGGAAGGGAAAGATGAGCTAATCGAACGTCTTAAGAATTTACACAACTGTTTTTAGCAGCTAAGCAAACCAGAATTTTTAAAATTAGTTTATTATTTAGAATAACATTTTATGTTGCACATCAGTTTAACAAGAACATGGAAACTGCAGGCAACACTTTTTCGGGCTTTATAAAACGGCATTACAAATTTTCTGAGCCCGCTTGGTATTGTCTTCAATCGGATAGATCGATTGTGATCATCGCGAGACAACACGCGTTGCAGCATCAGCCTAGGTGGCGTGGCGGTGGCGCTAGGAGACATAATGACTCAGTGTACCCGATGGCTAGGGGTTTCTCCAGTGTCCACCAACAGCCGGATACGTGAAGGCAGTGACTTTAGACTCATTTTCTGAGTGTCACCTTGTACTTAGCGGTGGCGCGGTTATATCGCATGCCTGCAAGTTGCAAAGTGGCGATTTTGACTTGAGTCGTCACAAGCCTGTCAGGTATGGTGGTCTGGATCTGCAGATTACTGCCTTCAGAGAGTTAACCTGGTCTACCTACAATATAGATCCCAGTATCCAGCATTATTTGGTTGTTTATGTAATACGACTAAAGCGCAGTGGAGCGAGTTAAGTTCAGGTAAGTCAGGGGTATACCCAGTATTGCGTGCAACGATTTAACACCATTTACAGTCTGCTGCATATTGGCCGATGATGACTGGAACGGGTTTCGGAAGCAAACTAAGGGTGTTGTAGATGTCACTCGGCGGCACTGATAAAGGTTAAAATTGCGACTGATCGATGTATCGTCTATTAATAGTGTGTAACTTAAGATTAATTTATTATCCGAGCCAGATTTCACTAGATACAAGTGGCTTAAGTTTGTTTAAAAATGGTCACGTTGGCTTGTTTTAAAAATCATTAATCATTTTATCGTGGCTTCCTTGGCAAGTTGTTATAAGGATCTGCACAGTAGCCTTCATGCTACCTGTTTCGCTGCCTGTTGTAATGATGAAAGGCGAAAAGATAATTAAAACAGTGCGTTACTTGATTAGCTGAAGTTGTACTGGTGTAATTATATATATCTACCTACATCTACATCTACATCCATACTCGGCAAGCCACCTGACGGTGTGTGGCCGAGGGTACCTTGAGTACCTCTATCGGTTCTCCCTTCTATTCCAGTGTCATATTGTTCGTGGAAAGGAGGATTGTCGGTATGCCTCTGTGTGGTCTCTAATCTCTCTGACTTTATCCTCGTAGTCTCTTCGCGAGATATACATGGGAGGGAGTAATATACTGCATGACTCCTCCGTGAAGGTATGTTCTCGAAACTACTAAGCTAGTAAGCGTCTCTCCTGCAGAGTCTTCCACTGGAGTTTATCTATCATCTCCGTAACGCTTTCGCGATTACTAAATGATCCTGTAACGAAGCGCCCTGCTCTCCGTTGGATCTTCTCTATCTCTTATATCAACCCTGTCTGGTACGGAGCCCACACTGCTGAGCAGTATTCAAGCAGTGGGCGAACAAGCGTACTGTAACCTATTTCGGATTGCATTTCCTTAGGATTCTTCCAACGAATCTCAGTCTGGCATCTGCTTTACCGACGATCAACTTTATATGATCATTCCATTTTAAATCACTCCTAATGCGTACTCTCAGATAATTTATGGATTTAACTGCTTCCAGTTGCTGACCTGCTATTTTGTAGCTAAATGATAAGGGATCTATCTTTCTATGTATTCGTAGCACATTACACTTTTCTTCATTGAGATTGAACTGCCATTCCCTGCACCATGCGTCAATTCGCTGCAGATCCTCCTGCATCTCAGTATAATTTTCCATTGTTACAACCTCTCGATATACCACAGCATCATCCGCAAAAAGCCTCAGTGAGTTTAACATTTACAGATCTAGAATGTTTTAATAATGTTCTAAGCTATTGGTTTAACGGCCTGTGGTCAATCACATGCTGATTAGAGGAGATACGAGCACATTAAAATGAAATCACCTTTCTGCTAGGGTAATCACTCTGTTTTCCACTGATTAATTTAGTGTCTGGCTTGTTTTTCACCGTGTTCGCTTGCATTAATAAGTTGTGTCTTGTGACTACTTTACAATGTAAAATTCTTTCTCTTGTATTTGTATTCTCGAACAATATCAACACTGGTGTCGAAAATTAAAGCAACAAACGGAACTTTGGAAGGTTGCTTTTATTTTGGCACAGAACAGTATAAACAGGTGATAGTAAAGTAGAAACAATGTAAAGAATACAGAACGTAAACAACTGCAACATGATAACGCCAGACAAAAACGTTCTTCATTTTACCCAACTTAACCGATTTGTACACACATTCCAACAACTGGTTAATGTGTTCAGTATGGGGTGTGACCATCTCTGGCACTAATACGGGCCTGACAACGATGGGACATAACGTGTATAACGTCGCTAGTCTCGTCTTGAGGCAATAACTCCAATTATTCTTGCAGAGCTACTCGCAGTCTTGGCTAGTTGTTGGTGGATGCTGACGTGATGCAACCCATCTCACTAGTGCACCCCAGACGTGCTCTATGGGATTCAAATCAGGAGAGCAAGCAGGCCACGCCATACTGTAGGGAAGCAGCCTACTCACGCTGTAGTAAATTCACATCAGTTTCCATTGTGTGCTAGCCAGTCTGCTGTAACTAGCTCTGACGTCATAAATGTTGCGCAATACCTTAAAAATCAAGCAAGTGACCTAAAACTTTTCTAGCATGTCAGGAATAATACTAAATTAATGTGTGTTAAATATCAGTTCGATAACTTCAGCCATTTTCGAAATTTGGACGTTTTT
The DNA here is from genome assembly GCF_023864275.1 of Schistocerca cancellata. NCBI lineage: Eukaryota > Metazoa > Arthropoda > Insecta > Orthoptera > Acrididae > Schistocerca > Schistocerca cancellata. Next base: position 269,733,998 of record NC_064634.1, read on the forward strand.
CTGAAAAAATCATTGGCGCAACAGAAAAGAGCTAGAGACTTCAAAATTTATATTTAGATTCATCTTTCATAATGATTTAATAAAAACAGTACTTTGGATTTCACAAATTGAGACTTTAGTGGAAATTCATGATTTTCTGGTTTTCGTCTCAAAACTGAAGGAAGCAAGATAGATTAAGTAGGCTATTAAATAAGGCTAGGATGTTTAGATTTAAACAGGTTGGAGGTCCGCTATGACTGTGAAGATGTGAAAAGTTTCTTTTGAATACCTATAAAATTATAGCGATAGCGGATCTCAAAAGGGCCAGTTCAGAGCTCATCTACTGCGTGCAGTGTAATTTAATTAATTCTCTCGCCCAAAATATTTAACTTAGCCACGTCAAAATTTTATTATCAATACTTACCTGCGTGCTGAATGCACGTTTAAATTAAGAGCTTCATCGGCCATCAGCAAAAGAAGCTATAAATTATTATGTAACTTGAAGTGGTGCGTTACTAGCCCAGCGGCTAGTCGGGAGAGCCGATTTGATCAGGCGTTCCCTTAGCCGTCCGTACCGCGGCTACATATATAAGAACGCTGCGCGAGGAAGGCCAAGGCCCCAGTTCTCTCCAGACGCTGAATAGCATGACACCTGTGTCGGGAGTCGCGTCGCTTCGGTATCACTGCTACAAACAGCCTCGGGTGCCGTATTAAGTTACTAGAGATACGCGGAACCATGAAATCATTTCAAGTGAAGGGTTAATTCTGGGATGATTTTCATTATCTAGCTTCAGTTGGCGTATTGTCGTATTTTCACGTACCGTCGCGGGACAGACATTCTACCAATTATTTAGTGTGGCGTTTGATGAAATATTCTCATCAAATTTTGGCGAGCATTCTTTTTAACATTTAATTCGGACATTTATAGTTGCATCAGCGCATTAGACTCTGAACTGCTCTGTTAGTTAGGTTGTAGGGATACTTGTGTTTTGTATCAGTGAACTTCAGAATATACTCAACTATTTTGGAAAATCGTTTTTGATTAGAAATCCCGGACAATCTCCTAATTCCTCTGAGCTATAAGCTGCAGCTATAATGGTATTCTCAGATGAAGTGGGCACTAGGAACTCTAATTACAGGCTTCACGTTTTGTTAAATCACTTTCTGGGGGCTAAAAAGTAAATAGAGAGCCAGTGTTGAGAACGGCGAAAGACAGCATTAACAACATTCTAAAAGCCTGAAACTGATTCAACATTCAAACATTTGTATTGCAAGCATTTATACAGCAATTATTTTAATTGTCACAAGAATACTCGCCGCCCCACAATACGTGCAATATCTTTCTTTTCCAAGAAAACAGCAACGACCCGTGCTGTATAAGGTCGAGCATTATTGTCCATCAGTAATAGGTCTGGGCCCACAGCACCTCGCAATAACCGCAAACGAGATCAAAAGATCTCGTCACGATACCTGACAGTAGTTAAAATCTTGCCAATTCACTTGTACAATTTCATGAAGGTGGGTTAGAGGGGTAAACATAATCCCTACCCACAGTATTAGGGATCCTCCCCGATATCGGTCTCTTTCCACAGTGTTTGGGTCCCAAAATCGCGTTCCACGTTCCCTCTAGATGCGAATCCATCGACAATCACTCTCCAGACTAAATCGGGGCTCATCTGTGAACACAACATTGGCCCACCATTCGACCTATCTGGTGGCATATTGATGACTCCACCCTACACTTGCCCTACTGTGACGATGCGTCAGAGGTAGACACACCGGAGGCCTCCGACGATACAGGCCACTCTGCCGGAGCCTTCTGCATGCCACTTGGCTCGATACAACATGTCCAGTGGATGCTGCGGCTGACATGCCAGTTGCCGTGCAGTACTAAGGCAGCACTGTCGTACCACTACACACAAATAACGGTTTGCTCTTCTGAAGTCGGCCCTTCTCTGGTCTCTATAAACTGTCGCCACATCCGAGAAACAGCGGAACGATTCACATTAAGCCACTGGGCCAAAATCGGTTTGCGACTGTCCTGCTTCCTTTCTTTCTATGGTCCTCCACCGCAGAGGGTCTGGCAGGTATCTTCTCTGTGCCATACTGCACCGCCTGTGACTGTGTGTGGATGTGGCGCTACCCGGCGAACATTACCTCGTTTCATAGGTGCCCCGACATCGTTGGCACAGTTTTCCGTTGACTGGAGTGGCATCTTACGTCCGGATCACGATCGTACGGACGTCTGGTTGGCAGTTTGTATGGTTATATCGTGAATCAAACGCTGGACGGGGAAATAACGGTTAGCTCCTTCAATTTTGGACACCAGTGTATTTTAAATGTCGTGACCAGAAACGGAGGCAAAGACAGAAATGGAATTCAAACTGATATGACGGAAGTCTCAAAACTCTTAAATTCAACATAGTGAAAGAATTCAAATTAACGTCATTTTTGTAACGGTTATTGAGTTCAAGTTTTCAAGACAGCTTGGTCGTTATTACTTGTGAAATTTACTAAAGTAAAAATTGAAATAAAGGTTTGAGAATTTTTTTAATTGAAGTTTTCTCTTGCCCGGTACCTTCTGCTCACCCAAATCCTCGTTAGAAGTTTCATTTTCTCTACGTTGTACCCAACCTACCTAACCTGTTAAGATCACAAGGCTTCAATAGAGAGGAAGAACATGGTTTTTAAGCTTAGTTGGAGGACCTATTAGCTAATGTCTTGTTTCCACCAAGCCAAATACACAGTCGCATTGCTCACTTGACCACTCGAAAGGTTTTATCTATTAGGAGCAGAAAGCAGGCCAGTAAGCTCGCTTCTGGTCAACGTAGACGAAACAGCATAATAATGCTTCGTATCAGTGCTGCATGGGATCATTTTGTCTACCCTATCTTTGTATTTCCGATAACTTTTGTGGAACCTCAACTCACAAAAGAGTCTTCAAAGTGCATGAAAGTCGCTGGATATCAGTTACTGAATTTTTGAAAAGTGTGAGATCTTTGCGGAAATGTAAAACTATCAGAATTATATCCAGTTCTACTCACCATGGTTAGGCACAGTAGTCATACAGATCCTCAAGTTGTCCTGTTTGCTTAGTTAGCCCCCACACAGTACGCATAAGCCCCAGTCACTCTATCATAGCCGGCCGCGGTGGTCTAGCGGTTCTGGCGCTGCAGTCCGGAACCGCGGGACTGCTACGGTCGCAGGTTCGAATCCTGCCTCGGGCATGGGTGTGTGTGATGTTCTTAGGTTAGTTAGGTTTAAGTAGTTCTAAGTTCTAGGGGACTTATGACCTAAGATGTTGAGTCCCATAGTGCTCAGAGCCATTTGAACCACTCTACCATACAGTGGTCAAGCCTTTCAAAGGCGCATTCAACGCAGAAGCTAAGATCTGGATGAGTAAATACGGGAGGATGGGACTGAAGATAGACGATGAGGATATCTGTGGATGGACTACCCCTGTTTTCTCCAAAATATGCAGGATGGAGCTGGAAAAAGCAGGATTTCAATCAGCGTGCCACTATGTCCGAGCGGTTCTAGGTGTTTCAGCCCGGAACCGCGCTGCTGCTACGGTCGCAGGTTCGATTCCTGCCTCGGACATTGATGTGTGTGATGTCCTTAGGTTAGTTAGGTTTAAGTAATTCTAAGTCTAGGGGACTGATGACCTCAGATGTTAACTCCCATCGTGCTTAGAGGTATCTCAACCATTTTGAACCAGGATTTCAATCCACCAACATCTGTTCACTAAAAAAGAAAATTTCCACAGACTTGGATTTCCTCTCATCATCGAATACCAGGACTGTGCCAGGAGAGACACCTCAGCAGTTGATTAAGCTTATGAGTTTCCCACAGAGAGGTAACTGGCTAAAAAACCTTTAGGTTTGCTCCTTCCAAAGCCTTTCGTTGTACCTTCTATCTCCAAAGACTTCACCTATGCCACTGAGAATATCTTCCCTAAGACTGATGATTTAAAGAAAGTTCATTAAAAGGAAGAGAAGAAAAGAAAGAAGTGTGATATTGACATCGACACAATTCAAACGGCTGCTTTTAAAAAGAGAAGGGAAAGAACTGACATTCTGAGGTGTTGGGTATTATTCCGGATATCAGCGTCGTTCATGAACGATATTTCGACAACGTGACTCGTATCTTCATCGGGTCGAAATATCGTGTAGGAACGACGCTAATATCAGCAGAATGCCCGACATCTCAAGATGTCAACAGATCGCCGTGGAAGTCAGAAGAATTACGAGAGAAAAACGTCCTCCAGATACAGATACAAGTGAGTGATTCTAAAGGAGCAAGTAAGTAAGATAGTTCACAGAAGCTACCAATTCGAAAGCTCGACTTTGTTAACGATGGTGAAGGTAGAAAAATAAAAGAGAGTAGGCCTGAGACAGTGTGCCATATTTGCAGAGAGACTTTCGGAAGACTGGGTGCAGTGCTGCTCCTGCAGTGGGTGGGCTCAAGTTGCGTGTACAGACAATAACCTATTTTCTACGTGAATATTTCAGAAAATGAATATTGAATTGCTGTTTTGAAGTTAGTATTACTGTGCCATATAATTTTTTGTGTTGGTTTGTTTCTCATACAATGAGTCTAGCGTTGAGAACAGTCATTTTAAGTATATTTTAAATACATTTTTAAATTTTGATGACAATATCAAAGACACCTTACTAGAAATTCATTTTTGTGAGATTGTATTATTAATTACACACATTTCACCGTGAAACTGTTTTATTGTGAATGCTTAATTCGCTTCTTATACGCTGAGGTGACAAAAGTCATGGGACAGCGATGTGTACATATACAGATTGCGGTAGTATCACATACATAAGGTATTAAGGGTAATATACTGACGGGGGTGTCATTTCTACAAGTGAATCATGAGAAAGTGTGTCCGACGTGATTACGGCCGCACGACGGAAATTAATACGTTGAATAGGGAACGGTAGTTGGGGCTAGACTCATGGGGCACTCCTTTTCGGAGATCGTTAGGGAATTCAGTAACCCATAGTGTCAAGAGTGTGCCGAGAATACCAAATTTCAGGCATTACGTTTCACGAAGGACAGCTCAGTGGTCGTCAGCCTAATTTAACGACGGAGAGCAGCGGCGTTTGCGTAGAGAGTCAGTTCCCCATTTAGTAGGTGGATGGTTCTCATACCAACAGTGATTCATTCCAGATGTTAAGTGATACGTGTACCAAGTTTGATTGAAATCAGTCCAGTGGTTTAGGAGGAGATGAGGAATATACATACGTACATATGCCATCCATTTTTATAATTTGTGTGGATTTACTCTTAAACATGCCCCTATATGAGCCAATGTTTCGTCAAAGTAGAAACCAGCGCCACCTGTTACGAACGAGGGAAACTACTTCAAATTTTATATTATTTGTCCCAATTTATGATTGTTTATTTTACTAATACATTTTCAGTATTCCTTTAATGAACCAAATATATGTAAATAATAGAATGTGTAGCATAAAAAAATTCATCGATAAACTTTTTTGTCAACATTTTAGAGAGAGCGACAGCTGCACAACGTAAATGAAAGACAGTTTTATTAATGCACAAAGATCAACGGTGAGCGGTCGTGAATTACTGTGCGGCAGTGAGAGTGTTAGGCGGAGATTTTAAATGGCGGTGGATAGAATGTGAGCATTGACTTTTGCAAAGGGAGACACTTCATAATAAGCGAAATCAGTATTTACAAAGTTATTAATAAGGTTGCAAGTTCTTTTTTATCAATACACCAGCACAAACGTTATGGGGACCTCGACTATCCCCTGAACTGATCTACAGTAAAGTACCTAATTTTTTGTAAAGTTAATTCCATTTAGGTATTTCGATTTCCTTACAGAAGTGATTAATTTTTAAATAATGACTGTATTCTGAAGTCAAATCAACCTTCGTTGAAATCAAAAGCAACGGTGGCAACATTTATGACTGCAGTGGGAATTTCACTCTAAAATGCAGTTGAGATGGCGGGTGAGTGGAAAGAGTGCTCTGAAAGCCTCTATGAGAGGCAGGAATTATCTGATGACGTGATATATGAGAGACAGTGGACTCAGTATTACAATCAGAATTTAATATAACTTTGCAAAACTTAAGATCAAAGAAGGCAGAAGGAATAGATAACATTTCATCGGAATTTCTAAAATCATTGCGGGAACTGCCAACAAAACGAATATTCAAATTGGTGTGTAGAAGTCATGAGATCGATGACATACCATCAGATTTTCGGAGAAACATAACCCACCCAGTTCAGAAGATAACAAGGGCACAGAAGTGCGAGAACTATCACACAACCAGCTTAACAGTTCATGCATCCAAGTTGCTGACAAGAAAAATATACAAAAGAATACAAAAGAAACTTGAGGATCTGTTAAATGACGATCAGTTTGGTTTAAGGAAAGAAAAAGGAGAGACAGTCCTGGCTTGGGCTTGATAGCGGACGCAGAAGCGGAAAATAACGAAGACATATTTATAGAATATGTCGAACTGAAAAAAACGTTCGACAGCGTAAAATGATGCAAGGTGTTCGAAATTCTGAGAAAAACAGAAGTAAGCTATAGAGAAAGATGGCTAATGTAGAATATTTGCAAGAACCAAGATGGGATAATAGTACTGGAAGACCACGAAGTACTCGCATTAAAAGGGGTGTAAGACGAAGTGTCTGAAAAGAACAGGCTGTAAGACAAAGGACAAGTCTTTCTCCACTGCTGTTCGATCTATATATTGAAGAAGCAATGAGGGGAATAAAAGTGGTATTATAATTCACAGTGTAAACATCTCAACGACAAGATTCGTTGATGACATTGCTACGCTCAGTGGAGATGAAGCAGCGTAGTTACAAGAGCAGTTTTATAAAGTTTACAGTCAATTAGTGGAGAAAATGGATTGAGAGTAAACCGAAGAAAGACGAAAGTAATAAAAAGTAGCAGAAATGAGAATACTGAGAAACCCAATATCGAGACTGATAGTCACAAAGCAGATAAAGAGTTCTGATACCTTGGAAGCAAAATAAACCATGATGGACGAAGTAAAGAGGACATGGAAAGCAGACAAGCGCTGGCAAAAAAGAAACCCCTGGGGAGTTCGTGGAGGGTCACATCAAAACCAGTCTGAAGAGAGATTAAAAAGATAGTACTCACCTAACACAGTCGTTTCAGTTTACTTCATTCTGTACAAACATATCTTCATTATTATAATGATTGTGAACTTCCCTTTTTTCCCGTTTTTGCAGTTTGGTTGTGGTTTCCGTAATGTTGCCACGATTTGTATATCACTGTAACGAAGTATTACGAAACCTGATTGAGACTGTTCCTCTCACACCCGTCCATATTGAATCGTATTTCTCATTTAAAGATTTTATTTTAAAACCCACGTTAATAGAAATTGCTTTCTTCTACATGTGTGCCATCTAAGCTGTAAGAGGATTTTGGGTGTCCGATTTGCCTCCAGTGCACATTCCTTTGTAGGAAAGGCAGAATATTATAAAACACGACGGCCGCAGGGGCGCAGGGACGATGGAGGCGCAAGGCAAAGTGAAGTAGTGGGAATACAATAGCTAGTTATGGAAGATGAAGTAATAAATAATGATGAGACTTCCTGGATAACCAAAACTGTGTGCCAGACCAGGACTCGAAACACGGACCTTGACGCGCCCTCACAGCCTTACTTTTTTTTTTTTAGTCATCAGCCTACTGACTGGTTTGATGCGGCCCGTCACGAATTCCTTTCCTGTGCTAACCTCTTCATCTCAGAGTAGCACTTGCAACCTACGTCCTCAGTTATTTGCTTGACGTATTCCAATCTTTGTCTTCCTCTACAGTTTTTGCCCTCTACAGCTCCCTCTAGTCCCATGGAAGTCATTCCCTCATGTCTTAGCAGATGTCCTATCATCCTGTCCCTTCTCCTTATCAGTGTTTTCCACATATTCCTTTCCTCTCCGATTCTGCGTAGAACCTCCTCATTCCTTACCTTATCAGTCCACCTAATTTTCAACATTCGTCTATAGCACCACATCTCTAATGCTTCGATTCTCTTCTATTCCGGTTTTCCCACAGTCCATGTTTCACTACCATACAATGCTGTACTCCAGACGTACATCCTCAGAAATTTCTTCCTCAAATTAAGGCCGGTATTTGATATTAGTAGACTTCTCTTGGTCAGAAATGCCTTTTTTGCCATAGCGAGTCTGCTTTTGATGTCCTCGTTGCTCCGTCCGTCATTGGTTATTTTACTGCCTAGGTAGCAGAATTCCTTAACTTCATTGACTTCGTGACCATCAGTCCTGATGTTAAGTTTCTCGCTGTTCTCATTTCTACTACTACTCATTACCTTCGTCTTTCTCCGATTTAGCCGGCCGGTTCTAGGCGCCCAGCCCGGAACCGCGCGATTGCTCCGGTCGCAGGTTCGAATCCTGCCTCGGGCATGGATGTGTGTGATGTCCTTAGATTAGTTAGGTTTAAGTAGTTCTAAGTTCTAGGGGACTGATGACCACAGCTGTTAAGTCCCATAGTGCTCAGAGCCATTTGAACCATTTCTCCGATTTACTCTCAAACCATACTGTGTACTCATTAGACTGTTCATTCATTTCAGCAGATCATTTAATTCTTCTTCACTTTCACTCAGGATAGCAATGTCATCAGCGAATCGTATCATTGATAGCCTTTCACCTTGTATTTTAATTCCACTCCTGAACCTTTCTTTTATTTACATCATTTCTTCCTCGATGTACAGATTGAAGAGTAGGGGCGAAAGGCTACAGCCTTGTCTTACACCCTTCTTAACACGAGCACTTCGTTCTTGATCGTCCACTCTTATTATTCCCTCTTGGTTGTTGTACATATTGTATATGACCCGTCTCTCCCTATTGCTTACCTCTACTTTTTTTAGAATCTCGAACAGCTTGCACCATTTTATATTGTCGAGCGCTTTTTCCAGGTCGACAAATCCTATGAAAGTGTCTTGATTTTTCTTTAGCCTTGCTTCCATTATTAGCCGTAACGTCAGAATTGCCTCTCTCGTCCCTTTACTTTCCCTAAAGCCAAACTGATCGTCACCTAGCGCATTCTCAATTTTCTTTTCCATTCTTCTGTATATTATTCTTGTAAGAAGCTTCGATGCATGAGCTGTTAAGCTGATTGTGCGATAATTCTCGCACTTGTCAACTCTTGCCGTCTTCGGAATTGTGTGGATGATGCTTTTCCGAAAGTCAGATGGTATATCGCCAGACTCATATATTCTACACACCAACGTGAATAGTCGTTTTGTTGCCACTTCCCCTAATGATTTTAGAAATTCTGATGGAATTACTTACTTACGCCACTACATTTTTCCTGCGTACATTGTGGGACTAGTACTCCCGGGAGAAAGGATATTGTGATGACGTGGCTAAAGCCACAGTCTGGGATTGTTTCCAGACTGAATTTGCACTCCGTAGCGGAACGTGAGCTGATTTGAAACTTTCGTGGCAGATAAAAATTGCGTATGTGACCAGGACAGGAACTCTGAGTCTTTGCCTTTTGCAGGTTTGTGCTGCAAGGACTGAGCCACTCAAGCACGCCTCACGAACCATCATCACAGCTTTATTTCTGCCAGTACCTCATCGCCTCCGTTCCGTGTTTCACAAAAGAACTAATGATGCAGAACAAGACGGTTTTCATGTAACAGAAAGTTATAACGTGCTACATTACGAAGTAGGTCGTCTTATAGACGCAAAAAAAAGAAACATGTAACTGACCATCTAGATCAATGGGAAATGAAAATTTAACTAATGGACCAAAGCTGTGAGGCAAACGTCGAAACAGAAACGGGAACGAACAGAAAACCAGTGACGTGAGAAAGTATTATCATCAATGAGCACTAAACTAGATGTGCAACGCTCCGAAATGCAGTCATCGAAGCGAGTGTTAAACAGTAAAATAGACGCACATACGTTTGAAATACAACAGTCAAGTATTAATTTTATATCTTTCTTCAATAATGAGATGTACTTTTTCTATGACGAGTTAGGTATACTCAATGAAAACATGAAAAATAGGGGGGGGGGGGGGAGGGGTGACCTAATTCAAACCGATCATGAAGTAAAATATGAAGGTGAGCGACTTAAAGCAAACAAATCCAAGATTTGTGCAGCTTTTGGTCAATTAGTAAGCAAGCGTCAGGGACTGACTGAGTTATTTGATGCATTTTAAATTCCTCTAATTGGGGGGCGTATATGAAGTATACTAATCGTTCTGTCTTATTCTGGCTTGAGGAGTCAAGTTTAAAGTATTTTTTTACGTTATAAACTTTCTTTAGTCACTGTTACAGTCCGGGCCTGCGAAACCAGGTGCATTGTGTAGACACTTTTAAATGCTAATTTCTTAATGTTTATTTGCGCAACGCATTTTGTATCTTTCCCCTTTAAAATATTGTTGGAAGAATCTACTGCATGCACACTTAATTCTGATCGCTGAAATGACCTTCCTCCCGAACGAGGACAAAAAATTCGACTCTTATTTATGTAGGAGCGGCGCTTTCTGTCGAAGTTAGCGTCGAAAAAAGATGTGAAGAGAGACATTTGTTTGGGATGACTCCAGCTACACCTTGCAAAAGCCTGACGACTCTTAGAAGAGACACCTATATATACATACGGTGAACCAGAACACCAACGACAAACATACAGAGATTGTTCAGCGATATCTTTTGAATATTTTGGTACAAGGGACCCACGATCTCTGGCGACTTGTTAGAAGACATTAATGCAGTTTTGATTGATGAAGTACCTTCGTTTCTGCGCAAATACCGTCCCAACAGTGGTAAATATTGTAATATGCAACCATCCCCTAACGATCAGTCCGCAACTCATGGGGTAGCGGCTAACGTTCAGCCTCTGGATCACGGAGCCTCGGGTTCGATTCCCTGCGGGGTTGGGGGCTTTCTCTGCCCGGTTTCTGGGTGTTTGTGTTGTCCTCATTATTTTATCATCACCATCATTCGTGACTATGGCTAGGTTAGCCGCTGTAAAAAAAATTTTAAAAATTGGACTGTGTAAATATTGGGACTTTGTGCGGTTGCTGATAACCGCGCAGTTGAGCACCCCACAGACCAAACATCATCATCATCATCATCATCATTATCACCAAAACGCATAAAACATCCTGTTCCTCGTACAAGTCTATGTACAGACTGTGATGCGGTAGTCGTCACTGCCGGAACAGTTCAGCATAGGCGTCGTTGAGCCGCTCTTCCAATGCATTCTGTGAAACCATGCAAGAAGTGAAACTTCCTGGCAGATTAAAACTGTGTGCCCGACCGAGATTCGAACTCGGGACCTTTGCCTTTCGCGGGCAAGCGCTCTACCATCTGAGCTACCGAAGAGCTACTGGCAGAAGTAAAGCTGTGAGTACCGGGCGTGTGTCGTGCTTCGGTAGCTCAGATGGTAGAGCGCTTGCCCGCGAAAGGCAAAGGTCCCGAGTTCGAATCTCGGTCGGGCACACAGTTTTAATCTGCCAGGAAGTTTCATATCAGCGCACACTCCGCTGCAGAGTGAAAATCTCATTCTGGGAAGCATGCAAGAAGTATTTATCGGTCTCGTATTCACCAGTAAACGTATCCATAATGTTGTGTATCACTGCTTACGTACAACTAACACTGCCAGAAAAAACAAATCCGAGATGAGCAGAGCAGTATCGAATCCATTTTTGACGATAGGGAGTAAAATAGGCAATACGTGTTTTAAGCAGAAGGCACCTTGTGTGAATGGAAGACGTTTGCTTCCTCACAAGACATACCGTCGACATTGGCACTGTTGTGGTCTGTTTTCAGTCCAGTACACTTACAACTGTAACTGCGACAAGAAACCAAGCTAAGTGCAATAAGTCCGCAACGTGCCGCCGGAGACAGCGGGTTCCTGACCCTTACTCAGAACATATCCCAGAATATCCTCTGAAAGACTGTCGATGGACTTCTGGCCAACCCCATATACAGGACACCAAGATATATCCAGAACGAAGAGATATATCAAGATGTGGTTTTCATCAACTCACCGCGGACAATATAGCGAATTTCCTAACGTTCGCAAGTATTATGTTGGTGTGGAAGTTCGTAGTGCTTCTCCATAAATTTAATAACCACAACAGAAACACATAACAGAGAATTTAATCTTCAACAATGATTCAACTCTTCAACAATATTTTCTCCTTCACTATTTACAACAGTTTGCCAACGCTGGGGTAACTTATCGACTCCGCGATTGTAGAAATCACTTGGCGAAGAACTTGTCGAGACATGTGATGTTTCAAGCTTCCCCGGCGCACTGGTTGTTCCATAAAAACACGTGAGAACTGCCGGATGTCAGTAACGTCCTGCCACGATATTTCGGCTCGGAGTCTTCTGGCGATCTTCAGGTTAGTACCACTGTAGTAGTACTGGCGAGTACGCGCTGAACTCCACTATTTAAAGCCATACTGAGGTGACATTGCGCATGCGCTACTCAGCGTGCGCTTTCATAACAACTCTGTGCGCTGCGCCTCGCGCCCTCCATGGTGAAAGCTTGGCGTATCGATATCAGGTCAATTTTCATCTTTATGCAGATAACTACGTCGACTACGAAGTTTCTATATAACAGGATTCCAAGCAGAGTTTAGCTGATAACCGCTATCTCGTTTGATGAGAGTCTAGTTGTCTGAGAATCTTATTTCCACAGATTCGTTGATAATCGAGCTCCAAAAGTCAGATGTATGGCCCAAAATTTTTGTGTCGTTGTAATTCATGGAATGGTCTGTGGAAATACAATGTTCGGCGATTGCGGAGTTGGTGGGTTGGAGAAGGCGAGTATGCCGTTGGTGTTCCACAATGCGTTCCTACACATTTCGTGTTGTTTGCCCTATATATAATTTGTCGCATTCACACGGAATTTTGTAAACACCAGATTTACGCAGGCCCAGGTCGTCTTTAACGGATCCCACCAGTGATGAAATTTTGGAAGGAGGGCGAAAGATGACTCTCACTTGGTACTTTGTCAATATTCTGCCTATCTGTGAAGAAATATTCCCAACAAATGGTAGAAAAGCAGTCGACCTGAAGCCCTCTTCCTCTTCCTTGTTCCGTCCTTTGTAGGTCTGAATTACTCTGTTCACTTGCCTAGTTGAAATGCCATTCATCAGAAATACTTTTTGCGGGTGTTCCAGTTGCGCTTGAAGACTGTCGGCGTCAGAGATGGTATGGGCACGGTGGATCAAGGTTTTGAGAACGCCCATTGTCTGTGCTGTCGACACATGTTTGGAGCGCACTTTTCTTCTGGAAAGGAAGTTCTTTGAAGGTTTTTCAATAGAGAGCGTAAAAGGTGAAGATTTGAGGGCGTACGATCAGGTGAATAAGATGGATGTGAAATGGTTTGCCAACCCAATTCCTGCATAGTGTTTTTTGTTAGTCTAGCAGAATGTAGGCGGCCGCTATCGTAGAGTAGCATCACTTCACGCAGTCTTCCTGATTCTTGAATTGCCTCTGCAGGACGTCTCCGTTGTTGACAATAAATGTCAGCAGTGACGGTTACACCTCGGGGAAGCAGTTCGTAGTACAGCACAACGCCGTTATTCCACCAGATGCATAACATTATTTTTTCTGGATGCGTATAGGTCTTTGTACGACGAGCTGCTGCTTCATCTCTATTGTTTTCCTTATGTTACCTAAAGATGCCATTTGTTGTTCCCAGTAATGATACAGAATGGGAATGGTCGATGTTCTTCACGGTGCAATTGATGACGAGCAAACGCGGCTACTCTTATTGGTAACCCGCTGACTTTTGCGATTTTTGGCTTGGAGCAAGAGGTACTCGTACACCTGATTTTTTAACCTTCCCCATTGCCTCAAAATGATACATGATGGTAAAAGGATCCTGGTTCATCACATTTGCTAGTTCCAGTGGATCATTCCTGATTAACGCGTTTAAACGGTCTTCATCAAACCCCATAGGACTTCCTGAACGTTGAGAGTCACTAATGACAAAACGATCCTCCTTAAATCGAGAAAAGTATTTTCTTGCCGTGCTCTGTTCAATGGCATTAATTCCGTACACGGCTCAAATGTTTCTGGATGCCTTCGGTGCTGTCATCCGTCTACAGAATCCAAACGAAATAATATTTCGGAAATATTACGATTTCTCCACTTGGCACTCGTTTCTGTTTCCAACAGTTCCTGTCGCTATCTCCAAATGACAAAACGACAATACGTAAACTCAGACAGCAACAGTGAACTACAAATAAAAAATGACAATCGATGAATAAACCTGTAGCAACCGGAATACCAACACGCCACGTAAAAACACTACGAACTACACACGAACCTAGTAATTCTTATCGTTTATAGTCGCTAAATTAAAACACGAACTGTGTTTTTCTCTACTGGAAATAGATATTTTTTGTGTGGAATTTGAAATAATCTTCTAATAGAACTGCAGGGACTTCACATGTATGAGACCTGATCAAATGGTACCAAGATAACAACCCCTGCAAACCACCGTCCCGCCGTTGAGAGAAGGGGCTCCACAAACGTCTGCCCTATTATACCAAAGGTAATGCGTAACTCAGGTGTGGTTCTTGAGCTTACCTGTTCCCTTGAAGCATCTATAGCTTCATGTCAATGACTTCCAAAATCTGATGCAGTTCTCCAAATATTATGTAGAAGTGCGAAGTGATGCGACTTACGTATACAAAATTTTATTTAAGGAAGAACGATCTTTCACATGCCATGGGCAGTCAGTCTTCGCAATATGCATCAACAGTCATCTGAAAATCCACGCTGACTCAAAGAAGTTGATAAAAAAATGCTCTTAGTCTATTAAAGTTTGGTACGTGTTCTTCAAGACTCTCAGCGTTGGCCTCTGTTATATTGATGGAAATCTAAAGACACTCAAGTATCTCGAGTTCCTAAGATGTATTGCTGCCGCAGTTATTGGAAGACACCCGACTGCACATAAGGCAATCAATGAGGTATCAACATAACGAATATTCCGCGCATGTAATATCAAATCCTCTTGAGAGAACGTTTGGAGAGCATTGGAACAGTCGTTCAGAGAAAGCAAAATTGTGTGCCCATTCACTAAACTTCATAGTTACATAATTTTATCTGCGGCGAAAATTAAAACAAGACGTCTATTAGGAAACACCGACGACTCGCGAAGGCATTAAATGCCTTATAACGTGTGCTTGTTCTACTGTTAAGTGAAATTCACCGTCCAGAATTGTTTCTCCACAATAAGTTTATTGCGCGTGCCAATGCTCAAGGTCAAGTTTCTGAGCACTTGGTATGACAACCGTGATAATAAACACACGAACCATACACGAGGTAACTGTTTGCTTACATGTGGTATCATAGGATAGAAGTATGTGGAGTTTCTTCCCGTAAAAGCAGTACAGTTTTTTGTCGCTCTGTTATCTTGATACTATTAGATCAAGTCCCACACATGTTATGTAGCTGAAGTTCTCTCAATAGCTTCTTTCAAATCCCTCAAGAAAACGTATATGTTTCAATTAGAGAAAATGAAGTCAGCGTCGTAATTTCGCAACTGCAAACGATAAAAATTCGCCGTTTTTTCGGCTATAACTTGGTGAAAACATCCAACAATATAATTCTATTGATTCTGAATATACACTTTTGTCCAGAAAAAACAGAACACCTTGAAAGACTAGAGATAGGAAGTTCATGTTCACAGACCATGCACAATAGCATGCTTTGAGCCGGTCGCTGTGGCCGAGCCGTTCTAGGCGCTTCAATCCGGATCCGCGCTGCTGCTACGGTCGCAAGTTCGAATCCTGCCTCGGGCATGGATGTGTGTGATGTCCTTAGGTTAAGTTAGGTTTAAGTAGTTCTAAATCCGACCTCAGATGTTAAGTCTCTCAGTGATTAGAGCCATTTGAACCATTTTTGAGTACATTCTGAAGAAATGATCAGCATTTCAGTCAGCTCGGTTCAGCATGTATCTTGTTGCCTACCAGACACAGGGTCCACCATGTGCCCTGTTAACTTTTTCCATGCATGGTGGCATCGCTGGGTATAAGGCGCGAGTGACGTCCTGTGGTATAACCATCCATGCTGCCTTCACCTAGTTCCTAAGGTCCACTGTGGAGGTTGGCATTGAATCACCGCACCATCCATCGTTTCACCATATCCCACACATTTTCGTTTGGCGACAAGTCTGGTGATTGGGCGGGCAAGGGCAAAAGGCTGGCGTGCTGTGACAGGATGAAGGCACGTGTTCATGCAGCAACATGTGGTCGTGCATTGTCTTGCTGAAAAATAGCGTCTGGAATGTTGTGCAGAAAGGGTACGGCTATGGGTTGCAGGATGTTATTCACGTAGGTCAGACTGGTCACAGTGCCCTTTATTTGGACCATCTGTGATTTGAAGTTGTACCCAATAGCACCCCCACAACATAAGGCCTCGAGTTGGTGCTGTACGTCTTGTGCGAATGCGGTCACCGTGATGCCGCTCCCCCTGATTGCTGCGAATCGAGATGTGACCATCATTTTCAAATAAACGGAACCTGGATTGGTACGAAAACACTATTTGAAGCCATTCCTGTCCCCTTTGTTGTCTTTCCATACACCACTGCCATCTAGCATGTTAGTGTACATTCTTCAAATGCAGTCAGAGAAGTGGACGGCTCATGGCGTAGTAAACGATGTGCTGTACTAGAGTTGAGGAGGTCGCGGGTCTGTCCTGCAGTGCCATTCGGATGAGGTGTAGATCTTCTCAGGGGTTGGGCTGGTGCGTCATAACCCATCTCGCCTTGTTCTACGGCCTTCCGTGAACCATTCCGCACGCAGCCGTTGCACTGCAGAAACAATTCGTCCTGCACGAGAAGCAATTTCCCGGACGGATGCATTATATTCTCTCATGCCAGTCATGCGCCTTCCTTCAAACTCACTGATTCGATTGCAGGGTTCGGCCATGCATCTAAGAGGCATCCAGCCCGTCTCTGAAGTCACACTGATCCCTTACCTACTATTTTTAGCCACAACGAGAGCCTCAGTTTAATATACGAGTAGATGGTGTTGTGCCGTAATATCGATGTTGGCCCTGAAACCGCAGGCCGTTATGTTTCAAATGCTAATAATTTCTACAAAACATACTAATGTACTTGTCCTGTGGATATGACCTTCCTTTCTCTAGACTTTAAATATGTTCTTTTTTTCTGAACATGAGTGTATTTGGGGCTGGCCTGTCTTAACTGCTTCGCCCAGCATATATGCATTGTGCCCCAAAAATATTGCGCCAAACTTCAAGCGGTTATCAAAGATGTCTCGAGAAATACATCGAGGTTACCAACCTGCGGCCAGAATCGTGATACAGCGCGCTATAGAGCGTCGATGTTACAGGCGCCGGCGCCTGCCACTGTACCACCCCTTTGGCAGCAAATGTGACTTTGCAAGCTGACGGACCGTAGGCGGAACGTTTCGAATGGTTTTTTTTTTTCAGTGATCGTGACTGACTGGCACGATCGCCAGTGGAAAAGAAGGAGGTAGCTGCTGTGTAAACAGCTCTCGACTCCTATGATCTGATGCTCTGTTGGCAAGGAGGTTGAAGGACACAGGTTTCCATTCTCAGTTTATTTTTTCCTTTATACCGATAAATATCGCAGGCTTTGGAGGATTCCAGGAAAAAAATAAACTGCAGATGGAAACCCGAAACCGTCACCCACCAAGGCCACAGATTATCGCATTCATAAGAGACAAGGCCGTTCTATGCCGCAGATAGGCCCATCTTCTCCACTCGCGACCGTGGCAATCAATTGCCATCATTGAATAATAAACAACATTGCGAGACGTTCCGGCTTCGTTTCGTCAGCGCACGAGCACAAATTCACGTTTGCTGCTGAAGAGGTGACCTAGTAGCGGGCGCTGGTGCCTATAACCTCGACGTTCTGTTGCGTCATTGGATCTTGTCTCGATTAGCTCCTCAAGACTCGTTCACAACTCTTTGGAGTATCTCACAACATTTTTGGGACACCCTATGTATGGAAGACTATGATAATGGAAGCTTCCAGTTTGACGTTAACGTAAATATAGTCAGTACTTCCGTAGAAAGACGATACTTTTTCGACACAACTTCCCAAATAATTGGTGTATTTTCTACTTCATTGTCACCCTGCTACAAATATGAGCAAGAAATTTCTGCAAGCTTCACTTGAGAATGAACCTAAAGAGCTCCAGAAGTAGGTCATTGGAATAAATTATTATTGCACAAACCTCTAGTCATATTTCAAGTTCACTTCACATGAAGGAATCAAGTGGGATCGTAGTAGATGGGAACACTGACCACGAAAAAGCACATCTTCCTTCTATCCCGTAAACAGCGTTGTCATTCCTTCCTACGCTATCCGATTCCTAACTCTAATGGATTTGTCAGAGTAGTTCAGTGGCGTGGTCTACGCAGAATCGTCACAGGAACCCCGCGTCATCTTATATAACGCCAACATGTGACGGTGCAAGACGACCTGACGCAGCAGTCGTACGAATCCGGTGAGAGTAGAAAGATACCAGGAACGGAGGTAGCCTTTCATACGCAGTATTAGCCTCTCACCGCACGGAGAAAGTATTATACAAGAGTGGCGAAAGCCTTTGCACAGCAACATTGAACTGACCATGCTCCATGAGCGTAAAGGGATTTGCATCTTCACAGATTTACCAGTGAGAAAGAAGACAGAAAGTGTGCCAATACCATCATAGACAGACTTAAATTTCGTGTGTAACAAGAGGAAAGTCAGTTTCGGATCCCTGCATGTAACCTTCATTCTTACATTGAAATTATGTTGCATATAACTACATTTCGACTACTCACAATACTGAAATGAAGTGTTTTAGGAAACGCACCACACTGGTTGACATGTCATAACTGCTAATTTTGCTGACACTTCAAGAACGCCAAGAAGGATATAAAGACAGGATGCAATACATAGCATGCCGTCATGTCACTCCTCCTGCCTACAAGGTGAGCCAAAATATTTAGTATCTCAAAAGTGACCCGCAACTAATAAATGTTTGAGAATCGCTGGTATAGATGAAAGTAACTAGACCATGAAATTGTGGAAAATGCGAGATGAGAATCGGCTCTTGATGCAAGAATAAGTAAATGACCCTCAATAAATGGATCCAGAGTCACCACTTATTCCATATTGCGCAGTCGAAGGCTATCTTTCGACCATGAATGCTAGGAAGTTCCAATGTTTCTTCAGGCTGAGTTCCATTACCAAGTCCAATATCAGGATTCCTGCTCTGTTATCTTTTGCCTCCCTGAAACCAAGTTTATCTTCTTTCTATTATTCTATATTATTCTGTAAGCGGTTTTCAAGCGTGACATGTCAGACCTATTACCTGATAGATTTAACATTCATCAGGACGCATCTTCTTTGTTAAAATGGTGATACGCGTTTTGGAAATCTGTTGTCATGACATCACCTTTGTGGCCTTATGACAGCGTAGTATCGACTACATCTGACGAATCTTAGCGCAGTTAATTCTGTGCTCTGTCAATTTCTGACCGCAGAACTGGAGCACATATTTTTTTTTCTGCTAACTTTGTCCTCCAATTGTATCTCACATTGAGATAGTCCATCTCTTTTGTGTAGCCTCGATTGCTTTTTGAAATCTGTCTACCATTTCTTCTGCTTCGTAGTTACGTTTCATCCTCTTGTACATCTCATCCAGTTTTCCTAGAATTACGTCCTTCGCTATATGTTTACATGTTTCTCTCATCCATTCTGAATTAGGCCGTTTACACTTCCTGTTAATTTCATTACTAAAAAACGTAATTGCTGTCTTTCAACATCATTCTAAAGAGTATTGCAGTTTTTATCTCTGCGATTTTTTCTCCTCTGCTTTTGTTTTATAAACGTTTTTAATTTCATGGCGATGAGAGAATTTACGATGTCATTTCCGAAATATTGTACTGTGAAGAAAGAAACTTTATTCTCTCAATATTTTACATCCAATTAGCCATGTTTATCGCTTTGTTTTTACTTAAGACAGGTTTAGAAACTGTAAGGCTTCATCTGCTAGCTTCTATCACGACAATGATCGTGCTAGTAGCGCCGGAGGAGACGTTGGTATTAATTGAGGATTTTTTTGCCTTTTTGCTGCACGTAGTGGTTGGTTGCTTCCACACTGGAGGGGTTTTTTCATATGTGTGTGTGCAGATATTGAGAGTAGGATTCGTACCTTTGTTATGGCCAGAAACGTGTCTATTGAGTATTGAGCAAAATCTGTGTGAAGTTTGTCAGTGTTTAATCAAGATATTGCTAAACTAACAGACTATAGACTTACTAGGTTTTTTATTTACCTCGCTTAAGGTTAGTTGACCAAACCCTCCTGATCATTCAATTTCTGTGTATAAATATATAGTATTAAGTGTTGCAGCTTTTTCATGCTTTTCACTCTGCATGGATCGAAGATTTTGCTTTTGAAATATTTTAACGTGTTGCTGATCATGCCGTTGCCGCAGCAAGAAGACGTGTCTGTTGCGTACAGGAGCATTACAGAACAATTTTTAAGAGAAGTTGGAAAATTATTTTAAAACTCGCTGTCAGATAGCTGAGAACTGTTTTCTTTACAATTCGTAGAATGTGTGGTTGTTCGTAGGAAGTGTAATTGGTTGTCTGTTGCTATTTCTTTTTTGTTGTCAATTAGAATTCCATTACGGTCAGAGATGCAACGTCACTCACATGTTTCTGTACGCCTCACAAAAGTAATTAACAAACGAGTTTCCTCTGTCGATCTGCCAGCCAGGGTTTCCTTTCGTTAGACGATTTCTTAGTTAGAGATGCATCGTATTGCTACTGCATTTGCAAAATTGTATCCAATATACTTAGTCAGTAGTTAAGGCATAGCAGTTTCGATGCTTCAGCGCTGCATTACGTTAATTCAAAAACTTGTATTTCAGCAATTTTCTGATTCATTATTTATTTTGTAGCAGTGAAGATAACAGTTTTCTGTTAAGAAAGCTGTTTTGCGTTTTTGTGCCGTTTTATTTCTTGTTAACAAGACAATTGAAACTAGAGCACAGGCAGGAATGAACAAGACAGTAGCAGTAGCTTGAAATTTGAGACGTGGTGTGGAAAATTCTTCTCTGGATAATGAAGTCAGGGATTCAAACAATACTGTGAATAATCAGAGTATAGGCTATTATCAGTCGATCATATGTGATGAAATGCAGGGAACTACATCGAATTCAGGCCATCAGAATACCGTAACGCAATCCGATTTTGTTGTGAGAGATTCAGGAATAGCTTCTACTGCCCAGAGCAAAATAATTTTGTCTTCCCCTGTTTCACTTATAATGTAACACAACTGATATTAGCTTAACGTCCTGAGATTAAAAAATCTAGTGACGAAATAAAGGACAAGATCAACGAATCTAGTAGCAAATAGAAAGAGAACTTCTAATTTATTCGTGAAGAGATAAATGGCAAGATCAACGAATCTACACTGCAGAGCCAAAGACACTGGTATAGGCATGCTTATTCAAATACAAAGATATGTAAACAGGCTGAATACGGCGCTGCGGTCGGCAACTCCTGTATAAGACAAGTGTCTGGCGCAGTTCTTACATCCGTTACTCCTGCTACAAGGGCAGTTTATCAAGATTTAAGTGACTTTAAATATGCTGTTATAGTCAGCACACCAGCGATGAGACAAAGAATCTCCGAGGTAGCGATGAAGTGGGTATTTTCCTGTATGAGCATTTCACGAGTGAAATATCAGGAATATTAGGAATCCGTTAAAACATGAAATCTCCGGCATCGCTGCTGCCGGAAAAAGATCCTGCAAGAACAGGACCAACGATAACTGAAGAAAATCGTTCATCGTGACAGAAGTGGAACGCTTCCGCAGATTGCTACAGATTTCAATGCTGGGCCATCAACAAATGTCAGCGTGCGAACCATTCAACGAAACTTTATCAGTATGGGATTTCGGAGCCGAAGGTCCACTGATATACCCTTGATAACTGCACGACACAAAGCCTGGGCCCGTCAACACCAACACAGGACAGTTGATGACTGAAACATGTTGCCTGGTCGGACGAGTCTCGTTTAAAATTGTATCGAACAGATGGACGTTTACGGTATGGAGACAACCTCATGAATTCATGGACTCTGCATGTCAGCAGAGGACGGTTGAAGCCGCTGGAGGCTCTGTAATGGTGTGGGGCGTGTGCAAGTGGAGTGATATTGGATCCCTGATACGTCTAGGTATGACTCTGACAGGTAACACTTACGTAAGCATCCTGTCCCATCAACTGGATCCATTCATGTCCATTGTACATTCCGACAGACTTGGGGAAATTACAGCAGGACAATGCGACACCCCACACGTCCAGAATTACTGCAGAGAGACTCCAGGAACACTGCTCCAAGTTTAAACACTTCCATTGGCCACCGAACTCCCTGTTTATTGAGCATATCTGGACTGCCTAGCAACGTGCTGTTTAAAAGATATCTGCACCCACTCGTACTTATGGATTTATGGACAGCCCTGCAGGATTCATGGTATCAGTACTACTTCAGACATTATTCGAGTCCAAGCCACGTTGTGTTGCGGCACTTATGAGCAGTTTCTCAGGCTCTTCAGTGTAGTAGCAAATAGGAACAAAATTTCAAGCTACAGGAAGAAAACTCCAAATTGCTTCGGGATGAGATTGATGACAATTTAAATAGTATATTCGAGGAAATGTCAGAACGATAGAAAATTCAGGAATGTGAGGAACGCAAGTCAGATATTAACAATCTTGAGTCCAGACTTAATCATGTACAGTCTGTTGATATTGTTGAGATGTGACAACATTCGTCACAACAGGAACTGCAAAGAGAGGAATTAGCAGAAAAGTTCGAATAATTACTGTTACAGACTGACACCGACGTTTAAAAGACGCAAAATCAATTGATGACTGTTGCAATACGAGTCGAAGAATTATCAGAGGGAGTAACGGGAATGAACTTTGATTCAGATAATAGGTCAGACGATACTCAGCCGGTTCCGTTCACTGATACCGAAGAATTTGTCTCTGAAACGTTCTAAGTAAGGGCAGATGATGAGTACTCAGCTAAATAAACGTGACGTAAGGAAGATAAAGGAACAGCTTGCCATTATCGAAGAAAATTTCGGTTGCAGTAACGACAGCAGTAGGTTCAAACATTATCAAGTTGGAAATCACAATGAACGTACTAATTTTGGAAATGCTGATCACTTCTCTAGTGAACGTGATATGTTTGCAGGACGCAATGACTGAAATGCGACTTACTCATCCTTTCAGAAAGACGATGGCTGTGATTACAAACATTTGCTCACAGTAAGGAAATTAAAACATTTTCGCAACGCTGGCAGTGAAATTCACCCAAGGGAGTGGTTACAATAATTTGGCTATTCTTTACCTATAGCTTGGCTAATTGGTCACAAACTGGAATTCATTTGCAGTTAGCTCGAAGGAGAAACTGCAACATTAATGAGATCGATTGCACGTGAATGTCACACGTACGGTGATTTTTATCACGCATTCTTGTCCGCGTACTGGTCCGAAACAACGTAAGATCGCGTGAAACATATCATTATCGTAATGCAAAATTTGAACAATCAAGTTTTTCAACTTCTGTGCAGTAATTATGATACATGATGCTCATGAACAGATATTTAAATAATCCGTACAGTCCGTCGTAATTAATCCGCATTTGTCTGACTAAATAACCTATCACTTTACGCCACATAGTTTAGGCAGGACGTTGTACGGATAACTTGGAAGCTTTTCAAGTTCTTTTGGAAGAACTTGAATTTGACAATAATGATAAAACACAAAGAGACAATAATAGTATTGGAAAAATTACCGTCAGCAGTGTAACCAAAAACGTAGGTTGAATTCGCGTGAATGATACGAAGAGAAACGCGACGGAAACAGGCATGATATGAGACATCAGCCCTACAGACAGATTACAGATGCTCGAGAAGCGATTCCCGTGACCGTAGGAATTATCAGTACAGGAACACAGATCGCGGATCGCGTGAACACAGACGTTATGGCAATTTTAGACGCAACGGTAATAATAGAGTAAATCGAAATTGGCGTGACCGCACCAACTTTAATTCTGAAAGAGGTGCTCAGGTTGTAGAAATCAGGCAATCGAGCTAACGGGACACTAATATTAATTGCATTTACGCAAGACGAAATAATTGTGATGATAGATCAAACCTATATTAGTGTGACCATAGAAATTCAAATTCTGAGCGTGATGTAGCTGTAGAAATCAGACTGCCCAACCGACGCAACAACTCCGGGCTACACTAAATGACACAATAATGACCAGCAGCCGCGCATGCAAACGAAACGTTTGCAATAGCAGACAGTCTGCGCACGAACCATAATAATCTTGTAGGTTTGGATGACATTAGGGTCATATCGTAACAAGAAAATGAAAATGACGACTGTGAAAATACACTTCGACATCCTCTTGTAAAAATATCCTTGGGAAACGTTTCACTTTCTGCTATACTTGATCCTGGTAGCCCAGTTAATGTGATTAGTGAGACAGTGTTAAGTAAATGTGCTCAATCATCTGTTTGTCCAATTTTGTCTCTATTAAGAACCAAACTGAAGGGAGTGATTCAAGCAAAGAGTGTAGATGTGTGTAATCTAACTTCGTTAGTTTTCATTTGTAAAGGACACAAGTTTTCAGCATATTTTC
Source organism: Schistocerca cancellata (assembly GCF_023864275.1). Lineage (NCBI taxonomy): Eukaryota > Metazoa > Arthropoda > Insecta > Orthoptera > Acrididae > Schistocerca > Schistocerca cancellata. The sequence goes on from NC_064634.1 coordinate 269,758,695, forward strand.
AGGTAGTTCCTCTTTTTTCAACAAAAGAAATTTTAGGTGTATAGTTTCTACGTGAATAGAAAGCGATGTTAAACTTTTTTGATGCTGAAGTAATGTTGCAAGTAAATCAGGTACCTCTAATGCTTATATTTCAAGATTGGTTAAGGAAGATGACGATGGGAACAGTTTGCATTTTCTCTTTCCGCTCGAGGCACAACACTCACTGAATTTGTCTGTCGATTGCATGATCGATGTAACAATACTTCATTGTGAAGTTGAACAATCTATTACCACAGAAAATTAATTAAAAAGCAAGTACTCAGGGATGAAGTACGTTCTGATTAAGACACACATGAATTATTAGAACATTTACAGTCACATTCTGAAGTTATTTCTCACAAGACAGGAACTATACTAAATTACGAATTCAAACTTAAGAAACATAACAAATTTTTGTACCAGCTTATGTTTGAGCCGTGCGTGGCTCGTGTCCCCGCCATCATGTATTTTACACCTTGTTTTTAACGTATTTCCCCCTCACTACGCTACTTTAAATTACTACTGCCACTGAGTTGCTGCTTTGCCTGATCGTGACCGGCGCTAGCAGCGTGTATCGATATATGCCCTCTCGTAGTATCTTTACTCGACTGCTATTACTTCCCAGTCGTTGGCTGTTGTAAAGGAGTTGGTCGCGGTTCGGGTTGCGAGTTCAGGTTGCCAGTCTGTTGGAACGCGTCTGGAGTGCAGTCCGGACCTGCCGGTCGGGGAGTTGCAATGCGGTACTAGTGCAGTCGGGTTGGAGCAGCAGTGAGGCCTGCGTCAACATGGCTCGCCCGACCATTGACGCCACGCATCACTTGAGCCGGGCCACGGGCTTGGTGGATCGTCGGTCGGTCGTCCAACCGGACGACGCGTTTTGGTTCGCCGATCGTTCATGAGTCGGCTGTGCGTGTGTGCATCGACTTCCATTTGGCTTCGTGTGTGCTGAGTTACTGCTGTGTATTCTTCAGGTCTTCGTGCAAGTGTTTGTCAGGTTGTGTGTGTGTAGTTCGCGTTATTTCCTTTGACAAGTTATTTTAAACGTTGTCGGCGTACTGCCTCTGAGAGGTCGGTCGTCTCATCGGGCGACGTTTAACCGGTTCTCAGAGCGCTTCTGCGCCCCTTCAGTTAACATCTTGTGGAACTTGGGTCGGCCCTTTCCTGATGCAGGGACGTGGGCGGGTTTCCTCTGCATTGTTGGGTCCGAGCCAGTATTTCCGCCGTCGTGTGTTTGGAAGTGAGTGGCGGTCTAAGACGCTGCAGTCATGGACTGTGCAGCTGGTCCCGGCGGAGGTTCAACTCCTCCCTCAGGCATGAGTGTGTGTGTTTGTCCTTAGGATAATTTAGGTTAAGTAGTGTGTAAGCTTAGGGACTGATGACCTTATCAGTTAAGTCCCATAAGATTTCACACAGATTTGAACTTTTTTTTTTTTTTAATGAGTGAGAGGTGTACCAGCAGTGCAGTCGCGACGGAGCAGCAGTCGCGACGGACCAGCAGGCAGTCGGTCAGTTGCTGTGGACCAGGGAAGATATCTCGCGCAGCGCATTCACTGGGTCCGCTGCCGGTCCCTGCGCAGTGTCGGAGCGTGTCTGGAGCTCTCCGAACGCTACGAACTTCGCGGTTTGCCAACCCAGGACGTCAAAGTTGAGTGTGGTTTTAAGTACCCAACCCTCGTCCATTCATGTTGTGATTCGTTTCGGTGGTTCGCTTTTGGGGAGGTTTTCCTGTGACCAACGTTGAGTGTTTGTACATATTTGATTGTGGATAATTGCAGGTTCTATTTGAGTTCTCATGTACTGGTTGGTGGGAAGCAAGTTGTTGTGTCGGTCGGTCCGTGGCTGTCCCCCGATTGGGTTCCGACGGATCAAGTGTAGCTGGGCTGTCTCGTCTAAGGGAACGAGGGCAGACCGACCTCCCTGGAGGTTTCTGAATGCCACTGATGTTTAATTATCAGTTGTCAGCTACTTTAACTTTGAGGCTTATGGTTATTTGTTTATATTTTCTTAAAAATTTTGCAAAATTAATTTTTAAGTTTATCTTTCACGCTTAAACATTGCGGCCTTCTGCCTTTAAAGAGTATGGTACTATATTTTAAAATTTTGAAACTTACTCGTGGCCATTGGTATTGCACCTTGCATATGTATGGTTTATCTGCTTAGCCTTAAGGCTTTCCACGTAGCCGTGATACGCTGTTTATTTAATTTACCTCTTTAATTTCATTTTCATCTTGTTGATTTTTAAAATTTCTTGTTGTTAAACATTCTGGCCTTCTGCCTTTAAAAGTCTATGGTAATATATTCTAAAATTTTGGAAATTTAATTGTGGCCCTCAGCCATTTGTATTGCACTTTGCATATGTTTGCTGGTTTTTTAAAATTATTTTATTGCTGTCTTAATAGGATTTTAATATTATTGAGATTTCTTGTTTGGAGGCCATCAGCCGAGAAAGAGTTGCATTCGGTAAAGGTCCAGCTATGTGCCGCTTTGGTTGTAAACGTTATTAAATTACAATAAATTAAAATTAGGAGAAACTGACCTCAACCTCTGGCCCCTTTCCACAATCCTATTACCTGTTCTGCCCAGCGGGTATCGCGGGCGTATCAGTGTTATTCTACTGACATACAGAGATGAGGTTAAGCAGGATATACAGTCGATGCTAAATCAGGGAATTATTGAGAGTGCTGTGACTACATAAAACAGTCCGTTACATGTTGTTAAAAAGAAAGACGATTCTGTTAGACTTGTTCTCAATTCCAGATAGATCAGCACTATGATACAACCTGAAACAGATCGACCACAAACATTAGACAAATTATTACAGAAATTTCATGGTGTAGCGGTGACATGTTCTCTTCATTTACGATATAATTTTTGGCGAATCGAATTACATCCCGAATATAGAAAATATACAGCCTTTCTCTGTTTTGGAAACTGCTACCAATTTCGAAAATTACCATTTGGTCTCAATGTTTCATCCGCTGCATTTATCCGAGGTCTGAATACTATCTTACCTAAGCATTTAAAAGAGAGGATCACCACCTATGTTGACGACATTTTGGTTACGGAAAATTCGTGGACGGAACACAGTCAGGTACTGACTGACATTTCTTGAGCATTGTACTACAGCCAATTTAGAAAAATCAGAATTTGGTAATAACAAATTAATTCTCTTGGCCACACTGTCTCTACGAAAGGTATATCACTCGATACAGAAAAAGTGAAATCAATCTGCGAAACGACTGTATCAATGAACAAATTACAGCTTAGTGGATTCTTAGGTCTTGTGAATTTTTATCGACGTTTCATCAGCTTAGAGAGCTTATCTAGGCTTACACTATGTCAACTCACTGGTACGAATATAGTTTACGACTGGAATGATGTCACCGAGACCGAACATGATGATATGAAAACTTCATTGCTCAATGCACCCATATTATCCTAATTTATCTCTTGACTGTTGCCTTTCGACGAATAGTTCAAAATCTGGTCTCGGTGTACACATGTTTCAAGAAATGGTACAAAATGCAATTCTTACGCAGAAAGGTAAGGCTTTTGCCAGTCGAGTGTTAACCTAAGCCGAAGGGAACTATTCTGTCACTGAGCTCGAAGTATTAGCCTTAGTTTGGGTATTTGAGAAATTTCGTTACTTTCTACAAGGTAAACACACTAAGGTATATACTGATCATCGAGCACTTCAGTTTCTTATGACAGCTAAACTGAATCATGCTAAGACTTGGGCTTTATTTTCTGGAAGGAATTCAGTTTCGCTGTGATTTACAATCCGGGTTCGGAAAACATTACTACTGATGCGCTTTCACGTACACCTGTTGCTGTAGCACAAAGTAATGAAGATTACAAGGAAAATAATTTTCGTTTGTTATATATGCAAAAAATTCTACCATCTGGTGAGCAAGATGTATGAGACAGGCGAAATACCCTCAGACTTCAAGAAGAATATAATAATTCCAATCCCAAAGAAATCAGGTGTTGACAGATGTGAAAATTACCGAACAATCAGGTTAATAAGCCACAGCTGCAAAATACTAACAGGAATTCTTTACAGACGAATAGAAAAACTAGTAGAAGCCGACCTCGGGGAAGATCAGTTTGGATTCCGTAGAAACACTGGAACACGTGAGGCAATACTGACCTTACGACTTATCTTAGAAGAAAGATTAAGGAAAGGCAAACCTACGTTTCTAGCATTTGTAGACTTAGAGAAAGCTTTTGACAATGTTGACTGGAATACTCTCTTTCAAATTCTAAAGGTGGCAGGGTAAAATACAGGGAGCGAAAGGCTATTTACAATTTGTACAGAAACCAGATGGCAGTTATAAGAGTCGAGGGACATGAAAGGGAAGCAGTGGTTGGGAAGGAGTAAGACAGGGTTGTAGCCTCTCCCCGATGTTATTCAATCTGTATATTGAGCAAGCAGTAAAGGAAATTAAAGAAAAATTCGGAGTAGGTATTAAAATCCAAGGAGAAGAAATAAAAACTTAGAGGTTCGTCGATGACATTGTAATTCTGTCAGAGACAGCAAAGGACCTGGAAGAGCAGTTGAACGGAATGGATGGTGTCTTGAAGGTAGAATGTAAGATGAACATCAACAAAAGCAAAACGAGGATAATGGAATGGAGTCGAATTAAGTCGAGTGATGCTGAGGGAATTAGATTGGGAAATGAGACACTTAAAGTAGTAAAGGAGTTTTGCTATTTGGGGAGCAAAATAACTGATGATGGTCGAAGTATAGAGGATATAAAATGTAGACTGGCAATGGCAAGGAAAGCGTTTCTGAAGAAGAGAAATTTGTTAACATCGAGTATAGATTTAAGTGTAAGGAAGCCATTTCTGAAAGTATTTGTATGGAGTGTAGCCATGTATGGAAGTGAAACATGGACGATAAATAGTTTGGACAAGAAGAGAATAGAAGCTTTCGAAATGTGGTGCTACAGAAGAATACTGAAGATTAGATGGGTAGATCACATAACTAATGAGGAAGTGTTGAATAGGATTGGGGAGAAGAGAAGTTTGTGGCACAACTTGACCATAAGAAGGGATCGGTTGGTAGGACATGTTCTAAGGCATCAAGGGATCACCAATTTAGTATTGGAGGGCAGCGTGGAGGGTAAAAATCGTAGAGGGAGACCTAGAGATGAATACACTAAGCAGATTCAGAAGGATGTAGGTTGCAGTAGGTACTGGGAAATGAAGAAGCTTGCACAGGATAGAGTAGCATGGAGAGCTGCATCAAACCAGTCTCAGGACTGAAGACCACAACAACAACAATATGCAAAAAGTAACTGCTGAAAACTTTATTTCATGCCCATGTTGTGGTATTGTTCGTGAACACGAGAAAGATACGATTTGGAAAGAGATAAAGTAGAAATGGAAAACGATTCAAATACTGATATAAGACAGTTTTACATTATATGTAACAGCCGTGGTCTAGGGGTAGCGTTCATAATCAAAAAGTGTTCGGTCTTGGGTTGGAATCCCGTTGCTACTTAAATTTTGATTAATAATCAGCATTGGCGGCCGAAGACTTCCGGCATAAGATGTCACCCACATTCTGTCAACGGCCTTGCCAAAGAGGGCGGAGGAGCGGACAGAAGTTCAGGGCACTCTCTTGTCCTAGGGGTGGGAAATTGCCCCTAAAGGCGGAAAAATCAGTAATGGTCAACGGTAAGAAGATGCAGAAGGCAATGAAACAACTGCATTAAGGACACGTAATGTGTATCCACAGGTCATGTGGCATGTAATTGAAGAAGTGTCATGATCTCTCTATTGCAAAAGATTCCGGGAGGGTACTGGCAAGGGGGAGGTTACCGTGAGAAAAAGATTGAATAATCAACGGAAGGGTAACGTTCTACGAGTCGGGCCGTGGCATGTCAGAAGCTTGAACGTGGTAGGGAAAGTAGAAAATCTGAAAAGGGAAATTCAAAGGCTCAGTCTAGATATAGTAGGGGGTCAGTGAAGTGAAGTGGAAAGAAGACAAGGATTTCTTGTCAGATGAGTATAGGGTAATATCAACAACAGCAGAAAATGGTGTAACAGGAGTAGGATTCGTTATAAATAGGAAGCTAGGGCAGAGAGTGTGTTTCAAAAATGGCTCAAATGACTCTGAGCACTATGCGACTTAACATCTTAGGTCATCAGTCCCCTAGACTTAGAAATACTTAAACCTAACTAACCTAAGGAAAGCACACACATCCATGCCCGAGACAAGATTCGAACCTGCGACCGTAGCAGCAGCGCGATACCGGATTGAAACGCCTAGAACCGCTCGGCCACAACGGCCAACAGTGTGTTTCTGTGAACAGTTCAGCGACAGGGTTGTTCTTATCAGAATCTACGGCAAACCAACACCTACAGCGATAGTTCATGTATACATGCTGAGGCCGCAAACTGAAGATGAAGAGATAGAGAAAGCGTATGAGGATATTGAAAGCGTAATACAGTATGTAAAGGGGGATGAAAATCTAATATTCATGGGGGACTGGACTGCAGTTGTAGGGGAAGGAGTAGAAGAAAAGCTTACAGGAGAATATGGGCTTGGGACAAAGAATGAGAGAGGAGAAAGATTAATTGAGTTCGGTGACAAGTTCCTGATTCTTCTCGCCGTGGCTTTTCCTGTCGGGTTTGTAAATATCAGACAACAGATAAATAATAATCATTATTAATAATAGTAGTGATCAGATTACACAACCTTTGCGCGCTTGACAATGGCTTTTAGCGCCGCGAGGGGTTAGCCGAGCGGTCTGAGACGCTGCAGTCATGGACTGTGCGGCTGGTCCCGGCGGAGGTTGGAGTCCTTCCTCGGGCATGGGTGTGTGTGTTTGTCCTTAGGATAATTTAGTTTAAGTAGTGTGTAAACTTAGGGACTGATGACCTTAGCAGTTAAGTCCCATAAGATTTCACACATTTTTACACTATTTGCGTAAGGTCCGTTCATCGTAAGTTTGACCGTGTGTAATTCTTTATCGCACTTCGTACACTGAATAATTTCAAAGCTTTGGTTTTGCACTGGACCTTTGATGTAATTTGTAGCACGGAATCTTTAGCCTTGCCAAGCACTGTTTCAATGGAACAATAGTTTGCAACATAAATGAAACACAAGATTAAATGATATCACTGTATTCACAAAATATTATACTAAGTTGAATAACACAGACACATTAATTCTGTTGCTGTGTGCAACCATGAGTACGCCTAGTGAGATTGCGTCTCAATACATATAATAATAGCGGTGCCAAATAATCATCTGCAGCGATGGCAGATATGCGTCCGATCAGGACGGCTTCCACAAGAAAAAAAGGTGCCGTCTTCTCGGCAAGACAACTGAACTGCGCAATTATTCTAATGTTTCATCTGTTGCAGGCCACAATCGATACAACCTCTTATACCAATTATTATCTCATTTTTTAATTTATATCCTGAACTTATACCTACGTTTTTGCTATATATCCACGCCCATCCTACAAATGTACCATTAAAATTTTCAGCTAGTAATAGCGAATACCCTGTTCAAGAATCATGAGAGGAGGAGGTATACTTGGAAAAGGCCGGGTGATAGAGATTCCGAAATCAGGTACTGGATTGTAAGGCGTGCCTAGGAGCAGACATAGAATCAGACCACAATATAGTAGTGATGAAGTTAGGCTGAAGTTTAAGACATTAGTCAGGAAGAATCAAATACGCAAAGAAGTGGGATACGGAACTACTAAGGAATGCCGACGTAACGATGAAGTTCTCTAAGGCTATAGATACAGCAATAAGGAATAGCTAAGTAGGCAGTACAGTTAAAGAGGAATGGACATCTCTAAATAGGGCCTTCACAGAAGTTGGGAAGCAAAACATAAGAACATGGGTACAAAGAAAGTAACTGCGAAGGAACCATGGATAACGGAAGAAATACTTCAATTGATCGATGAAAGGAGGAAGTACACAAATGTTTCGGGAAACTCAGGAATGCAGAAATACAAGTCGTTGAGGAATGAAAGAAACAGGAATTGCAGGGAAGCTAAGACGAAATGGCTGCAGGGAAAATGTGAAGACATCAAAGAAGAAATTATTGTCGGACGCAAAGAAGTGGGATACGGAACTACTAAGGAATGCCGACGTAACGATGAAGTTCTCTAAGGCTATAGATACAGCAATAAGGAATAGCTAAGTAGGCAGTACAGTTAAAGAGGAATGGACATCTCTAAATAGGGCCTTCACAGAAGTTGGGAAGCAAAACATAAGAACATGGGTACAAAGAAAGTAACTGCGAAGGAACCATGGATAACGGAAGAAATACTTCAATTGATCGATGAACGGAGGAAGTACACAAATGTTTCGGGAAACTCAGGAATGCAGAAATACAAGTCGTTGAGGAATGAAATAAATAGGAAGTGCAGGGAAGCTAAGACGAAATGGCTGCAGGGAAAATGTGAAGACATCGAAAAAGAAATGATTGTTGGAAGGACAGACTCAGCATACAGGAAAGCCAAAACAACCTTCGGTGTCATTCAAAACAAGGGAGGTAAAATTAAGTGTGCAACAGGAACTCCACTGTTAAATGAAGAGGAGAGAGCAGATAGGTGGGAAGAATACATGGAAAGCCTCTATGAATGAGAAGAATAGTCTGATGTGATGGAAGAAGGAACAGGAGTCGATTTAGATCCAGTGTCTGGATCAGAATTTAAAAGATATTTGGAGGACTTAAGGTCAAATAAAGCAGAAGGAATAGATAATGTTCCATCAGAATTTCTAAAATCATTGGGGGAAGTGGCAACAAAACGACTGTTCACTTTGGTGTGTAGAATATACGAGTCTGGCGACATACCATCTGACTGTCGGAAAAGCACCATCCCCACAATTCCGAAGACGGCAAGAGCTGACAAGTGCGAAAAATATCGTACAAGCAGCTTAACAGTTCATGCATCCAAGTTGCTTACAAGAATAATATCCAGAAGAATGGAAAAGAAAATCTGAGGATGCGCTAGATGACGATCAGTTTGGTTATAGGAAAAGTAAAGGCACGAGAGAGGCAATTCTGACGTAGCGGTTAATAATGGAAGCAAGACTAAGGAAAAATGAAGACACATTCATAGGATTCGTCGACCTGGAAAAAGCGTTCGACAATGTAAAATGGTGCAAGATGTTCGAAATTGTGAAAAAGGTATCGATAAGCTATAGGGAGAGACGGGTCATACAATATGTAGAACAGTCAAGAGGAAATAATAAGAGAGGACGACCAAGAATGAAGTGCTCGTATTAAAAAGGGTGTAAGACAAGGATGTAGCGTTTAGCCCCTATTGTTCGATCTGTACATCGAGGAAACAATGATGGAAATAAAAGAGAGGTTCAGGAGTGGAAATAAATTCAAGGTGAAGGGATGTCAATGATACGATTCGGTGATGACATTGTTATCCTGAGTGAAAGTGAAGAAGAATTACATGATCTGCTGAACGGAATGAAAAGTCTAATTAGCACACAGTATGTACTGAGAGTAAATCGAAGAAAGACAAAGGTAATGAGAAGTACTAGAAATGAGAACAACGAGAAATTTAACATCAGGATTGATGGTCACAAAGGAGATGAAGTTAAGGAATTCTGCTACCCAGGCAGTAAAATAACCAATGACGGGCGGAGCAAGGAGGACATCAAAAGCAGACTTGGTGTGGCAAAAAGGGCATTCCCGGCCAAGAGAAGCCTACTAATATCAAATATCACCCTTAACTTGAGGAAGAAATTTCTGAGAATGTATGTCTGGAGAACAGCATTATATGGCAGTGAAACATGGACTGTGGGGAAACCGGAACAGAAGAGGAACGAAGCATTTGAGATGTGTTGCGACAGATGAATGTTGAAAATTAGGTGGACAGATAAGGTAAGGAAAGAGGAGGTTCTACGCAGATTCGGAGAGGAAAGGAATATTTGGAAAACACTGATAAGGAGAAGGGACAGGATGGTATACTTCAACTATACTGAAAAGCGAATTCGTACCGTCGTAGAAAAATAGAAACCGTGCCAAAAGGCAAAACCATCTACTATTACGCATAGATCACCACTATTTCTGACAATTCCTGTGAAACTAAGAGAATCAGTCGCTGTTGACATTTGCGGTCCTGTTACGAGGTGTAAACAGGGCCGTTCATTTGATTTTCTAGCTGTTGAGCTTACCTCTAAATTTGTGTCATTCTTACATTCACGGAAAGCTACTGCAAAATCAGTTTCTATAGCATTTCTGAAAGAAGTAGGGCATCTTGACAAAGTAATTTCTGATAATGGCCCACAATTTACTGCTGATATATGGCTAAAAACTTTGAGACGGAAGAGAATTAGACCAATATTTATATCATGTTTTATACCATATTGTAAACCCTCAGAACTTATTATGAAAGAATTAGGTAAAATTTGAAGATTTTATTGATATCGTCAACACAGAAATTTGGATTCACACTTACCTGATTTTCAAAATATCATTAATGAACTACGGAGTGATTCTAAAGTCCTTGTACTAAAGAATAAATCACCACCAGATCGCATGAAACAGCCAGTAGCCTTCCCGACACAACGACATGTAAGAGACGGTGAAATAATTAATTTAACATTGGAAAACTTCAATAAAGCTTAAGAATAAAGTAATAAACTACAGGATCCACGAATGAACATCAACAGTTTACAGCTAGTTCAGAAAGTGTTGCCCAAATCGCATCGTTCATCTCGTAAAGGAAAGTAGTAGCAAGTTTGGTACGAAGGTCATTTTCGTATACGGCGAATCGCACATACAAATTCTGTGGAACTCAAAACCATACGCACTCCTAAACCAACAAGTCTTCATCATGTATTGAACATCAAAGTGTACAAGGAATAGTACCCTAGTGGGTTAATTGTCCTTTGGCAAATGTACGCAGTGGCGAGCATAGGTGCCCCAGCTGTCGCAGTGCATTTTCTTCCTTAAGCTTTCAGCACTGTTTCATACTCTTCAACTAATCTGTGTATCTGTTAATGAATCTCTTACTGCCAATCCACTAAACGCGGAACTATAAAGAATAGTCCAAAAACGGCTCTGAGCACTATGGGACCTAACTTCTGAGGTCGTCAGTCCTATAAAACTTAGAACTACTTAAACCTAACTAACCTAAGGACATCACACACTCCCATGTCCGAGGCAGGATTCGAACCTGCGACCGTAGCGGTCTCGCGGTTCCAGACTGTTGCGCCTAGAACTGCTCGGCCACTCCGGCCGGCTAAAGAATAGGGATGATCTATGATTTGTGTTATGTGAAGAACAGTACTTTGAATTCCTGACACGCTGATATTACTGTGGAAACAGACTATTTTTGCATCTATATTTGCACTATGGCAATATGGAATGGTAAGCCCTTTGTAGGCAATTTTAAATCAGCTGGTATTATTCCGAGTTTACTGGTGAAGTATCTGATGGAAATGTAATACTGTTATATTATTTCTTGAATTTTGAATTTTTGTTTTGAGATAGCACAGTAGACTTGTTTTCAAGTCTCTAAGACATTAATTTTTTCTTCAGGAAGATAGGTTGCACATATAATGTGTCTTATGATAATTTGTAATCTACATTTTGCTTTCCCTTTCCTAGAAAGAATACTGTTTTACTTTTGAGGAATGTGAGTGAGATGACTCTGTAACGACTACGCTCGGGCGTACCATACTCTTAAAGCCTGTACTATGGTAAGTTGACGGGCTTCACCTTATAAGAAAGGATTTTGGTACATATGTTGATCGCGTGTACCTGAATGGAGGCAAATCGGACGTACACCCACTCAGTAAAAACAATGATACGTCAAGCAAGTCTAAAGTGCAACTACATGTTAGGACGGACAAGAAACATACACAGCAGATGCTACCAATTTTTAATAATACGGTCGCCAGCCTAATTAGGTATTAACTGAGCTTCTTCCTGTACAGGTTGTTGTACGTTCAAGCATAACAACTCGTAGTAACACTGCATTATATGGTAAATTTTTGAACCCGAAAATCTACTGAACTTACAATTTCACTTTCTGTACTAATGTGGACAAGCCGTAAATACACAACAATACACCATAATGTTTACTACAAACTTCGTACTGTTTATTGGTCTGATTAAAATCGGGCATAGGTTACCCTAGGAATAGCACTTTCGAAACACACATGCAGTGTCAATTTTGAAAAGGGAAAAACACTGATAAATTTTGGTTTTATCTTGACTTTAACTTTGCTGGTCAAATCAGTTCAGTACACTTCAGAATTCAAATGAATAGAAAAGAATGAAAGGGGGGGGGGGGACCCTGAAACTGTTATGATCACTGTAGTGAAAGTTTGATTATTGAAAGCATTGAGCATTCAAGATTTCCAATATCTGAGTTACTTCTCCTATTATCTTATTTCTTGCTCATTTAACTACCATTAATTTTGTCGCAAATTAATTAAATTTCATTACTAAGCCAATTTCAACATTATCTTCCAACTTCGTCAGACCTATGTTATTTACCTATGTATTCATTAACAACAAAGTTCTTTAAACATCATTCTAACATAGATAGGTCTGCGGGTAATTATTATTAACATAAACTTTAAATCTTCATCTCGGGACACTCGGATTGCACAACATGTGGAAAGGACCCTGTCTAGGTTAATTGTGAGGATAATTAATTGATAACACAGTTCTGGTAAAATTTAAGTTGTTATTGAACAGTATATATCAAAAGTAACACTGGTCCACACGAATACAGTACTAAAAGTTTCAACCTGTTCGTATCGATGCGGCGGTCGGCAGGCGGCGAGATGGCGAGTCACAAAGCACACATACAATTACAGCAATGCCTCTTGATGTACCGGCACTTTGCTTCTTCTTAGCGTCGCAATCCTTTTCCTTTTAGTGCCAATGGAATATTGCCATGCTGTATTGGCGTCGGAAACGGCGCATCCGAGGCTCAACGAAATCACGTTTTCCAGGAGAGCCTCCTCGATCCAGAACGTGTTTCTCAGACCGATGCCCAACTCCGACCATCACTGCTGCTGAGCCCGTTGTGCCGTACAGCGCCCGTGTGCATTTTCCCGCACTCGCCTGCCATCCACCTTTTACCGCTTCCCTACAGACAGGGTATTCACCAAAGGTTTTACATTCTACATATCCTAATACATTGCCTACGTATGGACCAGGCGTACAATTACAACTTTCACATCTTACAATAGTTTCAACATTAGTTAAACTTCACTTCTATTACAACATTGCTTGAAATTTAACATTAATATTAAAATTTACATCGAAAATTGTTTACAGTTCCTTTAACATAATTGCATGAAACAAAAAAGAAATGAAATGAGAACATCGATTATACTAATTTATCGAAAATCAGAAGAAAAAATTTATTATATGTACAATAGTATAGCGTTGTTGTTGTTACAACTCTTTCTGTAGGTACATATTTTGTGAAGTACGTCTCCATATGTAGAGGTATAACTGCTGATTTTATTTTGTGTAAGAAATTGAATTGAAGAATGTATTTCTTATGGGCAGTAGTTTAACTAGGAACGTATTTTTGAAGAGTGATAATTTCAGAGTTTTATGCATACACATGATGAATATACGGAATTCTGTGCGATATAGATATGGGATATGATGAGGAATTATGCTTTAGGATTACCACGTGACCCTTATGACGTTACTATGGGTTATTATGGTGCAATTATTGTATATTATAGTGAAATTATGGTATATTATGTGAAGTGGATAATGATTCGTAGAATATTACGCTGAAGGTGAATGAAGTATGAATTATATACGATTTAGTGAGGAAGCATTTTTTCCAGCCGTTTATGGAAAAAGACTTGGTAAGGAGTGTGTACTCTTCAAAAGAAATTAAGTGACGTGAACTTAAGTGGTGTTTATGATATGAGTGGAGCCCTGAGCTATATCCAAATGGCTAAAAGAGCCACACGCAAATGGAAATGCTATCTTACATTAAAATCAAAATTAGATGATTCGTATCTCAGTGAATATCTCAGAAGAAAAATAAAAAATGTATTTTATATCATGTAATAGCTGTAGAGCGGGGCTAAAAAGCAAGTACCAAAAACTAATATCCCATCTCGAATCGAATTTCATAAACGTGCTTATTTCACACAGATACTGGTACTAACGGAATGTTTAGATTTGTGTGACAGTAAAACAATATAAGACCATGAGAGTAATGTTCAGAAAAAAGACGACATTAAATTTTAATATTGTCTTTTTGAGTACCCTCGACAACCTCCCCTATCACGCTACTTGGGCTACTGAAAACGGGCGCGAAAATCCTATGCCCATATAATGTCGTCATCACACGGAACTCCAGACATTTATTTGAAGTTACCAACAACGGTTTTATATTTAACTGACATATGATAAATTATCAGTAACCTACATTAATATGACAGGATGCAAAAACTACGTTGGCCTTGAAAAGGCACACGTTTCCCACGCAACAAACGTACTGGGATTTGCTTGCCAGGTGTGTTATGGGACAGACGTCTTTTGCAATTTCAGTGTTTGTCAAAGTTCTGCGCAATGTTAGCGCCCTTGCTTGAACTATAATGTATATGATATGTAAGTAGAGTCTGAAGCAACAATAAACCGTGAAGATTACTGAAACGGACAGCCTTTTCGTAACTTGCTTGTATTAATTTTGCAAAATTCGTTGGGTAAAATTTCTACTGTGTTCCTACGTCGAACGTGGAGACACAAAGTAGTCGTTTTCGATTTCAGTGAGATCTTGGGCTTAACCTACGGTGCTGAACTCATGTCAGGCGTGACGACACACGCAAATCAACCGAAATTTCGAGGGCAGATACCAATACTTCAGTTCATTTGCTAACATGTATGCAGAACATGTTAGTGAAATGGATCTTACCCGTAAATGTTGAAGTTCAGGTACCTGGAGATGACCTCAAAAATTGGAAGAGGTCTCAAAACAAAAGCTAATTTATCTTTCTCCCTTTTCTAAGGTTCATCTTATAGATTTTAAAGGTTCATTTCGTATGCTCCAGTGTCAGAAATCTCGATAAGTCATTTAACATTGTCATTCATCGAAATTTATGAAGTTATGTATAAGATCCAAGTGTATCAAATATTGGATAACTTTGAGACTATTAGAGAATAAGCGAATACTTCATCGGATGGCGCCTTGCAAACAGAGATTAAAATATATTTTGCCTTAGTCTTCTGCACTGCTTTCTAGAACTAGGCAGCAGAACTTAGGCAAAATAGTTCTTCCTCAGATGTACTAATGAAGGTTGTGCTTTGTCCGAGATTTGTAGCAGATATATATTCCTCACTGTGTCGAACTTCAGTCGTAAGACTCCTGATTGTATAGTTATGAAAGCCTAAATGCGTTTGGTTCAGTTTTCCTTACTCTTTTCTTGTATATTTATTGTACTCCAAATATTTTATAATAATTGTCGACATACCAGGTGATCAAAAAGTCAGTATAAATTTGAAAACTTAATGAACCACGTAATAATGTAGACAGAGAGGTAAAAATTGACAAACATGCTTGGAATGACATGGGGTCTTACTAGTACAAAAAAAACTAAGTTCACAAAATGTCCGACAGATGGCGCTGGTCAGCGAAACGTCAGTGACTGCGCATGACAATCGTGTATAAAAGGAGCTGTATTGAGAGAATCAAATGCGCCAGCAGTCGCAGCATGTTGACGTTACCTGAAAAGGGTGCTTTTAGTGAAGCTGTATTATCGTCCGCAGCTCGTGGTCGTGCGGTAGCGTTCTCGCTTCCCACGCCCGGGTTCCCGGGTTCGATTCCCGGCGGGGTCAGGGATTTTCCCTGCCTCGTGATGACTGGGTGTTGTGTGATGTCCTTAGGTTAGTTAGGTTTAAGTAGTTCTAAGTTCTAGGGGACTGATGATCATAGATGTTAAGTCCCATAGTGCTCACAGCCATTTGAACCATTTGAACCAATCAGAATGTGGAATGTGCTAGTTCAGCGTTACGATCCTATCGCCATAAGAAGGGGATTCGAACTGGTAAAGGTCCGTTGACAAATGCAGCTGTGGCGAGAATGATTTCGAAGCTCGAAACCACGAGTTGTTTAGACGATAGACCCCGTAGTGGCCGACCGAGCACAAGGCGTAATGCTGCTGAGGAAGTCCAGGAAGAAATGGAGACTGTAGCGGGTTCGTCTATGCACGGGGAAGTCAGCGCTCGTGCAGTCGCACGTCGCATCGGCATTCCATACACTACTGGTTGGTTGGCACTTAGGCGTACCCTCCGACGCTATCCGTACAAAATCCATCGGCATCATGAACTGTTACCTGGCGATTTAGTGAAGCGAAGGGCATTTCCGGTGTGGACGTTTCAGAAGATGGCGGAAGATCACGATTGGTTGAGTAACGTGTTGTGGACCGACGAAGTTCATAACACGCTCCGAGGGTCTGTCAACGCCCACAACTGCAGAATTTGTGCTACCGAAAATCCTAGAATTGTCGTGAAAACTCCATTGCACGACGAGAAAGTCACGATATGATTTGGATTTACCACATCTACCGTTATCGGGCCTTTTCTCTTCGAGGAAATGCGTGATTCTAGTTTTGTAACTGCTACCGTGACTGGTGAGAGGTACGCCGATATCTTACAGAATTGCATCATCCCCAGCCTAGCTGATTAACACCTGCTGGAACGTACGATGTTTATGCAGAATGGCGCTCCACCCCATTTTGGTATACGCGTGAAAGATCTCTTGCGCGCGTCGTTCGGTGGTGATCGTGTACTCAGCCGCCACTTTCGTCATGCTTGGCCTCCCAGGACCCCAGACCTCAGTCCGTGCGATTATTGGCTTTGGGGTTACCTGAAGTCGCAAGTGCATCGTGATCGACCGACATCTCTAGGGATGCTGAAAGACGACATCCGACGCCAATGCCTCACCATAACTCCGGACATGCTTTACAGTCCTGTTCACAACATTATTCCTTGATTACAGCTATTGCTGAGGAATGATGATGGACATATTGAGCATTTCCAGTAAAGAACATCATCTTTGCTTTGTCTTACTTTGTTATGCTAATTATTGCTGTTCTGATCAGATGAAGCGCCATCTGTTGGACATTTTTGAGCTTTTGTATTTTTTTGGTTCTAATAAAACCCCATGTCCGTCCAAGCATGTGTGTCAATTTGTACCTTTCTATCTACATTATTCCGTGATTTTTTTAGTTTTCAAATTTATACTGTCTTTTTTTATCACCCTGTATATGAATGTGCGATGTCTGTCTGTGAGAACAGATACCACATAGAATCCGCAGCTGCGAAACATTGTACGTACATTAAAGGGGGCTCTCTGGTGTCAGCTGCAACGGAATATCAGGCGGAATCAGCGGCAACGAGTGGAAGATGCACCGGACGAGGATTCGTGCCCAGGATCGCTTGCTCACGGGACAGGTGCGGTAACCACTGCGCAATCCGGTACATAGCGTTTTCGCTACTGCACTTAGTACCTCGGAATGCCTCCCGGCCGATAAACTCCCACCTATCTGCAGTTCCTGTCCACTGCTCCTACTCGCTTCTCAGAGATTTCCAAACGAGGTCGGACGTGTTTGTGCATTCGCACTTGAAGATCGGGAATTCATTGCCCAGCTAGGCCTACCAGTTTATTAATTCGCGGTGTCCGTCCGAAAGAACAGACGCTACGCCGCTGCTGGTTTCACCTAATGTCCCGTTGCAGCTGACAGCTGTGAGCCCCCCTTAATTTAAATACAATTTTAAATATACTGTAAATTCATTACGAACAATAGACTGTTAACAGTTTATGTGGATATTAAGAACCACACTGGCGCAATAAAATAAAGAGCGCTGTAAACAGAAGCAAACAAAATAATTATCTCTTGTGTTGACTCATTTCCAGTTCTGCAAAAGGCTTAGTAAATGAACTGATGTGGAATAAGAGACAGGCATCGCACAAACAAAACAGTAAGTTGCTAATAACAGGTGTCAAGAAACTCTGGCAATCCACATAACAACGGAAAAGCGTTTGATCGCAAATACATTTGAAAAAAAAGAAGATGTAAACAGGTTTCCACTAAAGCCTTCGTACAAAGACTATAGCTAGGTAAATGATTAAAAAAACTGTGTATGGAAATAACATAAACTTTATTTTATTAGAAGGAAAAGTAACGGGAGGAAAGTCAAACAATTTACAAGCATATGCACTCTTTTTATCCGAACTAAAATTTTCACGTTTCCTGGCACCATCGCTGTACAGTTTGCAGAATTCCCATGATGCTTCATTCTAAATACTGAAACGCAGAAAACAAACATTTCTTCTCGTAAACACAACGCACGATATTTTTTGAATGTCTTGAAAAAACATTGCGTTGAAGTCAAGTATTTTTGTAAGCTCGGTAAATATAAACACGTATACTTGATATAATCCACCATTTTTGTAAGGATAACAACATAAACCCAGCGTTAATTTAGCGGACTGGTGGAGCGAATTTTAAATAACGCAGCGCGTTGTCTGCTACGCCACTGCGGAGCTTGTTGCACAAAGTAAACAAGAAGTAAATTAGCTGTCACTGCGCTTCACGGGTGTATTCGCATAATTGCTCAGAGAGAAAACTGACATTTTACTATCTGTAAGATTGTCACAATTCTCTTATTCGACTTCAGATGTTTTTCATAAAACATGTGCTAATTAGTTATGTCTTTCTGAAGCAGATGTAGATACTTTATCGTCATAGCCTGACGTATTTCACATGCAACCGATATCCACATTCAGTTTAACGAAATGATTTCATTAGAAATAAGCCTACGTATGCATTACTGGCTAGAAATATGTTTGTCATTTCGTTGTCTGTTGTATGGTGCAACCCCAAAAGATACAGAAGGAACAGTTCCAAACATTTCCGGCGTACGTCTCACCTCGCTAAATACTTGACAGCTGTAGATCTGGGAATCTTATTCTACTTTGGAGAAACTGCTGTCGTAAGAGAGCTACCCCACGAAATTTATTTCCCATTATCTAGGATACGCCTTGCTAGACTACACAGCTAAGAAATCAACATCTACATCTATACTGCGAAAGTCAACCTGTAACACGCACGGGAGTACGATTGGGTGGGGTGGTACTTTTTACTGGTTGTCGTTTCGTGGCCGGCCGCGGTGGTCGTGCGGTTCTAGGCGCTCCAGTCCGGAGCCGCGCTGCTGCTACGGTCGCAGGTTCGAATCCTGCCTCGGGCATGGCTGTGTGTGATGTCCTTAGGTTAGTTAGGTTTAATTAGTTCTAAGTTCTAGGGGACTGATGACCACAGCAGTTGAGTTCCATAGTGCTCAGAGCCATTTGAACCATTTTTTTGTCGTTTCGTGACCGTGCGCCCTGTCCACACCACGTACCTGATAATGCCGCGGCGGTCGTATTATCCTGCTCCACACTGCTGTTGGCTTGCCTGAAATTATCTATCGAATTACGCAAGCGACTTAGGGGAGCCACTCAACGTCAAAACACAACACGTCTGGTATGAAGAACTATATTCTGAGACGATAAAAGAAAGACGCAGGTTGCACTGTTTACATTCTAATTCAGACGTGTTATCCCAATTGATGGTTGATTAACACTCCACAATAACATTCGGACGAGCGTACGCGTAACCGACACGACGCGGGTGATTGTTGATGATGCGGAAGCCGAATGAGCGCACGAAAGTTCTTACGCTCGTCACGCATACACAGATGTTTGGTATCAGTCCTCCTTGACACTAGTAATGATATAACACTATTCGTTAAGTTAATTTTTCAGTTCTCAGTTCTGACGTGTACGAGCGTGCGCTTAACCGTCGCGGCGCGGCTGGGCTGATTGTTGATAATGCGAAACGCGATGACGCGAACGCACGTCCTCACTCTCGCTACAAGACACTGGCACTTAAATGCTCTTTTTTGTGGTAAATAGTATTAACGATTCACATTAGTTCATTCTTGGAGACCGAACACGGCGCGGATGATTGATACTGTACGGTAGGACACGCAAAGAGAGGATACAGCACTGCTCATCTTTAAATTACTTCTTGACGCACTTTACTCTGAATCATTTACTTATTTTATCACTTTACTGTAATAGCACTTGTAGCAACACTTCGACTTCCATACTAGACTTGGCCACTGTTTCTATGTTTCGATACAGTGTATCGATAAGTGGAACTGTTTCAGTGTTTCGGAACGGTTGTGGCTCACTGTTTCGTAACAGTGGTGTTTCATTCCGCCCCTGACTCGGACCAGATTCGATCTCGAGCCAGACACAGAAACTGTACCGTTGTTTCAAAATAAGGCTGTTTCAGTCCACCTGTGCCTGGAACGGACTAACTGTATCGAAACAGTGATGTTTCATTCCACTCTGTGTCGGACGAGATTCGGGCTCGGCACAGGTACTGAAACACAACATACCACTTCATGAAACTCTTTCAAGAGTGTCGAAATCTTTTTGACAAGCAATAGCATGAAGCTTAGGATATCCGAAAATAAAGCTTCGTTTCTAGCTGACTCTCCTGTTTCGAAATGGCGTAACATCTGCTTTATAAACACTAACCAAACAATAAAACAACGCATACTATTCACATTCAAAATAATAAATATGTGAAAATCATTCAGTTAAATTACACTTTTTTTTATAACGTACGCTTCTCTGTTCATGTACAGTAATCATATTAAGAAATGCAAATAAGCCTACAACATTTTGAATAAAAGAAGGCGTAGAGTGACAGTTATTAGACATATACATAAATCTGATGTAGGCATAATTGCAAGCAATCTGTTTGACAAATCACTGATAGTGTAATGGTGTACGGGATGGGCTGGGAAGCATGGTGAATTTATAGTAACGCTTCGAAACACCTTGAAAGACAAAAAAATTTTCTGTTATATTTTGTTATTTATTCGAATTATTTGGCGTTATTTGTGAGTCTATAGTCACTGTGCCTATTATCCACAATGATTCCCTTTGTGTAGATGGAAATTAGCAGGATGGGTATATTACCTATACTAACGGAATGTGTGTTTCTGCAGTTTACTCCCACCTCCAGTTCCGTTCGTGGTGGTTCTTCTGTCTTCAGCTATGGCTGTCCTCGGCCAATTGAAAAGTATGAAAGTCACGCGACACGAAAGCAGCGCATTTGCTGCAGGAAATACGAGACTGCCAAGACGCCTAAGTGATAGTTTCTGCGACTCATTTGTGTTTATATGGACATACTTATACAGTAGACATTCAAGATGATAAAATGTGTAGGTTTAGATTAGATTAGATTAGATTTACTTTCATTCCAATTGATCCGTAGTGAGGAGGTCCTCCAGGATGTGGAACATGTCAGAATACATTAGAATACAAAACACAAACTGTTTCACTGTTTCGAAACAACGTATCGGAACATTACATTGTACTGTTTCATTTGTCTCGAAACAGTTACGTGTTTCAGTTTGCCCATCTCTATTCCATACTAACAAAGCCTCTCACATGCAGAGCTACACACCACACACCGTAACAGTTCTGTGTCCCGCGCTCGACTCTCCAGACACGGCAGCCCACAAAGATACTCCACAACTAAGCCTGCGATATGACAATACGCTTAAAAACCTATGGTAGGCAGTCGAGGGTACTATATGATTCTCATCGGTCCCACCTCCTGTTAAAATCCCTAATGGTCCGCATCAAAAATGATTTTTGGCAAGCCTCCGTGTGAGTTCGCATCTCTCCGATCTTATCTTCATATTCTTTTCGCGAGATGTATATATCAGGATGTAACACACTCCAAGACAAAGGAAACAACGTTCAACGAAGAAACTGTCCGAATGAGACGGAAATCGGTGGATGTGATGTACACATGCAGACAAACAAATGCCTACAGTTTCTTCTACAAAAGAAAGAACTTCACAATTTGAGCAGGTCAATAAAGCGTTAATCCTCCTCTGGGCCTTACGCAACAATTATTTGGCTTGACATTGGCTGACAGGACTTCTGTACGTCCTCCTCAAGGACATCGTGCCAAATACTGTCTAATTGGCGCGTTAGATCGTCAAACTTCCACGTAGGTTGAAGGGCCCCATCTTTAATGGTAAAAACGTTCTCAATTGGGAGGGACACGGCGATCTCGCTTGCCAAGGTACGGTTTGGCAATCAGGAAGACAAGCAGTAGAAACTTTTGCCAAGTGCGAACGGGCGTCATCTTCGTGGAAAGTGATCCCAGCATAGCTTCTCGTGAAAGGGAACACAGCTCGGCGTAAAATATAGTCGACGTACCGCTGTGCCGTAAGGATGTTATCCATCCTTCCACTCAGTCTTTTTCTGCGGCTAAGCCTTCGTACTCAACATCTCCCTCTCATTGCCATTGTCTATATATACTGACGGTAAAAAAATCGCATCACCAAAACATGATTAACGTGGAGTAATGAAATCTGGAGAATAAGTTTGTCTAGGTAACATACTCAAGTGAGTAATATTGAAAGATTACAGGATGTAAGCGTGAGATAAGCCACTGCAAATGTGAAATGCTCGTACACTAATAATCTGTGTAATCGCCTGGGCCTCTCCGGGTAGCCGCGCGGTCTGGGGCGCCTTGCCACGGCCCGTGCGGCTCTCCCCGTCGGAGGTTCGAGTCCTCCCTCGGGCGTGGGTGTGTGTGTTGTCCTTAGCGTAAGTTAATTTAAGTTAGATTAATTACTGTGTAAGCCTAGGAACCGATGACCTTAGCAGTTTGGTCCCACAGGAACTTACCCCAAATTTCAAAAAAATTCAAATCGTCTCAATGTAGAATTCAAGCATGCAAACGTACATGCATTGTGTTGTACAAGTGCTGGATGTGAGTTTGTGGGATGAAGTTCCATGCATATTGCTCTTAGTCGGTCAGTATGCTGTTTGTGGATGTCCGATGACGTCCCCTATTGCTCTATTGGAGACTGATCTGGAGATCGAGCAGGTCACGAAACCATGTTAACACTCTGTAGAGCTAGTTGGGTTGCAACAGCAGTATTTGGGCGAGCATTATCCTGTTGGAAAAATCCCCTACAATGCTTTTCATGAACGGCAGCACAACAGGTATAATCACCAAACTGACATACATGTTTGCAGTCAGGGTGCGTGGGATAAGCACGAGAGTGCTCCTGCTGCCATATCAAGTCGCACCCTAGACCACAACTCCACCTCTAAGTCCAGAATGTCTAGCACGCGACAGGTTGGTGGCAGGCCCTCAACTGGCTTCCTTGTAATCAACATACGGCCATCACTGGCACCAGGGAGAACAGGCTTTCTTTAGAAAACATAACAAATCCTCACTCTGCTTTCTAATGAGCTCTCGCTTGACAGCATCGAAGTACCAAATTGCGATAGCTTGGGTTCAGTGGCCGGCCGAGGTGACCGAGCGGTTCTAGGCGCTACAGTCTGGAACCGCGCGACCGCTACGGTTGCAGGTTCGAATCCTGCCTCGGGCATGGATGTGTGCGATGTCCTTAGGTTAGTTAGGTTAAAGTAGTTCTAAGTTCTAGGGTACTGATGACCTAAGGTGTTAAGTCCCATAGTGCTCAGAGCCATTTGAACCAATTATTTGGGGTCAATGGAACGCACGCAACAGGAAGTCTGCCTCGGAACTCTCCTTGAAGTAACCTATTTGTGACAGTTCTCTGCGTTACTGTGGTGCCAATTACTGCTCCTACTGCTACTGCAGGTACAGAATGATGCGCCAGAGCCATACGCCGAACACGATGGTTTTCCCTCTCCGTGGTGCCACGTGGCCGTCCGGAGTCCGGTCTTCTTGTGACCGTACATTCTTAAGACAACTGCTGGCAACAAACATGTCAGTGGCGACATTCCTGCCAAGACCTTCTGCAGCATCGAAGAAGGAACGTCCAGCTTCTCGTAGCCCTATTACACGACCTCGTTCAGATTCAGTGGGTGGCTTTGTCCGCTCGGCCAATCCCGCGCGGCGCTTCAAAGGAATTCTCGAGTAACACAAACTCACGAAGCCCATTCTCAACGTTAGCTCAAGACCGTTACAGCGTGTATATACAGCAAACCTAAGGCGCATATTCATTGTGGCGCTACCTGCGCCACTCTCATGCGACTGGCAAAAACTTTGAATAGACGGCATCAATCAGATGTAGCCATACGCCAACCAACTTTCGTTTATGACGCACAACTCCATCTTGCTGTTGTGATTTTTTTGTCACTGTATGACTCTCTCCCTCTCCCTCCTCTTCTCTGATTGATTTACGGTATTTCCCACTGCCACTTTCTCCTCTCTTTATGCTGTCACCTTTTCACTGGCCATCAATATCTCCTCTCTCTGTGGCTCCCACAGCTGTTGTCTTCGTTCATCTTCCTTTCTCTTTCACTGCCTTTCTCCCTACCACTACCAGTGTTTCCTCGCTCTTTCCCTCCCACTGGTACCGCCTCCTCTCTTTTCCACCGTCGTTATATCTCTGCTATTCTATGTCATCACAAAAATGCCCGAAGACATTAGCATGCAAAATTTTTGGTGAGAAAGGCAGAATGATGTTTGAGGCAGCTGGTTTTCGACTTTTCTGTGTCTTTCAACGAGGAACGTATTCGCCTTTTTTGTGTCCCGACAGGAGAATTTTTTCGCTGATTCCCTTCTTTTCCCTGTGCTGCTTATGTTAAACGTATTCTATACATCAGTCAAGTTTTGACTATTTGTAAACTTCGACACGTTTATATGCTTTGACACATTTAAACAACAATTAAATACGGTACGCATATTATAGAGTTAACACAAAATTGTACGATTTACTTTTTTATGGTTTGTTCATCCATTGCGATTAATCGAAAACGCACGGCTTATGATTTGTATCTTAGGAGAGTAAAAGTATTACTAAAAACATTTTCCTAATTTTTCATTCCTCCCCGCCCTACATACTTTTTGCCACTAATATTAAGTTATTTTCAGGCATGTTATGATCTTTCTTAGTCATTTTTTGTCACTGCAGTACCACTTTTGCGATATTTGTACAGGCGTGAGGTGCCCAGTACACAGAGACAGCACATTATAAAGTTTTGTTAGTCAAAAAGTTCTGACTAAAACCATATTATAATGATCTCAGTACCTTTGCGATAACCTTGGAATGATTGCCACGTCTTCACTACACCACTTGAAGCTACATTTACACCTCAGATCGGATATTACGTTTATATTTTACATGCACAAGTACAGTAGCTTCGAAACTCTGGCCCTCGGTAATGGATAATGAAATCGAAAACCTTAGGCACATACGGCCAAAACGTCAACAATTTGCTATGAATAGAAATTACAGACCTGAAAGAGGCATTTTCGTGCGCGGTGTTTTGGAACGTATTCGTATGTTATAAATAAAATGTAATCAGTTTCCTTCAAAATCGTTAAATATTCAGAGAAATATTGGAGGATGTATTACCGGGTGTTTGTGTATGTGTGTGTGTGTGTGTGTGTGTGTGTGTGTGTGTGTGTGTGTGTGTGTGTGTGTGTGTGGTTTGTAGGTGTGTATGCGTGTGTTTTATTTACTAACTTTGATATGACTTATGTTTAATGTAAATAGAAGCTACGTATCCAAGGTGTAACAAACGCCATTTTGCTTTTTATTTTCTGTATTCGATTTCTTTTTTTTTTTTACTGCCTTCGACGTCTTTCAATCATGTGCCATTATTTCATTTTTTTTCTGTGTATGATTTTATATTGCGTAACTTTCGTTTCCCCCAACGTTCGCCCTCTCTGTCATACCTTAAATTGCCACGCCTTTACCGTGAAAATAAGTTACATAAATAAATCAATAGACTCGTTACACTTACAGTGCAATAATACCATCATGTTACTAGTGATCTTATGGGATATACAGATTTTGTTATTCAATTATATCAAAAGACTACAGATGAATCGGTGTCCAATAAAGGCCTATCCGAAGAACCTTCCTATGCAGAAAGATCTGCTCCTATCGACAGGCACGGCGCTCATTGTCCCTACAAGGTGGCATGACAGTAACTAATCGCAAATTCTATCGCTTATTTTGTCTCCCTCATTTAGATTTTTACCAAAATCTTTAAAAGTGGATGTTGTTACGGTTCTCTTAACTTGGCCACGGATACGGGTGGACTCGGATCAATTTTTGCAGCGGATTGTCCTCCATGAGGTTACTTACCAAGACTGAATAGCCTGCGCATATATTGCTTCTACTTCCATTTATCGCACTTATTCATATTTGTAGCAGGTAATTTTCGAAATGATTGCAATACTCTGTCTAATCTTTTACTCTCGTCCAATCTGAGAGTTTCTTCCGGCATCGAAAGAACTAGTTGTCATAAAGGGTGTGCTTGGCGTCTTTTTTCTTTCTTTTGTTTTTTAATGTGGCAAGTATCGAAATATAGTCTTCGAAGTTCTATAACAGTGACCCCATAGTAGCCTCACATAGTATGTAAAACGGAAATTACTTGATACATTTGCCGGTCGGTGTGGCCGTGCGGTTCTAGGCCCTTCAGTCTGGAACCGTGTTACCGCTACGGTCGCAGGTTCGAATCCTGCCTCGGGCATGGATGTGTGTGATGTCCTTAGGTTCGTTAGGTTTAAGTAGTTCTAAGTTGTAGGGGACTGATAACCATAGATGTTAAGTCCCACAGTGCTCGGAGCCATTTGAACCACTGAACTTGATACATTTGATTATCACCTATCATAATAAAACGTGCTATCCCTGAGCTGACAAGGAGCTAGGCACGAGGTGGCACTAATGACAAGTATTTGTTGTTCGCAAACAAATGTTTTGAATCAGCTGAACTATGTAAAATATGATTTTGTGGCCGAATTGTCTGTCATTTATGGAGGTTTTTTGGATGAACAACAATGGCAAGAGATATCTGATGGACAACAGACATGCAATGAAGCTATACTTTTGTCTTGAGACTGGTTGGAGTGAATGGGCAGTTCTCGTCTCCCTACGCAGTACACGCTTTTTCTATGTTAAGATATATCACTTTCTCAGCCCCTCGAATAAACCTTTTATACCAGATAAGCGTCTGAACTGCCGCTTTAACTGTGGATTAGTCACAAAATACTCAAAGAAACAATCCTGGTTGTTAGGAGAATTCACCGCCACGTCCACGTAGTGTTTTATCTTACTCTATATGCTTTATTGTCTCTTCATGCCTACACAGAGTACCAAACGAGCATTGGAAATGGGCAGAGAAAAGAGTTCAGATCCCAGTGTGGAGCAGTACGCAAATTTGTCACAATAACAAAAGGAAGAGCAATGACGGTAAGTGGGCAATGGCCTTGCCGCAGTGGATACACCGGTTCCCGGGAGATCACCGAAGTTAAGCGCTGTCGGGCGTGGCCGGCACTTGGATGGGTGACCATTCAGCCGCCATGCGCTGTTGCCATTTTTCGGGGTGCACTCAGCCTCGTGATGCCAATTTAGGAGCTACTAGATCCAATAGTAGCGGCTTCGGTCAAGAATACCATCATAACGAGTAGGAGAGCGGTGTGCTGACCCCACGCCTCTCCTATCCGCATCCTCCGCTGAGGGTGACACTCCGGTCGTATGGTCACGGTAGGCCACTCGTGGCCTGAAGACGGAGTGCTAAAAAATGAAGGTAAATGAGCACTATCTGGAGGATAATCGACAAATAAGTCCACTGCTGTCAGTCACTGAGATATGCTTCCCCTGACTAGTTACAAATTGGAATCACCTGGTGAATCGCTAGCTTTGGCTAACAGCCCGAAGGGAGGAAATTTCCGGTGGGATTCCCTACTTTGTACACTATTTTTCTGGCACTGTTTTTCCGAATAGACACCACTTCCTCTTCTAAGTAATATGAGAGCATGGTTGCGAGGCGTCAGTGGTTGATGAGTCGGGGGCATGCCGAAAAATTGGTCTCTAAAGCAGGAATTGGCTAGTATCGCAGTTAGTTCGCACGTCCAGTAGGGTGTGACGTCATACACTTACCTTTCGAGGAAAAGGTTCGTTCAGCACCACGTGCCCCAGCTACGAGAGACGGTGACGGTTGCGAAAACTCGCCACAGCATGCAGTCGATGGTGGAGGTCAAGAGTGGGGCAGCGGCGATAGCGGGCCCATTGCCCCTGGCCAGAGTCTCGCCTGGCCTTGTCTGCTGGAGAGGAGCACGCGGCTGCCGCCTGTGGTGACCCAAGCCCGACTTTTGCCACTGATAAGCATGGACTAACACGTGCGGATGGCGGATGTCAGCGGCACCAGTTATTATATTCGTTTATTTCTCGAAAATCTGGGGCATTTGCTCGGCCTCTTATTAAGGGCTATACGACGGGTTCAAAATGTGCTACATTCTAAGGTTTGTTGGTTGATTCGCTTGAAGGGACCAAACAGAGAGGTCAGCAACCCATAGGATTAGGGAAGGATGGGGAAGCATCAGTGTCAGCCATGGGACGTTTGCTCCTGAGCAAATCTCTTCCTGTTAACTGGTTCTCCCGTAAGTTCTTGGTAGATCAATATTGTAATAAACGAAAAGCACCGTATTGCTTATGTCCTACGGGAATAATTTATTCAGTTTCGTCTTACAAGGCCATCATCAGACTTAAAGTAACTTTAATCTTCGTTGATCCATTATGGATCGTGTGACGACGGCTGGCATGAACTTCTTGATGCCATAATTTACCAACAGCCGTATGATTTGTAGAAGTTTATTTTATTTTATGAACTTCTATGTGCTACCAGTTTCGGCGTTACATTGATGCCATCTTCAGGCTCCTATACAATGAGTAGAAGAAATGTAATAATATAAAAAAATTATAAAAAATATAGAACATACGTTAACAATTTACAGGTATCATGTTAACTATGTAAGTGGCTCAAAGAGATATATTGTATATCATTAAAACTGTGTCTAACATTAGGGCGCATATGCTTCTGCCTATGTCATGCTGTTGTTAATAGTTTTCCCTGTTTTACTCAAACAACGCATGATATATGAACATATCTGTACGTTATTATTCATAAAACCGTAATACACAGTTGTAATAGGCCATGCAACACATCAGATGTACTGCACACATTCGTATGTCCAGTGGAACAATGGAAGAATTATTTTATTTTTTTATAAAAATTAACTAATGTAAATAACAACAAAATATATTGAAATACAAAAAAATGTGACCACCATGTCAGAATACATAGTTACTTATGTGTGGTCTAGATCGTATTATCTGTGGTACGACAAACAGCTGACGCAATATAACGATAAAAAGCATAAAAGAGTTTGTCTTAAAACCCAATTGCATTCCCGAAGTAAAACAATGCAATCGTACTATAAAATCATCAAGCACCTGGTCATCGTAGACACTTCATCAGGACCCTTATGTAGGACAACCGCACTTGGTGCTGAGTGGATTAATGCAATGCCAGTAGCTGCCTCATGTAGTCATGGTTACAAAGAAGTCTCTCAGTCTCTGTATATCAAGAAATGTCTATCTCCCTACGTATAAATCTTATACAATTATGCAGGATTATACCAAGTGGAATCGATTGAATAAAAAGGAAAGGAAGAAAAAGAGAAATGTAGGAGGCCGCCTAAATGTATCAAGAAAAATTTCAAAATGGAATGTATACAATCCCCAAAGATGCTACAATGTTTCTAATGAGCATTGGTAAAGATGTTACTCATTTATGTTAAGGCACAAACCCTCAGTAAATATCATCTTCGACAGTATTATGGTATTGCAATTTGAAAGCTAAAAAGACGACGAGTAAATAAATATAAAGAGAGCAAACAGGAAAAACGTATAAACACTGTACTCGTTGACCGTACGTATTGAACGAAATGAGCAAAACGAATAAATAAAGCAAAATTAGTGCTTAACGAGACTACTTCAAGGGATATTAAACATCAAAAGTGATAAATTTAAAAGAAAGAATTATCAGTTGTAACAACCGAATATCTTGAGAACATGGGCAATCACATTGACATAAAGAGAAATTGAATACATATAGAAGACTGGAGGAATATGAATGATCAGTGTGAAAATAATTGAAAGCTGAGAGGCTTATGTGAAGTTTGGAAAATGGAATGTATTAAGGTGTGTTTGATCATTTAAGATAAAATCAAGACTGTGGTCTACAAGTCTGTTGATTTCCAGGGCTTCCAACGGATTGAGTTTTTGGTCTTTCTTTAAAGTCAGTACCGCCATTAGACTGTTTTTTATTTGCAGTGTTACATTTACACCATTATGATTTCGGCTTTACAAAGCCATTATCAAGTGTTTTAATGTTATACAGTGCCTAAGATGGCATACTGTCGTATTTAAAATACGTCAGTATGCCATCTTAGGCATTGTCTAATGGCGGTACTGACTTTAAAGAAATATATTGTGACTGTTGCTCCACATTATGAAAAAATTATTTTTGGTCTTTGTTTGCTAAGTAAAGGACATGGAAGTATGGCTGGCAGTTGTCGCTCTCACTCTATACGTGCTCTGCACGTTTTGAGTCATAATTCAGCAACCTCCAGCTCCGTTCATGTTTAGCCATCCTAGCTGCTATGTCTTTGCCTAATTGACCGACAATCTCCTACTCTTCATTCTTCGTCGCAGGGTGCCAAATTCTCAAAGGTTTCTAAAGTATTGTATTTTGCGGCAGTCCTGAAACCTCGCGTCCTCATTTCCAGGAAACTATCTTACCGCGTCACATTTCCTGAAGCACTCTCCTTCATTGCCACGCTGAACACTCGTAGTGTCATTTTCACAAGCTGACACACTAGAGTGGTATTTAGTGGCTACAGTGTGGATGCACATGCGCATGCAACTAGCGAGCCCATTATGTTTCTGAAGAAGTCTCTGAATTTGCAAGAGAATGTATTTATCTGTCGCAGAATGCCGTAAGCCGTCCCAAGGTTCGCTGGTCATGAAATTGTGGGCCTTGCTCTCTCTCTTGACTCAGGTTAAGCGCCGACGATGCGACAGTTCTGTCCGTCACAAGTATCTCGCCGAAAGGTGTGTCCAGTGAGAAAAAGTAAACTGAATTTAAAATCTTCTGGGTTATTAGGGAGCGCCATATTTCTCCTACAATGATCGACGTTTCGACTCCTCTGCTGGGATCTTCCTCCTGAGGAAGATCCCAGCAGAGGGGTCGAAACGTCGATCATTTTAGGAGAAATGTGGCGCTGCCTAATAACCCAGAGTAATTTAACTTCAGTTTCAATGGCCACGAAAGCCTGCAGAATTACATAAAATAATAAGATGTTGGCACGTCCAAACTGTGTCCATCACACGCCTTTCGAAGAAGGTATCTAACGCCAGTGTTCCTCAGTCGCATGCTGCCCATTGTTTTCCACACTCACAACCAATAACAGTGCCTATTACACTAATATTTTTCATTTTAGTACCACTTACTCATAGATTACCGCAAATCGTTTCTATTTTAATGACTTGAAGTGATGAGGTATTATAGTGCATCTGTCTTGTGATAAATGTATCACTTCCTTAAAGGTAAACAGAATTAATGAATGCTGTTTATCTTTTATTTAGCAGTATAATTTTATTTTTATTATTTAACCACAAAGATTCCCCCGAATCGTTTTAGATTCGTAAGGAGAGTAATGGTTATTTTTATCGATATGATAAACAGTATTAAAGTAGCAACTGAAGGAAAGCGACGTATGTTAACTACCGTGAGAGTTGGTAACTAATTTATGTTGACCTACAAGAACTTTGTCTATAATTAGTAAACTGCATTTTGTTGAAAAGATGGCGTTACAGGCACCCGCTGTAATCACATCTCTCTCTTTAGTCTAACCCTACGCAAGTGCGTAGTGGCATCACGTGGTAAGCCCCTAGACGACATATCCCCACGAAGCTCTGTCCTGGGCACGGTTGCTTACCTGCTGTAAGCCCATCCCCCAAGCTCATAATCTGGTGTAATTGATTAGGCAGGCAGCGGTGTCTGAGGAAACGGGACATCATCATAACCTTGCTCACAGGAGACGCATTCCAGATACAGTGACGTTAATTGAAAGCTGTCACGGTGAACGGACGTACCTGCGCAATTGGAATGTAATTAGTTGTTGCGATCCATGTAGGCGACACACTGCAGGAACTGAAGTGCCAGACGTAATTTTGCCTATCCCGGCGTACAGAGTGTGAGGTGATACCTATGATACAGCCGACTTGATATCGTAATGATGCCAATACTACCCCTCCCCCCCTCCCCCCCACAGAAATCACTTAGAACTGTATTAGCAGAATTTAAATATGGCATATTATGAATATCAGTTACATCATTCAGGGTATAATAATGGCTTCATTTATCACATTGTTTACTCCACTGTTACTCCACAGTGTAATACATATTCTCAGCAATGAACTCAATGAACTCGGAAGTGAAGACATTAATTCGGCTTCGCTCCACATGTTTCTAAAATAACGTCATGTATTCCCGTATCTGCGATGCACATCGCAACATTAGACCCGTTCATGCTGAGCACAGACCATTACCACATCTCAATAAGTTAGTTAGGTACGCTGATTTCAGTTTTATGTTGTGGGTATGTTCGTAAGGTATTGGGATTGAAGACATTACAACATCACTACAACTGGTAGTATGTAACAATTATACAGTCGTCTCACACATTATGCAACTGCTACTATTGCTATTATTAAGCACAGTAAATATTCATAGACTTTTCATTAGTTACCACATCCATTCCCATAAATGTATTTCCATACCTCATACACTCCTACACGAACACGTCTAGCTGCTGACTGCTACTTCCTACCTATCCAGTCAGTCCAAAAGGTTTTGAGACAGGATTAATTAAAAAAATAGAGAAAAAATAAGATGGCGATTTTACTCTTTCAGGTGATCTAATTAGTCTCCCCCAATTGAGTACAACGTACAGAACGTTCAAGAAACCATATGAAACTGTTAGAACAGTCATCTTTTGAATGTTCAGCATGAGCGTCACATTGTCTTGAAAGTCTGTTATGTCGTCAAAACGTTGACTCTTCATGTAGATTTGTTCACTTTGTCTCTTTGTTACAGGCTCATATTGATAATAGCCAGTCTCGCCGCCGATGGTGATTTTTTGCCGAGAATAATTGTTACGTTTTGCATTTCAAACAAGTCGGGGGTGCCATCCACGCACTGTCGTTTCCATTCGGGAGCCAAGTTATGCGGGAGGAACTTCGCAGTCACTTTTCTCTTCTTCAGAATATTCCGGAAATATTGTGAACAACTGATTTTTGGGACGTTGCTCCACTATACTTTGTGGCATATCAGTGTTCATACATTGGCTGTCGAACGTACATCTGTTGTTTACAGGTGTTAGTTGAAGTTGCGCCAACGGCGTTGCCTCAGTGATAACGCCGGTTCCCGTCAGATCATCAAAGTTGGGCGCTGTCGAGCTGGGCTAGCACTTGGATGGGTGACCATCTGATCTGCCGAACGCTGTTGGAAAGCGGGCTGCACACAGCCCTTGTGAGGCAAATTGGGAAGTTACTTGCTTGAGAAGTAGCGGCTCCGGTCTCGTAACCTGACATACGGCTGCGAGAGCGGTGTGCTGACCACATGCCCCTCCATCTCCGCATACAGTGACGCCTGTATGTTAGGATGACACGGCGGCCGGTCGGTGCTGTTGGACCTCCCAAGGCCTGTTCGGACAGAATTTAGTTTTTTTTAGATGAAGCTGCAACCGTAATTACTGGGCTGACGTCACTTATACTCTAGGAGTAAAATCAGTTTCAAAACTTTTTAGATAGACACTGTATACTTATGCAAATGCTCGCAAACTGCCGATAAATAATAGTGCCTTGAACTGTGTTAAAATTAATCAGATTCTTATAGGAAAAACGTTTAAATCCAAGTAATTTAGGCACCAATCAGACTTTGACTAAACATTAATGGAATGCATTGAGTTTATTTCTTAGAAATATTTGACTTTAATGTGAAGTTAGTCACAGAATTCTGCACTGAAACTGAATAACTTTCTAGACGGACCTTTGAATCCGCGCGCGGGATATTCTTTTCTCTTTCTGTTCGCATCTGATGGGCTTGTACAGTGACAAACTTATCTCATACGTTGCAAAAAAAGATATTCATGTAATGTACACAGCTCAGTATATTCCAAAAAGATCAAATGGTGACAATGAGAGAGACAGGTCGGTGATTACGAAAGATCATTCGGGACCTGCGTACATCTGCATCTACGTGGATACTCTGCAAATCACATTTATGTGCCTGGCAGGGGGTTCATCGACTACCTTCACAATTTTCTGTTGTCTCTTATTTTATCATGGTGATTGTTTCTCCCTCTGTAGGTCGATGTCAACAAAATATTTTCGCATTCGGAGGGGAAAGCTGATGATTGGAATTTAGTGAGAAGATTGTGCCACAACTAAAAAAGCCTTTGTTTTAATGGTCCACCCAAAATCCCGGGTTTTAATGGTCCACCCAAAATCCCGTATCATTTCATGGCCTATTTCGCGATAGTAAAAAACGTGCGGCCCTTCTTTGAACTTTTTCAATGTACTCCGCCAATCCTACTTGGTAAGGAACCTACACGGCGCAGCAGTATTCTAAGAGAGGACGGACATCCGTAGTATAGGCAGTCTCTTTAGTAGATCTGTTACATTTTCTAAGTGTCCAATAAATCGCAGTCTTTGGTTAGCCTTCCTCACAACATTTTCTACGTGTTACTTCCAATTTACGTTGTTCGTAATTGTGATTCGTAGGTATTTAGTTGAATTTACGGCCTTTAGATGTGTCCGATTTATCGTGTAACCGAAGTTTAACAGATTCTCTTTAGCACTCATGTGGATGACTTCACACTTTTCGTTATTTAGGGTCAATTGTCAATTTTCTCACCATGAAGATATCTTTTTAAGACGTTTTGCAATTTGTTTTGATCTTCTGATGACTTTATTAGTCGTTAAACGACAGCGTCATCTGCAAACAACCGAAGAGGGCTGCTTAGGTTGTCTCCTAAATCGTTTATATAGATAAGGAACAGCAAACGGCCTATAACATTACCTTGGGGAACGTGAAATCAGTAACCACAGTTTTTAATAAATATATATTCATATAAAGTACAAATGTTGGTCAAAATAGACGTAACTAATAACCAACAACAAACAGCGCATGACGACCTGTAACTCGAGGTACAACTCTGACGAATTCTTACGTTAACCATACTGAGAAAACGCACTGAGAGAGGAGCAGAACGCTACAACGAAGGCACACGGGAAGCGGGACGTTCATGCGGACCAGAACATACGATGGATTACCAATTGGCCGACCGAGCGGGGTGGCGCAGTGGTTAGCACGCTGCACTCGCATGCGGGATGACGACGGTCCAAATCCGCTTCCGGCCTCCTGATTTAGATTTTCCGTGATTTCGCCAAGTCGCTTCAGACAAATGCCGGGAGGATTTCTTTCAAAGGGTACGGTCGACTTCCTTCCCTGTCCTTCCCTGATCCAATGGACCGATGACCTCGCAGTTTGGTCCTCTCCCGCAAACCACCCAAACTAACCAACCGACCACTCGGTCGTTATATAGTTTGAGATTCAAGTGTGGGAGCTGCAAGAAGCAAATAACCGAAATTCCGTGACCAAAATAAGGTCAAATCGTGGCTTTTATCTTTAATAATAACTTACACAAGTTTTAGCGAAGATTAAGAAAGATACCGAGCCTCTGAAACATGTAGCAATTCCGCGACATAAACCCATGCACACGCAGTAATAATAAAACACGACATTCAGTCACTCTGATTAAATAAGTGATAGGCTGAAAACCTTTCGACATATGTACAAGAATAATCGAGGTTTTAGTTACCAACTACACAGCTCACAGTGCGCGCCATTTAACACAAAAAATAAATTTTCTAAACCACGCGGCCATCGGCCAAATCGAAGACGTTTATTTGTCGTTTCCGGCAACAGAATCCGACATCTCAGCTCCGACCAACCTCAACAAAGAAAAACAAAAGTAACGCATGCTTGGCCTGAGTCCAGAGACTTCCATGCTCCAGTTATGGCGATAGTCATGCTATCTTTGCTTCAACACTTTCGTTTGCTGAAGGCTAAGGCAGTACTAGCGGTTTGATGTATTTTCAGCCACCTCAGGCAACTTACAACATGAAAATTATATAATACTGCACACCACACGTGCAGGAAGTGACCTACTTGCCCGCTTATCTACGTCTCGCAAGATACTGATACTTACCGCACTACTACTGCGTCAGTCGGCAACACTGCAGTATTAACTGTGCTGCGTATCTAGTACCAAAATTTTACTCTCGTGAATTTAACAAAGCATCGCTGGAATATCGCCCCTTAAGGACAGCCAAAGGATATAGTTCAAAGAGGAGGAAATGTTCCAGAAATTCATTTACCAAGTGAATATTTATTTGTTAGACACCAAATAAATATTTCGTACAAGGCATGTTATTACAGTCTCATATTCAGCTACTACCAAGAGCTGCCGATAAAATAAACTTTTATTAACTATGTAACATTTTTAATGTCAAAATGCCTTGGGATTACTATTCAAACATTTTTATGCTGTTATAACTGTGAATTATTATATTTTTATTTATACTGTCGCGTAATACGATTCTAAGCACTAATTCACTTTAGCTATGAAATGAAATGCTTGCAATCTGTCTCTGCTTTATCACAGTATATAATAATCCACAAAATGAAGTTACTTTGCTGGTCCCGGCGGAGGTTCGAGTCCTTCCTCGGGCATGGGTGTGAGTGTTTGTCCTTAGGATAATTTAGGTTAAGTAGTGTGTAAGATTAGGGACTGATGACCTTAGCAGTTAAGTCTCATAAGGTTTCACACACATTTGAACGTTTTTTGAACTTACTTTCGAAGGTACACTAACTTCCTTAGCTACGAATCAGCAGTGGTAATTCAGCATTTAATAGCATTTTATAAAAATCAATGCTCAATGCTGTTCGTTCACGCCGGCCGGGATGACCGAGCGGTTCTAAGCGCTACAGTCTGAAACCGCGCTACCGCTACGGTCGCAGGTTCGAATCCTGCCTAGGGTATTGATGTGTGTGATGTCCTTAGGTTAGTTACGTTTAAGTAGTTCTAAGTTCTAGGGGACTGAGGACCTCAGAAGTTAGGTCCCATAGTGCTCAGAGCCATTTTTTTGTTCATTCACACAAAAATATGGATAATAGTGCTTGGAAAATGGGGTACTTTGTAAACACTGCATGAAATCGGCGGAATGAATCACTCTTGAGTTCCAAAGTGCTACCAGCTGTTCAGTTAGGATTATGACAGCGCATATGAAATAAAAGTGGAATGGAGTGTAAAGGTCGACCAGCTCCTCATGAGTCATACATTTCCGCAGGCAATCCTAAGCGACGCTTGAGATGGTGTAAACAACGATCCCACTGAACAGTGGATGATTGGAAATTAATGATTAGGTGCAATGAATCGAGCTATGCTCTGTGGCAATCCGGTGATACGGTTTGGGTTTGGGTATTGCGAATTCCTGGAGAACGGCACCTGCCATCATGTGTAGCGCTATCTGTGAACTCAGAGAGGGCAGTGTGACGGTAGGGGGTTGTTTGTCGTGGTTAGGCTGAGGTCTCGTTACTGCGCGTAACGCGTTTTACCGCATTGTTGATTGCGTACTATAGAGGAACATTTCGTAGACGATGATTGTATGAGCATGACAATGCAGTCTGTCACAAAGCAGCGTCTGTCTGGCAGTGAAGTGTGGACAACGAAATTCTTGAAGTGGGCTAAATTGACCAGAGTTCCGACCTGAACCTAATGGAATATCTTTGACATTAGCTAGAATGTTGGCTTCATTCCAGACTCTAGCGTCTCTCGTTTCGCCTCTTGAGGAAGAATGGGCTGCCATTTCCCCACAGATATTCACACATCTCACAGAAAGTGTCCCCAGTGCAGTTCAAGCCATGATAAAAGTGAAGTGTGGATACAACTCATATTAATGCCCACTAATGTTCCAGTACTTTTGTTCGGATAATGTAACGTATCAGC
The DNA here is from genome assembly GCF_023864275.1 of Schistocerca cancellata. Classification (NCBI taxonomy): domain Eukaryota; kingdom Metazoa; phylum Arthropoda; class Insecta; order Orthoptera; family Acrididae; genus Schistocerca; species Schistocerca cancellata. The sequence continues at coordinate 269,796,708 of NC_064634.1, forward strand.
GGCTTAAGATAACAAAAGAGAAAATGAACACGTTTCAGTGCGAATTGCGTAATTGCGTACATTAGAGGAACAGCTCGGAGACGATGACTGCATCAAGACGTCAGCACGATAGTGCAACATGCGATAAAACAGTATCTTTGAGCGAATAGTTTGTGGACAGCAACGTACTTGAAATTCAGTGGCCTAACCGGAGTCTGAACTCAGTGGAACACATTTGGGATGACGTAGCGATAGACTCCACCACCTTTGTGGCGATTCTCTTATATATATTCTCCTGGCACTTACCATGCTCGCCCAGTTGGCCAGTAGGAGACTAGGAGAATCGACTACTAGTTATCGGGGTGGGGACACACCACACGAATACAAGGTCTGTATATTTTAGCCCTGTATTAAGAAATTGCCTGAGTACTCGGAAACTGCCGAGGATGAACTTGAGTATTACGAATCATGAGTAAAATCCAACTTCCCCAAAGCAGCCTACTGACGCAGAATAAACCATTATTGCAAATAAATACTGTCAGTACTCTACTCAGAACCAACTCCTATCAGTCAGACCATCTAAACCAGTGGTAGTCATTATAACTGACCAGAGTAAATCATCCAGGGCCAAGTTACAAAAACACCTCCAACGGAAATTAAATTTCAAGCCACTGCGTTTTCCGACACGTATAGTCAGGCGCTACTCATTCACCATCTATCGTTCTTGATGCGATACGCATCATTACCAACACACAGATACGAACCGAGTAGAATTTTTTTTCCTGTGCTGCAACATTCCTTGCTTGTGGACTTATTCTCATGAACGCTGCTGTTGAGCAGATACATGGCCCACCGATCCTTCACCAGCAGCGAAGCCTCGTGACTTTCTGTAAGCTTTATAGGCGAATGCAGAGTTTCTCGGTGAATTTCGTTGATGAAGTCTTCTCTGGTTACCAATCGAGTCAAGGCGTTGTTCTGCGGCAACGTTTCCACAAGTTTCCTACTGATCACCTTCTCGTGAAGTGTCGCTTTCAAGTTCGTTTCGTGTCTTTATAGACGCTGGACCGCCAACTCTTTTTTCTCGTCTGCAACGGCTGGGCCAACTCTGCGCATCCGGGAGGGGTGTCATGGACAGTGGTGGTGTGGGAATTGCCAACGGTGGAGGGAACACTCTACACTACTATTCCATCCGCTGCCCTGCTGTTTTCAAATCTTGTTAGTGCTACGTATCATACAGAGCTCAGTTGAAAACCGCTATCCCGGTTGACAAGATCATCATGGATCTTGCATGTCCGCTGCCTCTTTGATGCTCAGTCCCCAGAGCACGGTCGTGAGGCAATACATGTCTGTCTGTTCAAAACCAAACGTATGACCATCTTTGAGATTGTGCTCTGCGCTGGAGGTTTATTCGTTTGGCCGAGGGTAAAGCTTCTCACATGTTGTCAGCGATGATGCGAAGTATATAGTTGTGTCTTGCCGACATACTGGACCGCTTGCCATATTCACAACTGATGATGTGTACTAGATGTATCTGTAGTTCTAGTCTTCTTTCATTGAGCCAGGCATATTTCTGATTTTAGCCGATGAGCGGAAAACAGTTTAAGGGGAGGTTTCTATCTTTTGGTTCAAAAAATCGATTTTTTAAATTGCATTTTTGGATCCATAAAAGTGTTTAGAATCCACCCCTGAAACGGTTTTTCCCAATATGGAACGGATATGTTTGTTATTCGGGGTAGAACAAAAAAATACACCTGCCTGAAATCTGCCTTTTTTCACGCACCAGTTTTTTTCTTTCGAAGAACGAGTTATTTTAACGGTGTTTGTGAGGAAGCACACAAAATTCAAATGAAAGTTTGAACGCCTGTGTTTGGAAGTTAGCCCCCAAGCATTTGCATTCTGGTGCGAAGACTGTGGAGATTGCGACTTTCCTGGCAGTGAGCAGCCTCAACGATGGGTATTCAACAATTATGAAGACCATGTCAACGATGGATGTCACCCTGGGACTCTATTCGACGCAGTTCGCCAAGCATTGGGACGACCACCGGATTCAAGCGGCCAAAACCGCTTGTCACCAGCAGTACCAGCGGCTCTGGAGCAGCGCAGGATGGCCCAGATCGAGCAGAACACCCTCTATGAGGAAGAGGAAGGACTAGTTTATGGAACCGGAATAGCAGATTGAACATAAGTTGCATGATATTGCATTTATATGTAGTCAAAACTTGAAACGCGTTTTTCTCGAAATGACTTTTTTTTCTTTTTTTAATTGCACGGTATGGTAACTTAAAACCTACTGAACCAATTGGCATGATTCTTTGTTTCCGACGAAGCTAACTAAATTGTCTAGGAGTTGTACCACTTTTATTCCGATCCATTAACCATAAATATTTTTATTTGGCTGACGAAGTCGAGAAATCGATGAAAAAAACCCTACTTTTTCAAATGACCGCCATTTTCTTTCCTATGGTCCAAATAACTTAAGCGAGGTACAACTCCTAAAGAATCTTATATGCTTCGCTAACGTCAATTCAATTGTGATTTCAGACTAGGTGGAGGTCTACATCGAAATTTTGTTTCGTTCCGCCTTTGCTCTTCCACAGTCGAAAAAATTCTTTTGTCGAGGAAATATCAATAAACATTTTAACCAAATTTGACATTGATATCTATAACACATGTCGAGAAAAATTATCAAAGAACATGCTTATTTCGTGCCAAAGATTGTAAACATGCCCCTAAATATTGTTCACCTCCAGTATCCTGGAAATCTGGGTCGCGGGCGGCCTAGCATACAGAAGGAAAGCCAGATGATGGATCGTCTTCTCTCTTTGCGACAATTTTCAATTCATAATAACAACATGAAAACAACTCCTTGGAAGGACAGTGATTGACCCTCTCAGATGTTTGCGGAATTTCTCATTCTGAGCTGCAAACACATTCCGATCCCTGGGCTTAATTATTTAAGACGGCCAGTATACAGGGTGTTACAAAAAGGTACGGCGAAACTTTCAGGAAACATTCCTCACACACAAAGAAAGGAAATATGTCATGTGGATATGTGTCCGGAAACGCTTACTTTTCATGTTAGAAGTCATTTTATTACTTATTTTCAAATCACATTAATCAGCGAATGGAAACACACAGCAACAGAACGTACCAGCGTGACTTCAAACACTTTGTTACAGGAAATGTTCAAAATGTCCTCCGTTAGCGAGGATACATGCATCCACCCTCCGTCGCATGGAATCCCTGATGCGCTGATGCAGCCCTGGAGAATGGAGTAGTGTATCACAGCCGTCCACAATACGAGCACGAAGAGTCTCTACATTTGGTACCGGCGTTGCCTAGACAAGAGCTTTCAAATGCCCCCATAAATGAAAGTCAAGAGGGTTGAGGTCAGGAGAGCGTGGATGCCATGGAATTGGTCCGCCTCTACCAATCCATCGGTCACCGAATCTGTTGTTGAGAAGCGTACGAACACTTCGACTGAAATGTGCAGGACCTCCATCGTGCATGAACCACATGTTGTGTCGTACTTGTAAAGGTACATGTTCTAGCAGCACAGGTGGAGTATCCCGTATGAAATCATGATAGCGTGCTCCATTCAGCGTAGGTGGAAGAACAAACTAAAATGAGCTCTAACATGGATAGTAAGCGTTTCCGGACACATGTCCACATAACATCTTTTCTTTATTTGTATGTGAGGAATGTTTCCTGAAAGTTTGGCCGTAGTTTTTTGTAACACCCTGTATACCTTGGCGCTTAAACGAAATGTCACCTCGTTGACAGTTTAGTCGATACTACTACCGTCGATAGGGGTCAATGATACTGACTGACACACAGTATGGAATGAGGATGAGTGGGCTGCCATTCTTCCACATTCAGATCCCTCACTGATGGACTTCGCAGCACCGATAATGCGAAAGGTAGATACACCCGATATTCATTCCTACTAACTGGCTTCCTGTTTGTAGTATCGTAGATCGATACCGCCATCACGGGCGTATCACAGTTGCTAACGGAAACACATGTTTCCAACGGAGACCGATAGAAATCACACGGGGACCCAATGGATCCAATGCTGAGCGCCCGCTGAGACACGCTTTCAGTGGCTCGACTGCGAGCGCCCTCTGCCGCCGGCGACCTTGATGGCGTTCGGCTTCTACACGGCCCAGTCTCAGATGCAGTCTCCGACAGTCTTCAGTCTTAGCCAGCCTTCGACAGTTCGCTCGTACAATAATAGCAGCAGCCTCCCACTGCACGACACTCTTTTGCTTTTTGTAATAGCTGGACTTTATTTCTGTTTGTTCTTTTGTAGAATTTCCTTGCAACGCTTGCAGAAAGCTATAAGTTATGTAAAACTTTATAACACTAGCGTCTGCTACTGCTGTACCATAACCTTAAAGTTGTAGGCAGGTCGTGAAATAAAACTATCTTGTTAAAGCAATTATGGTATAAAGCAACAGAGCAGTGTTACCCTCTGAGAGGAATTTTATTATGTTGACCGAGTTGTACCTAACGGAGGTGGCTTATCGGAAATGAAAGTCAGAATTACTTAAATATTTGAACAGTAACAAACAAAACTTTTGCCTATCTACACTGTTTAACGGATAAAGAAAACGGTCGCCAGCCTAACTAGGCAAGAGAAATGATTAACATTATCGTTCAAGAAAATAGGTATTAGTAACTTTAATGGATAAAAACAACCTATACTTTGTCACACTCGAGTGCAATGAACTCTGACACATACATATATTTACAATAAGATTGAAACTAACAGTTAAAGCAGCACAAACTATTTGCAAAATTATAACAGACACCGAAACACACTATTACTTTCAGGGCTTACACAAACTGAATGGTCTTTATAACGTTATTATTACTACTCACTGCAGAATCATTAATTGGATATAGGTTAAGTCTCTCTCAGTTAAATACTTCTCTATTTAAAATGAATGTTAATTGGAATCCACTAACAGGTTGCTTCTCACTATCATTTGAATAAAGAAATTATGGTTTTCATAATTAGTGGTCTCTCCGTTACTTGTTACCGAGCATTAACACAATAGACAAACTGTGGATCCTGTTATACTATTAATATGCACTTCTAATACACAAGAGAGACAGACACTTAGCACACATGAGTATATAACGTTTTACAACTGCACTTTTCCACTTTTGCTACAGTGAGAGACAAAATTAACATATATGTAACATAGTGACTCACCTTCTGTGATTTACAACAGGCAGTAATGTGATCATTTACTAAGCAAAACTTTATAAGTCTCAGTCTTAAGAACTTTTAATTTGAAGTTGGCAACAATACATTAATAAGCAGTTTTACTAGGAAAATTATTTTGAGCAAGCATCATTATCTTTAACTAACTCTCTTGCCACATTAAGTTTAATTTGCTTTTTATTGTGTTCAAGAGGCATCAATTAGCAAAACACTGGGCTTTAATGTTCTTTCAGTAAGGACACTCGGAAATCACTTAGTTCAAACGGAGAGGAACCTGAGAGGTGTTATGATAAGGAGGAAAATCAAGGTAGGTAATTAAATTCAGTTATAAATTACCCTATATTTGAGCACACTAACACATCCATTAAGCTGATCCTTCACTGTACATTACTATAGTGCTCCATTACGGTGATTGCGCAATGAGGTGGCGACTGCATGTTGGTAGGTGGAATTGCTGGTAGAATTGCCGGACTCTGTGATTTCTTGGTGGCGATGATAGATACAAAATCCAGAATAGTTCCCGCTACTTATCCATCCATCCGAGGCATTGGAAAGCGGCAGGAAAAGCCTCTCTCGGAAGCAGCACAATATGCAACATTTACATGGCAGTGCACAGTTTGGTAGCTCGTCCCCGACTGACTCTTGGTTCCACCTTTTCTACCTAGGCCAACCACAATTTGCGCGCGCTACACAGTTCCGTTCCCTAGGAGAACCACTACACCTTTTACATACAAACTAACTAAGAATCCTAAGTGAAGGTCAGCAGTTTACATAACAGAAAACAATCATTTTAAACAAAACAGAACATTTGCACATATTGACATCTCTACCAAAAATTACTCACACAAAATTACAATTATATACAGTAAGTTTTGTTCCCTCCAAATGGGACAAAGAATTTAAATGACAGATACACTACGTTGCATAGAACCAAAGCATGACATCGACGTTTGTACAAAGAAAGGAGTTACAATTTTGTGTTATCTATTCAATCAAACACATGTACAGAAGCTTAACGATGTAATATTAAACCAAAGAAAAGGCAAAATAAATCCGTACAGCATTAGAGCCTTGGTGTTACAACTTCTGTTTTCTATACAGTATACGTGTTCGTTAATGACTCCTGCCCCCGTCCAGCTTTCCGACGACGACAGCTGCTGCACCATTCTGTAGCCTATCTCTTCTTACCGTTGTGTACAAAGTAGTACACAATAAGGTTAGGGACACTTTTAATCAGATAGTGTACTAATTCCTGTTGTTATTCCCTCAGCATCACCTAATTTAATTCGAGTCTGGTTCATGTGTGTAGCGCTGTGTCGAGTGTGTTAGACATACTACGAGTTCCGGGTTCGGACAACATGTAGCGACGGCCTGCGGCAGAGAAGACGCCGCTGAATGGAGACACGCTCGGAGCCACAGCGGTGCGTGCTTGCGGCAGCGGGCAGGCGGAAATGCCTAAAGGTCAACGAGGTCCGGCCTCCCTCCAGGCTGCTGTGTGACCGCCGCATGCGTGGGTCAGGCCGCTATTCCTGGGCCTCCGGTTCATTCGCCGGGCGCTCCGCTGCCTTCCACTAGATTTCCCGTCTTCACTTTCTGCTTCGTGACTCACGTGTAACGTGAACGTGTCCTCAATCCGACGACCGGCGGGGAACACGGGCAATGCTTCACTGAGAGTGGTCTATTGGATGTGGTACTCCGTTGTCATCTTCGGATCTCTGCCCTGACTTACCCACCCAGTTACAGAGGGCGCTATCAGTATAACGAGGACTCTACAACGCAGTGATATTTGTCGTTGCGTACATTACAAAAACTGACGCAGGCGAAAGAAGGCGAAAGTGACAGAAAAAATAATCCGGCATCTGACAATTCATCCCCTGCCCAGGGCATAGATGTGTGTGATGTCCTTAGGTTAGTTAGATTTCAGTAGTTCTATGTTCTAGGGGACTAATGACCTTAGAAGTCAAGTCCCATAGTGTTCAGAGCCATTTGAATTTGACAGTTCGTCCACGAATACTTGTATTTGTAGTCTTACATTACACCAGTGGTCTTCGAACGTTTTTGCTCAAGACACTGACACCGTAGGCCAGTACTTCAGGCCACATTTGTACCGACCTTATTATCTACAGGTGTTGTTGTTGTAGCCGGCCGGGGCGGCCGAGCGGTTCTAGGCCCTACAGTCTGGAACCGCGCGACCGCTACGGTCGCAGGTTCGAATCCTGCCTCGAGCGTGGATGTGTGTGATGTCCTTAGGTTAGTTATTCTTAGGTAGTTCTAAGTTCTAGGAGACTGATGACCTTAGAAGTTAAGTCCTATAGTGCTCAGAGCCATTTGAACCATTTTTGTTTTTGTGTAGTCTTCAGTCCGATAGACTTGCTCCAGTTCTCCACGCTACTCTATCCTGGGCAAGCCTCTTTGTCTCCAAATTACTACTCGAGCTTACATCCTATTGTATCTGCTTACTGAATATGATGTACTTGATGTCTGAGAGTATGTCATATCAACCGATCCTTTCTTCTAGTCAGGTTGTGCCATAAATTTCTTTTCTCCCCAGTTGAACTCAATACCTCCTCGTTAGTTACATGATATACCCACCTAATTTTCAGCGTTCTTCAACCAACACATTTCTAAAACTTCTATTCTCTTTTTGTCTAGACTGTTTATCGTCCAAGTTTCACTTCCATACAAGGCTACATTTCATGCGAATACTTTCAGAAAAGACATCCTAACACTTAAATCTACACTCGAAGCTAGCAAATTTCTTTTCTCCAGAAACACTTTTCTTTCCATTGTCAGTCTACATTTTATATCCTCTCAGCTTCGACAATCCTCAGTTAGTACGCTCTACTACTTTCAGTTTCCCAATATGATACCCTTAGCACCACCTGATTTAAACTGACTACATGCCATTATTATTGATTTGTTGTTGTTGATGTTTATCTTAAAATTCTTCTTTCAAGACACTGTCTACTCCGATCAACTGATCTTCCAAGTCTTTTGCTGTATCTGAAACAGTGACAATGTCACCGCGAAACATCAGTGTTTATATTTCTTCTCCCTGATCTGTAATTCCTACTCAAACTTTTTATTTTGTTTCCTTTACTACATGTGCTGTCTACAGTTTCAGAAAAAAAGGTCTAAAAACCTTTATCACCTCCTTTTCAGCTACTGCTTCCCTTTTATGCTCACCAGCTCTTAGAACTGCCGTCTGGTTACTGTACAAGTTTTAAATAGCGTTTCATTCGCTGCATTTTACCCATGCTATTTTCAGAATTTCAAAGAACGTGTTCCTGACACCATTTTCAAATGATTTCTTTAAGTCTACAATGCTATTAACGTAGTTTTGCCTTTCATGAACCTATCTTCTTACCTAAGTCGTAGGGTCAGCATTGCCTCGAATGTTCCTACATTTCTATAGAATTTAAACTGATATTCCCCGAGGTCGGCTTCTACCAGTTCTTCCATTCTTCTATAATAATTACGCGTTAGGAGGTAATGTACATAAATTAGTACGTTATGAGCTCCCAGTATACTAGCTATGGTAAGGAAGCGATAGGATTTCCGCTGACCTCTAAGTATTAATTCTTAAAAGTCGACACCATTCGGAAAACTTCCTGTTGACTGTTGTCTGTTTTACATTTCCGTTTCTCTCACCGACCTGAAAGCTGTGTCGCTGGAATTGCCTGACGAAGTATTATTTTGTTATCTTTGTGTGCGGATGAGTAATTGCTTAATAACAGTAATGTTTACTGAATGTTTTTAATGTCATTTTTCCTCTGCTTATTCCATTACACTACAACGACCTAAATTTTATTTCATATTCTTTCCTACAAATACACTGATACGCCAGAAGATCACGGCTACTGCCTATCGCGAAGTTGGATGTCGCCCGGCGGAGTTGCGGTAACGTGACAGGGTACGAAGAGTATATTGTTGTTGTTGTTGTGGTCTTCAGTCCAGAGACTGGTTTGATGCAGCTCTCTATGCTACTCTATCCTGTGCAAGCTTCTTCATCTCCCAGTACCTACTGCAACCTACATCCTTCTGAATCTGTTTAGTGTATTCATCTCTTGGTCTCCCTCTACGATTTTTACCCTCCGCGCTGTCCTCCAATATTAAATTGGTGATCCCTTGATGCCTCAGAATATGTCCTACTAACCGATCCCTTCTTCTAGTTAAGTTGTGCCACAAATTTCTCTTCTCCCCAACTCTATTCAATACCTCCTCATTAGCTATGTGATCTACCCATGTAACCTTCAGCATTCTTCTGTAGCACCACATTTCGAAAGCTTCTATTCTCTTTTTGTCTAAACTATCTATCGCCCACTTTTCACTTCCATACATGGCTACACTCCATAAAAATACTTTCAGAAACGTAATTTCCCAACTTTGAACATTAATAACCTCTAAACTGTACAAGATAGAAACAAAAACAAATTACACCACTAAATTCCAGAGCTCAAGCGAGTGTTATTTGATGTGTCATACACCCCCCTACCCATTAAAAAAAAAGACTTGAATCAAAGATGGCCGATTTCAAGATAGCGGCAATTAATGACATTCACTCCAAAAGTTGCGGCCCCACATCAAACTTATGTTCCCATCATCACATTTCAATTTTCCCTTTAATCTTCCAACTTATGAAGGTGTCAAGGACTTTTGCTCGCCCTGTATTAAACAGTCTCTGTTGATCCACTGTGGACGTGGGACAGCAGATGGATAATTATTTTACATAGAAATTCGTCAAACTACCGGCCAAATTAAAAATAATAAAGTAAAATAAAAATATATAACGTAAATAAAATGAAATAACTTCTCAATTTACTCGGCTGTCTGGCGAATTTCTTCTTTAAATGTTATTAAGCAGGCATGCACCACGTATGAAGCAGAGTATCTCTATTTGATCATTCACGAACCTGCAATATCTCCATTTGAAGTTGATGCCATAACTTGTGATTCGTACGAGGCACAGACGCCCATCATTTGTCGGCACTGGAAGACAAATAAGAATACATTCCCGACCACCGATGGCCTCAGCAGATTGATCCCGTAGTCCTTACCGCAAATTTCCTAATTTCTTGTTCACTGCTTCCCGAACGATTTGTGCTACTGTTACGCTACACTAACAGGAGATGTTCTAAATCTCAAACTGATTAAAAATATTTCTTGAATCACAAGCGGATACACTTTCACAGAAATCGAAAACCGCTAACACCGGTAATTATGTAGCAGTCAACGCGGTTGCAAACAGTCATGAAAATAATGAACAAATGGTTCAAATGGCTCTGAGCACTATGCGACTTAACTTCTGAGGTCATCAGTCGCCTAGAACTGAGAACTAATTAAACCTAACTAACCTAAGGACGTCACACACATCCATGCCCGAGGCAGGATTCGAACCTGCGACCGTAGCGGTCGATCGGTTTCAGACTGTAGCGCCTAGATCCGCATACGACCACTCCGGCCGGCAAATGATGAACACCGATTAGTATTGACTAGTATTCGTATTTCAGGTAATACGTCTAAGTGAAGGGAAATGTGTGAATATATTAAACAATAGTTCTCGAACAAGTTATTTTGCTATGTTTCTCTATATTATTGCGGAGAATGTTTCCACAAATAGTACGTGGAAGAATAAAGTGGAAATGAAAAGAAGGGAACTTACTTTTCCCTTTCGTCTCTCATTTTCCAATCAAATATGTGACAAGTAACATACCAACTTCATCGCGGATGCAGCTAAACTATGGAAAATTCCCTCATCAACTTGCTGCAGTAGTCAGACGACTCCTCTAATAACTGCACGTTTACTCTCGTGAATCGAACGTTAATTACTTGTTTTACAGCTGTTAAAAAGAGTGTAGTAGCTAATTAAGCGTATTACCAAACAAATTCAGCCGTGAACGCTCAAATGGAATAATGAATCGGCTTATTGCTGTTGACTTTTGAAAAGCTCAGGGTCTGTCAGCACGCTCTTTGAAGCCTGTTGTGCCTGCCCTTTTAATCATTGGATAGTGATCGTGCTAATGAAGTCAAACAAAATATTTACCAACGTGCGTGATGTGCGATACGTTGCTCTGTAATAAACGACACGTAAATGAAAGGAGGGTGACATGCGTAATTCCAGTATTTTGTCAGAAGCGGAACGATAGGAAGTGAAACGCTGACAGGGGGTGCATGTTGCGGGGAGGAATGGGGGTGCATGGAATGTATAAACGTAATGTTGATGACGAGGTCATTAGAGAAGAGCGCCTAGCGCAGGTGGAAAATGAAGGACAAAACAGGAGCACATGATTATCGTGAAGAAATCTGTCAAGCATTTCACTTACAGTGCGTATAAAACCTCCCTACACCAGGAAGATTGTGGCTGGGCTTGAAGGACTATTGCCTAGCTTTTTTTTCCATTCGGTTGAGCATAGCTCTGTAATGTGCTATTTTATGTTTCTCGGGCTGAAACGATGAGCTGTTGATTGTCACATCATTAGACGTGACATTTTGTATGTATTAAGTTTAAGTTTACCATTATATTTACTAATTTTTAAATCCAAGAAATTTATGCTATTGTCAGTTTCATGCCCAACAGTAAATCTTATGTTTTGGTGCAGTTTTTGAACTTACTATTGAGTATGAAACTGATGTTGGCAGAAATTTATTGGAGTCAAAAATTAGTAAATACAGTGGTACCCATTAATTGAAAATATACAGAAAACTCATTACAATCAATGTCATAATCAACTGCTCACCATGCACCCCGAGCAACATAAAATGGCATATTGTAGGAAAATACTCAAGAGAATGGGAAAAATCGCACTGTAAACAGACAGACTACAAGATCCAAAAGCCAACAAACTAACAGCACACAATAATAGTTACAGCTCTGCTTCTCAAACTATGTGGAAAATGTTGTTTAGCACTGATTGGTAAGGTGTCATATCAGAGTGAAAACTTGCTCTGCTCTAAAAATATCATAATTAGTTGTTGCACAAACAACGAAATTAAAGACAAAAATTTTCATAATTTAAATTTAAAGAAGGACTTACACTACAAGACTGGCATTTATGAAGTGCGTTGTTCTGTGTACCAAAAATTTTACATTGGCCAAACTGGTAAGGATTTCAGCATTGTTACCGAGAACACATGGATGCTCTCACGCTCAACATCCTAAATAAATAAACTTTCGCTGCTCACTTGGCCCAACGCGGAAGCGCATAGATGAACATCGAAGAAGACTTAGAAATACGAGGGCAGTTCAATAAGTAATGCAACACATTTTTTTCTGAAACAGGGGTTGTTTTATTCAGCATTGAAATACACCAGGTTATTCCCCAATCTTTTAGCTACACAACACTATTTTTCAACGTAATCTCCATTCAATGCTACGGCCTTACGCCACGTTGAAATGAGGGCCTGTATGCCTGCACGGTACCATTCCACTGGTCGATGTCGGAGCCAACGTCGTACTGCATCAATAACTTCTTCATCATCCGCGTAGTATCTCCCACGGATTGCATCCTTCATTGGGCCAAACATATGGAAATCCGACGGTGCGAGATCGGGGCTGTAGGGTGCATGACGAAGAACAGTCCACTGAAGTTTTGTGAGCTCCTCTCGGGTGCGAAGACTTGTGTGAGGTCTTGCGTTGTCATGAAGAAGGAGAAGTTCGTTCAGATTTTTGTGCCTACGAACACGATGAAGTCGTTTCTTCAATTTCTGAAGAGTAGCACAATACACTTCAGAGTTGATCGTTTGACCATGGGGAAGGACATCGAACAGAATAACCCCTTCAGCGTCCCAGAAGACTGTAACCATGACTTTACCGGCTGAGGGTATGGCTTTAAACTTTTTCTTGGTAGGGGAGTGGGTGTGGCGCCACTCCATTGATTGCCGTTTTGTTTCAGGTTCGAAGTGATGAACCCATATTTCATCGCCTGTAACAATCTTTGACAAGAAATTGTCACCCTCAGCCACATGACGAGCAAGCAATTCCGCACAGATGGTTCTCCTTTGCTCTTTATGGTGTTCGGTTAGACAACGAGGGACCCAGCGGGAACAAACCTTTGAATATCCCAACTGGTGAACAATTGTGACAGCACTACCAACAGAGATGTCAAGTTGAGCACTGAGTTGTTTGATGGTGATCCGTCGATTATCTCGCACGCTCCGCCATTGCAGGAGTCACAGCTGTGCACGGCCGGCCCGCACGCGGGAGATCAGACAGTCTTGCTTGACCTTGCGGCGATGACGACACACGCTTTGCCCAACGACTCACCGTGCTTTTGTCCACTGCCAGATCACCGTAGACATTCTGCAAGCGCCTATGAATATCTGAGATGCCCTGGTTTTCCGCCAAAAGAAACTCGATCACTGCCCGTTGTTTGCAACGCACATCCGTTACAGACGCCATTTTAACAGCTCCGTACAGCGCTGTCACCTGTCGGAAGTCAATGAAACTATACGAGACGAAGCGAGAATGTTTGAAAATATTCCACAAGAAATTTCCGGTTTTTTCAACCAAAATTGGCCGAGAAAAAAAAAGTGTTGCATTACTTATTGAACTGCCCTAGTATTACATTTGCGGAATAAACGAGTACAAATTAATTTGTTATAAGCATTATAAATATACGGCTAGATTCACAGTAAACCTGAATGGATCCTAAAAGATCAACCACAGTTATGAAACCTAATGCACCTCCTAAATTTCATGTAACTTTTTTACCTTGAGATGATAGAAATAATAAGTGACAGAGAGAAAATTCTTCATCAGCCATTATCAACGGCTTTGAATTAAATGTATAGCTTTAAAATGATCATTACTGCAAAGTAGTAGTATACTACTTTGCAATATGCCATATATGTACACATGTCGTGTTCTTTGGCACACCAAATCACAAAGCAATGTAAACAAATGTATCTGCCTTCGTGTATTTAGCTTAGCTCGTAGATCAGACTGAATCGAAAAAGGGAATCAAACCTTTTTTCTTGTAATATGTAAAACACAGCTTTCTATAAATTATGTGCGGACGTTATATATAACGTAAAGCCTTCCGTAAAACGAAGTAATAACAGAAATGTTGTTATGTTTTAGAATACAAATGTAAAACTTACCAAAAAATCAACGCTACGCTCTGACGATGGGCCAAGCCCCGAAACTAGTCACGGTGCAGTAAAGTAATTTGTAAACAGCCTGTGGTTGATTGCACTTTTGTCTACAGTATAATCTATGAAAACAGTTGTTCAAATATCCTACCGTCAACTTCAGTGCATTTGTACACTGTTAGGGGAACATTTGTGTTGCTTGTCTGATTGCCTCTGCACTTAGAGCAGCAGCGGCGATGATGGTCCCAAACAATTCATCACGCATATTCACCTTTCGTTGGTGCACCTCAGTCTTCATCCAACCCTACTAAAAGAAAAACAAAAAAAAGTTGATGGTCTTAGGTCTGGTGATATTGGTATTCACTTAATTGTTCTACCTCGACCAGTCTAGCATTTAGGGCTAATTGCGGTTGAGATGTTACCTCACACGTCTGGTAAAATCCAAAAGAGCCCCGTCATAAAAAAAACTGTAAATAATTCTGTCCCATCATTTGCTCTTATGAAATCAATGGATTGGTTCAAATGGCTCTGAGCACTATGGGACTTAACATCTGAGGTCATCAGTCCCCTAGAACTTAGAACTACTTAAACCTAGTTAACCTAAGGACGTCACACACATCCATGCCCGAGGCAGGATTCGAATCTGCGACCGTAGCGGTCGCGCGGTTCCAGAGTGAAGCTCCTAGAACCGCTCCGCCACACCGGCCGGCGAAATGAATGGACCTATCAACATTTTACAGATTATGCCGCACCAAAACTTGATGGAAAAAGGAACTTGGATATCGGTTTTCACTACGGTTGGTTGGTTGGTTAGTTGGTTCGGGGAAGGAGACGAGACAGCGATGTCGTCGGATTAGGGAAGGACGGGGAAGGAAGTCAGCCGTGCCCTTTGAAAGGAACCATCCCGGCATTTGCCTGGAGCGATTTAGGGAAATCACGGAAAACCTAAATCAGGATGGCCGGACGCGGGATTGAACCGTCGTCTTCCCGAATGCGAGTCCAGTGTCTAACCACTGCGCCACCTCGCTCGGTTTTCACTACGGCGTGTTGATTTTTCTGCTACCATTGTATATTATTATGTCTGTTATAGATTTCATTCCATGTAAACGTGGTTTCACCAGTGAATAGTATTGATTGAAGCAAATAACGAAAGTCATTTAACCAGTGACTAAGATTCAAGACGTATGTCATTGCCGCCAATGTGAAGATTGTAGAAACGCTGCATGTGAAATGGATACAAATTTTCTATTTGTAATGTTCGGCATACACGTGTTAGTACAGAAAGTCACTGTGTGCTGGCAATAGGACCACACTGCAAGAATGTGTTGCTGGTCCACACTTTACGGTGAGGAATTCGACACGTCAGAAGGCGCAGGAGAGTATTCATCCACAACAGCAGGACCACTACCCTCGCAGAAGCCGTAAACATACACCATCTGCACCATATGTACATATTCTTCTGCAATTTATATGTGTGACATTTTAGCCAGAGCGTGTACAAACACAGTTCACCGACTCCTCTCTCTGATGCAGGCTCAGTTCGTCGCATTACTTCATTCGGAACACAACACGGACAAATGCGCATTCCACGGGGTAGTATAACAACAAAAAGACATCCCGCGAAAAGTGAAAGCAACAAAATAGGTTTGGGTGGTATAAAACACGCCACTATCCCAGAACCCCAATGTATATTAAATGGGTTCTATCCCGGGAACCATTCGAAATACGGCATACGTCCGTACGAATTGTTTGCTTCAAATGACCGTTCCTGTCATATCCCTGAATATTAACGATTCCTTCTGGTACCCTATGTACAAACAGAGTATTTCTTAGTATAAATGAAATTTATATAAAAGGCTACTGTACAGTCCCTTGTCTGCGCTAAGCTGGTCTCCTTTTCAGAGACAGTGTGCCTAATCAACGTGTCCAGACGTCTGTCACACTGCAAAGCCGTCACACACTTCAGCAACGGATAATCAAGCATTACAAGTTCGCGTTGGAACATTTTTGTTCTGTCATGTGGTTTGGGGCACGCTGACTAGACATGGCATGTGTCTTCTTCTCCACAAGAAGTCTTCATCATGTGCAGCCTCTAAAATTGTCTGTGAAAACGTCGATGGTTTATTACGAGTCTAGCTATTAAAGAAGGTGGGCGCCTGCTGACAAAGTTCATAAAGCGGTGACATTTTTGGGGAACTATTTCGCAGTTCTTGCCGTTGCATCTTGGTGTCTGCGTGAGTAATCAGTGCGTGGTATTCTCCTCCACCTTACACTGAGGTGTCAAAAATTATAGGCTGTCTCCTAATATCCTGTCGGACCTGCTTTTAGCAGGCAGAGTGTAGTAACTCGACGAGTCATGGAGTCAATAAGTCGCTAGAAGTCCCTTTCAAAAATACTGAGCCATGGTTGGTTGGTTGGTTTGGGGAAGGAGACCAGACAGCGCGGTCATCGGTCTCATCGGATTAGGGAAGGATTGGGAAGGAAGTCGGCCGTGCCCTGTCAGAGGAACCATCCCGGCATTTGCCTGGAGTGATTTAGGGAAATCACGGAAAACCTAAATCAGGATGGCCGGACCCGGGATTGAACCGTCGTCCTCCCGAATGCGAGTCCAGTGTCTAACCACTGCGCCACCCCGCTCGGTACTGAGCCATGCTGCCTCTATATCTGTCCATAACTGAGAAAGTGTTGTCGGTGCAGAGTTTTGTGCACGAACTGACCTCTCGATTACGTTCCAAAAATGTTCAGTGGGATTTATGACGAGCGACCTGGGAGGCCAAGTGATCCGCTCGAATTGTCCAGAATGTTCTTCAACTCAATCTCGAACAGTTGCGGCCCAGTGACACGGTGCGTTATCGTACAAAAAAAAAAAAAAAATGTATCGATGTTTTGGAAGTCCATTAATGGCTGCAAACGATCTCTAGGTAGCCGAACATAACTGATTGCAGTCCATTCCATTCAAACAGAGCCCACACCATTATGAAGCTACCATCAGCTTGCACAGTGCCTTGCTGATAAATTCGGTACATGGCTTCGTGGGGTCTGCGCTTTACTCGAATCCTACCATCAGCTCTTACCAACTGAAATCTGGATTCGTCCAACACGGCAACGATTATCCAGTCGTCCAGGGTCCGACATACAAGGTTACGGGCCCAGCACAGACGCTGCGGGCGATATCGTGCTGTTCCCAAAGGCACTCGCGACGGTCGTCTTCTGTCGTAGCTCATCACGGCCAAATTTCGCCGCACGTTCGTCGTGCGTCGCACGTTGATTTTTGCCGTTATTTCACGCTGTGTTGCTTATCTGTTAGCACTGACAACTCTATGCAAGCGCCGCTGCTGTCGATCTTTAAGCGAAGGCAGTCGGCCACTGCTTTGTCCGTGGTGAGAGGTAAGGCCTCTCAGATTTGCTGTTCTCGGCACAGTCTTAACACCGTGGATCTCGGAATACTGAATTCCCATCGGTGTCAGAAACTGATTATTACGTGCATTTAACTCCTACTACCACTGCTCGTTCGATGTCTGTTAACTCCTGTCGTGTGGTCATAATCAAGTCGGGAACCGTTCCACATGAATCGTCTGAGTACAAATGCCAGCTTCGCCAATGTATTGACGTTAATTACCTTCTGTACACGATACTACCACCATCCGATTACATTCAACACCATTTCAGCGATATAGCTTTCAAAGACGTAGCTGTTGGCTATAACAACGAAATGTAGTGGACGCGTCTAAATCCTATGTAAACGCTATATTTAAAAAAAAAATAGTACGACATCGCTTATGGTGACTTATCGTACAAAATAACGTATTCTTACAACATTTTTGGAGAATTGAATCGGCTGTAACGTCCAATATTCGGATAACTAACAACAATGTAACGTTTATTTTAAACTATTGTTCTGTAGATTGTTGGTTTCAAATCTGTATGTGTGTTGTACAGTCAATGGAGGATTCGCTTTAAAATATCGCGAAAAAGAGGAGAGTATCTAGTACTGAAGAAAAGTTCTGCATAACACGGCGACTAGAAAACTGGAAACCAACATCAGCGTCCCGAAGGAATTGGTCATCTAACACTAGACGATTTCTTCATTTTAGAAGAACAGAGAAAATACAGTCTCCTTCCGAACAGATTTCTTTAAAGATCTGGAGGGAGAGGTCATCTGAGCACAAAAATATTGAAGAAACTTTACTTTCAGCGCCAAAGATCAAATTATTTGCTGATCAATAAGCCTATTCTTCAAGCAGAAGCCAATAAATTTTTGCGTCTGTTGGGAAACCCTAACTTCAATATCTCTTGATTTGGGATGCTAGGTTTCTGAGCATGTCATGATATTTCCGGAAATTTTGTGGCGAAGCTGTAGAAATGTCTGACTGTGTAACAGAAGATTGCTTGTGTAAGACGTCGCCCGTTTTGTGTTACAAGCCAGATGATACATTCCATGCAGATTAAACTGGCTTGTTTTACAATATGACCCCAGAGAAGACACTGAATGAAATCCCTGGTCTAGCAGGACAGAGCGGGTGAGTTTATATTTGTGGAAAGGGGCCAAAATAAGTTGCTGTCAGTTGCACTCAACATACAAATTTTATTTGTTAAGGCACACAATAACATAACCACGAATTAAAAACTCTCAATGTTTTAACGAAAGAGATCCTTTGATTTTATTTTAATCGGCTGAAGGCCACATACGAAAATCCAGGGCCAAGGCCTAAGCTAGGAACTGAGGTACAGGAGTTCTTCTGGAAGTTTCACTTCTTTTAAAAACTTTTTTTTTTTACTTCAATAAAATTAGGCTGAAGGCCTTAGCTTAAATCTCTCCCACTGAACCTGGCTGAAGGCCACACATAAGCAAGAACAATGTTACGGCTTAAGGCCAACACAAAGATTTTCAATGTTCATTCTAAATAGACTGAAAACTCGGCTGAAGGCCGCATATCAACCAAACAATTTAACGGCTTAAAGCCTAGGAAGAAGAGCTATGGATTTGAAAAGGCTGAGGGCTTTAGCTTAAAATATTTCATGAAAACTCGGCTGAAAAGTCTCATACCCCCCAAAAAAATCATTGCTATAACTTAAGGGCAAGAGCAAGATTTGGAATTTTCAGTTGAAGAGAGTTTATAACTCAGCTGAAGGCCACACACCATGGAGAAAACGATTTCACGGCTAACGGCCTAAAGAGAAAAAAAACTTACAATTTTAATAAGCAATAACTCGGCTGAAGGCCACACAGAGTACTTAAGACTAAAAAATCACCATGTAAAACACAAGGAGCGGCGCTCAGAAGGCTCCAAGAGTCAGCCCGGGAAGTAACACTAACGCACGTTTAGATGACGCAGGCAGCCAGACCGACAACCTCTTAATCGGAAGGCAACCCAACCTAGGGACGGTTCACGACCAACCGACAATCTGAACGATTTCCAACGGTCATATCCAACTGCACAGATAATGGAAAATATCGGGATGTGAAGAGTAAAACAAGGTACCAATATCTTCAAACTGGGCCCCACTAAGATCAAGGCATGAAACATCACTCAAGACAAGCTTAAAAGAATACCGAAAACGCAAGTCACAACTGTCAAGTCACTACGGGAGGTTGCAGATTCTAAGCAACAAAACGCACGACTTGTAATCGCACGCGTCATCGGCTGAGGAAAACAACAATACACAAATAACGAAGAAATCGTAACGGTCGACTTTTAAGAACTGGTACACAGCTAGCGCCTCCAAAAGTACTGTGGATAAAGCCCGATCAACAGGCATAAATACATTGACGAAAAATGATAGTGCACTGAGAATAGCTAGTTTCTAGCTGAAATCTAGATCTGCCAATAAAAATTCCAAAGGACGACTGATAGCTGAAATCTATTATTTACGAACCAAATAAGGTCCAACCACATAGTGACTTGGAAAATGGTGTTCGTCCTGAGAATCCAAGACGTCGTTGAGTGAAACGACCGGCCGAACAAACGACCGATGGCAGCCCACTTTCGGCAACAGCGGTCCTGGCGAATACGAACACCATCCGTACCCGACTGTTGCTGGCTGCCAACTCTTTCCCGACTGATACTCGAGTCAGTGCTCAGCAGGCCACAGGTCACCATCCGACGACCAGCCGACCGGCCAACCAACGGCCTTCCGTCTGCATCGACCACGGTCTCGGCGCGTACTTGCTTCGTGCGGACCTGCCTGCTATTGACTACCAACTCGTCCAACCGCCGAGTAACGAAGAACCCGACTCAGTCCACAACCCAAAAGCGACTAAGACTCAGAACTGACTGACTAACATGCGACTGTCTGCCTTCCGACTCAGCTCCCAACTCACTGCTCCGTCCCCGACTGCACTCCTGGTCCGTCTCCAAATGAACTCACTTCCTTCGGATGGGCGACGTGCCGGAAACACTGGGTCGGACCCAACCATGCAGAGGGAACAGAGCCGACATCTCTGCACAGGAAGGAACCGACCCAAATACACGTCGTCGATGAGACGACCGACCGAACGATCAACCAATCGGTCGTCCCCGCTGATACTGGGGCTCCGTCCCCGACTGCACTGCTGCTGCGTCCCGACCGCCCCCTCTGACTGACTACCAGACACACGACGAACTAGCAATACTATCTAAAAGTGGTTCAAATGGCTCTGAGCACTATGGGAATTAACTTCTCAGGTCATCAGTCCCCTAGAACTTAGAACTACTTAAACCTAACTAACCGAAGGACATCAGACACATCAATGCCCGAGGCAGGACTCGAACCTGCGACCATAGCGGTCGCGCGTTTCCAGACTGCAGTGCCTAGAACCGCTTGGCCACTCCGGCCGGAGGAAATACTATCGGTCGCTCCAGAAATGGTATGACAGTGCACCATCGATACGCGCTCCTGCTGCCACTCACGGGCAAATAAGGCAGGATGTTAGTGACGCCAGTAAATGGAATAAGAAACGAGGCGGCAGTACCGTAATAGAAGAAGAAAAAAATAAATGGCATGAACACGAGCCGTGCACGGCTCACGGAAATATAAGATGAGCAGTGTTCGGGAGGGAAAATGGCTGAGACAAGAATCAGCTACCGTTGCTGTAGATATGACAGGAACATGTAAAGAAGAGCTTTATCTGATAGGAAATTCGATAACACCCAGATGTTTTAAGAAATGTTCGCTGCCTACCTGTACTTCATGTAAACAAAGGAAAATCTTGGACATTTGATGTTTTTTAAAGGTAGTTGCGTAAATAGGACTCTCAACCGAAATTAAAGACACTAAAAATAATTCTCATGGCCGATAAGTACCCTGCTCATCCGGAAGCTGACAATTTACAGTGCATAAATCTTGTGTTTTTACCTCCAGGCGTGACTTCAGCTCCACAGCCTATGGAGCATGGAGTTACAGTACGGGAAACTAAGTGAAGAAATGCTACAAAACATTGGCGAAGGTAAAGAAACAGGTTTGTTGATCGGAAGAGTGGTGAAATGTCACTTCAAACACAGTTAACAATTATTTTAAACATGTAGTTTCCTGCATTTAGGACGACACATTTTTCAGCAACAGCTGTTGGTGCCGGTGTTGACATTTCTCTTGCGGAATTCATCCAGGAACTCTGTAATCTTTGCAACTTCAGAAACAGACTACTTCGGCCAGGTAGACAATAAGAAATTGTAGCTGACATTCAAAGCCAGCACGTGATTGACGAACATGACAAAGATCAGGAAGAACAGTTTGTTGTGCCATCACCTAAGGAAACTCTGAGAGCGGTGAAAACTTATTTTCAAAGAAGAGTGTAATACAAAATACAATAACAAAGCGTTAAAACGAATGCATCATCAAATTCAAAATGCGTACGCACATCTTGAATGAAAGAAGCAGGCAAAAATAAATGATTACCTTAAAAAAGACAGTAAATTGTAGTACGCGTTGCAGTAACGGATTTTAACGTTAAAGCAGTTGGTTGAAAAAAAAAAGACAACACTGTCTTTGAGGTGATTGTAGAAAAGTAGAAAATTAAATTCCCATATGTGTTATGTGTTCAAAGTACAGAATGGAATAAAGGGGTATTCGTTATTGATGTTTTGTGGTTGTAGTGTTAGATATTTTCGATGTGTTAGGTCTCGCTGTAATTCATCAGTAAAATACTGTCTTTTCATTTTGGTATTGTTGATTAATTTTTGTGAAACAATAAATGGACCGATTTTGCCATTTATGGCAGTTATACCATACAGCAAAAACATGCTCAATATTTTATCTCATTAATTTCCCAAGGCCGTATTCGATATTGCCGAATAATTCACAGTGTTGCTTTCTGCTTCTTTCTTCACGTATTACACGGTTTTACATTTTGTTGGCATGCCACTGCTCTACGCACTTCTTAAACATAAGAAAAATTCTCTTCAGGCGTTCTCCATAAATACTGTGTTCTAAACATTGTAGATTTACTGTACCTTGCCACTTTTTGACGTTTTAACTGTATGGCAGCCTAAAATGTACAGATACGAAACTTATATAAAAAAACTGGTTCGGATGACTACCGGCTATGACGACCATAAACCGTCGGTCCCTTCGACGTTGTTATAACTGGTTTCGACTGCATGTGCATATCCCTATTCCATGACTTTTGTCACTTCAGCGTACATTCCCTACTGGAGCCACTTCATTTATTCTGCTGCGTACTTTCAACTAAGCGATGTTAATATGTTTGGCTTTTCCTCGCAACGATTAAGGCGCTTCAGTGCTCACTAGGGCTTCCAGTCTCACTGATTGTAAGACTAAAAGTTTTCAGCACTGTTAGGTACTCAATCACTAATAATAAGAACAGGTACTCAATCACTAATAAGAAAGGTTGTACTTAACATACAAATGAAATAATGTCTACTTTGTGGGGCAAAGCTACTTTCGACGTCATAGTGGGTGAGACAATTGCGTAACCGATTTAACCAGAGAAAAAAACAGTAATTATACTACGTAATCGAATAGCATAATACATTCCGAAAGAAATTTCGCTCTACAGAGCAGTGCGCGGTGACTTGGAAGGGGTACTGGCGGATGTGGAGCTGTAAAGCGAGGTTTGTGGGTCGTGTGCTCGGGTAGGTCAGTCAGTATCACTACAGCAGTTCCTGCGAAAGGCACGGGTCACAGGTTCGAGTCCCCGTCTGGCACACAGTTTTAACCCGCAACTGTAGGAAATCCAACATCGAGGAAGATATGCAATGTAATACGACAACAATATACGATAACAGATGAGACTGAGAATAGCTGCAATGACTGGAAAAATATATTAGCAAATATCCATACCAAGCCGATCAGATTAAATGCGCGATCTCTGTGACACAAGATTATCCACAAAAATACTACTACAGACAGCGAACTACACAAAATAGGACTTAGTTCCTTGCCAATTACTCACTGCAAATTAGAGGATGCGGTACGTCACGGTCTAAAATGATGTGAAAAGTCAGAAATTTGGCAATGGTTAAGACAAAAATTAACAATCATAACGCGTACTTCGCTATACACTTACCGTTCAGAATACATTCAGTTCCCGGAAAAATCATTTTGTCCAAGAATAAAACACAGAGCATTTCTCTGGTTCCAAATCAGTTATATCTGTTACTCAGTTGGCAAGACAACTGTCATTAGTCTTGAAGACTACTGGTACTATTTACAGCGGAGCACAACAAACTGCTACATTACACGAAATACAAAGATTACTTGCCTCGGGCATGGGTGTGTGTGATGTCCTTAGGTTAGTTAGGTTTAAGTAGTTCTAAGTTCTAGGGGACTTATGACCTAAGATGTCAAGTCCCATAGTGCTCAGAGCCATTTGAACCATTTGAACCAAAGATTACTTTCCTTGATGTTTGATCTTTGCACTATCATACTAAAATGAGGTTTTGATTAAATATCCACTTCTAGAAAGACGTTTTTACACATTTTTGTTCTTCTAGAGAACGAAGAATTTCACACTTCTGTTTACGTGCTGAAGAGCAGTACCACAAGGTGAGCAAGGCTAGGTCATAAGATGCGAATTATAATGTCAACAAGATTTTCGTTTCCATGTGTAACTACAAATAGGCATAGGTTTCGTCTAATGAACAGATTGTTTCTCGGAAACAATTTTCACGTGTAAGGAAGGTGCATACTTGGAAACGGCTGGAAGACATGGGAAGATTTCCGTTAGATAACGTCATGGTAAGACAGAGATTCGAAAATGGGATACTGGATTGTAAGTCGTACCCAGGCGCAAATATAAACTGAGATCACAATTTGGTAGTTATGAACAGCAGGCTGAAGTTTAAGAGACTAGTCAGGAAGAACCAATGTACAAATAACTCGGATATGGATCTACTAAAGAATGAAGAGACACAACTATAGTTTTCCAAGACTCTCCAAGGTTATAGACACAACGATAAGGAATAGCTCAGTAGGCGGTTTAGTTGAAACGGATTGGATATCTCTTGAAACACCAAGCAAAGAAGTTGGAAAGAAAAACGTAGGTAAAGAGAAGAGAACCGCGAAGAAACCATGACTGGCAGAAGAAATATTTCAGTCTGTGGGTGGAAGAAGGAAATACGAAAATGTTCAGTGAAAATGAGAAATACAGACATACAAGTCGCTTAGGAATGAAAGAAATAGGAAACGCAGAGAAGCTAAAGCGAAATGGCTGCATGAAAAATGTGGGGAAATCGAAAAATATATGCTTGTCAGAAGGACTGATCAGCATACAGAAAAGTCAGAACAACCTATTGTAGTAATGGTGGTAACATTAAGAGTGCCACGATAATTCCACTGTTAAATACAGAGGAGAGAGCGGATAGATAGAAAGAGTACAGTGGAAGTCTCTATGAGGAGGGAGACTTGACTGATGTGACAAGATGAAACAGGAGTCGATAAAAAACAGATAGAAGGTCCAGTATTAGAACCAGAATTTAAAATAGTATTGGAAGACTTGAGATTAAATAAGACAGAATGGATAGATAACATTCTGAAACTACTTGTTTACTTATTTTTTTATTAAACACTGACCTACAGAATTTTCCCTGATGAAGGCAACTCAGACTTAATCTATTTATTTATAACCCACAATATAAAAGCCCAACGCAATCTGACTGCTATACATTGACAACATGACTTCCAATAATTAACACAAAAGAACGGCCCAGAATTTCAAGAAATCCTAACAATAATACAAATCCAAGAAATATGAAATTAAAGAAATAAGGAACTACCTCCAACTCTGTTAATTGCCTACACACGTTTCAATCACGAACCCCGATAGCGGAAATCCACATTCTTTTTTATAAGTCACTTGCCCCACAGAAAATCTTCATAATACGAACTACAGCAACTGCAGCAAGTAGCAAAAACGGCCAGCTTAGTACGAAGTTTCTAACTACTATAGACTGTAACTACTAGGAGACATATGTTAGCAAAAGAAAGATATTGTTTTATGGCAAAAAAATGTATTTAGAAAATTTTACCTTATTCATGTGACCTCCAGTTCCAAAAATTATGAAGTAGTCAATAATTCCAGTACCCAAATATTATCAGCCATACATCCATCCTCATACATCTCCTTGCGTCTCACTTAACAATGCATGTCCTACCAACACAGAGTTTCCACTAAGAATATCATATCCATACATTTCCCTATCCACTCTGCACCTGCTAGTCCGTCCAACCACAGAATCTCTTGTCGAGAGCGCAGAGCGCTGTCGGCGATATTAACACTGCCTATAATGCTCCCAACATGCAAACAGGCTACTTACAATTCTATTAGAATTTCTAAACTGACCATCTGACTTCCGGAAAAATATCATCCACATAATACAGAAGACTCCAAGATCCAGTAATTGCGAGCATTATCGCAACAATCAGCTTAACAGCCCATGCATCCACGTTAGTGATAAGAATAAAATACACAAGAATGGAAAAGAAAATTGAGGTTGTGATTGATAACGATCATTTTGGCTTTATGAAAGGTAAAGGCACCACAGGGACATTTCTGACGTTTCGGTTCATAATGGAAGCAAGACTAAAGAAAAATCAAGACACGTTTATAGGATTTGTCGTGTTGAATAAAAGTGTTCAAGAATGTAAAAGGGAGCAAGATATTCGGAATTCTGAGGAAAATTTTGATAAGCTATAGGGAGTGACGAGTAATGTACAACATTTGCAAGAGACAAGAGGAAATAGTAAGATTGAGACATCAAAAACGAAGTATTCGGATTAAAAACGTTGGAAGACAAAGATGTTGTCTTCCACCTCTACTGTTCAATCTACACTCCTGGAAATGGAAAAAAGAACACATTGACACCGGTGTGTCAGACCCACCATACTTGCTCCGGACACTGCGAGAGGGCTGTACAAGCAATGATCACACGCACGGCACAGCGGACACACCAGGAACCGCGGTGTTGGCCGTCGAATGGCGCTAGCTGCGCAGCATTTGTGCACCGCCGCCGTCAGTGTCAGCCAGTTTGCCGTGGCATACGGAGCTCCATCGCAGTCTTTAACACTGGTAGCATGCCGCGACAGCGTGGACGTGAACCGTATGTGCAGTTGACGGACATTGAGCGAGGGCGTATAGTGGGCATGCGGGAGGCCGGGTGGACGTACCGCCGAATTGCTCAACACGTGGGGCGTGAGGTCTCCACAGTACATCGATGTTGTCGCCAGTGGTCGGCGGAAGGTGCACGTGCCCGTCGACCTGGGACCGGACCGCAGCGACGCACGGATGCATGCCAAGACCGTAGGATCCTACGCAGTGCCGTAGGGGACCGCACCGCCACTTCCCAGCAAATTAGGGACACTGTTGCTCCTGGGGTATCGGCGAGGACCATTCGCAACCGTCTCCATGAAGCTGGGCTACGGTCCCGCACACCGTTAGGCCGTCTTCCGCTCACGCCTCAACATCGTGCAGCCCGCCTCCAGTGGTGTCGCGACAGGCGTGAATGGAGGGACGAATGGAGACGTGTCGTCTTCAGCGATGAGAGTCGCTTCTGCCTTGGTGCCAATGATGGTCGTATGCGTGTTTGGCGCCGTGCAGGTGAGCGCCACAATCAGGACTGCATACGACCGAGGCACACAGGGCCAACACCCGGCATCCTGGTGTGGGGAGCGATCTCCTACACTGGCCGTACACCACTGGTGATCGTCGAGGGGACACTGAATAGTGCACGGTACATCCAAACCGTCATCGAACCCATCGTTCCACCATTCCTAGACCGGCAAGGGAACTTGCTGTTCCAACAGGACAATGCACGTCCGCATGTATCCCGTGCCACCCAACGTGCTCTAGAAGGTGTAAGTCAACTACCCTGGCCAGCAAGATCTCCGGATCTGTCCCCCATTGAGCATGTTTGGGACTGGATGAAGCGTCGTCTCACGCGGTCTGCACGTCCAGCACGAACGCTGGTCCAACTGAGGCGCCAGGTGGAAATGGCATGGCAAGCCGTTCCACAGGACTACATCCAGCATCTCTACGATCGTCTCCATGGGAGAATAGCAGCCTGCATTGCTGCGAAAGGTGGATATACACTGTACTAGTGCCGACATTGTGCATGCTCTGTTGCCTGTGTCTATGTGCCTGTGGTTCTGTCAGTGTGATCATGTGATGTATCTGACCCCAGGAATGTGTCAATAAAGTTTCCCCTTCCTGGGACAATGAATTCACGGTGTTCTTATTTCAATTTCCAGGAGTGTATACATCGAAGAAGCAGTGATGGAAATAAAGGAAAGGTTGTAGACTGGAATTAAAATTCAAGTTGAAAGGATATCAATTATAAGATTCGCTGATAGCATTGCAATCTTGAGTGACAGTGAAGGAGAATTACGGGATGTGCCGAAAGGAATGAATAGTCTAATGAGTACTGAATACGGATTGCGAGTAAGTCGAAGAAAGACAAAAGTAATGAGAGGCAGCAGAACTGAATACAGCTAGACATTTAACATAGGACTGATGGTCACGAAGTAGACGAATTTAAGAAATTCTGCTACCTAGGCAGCAAAATAACCCATGACGCTCGCAGCAAGGAGGACATCAAAAACAGACTAGCACCGGAAGAAAGGGCATTCCTGGGCTAGAGAATTCAACTAGAATCAAACATAGGCCTCAATGTGAAAAAGACATTTCTGAGAATGTGCATCTGGAGCATAGCATTGCATGGTAGTAAAACATACACCGTGGTATAACCGGAACAGAAGAGAACGAAGCATTTGAGATGTGCTCCTACGGACAAATATAAAAAAATTTAGTGGACTGATAAGGTAAGAAATTAGGAAGTTCCCCGCAGAATCGGAGAATAAGGGAATATGTGGAAAGCACTGACAAGAGAATGGGCAGGATGATGGAATACCTGTTAAGACATCAGAGAATAACTTCCATGTTACTAGAGGGAGCTGTAGAGGGTAGAAACTGTCGAGGAAGACAGAGATTGGAATGTATTCAGCAGATTATTGAGGACGTAGGTTGCAAGTGTTACTCTAAGATGGCTGGCACAGGAGAGGAATTCGTGGCGGGCCGTAACGCTCAGCTATACGATCTCGTAACGAAAAGCACCGCTCTTCTCTTTTTCATCAGTCCTACACGGTAAAGACCCCATATAGATGAACAACACTCGAGAATCTCTGTAAGTCCATCTTTATACAAATGGTTACGGTACCTCGGCAGTACAATATAAAATGTCGGATCAGATTCTAAACTTAACAATTGTTACTTTATCTGCGCAACCAGTTTCAGCGTTACATTACGCCATCTTCAGGCCTCCTGACGGAAGGGGAGAATCCCACCTCTGGTCGTCATTGAATGCAGGCCCCTATTTTGACTGTACCAGAGGTACACGTCGACCAGGGGGCCTGTAGATGATGCAACGTAGTGCTGAAACTGGTTGCTCACGTAAGGTAACAATTGGAAATTTAGATGGCTGAGGGTGTTTTGATTCGAAATTTTTCATTTTATTCTCGAGGATCGGTCGAACAAGCGCCATGTACATTACTCCCTTCGTAGACGAGTCACGTTTCCTCAGTCTGGCACCTGCTTTTCCTACTATTTGCTTTGCACGGTTATTCCATTTAAGGCCGCTCGGAGATTTACGGAAGATATTATTTCCATCAATTTGTTATCAATGGTGTAGTTGTGCAGTAAAGGATTTCTTTTCCTGTGTATGCATAACATGTTACATTTATTTACCTTCAGTGTGAACTGCCAGAGCCTGAAACATTCATCAATCCTCTGCAAGTCTTTCTCCAAATTTGTTTCTTTCATATTGCCATCTGTCAACAGGCTTAAAGAGCTTCCGGCGCTTTCTACTAGATCATTTATATACATTTTGAATAGTAACCGAGCTGCTGCTACGGTCGCAGGTTAGAATCCTACCTCGGACGTGGAAGTGTGCGATGTCCTATGGTTAGTTAGGTTTAAGTAGTTCTAAGTCTAGGGGACTGATGACCTCAGATGTTAAGTCCCATAGTGCTTAGAGCCATTTGAACAGTAACGGTCCTATCACATTTCCTTGTGGTAATATGGAAATTAGCACTTACGTATGTCAATTTTGTTCTATAAAGAGCGACATCTTGTGTTATACCTGGAAGGAAATCTTGAATCCAGTCCAAAACATGTTCCAGTACTTGGTAAACTCGTATTTTGTCACTAAATGGCAGTGCAGTTTAATCCAGGTGACAGTGTAAAGGATGAAAATCAGTCATGGAGCCAGCAGCGTAACAACGACATTTTAGTAGGTTGAGGGCGAGTCAGCAAGCAAGTCTGTACACTGATTTGGTCTAATGTGGACTGGACATCTTATTTTCAGCAAAACCATAACTGATAGTGTGGGAAGAGGTATTAGGCAATCAGTGCCAAATTTTTCTGCAAAGGGAAACAATTCATTAATATGAAAAGTTGTAAACACCGACCTACTTATTACTTCCTGCAAATAGTTTCTTCCTTCTAATTCTGAAAAAGACATCATATAGCAAGGAAAATATTAGTTCTACTTTGCTCTTCTTCGTTCATGAGACATTTCATTAGAACGACTCGAGGTTTCTGTGTGTTTTAATTTCGCTGGTATTTACCTTGGCTGCGAGATTCTTATCCTTCCAGATTTAGATTAATAAAATAAACATTTGCTTTCTGTGATAGCATACGAAAGGTTTCCGCAGACTTAAGATTCGCAAAGCTGACTTTAGGATTTAACACCTGACTAACGGCTTTCGTTTAGAGACTAAATTCAAAGCTTTCCGGATCCCTTCGCATAGCCTTGCTGGACAGATAGACATGCGTCCACATCTCTGAACATCCCACACTTCGATCATGCGTTACTGAAGACATCTTGACAAGCGAAGAGGGCTAAAAAAGCATGTTATTGGATGACCGATTTCGACAGAGCTATGCTGTCATCATTAAGCCGTACGCTTGCAACATTAATCGAGAATATGTTGTAATATTTTAAAGCATAACATGTGATGATAAAAGCATAACACTGTCGAAACTTGACACACAATAAAATGCTTGTTTAGCCATTTTGGATTGCGAAGTTTTCGTCAGTTACGAGTGACCATACATTGAAGATCGCTCCCTTACCGACAATGTCA
Organism: Schistocerca cancellata; assembly: GCF_023864275.1. Taxonomy (NCBI): domain Eukaryota; kingdom Metazoa; phylum Arthropoda; class Insecta; order Orthoptera; family Acrididae; genus Schistocerca; species Schistocerca cancellata. Next base: position 269,827,585 of record NC_064634.1, read on the forward strand.
GAAATATACAAATTCGGTCACTGTTTTCAGGTCCCGGTGATAATTTTCCCTGAGACGTTTGCCTTAAATCCGGCGCTCCTTCACATACTTCGGCGATGGAATGTTGTTACTGTTACAAGACGTTTAACACTCTTTGAGAGACAGTACTTTGAAGGATGCACGAATACGATTCAGCCATAAGCATCCACTGCTGTCAACCAAAATATGCAGGTGTACAAAACGTAAGGACGAAAGTAACTTTCGCTAGATGTGTCACTACGAAGTAACATAGCTTGACGAAACTTGGGCCACACATAAAAAAAAAACTTTTATAATATAATAAAGAAGGTAACTGAAAGGAATACGAAGTCAGATGACGAGAAATGGCACAATTATTACACTGAAGTAACAACGACTTATGACGGTCCCCTGAACACCACAGAAGGTTCTTAATATGGCACGTGGTCACCACAGGCGGCTATGCATTCTCTGAAACATCGTCCTATTCTGGCCACGCGACTGGTACCGATTTCCTGTGGTAGGTCATTGCATTCTGCAAATTCACGGTTACTGGACGGTCTCTGGTGCATGTAGACTTGTTGCTGTACGTCAAACCAACACGTACCACACCTTTTCGATGGGCTTTAAGTCTTCGCCGAATGCCCTCTCTTTCGGAGAGCTGCTCCACCTGAGATGTTCGATACGGTCGCTCGCTGCCATCCATCGAAATGAAGTCAGGACAGAGTGCACCCCTGAAAAGATCCACACAGGAAAGGAGTACAGCGTCACAATACCGTTGACCATTAAATGTGCCGTTCACCACTGGAAGTGGTACGACAATGCAACATACTGCCTCCCCACACATTACATGTAGGCCACCAAAACCATCACGTTCTGAGATGTTCCTGGTCAACGAAATGAGCGTGCGTCCAGAACCAGTGTTCAGATTGAATCTGCTCTCATCCGAGAGGAGCACGCGTACTTTCGTTGATCCAAACGATGCCGCCGGTGAACGGTTGTCAACGGAATACAACGTACTGATAGTACAGCAAAGAACCTGAAACGTCCCCTTACAAAAATTTATGAATAACTGTGCTGATAAACCTCTTACATTATTTGCTTTTCAAACAGCTGAGCAAAACTGAACGTACTCAGACATTACTCTCTTTACGTATTCTGATCAACACTAAACTGACACACAATATACAATGTATTTACCTTAATAGTGGTTCATGACATCCAGTCTTACAAATTTACTGTCTCTGATGGACACACGTCCAGATCATCCGCTCTCACAACTCCGCCATCTCTCTCCCCACATTCACCACTGCTGGCGGCTCACCTCCAACTGCGCAACGCTACGCGCTGTTAACATCTAACTGCCCAACACTACAATAGCAATACTGCAACAATGCAGACCAGCCACAGAGTGCACACAGCACAGTCAGTGATTTTCACATAGAGCGCTACATGGCGTTACCAACATAAAAACCTAAACAGCCTACTTACAAACCAAATCCCATACAGTCGCTGTGCTATTAAGTTTAGCGTGAGATTGACGGCGTTGGAGTCCTTATAAATGTAGCGGTTTGACGTTGGTTCAAATGTCTCTAAGCACTATGGGCACCGTAACCGCTGGTTTTCCCGTTCCTTCAATTGTTTCGTTTTGTGGTGCCAGTCCCATTTGGCGCTGTACTTACGCTGGCCTCAAGAATTTTCTGCAGTGCAGGCAGCCTCTGGTAACATGCTTCTGGACTTTCATTCACTTCCACAGAGTACTTAATATGTTACGTTTCCTTATATATCTCACCCATAAATTTGATAGGGAAGAATATTAATTGCATATTTGATGATGTGCAGTATGAGTTTTATGACTAACTCTGCGTGTATAACATGTATGGCTAGCGTGCTCGAAGAGAAAACTTGGCACAGCGGCTGATGCAACCGAAGATAAGGGCATTTCCCATTTCCATTCGCTTCCATCACTCAGGAAGCAAAGTAACATCTTCAACAGCGTGAATACTACATTTTAAATGATTACGGGAGCCCGGTAAGGATCAGTAATGATACCTCACTATGCGCACTTTGAAGTGATGGAAGGGGAACGAATTCTACCCCATCTCCTCCCTCCCCCTCGGTTGATACGCCGTTTGTCCATGATGGAAATCTGACAAAACCTTCCGTGACTGCACACACCTATTCAATCAGCAGCGGAAATGGAAAATATTACAGCTTTGTGAGTCAAAAAAAGGTTCAGATGGCTCTGAGCACTATGGGACTTAACATCTATGGTCATCAGTCCCCTAGAACTTAGAACTACTTAAACCTAACTAACCTAAGGACAGCACACAACACCCAACCATCACGAGGCAGAGAAAATCCCTGACCCCGCCGGGAATTGAACCCGGGAACCCGGGCGTGGGAAGCTAGAACGCTACCGCACGACCACGAGATGCGGGCTTTGTGAGTCCAACCCAATTCTTCTTCCTCGTCTATTCATCATGTACAAGTGGTCGCTGTATCAATATTATGACCCCGAGACAAAGCAGTAGCGCAAGCAGTAACCCAGCCAGTGGATCTACCACCGCCGGAAAATGCGAAGACCCAATTATGATCAGGAAAGGTGATGGAGATTTTTGGGACTGTTATGCGGTAGTGATGACAGGGTATGATCGAAAAGGGGAAACACTCAACTCTCCTGACTGGGGCTGTCAAGATCAAGCGTTGAGGAAAGTTGTCCAAGAGAGCGATTTTACTATACGGCGATCATAGCTCATGCTGCACAAGATACAATCAAACCCACTGCTTCTTTGATGTTATTAAATTTTTCCATACTCCCTGCATTCTCTTGACGTAACACACAGAGTCTTCTTGTTTTTTCCTCGGATGAAGAGATCATCGCATCACTTCCATTTCCAGAACGACCCAGAAGCGATTTTCTACATGGGTGATTCCAGAAGGTGATTCCAAAACAGCCATAAAGCAGACTTTTACAACCAATAGCTTCTCCAAATCATGCATATTTGGGAAAATGTTTAAGATAAAAAGGTGAATGTGTAGAGAATAACTATAGCTGTCACCAAGTCATGGTCGTAACGTAATGATTTCGATGTGATGCCTGAAATTTTAATTCACGCTAATAGACAAAACTTTCTGGGACTTGGGTTCGAGGCCATCCACTGTTTAAACTGAATAAACGACATCAGCAATGGAGGCCACAGTTTTCCGAATAGTAAGCCAACGGCCTTTTCAAAGACGGTGCGGGTGTGATTAGAAGTTGGGGAAACTCTCTGGCCCTTGGCATGGGAAACTACCCCAAAACGGCAGAAGTATCTGTTTTGATTAACGCAATATGATTCACGAAGCAATATGAACCACTGCGTTTAACACATATAATTCGGATCCACAGGATATGTGGCCTGTACTTGAAAAAGTGTCATGATGATCTCGCCGTTGTTAAAAGATTCCCGATTCCTGATTCAGTTATATGTGAGGAAACTGCTCAAGAGTGGCGGGAGGGTGGGGGGGGGGGGGAGGAGAAACACGAAAGAATGAATAATCAATGAAGGAGTAGCGTACTGGGAGTCTAAGCGCGAAATTTCAGAAGCTGGACGTAGAAGGGAACCTAGAAAATTGGAAATGCTAAGGCTAGCCCTAAATATGGTGGGAGTCACTGAAGTGAAATGGAAACAAGATACGGATTTCTGATCAGATGAGTATAGGTTAAATCAAGATTAGTGGAAACCGATGTAATGGGAGTAGGATTTGTGATGAATAGGAAGACAGAGGAGACACTGAGGTACTATGCACAGTCCAACATCGACATCAAACTATCGATAACAAAAACAGTTCACATATACATACCTATATCATACGCAGAATACTACAGTAATCAATACGGTTGAAGAGAAGCGAATGTCTCTGAAGTTGAAGAGACAAATACACATACAGAGAAGGTACCGTAATGGAATCTCAGATAACAGACAATATACTTCAGTTGATGGGTGAACGAAGGAAATAAAGATATCTTTGGGATAAGACCGAAATACATCAGTGTAAGCCCACGGAAGCTAAACCTAAATGGTTACAGAAAATATGAAGAAATCAGAAAGGAAGGGGTCGGCGGCGGGACTGATTCAGCATATAAGATAGTCGAGGGGGAGAAACTGTTTGACGACGTGTCATAATAAGAACTGGCTGTCGATATGGAAGACATAGTGGTTGCAAGTGTCAGTCAAAGCTTAACAGAGCTTTCGATGACTTGAGACCAGAAAAAGGCGGAAGCTATGGCTAACATACACCACGTGATCAAAAGTATTCGGACACTCCCAAGAACATATGTTTTTCATAGTAAGTGCATTGTGTTGCTACCTACTGCCAGGTACTCCATATTAGCGACCTCAGCAGTCATTAGACATCGTGAGAGAGCAGAATGGGGTGCTCTCTGGAACTCACAGACTTTTTCGAACGTGGTCAGGAGATTGGGTGTCACTTGTGTGATACGTCTGTACGCGAGATTTCCACACTCCCAAACATCCCTAGGTCCACTGTTTCCGTCGTGATAGTGAAGTGGAAACGTGAAAGGACACCTACAGCACAAAAGCGTACAGATAGACCTCGTCTGTTGACTCACAGAGACCGCCGACAGTTGAAGACGATCGTCATGTGTAAGAGCCAGACATCTATCCAAACCATCACACAGGAATTCCAAACTGCATCGAGATCCATTGCAAGTACTACGGCAGCAGATAGGTGGGAGGTGAGAAAACTAGGATTTCATGGTCGAATAGCTGCTCATAACCCACACATCACGGCGGTAAATACCAAACGATTACTCGCTTGGTGTAAGGAGCGTAAAGATTGGACGACTGAACAGTCGAAAAACGTTGTGTGGAGTGACGAATCACTGTACACAATGCGGCGATCCGATGGCAGGGTGTGGGTATGGCGAATGCCCGGTGAGCGTCATCTGCCAACAGTAAAATTCGGAGGCGTTGGTGTTATGGTGTGGTCCTGTTTTTCATGGAGGGGGCCGGCACCCTGTTTTGTTTTGCGTGGAACTATCGCAGCACATGCCTACATCGATTTTTTAAGCACCTTCGTGCTTCGCACTGTTGAAGAGAAATTTGGGGATGGCGATTGCATCTTTCAACACGATCGAGCACCTGTTCATAATGCACGGCCTGTGGCGGAGTGATTACACGACAATAACATCCCTGTAATGGACTGGCCTGCACAGAGTCCTGACCTCAATCCTATTGAACCCCTTTGGGATGTTTTGGAACGCCGACTTTGTGCCAGGCCTCACCGACCGGCATCGATACCTTTCCTCAGTGCAGCACTCCGTCAATAATGGGCTTCCATTCCCCAAGAAACCTTCCAGCATCAAATGGAACGTATGTCTTCGAGACTGGAAGTTGTTATCAAGGCTAATGGTGGGCCAACACCATATTGGATTCCATTCCAGCATTACCGATGGAGGGCGCCACGAACTTGTAAGTCATTTTCAGCCAGGTGTACGGATACTTTTGATCTCATAGTGTACATTCTGAATTTCTCAAATCATTGGTGGAAGTGGCCAACAAGTGACTATTCAGGTTGTACAGAGTATGGGACAGCAGACATACCACCGGACTTTCGTAAAAATACTATCCACTTACCTTCTTAGATACGATTGGTAGATAAGTACGGTAAGTTTAACATCTCATTTTTCAAAGTGGCTGACAAAAATAATATACGGACGAACTGAAAAGAAAACGAAACTCAAACACAATAAAAAGCATACTGCCTCATGCAAACGGGTCATTCCCGGCTTAAGGAAATCTACTAGCCTTCGTTTGAGGAAGAAATCTATGATAATGTACATGCACGTTTGGAACACAGTACTCTATGGAAGTGAATAATGACCTGAGGAAAACTCGGAAAAGGAGAAGGGCGACACGATTGAGAAGTGGTGACATAGAAGAGTGCCGAAAATTAGATGGACTGACAACTGAGGAGGTTTTCTCCAGAATTGGCGAGGAAGGGAACATACCGAGAACAAGACAGGAGGAAGGGACATGATGATAAGACATGTGTTGCGACATCAGATAATAACTTCCCTGCTTCTAAAAAATGTGTGTGAAATCTTATGGGACTTAACTGCTAAGGTTATCAATCCCTACGCTTACACACTACTTAACCTAAATTATCCTAAGGACAAACTCACACACCAATACCCGAGGGAGGACTCGAACCTCCGCCGGGATTAGCAGCACAGTCCATGACTGCAGCGCTCTTGACCGCTCGGTTAATCCCGCGCGGCCCCTGTTTCTAGACGGAGCTGTAGAGGGTAAAACTTATGGTGAAGACAGGGATTGGAATACATCCAGTAAATAACTACGGACGTTGAGTGCAAGTATCACTCTTAATGAACAGGTTGACACAGCAATGGAATTCACGACGGCCCACATCACACCAGTCAGAAGACTGATGACTACAAAAATAAAGTGAAACTCCAAAATTGTGAGCACCGTAGTATACTCTCCCGCTGATTATATGATATACATTAGTTTCACACTAATCCTACCATTCCCATAAATTTTTCTAGAGCCTATTTCGTTGCACTGAATTTCCTGTTTGCACGCGTAAATTGTTTTGTTCAGCATAATGAGTGCGAATTCCATCTTGAGTGCAGAAACTGATGAAAAACAGCAAACGCGGCTGCTATGTAACCGCATTGCAAATGCCGACGGAACCGCGCAAGCCTCTGTTAATCGATGTGGCCGAATTTTAGTTTGCATTCTTGGCACGGCTGGCATGACGAGAATTAGTATCGCTTTCGAAAGTTAAAACATCCGGTAATGTACATATTTATGCTGTTTCGTGGGATAAAAATTTATTGTGCTGCAGCCATGCTGGTACACCGAATGAGGTAAGATGATTAATCGAAACATTTCAGAATGTGTTTAAGCGGCTCGATTTTATGCGTATTATGAGTGCTGATGAATTCCCAAACATACAATATGCTACTTCGTCGTTCGCCAATAGATTCAATTCTTGTCTTTCCATCCTGCTAATATTGAATTTAGGGAGATGTGACAGTTTGTCGACCACGTGAACAATATGTATCAAAAGGTGTATAGTGGAGATGGAGAAGGACGGAAAGTTGCCTTTCATAGAACGAAGAGTAGCGGTTTGAAGGGCAGAGTTAAAAGGTGCCAAGGTAAGAGACAAGGTAAAAAAAACCTCTGCGATAGTTAGGTTGGGTGGTAAGAGCAGTAGCGGATGTCTTGCTGCCTGCGATAGGTCGTGCAAGGGTAGGCTTTGTTAGTACTGGGTATCATGCATGTCGATACCTTTGACGTTGTGCGGTGCTGTTGCTCGGCGGCTGTAGCTGGGTGCCGGTGTTGAACTCTCGATCAACGTCAGTAACCTTCACCAGTTCGGTTTATCATCGTTTTTGTATCCGGTAGGTCATATATCGAATGCACAGTGTGGGGTGATGTTGGCAAATTGTTTGTGCGTCAGTGGGCGAGTTCGTCGGTTTCCCTGCTGTGGCCTGTTAGTCGGCTCTATTAGCAGCTGGTAATTTCCAGTCAGCGTTGCTGATATTCAGGGGCTTGCTGACGTTTGTCGCTTGTTGGTGTATGTTAGCTTGCCATAGGTGGCTATGCCCTAGCTAGTAGTGTCTTTGGCCGGTTTTGCTTCCGCCTATGGTTGTGATCGTAGTTTCCCAGAGTAAGGATGAAAGGGTTGTTGGAGTGTATCGATTTCCTGTATAGTTGTGTGGCGTGTTTTTTTAATACTTCCTTGAGGGTTTCAAGGCGGTATTCTCGGTAAAGTTCCATGGTGCGTGTGTAGCGTGGAGCGTTGCTAATGATTCCTAGCACTTCGTACTGTATGATCTGCAGGCGGCGCAGTCGTGTAAGAGGTGCATATCCCCAGACGGGATTTGCGTACGTCATCAGAGGTCTAATCAGTGTCATATATATGGATCTCGACACCTTTCTATTCAGTGTGCTTTCCCTGTTGAGCATTGGGTACAGTTGTTTGAGCCTCGCGTGCGCTCTTTTGGTAACATATTCGATATATGTCTATTGTGTTGATGTTTGCACAGTAGTTTCCGTCTGCATGTAAACAGAACTGCTTCGTACTTGTCAACGTTTACTTCAATACGCCATCGCTTCAACCAATGTTCAAAAATGGTCCAAATGGCTCTGAGCACTATGGGACTTAACTTCTAAGGTCATCAGTCCCCTAGAACTTAGAACTACTTAAACCTAACTAACCTAAGGACGTCACACACATCTATGCCCGAGGCAGGATTCGAACCTGCGACCGTAGCGGTCACGCGGTTCCAGACTGTAGCGCCTTTAACCGCTTGGCCACACCGGCCGGCGCTCCAACCAAGGCTCGGCAGTTCTGAGTGCTGTCTGTATTCGTGAATTAATGTTCGACGGTTTCCAATCTTGCACAAGGATGGCTGTGTCATCCGCGTAGATGGCTAACGTCGTGTTTTGTGTTGCTGGGAAGTCGTTAATGTACACGTCGAACGAGATGGGAGCTGGGATGCTTCCCCGGACTACTCCAGCTTGGACACCATGTTGTGTTCATTGTTTGCCCTGTAGGTCAGCGTTGGAACATCTGTTCTTGAGATATGAGTGTATGAGATGTACGAGTCCGTCTGGGAAACCAGCTTCGCTTTGTTTGCGTGTAGGGCCGTTGTGCCAGAGACGGTCGAAATCTTTTTAGATCTCCAGGAATACGGCCCCTGTGGCTTTGTTCATGTTGTAGCCGTGTGTTATATGTCCGACTACGCGGAGGAGTTATTGCGTTGTTGAGTGGAGATTCGTAAAGCCGAATTACTCCGGTCTTACGGTGCCACTGGCGATGCAGTGCGTAGTGATGCGTTTTAATACTACCTTCTCAACAATCTTGCTGAGCGAGCACAGCAGACCGATGGGTCGGTAATTTTGTGGGAGGGAGTGGTCGTTCCCTGGCTTCCTGAGCATCAGGACCTTGGCCGCATTCCTAAAGTCAGGGAAGTGTTGGTGTTTTAGGATGGCATTCGTTAATTGTGTAATGTATTCTACGGCTCTATCCGTGAACTCCGGGAGGACACTGTTTTGAATGCCATCAGGCCCAGGGGCTTTCCTAGCGTTGGTATGCTTGTTACCATTGTTACCAGTAGGTATACGGTAATGGGAAACAAGTATCGGAGACAAAGCACCCTTCACATGAGACAAATCCATAAACTGTAAGAGCAAACCTTTCATTGTCTGCCATTCACTGCCTTGCAAGTGACCTACTTTTTCAGGTAATATTGCTGAGTTGACAGTTTCCTTGCAGCAGTGGCCATCATATGACCTATCAATACACTCTTCATCTAATACCTCTAATGTGGCAATCATTAAGCTCTTCAACAGACTAACCATGTCCACACCGAAATTATCATAGCTTACAGAAACCATAGATTCATTATGAATGTTACTTATGGATGCTACACTTCTGCATTTAGTCTTATTCTTCGTTTGCCGTTTGCCTTAAAAGCACAATGCTTCATATGGTAAACTGGTATCAGCAGAAACCCACACTAACTTCTCCATACCAACTGGTATTTTATCGTGGGAACAAATATTTAGCGTATGTCTTCACAGTTTAGTCAGCAACACCTTCATGAGGGGTGTGTCTTGCGATATTGTCTTGACGGGAGCTATATCCAACAGTGGAAAAAATGTCAAACTGAGTTCTACTGTATCAATTTTGGCATTTTTGTTGAGAAACTCTAGCTCATGTAGCTCAAGAATTGCTATATACCCTTCCATACGCTCATGAACGCTCCTAGTTCCGATCTTAAAACTGAACAACGATGAACATTGTTGTCACCTACTCCATGCAATTTATGATGTGGAGGTCCCAGGATCCTCCTGCCTACAAATTCCAGACTGATGACTAACGTGTGCGCACCTCTGTCCCCAAAAATTTATTTCGTTCCCGTCACAAAGACCGACAAGTAGCATTCCGTCTGCACATGTACTTTGGCAGTGTTGTATCCTTCTCTTCAAATGGCTGAAGCATACCCATTTAACAGCTGCTTCTGCTGAAATTGTTTTCGCTGCCTTTGCTTCCCACAGTCCTACGTTCGATGTCCATCTTGGCCACATTCAAGTTGCTGACACTGCTTCCACACATGACCTTTATACTCATATTTATAATAGTAGAGTTCTAACCAAAACGTATAGTGGTCTGATCGGTTTCTTGTAACAATGTCGATATTCTCTAATTGCGTCACATTCATAAGAGCTATAGCCAAACCCCAGCAGTCTCCATCTTTAACCTACGTGACTTCTCGGTGGGGATACATTGTAGAGATACAACCGAAACCCTATTGTCAGATTCCTGCAGAAAGACTCTGTCCACTTCTCTGTTTTGCATCAACTGGTAAGCCTGCGCATTGATCCTCCAGACTCTATATGAAAAGGTTTCCACTGATTCCTTATGATTCTGTGTTAAGACACTCAATTTTTCCCAGAAAATCCTTGTGCTATATCGCTTCTGACAACGATATCGTAGACCGTGAGCTGGGATATTTTTGTGCTACTGAGAACTTCGAGGTACAATACGTATGTCCTTACATCACCTGTCAATTAAAAATTAGCTAAACAGAGAGTAATCTCGTCTGTCCACCCAATCATTATGTCGTCTGTTCGTTTGACAGAACAAGGTGTTATTAAGTTAGCTGCCGATGGATCAAGGGGGAGGAGGGAGGGTACACACTACTGCCTTGGCTTCCTGAAACCCAGACAGCAATTGTTGAACTGCAGCCTGTAAAACTTCTAACTGACTATATAGTTTCCTGTTGTTGCTAGGAATTTAACCCTGACATTACTTGTAATGCCTCTGTCAAAGTGGAAATAGTCTCACCCATAGTGGCAGAACGTGTGTCTGGAATTTTGTGTAATTTAGCACTGCCGTTTACAACAACAACAACAAGTAAAAATAGAGAAACCATACTGTTAACACACAAACAGTAATTATTCACCAATCAGTTTGGTGTATCATTGCCAAATACGAGGTGCATTCAAGTTCTAAGGCCTCCGATTTTTTTTCTCCGGACTGGAAAGAGATAGAAACATGCGCATTGTTTTAAAATGAGGCCGTGTTCATTGTCAATACGTCCCAGAGATGGCAGCACCGTACGGCAGATGGAATTTTACCGCCAGCGGTGAGCATGAGAACTGTTTTAAATACTTAAAATGGCGACGTTTTCCTTACTTGAACAGCATGCAATCATTCGTTTTCTGAATTTGCTTGGTGTGAAACCAATTGAAATTCATCAACAGTTGAAGGAGACATGTGGTGATGGAGTTATGGATGTGTCGAAAGTGCGTTCGTGGGTGCGACAGTTTAATGAAGGCAGAACATCGTGTGACAACAAACTGAAACAACTTCGGGCTCGCACAAGCTGGTCTGACGACATGATCGAGAAAGTGGAGAGAATTGTTTTGGGGGATCGCCGAATGACTGTTGAACAGATCGCCTCCAGAGTTGGCATTTCTGTGGTTTCTATGCACACAATCCTGCATGACGACCTGAAAATGCGAAAAGTGTCATCCAGGTGGGTGCCACGAATGCTGACGGACGGCCATATGGCTGCCCGTGTGGCATGTTGCCAAGCAATGTTGACATGCATCGACAACAAGAGCTGGACTTTCTTTTCGTCGGTTGTGACAATGGATGAGTCGTGGATGCCATTTTTCAATCAAGAAACAAAGCGCCAGTCAGCTCAATTGAAGCACACAGATTCACTGCCACCAAAAAAATTTCGGGTAACCGCCAGTGCTGAAAAAATGATGGTGTCCATGTTCTGGGACAGCGAGGGCGTAATCCTTACCCATTGCGTTCCAATGGGCACTACGGTAACAGGTGCATCCTACGAAAATGTTTTCAAGAACAAATTCCTTCCTGCACTGCAACAAAAACGTCCAGGAAGGGCTGCGCGTGTGCTGTTTCACCAAGACAACGTACCCGCACATCGAGCTAACGTTACGCAACAGTTTCTTCGTGATAACAACTTTGAAGTGATTCCTCATGCTCCCTACTCACCTGACCTGGCTCCTAGTGACTTTTGGCTTTTCCCAACAATGAAAGACACTCTCCGTGGCCGCACATTCACCAGCCATGCTGCTATTGCCTCAGCGATTTTCCAGTGGTCAAAACGGACTCCTAAAGAAGCCTTCGCCGCTGCCATGGATTCATGGCGTCAGCGTTGTGAAAAATGTGTACGTCTGCAGGGCGATTACGTCGAGAAGTAACGCCAGTTTCATCGATTTCGGGTGAGTAGTTAATTAGAAAAGAAAATCGGAGGCCTTAGAACTTGAATGCACCTCGTAGGACACAGAACAATACCGCGCCAAATTCCCAAACCTTCTAAAAGTACTGCAAGTGAATGGCACGATCTTGGTACATGGCATTTTATGCCCTGACAAGGTAAAAAACTTTTTCCTAGCTGGTGTTTAATAAGTTTGCCTATTATTCTCTCCCAACAGTGACAAATCCACAGACGAAAGGAATGATACCTTAAGGGTGGCACTGACGTCTCTGTGATTTTGCATGGCCCATACAGATACATGTATACAGTAAAAAAGGCCATCAACAAAGATAAAGTTCATTCAGCATAACACATTGTGCTGGTGCTGCTTCACAGCAGTAGCTGCACTGCCAACGAAGTCCTTAGGTGACAGTCATTCTTATACCATTTTATGGCCCACGTACCTTGACCCGTATTGTGAGCAGGATGCTGGGCGCAGAGAATGGATGAGTGTTCCAGTTTACCCCAGGAGGCGCCTGTGATACAATGTTATCTGAATGAACATTTATTCCTCGTCTGTGATTACAGAGATATTAACCATCTTCAGGGTGGTGGTCGGTGACCAGGCATGAAAGCATGACACAAAGAAGCGTGAGTACCTACGTGGCGGCAGCCGACTGCGGTCGAGCATAGCGGTTGTTATGCTGTGGTCATCCAACATGGATCGTTCCAGATTGCAGCAGACGTTCACGCATTGGCCTGGAGGCTGACAAACGTGTCACGGTTCACTGTGGACTTGACAACTTGCAGACCACCCGCGATGTCCATTAGTGGAGAAGGACTGGCCCCACACCAACCAGTCCGCCGCTCGTGGTCTCGCGGTAGCGTTCTCGCTTCCCGAGCACGGGGTCCCGGGTTCGATTCCCGGCGGGGTCAGGGATTTTCACCTGCCTCGAGATGACTGGGTGTTTGTGTTGTCCTCATCCTTTCATCATCATCCAGGAAATTGGCGAAATTGGACTGAGCAAAGATTGGGTAATTGTACGGGCGCTGCTAACCACGCAGTTGAGCGCCCCACAAACCAAACATCATCATCATCATCCCACACCAACCTTCTCCTCATTTGCGATATGCGGAGCGTAGCTGTGTTACACATGAGGTTGGCTGCGTCTCGGTGCTGCCGTCAGCAAGCAGGTAAAAGGCAGACGATCATCGTTCAACTTGTTGTGCTTTCACTGAAACCCATTAGATCACCATTCTCTCTGGTTCTAGAGTCACGGACAGAATGGCAGCGTCACTGACTATGTATTTAATCTCCGAAAGCCTCATTGTTTAAAGGGCTGAGACCCCACCTGTGACGTGGTGGCTCTGGGTGTACGAACGTATTTGCCCTCGTTTATCGTCCGGTCAGTGCTCCTTGCCTCACTGTAATAATTCAGTAATTATTCTGGCTGCCCGAGCATTGGCCTTTCTACCTACGTTCTACTTTGGAGTTGCGCTCTTGCGCTGAAGTAACGAAGTGTTACTTCACACTACCTTGTTCTGTACCAGTGCGGCGTTTCCAGTTCTACTTTCCTCACTTGGAGGTCATGTGGTAGTATTCGCTTAATGCCCTGACGTCCGCTACACCCGTGGTATGTCTTGTGGACTTTCTTTGGTTAAGGTCGTCAATTTTGGCCTCAGTTGTGCTTAAATAACTTCATCCTTTTTTCTTCCCGGTCAACTTGATATTTGCCCCATTGTGCTTGTCTGCTGTCGTGAGCCTAGGGCGCTTATTTGTGTTTATGGACGGGTATTCGCGATTTGTGGCGAACGTGCACTAAATTAAAAAACTTTGTTGTCTACTTCTCGTTACTGGGCAGCATGGCTGGCTTGTAGCGCACAGGGGAGGTGCGTTTCCTGATATTATTTTCCTGTCTACCTGCCCTGTTCCATGTTTTTCGTGTTTGCCAGTTTTCTCTGCGGTGTTGTGTGTTTTATTAAAGCATCTTTCAAGGTACATACTGTTAAGATGTCCGAAGGAACATTGCATGGTACTTCTGAACAACAAAGGCACTGCAATGTCGTATTGATCAGCCAACACCGGGAAAGCGACTTTTTATTAAAATATCTCTCTTTTACGGGAATACACATAATGAATGTACGAGTGCAGGTTGTGCACATGTTTGGCGACATATGGAAATTTTTGTCTGGCCGTTTGGCGTGATCGGATAGACCGTCCGACGAGGGCTACCGCAGGGGAGCCCCCTCCCCATGTCGCTTTTTGTCTCGTCCTGAGAACCTCTGCTGCGTTGTATTGCTAATCAGTTATTAGGCTGGAAGGTACTAGGACAAAATTTCTCTTTTGGAGCGTCCGCGAATGATGTTGTGGTATTCCTATGCCATATCGACGACATATCCTTGCTCAATGACATATTGGATCCCTTTTGTCCTCTCTCTGGGGCGCACATTAATGAACGAAAATGTACCTTATTACCATGTCAGGGTTTTCAAAACGTTGTCATTCCATAGGCAACGATGGTTGCTCGCCACATATCGTTGGAGATTACCGTGGATCGCTGCCCGATGAATATGCCTGCACTCAGTTGCTGGAAGGTGACGAATCGAATTCGAGGGGCAATTCGTGAAACACGAACGCCGTTCCCTTAGTCTTCTTCGAGTGGAGATCTTGGATTCCTAGACTTTCAGCAAAGTGTTCTACGTTGCACAAATTTACCCTCTCCCCGCAATGATGGCGCACAAAGTTATGCAATTCTCCGGTCGTTTCATTAGCAACAGTCAAATTTTTTTACTTCGATATGAAGTAGCTGCGGGCCCCACTCCCCTTGGAGCGTTGGAACTTCCTAATATCAAAGTGAAAGCTTCAGTATTGTTTAAACGGCGTAACGTTTTAAAATGTACTGAGAGCTACTGATTCTATTACATCTCGCTTATTTACATGTCTTCGGCCGGCTCCCCCTGCCGATATTGGCCGGATCAACTCTAAACTGCGGCACGTACGTGAATTTTATATTATGATTCTGGGAGCCGAAATTTCATGGATGACAACCCTTACCACCAGATCTTTGTTTTCTCCTTGGAGATTATAGTTAGGGGAACTCGGGGCATAACCAGACAGCGGGGCACAATGGGAAATTGCTCTTTTCTAGACTGGACAGTGTTGCATCCTGCTGTATGGGCATGTAACTATTTCTCCGAATGTAAGGGAAGTGAGGGCAGCCATTCTGATTTAGTTTGAAGTGCGAGATCTAAGTGAATTGTCCGTCACGTTACCGCTTGCGTTGTTCTAACGTTTGGTGAATTTCAACGCCAGGTAAGCTGTTAATTGTTAATTGTATACCCTAAAATGACACATTCCCTTAAAGTGCATGGTATTTGTTATACTTTAGTTATTTAATGCATTTAAATACGTTAGTTATTACACTCCATGAAAGTTGTTAACCTCAAAAGTGCTCTTGAGGCGGAACGGGATGGGGCAGAATGGGACAGTGTCCCGTTCTGCCCCGTCATATTTTGATGCAAGTAGAAAGCAAACCCAGCCTGGATGTTCATGGATGCCAGACTCTCCCAACCAGCTACGTTCGCCGAACAACTCAGCTTCCCAGATATCGCCCGAGGCTGTCATTCTAATCTAACTAATCTGTCAAAATACTCGGCTGACTACAAGACGAACAGGGGAAACCGTCGTATTAACAGATTCTCCTTATAAGAAGGAACTGCAGAATGCTGTCGCACGTAAACTAGGCCTACAGAAAGGAGGAGGGTGCACAAATATAAACAATGTGAGGACAGAGACGTCATGTGCAGTGCAACTGAAGGCAAAACTATCAAACTGTACACCCGAAAAAAAATCGAAACAGAGGACATCAAAGACCTTAAGAAAAATAAAAGGAAGAAGTGATGGAGAAGAGAGAATCAGAGAGAAAGGATGCTGAGTGTCTCTACTGTGGGGACTTCTACTCCGTTTCTAATGAGGGCTGTGTCGCATGCCAGAGTGGGCACACAA
This sequence comes from Schistocerca cancellata, assembly GCF_023864275.1. NCBI lineage: Eukaryota > Metazoa > Arthropoda > Insecta > Orthoptera > Acrididae > Schistocerca > Schistocerca cancellata. The sequence continues at coordinate 269,843,862 of NC_064634.1, forward strand.
TTCATGTGCTGGCATAGACAGTGAAGATGAAGAGGAAATACTGATTTGTGACTATTGTCGAAAGGGCTAGTACTTAGTGGTTTGGTCGTTATTAAGCATTGTACATTTTTCAGAATGACATTAAAATATTTTCTTATTTTGAAGAATGACTTTTTAATTGTTTAAATTACATATTCATTAGCCTGAATTGCCTGTTATACAACATTTTGTCGTAGTTTAATACGATATTCGTAATTCATATTCAACGTTTATGCAATAATTTAACAAAAAATACCCTTATACCATTCTGCCCCGTGGGTGGGGCGGAACAGGAAATATGCAAGACTTTGTTTGAAAAATTGTAAAAAATGCAAATTATATTGTTTTAAGTTATTTTAAAATAAGGTACATTAGGTTACATTACAAGGTGTTTTTTACCACTTTAAGAAGCGTTTCCTTGCGTTCCCTTATTTTATAGAAATTGTCAAACGTTAAGTATCCCGTTCCGCCCGGAGTTCCCCTATCCCCTCTTTTGTTCAGATTGCTGCGCCTTTCATATCCTAGAGAACAGCGTGGTTTCACTTTAGACCTGCTACTCCCCTGATGGAAGTCAGGTCATCGTGATATAGGGTCATTCAGAATTTAGTCCCGACCAACGAACGCCTCCATCGAATTTGTCTTAATCCGACTTGTGTTTGCGACACATATCATCAGCCTGATACATTACCACACAGGCTTCTCTCTTGCGATCGAGAACACTGTCAGTGGATTCACCAACAACTGGCTCTCCTTTCCCGATTTTCTCGGTTGAACTTCTTCTGTGTCTACGTCCACCATATAGTTGGGTGTGACAACAATCCCGACCTCCGCGTCTTTCGCCAATATATGGAAGTGGCAGAGGCTTCCACGTTATCGTTATTTATTTGGGAATATGTTGCACCTTGTCTACAATCATCAAGGAATTGGATAGCTTTACTTTTTTCTGCTTGTTTGGAAACCTTCTCTCATAGCGTTACTCCTAGAGAAAAATTTTGTTTTCCTTGAGTCCCGGAATTGTGGAATTTCTGTATATCCAGTTTTCTTATCATAAAAAACATAAGAAAAAAATTTAAAAATGTACAAAAATAATAAAACATGAAGAAACCATCCTAGTACCATCTCCACGTGATGGACCCGAACAGTAACAGGCTGGGGGAGGCATCGTGGCCAAGTCTTGTGTTTCGACCCCTGCCCATCTCGTCTCCACCAATCCTGATGCTGACTGTGTCCGCTCTTTCCTGTAACACACACACACACACACACACACACACACACACACATATATATATATATATATATATATATATATATATATATATATATATATATACAGGGTGTTTCAAAAATGACCGGTATATTTGAAACGGCAAAAAAAACTAAACGAGCAGCGATAGAAATACACCGTTTGTTGCAATATGCTTGGGACAACAGTACATTTTCAGGCAGACAAACTTTCGAAATTACAGTAGTTACAATTTTCAACAACAGATGGCGCTGCGGTCTGGGAAACTCTATAGTACGATATTTTCCACATGTCCACCATGCGTAGCAATAATATGGCGTAGTCTCTGAATGAAATTACCAGAAACCTTTGACTACGTGTCTGGCGGAATGGCTTCACATGCAGATGAGATGTACTGCTTCAGCTGTTCAATTGTTTCTGGATTCTGGCGGTACACCTGGTCTTTCAAGTGTCCCCACAGAAAGACGTCACAGGGGTTCATGTCTGGCGAATAGGGAGGCCAATCCACGCCGCCTCCTGTATGTTTCGGATAGCCCAAAGCAATCACACGATCATCGAAATATTCATTCAGGAAATTAAAGACTTCGGCCGTGCGATGTGGCCGGGCACCATCTTGCATAAACCACGAGGTGTTCGCAGTGTCGTCTAAGGCAGTTTGTACCGCCACAAATTCACGAAGAATGTCCAGACAGCGTGATGCAGTAATCGTTTCGGATCTGAAAAATGGGCCGATGATTCCTTTGGAAGAAATGGCGGCCCAGACCAGTACTTTTTGAGGATGCAGGGACGATGGGACTGCAACATGGGGCTTTTCGGTTCCCCATATGCGCCAGTTCTGTTTATTGACGAAGCCGTCCAGGTAAAAATAAACTTCGTCAGTAAACCAAATGCTGCCCACATTCATATCGCCGTCATCAATCCTGTGCACTATATCGCTAGCGAATGTCTCTCGTGCAGCAATGGTAGCAGCGCTGAGGGGTTGCCGCGTTTGAATTTTGTATGGATAGAGGTGTAAACTCTGGCGCATGAGACGATACGTGGACGTTGGCGTCATTTGGACCGCAGCTGCTACATGGCGAACGGAAACTCGAGGCCGCTGTTGGATCACCTGCTGCACTAGCTGCGCGTTGCCCTCTGTGGTTGCCGTACGCGGTCGCCCTACCTTTCCAGCACGTTCATCCGTCACGTTCCCAGTCCGTTGAAATTTTTCAAACAGATCCTTTATTGTATCGCTTTTCGGTCCTTTGGTTACATTAAACCTCCGTTGAAAACTTCGTCTTGTTGCAACAACACTGTTATCTAGGCGGTGGAATTCCAACACCAGAAAAATCCTCTGTTCTAAGGAATAAACCATGTTGTCTACAGCACACTTGCACGTTGTGAACAGCACACGCTTACAGCAGAAAGACGACGTACAGAATGGCGCACTCACAGACTGCGTTGTCTTCTATATCTTTCACATCACTTGCAGCGCCATCTGTTGTTGAAAATTGTAACTACTGTAATTTCGAAAGTTTGTCCGCCTGAAAATGTACTGTTGTCCCAAGCATATTGCAACAAACGGTGTATTTCTATCGCTGCTCGTTTCGTTTTTATTGCCGTTTCAAATATACCGGTCATTTTTGAAACACCCTGTATATATAAAGGAAACACTGACTTTTTTTTAAATTTAGACCTGTGCAGGTAATATTTCAAACCTTAATTCGCTACAGGTTGTGCAGTTGTGCTTTTTTTCTAAAAAAAAATAGCGTAATTGAAAGGCAGCCGCTCGCGATAAACGGGAAATCCGGCTTCCAGTCCCGTCATTTCATTCTACAGAGCATCGTTTTCCATATTCGTAACTGTGAATATGTTGCATGTATTTCATAAGGCTGTTGTCGCCGTACTACTCAACAACACAGACTCTCTATTACCGTGCTAACTACAATCTTATGCAATTCCGCCATTACTATTAACGCGTTACGTATCATAGTACAGGTGGGTCTTAGTCGATCCAGGGACATTCATCAAACAGATTTTGTAATGTGCTTGTGGAAAAGGCAACGATTTTGGCGAGGCAGCAGGTCAGCTGATTACATCTAGTCCTTATCACTTGTCATTTACTATTTTTCGAGCCAGCCGCCTGTGTGATAATTATTTTGTTATTTTTTTATTTACCATGTTGCCAAGCCTTGCCCATTCTGTCTGTGAATTCGACCGGCTACTGCCCTGTTGTTACCGCTGAGGTTAATCGTGTCCCTCAGCTTTTTCTATTATTAAACAAATTGTGAGTGCTTTGGTAAGAGTGTTTTCTTCTAAATCAGCTCCCCTCCCCTCTTAGTAAATTTAAGCAACACTGCCTAGAGATGACCTTTACCGTAACCACTGCCTACTGTCTGCTTGGCCTGTGCCGTAGAGCCCACTGTAGAGTTACTTGAGAGCTTCTTGTGTTTTAACCAAATTTCAGGCAAATCATAAAGTGCCTTCACCAACTGTAAAGCTTGTTGCATGGCCACCGGCCGTTAATTCATTTATCCTGTACACATTTCCTTTTAAAGTACTATTAAAGTTCCTTGTATGAAAGATTTTAGTGATTTAAAATTTTGTTTGGGGTTCTTCACTGTTAGCGTTCTTCCATTGGGTCTTGAGACTTTTATGTAATTGCTAAGCGCAATTAGTGGTATCATCTACAGATGTTCTACACTTATTACTCTTTGTCAATCATTTGTATTACAACTGCTTAATATTTTAAATTATTTTGGTTTTCCCTTGGAAAATCCCGTGTCATTTTGCCTTAAGCCATTTCCGCAGTTTCTAAGGCTAATTATTTGATTGTTTTTGGCCTGTTACTCTTTATCAATCACTTGCATTACAACTGCTTAATACTTTAAATTGTTTTGACCTCACAGAGAAGGTGATTATCATTAGGTCTTAAGCCGCTAATGCAGTTGCTACTTATTACCAATTGATGTTCTTTAATAATCCATCAATGTATAACTGTGTATATTCTAATTGCAAAATAATTAATTCGTTGGTGTTATTAATTTACTGTTCTAGTTCACTTTGTGTTCCCAGTACCTTTTTGCTACTGAACCAGCTCCCTACTGCTTCAGACTTCTCTTGTGTTTTTATCAACAACTACTCAATCTAGTAATAGAGATAGGTTAATAACGTTCATAATACTCACTATTGCTGTTGGCAGCTTGCTAACGCTAAGTAAAATTAACTGACGTTGAGGGATTCGCACACAGCGCGAAATGGTATAGTCATCAAGACTCAGTCCCGTTTGTTGATGGCAGGTAATGGATTTGTGTTAACCGAAACGTGTGCGTTATCTCTAGCCTGCAAGCGTGACTTGGACAAAGAGAGCTAAAAGGGCGAGCCTCGCAATTGTAAAGGGCTTGTGAATATTTTATTGCATTTACAAACAGCTAATTTAGCGAAGAGCATCCTACATTATTAAGCCACCTCTTATTGAAGGCACATAATGTATGACATAATTAGAATGCATATTTCAAGGGTAGCTGTTCACAGGCAGAAATTGTATTACTGCAATACGTTCCGAACAATTTGTGGGAACCATATTTAGACTAGAAGCCATTCGTACCGCAATGTATGTTTCGAATACTCTGTTTCGAGTACTCTGATTCTGATAGAGGATGCACTAACCGCCTACATTCCTGAGGTGTTTTAAATTATACGTATTCTGACTAATTTATTAACATTTAATGGACATTTTTCTGCTTTTTGTCGTGAATATCAGTCTTAGTTTGCTTGTAAAGAGCTCATTTCTCTCAATAACAATACTTGAGGTTTTCGAACTTCTTTGTTCAGGTATGTAATGAGTGTCCACGATTTGTCAGGTGCCACACTCTATCCTCTGTGTGCGTGTTTCTCAAACCTCGCTATTTCCATGCACTGTTATTTTCTGTTTTGTTTTCCTGAGTGTTTCCGAACCTTGTGTCAATTTATAGGAAATGAAGGAACTAATGTTTGTGTGCTATTTCAGTTGCCCAAAAGAACTTTTTGCGAACTTAGCCCGGTCGAGAGAAACGTTAATTATTTTGTTAACACCGATAACTACACTTTTTACTTTTTTCCTGTCTGCAATCAGCCCCATCGATTTATATATATATATATATATATATATATATATATATATATATATATATATATATATATATCATATGGGTTTTAGTCCTCTTTGAAAACATGATAGCTCAAAGCTGTCTCTTCACATTTTTACCTGACGCCGTTTGAGTTTTGTAGGAAACCAGCTCCTTTTGTAAACGACAGACTCAAAATCCCAGTTCTCATGTGGTTCTTCCGAATCATCACGGTCTGAATGGAGGCTTGCTGTTTAAAAATGACATTGGCTGTGAGTGGTCGCTTACCTCAAATGCCCCCGTCTCCCCTTCCCCCTGACGTCACACCTAAGTTACTGGGATCTATGGCTGAATAGAACAAAGGCTGGTCTAGAAAAGCACGCCCAGTTCTCAGTAGTACCGAATGAAAGGTGAAAAGAAGTAGTCACTTGCGTATATGCGAAGTATTAAATGTTTTTGTTGTTGTGGTCTTCAGTCCTGAGACTGGTTTGATGCAGCTTTCCATACTACTCTATCCTGTGCAAGCTTCTTCATCTCCAATACTTACTGCAACCAGGATCGTTCAGAATCTGCTTAGTGTATTCATCTCTAGGTCTCGCTCTAAGATTTTTACCCTCCACGCTGCCCTCCAATGCTAAATTTGTGATCACTTGATGCCTCAGAACATGTCCTACCAACCGGTCCCTTCTTCTTGTCAAGTTGTGCCACAAACTCCTCTTCTCCCCAATTCTGTTCAGTACCTCCTCATTAGATATATGATCTACCCATCTAATCTTCAGCATTCTTCTGTAGCACCACATTTCGAAAGCTTCTATTCTCTTCTTGTCCCAACTATTTATCGTCCATGTTTCACTTCCATGCATGGCTACACTCCATACAAATACTTTCACAAACGACTTCCTGACACTTAAATCAATACTCGATGTTAACAAATTTCTCTTCTTCAGAAACGCTTTCCTTCCCATTGCCAGTCTACGTTTTATATCCTCTCTACTTCGACCATCATCAGTTATTTTGCTCCCCAAATAGCAAAACTCCTTTACTACTTAAAGTGTCTCATTTCCTAATCTAATTCCCTCAGCATCACCCGACTTAATTCGACTACATTCCATTATCCTTGTTTTGCTTTTGTTGATGTTCATCTTATATCCTCCTTTCAAGACACTGTCCATTCCGTTCAACTGCTCTTCCAAGTCCTTTGCTGTCTCTGACAGAATTACAATCTCATCGGCGAACCTCAAAGTTTTTGTTTCTTCTCCATGGATTTTAATACCTACCCGAATTCTTCTTTTCTTTCCTTTACTGATTGCTCAATCTACAGATTGAATAACATCGGGGAGAGGCTACAACCCTGTCTCACTCCCTTTCCAACTATTGCTTCCCTTTCATGCCCTTCGACTCTTATAACTGCCATCTGGTTTCTGTACAAATTGTAAATAGCCTTTGGCTCCCTGTATTTTACCCCTGCCGCCTTTAGAATTTGAAAGAAAGGAATTCCAGTCAACATTGTCACAAGCTTTGTCTAAGTCTACAAATGCCTCACGTGTTCCAATATTTCTACGGAATCCAAACTGATCTTCCCCGAGGTCCACTTCTACCAGTTTTTCCACTCGTCTGAAAACAATTCGAGAAAAAAAGACTCCAAAATGGACTTTTGGTGATCTACGAGGTGCTTTCAATACGTAAAACAACACTTTTTTCCCTGAAAGCAGGTTGATTTTATTGAGAATTCAAAAATCATATTATTCCTCAATCTTATGTTCACAAAACCCTATTTTCAGTATAATACCCGTTGAACGCGACGGCCTTATGCCATTGTACTGGGAGAGCCTACATGCCTCCATGGAACCACCCTAGTGGTCGACGTCGCAGCCAACGTCTTGCTAAGTAATAACCTACTAGTCATCCACGTGCTGCTTCCCGCGAAGTGCATCCTTCGTTGGGCGAAACAGGTGGACGTCAGAAGGTGCGAGATCCGGCCTGTACACCTTTGAGTACCCCAAGTGGTCGGCGAGTGTGTCATCACTACCAACAGATACGTCCAGTTGAGCAGCGAGGTGTTCGATTGTGATCCGTTGATCACCCCGAATGAGAGTGTTCGTACGTTCTAACATTGCTGGAATCACAGCGATGTGCGGCGGGCCGACACGCGGAAGACAAGACAGGTTTGTACGACCACGTGGCGATGATAACATACACTACTGGCCATTAAAATTGCGACACCAAGAAGAAATGCAGACGATAAACGGGTATTCATTGGATAAATATATAATACTAGAACTGACATTTGATTACACTTTCACGCAGTTTGAGTGCATAGATCCTGAGAAATCAGTACCCAGAACAATCACCTCTGGCCGTAATAACGGCCTTGATACGCCTGGGAATTGAATCAAACAGAGCTTGGATGGCGTGTACAGGTACAGCTGTCCATGCAGCTTCTTCACGATACCACAGTTCATCAAGAGTAGTGACTGGCGGATTGTGACAAGACAGGTGCTCGCCCACAATTGACCAGACGTTTCCAATTGGTGAGAGATCTGGAGAACGTGCTGGCCAGGGTAGCAGTGGAACATTTTCTGTATCCAGAAAGGCCTGTACAGGATCTGCAACATGCGGTCGTGCATTATCCTGCTGAAATGTAGGGTTTCACAGGGATCGAATGAAGGGTAGAGCCACGGGTCGTAACACATCTGAAATGTAACGTCCACTGTTCAAAGTGCAGTCAATGCGAACAAGAGGTGACCGACACGTGTAACCAATGGCACCGCATACCATCACGCCGGGTGATACGCCAGTATGGCGATGACAAATAACCGCTTCCAATGTGCGTTCACCGCGATGTCGCCAAACACGGATGCGACCAACATGATGCTGTAAGCAGAACCTGGATTCATCTGAAAAAATGACGTTTTGCCATTCGTGCACCCAGGTTCGTCGTTGATTACACCATCGCAGGCACTCCTGTCTGTGATGCAGCGTCAGGGGTAACCGCAGCCATGGTCTCCGAGCTAATAGTTCCTGCTGCTGCAAACATCGTCGAAATGTTCGTGCAGGTGGTTGTTGTCTTGCAAATGTCCCCATCTGTTGACTCAGGGATCGAGACGTGGCTGCACGATCCGTTACAGCCATGCGCATAAGATGCCTGTCATCTCGACTACTAGGGATACGAGGCCGTTGGGATCCAGCACGGCGTTCCGCATTACCCTCCTGAACCCACCGATTCCATATTCTGCTAACAGTCATTGGATCTCGACCAACGCGAGCAGCAATGTCGCGATACGGTAAACCGCAATCGCGATAGGCTACATTCCGACCTGTATCAAAGTCGGAAACGTGATGGTACGCATTTCACCTCCTTACACGAGGCATAACAACATTTCACCAGGCAACGCCGCTCAACTGCTGTTTGTGTATGGGAAATCGGCTGGAAACTTTCCTCATGTCAGCACGTTGTAGGTGTCACCAACGGCGCCAACCTTGTGTGAATGCTCTGAAAAGCTTATCATTTGCATATCACAGCATCTTCTTCCTGTCGGTTAAATTTCGCGTCTGTAGCACGTCATCTTCGTGGTGTAGCAATTTTAATGACCAGTAGTATATGTCTCGCCCAGCGACTAAATGAGCTTTTGTTCACTGTCAGGTCTCCATAGACGTTCTGGAAGCGCCTATGAATATCTTCGATGCTCTGGTTTTACGCCAAAAAGAACTCAGTGATATCTCTCTTCGTGAAACGGACCTCCGATACAGACGCCATTTTGAAGGCTGTGTATAGCGCAGCCATCTATTGAAACTTCAACTGCATAGGCTGAAGCGGGAATATTCCACGATTTCCCACTACGAATTCCGTATTTTTTCAGTCTAGACTGGCCGAGAAGAAAATGTTGCATAACTTATTCAGCGTCTCATAAACGCCGTGCTAACAACACAAGGCAGCAAATTCAACGATGTTCAAGATTATTAGACTAGAAACATTTAAAGACGTTACGCATTTTCTTGCCGCATTTCAGCATTAATTAATTGAACTCTGGCCATTCTGAAAACGTGCTCACAGATTAGTAGCCTCCTCTTTCTAATCATTGCGGTTAACGGTTCCAGCTGTGCAATTCCTTAATAAACTTTAATCGTATCTGTTGTAATATCCACGCCTATATTTTATGCAAAATGATATTCACGATAGCATTGTAAGTGGAATGTGACTGAACTTTGATCCTATTCTCGTAATACCAATAAAAAGGACTTCATCGTTAATAAAACAATAAATAATTATTGTCAACGATATAATTTAATATTTTGTAAGAAATTATATCTCAGAAAATACCCACTTAAGAATATAATGAAAATCTCAGTCTTTTGTTATCTATGATTTTGTAGAAAAATGCTTCTTCTTGTTCGAACTGTTGGCACATAGGATGTGATTGATGTCTTGTAACAAAGAGTTATTGAAATGAATCTTCTTTGTTTGGAGTTTTAATTCATTGTAAATCTCCTCCTTATAAACGTTACGTTTTCTCCCCAGCTACCAATGAGCGCAACGTTTAGCGCTATTGGTCTACAGCGCAATTTGTTGGTAAATTGTGAATATTGATGTGTCTTGTAACGTTGAGAAATATTTTCAAATGTTAATGCACGTAGTAAACGTGAGAAAAGATTTAATATATATTATTTATTACGAGAAAAACACAGCCTGAAGCAGAATAGATAAGTCACTGTCATATGTTAGCTGCCGTGTTAGTGAAATATTTCTTCGGCAGTTTTAAATTGATTTTCCATACAGACATAAATTTTGTTGGTTATAATCGCTTGGTCGAGGACCCACTCTAAGGTAGTAAATTCTTGTTAGACTGTGAATACATTGAATTTTTACGAATGCGAACAGCGTCTTACATATAAATTATTATCTGCTGATGTATGAAGCCTGGTAATTTCGTAACAACTTCCATGAAATATTTTGACAGGAAAAGACATTAATGTTGTGTACGTGTGGTATAGTGAGACAAAACTGTTCGTTTTGCTTAAAGGAAAGTGTTTCCACCTTGAATAACTGTAGTGTTAAATTTGATAAACAATCTGCAACTAGCAAAGAGTCTTTTAAACAACAGCACTGAAATAACTAAAAATCATTCATCTTGTTTAGTTCAGATTACTTATTATACATTTAGCTTGTTTTCAGGTTATGAATGATCACTTTTGTCAACGAACTTTTATACGTTTGTAACACTTCAAATGTTCAGTCCCTACTTGCTTTTTAAAAAATTGGAATAGTGTAGACTGGACGAGTTTTTGTAGAGCGAAGAAAAGTAATGAGTATTCGACTGAACATGAACTTTATTTAATGAAGAAACGTACATTTTATCTTTGTAAGTAACGAAGAGATACATAAATACACATAAATAATTGTGCAGTAAATACAAAGTAAAATTCTAGCTGATTGGCCATAAGCCTACATCTGCCTAAACTGGCTAATTTTAAACCACTACAGTGAGTCTCTTAGTGGCAAAGGTTCTCGTTCGTAATTAATGGCTAGTTATATAACATCCGCTATATCGGTGCGTAGGAATGTGAATGTCTTTACTCGTTCTGACTTTTTATAGCCATCCCAAACTTGAAAAACGGTTTAGTAAGTTTCCGCCAGTAACCATATGCTTTTTCCACTATTCAAAGGGATGAATAAAACAGTTTTTAACGCCGTAATTGGCGAGGGGAAAATTTATGAACACCTTTCCTTCACGATCCCCTTGTTTACTAGTTCACTGAAATTCTTAATGAAACAATGTGTTTTCTTCATTAAATGTGTTACGAAATCGCTGATAACCTCGCACCATTATGCAGAAAAAACCAGAACTGACACTATGCGCGTAGAAGAACGGACCGAAAAAACGTATTTAAACGGACTAGAAAGCTCTATTGAAGACTAACATTTCAATACGATAATAAAACACAGTACCGAAATTTAGTTTCATTCTTCCGGACGTTGTATGCCATGTAAACGTTCTGAGTGTTATTTAACCAACAAAAATTTAATTTTTTATATCTTTCCATTTAAGTAAGACTCACGATCTATTATTATTATATACTACGACTTTCGTGCTTTTGTTCACACACCTTTGTAACACACGAAGTGAGAGAAGTGTGGATTTTCAAGAGATTGGAATTAGGGTCGCAGTTTACTTTTTATGACTTATATAGGACGTAGGAGGTTGCTACGACGTGAAAGCTGTCTCCTACACCGCCGCTCCTTGCTTAGTAACCTCTAAACTTACTTCTACACTCTTTCTTCTTATATCCACAACGCTGACGAGCATGCCGCTGCTTAATGAGTGTTGTTTATTCAGTGATCTGTGCCAGTTAAACACGACCTCAAAAGCGTCTTCAAGTGGTAGTTACTTGTAGTTACAAAACGTACTTGTTGCAAGTCTTCATCTTAGCCGGTTTTCTATAATACGTAAGGCCAGAGTTAGGTAACCGCAGCGCAGCTGTGTGCGCTACATATACATCGCTATAGGATACGGCTTTTCCTCCCCACTGTACGATATTCATATCGCAAAAGAATGAAGGACGTAAAAGGGAGTATATCAATCTAAAAAATGCACTAACATTATTATCCACTGTCAAATGAAGGATGAATTACGAGACCTGTTAAAAGCAACATACCGAGGATATAACATGGTGTAAAAGTAAACGAAATAAAAGTATTGGGAAGCAAGAGAATGAAGTTAGTGACAAACAGCATAAAAAATTGGGTTGACGAAATATACTAAGTGAGTGAATTCTGCTACTGTGTATGTAAAGTAATGCACTGCAGACGAAGCACTACGATATAAGGTGCAGACCCTACGGCATAAGATGCACACCAACACAGGCAGTGAGAGCATGCGTCGTCAAAAGAAGTCTAATGGTGTGAAACACAGGACTTTATTAGAAAATCAAATATCTGAGAATGTGCATATTGAGCATTGCTTTGTACAGAAGTATATCATGGACGGTGGGAAAACTGTATAAGAGGAAACCATTTGAGATGTGTTTTTACAGCAAGTTCCTGAAGAAAAATTGAATGATAAGAAAAGAGGAGATTCTGTGGAGAATCGACGATGAAAGAAGTGTGTGAAAAAGCACAAGAAAAAGAGAGTGGATGATGAAACATCAGGGATGACTGTGATCATACTATTGGGAAACATAGGAAGGAAAAAATTGTACAGGAAGACAGAGACTGGGATACACAAGACAAATAACTGAGGGTATTGGATGTAAGTGATATTCTAAGAGATTGCCACAGGACAGGTAATCGTAGTGGGACGCATTGGCTCAGTTGAAAGAGTGGAAAAGTTGTAGTTACAGTGTATTTCTAAATCGAAGGAAGTAGTATATGATGTTAGTGGACAAGAAAGTCGCATTTTGTATTAATTAGAGCAGCCGTATCGAATGCACGATGTGGATGAATGTTCTGTTAGTGTTCAATATTTGTGGGTTTTCCGTAAGCAGAATGTTCATATAAGTACTGTTGTCAGGAATGCAGGTGCCAGAGAGTATTAATTACCCACTCAGAAAGTCATCTGCATACCTTCGAGCTCCCACTTGTCGTACACCTTGCGTAGTGAAACTGAGCACGAATTTGAAGGAAATAACGCTGGCTCAGAGGTATACATAACCGCATTCTTTCTGTCCCAGCTGCTTCATGGGACAAGTAGGGATCTATAAAACAATGCTACAACTCAAACAGTGTTGTAGGTTGTGAAATTCACGTGTAGATATTGATTTAGTGGTAAAACCACTTTTACCCGACTCAGATCACAATTTAGTAGTGATGCAGAGTTGGCCTAAATTTGAGAAACTAACCAGGAAGAACCAATGTCCAATGAAGTGGGATGCTAAGTAATAAAGAGATACGCTTTAAGTTCTCAGACGCTATAGATACTACGGTAATGAATAGCTCAGTAGGAAGTTCAGTTGTAGGTGAATGGGTAATTTCAAAAACGGCAATTACGGAAGATGGAAATAAAGACATAGGTGCAAAGAAGATAACAGAGCTGAAACCATGGGTAAGAGTAGCAATACTTACGTTGATGAATGAAACAAATAAGTACAAAAATTTTCATGTAAATTCAGTAATACAGAAACACAAGTCACTGAGAAGTGAAATTAATAGGACGTGCAGGGAAGCTAAGGCAAAATGGCTCCAGAAAAACTGTAAAGAAATCGAAAAATAAATTATTGTCTGAAGGACTGACTCAGCGTATAGAAAAGTCAAATCCGCCTTCGGTGAAAGTAAAATCAAGGGTGGTAACATTAAGAACCTATGGGAATTCCACAGTTAAATGCAGAGGAGGGAGCGGATAGGTGGAAAGAGTACAATGAAGGCTTCTATGAGGGGAAACACTTGTCTGATGACGTGATATAAGATGAAACAAGAGTCGATACAGAAGAGATAGGGGATCCAGTATTAGATTTAAATGAGCTTTGGAAGATATAAGATCGAACAAGTCAGTAGGAATGGATAATATTCCATCGGAATTTCTAAATTCATTGGGCGAAGTGGCAAAAAGAGTCGGTGTGTAGAATGTGTGAGTCTGGCGATATATCAGCAGTCTTTCGGAAAAACATCATCCTCACAATTCCGACAAGTGCAAGAATTATCTCACATTCAGCTTAACATCCCATGCATCCAAGTTGAAGATAGGAATAATATAAAAGGGAATGAAAAAGGAAACAGGATGTATTAGATGACGATCAGTTTGGCTTTAGGAAAGGTGAAGGCACCAGGGAGACAATTCTGACGTTGCCGTTGATTGTGGAAGCAAGACTAAAGAAAACTTGATACACGTTTGTAGGATCTGTCGACCTGTAAAAAGCGTTTGACAATGTCAAATGGTGAAAGATATTCGAAATTCGGTGAGGAAATAAGGGTAAACTATAGGTAAAGGTGGGTAATATACAATATTTACAATAACCAAGAGCGAACAATAAGATTGTGAGATGGAAAACGAAGAGCTCGGATTAAAAAAGGTAGGTACTCATTTTTCGCCCCTAATGTTCAATCTATACATCAAAGAACCAATGGTGGAAATAAAAGAAAGGTTCAAGAGTGGAACTGAAATACAAGGGATAAAGATATCAATGATAAGATTCGCTGATGACACTGCTATGGTCAGTGAGAGTGAAGCAGAATTGCAGGATGCGGTGAATGGAATTAACAGCCTGACGAGTAGCCAATATGGAAGTAACAGTGTGATGAATACATATATCAAACACGAAGGTATGAGAAGTAGCAGAAATGAGAACACAAGAATCTTAACATCAGGGCTGGTAATCAGGAAGTAGATGAACTTAAGGAAGTCTGCTACCTAGGTAGCAAAATAACACATAATGGATGGAGCAACGAGGACATAAAAAGCAGACTAGCATTGGCCAAAAGAGCATTCCTGGCCAAGAGAAGTCTACTAGTGTGAAACATAGGCCTTAATGTGAGGAAGAAGTTTGTGAGAATGCACCTTTGTAGCATAGCATCGTATGGTAGTGAAACGTGAACTTCGGGAAAACCGAAACAGAAGCCACAGTAAAATTTGGAAAATTGGGTGGACTGATGAGATCAGGAATGAGAAGGTCCTCCGGAGAACCGGCGACGAAAGGAATATGTTGAGAAGATCGATAAGAAGAAGGGACAGGTTCGTAGGACTTCTGTTAACACACCAGGGGATCACTTCCGCGGCACTAGAGGGAACTATAGAAGGTAAAAGATGAAGAGGAAGACAGAGATTGGAATAAATCAAGCAACTAAATGAGGACGTAGTTTGCAAGTGCTACTATGAGATGAAATGGTTGGTTCTGAGTGAGATGAAGAGATTGTCACAGGAGAGGCATTCGTGGCGGGCCACATCAAACGTCATAAGACTGATACTGAAGAAGGAAAATTACTTTCTTACACGAAGTCATGGTTCCCATGGCACAATATCGGATTACACAGTACAGGTGATGCGCAAAAATATGTAAATACTAAAATAACAACACATTACCATTACTAATACGTCTCGTGGTGGATAAATACAGGTCCTTAATGGTTTTCAGGGTAATACTTTACCTCATTTCCCAGAAAAATAGTGGCAATATCAGGTAAAGATGATTAAGGTGGGTAGTTAGCACGCACCCTTCTCGCCATAGTGGACCGCAGAGTCTAAACTGTATTGAGATTTGGTGACGGTGTTGGCCAGGGTAGACGTAACACTTTGTCAATCTGCTTACAGGACCAGTCCAGGGCGGTGCGAAATATGTGAACACGATCCCTGTCATCTTGGAACACAGAGTACCGGTTCGATACACTCTTTCGTCCGCATTGAGCCACAGCGAATGATGTTTTTTTCATTTTTCCTTTTTGCGGCATAAATCTTCAATAAGACGCCTTTTGAAAATGCGAACATTTCGACTACGTTACTTACGTAAACACCCACCATACAAATACCAATAATTTGCACACGTTCTAAGCCTCTTATCTCGGACATAATACACTCATAACTCCACAGAGAACTAGTACGAACACGACGGAAGCTTGCAACATATTGGGGACATTACACAAATGCCGTTAGTGGTCAAATACAACCGCACAACCTGCAGGCTTGCCTGTCATCTGGATTTATGAGAGAGAGTCAATTGAAAACAGATATAAAAAGTAAGTAAATGTTTATTATTTCAAAAGTAATAGCCATAACTGCTAATACATTTATCCCACTGTGAAGCAAAACGGTCAATGACTTCGTGGAAAAATGTTTGCGTTTGCCTACGAAACCATGACTGTACCCAGGCGTGCATCTCTTCGTCCGAAGGGACTCGACGGCCACGAATAATTTTCTTTAGGGCTCCAAAAAATATGGAAATTGCGTGTGGAGGCAGATGGAAACTGTATGGAGGATATGTAACGGCTTCCCAGTGGAAAGTCTGCAGAGTAGTTGAAACAACCTTAAACTACGAAAACTACTAAGTATTATCTCAGACTAAAATAATTTTTTGGTCATTCGTAATGTGACTGTTCGTCTGTCCGTCCGCCTGTTACGACGTCTTGTCTCAGGGACGGATAGAGGTTCAAATGTGCGTGAAATCTTAATGTCATCAGTCCCTAAGCTTACACACTACTTAACTTAAATTATCCTAAGGAGAAACACACACACCCATGCCCGAGGGAGGACTCGAACCTCCGCCGGAACCAACCGCACAGTCCATGACTGCGGCGCCGAAGACCGCTTGGCTAATCCCGCACGGCACGGGTAGAGGTATCAAGTTAAAATTCATGTCACACAATAGCTTACGGTCCCATTTTTTGTAAAAAAAAAATTATGCTTCTAAGTCAATGCAATCAAAAGATGCGGTATTTTAAGTTGCATATTTTGGTACTCGCAAACTTACTCATTAAAATTTCCCCGTTGGCCCAGAATCACGAAATTTGGCAGAAAGCAAGGTTTCACAGTACAGCAAAAGCAAGAAACGATAAATTGTTAATCTGTAATTATTGAAGAGCTAGAGAAAGTATACGACGATATTGAATGGCTAATTCGATGTGTAAAGGGACATGGAGCATTAGAATGCTGTTGTAGGGGAAGTGACAGAATAAAGGGTTACGTGAGAATATGGTCTTGGTACTTGGAATGAGAGAGGAGAAAGACTAATTGAGTTCCACAACAAATTTCAGCCAGTAATAGCGAATGCTATGTACAAGTATCACAAGAGGAGAAGGTATACTTGGAAAAGGCTATCAGACAGGTTAAGTTTTCATTTAGAATAAATCATGGTCAGGTTCAAAATGGCTCTGAGCACTAAGGGACTTAACATCTATGGTCATCAGTCCCCTAGAACTTAGAACTACTTAAACCTAACTAACCTAAGGACACCACACAACACCCAGCCATCACGAGGCAGAGAAAATCCCTGACCCCGCCGGGAATCGAACCCGGGAACTCGGGCGTGGGAAGCGAGAACGCTACCGCACGACCACGAGATGCGGGCAAATCATGGTCAGGCAGAGATTCGAAAATTAGTGAGAGCTGGTAGACAAGGGAAGGCAGGATTCGGGTTAAGATTGTGGTCGGGGCCGTAATCAGTTACTATTGGTTGCTTTTTACAGTTACACATTTATTTTTAAAACAGTAATTCCAGACTCAACAATAAACACCGCACGTTATTAATGAAGGAACAACTGTGTAAACAATAGTGTTTTCAGTGCGTTACAATTTACAAAATACAGCTACAGATAATGTTAAAATAGAAAACAATCCACTGTGAGCACGGTTGAACACCTTACAGGCCAAAGACGGAAATAAATTAAGAATATTTAAGAACTCACATCAATTACATCTTACATTGAATTATTAAAAAGTAAGTGCCACAAACACAGCAGAAGGTTTCAGCCGCCAGGAATAGCAGTAAATAAGGTTTTAAGGCTTACTGCTAAAATACTAATTCCGAATAATTTTTTTTAAAGCAAATGACTACAATCACGGCTGAAGGCCTTATGCGCCAGGAACGGCAGTTATACAAGAAATTTAGAAACCTGCTGAAAAACAGCAAATACAAGCAAAGGTTAATTAAAAGAAACAAGCAACTAACCACAAAACGGGTGAAATAAGATAATGGTAACCTTGGAACACAACCCTTACACTGCTAGATTTATTCCAGAAGGCGACCGGAACTATTAACTAGACATACATAACCTTTAATGTAGGCATTACAAGGTATGGCAAGAAATAATACAGTAATAAAACACAGGGACAATCACAGACGGTGCTCCAGGAATCGACCTCTGAGAAGGTCTGGCAAAAACACTTTCGCGAGCGATGACATAGGCAGCCAAGAGTTGGATTCAATTCACAAGATAGTAACTCAGACTATTGATGACTAATGACAATCTTGCTGAAGCTACCTGAGGTCCAATAAACCAAATGCGAAGCTGGAACCGGCGGACTGCACTACGCCCCCACAATACAGCGCTTAGAGCGCCCGGAACGAGAAAGGAATCACTACAACCAGAGTAGAAGAATCACAAACGGCCTACAATCATGAAAGCTGTCACAACTACACGCTTTACCAGACAGCAGCGGCAAGGCGACGAAACGTACACTGTCATTACATACACTAACCCCCAGGGCAGATAACTGGGGCGTTAGCGGCCACCAGGCAGGAAAAATACCGCTGGTTGAACTTAACAAAATATCACAACCCGGACGCAGTAAATACACTCCTGGAAATGGAAAAAAGAACACATTGACACCAGTGTGTCAGACCCACCATACTTGCTCCGGACACTGCGAGAGGGCTGTACAAGCAATAATCACACGCACGGCACAGCGGACACACCAGGAACCGCGGTGTTGGCCGTCGAATGGCGCTAGCTGTGCAGCATTTGTGCACCGCCGCCGTCAGTGTCAGCCAGTTTGCCGTGGCATACGGAGCTCCATCGCAGTCTTTAACACTGGTAGCATGCCGCGACAGCGTGGACGTGAACCGTATGTGCAGTTGACGGACTTTGAGCGAGGGCGTATAGTGGGCATGCGGGAGGCCGGGGGGACGTACCGCCGAATTGCTCAACGCGTGGGGCGTGAGGTCTCCACAGTACATCGATGTTGTCGCCAGTGGTCGGCGGAAGGTGCACGTGCCCGTCGACCTGGGACCGGACCGCAGCGACGCACGGATGCACGCCAAGACCGTAGGATCCTACGCAGTGCCGTAGGGGACCGCACCGCCACTTCCCAGCAAATTAGGGACACTGTTGCTCCTGGGGTATCGGCGAGGACCATTCGCAACCGTCTCCATGAAGCTGGGCTACGGTCCCGCACACCGTTAGGCCGTCTTCCGCTCACGCCCCAACATCGTGCAGCCCGCCTCCAGTGGTGTCGCGACAGGCGTGAATGGAGGGACGAATGGAGACGTGTCGTCTTCAGCGATGAGAGTCGCTTCTGCCTTGGTGCCAATGATGGTCGTATGCGTGTTTGGCGCCGTGCAGGTGAGCGCCACAATCAGGACTGCATACGACCGAGGCACACAGGGCCAACACCCGGCATCATGGTGTGGGGAGCGATCTCATACACTGGCCGTACACCACTGGTGATCGTCGAGGGGACACTGAATAGTGCACGGTACATCCAACCGTCATCGAACCCATCGTTCTACCGTTCCTAGACCGGCAAGGGAACTTGCTGTTCCAACAGGACAATGCACGTCCGCATGTATCCCGTGCCACCCAACGTGCTCTAGAAGGTGTAAGTCAACTACCCTGGCCAGCAAGATCTCCGGATCTGTCCCCCATTGAGCATGTTTGGGACTGGATGAAGCGTCGTCTCACGCGGTCTGCACGTCCAGCACGAACGCTGGTCCAACTGAGGCGCCAGGTGGAAATGGCATGGCAAGCCGTTCCACAGGACTACATCCAGCATCTCTACGATCGTCTCCATGGGAGAATAGCAGCCTGCATTGCTGCGAAAGGTGGATATACACTGTACTAGTGCCGACATTGTGCATGCTCTGTTGCCTGTGTCTATGTGCCTGTGGTTCTGTCAGTGTGATCGTGTGATGTATCTGACCCCAGGAATGTGTCAATAAAGTTTCCCCTTCCTGGGACAATGAATTCACGGTGTTCTTATTTCAATTTCCAGGAGTGTAGTAATAAGAAGTCGAGGAAAGCTAATGAGATCCACCTTTCCCAAACACTCCACTCGCTGCTCTTCGCCTCGGCGTCACTACAAGCAGTAACACGATCCCAAGTCACTGGAGAATCACGAGATGTCACAATGGTGGAGGTTTCTCTACTTGAATTGAAATTCACTCATTTTATAGCGTGCAGGATCTGGTTTACGACGAGGTCGTGCACCCTGGTGACCACAGCCCTTCTAACCGGCAGTCCATGTGCGCCGCCAGTGGTCCCAGCGTGTTCGCGCACTGCACGGACCTGGCTCCTCCCGAGTCCCCAGCCGAACTGCCTCACTCACACGACACAGAAAAACAACGACGTCACCCCAAAGATAGGGCAGCAGCTACTACATATCGATAACCGCCGCTGCTGCCACTAGCGGACAGGCAACGCTTGCGAAACCAGTGGCGCCAGTCAAGAAGAGAAGAAGACAAACAACTGTAACCATGCCAACTAAAGGATAAGGTCCGGCCTCCAACAGAGGGCGGAGACCTACAAACAGCACCAACGCGAGCCGCAGCAGGGCTCACTTAGATATTGCACTGTAAGGCACACACACAGGCAGCAACAAACTCACATCACGAACTGGTAATGATGAAGAGTAATCTGAAGTTTAAGAGGCTATCTGGAAAGAAACAATGCACAAGGAACTGGGATACGGAAGTTCTAAAGGATGAAAAGGTACTCTTGAAGTTCACTTAGCCTATAGATACTGCAATAATAAATAGCTCAGTAGGCACTGCAGTTGAAGAGGAATGGGCCTCTCTAAAAAGATCAATCACAGCAATGAAGAAAGGTAACAGCGAAGAAACCATGGGGAACAGAAGAAATACTTCACTTAGTCGATGAAAGAAACTAGTACAAAAATGTTCAGGGAAGTTCAGAAGCCGGCCAGGGTGGCCGTGCGGTTCTAGGCACTACAGACTGGAACCGCGCGACCGCTACGGTCGCAGGTTCGAATCCTGCCTCGGGCATGGATGTGTGTGGTGTACTTAGGTTAGTTAGGTTCAAGTAGTTCTAAGTTCTATGGGACTGATGACCTCAGAAGTTAAGACCCTTAGTGCTCAGAGCCATTTGAACCATTTGAAGTTCAGAAATACAGACATACAAGCCACTTAGAAGTGAAATAAATCGGAAGTGCAAGGAAGTTAAGGCTGCATGAGAAATGTGAAGATATCGAAAAAAAATGGTTGTCAAAAGGACGGACTCAGCAAGTAAAAGTCAATAAGTTCTTCGATGAAATTAAAAGCAAAGAACATTAAGAGTGCAATAGGACTACCACTGTTAAAAGCAGAGGCGAGAACAGGCAGGTGGAAGGAGTCCTATTAAGGCCTCTATGAGATGGACGACTTACCTGATGACGTGGTAGAATAAGAAACAGGAGTCGATAGGGAAGTGATAGGCAATCCATTATGAGAATAAGAATTTAGAAGGGTTCTGGAAGACACAAAATATATTAAGGCAGAAGGGATAGATAACATTCTATCGGAATTTCTAAAATCATTGGGAGAACTGCCAGCTAAACGGTTATTCTGACGTAAGTAAAAAGGATGAGTCTGGCGGTACTCCATCTGACTTTCGGGAAAACATCATCCACACAGTTCCGAAGATTGAAACAGCCCACATGTGTGAGAATTATCGAACTATCAGCTTAACAGATCACAAATTGAAGTTGCTGACAAGAATAGTACACAGAAGAAGGGAAAAGAAACTTGTCGATCTATTATGTGATGATCAGTTTGTCTTTAAGAAAGGTAAAAGCACCAGAGACGCAGTTCTGACTGTGCAGTAAAATAAAATGGAAGCAAGACCGAAGAAAAATCAAGGAACTTTCATGTGATGTGTCGACATGGAAAAAGCGTTCGACAATATCAAATGCCCCAAAATGTTCGATATGCTTAGAGAAATAAGGTTAAGCTTTAGGGAAAGATGGTTCATGCACAATATGTACAAGAACCAACAGAACAATAAAGTGGAATACGAAGAACGATGTGCATCGATTTAAATGGATGTAAGACCTGGACGTAGTGTTTCTGCACTACCGTTCAACCAGTATGTGAAAGAAACAATGACGGAAATAAAAGGAAGATTCAACAGTGAGATTAAAATTCAAGGTAAAAGAATTTCATTGCTAAGATTCGTTGAGGGTATTGCTATCCTCAGTGAAAGTGAAGAAGATTTACAGGATCTGTTGAATGGAACGAACAGTCTAATGAGCACAGAAAGGGACTGAGAGTAAATCGAAAAAAGACGAAAGTAATGCTAGGTAGTAAGAATGAGAACAGAGCAAAACCTCACATTATAATTGGTGATCGCAAAGTAAATAAATTTAACGGGTCCTCCTAACCAGGTAGGATAACGTTCTACAAGTCGGGGGAGGCGGGGGGGGGGGGGGTGGTGGAAGTCGGAAGCTTGGACGTGTAGGGAAACTAGAAAATCTGAAAAGAGAAATGTAATTGCTCAATTTAGATCTACAAGTGAAATGGAAAGAGACAAGCATTTCTGGTCAGATGAGTATAGGTTAATATCAACAGAAGCTGAAAATGGTTATAAAGCAAGTAGGATTCGTTTTGAATAGGAAGGTAGGGAAGAAAGTGTGTTACTGCGAACAATTCAGTGACAGGGTTGGTCTTATCAGAATCGACAGCAAACCAAGACCGAAAACGGTAGTTCCCGTGTACAAGCCGATGTCGCAAGCTGAAGACGAAGAGATAGAGAAAGTGTACGAGGATATTGAAAAGGTTCTACGTAACGTAAATGGAAATGAAGTTCTAATAGTTATGGGAGACTGGAATGCAGTTGTATGGGAACGAATAGAGCAAAAGCTTACAGGCGAATATGGGCTTGCGACAGATAATGAGACAGCAGAAAGACTAACCGAGTTATGTAATAAATTTCAGCCAGTAATAGCGAATATTCTGTTCAAGAATTACAAAAGGAGGAGCATACTTGGAAAAGGCCGGGTACACGGAACATTTCATTTAGATTACAATCTGGTTAGGCACAGATTCCGAAATGAGATAGTACATTGTAAAACATTCCCAGGAGCAGATACAGACTCAGATCACAATGTAGTAGGCTGACGTTTAAGAGAATAACCAGGAAGAATCATTATGCAAAGAAGTGGGATATGGAAGTGCTAAAGAACATCGAGATACGCTTGAAGTTCTCAGAGGCTATAGATACAACAATAAGGAAAATCTCAGTAGGCAGTACAGTTGAAGAGGAATGGACATCTCTAAAAAAGTCCATCACAGAAGTTGGCAAGAAAAACGTAGGTACAAAGAAGATAATTGCGAAGAAACCATGGGTAATAAAAGAAATACTTTAGTTGATCGATGAAAGAAGGAAGTACAAAAATGTTCAGGGAAGCTCAGGAATACAGAAATACAAATCTGTGAGGAATGAAATAAACAGGAAGCGGAGGAAAGCTAAGACGAAATGGCTGCATGAAAAATGTGAATAAAAAGCAATGATCATCTGAAGGACTGACTCAGCATACAGGAAGGTCTACATAACCTTCGGTGAAATTAAAAGCAAGGGTCGTAACATTAAGAGTGCAAAGGGAATTTCACTGTTATATGTAAAGGAGAGAGCGGATATGTGGAAAGAGTACATTGAAGACCTCTATGAGGGGGAAGATTTGTCTGATGGCATAGAAGAAGAAAGTGGTGTCGATTCAGAAGAGATAGGGAATCCAGTATTAGAATCAGAATTTAGGAGAGCATTGGAGGACTTAAGATCAATGAATATTGAAAATGATGTAGACAAGATAATGTAAGGAATGAGAAGGTTCTGAGCAGAATCGGAGAGGAAAGGAATATGTGGAAAACACCGATAAAAGGAAAGGTACAGAATAATAGGGCATTTGTTAAGACATGAGAGAATGACTTCTATGGTACTAGAAGGAGCTGTATAGGGCAAAAACTGTAGAGTAAGACAGAGATTGGAATACATCCAGCAAATAACTGAGGACGTAGGTTGCAAGTGCTACTCTGAGAGGAAAAGGTTAGCACAGGAGAGGAATTCGTGGCGGGCGGTAACATCAGAATTTGTAAAATTATTGGGGGAAGTGGCAACACAACGACTATCCACTTTGGTGTGTAGAATGTATGAATCTGGCGACACACCGCCTGACATTCGGAAAAATATCATCCACACAATTCCGAAGCCTGCAAGATCTAACAAGTGCGAGAATTATCACGCGATCAGCTTAACAGCTCATGCATCGAAGTTGCCGACAAGAATAATATACAGAAGAATGGAAAAGAACATTGAGGATTTGTTACGTGATGATCAGTTTGGCTTTAGGAAAGGTAAAGGCACCAGAGAGGCAATTCTGACGTTGCCGTTTATAATGGAAGCTAGACTTATGAAGAACGAAGACACGTTAAAGGATCTGTCGACCTTATAAATGCGTTTGACAACATAAAATGTTGGAAGATATTTGAAATTCTGAGGAAAATAAGGGTAAGCTATAGAGAAAGACCGGTAATATACAATATCTACAAGAGCCGAGAGGCAATAATAAGAGTGGATGACCAAGAACGCAGGGCTCGAGTTAAAAAGAGCTAAGATAGAGATGTAGTCTTTCGCCCCTACTGCTGAATCTGAACATCGAAGAAGCAGTGATGGAAATAAAAGAAAGGTTCAAGAGTGGAATTAAAATTCAGGGTGACAGGATATCAATGTTACGATTCGTTGATGACATTGATATCCTGAGTGAAAGTGAGTAAGAGTTACAAGGTCTACTGAATTGAATGAACAGTCCAATGAGTAAAGTATATGCAGTGAGAGTAAATCGAAGAAAGACAAAAGTAATGAGCAGTAGCACAAATGAGAACAGTGAGAAACCTAACAGCAGGATTGATGATCACGAAGTATACGAAGTAAAGGAATTATACAACCTAGGCAGCAAAATAACCCATGACGGACAGAGCAAGGAGGACGTCAAAAGTAGATTACCACTGACAGAAAGGGCATTCCTAGGCAAGAGAAATCTACTAGTATCAAACATAGGCATTAATGTAAGGAAGGAATTTCTGAGAACGTATGTTTGGAAGACAGCATTGTGTGGTAATGAAACATGGACTGTGGGAAAACCGGAATAGACAAGAAACCAAGAGTTTGAAGTGTGGCGCTGTAGACGAACGTTGAAAATTAGGCGGACTGATAAGTAAGGAATGAGAAGGTTCTGCGAAGAATCGGAGAGGAAGGGAATACGTGGGAAACACTGACAAGGAGAAGAGACAGTATGATAGGACATCTGTTAAGATATAAGGGAGTGACTTCCATGGTAGTAGAAGGAGCTGCACAGGGCGAAAACTTTAGAGGAAGACAGGGATTGCAACATATCCAGCAAATAATCGAGGACGTACGTTGCAAGCGCTGCTCTGAGATGAAAAGGGTGACACAGAGGAGGAAAATACAGACTAGCATTGGCCAAAAGGGAATTCCTGGCCAAGAGAAGTCTACTATATATGTCCTAATGCGAGGAAGAGTAGTATTGTATTGTAGTGACACGTGGATGGCGGGAAAAATGGAAAAGAAGGCAATCGAAGTATTTCAGATGTGGTGCTACAGAAGAATATTGAAGATTAGGTTGAACTGAAGAGATGAGGAAAGAAGAGCTTCTCTGTAGACTAGGCGAGGAATGTGATGTATGGAAAACACAGAAAAGGAGATGGGACAGTATGCTAAAACATCATTTAAGACATAAGGGAATAACTTCCATGGTCCCAGAGCAAGCTGTAGAGGAAGACGGAGATTGCGATATATCCAGCAAATAATTGTGGACTTAAGATGCGAGTACAACTCTGAGATGAAAATAATGGCAGAGGAGAAAAATTCGTGGTGGGTCACATCAAATCATTCAGAAGACTGATGACTCAGAAATAAATAAATAACAATAAAACAAAAGTAATAAAAAGCACATACAGAAAAAATTTTCTTTTGTCATCTGCTATTTGACTTCAAATTTAAAATTAATACATTCTCGGTACGCTAGGAATTCCTGGGGCCAGTATCTTGCCAGAATCAATGCCGGTAAAAGGCAAAAATCATCGACATTCTCGAATCCCGGGATGGATGAATTGTCTATACGTGTAAACTAAATTTGTACGGAACTCCCAGCACGCGAGTCTATAACGTTTCCGTAAGTAGTAGAATGGTGAAACAAACTTTTCTTTGAGTAACATATGAATTTGTATTTACGATATTGGAGGCTGGCAACGTTATAATTATCAGTCCCGGTACGTTAGTTCAAAGTACCTGTTTGGCTTCAGTAAGACACCGAACTGCTAAAATTTAAAATGTTTCCTCAACTGCCGGCCGGGGTGGCCGAGCGGTTCTAGGTGCAACAGTCTGGAACCGCGCGATCGCTACGTTGCAGGTTCGAATCCTGCCTCGGGCATGGATGTGTGTGATGTCCTTACGTTAGGTTTAAGTAGTTCTAAGTTCTAGGGGACTGATGACCTTAGAAGTTAAGTCCCATAGTGCTCAGAGTCATTTGAACCATTCATTTGAGTCCTCAACTGATTGTTTCCATAGAAAATTAGAATCAAAACTCTGTGTACTTTTCACCGAGTTATGCCTGCCCGGGCGTACAATACATCGTTACCAGTGCGTCAGTAATTGACTAATAAGCACGGGATATTTAAACTGCTGCGCTGTATGAACACTGACGTACAAAAGAGCTGATTATTATCTGCTGCGTGAAAAATAAAGTTACATTTTAAACCACATTTATACTGTAAGAAGATACGATCTGTGGCTGTTGTCATCTAACTGAGTGTTCTAGTCAACGTAATGCTGCCAAATACTGATGAACTACAAAGAAATTCTTGTGAACATGTATTAACAGGTTACACTGTTGTACTCCCTGAAATAAAACAGTTTATTATATGATCTAACTATTATTCAGCTAATGAAATTACACTAGTGGATACCGAAGGGAAGAGAACAATAGTTGGGAGTCTCTTCTTATCGTCCATCAAATATATAGAGTTGACTGATACTAGATCAACAATATCCTTCCTTTTATTTTCATAGAATTACAATTCACGTTTGGGCTAAATGATAAAACAAATAATTATCCATGTCCAATGCAGTATTCTAAAACCATAATTTTGTAGAAAAATTTCTAAGTCAATTTGGAGGCGTTACACAGACCCCTTAAAGACAACGGCAACGCTCGATTTGCCTGTGTTCGGGAATGTTTTTGTCATTGTACACGTCGTAATTTGGTAACTGCTTCACAATCACACGCTGAAACACCAATTGAGTACACATACCATCACTTCTCTGCTAGTGATTGGGCATAATAGTTACCATTAAACTTAGTACACTTTTACAAAGGACAATTACACTAATTTTCTAATACGTGTGCTCAAAACAGTACACAAATATCAATACTGTAGTTTTATATTGAGGTGTAGCTCCTTACAACGGAGTCAGAAGTCATTTATAATACTATACTGACAATGTGTTTATAGCTCAGTTTTATAAGCTAGTATCTTTGTTGCCCAAAATAATTTACAAGTTCCACAGGGGTTTTATCCTGTTCGCTTGTTTCTATATCCATGTAAAAAGGCATTCATCATCAGTTATTAGATTACGTACGGTAAGCTAGTGTATTTATAATAATCACAGCATACAGAAATCAGAAAATTTTGGTCTGGTTTTACACAGTAACTAAGCTTGTACATTCCAGGAATAATTTGCAG
Source organism: Schistocerca cancellata (assembly GCF_023864275.1). Lineage (NCBI taxonomy): Eukaryota > Metazoa > Arthropoda > Insecta > Orthoptera > Acrididae > Schistocerca > Schistocerca cancellata. Next base: position 269,871,597 of record NC_064634.1, read on the forward strand.
ATTGGTCTTTTACTAATAAAGATACGTAGATTTACAGATATTTTTATAGAGCAATAAAGTTTCTTCGAGATATGATGGTACTAATTTCATTCGTTTCACATACATAAATTTACATCGGTAAAGATAAAGTCATGTTAATTTATCTCATTGGGCTGTTTTTGCCAGAACATTCTGAAATTCAAATTCAGCGATTTACAACAAAACCACATTTCCCACAGACGTTTGACATTTTCTTTGAGCAAATAGATCAAATTTTCCTTATAGTAAAGTGTTCATAAAAGTTCCTCAGAAATCAGTGTGATTTTAACGAACCTCTAATAGTTTATGTTCAAGTATATACAGTTATGAATACAAAATTTTAACATATTGTGTTCAAAAGTTTAGTCTTATGAAACGGGTTTCATTTAACGGAAGGCTTCTCAGAAAAATGAATGGAGCAGGTGGATAGTCACTTGGAGCTGTGAGCCATGGGAACTGGTGTCCGAAATGCGGGATAAAGGCTCAGAAATCTGCTCATGATAAGAGCTACGATGGGTTTTATTCCCACTGATAAAGTATCCCGTGTCAAAAGATTTATCCGATTATAACTAGCTGTCGTCACCGCTCGCCATCAGCTATAGATTACATGTAAAATTACGCAATGGCAGTAATGTATCTACAATTTTTTTAAAACATATTATGGTCTCATAGAGAACATGTGCTATCACTGAACCGTTATGCCATTGAGTTAGTAGACTGTTCTGCTGAAGCCACTGGCTCAGGTGTAGTATCGACTATCCCTCTTGCGGCCCCATTGTCAATATCTATGAGGAAGAGTTGGTATGTGTGGGTTGTGTCCTTTGAAAGTCTTTGCTTGCCGATATATACAGGGTGTAAATTTTAAGTTGACAAGCCACAATAACTAAAAAAATAAGCTTCACGCGAAATAAATGTGTAGAATCCAAAGCTGATTATTTTAAAGGGGGACATATGCTGGTGCTAAAATTAGCCCGCCACCCCAGCCCCCTGGGGGTGGAGTGGAAGGGAACTTTAAAACTCAAATGGGAACCCCCATTTTTTTTTATGCAGACTCAGCTTCTACGTACAAAACTACGTACATTTTGTCTCAAACATTTGTTTTGATTTTTAGTCGTTGGCGCTGTAATTCAAGAAAATCCATGTTCTCATTTTGGCGTGAAAAAGGTTACAGATAAATAAAAAAATATTTATTTGGTAAATTTTGATTCGCTAAAACTAAAACTCTGCCTCTCTCCCCATAGGGTGGGGTTTTAGAGACAAACAAAACTTATCCGAACCTGCTGAAAAAATTAATATGTGGGTCAACATTTGTAAAACTCTCAAACCCTAACCTATGGGGAGAGTGGGAGAGTTTTACTTTTCGCGAATCAAAATTTACGAAGTAAATAAGTATTATTCATTTATCCGTAACCGTTTTCCACGCAAAAATGAGAACACGGATTTTCTTGAATTACAGCACCAACTACCAAGAATCAAAATGAATGTTCAAGAGAAAATGTACGTAGTTTTTTATGTAGAATCTGATTCTGCAATAAAAAATGGGGGTTACCATTTGAAATTTTAAAGTTGCGTCCCACCCCAGTGATTTGTTTCATTGTTTACTTGCCCTCCTCATTATTTTATGATTTGTAGCTGACCCTCAGAGTTTTACTCGAAAGGCTCTTTGCTCGTAAATATAGGCAGTAGTATTGTACTAAGAGACAAGTTATTGTTTGAAAATTTGTCCGGCTGTTATATTGCCTTTCCTTTCTGGTTTGTATCAGATCATTAATGTTCTAATTAAGCAGCTCTTGGTCGTAAATACAGCCAGAACAATTGCACTAAGGCACAGGTTGCCGCTAAACAAAAGAGGGACCTGTGGTTAGGTTTAGCTGTTAACCGGTTCAATTCTTTGATTGTAATTGCGTTTCTCAGTCATTAGTTATAATCTGAACAACCTATGGTACGAAGCTATTCGTTTCTGTGCTCGAAAGACCGGGTCATTATTGGTGTATTTTAGCTGGATCTTTTGGTTCCGCCGAGTGAGTTCTCTTGTAATAATTGTTCACAAATAATTTTTTAATACGTTCCTTCAGAGCGGTCTTAATAACTGACAATCAGTTTAACTTTGAACATATTGACGGCCAACTGTCACCAGGGCTTTAGTCAAAATAAGATTGTTAGAAGGGACGGGTTGGCATCCCGTCACACCTCGGTTGTCGATTGAAATTAAGAGGTTGGTTGCTTTGAAGTAAGCCTTGTCATTGTCATATTGTTTCCTAATCTGTTTAACCTTTAAGCACAGGTGCGCATCTTAATCCCGAACCTTTCGACATACAGCATTCAAATTAAAAGTTAAGTCATCTGTTTTGAGTAATTGAATCACTCTTGTCATCAATGATGCTTATATAGTTTCATGAGCTGCAGAAGGGCATTTAATAAGATAGACTGTGTCCAGCGGTAGTAAACACTGCTGTTTCACCCGATAACGGGCGGGCTGCAGGTCAGGCCGTCCTGTAATCATTGACTTATTGTTTGCTGTTTTGCAATAAAGCACTTCAGATTTCTTTTGCAAAGATTAAAAGTTTATTCAAGTTAAGGTTTAAGGTCAAAAGAATTTTGCAAATTTGTTTTTCTTAACGAAAATTTTATATTTAAATGCTTCGATTATCTGTAAAACACAGTTTATATATTGTTAAATAAACAGGTTGTGTGAAAAGAAAGTTATATTGGTGGGTTCTCCCTTCCAAGTTTTCCTTAATTCCAGTAAGTACGAAGCATCAATTACCTTAAGTCCCATAGACACAACAAATGCCATCATTAATTTGTTTAATTTCTGACACAGTCTATATTAGGTTGAGGGCTTTAGTTGTCTATATTTTAGACAGCATCAAGCATATAATTATGCTCAAGACAAGTTCATTTCATGCTGACAAACATGCTCATCAAGATATGTACATAGTTCAGGTTATATGGTATACTGTGAGTCGGCCGCAGCAGGATGGTCGTTAAATTTGTATTATTCTGTCTGGAGCTCTCGGAAAACAGTCTCCTAAAAATTACTTTTAATTTAATTTCGCTGCGCTTCGCCACCATCTGCTAATGTCCATCACAGGGCGTGTCAGAAGCGTAGCACACCGTAATCACCACTATAGATAACACACTCATTGATATTTCAGGCTGGCCTAAGTGGCCGAACGGCTCTAGGAGCTTCAGTCTGGAACCGCGCGACTGCTATGGTCGCTGATTCGAATCCTGCCTCGAGCGTGAATGTGTGTGATGTCCATAGGTTAGTTAGGTTTAAGTAGTTCTAAGTTCTATGGGACTGATGACCTCAGCTGTTAAGTCGCATAGTGCTCAGAACCATTTGAACCATCTGATATTTCAGGATGAAAAATATCGTTCCAGCAACTCTCACATCGACTGTAATAACGTTACCTCGTGTCAAACAAACAGTAATTGTCTGCCACTCATCTATTAGTGTCTGTTTAGCACGTTTACTGTGTTCCACTTCACTTTGGTCCAGATCGTTTACTGTTCAGTATCTTTCTAGTTTACTGTCTTTATTCTTGTGAACAAGCAGAAAGAAAATTCCTACATATTTACAGTATTTACAATATTAACATACAGTTTCACGCTATATATAGCGATGAGTGTTGATTCATTTTTCTCGATTATATCTGCTTCACAGGGGACAGTAATGATTATCAAACTCATCAGTTTAATCGGTATATTTTTTGCCAGGATTACATATAGTTTATGTAGTATTAATCATGGCCTTCGATGGTGGAAGACAAGAACAACTTCTTCTTGGCATCTCCAAGGGTATACACCAATTCACCTTTGACTCTTTTGCCCTCAGATATTTACTTACAAACATAAACTGCTTACCATAAGCAAAGGCACTTCTTACCACAGTTGTGCTAAGCAGGAAAGCAGATGACTAAATTAATCAGTGTCTATAATGTTTCCTCTCTGTAAGTTTCAGTTATGGGAAATAGCTGCAAACCTCTGGACGCAGCATTCTGCAGGAGTTCCTTGGAACAAGATACGCATTTCACGTTCGTTTAAGAACTAAAGAAAATAATCACCGTGACAAATACATATTCACACGGTATCTAAAATTGCATATCTGTGATATTACAATGTTTTTTTCTCTAAGCCTCTCAAATATATTTCCTACTTTTCATGGAACATTGAGTCTTATGACAAAGTTTAAGTTATGGTCAAATCTATGACTTCCTCTAAAACTTACTGTATACGGTGTGGAGTAAGGACCGTGATTTCCCTTAGTCTTCCTCTATTATTAATGGAAAAAGGCCTTAAAACTAGAGAGAATGCTATTATTTGTTCTACAAGCAATAATTACACACTAAGGCATATTTGTGCTATACCACTCCTTTTTCACATGGAACCGTGTAAACCACTGAGAAAATAACATTTAATACATAAGATTAATAAGCACTGATTACTTAACACTACATTATGAGTAGCATCTCTTAAGATCCTAAAGGAAACATAGTGCTTTTATTGTTTTGGTTTCGGTAAAGCCAGCAGCTAGTTCTGAAACGTCCCCTTTTGAACAATTATACACGACTGTGCTTAAATTGACACACAATATTTTTTAGCAATCAGACTTTCAAAAATCCCTACAAAAGAATGGCCCTGACTAACATTAACCTATGCCTTTCACAAATCACTTACCTCACAAAAATCTTCGTTACTCGAACTACTGCAATACGGCGAGCGCCACTACTGCCAGCTAAATAAAAGATTCAAACTACTGAAGGCATTAACTACTGATAGGCATAGTTAGCAAATGAAAGATTTTAATAGAGAACAAACAATGTATTTACCTTAATAATCATAATATATATGCCATCCAGTCTTACAAATTTCAAGTCTCCGCCATTTCTCTCTCCACATCCACCACTGCTGGCGGCTCACCTCCTACTGCGCAACGCTACGCGCTGTTCACATCCAGCTGCCGCTGCCCAACACTACAATGGCAGACAACAATGCAAACTAGCCACAGACTGCACACAGCACAGCCAGTGATTTTCATACAGAGCGCTACGTAACTTTGCCAATAAGAAAACATAAACAGCCTACTTACAGTTCTTACCACGTGATATGATTTCATATGCACTCATGCGTAATAACTGCCACTAATCATTTTTGTAAATTTCCTTACCTAGTTCCTCACGTTTCGATCAAGGAATAGAGAATTGTGTTTCGCAATAGGTCTGGTGTGCAAATACGTCCATCTGATACACTTCAGTATTGATGATTCCTCGTTTTTTTTTTTTTTTTTCTCAAACACGTGGGGATATTTCAACAACACTTACTCTAGATCATTGTGTTGGATCCTATCAATCCCTACAACCTTTGATACTTTCTCTTTAACTGTCATTTTTAATTCCTCTACCTCATAGCTGCTACCAGTTACATCGCCATGGGATATCGTTTCAGTTTTTTAGAAATTTAATCTTTGTTCCTCGACAATATTTCCCATGTAAAGTCTCAGTACGTAAAAGATCTACTGTAATTTCTTGGCCCTTAGCCATCAGGTTGCATTCATCAGAAGAAAGGTCAATCTTTTCGTCCCTTTCTCTTAGAAAATCAAGCCCGAAAATGTAGCCTGTAATCAGGAACGGGCATTCAATTACTTTTTCCAAGTTCTACTTTGATCTTATGCTTGCCACTTTACAGATTGTGACTAACTGCCAAAAGCACCAACAACTTCATAGTTCTGTACCAGATACTTAGGAACTTCATTACTATAATTTATTTGATCAAATAAATCCTGGAATCACACTGTTACCCGCACCTGTATCGAAGACGACAACTGGAGAGATACGGAATATCACTGCTTTGATCTTTGCTTGCCCAATACCTTTGGGTTTGTCTACACAATTATTATATCCTTCCAATAGTTCTTGTCTCATATCTGTATCATCACTGTATTGAACCAGATTAACCTCCTTACGAGGACAATATGTGGCCGATCTTAGTTTCTCGCATTATTCACCTGAGGACGTGACTCCTCAGCCACTTCAGTTACATTCATGGGCGCACTGGGAGGTTGCCTGTGGTGATTGTAAGTTACTCGTCACTGGATTATGCACTAGGTCCACATTACTATTATTACTGTTGTTACATGTTGGATTTCCTCCAGGAGGACTAGTTTTTACCACAATTACCATTGTTACAACTATACCATAAACTGCCCCCAGTTGCATATCCTAGTTGAAATCTGTTGTCAGATCTACGTTTTTTTAATTTTTTTACCAGTATACCTGTATTAAATCGAGAAAGGGTCTGAGTTTTGTCATGCGGATTTAAAAATCTGTCCACCACCGTTCACATTGGGTATAGGTGGCCTATCTTGATTCTTACGTCTTCAGTAACATGAACCATTGCCATTAGAATAATCACCATTTCGAAAACGTTTCATATCTTGATAATATCCTTCAAGGGAGTCAAGAACAGAAAGAAAATGTTCCACATTGGTTATGGATTGATTAGCTTTTCGCTGATATCAAAATATAAATTAGTTTTTAGTGCCCTCAATACATGTCGTTGCGAAATGGGTTAACTCAAATACTTTACCTTATTCAGATAATTCTCAAAATATTTCCGTAAACACCATTCTTGCTATTGTTCCTCTCAGAGTTGAAAACCTAAGAACGCAGTCGCTCCTGAATGTCTTGCGACCTATACTGAGCAAGGAAAGCTTGCTCAAACTGTTCAAATGTTTGACGGAATCAGTTGCCCAGAGCGCCCCATCACCTTGAATGAGTCCTGCCATGTATAGTATTTTCTGTCGCTCTTATCATAAATTTGGTGAAACATCCCTAAACGATGGTATAAACACTGCAGGATGTAAATTATATTTTTCAGTAATGAAAATTTGTGACGTTTTGTTTGCTAAACTGGGACTGTCATTGCCTATTTCTCTAACTCCGGATAGTTCCTTGTACATTACCGAGTTGGGTACTAACTACATCTCTATTCCAGTATCTCTTTATTTGAAGTTTCGCTAATTAGATTGACATCCGTCCTAAGTGTCTTCCGTGCTTCTCTCTGTTCTATGGGTACGTTATCGACAGAATTGCGTATAGCTTGCTTTACCTCTGAAGCAACTTTCTCGTCAAGTTGTGTATCTTTCTGCTTCAACATTTGATTAAATTTTTGTTCGTGATTAGCAGAAAGCCTTTCTAGGGCGTCGCTAAATTCCTGAACATTGATTTTCATCGATTGTTGTTCTGTTTGTAAACTAGTGATTGTTCGGAAAGTTTTCTGTTTTCTGAACTTCACGGAAGGCAACTTGGAAATTACACGTATCACTTTCTGCTTATCTTGCCTGACCGTGAGCCTGAGCAATTCTGGCGCTAACGTCGTCATTTGTGCTGACATAATCTTTTCTACATTGTTAACTTCCACCTTTCTGCGCGGCTGTTAATGGAACAAGTTCAGAACGTACATGTTCCGCAACTTGGTTAGCTACATATTCGGTTAGCTCATCTTTTGTTTGTTTCATTTGATAATCCAAACGTCTAGAGATTTCGGTGTTAAAATGGTCCAACCACTGTTTATTTTCATTTCTGAAATGATCCTGCTGATGTTTATTTTCATTTATGAACTGATCCGACTGGTGTCTTATGTGATAGGACTGCTGATTGATCCAATCCACTGCTCTCTCATCATTCCCATGAGAGTTACCAAAGGAAATGCTTATTCGACCTCCGAAGTGTCTTCAGATAAATCAGAACTGAGATCTGTCTTTGCTATTGCAACGCGACCGCAATCCGCGAGCAATTCACATTCGTCTACTGTAGCGTTCATGTTTTCGTTTTCGTCTTCGGAGAGTTCGCCATCTGTTGCTTCAAAATTATCAGCATTCGACATTTGAGGCACCATTGCTATTAACTGCCTACGCGTCGTTACTATACTCATAAACACAACACCAGTACACAAATGTTTACCACTTTGGGTTACGTGTTTCGAATATCATTAATTTCACATGTTTACCCCACAGTCAGTCTGTCTGTCTTTCTTAGGGCCTTGTACGGCGCCAACGCGGGGTCGACCGTGTTATTACGGATTTGGCACTGTTAGTTGCAGAGGGCAGTGTAATCCGTGAAATGGTGCGAACGTGAGCAGATGGCTGTGAGTCGTGTAACTGTGGCGGAACGTAGGGACGATCCCGGTAGTCACCTAGTGGGATGTAGAAAACCACCTAAAAACAACATCCATGTCGTTCTGCATACCGGCCCTCGTCGTTAATCCGCTACACGGATTCGATCCGTGGCCGGCTCGCCTACCCGTGTCCAGGAAGCAGCGCATTAGCGCTCTCGGCTACCCTGAAGGGTTAAAACGTTTAACCCACAATTAAAATGAAACTCAGCAACTGAAATAAACTCTCTGGCTGAACACAACAAGAATATCTTTGATCACGTTCTGCACATTATTATTTCCCTCACATTTTGAAAGAAAAAAGACATTTAAAGTTTGAAATATTTAAATTTTGTATACAGACACTGAGCTCTGAAAAATTATTTTCCTAACATATTCTCTTGAAGGGGAAAGGCCAACACACGAACACCAAAGAAAAAAACAGAATAGAGGTTATTCTCACCTTCGCGCTGTGCCGCGATGTTGTAGCCCGATAACCTTTAGTTTTGAGAGGAACTCTTAAAAATCGTCTAAATCATGCCACTTGCTCAGCTTCTTACTGTCTCTCAATTTTTGCTAGAATACTGTGGAGAATTTCTCCGGCAGTCCTTACCGTTTTAGAGCATGCAAAGGGGACCATCAGAACTGTAAATAACGAATTTTGGTGGGTCTCGGATATGCTGTAGAGGGACTTGCCCTGCGTTTGACGCTATCCGCTTTTTTAGCGATGTCCTTGGTTTTCGGGAAAATTAATTTTGCAGTTCACTGCGTGTTGTAATAAGCGTAACGATAGCCATGTTTCAAACGAGTGAGCATGGCGCCGCGGAGGTACCGTGTTCGGATCCTTTTTGTACTTTTGCTTTCTTTTTTTAGTCAGAGTCGTCCGACATTTTTCCATTTTATTTTACAGAATATCAACAAATAGTCTAAATTATGTGAAATTATTAAGAAATATTCAATTTTGCTGTAGAAATGTAATTTTCACGTCATTATTACAAAATCTTACTCCTTATCGCCTACATCACTTGCTAGGCCACAACAGAAATTCGGATGATACTTGTCGCAAAAGCAACTGAAACACATTGTTTTACAGCACCAAGCACATTTCATAAAAGCTACTGTCTTGGAGGTGCACAGAGTTTTTAAGAGCGATACCGGAAGCCATTGTTCATTTACATTCAAAAAGTTTCTCTTTCATCTGTTAACTTTCATGCGAACCACGAGTATTTGCTCATGTTCGAAAAAGCATGTGCCCTGAATTGATGTAAAATTAATGAGTATAGTTTTATGGAATCATCCCTGGACGCGATTGCTCTGTTGGCCTTCAACAAATCTGGAGCATCCTGAATTTTCTTCGTGAAAATTTTAACCTGTCCGTAAAAATATACGTCACAAGGCTGGAAACGTGGAGTGAACTTTGGTGGGATAACTTTTACGGTAAGGGTGCACGCTTTCCTCTCACCCACAAAGTTGTGATCGTATACGGTCAGATCTGTCTCCCCTCCCCACATATCAAGGATATATATATAAATTTTTCTTGTCCCACGCACGGAAGAATCACAGATTTTTAAACGTCTTGCACACCAGTTTCGTGAACTTCCCTGATTTCGTACAGGACAGAATTACGTTTTTAAATTGGAGGGTTAATTCATCCACTCTTTTCTGAACATTAGGAGCAAATTTTCCCGACGGTTCCTTTTCTTTAAAAAAAAAATCGGGATCACCTTTTCTGACGCCGTTGGAGTGTACTATACTGTGTACTAATGACTTAACTCATTTAAATCCTTTCTCCGCACGAGAATGGTTCTCACCCCTTTTTCTGAGACGGATTAATTGTACGTTGATTGATATCGACAGTCCATTTCGTCGGTGTTGATTACGCAGCCGCGGTTAAAATCACCAATCCTCTACCTCCTCTACCTCGGAAGTACCTTCTGCTGGCTAAACTTCTGTTGACACACTTGGATCGTCCATTTCACTGCATTCTTCGAAAACGCTCAGCACTAACAACACATTGCGAGCAACGGACCTTTAAGACAAACGCAAACTAGCGGTTTACGAACTAAGTCATCGCCGTTTGTGTGTGGAATTCTTCCGCAGCTGCTAATACTTCTTCCATCGTTTCACATTCTTTGGAACTGATGAACTCCGTAATCTTCCTTTGCCTGATGTTATGCTTCTGTTTAAATCGTTCGACCCAAGCCGAGCTGGCCATGAAATTAGAGGTATTCGATAAAAGCGGAGCAGCAACGTTCATCGCCCATTGCTGTAAAGTTATGGATGTCACCTGCTCACGGAAGAAATTGTATTATTTTCACAAGCCGGTCTCTTTCTTACAATGTAATTGACATATACGTATTTTGATATGATTTTCCTTTCCCATATCTTGTCTCGCTTCGACGAACCGTTCACACGTCTCACGATCGGTAGCGTTCCATTTATCACGACGAGTTCCACCTCGTTTCACATACTCTTTCCATCGATATAGCATTGATTTAAGCTTTAATCGAGAGATGCCGTGGGACTGCAAACACTTTAGGCTCCATTTCGGATGAGCTACTGCAAGAGTGACTGCTCGTTTTTAGTAGGATAGAGGCACGTAATCTGCCGGTTCATGTGCGAATTCATCAGCGACGAAATCGCCACCTCCCTCTATTCCCGTATACCGAAAAGTAAATAGCTTTATATTATGTCGATTCGTCCACAAGAAAGAGAACATCCACACAAAAGTGAAACTTACCGTCTGAAATTCGTGCACCTCGTCTTCTTCATTGATGTTTACTAATTCATGGCCATCGACGATCCGTCTCTCGGCCAACACGTCTTGTATTGCGATACATAGCCCACTGCCCACTGCGATTCAATTTGCAGAGATCGTGCTGTGCGGTGTATTTGTTAGAAGATTTAAATCACGAAGCAACTTTTATGCGTATTTGATGGCGTTAGTGATTTTGCCTCGCGATTGTTCATTCAACTCCTCTACCTCGGATGTACCTTCTTCTGGATAAACTTCTGTCGACACACTTGGATCGTCCATTTCACTGTATTCTTCGAAAACGATCAGCACTAACAACACATTGCGAGTAACGGACCTTGAAGACAAATGGAAACTAGCGCTTTAGGAGCTAAGTCATCGCCGTTTCTTTCACCATGGCGATAATTGTTCATAATACACACAGGACTGTTCCTGCGAACCCTGTGTATTATGAAATTATATCGCCGTAGACAGATAAAAAGACTGTGACCAGGGAGATACACTGTCACAATACACAGAGCTCGTACGGTATCTCCAAGAGGACAGCCCGCTTTCTGTTTGACCGAGCCCACACAATGTTAAGTTCTAAATAATTTCATACAATTTACACTGCTTGTTGATATTCTTAAAATAAAATGGAAAAATGTTGGACTATTCTGATTTAAGAAAAAAGCAAAAACACAGAAAGGATCCGAACACGGTACCTCCAACGTGGTTGCCGTAGATCTTAACCGCTGCGCCACGCTCAGTTGGTTGGAACACGGGTAACGTTACGCGTATTATATCGCGCAGTGGACTTCAAAATAAATTTTCTCGAAAACCAAGGCCTGTCGCTAAAAAGCGGGTGGCCTCACACTCAGGGTAAGTCCGTCTACAACATATCTGAGAGCCATCGAAATCCGTTATTCACACTTCTGATGGTCCTCTCGTTAGTACAAAGACAAGATAAAATCTTGTACATATATAACACAGCTCTACAAAATAAAATTTTTTTTCGTTGCCAGGGAAGTTTGAACGAAAATAGGATATTGTTATGATACTCATTCCGGGTAGATTTGTACTTTTTCCAAATTGGCTCTGGTTTTTGAGATATAGGTTATTTGTGGAAAAGAGAGTTTCATGTGGATAATATCGACTGCAGGGTCCATATATGGTGTAATGTATTTGCTACCTGTTTTTTAATTAGTGATATTGTACTATCTTTATTAAACAATTGTGCTCAGGGAGTGCATCTGTGTGGTTGAGGATTACATCATGCAAACATCACATTGTCAGCATGTGTTCAGTCCTGTTGTGCGGTGCGTGTGTTGAAGATATTGAGGGTTGTGCAGATTTGAATTGGGCGGTACTCGACATTCATTTGTTGGCCGAGGTAATCCCCGCAACAGCCGATAGGTAGCGTTCAGTGTAAACAAGAAAAATGGCGATGGTCGAAAGTCACACACATGTGCAGTGCAGCTTCAAGGAGACAGAACCTTTTCATCGTGACGTAGCAAATAAGAGGTGAGTATTCATTTCACACAAAACAATTAATGATGTTTGTTGGATGTGATTGACATGCAAATACAAGAAAGTTCTGCATAATATGTACTATTTGTGCAATTTTGTTTTAGGAAAACATGAGTTCTTCACGCCGTCTTTGCGTGAACCATCCAGATGAGTTCTGCTACATTTGTGGTGAATACGTTCTTCAAAAGAACAGGAAGAATATCACTCCTTTTGTGAAGGAAGCGTATCTGGCATATTTCGGAATTAAACTTGGAGATCAAGACAAGGCGTGGCCACCCCATAAAGTTTGTAAATGCTGTGTGGAGTGCTTACGGCAGTGGACAAAACGAAAAAGGAAAAGCTTAAACTTCGGAGTGCCTATGGTATGGCGAGAGCAGAAGAACCATACAGATGATCGCTATTTTTGCATTGTTAATGTGAAAGGTTTTAATAGGTTCAAAAAACGAAAGTGGGAATGTCCCGATTTGGAGTCAGCAAGAAGACCGGTGGTGCACAGCAACGATGTTCCTGTACCAACCTTCACAACATTACCCACGCTAACATCATCAGATGACGAGGTGCACGGCGAGGAATGTACAAGTAGTGGTTCGGAATACGAAGGACGTGAGACACAACCCCAGCAGTTCGACCAGAAGGAGCTCAGTGACTTGATACGAGAACTCAATCTTTCAAAGCAAGCATCAGAACTCTTAGCATCCAGGCTTAAGGAAAAGAACTGTCTTCATCCAAGTGTTAAAATAACAGCTTACCGGACGAGAGAAGAAAACCTTCTTCCATACTTCAACCAAGAAGAAGTTATAGTGTATTGCAGCAATATACCTGGACTTTTACTTGAATTGGGGCTGCCGGAATATAGACCAGAGGACTGGCGTCTCTTCATAGACAGTTCCACTAGAAGTTTAAAATGTGTTCTCCTACACAATGGCAATCGTTACGCATCTATTCCAATTGCCCACTCAACAAAACTTTGTGAAGCATATGCTAACATCAAGATGGTTCTGCAGAAAATTCAGTATATGCAGCACCAGTGGTTGATTTGTGTTGATTTGAAAATGGTGAACTTCTTGCTTGGACAACAAAGTGGATACACAAAGCACCCATGTTTTATCTGCATGTGGGATAGTAGGGCAAAGCACGAACATTGGAAGCAGAAAACATGGCCTCCAAGGGAACATATGGCTGTTGGTGAAGCAAACATCATTAATGAACCTCTGGTTAGTAGGGACAAGATTGTTCTTCCACCATTACATATTAAGTTAGGACTAATGAAGCAATTCACCAAAGCTTTAGACATAAATGGTAATTGCTTCACATACATCTGCAATACGTTCCCTGGACTCAGTAGTGAAAAACTTAAGGCAGGAATATTTGATGGTCCTCAAATTCGCAGGCTCATCAACGATACCAATTTTACAAGTGTCATGACTGTCACTGAAGCATCGGCCTGGAACAGTTTTGTCGCTGTTGTAAAATGTTTTTTGGGCAATCATAAAGCTCCCAATTACGAGGAACTGGTCAAAAACATGCTCACTAACTTTCAAAACTTAGGAGCTAACATGAGCATAAAATTGTACTTCCTTCACAGCCACTTGGATCGATTTCCTCGTAATCTAGGTGATTTCAGTGAGGAACAAGGAGAGCGGTTCCATCAAGATATGAAAGGAATAGAGGAAAGATATAAAGGAAGATGGGACAGGCATATGATGGCAGATTATTGCTGGAATCTGCAACGTGACTGTTCTGAAGAGACCTATAAAAGGAAAGCGTGCAGGAAGCGGTTCGTCATGGACGGAAAATGATATACTTATAGAGAAACTTTTCAATTATGTTTTATACGTGGACAAATGCCTATCAGGTTTTCATAGAAGCTATTTATAAAGATTATTTTCTTTTTTCATTGTAGTTTGTAGCGCTCGAGTTCAGTATTAGCAATTTTTTCTAATTTTTTGAATAAATCATGCATTATCTCAAAAACTAGAGCCAAACTGCATAAATGGTTGCTATATTCGTCCTCAGCACCACTAACCCATCCTAAAGCCACTCAAATATCCTTGGCAAGAAAATGAGTGTTGACCAGTGATAATCACATAAAATTACCTAAATGAGTAGAGCCCCAATCTTCAAGCGCCACTTATAATGTTTCATTAAGTAGTAGAATGGAGACACAAACTTTCCCTTAAGTACCTTATGAATTTGTTTTTAAGATATTGGTGGCTGGAAACATTATAATTCGCAGTCCCCCAGTTCAAAGTATCAATTTTGGCTTCAGTTCAACCCACAACTGGTAAAATTTAAAAAGGTTCCTCAACTATTTATTTCCATTGAAAGTTAAAATCATACCTTTTATCCCGTTATGGCTGCCCGGGCGTAAAATACATTGTTAGCATTACGTAAATAATTGACTACGCGCGGGAAATTTAAAGTGCCGTGCTGTATGTACATTGACTTAGAAAAGATCTGATTATTATCTGCTGCGTAAAAAGTAGAGTTACATTTTGAACAGGATTTATACTTTAAGAAGATTCAAACTGTGGCTGTTGTCGTCTGATTGAATGTTCTAGTCAGCGTAATGCTACCAAATATTGATGAGCTACAAAGAGATTCTTGTCAGTATTTGTCAATAGGATACAGTGTCATACTCCTTGAAATAAAACAAGTTATTACATAATTTAATTATTATTCAACTAATAAAATTACGTTAGTGGAATAAAGCAGATGCTAACATACTTGGCTCAAGATACCGAAGGGAAGAGAATAATTGTCAGTAGTCGCTTTTTATCGTCCATCAAAGATATTATTGAGTGCACAGAAACTGGATCACTCACATCCTTCCTTTTACTTTCATGTAATTACAATTGGGAAAAATGAGAAAACGGTCCAATGCAGTATTTAAATACCCTGATTTTGTAGAGAAATTTGTAAGTCAATTTGGACGCGATGAAGTCCTACTAGCACATTCCCATTTTTTCCTTCAGCCTCGTTTTCACGTGACTGCTTCTTACAAGTTCAAATATACGTTTCTCACGTTGTTTCGATATTTTTCTCCGGGCTCCGTATCTGTGGTTGAAACAGGAGACGAAACTGGCCTGGTTGATAGTTACGCGTTTCTCATCACGTGAGTACGTTTGTCAGTCCTCAAACGACATCAGCAGTGGTTGCTGCAGTGCTGTTCACCCTTTCGCATAAATAAAGATAAAAATGCCTGACAAATATGTTGTGTAAAGCTGTCACTAATCCACAAGTTGGTTTTAAACTCAAGCAGCCCTACAATGCCTGGCCCGATTTGAGGTGGTGTGCTCTGCCTTCTTCCGATGACTGAACTGATTTATCTGGAAAATTATATCGGAGCCTGCGGTTTTATGTCGACTCCCAACCAAAGTGAAGCTATGCATTTTTCATATTAACGAACAGTTCCAGAAGAAAAGAAGTGATTATTGGTATTTAAATCAAGAAAAACGCACCAGGAAGGAATCATCAGAATGCGCCGGAATTCGGTAAGTGTGATTTACTTGTACAGACAAACAAATGACGATCGATTTCAGAAAAGGTTTGACGATATAATTAGCCAATTGGACAGAATTTCGCACTGTATCCCTCAGGAGGACGCAGAGTAACTCTGTCAATCAACGTCAAGACGAATAACTGCTTGCGTAAGTGCAAGAGGTGGAACAACGCTTTATAGACATGCTCAATGTGTGATGCTTTTTCTCTTGAAAAATCTTCTAATTTTTCTGAAATGCTAATCATTTGTTTGTTCGTACTTGTTCCTCACATGTACTGATTTCCGTCCCAGTCGGATAATTTTATCGCCGTGCGTAACTTTCAACCCAGACAGTCTAATTGTATCAATATTATACATCAAAGTTTGAACCAGATTTTCTGACTAGCATGAAACAATGGTATTTCTTTCCCTAAATATTGTGAGTGCCTCTGCGAGAGAATTACGAAACGATCTTAAGTACCCATGGTGGGCTCAGTGGCAGCACTGCTAGAAAGGCGGTGCGCCGCCTACCCTTTCTGCCACCCCTACGGGTGTTGGGGAGTGACTGAGCGGTACACAGAGAACCGAAGCACCGCCCTCTAGCCCGGGGCAGAGGTGGGGTCCTTTAACAGAAGCGACAGTGAGGCCGTAATTAGTGCTGGCAAGAACAAAGTTCGTTGCCCTTTCTTTAGCTATAGCTTTGTTGCTCTTCGCCTACCTCCTCCTGTCTTCCTTGGGTCCCTCCCCCTCCCCTCCTTGCCACAATACGGCTTCTGAAACAACGACTCAAACAGCCTACGCCCACCCACCAGCGCCAAACGAAAACATAATGAATTGCACTCGCTCCAGGAAACTACTTTTGTTAATTGGAACCCCTGTGGCTTGCAGCAAATAATGAAAGAAGACGATTTGGAGATGAGAAAGTACTATGCGGCAATCGCAACTTGGCCAGAAACTTCCACTTCTTTTTAATTTCATACTTTGTCTAAGAGTAGCCACTTCTATGAAATTATTCTGTATGATTTTCTTAAGCCACGGAATGCTATCACCTTGTGTGTATGACTTGGAATGTTATGAAGGCTTCGCCAATTCATTACCCTTTTCCTTTTGTTCTTCTTCTTTTTCTGTAGTCTTTCGATTGTCTTGTACATGTATACTACACTCGCAATTTTATCTAAAATCACTGTAACGATTTTCGCAGTATATCAGTTTTAGTATTTTAGACAGGTCCACAATTATGGTTCTGACTCGCATACCACCACAACTAATCAATAATGAGCCTGTAATCTTACCCTCGTCCGCCCCTCGTGGTCTCGCAGTAGCGTTCTCGCTTTCCGAGCACGGGGTCCCGCGTTCGATTCCCGGCGGGGTCAGGGATTTTTCCTGCCTCGAGATGATTGGGTGTTGTTGTGTCGTCTTCATCATCATCATTCATCCCCATTACGGTCGGAGGAAGGCAACGGCAAACCACCTCCATTAGGACCTTGCTTAGTAAGGCGGTGCGGGTCTCCCGCATCGTTCCCCTACGCTCTGTAAAGAAGCATGGGACTTCATTTCCATTTTTCCAATCTTACCCTCCCACACATCACCATTAAATTTCTCTTAGTCTCTTCATTATTTTCAAAAGCTTCGAGAGGCGTTTAAAATATACAAAAGTAAATTTTTTACTTATCTTCATTTTCTCTTCTTGTTGTTGGCTGCAGTTGTTGCGTTTTGCGGTACATTCTTGCTGCTGAAGTTTGGATTTAACGTTGTGAGATCCTGATGACTAAATAACCGATGAAGATGTACCTGTATTATTCTTGAATTTTATCCATTGTAACACTTCTCAATATCACACCGTCTTTACAATTTCCATTTCCATCACACCACAAATTACATTATTAGTGACACAATCAAAAACACTTCTGTTTCCATCAGAGGCATACCCACTACTTCTAACATTGTGCGGTACTCACAGTATTCCAAAGACTTTACAAATCTAGAGTTTACAAAATCTCTTGACAAAATAAGAATCATCACCAAGATATAACATTATTTTATAAATGAATCCAGAAATAAATTTCATAATTAGTGTTAGATTGTGCAATTAATAATATGAATTTGAAATATGCCAGATAGTTCGTAATTTCAAATATTTTTAAAAAGGAGTAATTTTAACCGCATATGTAAATTGTAACAAATTAATATCGTTTTCATACATTTTAGTCTTAAATATAATACATGGTATACAAAATCATATGAAATTCATTTAGTTATACAACTTAGATAATGTTCACCTATATTAGTTGCTTGGTATCGACTATTTCTGTAGAAAAACAGGTTATGTTAGAAAAGGGTGTGCAATTACAAGCCATTGCGTATTCTTGTCAATCTGTGCTCTTAAATCTAAAATCCCACTAGACCATTCGACATATGAGGAATATGCACAGTTCTATTGACATACACAAAAAAATCGAAATAAAAAATTTAAATAAAAAAACGATGCACAACGAAGAAATTAGCCGAATGGAACAGATGATCTTCATGTACAGACAAACAAATGATTCCAGTTTCAGAAAAATTGGATGATTCATTCAAGCATTCAAGAGAAATAGTTTTACAAACTGAGCAAGTCGGTAACAAGTAAAGAGCTTCGCAAATTGAACAAGTCAATAAAGCGTTGGTCCAGCTCTGTCCCCTTAGGCAAGAAGTCACTCGTCATTGGTCGATGGAGTTGTTGGCGGTCCTCCTGAGGGATATCGTGCACTTTCGACCTTCAAAACCTCTAACTGTCCATAGTGCTCCAAACTTCTTAAATTGGGAAGAGATTCGGTGCAAGTTTGGCAAGCAAAAAGACAGGCAGTAGAAACTCTCGTCCTGTGGAGCCGGGCATTACTTTGCTTAAATATAAGCTCAGTATGCCTTGCCGTGAAAGGCAACAAAACAGGGTGGAGAATATCGCCGACGTACTGCTGTGCTATATGGACGCCGTGGATGACAACCAAAGAGGTCCTGCTGTAAAACGAAGTAGCAACCCAGATCATGACTCCTGGTTATCGGGACGTATGGAGGGCGACGGTCAGGTTGGTTGTCCGGGGATTCTCCAGACACGTCTTTGCTGGTCATCGGGGCTCATTTCGATGCAAGACTCATCACTGAAGACAGTGCCAACTGGCACGTTTCTGTAGAGAGATCAATGGTAGTAGGCGCAAGTGGCGCTGTGAGCTCCGCCCCTGTTCTGTGAGCGGCCTGTTATGGCCCTTGTGGTCACTGAAGCACCAATTAATTGCACGTCGGAAAGATGAAGATGAATCCGGGACTTTGGGTGCCCCTCTGAAGATCGCCGGCCCTCACGTTCCGCCTAGGTTGACCGCTCCCATCTTGGCGCTGTGTTCGGGCATGGTTCACCAGTTCCTGCCAACATCGTCGAATAGTGCCGTCGCTCCTGTTCAAATGTCGAGCGATTCGCTGATTATTCCAACTGGCTTCTCTGATACCAGCTACATGGCCTCTCCCAAATGGTGACACATGCTTATGCTATTCACCCGCCTGTCTGTGAGGCACAGGTACTGTCCAACTGGGTACGCTGAATGAGATTGGCAAAGACTTTATGTCATGGTATCGACGTGTCTCTGTTTGCTATCCTTCCAAACTGGACAATGGAACTGTGCTGCATTCATCCACCGGCCACCTAGTTCACAATTTTGCTTTGCTCGTCGATAACTGTATGACTAAATGTTTGTGACCAATTTTCATTGTGGCGCGTTTTTTCTATTTTCCTTAATGAATTCCAGTCACATAGGGAGAGAAAGTTTACAGCACTATGAAATTCATATTAGAAACAGCGGAAACAGACTTCACTGCCTTCCACAGTTAAAAGACACTTCGTATTTATACTAAGAATATAGTTACACACCTATTCCTGCTAAACTAATACCTCCATCATAGTCTCCAAGGGGTAAACCGTGCCTTATGCTGAGGTATTACTTAGATCCGAGTTTGTTCCAGACAAAGGAAGAACATCTGTGAGTGTGCTTCCAAGTAAATACGGTTTAATTTTACCAACAATGTCATTACGGCAGATTTCGTGGAAGCTGTAAGTGGGACGGGGCTACGAAAATAACTTCTTCAGTGGATAAATTACGCCTTCTTAGTATGCTTTTGATGAATTTAAGAGCGGCATTTGAATTCATCACAGTTATATTTTCTTGATTTCTATAGCTTCTGGTGATCAGCAGATATTTGAAAGCTATGACAATTTCCAGTGATACATCAGCGATGATTTAACAATATCAGGTGGTTTTCACCTTATTATTATTATTATTAACCAAGATCAATGTGCTCTTATTAGGCCTCTCAGGTCTTCTCTTACATCGAACGTGGGTTTCTTACATAAAATGCGTTTGCAGTGAACATATAACTGAATAATTATAATGATTGTAAAGTGTAACTGATAATAATAATAATAAAAATAATAAAATAACAATAGTAGTCAAATTATGTTCTGAAACAGACTTACGTACATGAAAAATACTTAGTGTCAGTAAAATAATTTAATCCATTTGCAACAACAAAACTGAGATAAATAACAATAACAATAGTACTACTACTGCTACTACTACTAATAATAACAATAGCGTCGATAAAATACTAACACAAACGTGATGAAAATGATCAGAAATGAGATATTAAGATATAATGAATTACAAAAAGACAGACATGCAGGTATACGGCTCCAACTTTTGGGACAGGAAAGAACTGGCACGAAATCAGGACGGTTGGTAGTAATGGTATTAATGATGTATTTATTATCAAGGATAGACACCTATAATGTGTTATAGGATATTTCATAAGCTACCTCTCATTCTGTAGATGTGACCTCATACGCATGCATTAGACTTGTGATACCTTGATAATGGGGTAACTGAATTTGTTAAGTTCGTCTATCTTACAGTCACCATTTGTGATGTTAAGTTTATCACCAATTTCGCTTCTGTCACTTCTCATTACTTTCGTTTATTTTCAGTTTACGGTCAATCCATTGTGTGTGTATATGAGACTTTTCATTCCATTCATCAGGGTCTGTAATCATTCTTCTTCTTTTATTGAGGATAGTAATGTCCTTGGAGGTTCAAATGGCTCTGAGCACTATAGGACTCAACATCTTAGGTCATAAGTCCCCTAGAACTTAGAACTACTTAAACCTAACTAACCTAAGGACATCACACACACCCATGCCCGAGGCAGGATTCGAACCTGCGACCGTAGCAGTCCCCCGGTTCCGGACTGCAGCGCCAGAAATGTCCTTGGAGAATATCATCATTGATATCCTCTCACTCTGAATTTTAATCCCACTCTTTAACCTTTCATTTATTTCTTACATTATTTTTAATCCGAGCACATCGTTCTTGGTCTTCCGTTCTTATTGTTCGTTCTAGGTTCTTTTACATATGGTATTTTACATGTCTTTCCCTATGACATACCCCTGTTCTTCAGAGGATTTTACTGTCGAACGCCTTTTTTACGTTTACAAAATACATGCGCGATTTTGATTTTTCCGAAAGCCCACTTGATCGTCATCTAACAGAATCTCTATTTTCTTTTCAGTTCTGCTGTACAGGATGTTTAAAAATTTGCAGCATAGTCGACAGGACCGACTGAGGATATCTGGTACAGAGCTGAGTGGAGGGTTTGAATCAGAGGCTCAGACGGTTCTGCAACAGTGTAGGCTGCAGATTCCTCGACTTGCGCCAAAGGGTGGTTGGGTTTCGGGTTCCGCTGAATGGGTCAGGTGCCCACTATACGCAGGAGATGGCTACACAGGTAGTAGGGGCTGTGTGGCTGCACAGGGCGGTTTTTTAGGTTAGAGGGCCTCGGGAAAACACAAGAAGGGCTTCACTCACAAAGGGTGATGGCTGAACACAGGAAAAACGTAGATACAGGAACCATCGGTGTAACAGTTGCAAGTTGTCGTAGCTGCGTTAGGAGAGTACCAGAGCTCCAAGCGCTAATAGAAAGCAATGATACTCAAGTCGTCATAGGCACTGAAAGCTGGCTAAAGCTGTAGATAAGCTCAGCCGAAATTTTTACGAAGTACCTAACGGTATTCCGAAAGGATAGGCTAAACAAGTTGGCGGTGGCGTGTTTGTTGCTGTTAGAAGTATTTTATCTCGTCGTGAAATTGAAGTAGATAGTTCCTGTGAGTTAGTATGGGCAGAGGTCATTGTTGGCAACCGGAATAAAATAATAATAGGATCCTTTTACTGACCTCCCAGTTCAGATGATACAGTTGCTGAAAGGTTCAAAAAAAATTTTAGTTTGATTTCAAACACGTACCCGACTCATACGATTATACTTGATGGTGACTTTAATGAACCCTCGATATATTGGTGAAAATACTTATCTAATACCGGAGGTGCGCATAAAACATCATCCGAAATTGTGTTAAACCCATTCTCTGAAAATTATCTCGAACAGTTAGTTCATGAGCCCACGCGAATAGTAAACGGTTGTGAAAACATACTTGACTTGTTAGCAACAATAACGAGAGTCAAAATAGATACAGGGAATAGTGAACACGGGGCCATCGTACCGAGATTGAATATTATAACCCCCAAATCCTCCAAAAATAAACGAAAGTTATACCTATTCAAAAAAGCAGATAAAAATTCACTTATCGCCTTCCTGAGAGACAATCTCCTCTCCTCCAAATTAATTACAAAAGTGTAAACCAGATGTGCCTTGAATACAAAGAAATGGTGTCGACAGCAGTTGAGAGTTTTATACCAATCAAATTAACAAACGACGGAGCTGATCCTCATTGGTACACAAACCGGGTCAGAACACTGTTGCAGAAACAGCGAAACATGCCAAATTTAAACAGACGCGAAATCTCCAAGATTGGAGAGCTTTTACAGAAGTTCGAAATTTAGCGTGGACTTCAATGCCAGGTACTTAAAACAGTTTCCACAACGAAACTTTGTCTCGAAATCTGGCAGATAATCCAAAGGGATGCTGGTCGTATATGAAGTACGTTTGCGGCAAGAAACAACCAATGCCCGCTCTGCGAGATATCACTAGAGGTAATATCGAGGACAGTGCTGCCGAAGAAGAGTTACTGAACACAGCCTTCCGAAATGCCTTCACAAAAGAAGACGAAGTAAATATTCCAGAATTCGAATCAAGAACAGCTGCCAACATCAGTAACGTAGAAGTGAATATCCTCGGAGTAGTGAAGCAGCTTAAATCACTTAATAAAAGGGTCTTCTGATCCAGACTGTATACCAGTTGGGTTCCTTTCGGAGTATGCTGATGCATTAGCCCCCCTACTTCACAATCTTATACAACCGTTCACTCGACGAAAGATCCGTACCCAATGACTGGAAAGTAGCGCAGGTCACACCAATATTCAAGAAAGGTAGTAGCAGTAATTCACTTAATTCAGGCCCATATCATTAACGTCGATATGCAGCAGGATTTGGAACATATATTGTGTTCAAACATTATGAATTACGTCGAAGAAAACAGTCTATTGACAGACAATCAACATGGGTTTAGAAAACATCGTTCTTGTGAAACACAGCTAGCTCTTTATTCGCATGAAGTGTTGAGTCCTATTGACAAAGGATTTCATATCGATTCCGAATTTCTGGATTTCTGGAAGGCTTTTGACACTGTACCACAGAAGCGGCTTGTAGTGAAAATGCGTGGTTATGGAAGATCGTCTCAGTTATGTGACTGGATTTGTGATTCCCAGTCAGAGAGGTCACAGTTCCTAGTAACTGACAGAAAGTCATCGAGTAAAACAGAAGCGATTTCTGGCGTTCCCCAAGGAAGTGTTACAGGCCTTTTGCTGTTCCTTACCTATATAAACAATTTGGGAGACAATCTGAGTAGTCGTCTTAGGTTGTTTGCAGACGACGCTGTAGTTTATCGACTAATAAAGTCATTAGATGATCAAAATAAATTGCAAAAGATTTAGAAAAGGTATCTGAATGGTGCGAAAATTGGCAAATGACCCTAAATAACGAAAAACTAGAGGCCATCCACATGAGTGCCGAAAGGAATTCGTTAAACTCGGGTTACACGATAAATCAGTCAAATCTAAAGGCCGTAAATTCAGCTAAATACCTAGGAATTACGAAGAACTTAAATTGAAAGGAACACATAGAAAATGTTGGGGTGAAGGCTAACCAAAGACAGCTTTTTATTGGCAGGACACTTAGAAAATGTAACAGATATACTAAGGAGACTGCCTACACTACGCTTGACCGTCCTCTTCTTTGCCGGCCGCGGTGGCCATGCGGTTCTAGGCGCGTCAGTCCGGAGCGGCGCGACTGCTACGGTCGCGGGTTCGAATCCTGCCTCGGGCATGGACGTGTGTGATGTCCTTAGGTTAGTTAGGTTTAAGTAGATCTAAGTTCTAGGGGACTGATGACCTAAGATGTTAAGTCCCATAGTGCTCAGAGCCATTTTTGAACCGTCCTCTTTTAGAATACTGCTGCGCGGTGTGAGTCCTTACCAGATAGGACTGACGGAGTACATCGAAAAAGTTCCAAGAAAGGCCGCACGTTTTGTATTATCGCAAAATATGGGAGAGAGTGCCACTGAAATGATACAGGATTTGGGCTGGACATCATTAAAAGAAAGGCGTTTTTCGTTGCGACAGAATCTTCTCATGAAATTCTAAACACCATATTTCTCCTCCGAATGCGGACACATTTTGTTGACACCGACTTACATAGGGAGAAACATTCACCACGATAAAAAAAGGGAAATCAGATCTCGTTCTTTCCGCGCGGTATACGAGATTGGAATAATAGATAATCGTGAAAGTGGTTCGATGAACCCTCTTCCAGGCACTTAAATGTGATTTGCAGAGTATCCATGTAGATGTAGATGTACATGTAGATCCCTAACCTCTGCGCGTTCGTTTTTCATGTATAGCTCCACCTCTTGTGATTCTGAATAGTGTATTCGCTATCAGAAGCTAAAGTTTGCTGCAGAACTCAATTTAACCTTTATCCTCTCTCATTCCTACGACCAATACCGTTATTATTTTGTAGCTCGTTCTTCTATTCCTTCCCGTTCTACCGCGTTCTAAATGTTCATGATTATTAGATTATCATCTCGCTCAATGTACTGAATTACCTGTTGAATGTCCTCATATACAGTCTTCGCTTCCTCGTCTTCTGCGTACGACGTTGGCAAGTACACCTGAACCATAGATGTTGCTGTTGACTGGTTGTCTAATTTGATGAGAGCAGACCTATCAATGAGCTGGCCACAATAACTAATTTTCTGCCCTACTTTCCTGTTCAGAAAGAATCCTGCAACTATTACACCATTTTCGGCTGCTGGTAAAGTAATTCTATGTTCTTCTAATTTGAAATCATTATCTTATATCATTTCACTTTTCTAACTAAAATATAAGTAGATTGCACTAGTCCATTTTTCCTTGGTCAGAGTTTAGAGCTCCCTACCACGTTCTAACTTCTGAACTTCCACGCTCAGGGTCGTAGAATTTTATCCTTTTGGTGATTACTCTCGTTTTTCTTCATTTATACCTCACCCTCGGCCGTCCCCATTGGGAGATCCGAATAAGGGTAATCCGGTATCTTAACCACTGCAGAGATTCTTAAGACACTTTTTCAGTTATGGGTCACGTGTCCTGTGGATGCGTATTGTGTGTCTTTAAATCAGAGGTTTCCGTTGCTTTCTGCATCCTCATGTCGTTGATCGATGCTGTCTCTTCCCCCTTTTAAGGAGCGTATCCGATCCCAAGAGCACAAGGTTGGCCAGGATCTCCATCCTCTCGTTCGCGCTTTTTGAAATGGCTTTTAGCAGAAGGAAAATGTCCTCTTATGCCAAAAGTCTTCAGCCATATTCCTTATGATTTTCATTCAGAATTAAAGCAACTGCCTAGATCTAACCGGGAAGTACAGACATTTTGATTACTAGTCAGAGACGCTATTCCCAACAACTGCATTTCGTAAGACAACCCGACACCACTGATCAAGGTACTGTTCCAGGTGTTTTCCTTTACCTAGAACCGTCAAGATAAAGCCTCATGATCATCATAGTTTGTGTGTGTGTGTGTGTGTGTGTGTGTGTGTGTGTGTGTGTGTGTGTGTGTGTCTGTGTCTGTGTTTGTTTGTCGTTTAAGAGTCCTCAATGACTAGATTGATCGTAAGTCTCACCATGACGTTTGCAGTGATCGCTCTCTCTTGTTTTCAAAACTGTCACACATTAGCAAGAAGAGTATCGAACATACATCTCTACATCTCCCCGTTATCGCCGACTTTCAGTGACCAAGCGAAATTTCCTAGGGGTCTCGCAAGAGAACGTTGACCTAGAGCTTTGTATTTCATAGAAAATGCTTAGCCGCGTCATCTCTTCGTAGCTATTCACGGCTAGGACCCACATTTCTGTTCCCTATCCTGTCAGTATGCTAGTGTCCATCTTCCGTTATGTCATATCTACGGGGGGTGTGGAGTGTCTGCATGTTGACAGAGACCTACTGGGCCAGTAACATGACCATTGTGCCAAGCTATGCAGTAGTATTCCAGTCTTCACTGAAAATCTTCCAACTTACATTGTTCAAGAGGATGTAATTTTCTGTGCTTTATCTGGACCATCAACAGCCGGCAGTCAGAAGTATATTTTATGCTGCACCTTCCAAGTCTTTCTTCTTTCAAATTCTAACATTATCCAGAATAAATGAGTAAACATAGGACAACTACAAAAGAACTGTCCGCATACCAAACGTTAAACCACTTCGTACAGATACTAGCCCAGTTCATACGATACACTCGCGACGGTTTTTGAAGTGAGGATGACCTCTTATTAGTGAACACTTGCAATACCAGCTAAAAGTAATATTCGTTGTATTCGTACACAAGACAAGATTATTTTCGGCTACTTCAAAGTTAAATCACAGTATCTAAAGTTCCGAAAGCAAATAACATGTACGAAACTCCTTTACGGTGCCACCTTGTCTATGGAATCACATCCATACCCCTACGGCAATAGTAAAGTTACTTGAATTACTGTACTTGTTTAGTTCCAAAATGTCTGTTTCGTTTCTTGATAGTGTAAGTTTGAAAACATAATAGGTAACGCTTCCTCAAGAACAAAATTGCCGAGATACTGACTCCGGGAATTCCAAGAGCGTATCAACATTTCTACAGTATTTGTTCAGTCCATCCCGGACATAGAAAAAGACACAATCAGGGGACTTTTTATTTTCTTACTAAAACATGATTGCAACTAACATTTTATACGAGGGTTGGAACTTTAATAGTGGCAACGATTTATTTACAGCTCGTACAAAACAGATACGAGTTTCAGAGTTTTGCTGACATTCAAAGTAGTCACCAGCATTGTGTATAACCTGTTGCCAGCGATATGGAAGTCGTAAGATACTCTTAGCAGTGCCAGTTGTGTTGAAAGTTCGTGCGGCGCAGTCTATTGCCCGACGAATTTGTAGCAGTTCTGAACCGAATGCCGTGAAGTGTTTCCTTCAGTTTAGAGATCGAGTTGAACTGACGAGGACTTAAGTCAGGGGAGTGCAGTAGGTGGTATAGCACGTAGCAGCCCCATCAGTGTAACAAATCAGTACTGTATGTGCTTGAGAATTGTCTTGCAAAATGATGGTCAGGTCCTGCAGAAAGTGTCGTCACTTCTGTCTATATGCTGTTCAAAAAGTGGCGATATGGGAAGTATTGGACGTAGAATATGGTATGCTATTTGGAAAAACTTTGACCCTTACGGGCGTCTATGGAAAAGAATTATAAGCAAGTCTCTGGTCTCTGGTAGTTTTAAGTTTTCCCATATACGAGACCAGTATGTAATCCTACAACCGCATTCTTATTGTTTCTGCCTAGAGCGATCGAAGTACGTCAAGTCCTAATAATAACTAAACTTCTTATTTGAGAAAATTTTCTTAAAGTTTTCAGCACACATTGTTTAATGTCAAAATGTCTTTTCCTCCTGACATTCTTTTCTAGTCTTAGAGTTCATACTTTTGTGTAAAAGTGCCATACAATACAATGCTCCGATTCTAGAAATTATTTGACTAACATGCATGTTATTGGGGATAGGTTTGGAGCAGCTAAATAAGGAATAAATCATAAAGAAGTTAAAAAATACAAACTAACTGTGGCCACAAGGGACGCCTACACACGGAAAAAAATTCTGCCAATAATCACAAAGCAAACAGAAACGTGCCTGGTGATTCATTAATTATAACTGCGTAGCTGAACGTATTGTGCTCGATTTCGTACCTAGGGTTAAATTTCCACAGGTTCAATGTTTGAGAATTAGTTGCTTGTTGGATGTCAGTTTATTAATTTAAGGAAACAGTGTCAAGCTTTTAAGTGTTTATTTTGTAAACATACAAGTAACAATCACTCTTGTAACAAAGACATACAGGGTAACAACTATTGAACTGTATGAAATGAAATCGTTATAATTTCTGAACGGTTTGCGTTAGGACGTTACAACTGCGCCGTTGGCCGCGGAGCATGATGGGAATTAGTAGGTGCACGCATGGTTTGGTTTAGCTACGAAGCCACTTTCATTTGGATGGGTTCGTCAATAACCAAAATTGGCACATTTGGGGGATTGAGAGCCCACATTTCCTCATCGAGAAGTCTTTTCATCCTCAACGGGTGACTGTGTGGTGTGTAGTCTCCGGTCACGGAGTAATCGGTGCGATATTCCTTGATGACACGGTGACTACCAAACAGTACGTGTAGGTTTTGGAACATGATTTTATCCACAGTATCCAAAGTGACATTAATTTCGACAAGATGTGGTTCATGCAAGAAGGACTCTGACACCATCGAAGCAGGAGAGTGTTTGATGTCCTGGAGGAGCACTTTAGGGACCGCATTCTGGAGTACCTAGAGGCCACTGGCATGAGCCTCGATTGGCAGTCATATTCTCCATATCTGAAAACTCCTTTTCGTGGGTGTACAACAACCACCTCAAAACCATTGCTTTTTGTGGGGTTATATTAAAGACAAGGTCTTATGACACCAAAACCATTTCTGAGCTGAAAACAGCCATTCAGTAGATCATCGACAACATGGATGTTTCGACAGTTCACCGGGTCATGCAGAATTTCGCTATTCGTCTGCGCCACATCGTCGCCAATGATGGCAAGCGTATAGAACATGTCATAATGTAAATACGAAAATCTGTAATGACGTTTACATGTTGAATAACGTGTGTGCATGCCACAGTTTGTAACTAATTTTCGTTCTTTTCTTCGTACAGTTCAATAATTGCCACCTTGTACTATTACTAAGAAAAGACATCAGACAAACGTCCGGGTCATAAGGGAAGCAACAACTGGACTGATTTATATCTGAAGAGGTGCTTTTGATAAACAAGATTACTTACGTCACCCTCGAGGCGTCAAAAAGAGTTTTGGCAAACACTGTTGTTGGATTAAGACCTGGATATTAATTAGTTCACAACTAATGAAAGTATAACTTTTGAATTAATCTATGCTGCCTGTACCAAGGTACTTTGACACCTTGCTTCGGCGCTTTGTCCTAATAACGCAGTCACTCTGACATGTGATATAATAAAATTTATGCAATACGACACACTCAAATCACGGCAAATTAAGTCCGATGGATCACTTTACAGAAGCAATCTCTTTTTATTTCAGAGCCTATAATGTCACTAAGAACTGTATGTTCCTTTGTCTCCGAAACAATTTACGTATTCCAGAATGCGATTTTCACTGTGCTGTGGAGTGTGCGCTGATATGAAACTTCCTGGCATATTAAAACTGTGTGCCGGACCGAGACTCGAACTCTGGACCTTTGACTTTCGCGGGCAAATGCTCTACCAACTGAGCTACCGAAGCACGACGCACGCCCCGTCCTCGCAGGAAACGAGGTAGTGGTGAAAGTAAAGCTGTGAGAACGGGACGTGAGTCGTGCTTGGGTAGCTCAGTTGGTAGAGCACTTGCCCGCAAAAGGCAAAGGTCCCGAGTTAGAGTCTCGGTCCGGCACAGAGTTTTAATCTACCAGGAAGTTTCATAATTTAAGTATTTTTCAGCGAGGGCACAAAACTGGAAACTGGATGTACATGCTGGATTCACACGCAGATATCCACACGAGTAAAGTATTTGGTGAATATAGCGTCAAACCAGTCGAAATAACACAAGAAACTGTGTTGTGTGCGGTCTAAAAAAATGGTTCAAAGCACTATGGGACTTAACATCTAAGGTCATCAGTCCCCTAGACTTAGAACTACTTAAACCTAACTAACCTAAGGACATCACACACATCCATGCCTGAGCTAGGATTCTAACCTGCGACCGTTGCAGCAGCGCGGTTCATGACTGAAGCGCCTAGTCCCGCTCGGTCACAACGGCCGGCGTGCAGTTTAAACTTAAAATAAATATTACATACATTTAGCATATGAGCCAAGGAGATTACTGTGTTCAGGAGTCAATTAGTTATCGACCTAGTGCTGTTGTCAATTAATTAGTGTGAAAATGAGAAGATAACAGCAATTATGTCACACATGCACCATTACATCTAAAAGGGGTGCAGATTATTTCCTCCTCTTAGCATTGTATGTTCCCATGGTTTCTCGAATGTCTACAACACTAAAGGCAGTTAATTCATTTATCATCGAGGTTTGATGACAAGTGACCTTCATCTACATAGGTCAATAATAGGTATGCCCAAATGTCATATAGTCGCATGTGTAATTTTTTGAGTAAACGAAGTTCTCTGAAACATACGCTTTCGAGGAGATATCTCGCTACTGTACTTGGTCTCTCATGACATATGGCCCCAGTTCAGTTTTCCTCTAGCGAAGACGAAATATTTGCGGTACTATTCCGTACACGTGCAGATACTGACAGCAACAAAACCAAAATATTTATTCTAGTAATGTGTCAAATGCCAAACAGAGAATGTTTCCAATGGGACAGCGATAATCGCTTACGTAACAGCTTCGGTTTCAACACCCACAAATAGAGCACGCAGCCATCGAGATAAGACGCTGAAACGTCAAGCGTTTTCGTGGCTCACAGTGGTAAACATTAGCATACAGAAGCATTTCTCTTTACTCGTGAATGTCGGAGAAAGAGATATTGAGCTTCTCGATTACACTATTTCCATTCTGCGTGAATGGTAGGAAAATGCAATATGTGAGCCTTAGGGATCGATGAAAGAATGCAGCAAATATTTCTTGTCGTGAATGACGGACATTTTTGACAAGCAAACAACTTTCAGCTGCTTACAAAATTAAGTTTGTCCCGAGGCTGTTTATTCAATTTAAATACTACAAATTACTCCCAATCACTTTTTTTCCGTTCCTCTTTTATTCAATGAACTAGCTTTCAAAACTTTTCAAGTTCACCTTCAGATCGTGTGCGTGCAAGTTACTTAACTGTTTCATAGGAAGATGCTGGGAACTTTCTTGAGACAATGTTGGCGGCTTTTGTAAGCGGTGTCCACCTGGCAGTTTCCATCGTGATTTCCATAGATGGCTCACTTTACACCGGATACAAGTATGTACACCGATTGTCACAACCGATTTCCAGCATTCAACATATACCGTACAACTGCTGCTTAATAACCTATACTGCCTACAAATTAGCAGATAAATCATTGGATCACAACCACACTAAGTAATAACACACAGCAAGCTAAAGGACAGGCTCTCCTAGAAGAACGTGGAGTACAGTACATTGTAAATCATGATTCTACTTTTAGAAGCCCCACAACTGGGGGAAGGGGACCCGGGAATCATCTAAAACGTGAGAAAAACTTATTGGAATTCACAAGATAAAATCACAAAGTTAATCCAACCGTTTTAGAGTGACAGTTAACCGAAAATCAATAAATTGTAAAGCTTCTGTAGACGACTTCATAACATTGATGAGCCAAAACGTTATGAACACCTGCTTAATAGAGTTTCGGGTCACATTTGAAAAGCGAGACAGCAGCGACTCTGCATCGGTTGGATTCGACTAAACCTTGGTTGGCATCCAGAAGTACTTGGCACCAGATGTCTCTTCACACGTCACGCAATACCCGTGAAATACTCGTCGGTGTTTTGTGGGCGCGCAGATGTTGTCAGAAAGCGTCCCAGACGTGTTCCATCGGGTTCAGGTCAACCAAATACGGGTGAATCCATTCAGTGACCAAGGACATCTCATCTTTCGATTAGTCTGTAATATAGAGTGTATAAACTGTGATCCTTAACAGATTAACCATAGAACAAATGTCTAAGTAAAACGTATTTGTAATCATCAAAACCAACACAGTTCGCGGACGCATAAGTCGAGAATGAGCTCGGCAGAAAACATTAATACTCGCCATTCACTTAATGTCATCGTTGTAGGATATGCAAGAAATGTGCATGTATTCTTGTCTAAGAGGTCCTTTATGTGGACATAATTTGAGAGGCCTACTTTCAAAAATTGCATTTGAGGTAATTTCCCACGTTCCCAAGAGGTCGCGCAGTTCTCGCAGTTGTTATTTGCTTTTTTCAAAACCTAGAAGTCCCACCGCCACACCTTCACCTGCCCATGTTAGGCAAAATTTCTGCCTGACTCATGTAGTACTATCAGCGTCAGAGGGTGGTACGGGACTACAAGTCCCACCGCCACACCTCCAAAGTGAATTGCAGTGACGCACTCACTGCCCTGTGGAAATTTACTGGCTCACCAACACAGTTAGACCGCAATAGACCGGTGATGCTGTATTGTAACATATCACCCCGGACTACAAGTCCTTTGACTACAAGTCCTTTAAAAAAAAAAAAAGGAATCTATTGTGGCTTCTTCGAAGGATAAAACACTGACCGTGGCTACCACTGCAGCTAACTCGTTCTGAATAATCAGCATTTCTTAGCAACATCTACGCCAGCCTCCGCAAACATAATGCGCAGTTGTACTGGCAATACGCTTATGTAATTCTCCCTCTGAATGATTACCATTCCTTTCCACCAGGTACGTCAGTTTCTGCAAACATAATTTGAATTTGCACCGACAATACGCCTCTGTTTCACTGCAGCTAACTCCTTCTGCATAATCAGCATTTCTTAGCAACAGCTACGTCAGCCTCCGCAAACATAATGCGCAGTTGTACTGGCAATACGCTTATGTATGATT
The DNA here is from genome assembly GCF_023864275.1 of Schistocerca cancellata. Lineage (NCBI taxonomy): Eukaryota > Metazoa > Arthropoda > Insecta > Orthoptera > Acrididae > Schistocerca > Schistocerca cancellata. The sequence continues at coordinate 269,904,651 of NC_064634.1, forward strand.
ACCATTCCTTTCCACCAGGTACGTCAGTTTCTGCAAACATAATTTGAATTTGCACCGACAATACGCCTCTGTATCACTGCAGCTAACTCCTTCTGCATAATCAGCATTTCTTAGCAACAGCTACGTCAGCCTCGGCAAACATAATGCGCAGTTGTACTGGCAATACGCTTATGTAATTCTCCCTCAGAATGCTTACCATTCCTTTCCACCAGATACGTCAGTTTCTGCAAACATAATTTGAATTTGCACCGACAATACGCCTCTGTATCACTGCAGCTAACTCCTTCTGCATAATCAGCATTTCTTAGCAACAGCTACGACAGCCTCCGCAAACATAATGCGCAGTTGTACTGGCAATACGCTTATGTAATTCTCCCTCAGAATGATTACCATTCCTTTCCACCAGATACGTCAGTTTCTGCAAACATAATTTGAATTTGCACCGACAATACGCCTCTGTTTCACTGTAGCTAACTCCTTCTGCATAATCAGCATTTCTTAGCAACAGCTACGTCAGCCTCCGCAAACATAATGCGCAGTTGTACTGGCAATACGCTTATGTATGATTACCATTCCTTTCCACCAGGTACGTCAGTTTCTGCAAACATAATTTGAATTTGCACCGACAATACGCCTCTGTATCACTGCAGCTAACTCGTTCTGCATAATCAGCATTTCTTACCAACAGCTACGTCAGCCTCCGCAAACATAATGCACAGTTGTGCTGGCAATACGCTTATGTAAGATTACCATTCCTTTCCACCAGGTACGTCAGTTTCTGCAAACATAATTTGAATTTGCACCGACAATACGACTCTGTATCACTGCAGCTAACTCCTTCTGCATAATCAGCATTTCTTAACAACAGCTACGTCAGCCTCCGCAAACATAATGCGCAGTTGTACTGGAAATACGCTTATGTAATTCTCCCTCAGAATGATTACCATTCCTTTCCACCAGATACGTCAGTTTCTGCAAACATAATTTGAATTTGCACCGACAATACGCCTCTGTTTCACTGCAGCTAACTCCTTCTGCATAATCAGCATTTCTTAGCAACAGCTACGTCAGCCTCCGCAAACATAATCGCAGTTGCACTGGCAATACGCTTATGTATGATTACCATTCCTTTCCACCAGGTACGTCAGTTGCTGCAAACATAATTTGAATTTACACCGACAATACGCCTCTGTATCACTGCAGCTAACTCGTTCTGCATAATCAGCATTTCTTAGCAACAGCTACGTCAGCCTCCGCAAACATAATGCACAGTTGTGCTGGCAATACGCTTATGTATGATTGCCATTCCTTTCCACCAGGTACGTCAGTTTCTGCAAACATAATTTGAATTTGCACCAACAATACGACTCTGTATCACTGCAGCTAACTCCTTCTGCACAATCAGCATTTCTTAACAACAGCTACGTCAGCCTCCGCAAACATAATGCGCAGTTGTACTGGCAATACGCTTATGTAATTCTCCCTCACAATGATTACCATTCCTTTCCACCAGATACGTCAGTTTCTGCAAACATAATTTGAATTTGCACCGACAATACGCCTCTGTTACACTGCAGCTAAGTCCTTCTGCATATTCTGCATTTCTTAGCAACAGCTACGTCAGCCTCCGCAAACATAATGCACAGTTGTGCTGGCAATACGCTTATGTATGATTACCATTCCTTTCCACCAGGTACGTCAGTTTCTGCAAACATAATTTGAATTTGCACCGACAATACGCCTCTGTTACACTGCAGCTAACTCCTTCTGCATAATCAGCATTTCTTAGCAACAGCTACGTCAGCCTCCGCAAACATAATGCACAGTTGTGCTGGCAATACGCTTATGTATGATTACCATTCCTTTCCACCAGGTACGTCAGTTTCTGCAAACATAATTTGAATTTGCACCGACAATACGACTCTGTATCACTGCAGCTAACTCCTTCTGCACAATCAGCATTTCTTAACAACAGCTAGGTCAGCCTCCGCAAACATAATGCGCAGTTGTACTGGCAATACGCTTATGTAATTCTCCCTCAGAATGTTTACCTTTCCTTTCCACCAGATACGTCAGTTTCTGCAAACATTATTTGAATTTGCACCGACAATACGCCTCTGTATCACTGCAGCTAACTCCTTCTGCATAATCAGCATTTCTTAGCAACAGCTACGTCAGCCTCCGCAAACATAATGCGCAGTTGTACTGGCAATACGCTTATGTATGATTACCATTCCTTTCCACCAGGTACGTCAGTTTCTGCAAACATAATTTGAATTTGCACCGACAATACGCCTCTGTATCACTGCAGCTAACTCGTTCTGCATAATCAGCATTTCTTACCAACAGCTACGTCAGCCTCCGCAAACATAATGCACAGTTGTGCTGGCAATACGCTTATGTAAGATTACCATTCCTTTCCACCAGGTACGTCAGTTTCTGCAAACATAATTTGAATTTGCACCGACAATACGACTCTGTATCACTGCAGCTAACTCCTTCTGCATAATCAGCATTTCTTAACAACAGCTACGTCAGCCTCCGCAAACATAATGCGCAGTTGTACTGGAAATACGCTTATGTAATTCTCCCTCAGAATGATTACCATTCCTTTCCACCAGATACGTCAGTTTCTGCAAACATAATTTGAATTTGCACCGACAATACGCCTCTGTTTCACTGCAGCTAACTCCTTCTGCATAATCAGCATTTCTTAGCAACAGCTACGTCAGCCTCCGCAAACATAATCGCAGTTGCACTGGCAATACGCTTATGTATGATTACCATTCCTTTCCACCAGGTACGTCAGTTTCTGCAAACATAATTTGAATTTGCACCGACAATACGCCTCTGTATCACTGCAGCTAACTCGTTCTGCATAATCAGCATTTCTTAGCAACAGCTACGTCAGCCTCCGCAAACATAATGCACAGTTGTGCTGGCAATACGCTTATGTATGATTGCCATTCCTTTCCACCAGGTACGTCAGTTTCTGCAAACATAATTTGAATTTGCACCGACAATACGACTCTGTATCACTGCAGCTAACTCCTTCGGCATAATCAGCATTTCTTAACAACAGCTACGTCAGCCTCCGCAAACATAATGCGCAGTTGTACTGGCAATACGCTTATGTAATTCTCCCTCAGAATGATTACCATTCCTTTCCTCCAGATACGTCAGTTTCTGCAAACATAATTTGAATTTGCACCGACAATACACCTCTGTTTCACTGCAGCTAACTCCTTCTGCATAATCAGCATTTCTTAGCAACAGCTACGTCAGCCTCCGCAAACATAATCGCAGTTGTACTGGCAATACGCTTATGTATGATTACCATTCCTTTCCACCAGGTACGTCAGTTTCTGCAAACATAATTTGAATTTGCACCGACAATACGCCTCTGTATCACTGCAGCTAACTCGTTCTGCATAATCAGCATTTCTTAGCAACAGCTACGTCAGCCTCCGCAAACATAATGCACAGTTGTACTGGCAATACGCTTATGTAATTCTCCCTCAGAATGATTACCATTCCTTTCCACCAGATACGTCAGTTTCTGCAAACATAATTTGAATTTGCACCGACAATACGCCTCTGTATCACTGCAGCTAACTCCTTCTGCATAATCAGCATTTCTTAGCAACAGCTATGTCAGCCTCCGCAAACATAATGTGCAGTTGTACTGGCAATACGCTTATGTATGATTACCATTCCTTTCCACCAGGTACGTCAGTTTTTGCAAACATAATTTGAATTTGCACCGACAATACGCCTCTGTATCACTGCAGCTAACTCCTTCTGCATAATCAGCATTTCTTAGCAACAGCTACGTCAGCCTCCGCAAACATAATGCGCAGTTGTACTGGCAATACGCTTATGTATGATTACCATTCCTTTCCACCTGGTACGTCAGTCTCTGCAAACATAATTTGAATTTGCACCGACAATACGCCTCTGTATCACTGCAGCTAACTCGTTCTGCATAATCAGCATTTCTTAGCAACAGCTACGTCAGCCTCCGCAAACATAATGCGCAGTTGTACTGGCAATACGCTTATGTATGATTACCATTCCTTTCCACCAAGTACGTCAGTTTCTGCAAACATAATTTGAATTTGCACCGACAATACGCCTCTGTATCACTGCAGCTAACTCGTTCTGCATAATCAGCATTTCTTAGCAACAGCTACGTCAGCCTCCGCATACATAATGCGCAGTTGTACTGGCAATACGCTTATGTATGATTACCATTCCTTTCCACCAGGTACGTCAGTTTCTGCAAACATAATTTGAATTTGCACCGACAATAGGCCTCTATATCACTGCAGCTAACTCCTTCTGCATAATCAGCATTTCTTAGCAACAGCTACATCAGCCTCCGCAAACATAATGCGCAGTTGTACTGGCAATACGCTTATGTATGATTACCATTCCTTTCCACCAGGTACGTCAGTTTCTGCAAACATAATTTGAATTTGCACCGACAATACGCCTCTGTATCACTGCAGCTAACTCGTTCTGCATAATCAGCATTTCTTAGCAACAGCTACGCCAGCCTCCGCAAACATAATGCGCAGTTGTACTGGCAATACTCTTATGTATGATTACCATACCTTTCCACCAGGTACGTCAGTTTCTGCAAACATAATTTGAATTTGCACCGACAATACGCCTCTGTATCACTGCAGCTAACTCGTTCTGCATAATCAGCATTTCTTAGCAACAGCTATGTCAGCCTCCGCAAACATAATGCGCAGTTGTACTGGCAATACCCTTATGTATGATTACCATACCTTTCCACCAGGTACGTCAGTTTCTGCAAACATAATTTGAATTTGCACCGACAATACGCCTCTGTATCACTGCAGCTAACTCGTTCTGCATAATCAGCATTTCTTAGCAACAGCTACGTCAGCCTCCGCAAACATAATGCGCAGTTGTACTGGCAATACTCTTATGTATGATTACCATACCTTTCCACCAGGTACGTCAGTTTCTGCAAACATAATTTGAATTTGCACCGACAATACGCCTCTGTATCACTGCAGCTAACTCGTTCTGCATAATCAGCATTTCTTAGCAACAGCTACGTCAGCCTCCGCAAACATAATGCGCAGTTGTACTGGCAATACTCTTTTGTATGATTACCATACCTTTCCACCAGGTACGTCAGTTTGTGCAAACATAATTTGAGTTTGCACCGACAATACGCCTCTGTATCACTGCAGCTAACTCGTTCTGCATAATCAGAATTTCTTAGCAACAGCTATGTCAGCCTCCGCAAACTTAATGCGCAGTTGTACTGGCAATACTCTTATATATGATTACCATACCTTTCCACCAGGTACGTCAGTTTCTGCAAACATAATTTGAATTTGCACCGACAATACGCCTCTGTTACACTGCAGCTAACTCCTTCTGCATAATCAGCATTTCTTAGCAACAGCTACGTCAGCCTCCGCAAAAATAATGCACAGTTGTACTGGCAATACGCTTATGTAATTCTCCCTCAGAATGATTACCATTCCTTTCCACCAGATACGTCAGATTCTGCAAACATAATTTGAATTTGCACCGACAATACGCCTCTGTATCACTGCAGCTAACTCCTTCTTCATAATCAGCATTTCTTAGCAACAGCTACGTCAGCCTCCGCAAACATAATGCGCAGTTGTACTGGCAATACGCTTATGTATGATTACCATTCCTTTCCACCAGGTACGTCAGTTTCTGCAAACATAATTTGAATTTGCACCGACAATACGCCTCTGTATCACTGCAGCTAACTCGTTCTGCATAATCAGCATTTCTTAGCAACAGCTACGTCAGCCTCCGCAAACATAATGCGCAGTTGTACTGGCAATACGCTTATGTATGATTACCATTCCTTTCCAACAGGTACGTCAGTTTCTGCAAACATAATTTGAATTTGCACCGACAATACGCCTCTGTATCACTGCAGCTAACTCGTTCTGCATAATCAGCATTTCTTAGCAACAGCTACGTCAGCCTCCGCAAACATAATGCGCAGTTGTACTGGCAATACGCTTATATATGATTACCATTCCTTTCCACCAGGTACGTCAGTTTCTGCAAACATAATTTGAATTTGCACCGACAATACGCCTCTGTATCACGGCAGCTAACTCCTTCTGCATAATCAGCATTTCTTAGCAACAGCTACGTCAGCCTCCGCAAACATAATGCGCAGTTGTACTGGCAATACGCTTATGTATGATTACCATTCCTTTCCACCAGGTACGTCAGTTTCTGCAAACATAATTTGAATTTGCACCGACAATACGCCTCTGTATCACTGCAGCTAACTCCTTCTGCATAATCAGCATTTCTTAGCAACAGCTACGTCAGCCTCCGCAAACATAATGCGCAGTTGTATTGGCAATACGCTTATGTATGATTACCATTCCTTTCCACCAGGTACGTCAGTTTCTGCAAACATAATATGAATTTGCACCGACAATACGCCTCTGTATCACTGCAGCTAACTCGTTCTGCATAATCAGCATTTCTTAGCAACAGCTACGTCAGCCTCCGCAAACATAATGTGCAGTTGTACTGGCAATACGCTTATGTATGATTACCATTCCTTTCCACCAAGTACGTCAGTTTCTGCAAACATAATTTGAATTTGCACCGACAATACGCCTCTGTATCACTGCAGCTAACTCGTTCTGCATAATCAGCATTTCTTAGCAACAGCTACGTCAGCCTCTGCAAACATAATGCGCAGTTGTACTGGCAATACGCTTATGTAATTCTCCCTCAGAATGATTACCATTCCTTTCCACCAGATACGTCAGTTTCTGCAAACATAATTTGAATTTGCACCGACAATACGCCTCTGTATCACTGCAGCTAACTCGTTCTGCATAATCAGCATTTCTTAGCAACAGCTACGTCAGCCTCCGCATACATAATGCGCAGTTGTACTGGCAATACGCTTTTGTATGATTACCATTCCTTTCCACCAGGTACGTCAGTTTCTGCAAACATAATTTGAATTTGCACCGACAATACGCCTCTGTATCACTGCAGCTAACTCCTTCTGCATAATCAACATTTCTTAGCACCAGCTACGTCAGCCTCCGCAAACATAATGCGCAGTTGTACTGGCAATACGCTTATGTATGATTACCATTCCTTTCCACCAGGTACGTCAGTTTCTGCAAACATAATTTGAATTTGCACCGACAATACGCCTCTGTATCACTGCAGCTAACTCGTTCTGCATAATCAGCATTTCTTAGCCACAGCTATGCCAGCCTCCGCAAACATAATGCGCAGTTGTACTGGCAATACTCTTATGTATGATTACCATACCTTTCCACCAGGTACGTCAGTTTCTGCAAACATAATTTGAATTTGCACCGACAATACGCCTCTGTATCACTGCAGCTAACTCGTTCTGCATAATCAGCATTTCTTAGCAACAGCTATGTCAGCCTCCGCAAACATAATGCGCAGATGTACTGGCAATACGCTTATGTATGATTACCATTCCTTTCCACCAGGTACGTCAGTTTCTGCAAACATAATTTGAATTTGCACCGACAATACGCCTCTGTATCACTGCAGCTAACTCGTTCTGCATAATCAGCATTTCTTAGCAACAGCTACGTCAGCCTCCGCAAACATAATGCGCAGTTGTACTGGCAATACGCTTATGTATGATTACCATTCCTTTCCACCAGGTACGTCAGTTTCTGCAAACATAATTTGAATTTGCACCGACAATACGCCTCTGTATCACTGCAGCTAACTCGTTCTGCATAATCAGCATTTCTTAGCAACAGCTATGTCAGCCTCCGCAAACATAATGCGCAGTTGTACTGGCAATACTCTTATGTACGATTATCATACCTTTCCACCAGGTACGTCAGTTTCTGCAAACATAATTTGAATTTGCACCGACAATACGCCTCTGTATCACTGCAGCTAACTCCTTCTGCATAATCAGCATTTCTTAGCAACAGCTATGTCAGCCTCCGCAAACATAATGCGCAGTTGTACTGGCAATACGCTTATGTATAATTACCATTCCTTTCCACCAGCTACGTCAGTTTCTGCAAACATAATTTGAATTTGCACCGACAATACGCCTCTGTATCACTGCAGCTAACTCGTTCTGCATAATCAGCATTTCTTAGCAACAGCTACGTCAGCCTCCGCAAACATAATGCGCAGTTGTACTGGCAATACTCTTATGTATGATTACCGTACCTTTCCACCAGGTACGTCAGTTTCTGCAAACATAATTTGAATTTGCACCGACAATACGCCTCTATATCACTGCAGCTAACTCGTTCTGCATAATCAGCATTTCTTAGCAACAGCTATGTCAGCCTCCGCAAACATAATGCGCAGTTGTACTGGCAATACGCTTATGTATGATTACCATTCCTTTCCACCAGGTACGTCAGTTTCTGCAAACGTAATTTGAATTTGCACCGACAATACGCCTCTGTATCACTGCAGCTAACTCGTTCTGCATAATCAGCATTTCTTAGCAACAGCTATGTCAGCCTCCGCAAACATAATGCGCAGTTGTTCTGGCAATACGCTTATGTATGATTACCATTCCTTTCCACCAGGTACGTCAGTTTCTGCAAACATAATTTGAATTTGCACCGACAATACGCCTCTGTATCACTGCAGCTAACTCGTTCTGCATAATCAGCATTTCTTAGCAACAGCTATGTCAGCCTCCGCAAACGTAATGCGCAGTTGTACTGGCAATACTCTTATGTATGATTACCATACCTTTCCACCAGGTACGTCAGTTTCTGCAAACATAATTTGAATTTGCACCGACAATACGCCTCTGTATCACTGCAGCTAACTCGTTCTGCATAATCAGCATTTCTTAGCAACAGCTATGTCAGCCTCCGCAAACATAATGCGCAGTTGTACTGGCAAAACGCTTATGTATGATTACCATTCCTTTCCACCAGGTATGTCAGTTTCTGCAAACATAATTTGAATTTGCACCGACAATACGCCTCTGTATCACTGCAGCTAACTCGTTCTGCATAATCAGCATTTCTTAGCAACAGCTACGTCAGCCTCCGCAAACATAATGCGCTGTTGTACTGGCAATACGCTTATGTATGATTACCATTCCTTTCCACCAGGTACGTCAGTTTCTGCAAACATAATTTGAATTTGCACCGACAATACGCCTCTGTATCACTGCAGCTAACTCGTTCTGCATAATCAGCATTTCTTAGCAACAGCTACGTCAGCCTCCGCAAACATAATGCGCAGTTGTACTGGCAATACTCTTATGTATGATTACCGTACCTTTCCACCAGGTACGTCAGTTTCTGCAAACATAAATTGAATTTGCACCGACAATACGCCTCTGTATCACTGCAGCTAACTCGTTCTGCATAATCAGCATTTCTTAGCAACAGCTATGTCAGCCTCCGCAAACATAATGCGCAGTTGTACTGGCAATAGTCTTATGTATGATTACCATACCTTTCCACCAGGTACGTCAGTTTCTGCAAACATAATTTGAATTTGCACCGACAATACGCCTCTGTATCACTGCAGCTAACTCGTTCTGCATAATCAGCATTTCTTAGCAACAGCTACGTCAGCCTCCGCAAACATAATGTGCAGTTGTACTGGCAATACTCTTATGTATGATTACCATACCTTTCCACCAGGTGCGTCAGTTTCTGCAAACATAATTTGAATTTGCACCGACAATACGCCTCTGTATCACTGCAGCTGACTCGTTCTGCATAATCAGCATTTCTTAGCAACAGCTACGTCAGCCTCCGCAAACATAATGCGCAGTTGTACTGGCAATACGCTTATGTATGATTACCATTCCTTTCCACCAGGTACGTCAGTTTCTGCAAACATAATTTGAATTTGCACCGACAATACGCCTCTGTATCACTGCAGCTAACTCGTTCTGCATAATCAGCATTTCTTAGCAACAGCTACGTCAGCCTCCGCAAACATAATGCACAGTTGTACTGGCAATACGCTTATGTATGATTACCATTCCTTTCCACCAAGTACGTCAGTTTCTGCAAACATAATTTGAATTTGCACCGACAATACGCCTCTGTATCTCTGCAGCTAACTCGTTCTGCATAATCAGCATTTCTTAGCAACAGCTACGTCAGCCTCCGCAAACATAATGCGCAGTTGTACTGGCAATACGCTTATGTAATTCTCCCTCAGAATGATTACCATTCCTTTCCAACAGATATGTCAGTTTCTGCAAACATAATTTGAATTTGCACCAACAATACGCCTCTGTATCACTGCAGCTAACTCGTTCTGCATAATCAGCATTTCTTAGCAACAGCTACGTCAGCCTCCGCATACATAATGCGCAGTTGTACTGGCAATACGCTTATGTATGATTACCATTCCTTTCCACCAGGTACGTCAGTTTCTGCAAACATAATTTGAATTTGCACCGACAATACGCCTCTGTATCACTGCAGCTAACTCCTTCTGCATAATCAGCATTTCTTAGTAACAGCTACGTCAGCCTCTGCAAACATAATGCGCAGTTGCACTGGCAATACGCTTATGTATGATTACCATTCCTTTCCACCAGGTACGTCAGTTTCTGCAAACATAATTTGAATTTGCACCGACAATACGCCTCTGTATCACTGCAGCTAACTCCTTCTGCATAATCAGCATTTCTTAGCAACAGCTACGCCAGCCTCCGCAAACATAATGCGCAGTTGTACTGGCAATACTCTTATGTATGATTACCATACCTTTCCACCAGGTACGTCAGTTTCTGCAAACATAATTTGAATTTGCACCGACAATACGCCTCTGTATCACTGCAGCTAACTCGTTCTGCATAATCAGCATTTCTTAGCAACAGCTACGTCAGCCTCCGCAAACATAATGCGCAGTTGTACTGGCAATACTCTTATGTATGATTACCGTACCTTTCCACCAGGTACGTCAGTTTCTGCAAACATAATTTGAATTTGCACCGACAATACGCCTCTGTATCACTGCAGCTAACTCGTTCTGCATAATCAGCATTTCTTAGCAACAGCTATGTCAGCCTCCGCAAACATAATGCGCAGTTGTACTGGCAATACTCTTATGTATGATTACCATACCTTTCCACCAGGTACGTCAGTTTCTGCAAACATAATTTGAATTTGCACCGACAATACGCCTCTGTATCACTGCAGCTAACTCCTTCTGCATAATCAGCATTTCTTAGCAACAGCTACGTCAGCCTCCGCAAACATAATGCGCAGTTGTACTGGCAATACTCTTATGTATGATTACCATACCTTTCCACCAGGTACGTCAGTTTCTGCAAACATAATTTGAATTTGCACCGACAATACGCCTCTGTATCACTGCAGCTAACTCGTTCTGCATAATATGCATTTCTTAGCAACAGCTACGTCAGCCTCCGCAAACATAATGCGCAGTTGTACTGGCAATACTCTTATGTATGATTACCATACCTTTCCACCAGGTACGTCAGTTTCTGCAAACATAATTTGAATTTGCACCGACAATACGCCTCTGTGTCACTGCAGCTAACTCGTTCTGCATAATCAGCATTTCTTAGCAACAGCTATGTCAGCCTCCGCAAACATAATGCGCAGTTGTACTGGCAATACGCTTATGTATGATTACCATTCCTTTCCACCAGGTACGTCAGTTTCTGCAAACATAATTTGAATTTGCACCGACAATACGCCTCTGTATCACTGCAGCTAACTCGTTCTGCATAATCAGCATTTCTTAGCAACAGCTACGTCAGCCTCCGCAAACATAATGTGCAGTTGTACTGGCAATACTCTTATGTATGATTACCGTACCTTTCCACCAGGTACGTCAGTTTCTGCAAACATAATTTGAATTTGCACCGACAATACGCCTCTGTATCACTGCAGCTAACTCGTTCTGCATAATCAGCATTTCTTAGCAACAGCTATGTCAGCCTCCGCAAACATAATGCGCAGTTGTACTGGCAATACGCTTATGTATGATTACCATTCCTTTCCACCAGGTACATCAGTTTCTGCAAACATAATTTGAATTTGCACCGACAATACGCCTCTGTATCACTGCAGCTAACTCGTTCTGCATAATCAGCATTTCTTAGCAACAGCTATGTCAGCCTCCGCAAACATAATGCGCAGTTGTACTGGCAATACGCTTATGTATGATTACCATTCCTTTCCACCAGGTACGTCAGTTTCTGCAAACATAATTTGAATTTGCACCGACAATACGCCTCTGTATCACTGCAGCTAACTCGTTCTGCATAATCAGCATTTCTTAGCAACAGCTATGTCAGCCTCCGCAAACATAATGCGCAGTTGTACTGGCAATACTCTTATGTATGATTACCATACCTTTCCACCAGGTACGTCAGTTTCTGCAAACATAATTTGAATTTGCACCGACAATACGCCTCTGTATCACTGCAGCTAACTCGTTCTGCATAATCAGCATTTCTTAGCAACAGCTATGTCAGCCTCCGCAAACATAATTCGCAGTTGTACTGGCAATACGCTTATGTATGATTACCATTCCTTTCCACCAGGTACGTCAGTTTCTGCAAACATAATTTGAATTTGCACCGACAATACGCCTCTGTATCACTGCAGCTAACTCGTTCTGTATAATCAGCATTTCTTAGCAACAGCTATGTCAGCCTTCGCAAACATAATGCGCAGTTGTACTGGCAATACGCTTATGTATGATTACCATTCCTTTCCACCAGGTACGTCAGTTTCTGCAAACATAATTTGAATTTGCACCGACAATACGCCTCTGTATCACTGCAGCTAACTCGTTCTGCATAATCAGCGTTTCTTAGCAACAGCTACGTCAGCCTCCGCAAACATAATGCGCAGTTGTACTGGCAATACTCTTATGTATGATTACCATACCTTTCCACCAGGTACGTCAGTTTCTGCAAACATAATTTGAATTTGCACCGACAATACGCCTCTGTATCACTGCAGCTAACTCGTTCTGCATAATCAGCATTACTTAGCAACCAGCTACGTCAGCCTCCGCAAACATAATGCGCAGTTGTACTGGCAATACTCTTATGTATGATTACCATACCTTTCCACCAGGTACGTCAGTTTCTGCAAACATAATTTGAATTTGCACCGACAATACGCCTCTGTATCACTGCAGCTAACTCATTCTGCATAATCAGCATTTCTTAGCAACCGCTATGTCAGCCTCCGCAAACATAATGCGCAGTTGTACTGGCAATACGCTTATGTATGATTACCATTCCTTTCCACCAGGTACGTCAGTTTCTGCGAACATAATTTGAAGTTGCACCGACAATACGCCTCTGTATCACTGCAGCTAACTCGTTCTGCATAATCAGCATTTCTTAGCAACAGCTATGTCAGCCTCCGCAAACATAATGCGCAGTTGTACTGGCAATACGCTTATGTATGATTACCATTCCTTTCCACCAGGTACGTCAGTTTCTGCAAACAAAATTTGAATTTGCACCGACAATACGCCTCTGTATCACTGCAGCTAACTCGTTCTGCATAATCAGCATTTCTTAGCAACAGCTACGTCAGCCTCCGCAAACATAATGCGCAGTTGTACTGGCAATACGCTTATGTATGATTACCATTCCTTTCCACCAGGTACGTCAGTTTCTGCAAACATAATTTGAATTTGCACCGACAATACGCCTCTGTATCACTGCAGCTATCTCGTTCTGCATAATCAGCATTTCTTAGCAACAGCTACGTCAGCCTCCACAAACATAATGCGCAGTTGTACTGGCAATACTCTTATGTATGATTACCATTCCTTTCCACCAGGTACGTCAGTTTCTGCAAACATAATTTGAATTTGCACCGACAATACGCCTCTGTATCACTGCAGCTAACTCGTTCTGCATAATCAGCATTTCTTAGCAACAGCTACGTCAGCCTCCGCAAACATAATGCGCAGTTGTACTGGCAATACTCTTATGTATGATTACCATACCTTTCCACCAGGTACGTCAGTTTCTGCAAACATAATTTGAATTTGCACCGACAATACGCCTCTGTATCACTGCAGCTAACTCGTTCTGCATAATCAGCATTTCTTAGCAACAGCTACGTCAGCCTCTGCAAACATAATGCGCAGTTGTACTGGCAATACGCTTATGTATGATTACCATTCCTTTCCACCAGGTACGTCAGTTTCTGCAAACATAATTTGAATTTGCACCGACAATACGCCTCTGTATCACTGCAGCTAACTCGTTCTGCATAATCAGCATTTCTTAGCAACAGCTACGTCAGCCTCCGCAAACATAGTGCGCAGTTGTACTGGCAATACGCTTATGTATGATTACCATTCCTTTCCACCAGGTACGTCAGTTTCTGCAAACATAATTTGAATTTGCACCGACAATACGCCTCTGTATCACTGCAGCTAACTCGTTCTGCATAATCAGCATTTCTTAGCAACAGCTACGTCAGCCTCCGCAAACATAATGCGCAGTTGTACTGGCAATACGCTTATGTATGATTACCATTCCTTTCCACCAGGTACGTCAGTTTCTGCAAACATAATTTGAATTTGCACCGACAATACGCCTCTGTATCACTGCAGCTAACTCGTTCTGCATAATCAGCGTTTCTTAGCAACAGCTACGTCAGCCTCCGCAAACATAATGCGCAGTTGTACTGGCAATACTCTTATGTATGATTACCATACCTTTCCACCAGGTACGTCAGTTTCTGCAAACATAATTTGAATTTGCACCGACAATACGCCTCTGTATCACTGCAGCTAACTCGTTCTGCATAATCAGCATTACTTAGCAACCAGCTACGTCAGCCTCCGCAAACATAATGCGCAGTTGTACTGGCAATACTCTTATGTATGATTACCATACCTTTCCACCAGGTACGTCAGTTTCTGCAAACATAATTTGAATTTGCACCGACAATACGCCTCTGTATCACTGCAGCTAACTCATTCTGCATAATCAGCATTTCTTAGCAACCGCTATGTCAGCCTCCGCAAACATAATGCGCAGTTGTACTGGCAATACGCTTATGTATGATTACCATTCCTTTCCACCAGGTACGTCAGTTTCTGCGAACATAATTTGAAGTTGCACCGACAATACGCCTCTGTATCACTGCAGCTAACTCGTTCTGCATAATCAGCATTTCTTAGCAACAGCTATGTCAGCCTCCGCAAACATAATGCGCAGTTGTACTGGCAATACGCTTATGTATGATTACCATTCCTTTCCACCAGGTACGTCAGTTTCTGCAAACAAAATTTGAATTTGCACCGACAATACGCCTCTGTATCACTGCAGCTAACTCGTTCTGCATAATCAGCATTTCTTAGCAACAGCTACGTCAGCCTCCGCAAACATAATGCGCAGTTGTACTGGCAATACGCTTATGTATGATTACCATTCCTTTCCACCAGGTACGTCAGTTTCTGCAAACATAATTTGAATTTGCACCGACAATACGCCTCTGTATCACTGCAGCTATCTCGTTCTGCATAATCAGCATTTCTTAGCAACAGCTACGTCAGCCTCCACAAACATAATGCGCAGTTGTACTGGCAATACTCTTATGTATGATTACCATTCCTTTCCACCAGGTACGTCAGTTTCTGCAAACATAATTTGAATTTGCACCGACAATACGCCTCTGTATCACTGCAGCTAACTCGTTCTGCATAATCAGCATTTCTTAGCAACAGCTACGTCAGCCTCCGCAAACATAATGCGCAGTTGTACTGGCAATACTCTTATGTATGATTACCATACCTTTCCACCAGGTACGTCAGTTTCTGCAAACATAATTTGAATTTGCACCGACAATACGCCTCTGTATCACTGCAGCTAACTCGTTCTGCATAATCAGCATTTCTTAGCAACAGCTACGTCAGCCTCTGCAAACATAATGCGCAGTTGTACTGGCAATACGCTTATGTATGATTACCATTCCTTTCCACCAGGTACGTCAGTTTCTGCAAACATAATTTGAATTTGCACCGACAATACGCCTCTGTATCACTGCAGCTAACTCGTTCTGCATAATCAGCATTTCTTAGCAACAGCTACGTCAGCCTCCGCAAACATAATGCGCAGTTGTACTGGCAATACGCTTATGTATGATTACCATTCCTTTCCACCATTTACGTCAGATTCTGCAAACATAATTTGAATTTGCACCGACAATACGCCTCTGTATCACTGCAGCTAACTCGTTCTGCATAATCAGCATTTCGTAGCAACAGGTATGTCAGCCTCCGCAAACATAATGCGCAGTTGTACTGGCAATACGCTTATGTATGATTACCATTCCTTTCCTCCAGGTACGTCAGTTTCTGCAAACATAATTTGAATTTGCACCGACAATACGCCTCTGTATCACTGCAGCTAACTCGTTCTGCATAATCAGCATTTCTTAGCAACAGCTACGTCAGCCTCCGCAAACATAATGCGCAGTTGTACTGGCAATACTCTTATGTATGATTACCATACCTTTCCACGAGGTACGTCAGTTTCTGCAAACATAATTTGAATTTGCACCGACAATACGCCTCTGTATCACTGCAGCTAACTCGTTCTGCATAATCAGCATTTCTTAGCAACAGCTATGTCAGCCTCCACAAACATAATGCGCAGTTGTACTGGCAATACGCTAATGTATGATTACCATTCCTTTCCACCAGGTACGTCAGTTTCTGCAAACATAATTTGAATTTGCACCGACAATACGCCTCTGTATCACTGCAGCTAACTCGTTCTGCATAATCAGCATTTCTTAGCAACAGCTACATCAGCCTCCGCAAACATAATGCGCAGTTGTACTGGCAATACGCTTATGTATGATTACCATTCCTTTCCACCAGGTACGTCAGTTTCTGCAAACATAATTTGAATTTGCACCGACAATACGCCTCTGTATCACTGCAGCTAACTCGTTCTGCATAATCAGCATTTCTTAGCAACAGCTACGTCAGCCTCCGCAAACATAATGCGCAGTTGTACTGGCAATACTCTTATGTATGATTACCATTCCTTTCCACCAGGTACGTCAGTTTCTGCAAACATAATTTGAATTTGCACCGACAATACGCCTCTGTATCACTGCAGCTAACTCGTTCTGCATAATCAGCATTTCTTAGCAACAGCTATGTCAGCCTCCGCAAACATAATGCGCAGTTGTACTGGCAATACGCTTATGTATGATTACCATTCCTTTCCACCAGGTACGTCAGTTTCTGCAAACATAATTTGAATTTGCACCCACAATACGCCTCTGTATCACTGCAGCTAACTCGTTCTGTATAATCAGCATTTCTTAGCAACAGCTATGTCAGCCTCCGCAAACATAATGCGAAGTTGTACTGGCAATACGCTTATGTATGATTACCATTCCTTTCCACCAGGTACGTCAGTTTCTGCAAACATAATTTGAATATGCACCGACAATACGCCTCTGTATCACTGCAGCTAACTCGTTCTGCATAATCAGCATTTCTTAGCAACAGCTACGTCAGCCTCCGCAAACATAATGCGCAGTTGTACTGGCAATACGCTTATGTATGATTACCATTCCTTTCCACCAGGTACGTCAGTTTCTGCAAACATAATTTGAATTTGCACCGACAATACGCCTCTGTATCACTGCAGCTAACTCGTTCTGCATAATCAGCATGTCTTAGCTACAGCTACGTCAGCCTCCGCAAACATAATGCGCAGTTGTACTGGCAATACGCTTATGTATGATTACCATTCCTTTCCACCAGGTACGTCAGTTTCTGCAAACATAATTTGAATTTGCACCGACAATACGCCTCTGTATCACTGCAGCTAACTCGTTCTGCATAATCAGCATTTCTTAGCAACAGCTATGTCAGCCTCCGCAAACATAATGGGCAGTTGTACTGGCAATACGCTTATGTATGATTACCATTCCTTTCCACCAGGTACGTCAATTTCTGCAAACATAATTTGAATTTGCACCGACAATACGCCTCTGTATCACTGCAGCTAACTCGTTCTGCATAATCAGAATTTCTTAGCAACAGCTACGTCAGCCTCCGCAAACATAATGCGCAGTTGTACTGGCAATACGCTTATGTATGATTACCATTCCTTTCCACCAGGTACGTCAGTTTCTGCAAACATAATTTGAATTTGCACCGACAATACGCCTCTGTATCACTGCAGCTAACTCGTTCTGCATAATCAGCATGTCTTAGCTACAGCTACGTCAGCCTCCGCAAACATAATGCGCAGTTGTACTGGCAATACGCTTATGTATGATTACCATTCCTTTCCACCAGGTACGTCAGTTTCTGCAAACATAATTTGAATTTGCACCGACAATACGCCTCTGTATCACTGCAGCTAACTCGTTCTGCATAATCAGCATTTCTTAGCAACAGCTATGTCAGCCTCCACAAACATAATGCGCAGTTGTACTGGCAATACGCTTATGTATGATTACCATTCCTTTCCACCAGGTACGTCAGTTTCTGCAAACATAATTTGAATTTGCACCGACAATACGCCTCTGTATCACTGCAGCTAACTCGTTCTGCATAATCAGCATTTCTTAGCAACAGCTACGTCAGCCTCCGCAAACATAATGCGCAGTTGTACTGGCAATACGCTTATGTATGATTACCATTCCTTTCCACCAGGTACGTCAGTTTCTGCAAACATAATTTGAATTTGCACCGACAATACGCCTCTGTATCACTGCAGCTAACTCGTTCTGCATAATCAGCATTTCTTAGCAACAGCTACGTCAGCCTCCGCAAACATAATGCGCAGTTGTACTGGCAATACTCTTATCTATGATTACCATACCTTTCCACCAGGTACGTCAGTTTCTGCAAACATAATTTGAATTTGCACCGACAATACGCCTCTGTATCACTGCAGCTAACTCGTTCTGCAGAATCAGCATTTCTTAGCAACAGCTACGTCAGCCTCCGCAAACATAATGCGCAGTTGTACTGGCAATACTCTTATGTATGATTACCATACCTTTCCACCAGGTACGTCAGTTTCTGCAAACATAATTTGAATTTGCACCGACAATACGCCTCTGTATCACTGCAGCTAACTCGTTCTGCATAATCAGCATTTCTTAGCAACAGCTATGTCAGCCTCCGCAAACATAATGCGCAGTTGTACTGGCAATACACTTATGTATGATTACCATTCCTTTCCACCAGGTACGTCAGTTTCTGCAAACATAATTTGAATTTGCACCGACAATACGCCTCTGTATCACTGCAGCTAACTCGTTCTGCATAATCAGCATTTCTTAGCAACAGCTACGTCAGCCTCCGCAAACATAATCCGCAGTTGTACTGGCAATACGCTTATGTATGATTACCATTCCTTACCACCAGGTACGTCAGTTTCTGCAAACATAATTTGAATTTGCACCGACAATACGCCTCTATATCACTGCAGCTAACTCGTTCTGCATAATCAGCATTTCTTAGCAACAGCTATGTCAGCCTCCGCAAACATAATGCGCAGTTGTACTGGCAATACGCTTATGTATGACTACCATTCCTTTCCACCAGGTACGTCAGTTTCTGCAAACATAATTTGAATTTGCACCCACAATACGCCTCTGTATAACTGCAGCTAACTCGTTCTGTATAATCAGCATTTCTTAGCAACAGCTATGTCAGCCTCCGCAAACATAATGCGAAGTTGTACTGGCAATACGCTTATGTATGATTACCATTCCTTTCCACCAGGTACGTCAGTTTCTGCAAACATAATTTGAATTTGCACCGACAATACGCCTCTGTATCACTGCAGCTAACTCGTTCTGCATAATCAGCATTTCTTAGCAACAGCTACGTCAGCCTCCGCAAACATAATGCGCAGATTACTGGCAATACGCTTATGTATGATTACCATTCCTTTCCACCAGGTACGTCCGTTTCTGCAAACATAATTTGAATTTGCACTGACAATACGCCTCTGTATCACTGCAGCTAACTCGTTCTGCATAATCAGCATTTCTTAGCAACAGCTACGTCAGCCTCCGCAAACATAATGCGCAGTTGTACTGGCAATACTCTTATGTATGATTACCATACCTTTCCTCCAGGTACGTCAGTTTCTGCAAACATAATTTGAATTTGCACCGACAATACGCCTCTGTATCACTGCAGCTAACTCGTTCTGCATAATCAGCATTTCTTAGCAACAGCTACGTCAGCCTCCGCAAACATAATGCGCAGTTGTACTGGCAATACTCTTATGTATGATTACCATACCTTTCCACCAGGTACGTCAGTTTCTGCAAACATAATTTGAATTTGCACCGACAATACGCCTCTGTATCACTGCAGCTAACTCGTTCTGCATAATCAGGATTCTTTAGCAACAGCTACGTCAGCCTCCGCAAACATAATGCGTAGTTGTACTGGCAATACGCTTATGTATGATTACCATTCCTTTCCACCAGGTACGTCAGTTTCTGCAAACATAATTTGAATTTGCACCGACAATACACCTCTGTATCACTGCAGCTAACTCGTTCTGCATAATCAGCATTTCTTAGCAACAGCTATGTCAGCCTCCGCAAACATAATGCGCAGTTGTACTGGCAATACTCTTTTGTATGATTACCATACCTTTCCACCAGGTACGTCAGTTTCTGCAAACATAATTTGAATTTGCACCGACAATACGCCTCTGTGTCACTGCAGCTAACTCGTTCTGCATAATCAGCATTTCTTAGCAACAGCTATGTCAGCCTCCGCAAACATAATGCGCAGTTGTACTGGCAATACGCTTATGTATGATTACCATTCCTTTCCACCAGGTACGTCAGTTTCTGCAAACATAATTTGAATTTGCACCGACAATACGCCTCTGTATCACTGCAGCTATCTCGTTCTGCATAATCAGCATTTCTTAGCAACAGCTACGTCAGCGTCCGCAAACATAATGCACAGTTGTACTGGCAATACGCTTATGTATGATTACCATTCCTTTCCACCAGGTACGTCAGTTTCTGCAAACATAATTTGAATTTGCACCGACAATACGCCTCTGTATCACTGCAGCTAACTCGTTCTGCATAATCAGCATTTCTTAGCAACAGCTACGTCAGCCTCCGCAAACATAATGCGCAGTTGTACTGGCAATACTCTTATGTATGATTACCATACCTTTCCACCAGTTACGTCAGTTTCTGCAAACATAATTTGAATTTGCACCGACAATACGCCTCTGTATCACTGCATGTAACTCGTTCTGCATAATCAGCATTTCTTAGCAACAGCTACGTCAGCCTCCACAAACATAATGCGCAGTTCTACTGGCAATACTCTTATGTATGATTACCATACCTTTCCACCAGGTACGTCAGTTTCTGCAAACATAATTTGAATTTGCACCGACAATACGCCTCTGTATCACTGCAGCTAACTCGTTCTGCATAATCAGCATTTCTTAGCAACAGCTATGTCAGCCTCCGCAAACATAATGCGCAGTTGTACTGGCAATACGCTTATGTATGATTACCATTCCTTTCCACCAGGTACGTCAGTTTCTGCAAACATAATTTGAATTTGCACCGACAATACGCCTCTGTATCACTGCAGCTAACTCGTTCTGCATAATCAGCATTTCTTAGCAACAGCTACGTCAGCCTCCGCAAACATAATGCGCAGTTGTACTGGCAATACGCTTGTGTTTGATTACCATTCCTTACCACCAGGTACGTCAGTTTCTGCAAACATAATTTGAATTTGCACCGACAATACGCCTCTGTATCACTGCAGCTAACTCGTTCTGCATAATCAGCATTTCTTAGCAACAGCTATGTCAGCCTCCGCAAACATAATGCGCAGTTGTACTGGCAATACGCTTATGTATGATTACCATTCCTTTCCACCAGGTACGTCAGTTTCTGCAAACATAATTTGAATTTGCACCGACAATACGCCTCTGTATCACTGCAGCTAACTCATTCTGCATAATCAGCATTTCTTAGCAACAGCTATGTCAGCCTCCGCAAACATAATGGGCAGTTGTACTGGCAATACGCTTATGTATGATTACCATTCCTTTCCACCAGGTACGTCAGTTTCTGCAAACATAATTTGAATTTGCACCGACAATACGCCTCTGTATCACTGCAGCTAACTCGTTCTGCATAATCAGCATTTCTTAGCAACAGCTACGTCAGCCTCCGCAAACATAATGCGCAGTTGTACTGGCAATACTCTTATGTATGATTACCATACCTTTCCTCCAGGTACGTCAGTTTCTGCAAACATAATTTGAATTTGCACCGACAATACGCCTCTGTATCACTGCAGCTAACTCGTTCTGCATAATCAGCATTTCTTAGCAACAGCTACGTCAGCCTCCGCAAACATAATGCGCAGTTGTACTGGCAATACTCTTATGTATGATTACCATACCTTTCCACCAGGTACGACAGTTTCTGCAAACATAATTTGAATTTGCACCGACAATACGCCTCTGTATCACTGCAGCTAACTCGTTCTGCATAATCAGCATTTCTTAGCAACAGCTACGTCAGCCTCCACAAACATAATGCGCAGTTGTACTGGCAATACGCTTATGTATGATTACCATTCCTTTCCACCAGGTACGTCAGTTTCTGCAAACATAATTTGAATTTGCACCGACAATACGCCTCTGTATCACTGCAGGTAACTCGTTCTGCATAATCAGCATTTCTTAGCAACAGCTACGTCAGCCTCCGCAAACATAATGCGCAGTTGTACTGGCAATACTCTTATGTATGATTACCATACCTTTCCACCAGGTACGTCAGTTTCTGCAAACATAATTTGAATTTGCACCGACAATACGCCTCTGTATCACTGCAGCTAACTCGTTCTGCATAATCAGCATTTCTTAGCAACAGCTACGTCAGCCTCCGCAATCATAATGCGCAGTTGTACTGGCAATACTCTTATGTATGATTACCAACCTTTCCACCAGGTACGTCAGTTTCTGCAAACATAATTTGAATTTGCACCGACAATACGCCTCTGTATCACTGCAGCTAACTCGTTCTGCATAATCAGCATTTCTTAGCAACAGCTATGTCAGCCTCCGCAAACATAACGCGCAGTTGTACTGGCAATACGCTTATGTATGATTACCATTCCTTTCCACCAGGTACGTCAGTTTCTGCAAACATAATTTGAATTTGCACCGACAATACGCCTCTGTATCACTGCAGCTAACTCGTTCTGCATAATCAGCATTTCTTAGCAACAGCTACGTCAGCCTCCGCAAACATAATGCGCAGTTGTACTGGCAATACGCTTATGTATGATTACCATTCCTTACCACCAGGTACGTCAGTTTCTGCAAACATAATTTGAATTTGCACCCACAATACGCCTCTGTATCACTGCAGCTAACTCGTTCTGCATAATCAGCATTTCTTAGCAACAGCTATGTCAGCCTCCGCAAACATAATGCGCAGTTGTACTGGCAATACGCTTATGTATGATTACCATTCCTTTCCACCAGGTACGTCAGTTTCTGCAAACATAATTTGAATTTGCACCCACAATACGCCTCTGTATCACTGCAGCTAACTCGTTCCGTATAATCAGCATTTCTTAGCAACAGCTATGTCAGCCTCCGCAAACATAATGCGCAGTTGTACTGGCAATACGCTTATGTATGATTACCATTCCTTTCCACCAGGTACGTCAGTTTCTGCAAACATAATTTGAATTTGCACCGACAATACGCCTCTGTATCACTGCAGCTAACTCGTTCTGCATAATCAGCATTTCTTAGCAACAGCTACGTCAGCCTCCGCAAACATAATGCGCAGTTGTACTGGCAATACGCTTATGTATGATTACCATTCCTTTCCACCAGGTACGTCAGTTTCTGCAAACATAATTTGAATTTGCACCGACAATACGCCTCTGTATCACTGCAGCTAACTCGTTCTGCATAATCAGCATGTCTTAGCTACAGCTATGTCAGCCTCCGCAAACATAATGCGCAGTTGTACTGGCAATACGCTTATGTATGATTATCATTCCTTTCCACCAGGTACATCAGTTTCTGCAAACATAATTTGAATTTGCACCGACAATACGCCTCTGTATCACTGCAGCTAACTCGTTCTGCATAATCAGCATATCTTAGCAACAGCTATGTCAGCCTCCGCCAACATAATGGGCAGTTGTACTGGCAATACGCTTATGTATGATTACCATTCCTTTCCACCAGGTACGTCAGTTTCTGCAAACATAATTTGAATTTGCACCGACAATACGCCTCTGTATCATTGCAGCTAACTCGTTCTGCATAATCAGCATTTCTTAGCAACAGCTACGTCAGCCTCCGCAAACATAATGCGCAGTTGTACTGGCAATACGCTTATGTATGATTACCATTCCTTTCCACCAGGTACGTCAGTTTCTGCAAACATAATTTGAATTTGCACCGACAATACGCCTCTGTATCACTGCAGCTAACTCGTTCTGCATAATCAGCATTTCTTAGCAACAGCTACGTCAGCCTCCGCAAACATAATGCGCAGTTGTACTGGCAATACTCTTATGTATGATTACCATACCTTTCCACCAGGTACGTCAGTTTCTGCAAACATAATTTGAATTTGCACCGACAATACGCCTCTGTATCACTGCAGCTAACTCGTTCTGCAGAATCAGCATTTCTTAGCAACAGCTACGTCAGCCTCCGCAAACATAATGCGCAGTTGTACTGGCAATACTCTTATGTATGATTACCATACCTTTCCACCAGGTACGTCCGTTTCTGCAAACATAATTTGAATTTGCACCGACAATACGCCTCTGTATCACTGCAGCTAACTCGTTCTGCATAATCAGCATTTCTTAGCAACAGCTATGTCAGCCTCCGCAAACATAATGCGCAGTTGTACTGGCAATACACTTATGTATGATTACCATTCCTTTCCACCAGGTACGTCAGTTTCTGCAAACATAATTTGAATTTGCACCGACAATACGCCTCTGTATCACTGCAGCTAACTCGTTCTGCATAATCAGCATTTCTTAGCAACAGCTACGTCAGCCTCCGCAAACATAATCCGCAGTTGTACTGGCAATACGCTTATGTATGATTACCATTCCTTACCACCAGGTACGTCAGTTTCTGCAAACATAATTTGAATTTGCACCGACAATACGCCTCTATATCACTGCAGCTAACTCGTTCTGCATAATCAGCATTTCTTAGCAACAGCTATGTCAGCCTCCGCAAACATAATGCGCAGTTGTACTGGCAATACGCTTATGTATGACTACCATTCCTTTCCACCAGGTACGTCAGTTTCTGCAAACATAATTTGAATTTGCACCCACAATACGCCTCTGTATAACTGCAGCTAACTCGTTCTGTATAATCAGCATTTCTTAGCAACAGCTATGTCAGCCTCCGCAAACATAATGCGAAGTTGTACTGGCAATACGCTTATGTATGATTACCATTCCTTTCCACCAGGTACGTCAGTTTCTGCAAACATAATTTGAATTTGCACCGACAATACGCCTCTGTATCACTGCAGCTAACTCGTTCTGCATAATCAGCATTTCTTAGCAACAGCTACGTCAGCCTCCGCAAACATAATGCGCAGATTACTGGCAATACGCTTATGTATGATTACCATTCCTTTCCACCAGGTACGTCCGTTTCTGCAAACATAATTTGAATTTGCACTGACAATACGCCTCTGTATCACTGCAGCTAACTCGTTCTGCATAATCAGCATTTCTTAGCAACAGCTACGTCAGCCTCCGCAAACATAATGCGCAGTTGTACTGGCAATACTCTTATGTATGATTACCATACCTTTCCTCCAGGTACGTCAGTTTCTGCAAACATAATTTGAATTTGCACCGACAATACGCCTCTGTATCACTGCAGCTAACTCGTTCTGCATAATCAGCATTTCTTAGCAACAGCTACGTCAGCCTCCGCAAACATAATGCGCAGTTGTACTGGCAATACTCTTATGTATGATTACCATACCTTTCCACCAGGTACGTCAGTTTCTGCAAACATAATTTGAATTTGCACCGACAATACGCCTCTGTATCACTGCAGCTAACTCGTTCTGCATAATCAGGATTCTTTAGCAACAGCTACGTCAGCCTCCGCAAACATAATGCGTAGTTGTACTGGCAATACGCTTATGTATGATTACCATTCCTTTCCACCAGGTACGTCAGTTTCTGCAAACATAATTTGAATTTGCACCGACAATACACCTCTGTATCACTGCAGCTAACTCGTTCTGCATAATCAGCATTTCTTAGCAACAGCTATGTCAGCCTCCGCAAACATAATGCGCAGTTGTACTGGCAATACTCTTTTGTATGATTACCATACCTTTCCACCAGGTACGTCAGTTTCTGCAAACATAATTTGAATTTGCACCGACAATACGCCTCTGTGTCACTGCAGCTAACTCGTTCTGCATAATCAGCATTTCTTAGCAACAGCTATGTCAGCCTCCGCAAACATAATGCGCAGTTGTACTGGCAATACGCTTATGTATGATTACCATTCCTTTCCACCAGGTACGTCAGTTTCTGCAAACATAATTTGAATTTGCACCGACAATACGCCTCTGTATCACTGCAGCTATCTCGTTCTGCATAATCAGCATTTCTTAGCAACAGCTACGTCAGCGTCCGCAAACATAATGCACAGTTGTACTGGCAATACGCTTATGTATGATTACCATTCCTTTCCACCAGGTACGTCAGTTTCTGCAAACATAATTTGAATTTGCACCGACAATACGCCTCTGTATCACTGCAGCTAACTCGTTCTGCATAATCAGCATTTCTTAGCAACAGCTACGTCAGCCTCCGCAAACATAATGCGCAGTTGTACTGGCAATACTCTTATGTATGATTACCATACCTTTCCACCAGTTACGTCAGTTTCTGCAAACATAATTTGAATTTGCACCGACAATACGCCTCTGTATCACTGCATGTAACTCGTTCTGCATAATCAGCATTTCTTAGCAACAGCTACGTCAGCCTCCACAAACATAATGCGCAGTTCTACTGGCAATACTCTTATGTATGATTACCATACCTTTCCACCAGGTACGTCAGTTTCTGCAAACATAATTTGAATTTGCACCGACAATACGCCTCTGTATCACTGCAGCTAACTCGTTCTGCATAATCAGCATTTCTTAGCAACAGCTATGTCAGCCTCCGCAAACATAATGCGCAGTTGTACTGGCAATACGCTTATGTATGATTACCATTCCTTTCCACCAGGTACGTCAGTTTCTGCAAACATAATTTGAATTTGCACCGACAATACGCCTCTGTATCACTGCAGCTAACTCGTTCTGCATAATCAGCATTTCTTAGCAACAGCTACGTCAGCCTCCGCAAACATAATGCGCAGTTGTACTGGCAATACGCTTATGTTTGATTACCATTCCTTACCACCAGGTACGTCAGTTTCTGCAAACATAATTTGAATTTGCACCGACAATACGCCTCTGTATCACTGCAGCTAACTCGTTCTGCATAATCAGCATTTCTTAGCAACAGCTATGTCAGCCTCCGCAAACATAATGCGCAGTTGTACTGGCAATACGCTTATGTATGATTACCATTCCTTTCCACCAGGTACGTCAGTTTCTGCAAACATAATTTGAATTTGCACCGACAATACGCCTCTGTATCACTGCAGCTAACTCATTCTGCATAATCAGCATTTCTTAGCAACAGCTATGTCAGCCTCCGCAAACATAATGGGCAGTTGTACTGGCAATACGCTTATGTATGATTACCATTCCTTTCCACCAGGTACGTCAGTTTCTGCAAACATAATTTGAATTTGCACCGACAATACGCCTCTGTATCACTGCAGCTAACTCGTTCTGCATAATCAGCATTTCTTAGCAACAGCTACGTCAGCCTCCGCAAACATAATGCGCAGTTGTACTGGCAATACTCTTATGTATGATTACCATACCTTTCCTCCAGGTACGTCAGTTTCTGCAAACATAATTTGAATTTGCACCGACAATACGCCTCTGTATCACTGCAGCTAACTCGTTCTGCATAATCAGCATTTCTTAGCAACAGCTACGTCAGCCTCCGCAAACATAATGCGCAGTTGTACTGGCAATACTCTTATGTATGATTACCATACCTTTCCACCAGGTACGACAGTTTCTGCAAACATAATTTGAATTTGCACCGACAATACGCCTCTGTATCACTGCAGCTAACTCGTTCTGCATAATCAGCATTTCTTAGCAACAGCTACGTCAGCCTCCACAAACATAATGCGCAGTTGTACTGGCAATACGCTTATGTATGATTACCATTCCTTTCCACCAGGTACGTCAGTTTCTGCAAACATAATTTGAATTTGCACCGACAATACGCCTCTGTATCACTGCAGGTAACTCGTTCTGCATAATCAGCATTTCTTAGCAACAGCTACGTCAGCCTCCGCAAACATAATGCGCAGTTGTACTGGCAATACTCTTATGTATGATTACCATACCTTTCCACCAGGTACGTCAGTTTCTGCAAACATAATTTGAATTTGCACCGACAATACGCCTCTGTATCACTGCAGCTAACTCGTTCTGCATAATCAGCATTTCTTAGCAACAGCTACGTCAGCCTCCGCAATCATAATGCGCAGTTGTACTGGCAATACTCTTATGTATGATTACCAACCTTTCCACCAGGTACGTCAGTTTCTGCAAACATAATTTGAATTTGCACCGACAATACGCCTCTGTATCACTGCAGCTAACTCGTTCTGCATAATCAGCATTTCTTAGCAACAGCTATGTCAGCCTCCGCAAACATAACGCGCAGTTGTACTGGCAATACGCTTATGTATGATTACCATTCCTTTCCACCAGGTACGTCAGTTTCTGCAAACATAATTTGAATTTGCACCGACAATACGCCTCTGTATCACTGCAGCTAACTCGTTCTGCATAATCAGCATTTCTTAGCAACAGCTACGTCAGCCTCCGCAAACATAATGCGCAGTTGTACTGGCAATACGCTTATGTATGATTACCATTCCTTACCACCAGGTACGTCAGTTTCTGCAAACATAATTTGAATTTGCACCCACAATACGCCTCTGTATCACTGCAGCTAACTCGTTCTGCATAATCAGCATTTCTTAGCAACAGCTATGTCAGCCTCCGCAAACATAATGCGCAGTTGTACTGGCAATACGCTTATGTATGATTACCATTCCTTTCCACCAGGTACGTCAGTTTCTGCAAACATAATTTGAATTTGCACCCACAATACGCCTCTGTATCACTGCAGCTAACTCGTTCCGTATAATCAGCATTTCTTAGCAACAGCTATGTCAGCCTCCGCAAACATAATGCGCAGTTGTACTGGCAATACGCTTATGTATGATTACCATTCCTTTCCACCAGGTACGTCAGTTTCTGCAAACATAATTTGAATTTGCACCGACAATACGCCTCTGTATCACTGCAGCTAACTCGTTCTGCATAATCAGCATTTCTTAGCAACAGCTACGTCAGCCTCCGCAAACATAATGCGCAGTTGTACTGGCAATACGCTTATGTATGATTACCATTCCTTTCCACCAGGTACGTCAGTTTCTGCAAACATAATTTGAATTTGCACCGACAATACGCCTCTGTATCACTGCAGCTAACTCGTTCTGCATAATCAGCATGTCTTAGCTACAGCTATGTCAGCCTCCGCAAACATAATGCGCAGTTGTACTGGCAATACGCTTATGTATGATTATCATTCCTTTCCACCAGGTACATCAGTTTCTGCAAACATAATTTGAATTTGCACCGACAATACGCCTCTGTATCACTGCAGCTAACTCGTTCTGCATAATCAGCATTTCTTAGCAACAGCTATGTCAGCCTCCGCAAACATAATGGGCAGTTGTACTGGCAATACGCTTATGTATGATTACCATTCCTTTCCACCAGGTACGTCAGTTTCTGCAAACATAATTTGAATTTGCACCGACAATACGCCTCTGTATCATTGCAGCTAACTCGTTCTGCATAATCAGCATTTCTTAGCAACAGCTACGTCAGCCTCCGCAAACATAATGCGCAGTTGTACTGGCAATACTCTTATGTATGATTACCATACCTTTCCTCCAGGTACGTCAGTTTCTGCAAACATAATTTGAATTTGCACCGACAATACGCCTCTGTATCACTGCAGCTAACTCGTTCTGCATAATCAGCATTTCTTAGCAACAGCTACGTCAGCCTCCGCAAACATAATGCGCAGTTGTACTGGCAATATGCTTATGTAATTCTCGCTCAGAATGATTACCATTCCTTTCCACCAGGTACGTCAGTTTCTGCAAACATAATTTGAATTTGCACTGACAATACGCCTCTGTATCACTGCAGCTAACTCGTTCTGCATAATCAGCATTTCTTAGCAACAGCTACGTCAGCCTCCGCAAACATAATGCGCAGTTGTACTGGCAATACGCTTATGTATGATTACCATTCCTTTCCACCAGTTACGTCAGTTTCTGCAAACATAATTTGAATTTGCACTGACAATATGCCTCTGTATCACTGCAGCTAACTCGTTCTGCATAATCAGCATTTCTTAGCAACAGCTACGTCAGCCTCCGCAAACATAATGCGCAGTTGTACTGGCAATACGCTTATGTATGATTACCATTCCTTTCCACCAGTTACGTCAGTTTCTGCAAACATAATTTTGAATTTGCACCGACAATACGCCTCTGTATCACTGCAGCTAACTCGTTCTGCATAATCAGCATTTCTTAGCAACAGCTACGTCAGCCTCCGCAAACATAATGCGCAGTTGTACTGGCAATACGCTTTGGTAATTCTCCCTCTGAATGATTACAATTCCTTTCCACCAGGTACGTCAGTTTCCGCAAACATAATTTGAATTTGCACCGACAATACGCCTCTGTATCACTGCAGCTAACTCGTTCTGCATAATCAGCATTTCTTAGCAACAGCTACGTCAGGTTCATCAAACATAATGCGCAGTTGTCCTGGCAATACGCTTATGTAATTCTCCCTCAGAATGATTACCATTCCTTTCCACCAGGTACGTCAGTTTCCGCAAACATAATTTGTATTTGCACTGACAATACGCCTCTGTATCACTGCAGCTAACTCGTTCTGCATAATCAGCATTTCTTAGCAACAGCTACGTCAGCCTCCGCAAACATAATGCGCAGTTGTACTGGCAATACGCTTATGTATGATTACCATTCCTTTCCACAAGTTACGTCAGTTTCTGCAAACATAATTTGAATTTGCACCGACAATACGCCTCTGTATCACTGCAGCTAACTCGTTCTGCATAATCAGCATTTCTTAGCAACAGCTACGTCAGCCTCCGCAAACATAATGCGCAGTTGTACTGGCAATACGCTTATGTAATTCTCCCTCTGAATGATTACAATTCCTTTCCACCAGGTACGTCAGTTTCCGCAAAAATAATTTGAATTTGCACTGACAATACGCCTCTGTATCACTGCAGCTAACTCGTTCTGCATAATCAGCATTTCTTAGCAACAGCTACGTCAGCCTCCGCAAACATAATGCGCAGTTGTACTGGCAATACGCTTATGTAATTCTCCCTCAGAATGATTACAATTCCTTTCCACCAGGTACGTCAGTTTCCGCAAACATAATTTGAATTTGCACCGACAATACGCCTCTGTATCACTGCTGCTAACTCGTTCTGCATAATCAGCATTTCTTAGCAACACCTACGTCAGCCTCCGCAAACATAATGCGCAGTTGTACTGGCAATACGCTTATGTATGATTACCATTCCTTTTCACCAGGTACGTCAGTTTCTGCAAACATAATTTGAATTTGCACCGACAATACGCCTCTGTATCACTGCAGCTAACTCGTTCTGCATAATCAGCATTTCTTAGCAACAGCTACGTCAGCCTCCGCAAACATAATGCGCAGTTGTACTGGCAATATGCTTATGTATGATTACCATTCCTTTCCACCAGGTACGTCAGTTTCTGCAAACATAATTTGAATTTGCACCGACAATACGCCTCTGTATCACTGCAGCTAACTCGTTCTGCATAATCAGCATTTCTTAGCAACAGCTACGTCAGCCTCCGCAAACATAATGCGCAGTTGTACTGGCAATACTCTTATGTATGATTACCATACCTCTCCACCAGGTACGTCAGTTTCTGCGAACATAATTTGAATTTGCACCCACAATACGCCTCTGTATCACTGCAGCTAACTCGTTCTGCATAATCAGCATTTCTTAGCAACAGCTATGTCAGCCTCCGCAAACATAACGCGCAGTTGTACTGGCAATACGCTTATGTATGATTACCATTCCTTTCCACCAGGTACGTCAGTTTCTGCAAACATAATTTGAATTTGCACCCACAATACGCCTCTGTATCACTGCAGCTAACTCGTTCTGCATAATCAGCATGTCTTAGCTACAGCTATGTCAGCCTCCGCAAACATAATGCGCAGTTGTACTGGCAATACGCTTATGTATGATTATCATTCCTTTCCACCAGGTACGTCAGTTTCTGCAAACATAATTTGAATTTGCACCGACAATACGCCTCTGTATCACTGCAGCTAACTCGTTCTGCATAATCAGCATTTCTTAGCAACAGCTATGTCAGCCTCCGCAAACATAATGGGCAGTTGTACTGGCAATACGCTTATGTATGATTACCATTCCTTTCCACCAGGTACGTCAGTTTCTGCAAACATAATTTGAATTTGCACCGACAATACGCCTCTGTATCACTGCAGCTAACTCGTTCTGCATAATCAGCATTTCTTAGCAACAGCTACGTCAGCCTCCGCAAACATAATGCGCAGTTGTACTGGCAATACTCTTATGTATGATTACCATACCTTTCCTCCAGGTACGTCAGTTTCTGCAAACATAATTTGAATTTGCACCCACAATACGCCTCTGTATCACTGCAGCTAACTCGTTCTGCATAATCAGCATTTCTTAGCAACAGCTACGTCAGCCTCCGCAAACATAATGCGCAGTTGTACTGGCAATACCCTTATGTATGATTACCATACCTTTCCACCAGGTACGTCAGTTTCTGCAAACATAATTTGAATTTGCACCGACAATACGCCTCTGTATCACTGCAGCTAACTCGTTCTGCATAATCAGCATTTCTTAGCAACAGCTATGTCAGCCTCTGCAAACATAATGCGCAGTTGTACTGGCAATACGCTTATGTATGATTACCATTCCTTTTCACCAGGTACGTCAGTTTCTGCAAACATAATTTGAATTTGCACCGACAATACGCCTCTGTATCACTGCAGCTAACTCGTTCTGCATAATCAGCATTTCTTAGCAACAGCTACGTCAGCCTCCGCAAACATAATGCGCAGTTGTACTGGCAATATGCTTATGTATGATTACCATTCCTTTCCACCAGGTACGTCAGTTTCTGCAAACATAATTTGAATTTGCACCGACAATACGCCTCTGTATCACTGCAGCTAACTCGTTCTGCATAATCAGCATTTCTTAGCAACAGCTACGTCAGCCTCCGCAAACATAATGCGCAGTTGTACTGGCAATACTCTTATGTATGATTACCATACCTCTCCACCAGGTACGTCAGTTTCTGCAAACATAATTTGAATTTGCACCGACAATACGCCTCTGTATCACTGCAGCTAACTCGTTCTGCATAATCAGCATTTCTTAGCAACAGCTACGTCAGCCTCCGCAATCATAATGCGCAGTTGTACTGGCAATACTCTTATGTATGATTACCATACCTTTCCACCAGGTACGTCAGTTTCTGCGAACATAATTTGAATTTGCACCCACAATACGCCTCTGTATCACTGCAGCTAACTCGTTCTGCATAATCAGCATTTCTTAGCAACAGCTATGTCAGCCTCCGCAAACATAACGCGCAGTTGTACTGGCAATACGCTTATGTATGATTACCATTCCTTTCCACCAGGTACGTCAGTTTCTGCAAACATAATTTGAATTTGCACCGACAATACGCCTCTGTATCACTGCAGCTAACTCGTTCTGCATAATCAGCATTTCTTAGCAACAGCTACGTCAGCCTCCGCAAACATAATGCGCAGTTGTACTGGCAATATGCTTATGTATGATTACCATTCCTTACCACCAGGTACGTCAGTTTCTGCAAACATAATTTGAATTTGCACCGACAATACGCCTCTGTATCACTGCAGCTAACTCGTTCTGCATAATCAGCATTTCTTAGCAACAGCTATGTCAGCCTCCGCAAACATAATGCGCAGTTGTACTGGCAATACGCTTATGTATGATTACCATTCCTTTCCACCAGGTACGTCAGTTTCTGCAAACATAATTTGAATTTGCACCCACAATACGCCTCTGTATCACTGCAGCTAACTCGTTCCGTATAATCAGCATTTCTTAGCAACAGC
This sequence comes from Schistocerca cancellata, assembly GCF_023864275.1. NCBI lineage: Eukaryota > Metazoa > Arthropoda > Insecta > Orthoptera > Acrididae > Schistocerca > Schistocerca cancellata. Next base: position 269,939,192 of record NC_064634.1, read on the forward strand.
TATGTCAGCCTCCGCAAACATAATGCGCAGTTGTACTGGCAATACGCTTATGTATGATTACCATTCCTTTCCACCAGGTACGTCAGTTTCTGCAAACATAATTTGAATTTGCACCGACAATACGCCTCTGTATCACTGCAGCTAACTCGTTCTGCATAATCAGCATTTCTTAGCAACAGCTACATCAGCCTCCGCAAACATAATGCGCAGTTGTACTGGCAATACGCTTATGTATGATTACCATTCCTTTCCACCAGGTACGTCAGTTTCTGCAAACATAATTTGAATTTGCACCGACAATACGCCTCTGTATCACTGCAGCTAACTCGTTCTGCATAATCAGCATTTCTTAGCAACAGCTACGTCAGCCTCCGCAAACATAATGCGCAGTTGTACTGGCAATACGCTTATGTATGATTACCATTCCTTTCCACCAGGTACGTCAGTTTCTGCAAACATAATTTGAATTTGCACCGACAATACGCCTCTGTATCACTGCAGCTAACTCGTTCTGCATAATCAGCATGTCTTAGCTACAGCTATGTCAGCCTCCGCAAACATAATGCGCAGTTGTACTGGCAATACGCTTATGTATGATTATCATTCCTTTCCACCAGGTACGTCAGTTTCTGCAAACATAATTTGAATTTGCACCGACAATACGCCTCTGTATCACTGCAGCTAACTCGTTCTGCATAATCAGCATTTCTTAGCAACAGCTATGTCAGCCTCCGCAAACATAATGGGCAGTTGTACTGGCAATACGCTTATGTATGATTACCATTCCTTTCCACCAGGTACGTCAGTTTCTGCAAACATAATTTGAATTTGCACCGACAATACGCCTCTGTATCACTGCAGCTAACTCGTTCTGCATAATCAGCATTTCTTAGCAACAGCTACGTCAGCCGCCGCAAACATAATGCGCAGTTGTACTGGCAATTCTCTTATGTATGGTTACCATACCTTTCCTCCAGGTACGTCAGTTTCTGCAAACATAATTTGAATTTGCACCGACAATACGCCTCTGTATCACTGCAGCTAACTCGTTCTGCATAATCAGCATTTCTTAGCAACAGCTACGTCAGCCTCCGCAAACATAATGCGCAGATGTACTGGCAATATGCTTATGTAATTCTCGCTCAGAATGATTACCATTCCTTTCCACCAGGTACGTCAGTTTCTGCAAACATAATTTGAATTTGCACTGACAATACGCCTCTGTATCACTGCAGCTAACTCGTTCTGCATAATCAGCATTTCTTAGCAACAGCTACGTCAGCCTCCGCAAACATAATGCGCAGTTGTACTGGCAATACGCTTATGTAATTCTCCCTCAGAATGATTACCATTCCTTTCCACCAGGTACGTCAGTTTCCGCAAACATAATTTGTATTTGCACTGACAATACGCCTCTGTATCACTGCAGCTAACTCGTTCTGCATAATCAGCATTTCTTAGCAACAGCTACGTCAGCCTCCGCAAACATAATGCGCAGTTGTACTGGCAATACGCTTATGTATGATTACCATTCCTTTCCACAAGTTACGTCAGTTTCTGCAAACATAATTTGAATTTGCACCGACAATACGCCTCTGTATCACTGCAGCTAACTCGTTCTGCATAATCAGCATTTCTTAGCAACAGCTACGTCAGCCTCCGCAAACATAATGCGCAGTTGTACTGGCAATACGCTTATGTAATTCTCCCTCCGAATGATTACAATTCCTTTCCACCAGGTACGTCAGTTTCCGCAAACATAATTTGAATTTGCACTGACAATACGCCTCTGTATCACTGCAGCTAACTCGTTCTGCATAATCAGCATTTCTTAGCAACAGCTACGTCAGCCTCCGCAAACATAATGCGCAGTTGTACTGGCAATACGCTTATGTAATTCTCCCTCTGAATGATTACAATTCCTTTCCACCAGGTACGTCAGTTTCCGCAAACATAATTTGAATTTGCACCGACAATACGCCTCTGTATCACTGCAGCTAACTCGTTCTGCATAATCAGCATTTCTTAGCAACAGCTACGTCAGGTTCATCAAACATAATGCGCAGTTGTACTGGCAATACGCTTATGTAATTCTCCCTCAGAATGATTACCATTCCTTTCCACCAGGTACGTCAGTTTCCGCAAACATAATTTGTATTTGCACTGACAATACGCCTCTGTATCACTGCAGCTAACTCGTTCTGCATAATCAGCATTTCTTAGCAACAGCTACGTCAGCCTCCGCAAACATAATGCGCAGTTGTACTGGCAATACGCTTATGTATGATTACCATTCCTTTCCACAAGTTACGTCAGTTTCTGCAAACATAATTTGAATTTGCACCGACAATACGCCTCTGTATCACTGCAGCTAACTCGTTCTGCATAATCAGCATTTCTTAGCAACAGCTACGTCAGCCTCCGCAAACATAATGCGCAGTTGTACTGGCAATACGCTTATGTAATTCTCCCTCTGAATGATTACAATTCCTTTCCACCAGGTACGTCAGTTTCCGCAAACATAATTTGAATATGCACTGACAATACGCCTCTGTATCACTGCAGCTAACTCGTTCTGCATAATCAGCATTTCTTAGCAACAGCTACGTCAGCCTCCGCAAACATAATGCGCAGTTGTACTGGCAATACGCTTATGTAATTCTCCCTCAGAATGATTACAATTCCTTTCCACCAGGTACGTCAGTTTCCGCAAACATAATTTGAATTTGCACCGACAATACGCCTCTATATCACTGCTGCTAACTCGTTCTGCATAATCAGCATTTCTTAGCAACACCTACGTCAGCCTCCGCAAACATAATGCGCAGTTGTACTGGCAATACGCTTATGTAATTCTCCCTCAGAATGATTACAATTCCTTTCCACCAGGTACGTCAGTTTCCGCAAACATAATTTGAATTTGCACCGACAATACGCCTCTGTATCACTGCTGCTAACTCGTTCTGCATAATCAGCATTTCTTAGCAACAGCTACGTCAGCCTCCGCAAACATAATGCGCAGTTGTACTGGCAATACGCTTATGTAATTCTCCCTCAGAATGATTACAATTCCTTTCCACCAGGTACGTCAGTTTCCGCAAACATAATTTGAATTTGCACCGACAATACGCCTCTGTATCACTGCTGCTAACTCGTTCTGCATAATCAGCATTTCTTAGCAACAGCTACGTCAGCCTCCGCAAACATAATGCGCAGTTGTACTGGCAATACGCTTATGTATGATTACCATTCCTTTCCACCAGTTACGTCAGTTTCTGCAAACATAATTTGAATTTGCACCGACAATACGCCTCTGTATCACTGCAGCTAACTCGTTCTGCATAATCAGCATTTCTTAGCAACAGCTACGTCAGGTTCCGCAAACATAATGCGCAGTTGTACTGGCAATACGCTTATGTAATTCTCCCTCAGAATGATTACCATTCCTTTCCACCAGGTACGTCAGTTTCCGCAAACATAATTTGAATTTGCACTGACAATACGCCTCTGTATCACTGCAGCTAACTCGTTCTGCATAATCAGCATTTCTTAGCAACAGCTACGTCAGCCTCCGCAAACATAATGCGCAGTTGTACTGGCAATACGCTTATGTAATTCTCCTTCAGAATGATTACCATTCCTTTCCACCAGGTACGTCAGTTTCCGCAAACATAATTTGAATTTGCACTGACAATACGCCTCTGTATCACTGCAGCTATCTCGTTCTGCATAATCAGCATTTCTTAGCAACAGCTACGTCAGCCTCTGCAAACATAATGCGCAGTTGTACTGGCAATACGCTTATGTTTGATTACCATTCCTTTCCACCAGGTACGTCAGTTTCTGCAAACATAATTTGAATTTGCACCGACAGTACGCCTCTGTATCACTGCAGCTAACTCGTTCTGCATAATCCGCATTTCTTAGCAACTGCTACGTCAGCCTCCGCAAACATAATGCGCAGTTGTACTGGCAATACGCTTATGTGTGATTACCATTCCTTTCCACCAGGTACGTCAGTTTCTGCAAACATAATTTGAATTTGCACCGACAATACGCCTCTGTATCACTGCAGCTAACTCGTTCTGCATAATCAGCATTTCTTAGCAACAGCTACGTCAGCCTCCGCAAACATAATGCGCAGTTGTACTGGCAATACGCTTATGTATGATTACAATTCCTTTCCACCAGTTACGTCAGTTTCTGCAAACATAATTTGAATTTGCACTGACAATACGCCTCTGTATCACTGCAGGCAACTCGTTCTGCATAATCAGCATTCTTTAGCAACAGCTACGTCAGCCTCCGCAAACATAATGCGCAGTTGTACTGGCAATACGCTTATGTAATTCTCCCTCTGAATGATTACCTTTCCTTTCCACCAGGTACGTCAGTTTCTGCAAACATAATTTGAATTTGCACCGACAATACGCCTCTGTAATCAGTTTTTGCTATAGTGGTCATCAGTTACAGTCCGCTGTCTAGAGGTGAAACACTTGTTAACAATAAACTACATCGAAATAACATTCGAGATTAGTTCTTCAGACTGCGCAGAATTTTACTCCGTTCAGTGCTCTAACATTTTATTTTTTGATCATTCAGTTTGCCTCATTATTTCGAGGTAATTTGTGTAAGTGCTGCCTTAAGACGTCCTGTATGATCCTCTCAGAGGATGATAGAGTTTGAACCGCAGGTCGAAGGAATTGGCGTCTGAAATCAAAGACTTTCTACCTTAAATTAATTATAAAACAGTCTAGATCGCACAGGCACGTTTATTACAAAAATTGGTTCAAAGGGCTATAAGCTCTATGGGACTTAACATCTGACGTCATCTGTCCCCTAAACTTAGAACTACTTAAACCTAACTATCCTAAGGACATCACACACATCCATGCCCGAGGCAGGATTCGAACCTGCGACCGTAGCGGCAGCGTGGCTCCGGACTGAAGCGCCTAGAACCACTCGGCCACACCGGTTTCGATGATCACATGACCTTAAAAAATGTAATGTGGAACACGATGTAAATTACAGTGTACAATAAAGAAAAGAAAAAGCTATAAAATTACAAAACATACATAAGCCCATATTAATGGACAATGGCTGTACACGGAGCATGAGTCGATGAATGACGATAGTTGACTTGCGGGTAAAGCGGTTAGAATCCTGATGGTGGAAAAAATTTTCACTCCCAATATTTGGCCGACAAAGGGAGGAGAGATGGTGGAGTAAAGTTTCTGTACACCAGATTTTGCGCCAATGGCCTGTTTTAAATACCAAACGTCTCCACAGTGTTTCATGAAGCGAGGGAATATGAGACTATTGGTGATAACGCCCGTTGGTGGCTTCTATAAACTTAGTGGCCTAGTCATATCTATAAAATTTTGAAAAACACAGCCCTCAGTCGCGAACTCAATTAATTTGTAACCTAGGTTTCGGTGTCACAAGGGACACCTTCTTCGGACAAAATTAAAACTAAGTGTAACAGCATAACGTACCAAAAAATACGAAAGCTGCGGTCGTACCTGACAGCGTCAGATAGTTTTGTTTTGACTGTAGCAGAGGACACACGGCAGCCCCAAGTGGCTTGCACCACTGTTGCATTTCATTTTAATTCTATCTGACGCTGTCAGGTATGACCGCAGCTTTCGTATTATTTGGTACGTTATGGTGTAACATTTAGTTTTAATTTTGCTCGAAGACGGTGTCCCTTGTCACACCGAAACCTAGGTTACAAATTAAGTTCGCGACTGAGGGCTGTGTTTTTCAAAAACTTTTGTATTATACAACAGTCGCTGATTGACAGCCATGTTAAAAACCTCTAGTTAGGTCTGTTTGCGAGAAGTAGTATATGTGCCGGGTTCACCCTCTCTCCTCTCTCACCGCGACCATCATCATCATCATCATCATCATCATCATCCAACTCAAATACTACACTATACCTCACCCCCACCCCCCTCACACACACACACACACACACACACACACACACACACACACACACACACACACACAAAACTCATACCTGTAGTATTACTAATTTTGTAACGGAGCACATTGCAAAAAAATAAACCAAAAAATTAAGATGGTCAACTGCTGGAGAGAGCAGCTCAGTTATTTCTTAAATACTAGAGCCTTCGCCTGCAGCTGACAGCATGATGTAACAAAGAAGAAACAGCTTGTTAGCCAACTAACGTCAAATAACTATACAAACAAATTTAAAATGGAAACAAATAAGCAACGCATTCGTCGTGTATAGGTTGCCATCTAGGGGAACGCTGGAGAAATCATTATGACGTTGTTGGTTTCTGTGGAGATAGTGGACACCAAATGTTCAAATGTGTGTGAAATCTTATGGGACTTAACTGCTAAGGCCATCAGTCCCTAAGCTTACACACTACCTAACCTAAATTATCCTAAGGACAAACACACACACCCATGCCCGAGGGAGAACGCGAACCTCCGCCGGGATGAGCCGCCCACTGGTGGACACCGTTCCAAAGATAAATCAGCAGGACGGTTTGCAAAAAGATGGCAGTGAGTATCGATATGCCATGTCCAGCAGAAGACATTCCATAAATGTACGAAGTTGTTGGTTAGTATGGAGATGGTAGATGCTGATCTCGGACAGCTTCAATTGAAGCAGGCCCAAACTCCGACAAAAGAAGCTTAGCTGAGAACGCTCAATAAATGCAATCCCAGGATGTGAATAAACAGTAATCGTTAATGTACATTTCGGTCTACAGTAAATAGCAGTTGATCGTAATACGCTAGCAAATAATACCAGAAGTGGTATGAGAGGTTAAAAGTATTAAAGAAAATTATTTACTAGCAAATTAAGGGTTATTTACTATATATCGATACGGGCAACCTATACACGACAACTTAGCAGGCAATCTATATGCGACGAATGCTTATTTTTTTCCTTTCTCCAGTTCTTAGTATATTCATCTGACAATAGCTGCTGCGTTATTATAAAATTGTTCTACGTAATTTTAACGTTCTGCTTACCAATAAGTTCTTTCGACTTACACCTGATTGGCTATTAGTGACATCATGCTGCCGGCTGTAAGTGGAACCTCCAGTATTTAAGAGACAGCTGGACTGCCCTCTCCAGCGGTCAGCTATCTTCATTTAGCGCTTCCTGCTCCGTGCACAGCCATTGTTCATCAGTATGGGTATCTCTCTGTTTTATAATTTTATAGCTAATTTTAATTTAATTTTACGTATTACTCTAATATTTACTGGGTATCGTATTAGTGTTTTGTAAGACATAAGATAATCATGTGATGATCGAAACCGGTTGTAATGACCGTGCCTTTGTGATCCAGATCACTGTATAATTAATTTACACTATTCTATTTTAATCTCTGGCTTCCTCCAGAAATGCTTTAAAAACAATTAAAGCCTTTTCTCATTTGTTAGCGGCATCAACCAAAACGCACTGTCTCAGCTGATTGGTTACAAAACGGTTTCCTTGAGCCACAACTATCGTAAGGCAGCCTCGTATGGAAAAAAAATTGGAAGAACATTTGTTAGTTATGTGGAAACGAAACATGGCTAAGGTTAGAAATTTAAGTTCAAATGGCGCTGAGCACTATGGGGTTCTACATCTGAGGTCATCAGTCCCCTAGAACGTAAAACTACTTAAACCTAACTAACCTAAGGACATCACACACACCCATGCCCGAGGCAGGATTCGAACCTGCGACCGTAGCGGAAATTTAAGTACATGTTAGGAAAATATGAGACAGCACTGTAGTTTACTATCTCTACAGGTGAACATCAGAGGCGAAGAGGAAATGAAAGAAGTGAAATTAAATTTCAGATAGTAAGTACGTAAAAACGTAAAAGTTTAACAGTCTTCCAGTGACACCTTAAGCTGAATACATTTCCCTGTACCATACACATTCAAAGCTCCTCGAACTGGGCCCGACGGGCAATTCAGTAGCGACCTACTGCCGTGTCATCCTCTTTCAGTGAGAACATTCCCATGAGGTATAGAGGAGAGTGGTGCCAGCACACGTTCTTCCGGTCGTTGTCAACTTCGCAAACCTAACAGCAGATACTTCTCACTCAAGTAGCTCCTCAATTGGTATTACGAGGCTGAGTACACTTCCTCCCTGTCTTCCTATGAAGGAAATATCATTGACAGTAACTTAAAGTGAACCCGAGGTTTCCGCAAGGCAGTCTGAAACGCTGTTCTGAAGCGTGACAGTAATAAAAAATACAAAGCTCCGAATGGACTGCATTATATATCACATATAAACATAAGGTAGAAGTATGAAGCATGTTCAGGAACTGTGCTGTATATATCGCCATCCCGTTCAGTGTGATGAACCATAGTACAAGCTTCTTTAAAGAAATCTCCTGCCATCTCCTTCTCTCACTTCAGAAGCTCTTTCGCTTGAAAATTTAATTCCACTCATGCGTGCCTTCAGGAGATGGAAAGATGATAACCTGAAGGCGCCAGGTCAGGGGGAATACGGATGATGATTATATTTGGTACCCGGGGCCCTAAACTGTGTGGTTCCGAATAATTTTACTGTCCAGTCTCGCCACTTTCTCGAATGATGATGAAATGATGAGGCCAATATACTCAGTTCCTGGGAGGGGAAGATTCTCGATCGGGTCGGGAATCGAACACAGGACCCCGCGTTCCCGGGGCAGCAACGCTAGCTTCTAGACAACCAGCTGCAGACAGGGGAGTTCGGGTGGTGGTTCAAAACATCCCAACCAAATGAATCCAACAACGCCTTACTGGCTAAAGTTGAGTGAGAACGAGAGTGCAAAAAGCACACTGCTCTCTTTAGCTTTCCCTTCCTTTTGTTTTTAAAGCTACTTTTTTTTTTTAGGGTCTCGCATTATCTTTGTGCGTTGTTGGTTTCCCCCTGATGCGAAAAATTAGACCAAAACGATGCTTTCTCGGTCCCAAAACACTGACGCCACGCTGTTTTTGGCCAAATTGTGGTTTTGAATCTTTTGGCTGATGGGGAATAAGTGTGAGGCGCTTCTGACGATTGTATTTCGTCTCGGAATGAGCCACACTAGCTTCGTCTCCAGTCGCAACAGAGGTCAGAAAGTCCTCACCATCCCATTGAAGTTGTCCGCCGCTCGTGGTCTCGCGGTAGCGTTCTCGCTTCCCGAGCACGGGGTCCCGGGTTCGATTCCCGGCGGGGTCAGGGATTTTCACCTGCCTCGAGATGACTGGGTGTTTGTGTTGTCCTCATCATTTCATCATCATCCAGGAAAGTGGCGAAATTGGGCTGAGCAAAGATTGGATAATTGTACGGGCGCTGATAACCACGCAGTTGAGCGCCCCACAAACCAAACATCATCATCATCACATCCCATTGAAGTCGCTCAACAAACTCGTTGGCGGTAGTGTCCTGATTTTCCTTGCGGTGTTCTGTCAGCCGTTTTGGCACCCATCTCGCCCACAGTTTTCGGTATCCTAGCGTTTCCGCGAGTGTCTCGTAGAAGAGAGTTGAGGGGAGATATGGAAACATCGCAGAAATTTCATCGACTGTCAACCGATGGTCTTCATGAACAGTTTCGCCGTTTTATTGCACAAATTCATCAGTCAAAGTGGATGGTCTTCCACTAGTCTGCTCGTTATGAACATTTATTACGCATCCACTATACTCCCAATACCACTTAAATACACTCGTTCTGTTCTTAACACCTTCGCCGTAAACCCATTCTATTCACTAGAAATTTAGGTAGGAGTCATTCCTTCCGCAAGTAGGATGCGGATTACTGCACGTGGCTTCCACTTGGCCGGATTTTTTATGAATATCTTTCACGTAACTCGACCTTGAAATGTGAGTTTACGTGCTACCGTGTGCTTGCAGTGCTCGTCCTGGTCAGGGCTCCCGCTCTATCACTCAGTGTCCCCAAAGCTAAAAAAACACCATAGCCGGCCATAGTCACAGTACACCTACTTTATGACCATACCTAGTACTGAAGGCAAAGCATGGTAGCAGCAAGCATAATAAGATGAATAAATACACAATGTGAGAACCCAGAACTGGGAGGAGAGCCATTCAATATAAATTTCTGAGGATTAATTTGGGAACCGACTTGTTGTTAGTGCCAATATAATATTCATCTTGATGAATTTCCTTGACGTACTTACGGATAATCCATAAGCATACACTGATCACAGCGTGGTGAGTCAATGTGTGTAGCCCTCTAAACTGTAATCGTTGATGAGCAACACGTCAACCGACTGATTGCTAAATTGCAGTACTGACTAGTTATTTCTGCTGATACGCAATCAGCATGCGTACTGGTCGTGTTGACCTCGAGATCTGAGGTTTAGAATCTTTTAAGTGTTGGCTGACACTTTTATGAGCATAGTTTCAATTGTAAAATGTAAACTTTCACGACCAGAAATGTCACTCATATTAAAATGTTCCGGACTACTGTGCGTGGGCACATGAACTTCTTGGAGAAACATGAAGTTTCGTCCACATCTGTGGAGGACATCTTCGAAGGTGTTGTAGCTTCAATTGACATCGTATCTCGATAGTGACTGCAGTATAAGTTCGTTTCCGCACGATCCCACATAGAAGCATAATGTCGCAATTGGCCGTTGTCTCTCTTGTCCCACGGTGGAAACCTTATACACTTCTTCTCTAGCACCAAAATCCAGATGTAAGTCTGACATCCTTCTAGTTCTGCTTATTGTCGTAATTAATGATCTCCGTGCACTTGCTGTATCACTTATGGTAATGCACACTCGCGACAGAACCGGAGAACCTGAGTCTTATGAAATCATACAAGGTTTGGAACTTTAACAGTGGGAACTATTTACACTCCTGGAAATGGAAAAAAGAACACATTGACACCGGTGTGTCAGACCCACCATACTTGCTCCGGACACTGCGAGAGGGCTGTACAAGCAATGATCACACGCACGGCACAGCGGACACACCAGGAACCGCGGTGTTGGCCGTCGAATGGCGCTAGCTGTGCAGCATTTGTGCACCGCCGCCGTCAGTGTCAGCCAGTTTGCCGTGGCATACGGAGCTCCATCGCAGTCTTTAACACTGGTAGCATGCCGCGACAGCGTGGACGTGAACCGTATGTGCAGTTGACGGACTTTGAGCGAGGGCGTATAGTGGGCATGCGGGAGGCCGGGTGGACAGACCGCCGAATTGCTCAACACGTGAGGCGTGAGGTCTCCACAGTACATCGATGTTGTCGCCAGTGGTCGGCGGAAGGTGCACGTGCCCGTCGACCTGGGACCGGACCGCAGCGACGCACGGATGCACGCCAAGACCGTAGGATCCTACGCAGTGCCGTAGGGGACCGCACCGCCACTTCCCAGCAAATTAGGGACACTGTTGCTCCTGGGGTATCGGCGAGGACCATTCGCAACCGTCTCCATGAAGCTGGGCTACGGTCCCGCACACCGTTAGGCCGTCTTCCGCTCACGCCCCAACATCGTGCAGCCCGCCTCCAGTGGTGTCGCGACAGGCGTGAATGGAGGGACGAATGGAGACGTGTCGTCTTCAGCGATGAGAGTCGCTTCTGCCTTGGTGCCAATGATGGTCGTATGCGTGTTTGGCGCCGTGCAGGAGAGCGCCTCAATGAGGACTGCATACGACCGAGGCACACAGGGCCAACACCCGGCATCATGGTGTGGGGAGCGATCTCCTACACTGGACGTACACCACTGGTGATCGTCGAGGGGACACTGAATAGTGCACGGTACATCCAAACCGTCATCGAACCCATCGTTCTACCATTCCTAGACCGGCAAGGGAACTTGCTGTTCCAACAGGACAATGCACGTCCGCATGTATCCCGTGCCACCCAACGTGCTCTAGAAGGTGTAAGTCAACTACCCTGGCCAGCAAGATCTCCGGATCTGTCCCCCATTGAGCATGTTTGGGACTGGATGAAGCGTCGTCTCACGCGGTCTGCACGTCCAGCACGAACGCTGGTCCAACTGAGGCGCCAGGTGGAAATGGCATGGCAAGCCGTTCCACAGGACTACATCCAGCATCTCTACGATCGTCTCCATGGGAGAATAGCAGCCTGCATTGCTGCGAAAGGTGGATATACACTGTACTAGTGCCGACATTGTGCATGCTCTGTTGCCTGTGTCTATGTGCCTGTGGTTCTGTCAGTGTGATGTATCTGACCCCAGGAATGTGTCAATAAAGTTTCCCCTTCCTGGGACAATGAAATCACGGTGTTCTTATTTCAATTTCCAGGAGTGTATTTACAGCTAGTAAAAAAACAGATATGTGTTCCACGTAGTCACCAGCATTGTGTATAACCCGTTGCCAGCGATGTGGAAGTCGTAGGATACTCTTAGAGGTGCCAGTTATGTTGACAGTTCGAGCGGCGCAGTCTATTGCCAGACGAATTTGTAGCAGTTCTGAAGCAAATGCCGTGAAGTGTTTCCTTCAGTTGAGAAATCGAGTTGAACTCACGAGGGCTTAAGTCAGGGAGTATAGTAGGTGGTATAGCACTTAGCAGACCCATCAGTCAAACAAATCAGTAACAGCTTGCACTGTACGTACTTGAGCATTGTCCTGCAAAATTATGGTCAGGTCCTGCAGAAAGTGCCATCACTTCTGTATCTATGCTGTACATTTTTGGAACACAGCCTACGACCAGCTTAGAGACAGAAGTGATGACACACTTTCCGCAGGACCTGAATATCATTTTGCAGGACCATGCTCAAGTACGTGCAGTGCAAGCTCTTAATTATTTGTTTGACTGATGGGGCTGCTAAGTGCCATACACCTACTGCGCTCACCTGACTTAAGCCCTCGTCAGTTCAGCTCGATTACTAAACTGAAGGAAACACTTTACGGCATTCGCTTCAGAACTGCTAGAAATTCGTCGGGCAATGGACAATGCCGCTCGAACTGTCAACACAACTGGCACTGTTAAGAGTATCCTACGACTTCCACATCGCTGGGAACGGGTTATACACAATGCTGATGACTACTTGGAACACGTGTCTATTTTGTACGAGCTGTAAATAAATAGTTGCCACTATTAAAGTTCCAACCCTAGTATATGTTGGTCTCCTGGACGCAAAGTGTGTTTCAAAGTCGCTGATGTGTTTCTCTTCTTCTACAGTAGCCCTTATGTTCTTGAGTTGTTTTCCCACATTTTGTTTTTGTAGTAACACATACGGATCATCAGTCACATTGTATTCTGTAACCCTGTGTTTTTACTAGAGTTTTTCAAGCATTCTTGGCCGATATTAGATGTTCCTATGCGTTCCGCAAGTGTTTGGAACTTACGATGATATTCCGTTTCTTTGGCAACAGGTATTACAACAGTCGCTTCTTCAATGAACGGTAAGAGATTCCGAAGACGCATATACCTTACTATGATCTGCAATCTTGACTTTCTTTATATTTCAGGGCACGAATAATCAGTGTTCCACAACGCAATAGTTAAGTAATCCAATTCTGGGTTGAGTAGGTCCGGTTCACTGGTGTTCCTCGCTCCATCGCCTAACATTTTTATAACACCGTCCTTTTGCTGTGGATGGTGGTTTGCGTATCTGCGTGGGTAATGCTCCTTGTATGTGTATGTTTGTTATGCCGTATGGCCCAAGCGACTACTTTTTGTACTGATGAATTGCAAGTTCGCAAAATAAAATTTGGCGTCTTTCATGGTAAAATTAATCATCAGGTTAATTGATCTTATTGAAATATTCATGACGCCTGCATGAAGGAACATTGGGGTAAGTGAACTTTGGGGAATATCTTGTTACACTCAGCTTGGAAACATAAACAGTAATACACACCTAAGATGCCAAAAAATCGCTTTTTATTAGGGCGAAATATTGCGCGAATAGGTTACTAAGATTGAGAGGAGAGTGAAAGGAGGTGAAGGAGGATACAACACAGTGCCGGCTTTTCGTTGGTTACGAAAGCGGATCGCTAAAGTGGTTCACGCTGTAACTTCGTATTTCTGTAGCCTGAGACAGGCACGTGCAACCACGCCGATGCAGCCGAGGATAGCTGACCATATCACATATGGAGTTAGTATGCGGCCCATAAGTAGACAGTTCGTCCTTGACCAAGACGACAGTTGTCTGAGCCCATCAGCTGGCAGCAGGACCGTGGATTACTGGTCGCCGGCCGCGGTGGCCAAGCGGTTCTAAGCACTTCAGTCCGGAACCGCGTGACTGCTACGGTCGCAGGTTCGAATCCTGCCTCGGGCATGGATGTGGGTAATGTTCTTAGGTTAGTTAGGTTTAAGTAGTTCTAGGTTCTAGGGGACTGATGACCTCAGAAGTTAAGACCCATAGTGCTCAGAGCCATTTGATTAGTGGTCCGACGGTTCGTTCCAAGACATCGCTGTTTATTGATCAGGATATCACAACTGTCATGCACATGGAGTCGATGGACAAAGGAAGGCCATACTCAAGACCACTCAGGATCTCAACGGCCGGATGCGACGTGCACCTGAAATGGCAGATAAACTGCCTGAATTATACAGATATGTCATATACCTCGATGTTTGAAACAGGCATCTTTTCTCAAAGAGGAGTATCCACACGGCTTGTATGAAGGCCTCTGAAGTGCCAAGAACTGCCAACATGGCGACCAATGAAACTAGACACAGGAGTGGCACTATGCCCCCTTTTCAAACAAGTTCCGGTTCCTTTCTCGTCTTTACGACGGACGTATCCAAATGTGGAGGTTCCAAAGAGAACGAACGGCGTCATGTTGCATTTATCATAGTCATCAGGGGCCAGAAATTTGCGTGATATGGAGTGCCATTGAGGACATAAAACGATCACCTCTAGCTCTCATAGCCAGTAAATCTAACACCAGGCGTCGCATTTGAGACGTGATACGGCCAGTGGCTGGACCTTGTCTCCGTTAGGTTGGGTATCTTTAAACAAGAAAACACAGCACATAATGTTGCCCGTGCTGTCATGACCCACCTCAATGTGGAGGGTCATCGACTGTTGCCGTGGCCAGCACGTTATGACCCCATACCAGTTGAAAACATCTGACCTCACAAAACCTAGAAAATAGCAAGGCGTCACTGACCTGCACTGCACTGATGAACTTTGGCCTGTAACTGAATAATCCTTAAATTTTATCCAATTAGAGTTCTACCCTATTTCCAGCCGGGTTAGAGGCATCGTTTCGGTGAGAGACGACATCTCTGTGTACTAAATTTCGCATCCCGTATAGCCACAAATCACCTACAAATTTAATAAAGTATTCTTTGGAATATACTTTTTTTTGACTCATCAGTCTTCTGACTGGTTTGATGCTGCCCTCCAGGAATTTCTCTCCTGTGCCAAACTTTTCGTCTCACAGTAGCAATGACAACCTGCGTCGTCAATTATTTGGTGAATGTTTTCCAATCTTTGGCTTCCTCTACAGTGTTTACTCTCTTCAGCTCCCTCTACTACCATGAAACTTAATACCTGATGTCTTAACAGATGTCCTATCATACTGTCCCTTCTTCTTGTCAGAGTTTTCCATATATTCCCTTCCTCACCGATTCCGCGGTGAACCACCTCATTCCTTACCTTATCAGACCACCTTATTTTCAATATTCTTCCGTAGCACAGCATCTCAAGTGCTTCCATTCTCTTCTGTTCCGGTTCTCCCCAGTCCCTGTTTCCTGTCGCACAATGCTGTGCTACAGATATACATTCTCGGAAATTTCTTTCTCAAGGCCCGTGTTTAATGCCAGTAAACTTCTCGTCGATATAGATGTCCTTTTCACTAGTGTTGGTCTGCTTTCTCTGTCCTCCTTGCTCCGTCCGTCATTGGTTATTTTGTTGCCTAAGTAGGAGAATTCCTTAATTTCATCTACTTCATGATCACCAATTATGGTGTTTCCTCGCTGTTCTAGTTTCTGCTACTTCTGCCAGTATCCAAGCCATAATGAACGAGATACAACAGTTGTCGGTTAGCTTGGCTCAGGAGAGGGTACAATGGCCTATGACAGCATTCCCAACCGAGTCAGTGCGTCCATCCACACCAGAGGGGAGCAACCTTATACTAATAACAGGGCTCGTACTGACACGTACTTTGTAAATTTGTCTTTGTTTTCTAATCACTGAAACAACGTCACACATCCTCTCAAGCCATGAAGTTTCATTCCGTTATTTCCTATCGTTTTAATAATCCTTCTCTGGTCTATAACCCTTTCAGACCCGATACGCACAATTGTGTGGGTGCGGTTTATTTGCGTTGCAGCATCATATTATTCCGCTATGCAGTTGATTCCCAAGTCACACGAGTGTGCAGGAATCGCTGTTTCGAACAAAACTCGATTTATATCGATATCTCGTTACAGACGCGAGATATTGTGTCTTAATCTTTGGGAATTTTCAATATGGCGGGTCGGAAGCACGCCTGTCGAGGTAAATGTTTGTTGTGCTCTATTTATCGCGTTTTAACATTTAGAAAAATGTAAAAATAAAAATATGTCCGCCACAATTATTTGAATACTTTCATAGCTACAATGACTGTAGCATCCACACGCACAGTTGTGCGTATTGGGACTATTTTACCGGCATATGGTCCATTTCGGTCGATGTTTGTGGTTACGATTCGGAACAGATTACGGAATATATAAGTCATTTTACTATTGTATTTACGCATTATTTTCACAGTTCGTTTGTTTGTTTCGTTTTAGGGCTTTCTGACGAAGAAATTCTAGCTATGTTAGATGACTCTGAAGTGGAAGTCTTCAGTAGTGATGAATTGTTAGATACAACTTGGACTCTTTCAACAATCAAACCTAGACTTGGAGAAAGTTCTGAATCTTCTGATGAGGAGGAAAATTGTAACAGTGCTTCTGCAACAATATTACCAGTTGCACCAGAAGTTCAGGACAATTTTCCCAGTGAACACAGTAGAAAGAATTCTAAAAAAAACAGTGGAAACACATCGTCGTTTATCCACTTGGAGAAAAAGACCATTCACCTCCAAAATTTTTGCGCACTCAGAGAGTGAGGTAGGACAGGAAATTAGATCTTCTTGGATTCCGACAAGTGATTGGCGAAGCGCTAATTTCTTCTTCTTCAGGACAGTAACATGAAAGTGAATCCGATGAAGAGCCACCAAATAAAATGTACAAACCAGCAAACACACCATGTGATGAGAAGCGGCTAGACGGATATCATCACTGGCCAACTGTTGATGATATGCCTTCAGCTCGTTGCTGCAGGCAAAAAAATTGCAAGAAGAGGACGAGAACAAGATGTCTGAAGTGTAATATTTATTTGTGTTTGTCAAAAGACAGTAATTGCGTTCGTGTATACCACTTAAAGAAATTACATAAATATGTAAGATAATCCCGACCTACACAATCGCGTGGGTTCAAAATTTGTATCAAAATTAAAAAATAAAATTTTCTAACCAATTGGTCCACGATTCTATACTTTTTTTAGTTACAAAAATGCATTTCTTTCGAAATTTTCATTTCAAGTTTGGATGGGGGTCCGAAAGGGATAATAAAAAATTTCTGTAAGTTTTTCTCAGCGAAAGAAGAACTATAATAACGACGAGACTTTGGAGAAAATAAAACAAAATGATCGCCGAAGCTGCTTTTTGCGGACAGTCATTTGTACGGTGATTGTCGACCGTGTATCAGTAATAAGGTTTGAATCGCCGATGCTGGCATGCATAAAAATGCATTCAAGAAATAGTATTTGAACTTCGTAATTTATGAAAAGATAATGAAGGTAGGTTCTTTGATTGATTATAGCAATTTACATACAGGCGACTACAATGGGGACCTATCAGTCGCATCACCGTATCAAGATTTTTACGTTGTCTCGTCTTACAAATTCTGAAACAAATAGAAATGCCTTAGGATAAGGTAAATATAAATAAGATGGTAAACATTAGTATATATTGTCATAAAATGTACGAGTATAAAAAATAGCGCACCTCCTAATTACAGCTGGCGACTATCATAAGACGGAAGAAGAGAGAGAGTGTAACCGCGAAGGAGACAAAATCCCTCGCTAAAGGAATTAGTGTCTCACAGACCATAACGTTGTGTTATTCCACCTAAGGAATGGTCAATAAAGCACTGACTTTGAAAAATGGGTATCACACATTCAGAGTGCTACACTTTTTTGGCAGCCAGTATAATACCGGTTTTTTATGTAAAGTAAGACGTCATTCAACAGAGTTCATTTTCCGATTTGAATGCTATCATTTGTTTTAAATGACGCGTTTCGGCATCACATGGACCATTCTAAGGCCTAAGTGAGACACTGTATGAATCTGCACGCCGGATTACAAACGCTAACATGAATGTGGTTTTCACGCCAGTTTAGGCACTCCACAATCTCCAAATCCTCCACCTCAGAAAATACGATACAAAAACAGTTAAAATTCCATAACACAAACAAAAATTTACATCATTCAAAGACAGATGGCACACACGACTCTTTCCCTTAGGCGTATTGACGACTGTGCTGACAGAAAAGGGTCCGGCAAGAGGATTAAAACAAAATGAGTCACGAGAAACAACAGACCGCCGTAAGACGGGGGAAGGAGAGAGATCCAGAAATAAAATTAAGTCTGCTAAAATATGCTTGGTTTCGTAACATTTTATATTATAAACAAGAGCCCTCAAGAACAGAAGCCGTCGTTACAGCTTTAATTTCCGTAATTAATCGTGACGTCGGAAACGACTATTCTGTATTCGTATTACCTACTATACTGTCGAAGTTGATTAAAAACTGAAACAGATTTAATCTTATAGTAACTTATACTACCTAGAATGGTAATTTATGAAATCCTCATTTATTCACAGTAACGATTTTTGTACCTGGGAATGATCGCTAATGATCTAAACTAACACAAAAAAATGCAGTTGATCTAAATATTTGTCGGTTCCTAGAACCTGACTTTCATTAAACATTTAACAGCTATAGGAGTCGCTTGTGGAAAATACTTGCACTTTACTATATATACACTAGCAGGTTTCTCTTTGACACATCATCACCTTGCTTGGACCTTACATTGAATTTCGGAGGACAAAATGTCCAGTAACGCGTTGCCTCGACAGCTCTACCCTAACTACACTCGTGTTGTTGCTACAGTGGTAACGCAGAAGGTGCGTTTCCAGTATGTTCATCTTGCGGACAGCTTCACAGAAAGGAACCGCACATTTCAGAAGACGGCCAAACTGAAATTGGTCAAACACCTTGATAGTCTTTCCGATCCTCACTTGGTGACAGCGATAGGATGTCACTATGGACGTTTTCTGCGAAATGTTAACACTGAAACGACAGCAGATAGAAACGTAGTCATTGACACTGATGAATCACTTGCTTGTACAGGGCCTCAGAACGATTAATGAGGTTAGCTCATGCCACTGCCCGATAATTCCGATTGATTAATGACGCGAAATTCCAATCAGGACATTGAGCTTCGTGATTCAATGCGGACGGCTCTTTTCAGCCCGTGAGTATTAATCACCGAGTAACTAAGAACTAATACGTCTGCAGTCAAATATAATCGAGTATCTGAGGAACATATTTATTTAGTTAAAGGCACATTCTCCTCGTTAGAAGTTTTCTTGTCATGTACCATAAAGAGGCAACGAAATTGCACAACACAGCTTTTGCTCAGTCTTTAATGGAATAAACAGCGGAAAAATAATGAAATCAGGATGTAATAAATAGCTGTTAAATTTTCACTGACTCGTAGCCACTAGAACGTAAGTTTACACATTGCTTGTTTCGTGATGCACGTATTCAGATACCAGTACTTCTGTCGGCCAGACGTTTCGTGTCCACCTGTCTCTCCAACTGCTTACATCACATTTCCCACAATTTCCTGTTATCCCTATCACACTGACATATTTCCAAGGGTACATTCGTATTTGTAACTTTGGTGCTATAAATTTCGAGTTGAAAAACTTCTCAGACGTATTGTCCTACAATGAAAAATGGGATAATACCTTTACTACGTTCTGTCCACTGTTTTTGGGAGGTTTTGGCCGGTTGTTGACCAACTGCTGGACCTCCAAATCCCCTCCCAAATATTTCTAATTGGGACACACTCTGTCCCGCTATTAAGTATGGTATTTGGGTGGGAGGTCCCTAGGTGCATTACGTACCCTTAAATGGCGAGAGAATATGTAATTTGAAACTTGGTAGTCAAGAAAGACAGGATTCGGTTACGATTGTGAACGAGGTCGTAATCAGTTACTGTTGATTCCCTTTTGCAATTACACACATTTTTTTAAATGGTAATTCCAGACAAGGCAGTAAATAAAAATATCACATTTTGTCAATGAAGGAATAAACAACCATGTAATTAATAGTGCTTTCAGTGCATTACAATTTACCAAATGAACATAAAATACAGAAACAGCAAATAATGCTTTAAAAAACAAGCCAGTGTGATCCCAATTAGAATTTTAAGGCAAGTAACCACAGTCACGGCTGAAGGCCTTTAACGCCAGGAACGGCAATTATTAAAAAAATTAACAAACATACTATAAAACAGAAATGCAATAACAACGTTAATTTAAAAAGACAGGCAACTGATCACCAAACTGGTGAGACAAAACTATGGTAAAATTGGTAGCACAACCATTTAAACCAGCTGTAACGCCAAGAATGGCAATTATACAAAAAAAATTTTAAAAAACGTACAGTAAAACAGCAAATACAACAGCAAAGGTTAGTTTAAAATGACAAGCAACTGATCACCAAACAGGTGAGACAAAATGATGGTAAACTTGGTAGCACAATCCTTTAAACCTGCTGTAACGCCAAGAATGGCAATTATATAAAAAATTTAGAAATGTACAATGAAACAGCAAATACAACAGTAAAACACAAGGCTAGTCACAGATGGTGCAACAGCAATCGACCTCTGAGTAGGTCCAGCAAAAACACCTTCCCAAGCGATGAGACAGGCAGCCAAGAGTTGCATTCACTTCAGAAGATGGTAACTCAGACTAGTGGCAGTCTAAAGAATGATTAATAATAATCTGGCTGAGGCTGTCTGACGTCCAATAAACCAAAAGCAAAGATCGAAAAATACGCCAAAGCCGGAACTGGCATTCTAGGCTCCACCCTCAGAATACTGTGCTTAGAGCGCCTGGAATGAGAAAGGAATCACTACCACCAGAGTAGAAAAATCGCCAACCAACCTACAGTCAAGAAAGCTGTCATAACTACTCGCATCACTGGACAGCAGCAGCAAGGCGAGAAAACGTACACTGCCATTACATACAC
This sequence comes from Schistocerca cancellata, assembly GCF_023864275.1. Classification (NCBI taxonomy): domain Eukaryota; kingdom Metazoa; phylum Arthropoda; class Insecta; order Orthoptera; family Acrididae; genus Schistocerca; species Schistocerca cancellata. Next base: position 269,960,418 of record NC_064634.1, read on the forward strand.
TAACCCCCAGGCCAGGTAACTGGGGCGTTAGCGGCCATGGGGCAGGAAAAATACTGCTGGTTGAACGTAACAAATAGTAACAAACTGAACGCAATAATTAGTAATTAGAAGTCCAGGAAAGCTAATCAGATCCGCCTTCCCCAAACACTCCACTCGCCGCTCTTCGCCTCGGCAACACTACGAGCAGCAACATGAACCCAAGCCACTGGAGAATCGCAAGATCTCACAATGGTGAAGGTTTCTCAACTTGAATCCAAACGCACTCAACTTAAAATTTTCAGGGTCCGGTTTACGACGAGGTCGTGCACCCTCGTGACCACACGCCTTCGATCCGGCAGTCCATGTGTGCCGCCACCGATCCCGGCTTGTTCTCGCACTACGCGGACCTCGCTCCTCCTGAGTCCCCAACTGAACTCCACACTGACACGACCCGGAAGAACCACAACGTCGTCCCAAAGATAGGGCCTCAGTTAGTGCATATCGATAACCACCGCTGCTGCCACTAGTGGACAGGCAACAGTTACGAAATCAAGTGGCGCCAGTCAACACGAGAAGAAGGCAAAGAACCGCAACCATGTCAGCTAAACGATGCGGTCTGGCCTACAACGGAGGATGGAAACCTACAAAGAGCACTAATGCGAGCCACAGCACAGCTCATAAATCGCCCATGAAAATTGCCCAACATGATCATTTTGGTGGTCCTGGTGTTACGTATCCTCATACAGCAGGAGGTGGGAGCAGGTAATGCACCCTGGAACATTTTTGGCCGATATTACACTGTCAAATTTCTTTGTCAAAGATTTGATCAAAGATGTGATGAAATATTCCTTCAAATATATTTGACAAAGATCTTTGACGTAGCGCTAGGAGGGGTATTACACTGTCATAATATTTTTCGTCAAAGTTCAAGATCGCTGACAACAACAACTTGTTATTAATCGCAGCAGTTGCGTGTACCACAATTTCTCTGTGTGCACATGCGGAAGAGAAGCGGGGGAAAAAAAGGAAACATACCTGGGTGAAGCCGTGGGTTTAACGACGACACGATAAAAGCATTCAACAAAACTTGTTATGTGAGCTTATAGTGGAGGACGTCAAGTCGTTCATCAATTACTTACGAATGGATGAGCATACATTTCTGTATCTGCTCAGTGAAGTGTATCCTCATATCGCAAAGTAGAATATTAACTTAAGAACTGCTACATCTGTAGAAGACAGGCTCACTGTAACACTCCGATTCCTTGCTACAGGAGAGGGTGAGCTTAGGTTAGGTTAGGTTAGGTCAGGTCAGGTCTCCAATCTTCTTAATCTATTTTTGTATTCAGGGTGCCTCACGTTGTAAAATAGCTCATCAGCTTCATACATCTCCATTAATTTTGTAGTTGTCGGCACACGCCAATTCTATTTACCGGCATTGTTTATAAAAACACTACAGATGACAGAATGCAGCAGCTATGCTAGCGCTCCATGTGGTAACATGTCACATTGCAGAGAACAGAAGACAAGCGACTTCTTTGATCAAATTTACAGCGAGGCCCCAGATTTGATCAAATAATGGACGACATTTGACAAAGTTCCCTATTACACCATCAAATATCTTTGACAAAGATATTTTACAAAGAAATTTGATAGTGTAATACCGGCCTTTGTCACGATGGTACAGCTATTATGTGGAAAGGCATAATTCTGCATGTGCCGGCCGGAGTGGCCGTGCGGTTCTGGGCGCTACAATCTGGAGCCGAGCGACCGCTACGGTCGCAGATTCGAATCCTGCCTCGGGCATGGATGTGTGTGATGTCCTTAGGTTAGTTAGGTTTAATTAGTTCTAAGTTCTAGGCGACTGATGACCTAAGAAGTTAAGTCGCATAGTGCTCAGAGCCAATTCTGCATAGATGTATGGACATCCAAATCTTTGAACACGGTAGACTCACCAGTCAAAGTTACTGTGCAACTGTACCCCATGTACAGCATTTTCATATGTGCTTTCGGCAGTGACTTCATGTTTTGTCGATGACAACGTACCATCGCTTCGACCTAAGCAGGTGAAGGAGCTCTGGGATTGAGAGAATATTCAGCGGGTGGACTGGTCTGCCCCTGTTCTCCGAACTTAGTCCCAAAGAGCACGTGTGGAGTGCATTGGGGACACGTACTGAAGAACATCCACTTCCACCAACGACCATCCAGCTGTAAACTGCACTGGTGCAGGAATGGTACGCCTTACCGCAAGAACCACTTACAAACTTCGTGGCCAGCATGTAAACATGTTTCAGAGCATGCATAGCCTTCTGTAGTGATCACACAGACTGTTCGGTATCAGGACCGCCTTCTCTAATGACCAGGGGACCAACATAATTCGCGGTGATCTCAGTGTTTGTCTTTGAGTAAAAGTGTCGTTTCTGTTGAATCTCATTGTTTATTTTCTTCAGCGACCTTCTGTACTATATTGTAACTGTTCTTTCTATGTAGGGTCGTTTCATCGAGCTATGTTACTTGGCAGTGGCACATTATGCGAAAGCTACTTTCGTCCCCATGTTTAGCACATCTATGTGTTGTAAGAACGCCCATTGAGAATTTCAGTTCCTGGAAATTGAATACGGTTACCTTCAAAATATGATTACGGACAGGTTCTCGGAAAATGGTCTTCCTCTAGCTTAGATAAAACATGTCACAAGGAAACCTGCATTGCATAACGCCTGAAAACATCACCAGAATTATTACGTAAGAGAAGATAAATAAATAAACATAATATTGTAAATTCTTGGATATTTATATTGATATCAAAGTGAACTAGAAGTGTCCTGTTGTAAGTCCGCAGACTAATTATTAGTCACCCCATTAAAAGAGTGCTGGCCGCCTTGGAGCCCTGCAGATGGAGTCGATGTGGTTCCAGGCGTTTTTGTGGTCCTTCATCGCTGAAGTCAGTTATGGTAGTGTGGTCGAGTCAGTGTGCCAGTCGGTTGTATGGAAACAGCCCAGTAATGTGGGTCGACATGGAGACGTGACATAATCGCAGAAAGAAAATGTCGTGCTTGAATGTGCTCATGACCCGACAGTGCGGTTGCCCGATTTGTTGCCATATCAGTGTGGGCTTATGAACAGGTCTACAAGGAATTATGCTCAGTTCGCAGCCTTGTAACATGGCGTAAAAAAATAGACATAAAAGATCTTAATGGGCAAGGACCAGAGACGAATGTCACGCATTTTCAGTTTCGGTCAGTTTCAGACGTGACAGTAATTGCTGCCGTCAGTGAATGCATGAGCAGCCCAACGAATTTTCGAGCGAACATTGCGAAGGAAACTACCTGTAATGGATTTATGGAACCAGGCACCTTGTAAAAGACGGTTATGTACTGTGATATATAAAGCTGCTCGTTCAGTGGGCCGAACAACACAGAAAATAGACAGTAGCTGTCTTGAAACACGCAGTGGGGTCTGAGTATTCCTCATTTATTCTCTCTTCAGACGGCTCAAGATACTGATTGCGCCAACGGCCCAGTTTGGTGTTTAACCGGCAATCTCTGGTGTTTTTGTTCAGAATGGAGGTAGTTCGGTGATGTTTTGGGGAGTACTCTTCATATCAAACATGTTCCCATTCGTTCATGTTACCGTCAGTATGTTGTATACATGGAAGAACCCTGGAGATACTAAAAGGTATCAGATAGATTATATAATGGTAAGACAGAGATTTAGGAACCAGGTTTTAAATTGTAAGACATTTCCAGGGGCAGATGTGGACACTGACCACAATCTATTGGTTATGAGCTGTAGATTAAAACTAAAGAAACTGCAAAACGGTGGGAATTTAAGGAGATGGGACCTGGATAAACTGACTAAACCAGAGGTTGTACAGAGTTTCAGGGAGAGCATAAGGGAACAATTGACAGGAATGGGGAAACGAAATACAGTAGAAGAAGAATGGGTAGCTTTGACGGATGCAACAGTAAAGGCAGCAGAGGATCCAATGAGTAAAAAGACGAGGGCAAGTAGAAACCCTTGGGTAACAGAAGAAATATTGAATTTAATTGGTGAAAGGAGAAAATATAAAAATGCAGTGAATGAAGCAGGCAAAAAGGAATACAAACGTCTCAAAAATGAGATCGACAGAAACTGCAAAATGGCTAAGCAGGGATGGCTAGAGGACAAATGTAAGGATGTAGAGGCTTATCTCACGAGTAGTAAGATAGATACTGCCTACAGGAAAACTAAAGAGACCTTTGGAGAAAAGAGAACCACTTGCTTGAATATCAAGAGCTTTGATGGAAACCCAGTTCTAAGCAAAGAAGGGAAAGCAGAAAGGTGGAAGGAGTATACAGAGGGTCTATACAAGGGCGATGTACTTGAGGACAATATTATGGAATTGGAAGAGGATGTAGATGAAGATGAAATGGGAGATATGATACTGCGTGAAGAATTTGACAGAGCACTGAAAGACCTGAGTCGAAACAAGGCCCCCGGAGTAGACAAGATTCCATTAGAGCTACTGACAGCCTTGGGAGAGCCAGTCCTGACGAAACTCTACCATCTGGTGAGCAAGATATATGAGACGGGCGAAATACCCTCAGACTTCAAGAAGAATATAATAATTCCAATCCCAAAGAAAGCAGGTGTTGACAGATGTGAAAATTACCAAACTATCAGTTTAATAAGTCACAGCTGCAAAATACTAACGCGAATTCTTTACAGACGAATGGGAAAACTGATAGAAGCCGACCTCGGGGAAGATCAGTTTGGATTCCGTAGAAATGTTGGAACACGTGAGGCAATACTGACCCTACGACTTATCTTAGAAGAAAGATTAAGGAAAGGCAAACCTACGTTTCTAGCATTTGTAGACTTAGAGAAAGCTTTTGACAATGTTGATTGGAATACGCTCTTTCAAATTCTAAAGGTGGCAGGAGTAAAATACAGGGAGCGAAAGGCCATTTACAATTTTTACAGAAAGCAGATTGCAGTCATACGAGTCGAGGGGTATGAAAGGGAAGCAGTGGTTGGAAAGGGAGTGAGATAGGGTTGTAGCCTATCCCCGATGTTATTCAATCTGTATATTGAGCAAGCAATAAAGGAAACAAAGGAAAAGTTCGGAGTAGGTATTAAAATCCATGGAGAAGAAACAAAAACTTTGAGGTTCGCCTATGACATTGTAATTCTGTCAGAGATAGCAAAGGACTTGGAAGAGCAGTTGAACGGAATGGACAGTGTCTTGAAGAGAGGGTATAAGATGAACATCAACAAAAGCAAAACGAGGATAATGGAATGTAGTCGAATTAAGTCGGGTGATGCAGAGGGAATTAGATTAGGAAATGAGTCACTTAAAGTAGTAAAGGAGTTTTGCTATTTGGGGAGCAAAATAACTGATGATAGTCGAAGTAGAGAGGATATAAAATGTAGACTGGCAATGGCAAGGAAAGCGTTTCTGAAGAAGAAAAATTTGTTAACATCGAGTATAGATTTAAATGTCAGGAAATAGTTTCTGAAAGTATTTGTATGGAGTGTAGCCATGTATGGAGGTGAAACGTGGACAATAAATAGTTTAGACAAGAAGAGAATAGAAGCTTTCGAAATGTGGTGCTACAGAAGAATGCTGAAGATTAGATGGGTAGATCACATAAGTATGAGGAGTTATTGAATAGAATTGGGGTGAAGAGGAGCTTGTGGCACAACTTGACTAGAAGAAGGGATCGATTGGTAGGACATGTTCTGAAACATCGAGGGATCACCAATTTAGTATTGGAGGGCAGCGTGGAGGGTAAAAATTGTAGAGGGAGACCAAGAGATGAATACACTAAGCAGATTCAGAAGGATGTAGGCTGCAGTAGGTACTGGGAGATGAAGAAGCTTGCACAGGATAGAGTAGCATGAAGAGCTGCATCAAACCAGTCTCAGGACTGAAGACCACAACAATAACAACAACACCGTCAGTATTTGTTGGAATGTTTACTTCAACATTACTGGTGATCAAGTGCTTCAGTTTCTTCTGTATCTTCTTGATGACTATAACGCGGACGTTCACGTCTTGATGACAGCCGTCTTTACACGACAACAAGCACACGTTCCTGTTTTGACAAACACTCAGGCTGCCTTTCAGTCCTCGAGGGGCAAACTAATCACTTGATATTACTCTCGTAGAAAATGTCTGGGACTGTTATGAACAGCTGGTGAAACGTAGTTGCCTACGACCCTGCCATCTGGTAGTTCAATGGGACCATCAGTGAGTGACTTCAGCTGGATATGGCATACTTGAATAAATTTATGGACTCTCTTCATCGTCAAGATGAGGATGTCACCAAAGCTAGAGGCGATGCTACGACGAATTAATGTGATGTCTCTTGGGGATGGCAAACAATTACTGCAGCGTTCTTGGATATTCTTACATCTCTAAGATGTGAAACTTTTTCAGAAAACGTACTGGACCTCTTTGGAAGCCACACTTTAAAACAGTTTACTTCGTTAAATTAAAATTAATAATTAAAATTGCTAAGTGGTAGGACAATTCAAGTTCGTTCGATGAGGAGGTGGAATTCGCTGGTAGGTAAAGAGTAAGTTTCGGGTCAATGTTGGCAGGGAGAGAGGAGTGGAAGAGAGAAACTGCATAGCAGAATTTTCTACACAGCACAATGTAATAATTCCTAAAACTAGGCTTATCAGTCCCGACTAAAATATTGAGGGCACAGCTCGATTAAAACCATCTTTCACTTAACTAGTACTAGGAGGAGCCAAAGGATCATCAGGTAATCACCACAATAATAAGAGTACGCAGCAAAATAGTAAATTCAGTAAACAAATGATGCTGTCAACTTACCGAAGATGTACAGTGGGCTACGAAGTGTTATAACGCGAGATTTCAGCTGTGCACCAAACTCGCCAGTCGACGGTAGATGGTCCTCTGAGCCTGTTCATATCTGATAGTCGGCGACACATTATATTCAGATTCTGTTCACTTATACACTCCTGGAAATGGAAAAAAGAACACATTGACACCGGTGTGTCAGACCCACCATACTTGCTCCGGACACTGCGAGAGGGCTGTACAAGCAATGATCACACGCACGGCACAGCGGACACACCAGGAACCGCGGTGTTGGCCGTCGAATGGCGCTAGCTGCGCAGCATTTGTGCACCGCCGCCGTCAGTGTCAGCCAGTTTGCCGTGGCATACGGAGCTCCATCGCAGTCTTTAACACTGGTAGCATGCCGCGACAGCGTGGACGTGAACCGTATGTGCAGTTGACGGACTTTGAGCGAGGGCGTATAGTGGGCATGCGGGAGGCCGGGTGGACGTACCGCCGAATTGCTCAACACGTGGGGCGTGAGGTCTCCACAGTACATTGATGTTGTCGCCAGTGGTCGGCGGAAGGTGCACGTGCCCGTCGACCTGGGACCGGACCGCAGCGACGCACGGATGCACGCCAAGACCGTAGGATCCTACGCAGTGCCGTAGGGGACCGCACCGCCACTTCCCAGCAAATTAGGGACACTGTTGCTCCTGGGGTATCGGCGAGGACCATTCGCAACCGTCTCCATGAAGCTGGGCTACGGTCCCGCACACCGTTAGGCCGTCTTCCGCTCACGCCCCAACATCGTGCAGCCCGCCTCCAGTGGTGTCGCGACAGGCGTGAATGGACGGACGAATGGAGACGTGTCGTCTTCAGCGATGAGAGTCGCTTCTGCCTTGGTGCCAATGATGGTCGTATGCGTGTTTGGCGCCGTGCAGGTGAGCGCCACAATCAGGACTGCATACGACCGAGGCACACAGGGCCAACACCCGGCATCATGGTGTGGGGAGCGATCTCCTACACTGGCCGTACACCACTGGTGATCGTCGAGGGGACACTGAATAGTGCACGGTACATCCAAACCGTCATCGAACCCATCGTTCTACCATTCCTAGACCGGCAAGGGAACTTGCTGTTCCAACAGGACAATGCACGTCCGCATGTATCCCGTGCCACCCAACGTGCTCTAGAAGGTGTAAGTCAACTACCCTGGCCAGCAAGATCTCCGGATCTGTCCCCCATTGAGCATGTTTGGGACTGGATGAAGCGTCGTCTCACGCGGTTTGCACGTCCAGCACGAACGCTGGTCCAACTGAGGCGCCAGGTGGAAATGGCATGGCAAGCCGTTCCACAGGACTACATCCAGCATCTCTACGATCGTCTCCATGGGAGAATAGCAGCCTGCATTGCTGCGAAAGGTGGATATACACTGTACTAGTGCCGACATTGTGCATGCTCTGTTGCCTGAGTCTATGTGCCTGTGGTTCTGTCAGTGTGATCATGTGATGTATCTGACCCCAGGAATGTGTCAATAAAGTTTCCCCTTCCTGGGACAATGAATTCACGGTGTTCTTATTTCAATTTCCAGGAGTGTATTATTTGGCATTACCTGCTCTCGGAACTTACTAATTTTTTGAGGGGAATCATTTTATAATGCCAAACTGTAGTCATTTTATGGTATTTCCAAATAAACGCATCGTAAATGCGTCCCAGAAAATATTAGAATCACACGTTTCCTGCTTGTATAATCTGAAAAAATGTTCTCCGAGATTTGCTTTTGGGGACATCAACTACAAGAGCTTCACAGATACAGGTAGGAGGAAACCCTACTCGCCGATTTCTAACTTTCTGCGTGGTGTTTGTTTGTTGTTCTATGTCGTGTCTCCCTACTACATTCGCGCAACGACGTTTTGAGCGTGTTTTCTAGGGAATTGACTAGTTTGAACCTGGGACCTGTTGCTGATAAGGAGACGCAAGACCACACATGACATTAGAGTTCCGAAGAGTTCAGTGAGACTAGCGATGATTTAACCAAATACTTAATGATTTCAGCGCCAGCTCCACTGCACTCCCTGTAAAAGAATCTTAATACTAACTAAATTTAGTGGAAGGGGTTCAAGGCTTTCCTATTTATAGTTAGCTGGTAAAATAACGTCGAAAAAGCTGTTAAGTTTACTATTGGAAATTTTATTCTACTCACAAAACATTGTTTATAAATTGCACTATTGATAAAAGTAAATGTTTTAATGCAGGATGATAAAAACCAACTGCGTTGAACAAAAATGTGAACTTATATTCCCTGAATGGGTTTCCAAGTTCTACAATGGATCGAAGGATGACCTATGCCATATCACATCCATAATCTAGTTTTAAATTAAGTTTCACAAAAGAGAAAACTATCAAAATGGTCTACAGTGACCCTCAATTATCTTTAATTACTTATCTAACTTGTCGTAAATTACAGTGGCTGATGTGGCTTCTCAATAATTATAAAAATCATCGCGTTTTAGATTTTAACTTACAAAGCAAATGTGAATACGAGCTTTAATTGACGATCGACACTAGTATTACGCAAAACGGGGGTGTAACAGATGAGACTTGTGCAGTTCTGAGTGAAGCTTTATGCGCTGTTATGCGGCATCGCGTGCGTTCATTACCTTGTCGTTGGTTAGGCAGTGTCAGGGGGCGTCGGGCGACGCAGCTCCATCCAGCTCGCCGTCTCGGAAGCAACCCTAACCTAATTTCTCCTTACTACACTTTACCGAAGTTGGTTTAAAAAAAACTGTCTGGCTGTGTTTTCATCTGACCAATCAGGGTCTCAATGTTAACCAACCTTAAGCTCCACTTACAAAAATTCTGTCTATCCAATGAGAAACGTTATACTTTTCGTGGTGGGGCAATGTTTTTAAAGTTTGCAACGTAACAGAGACGCGAAAAAGTCTCACGCTAAAACTTGCAGCTGGTGTGGCCCTTTTAGTGTTATCGTAAGATCTATACTGTTCTTCTGGAGGGCTCTATGTTTTAACATGGGCTGGGGGTGGTCCTGTCGGTTACTTTTCGTGGTGGGGCAATGTTTTTAACGTTTGAAACGTAACAGAGACGCGAAAAAGTCTCACACTAAAACTTGCGGCTGGTGTGGCCCTTTTTGTGTTATCGTAAGATCTATACTGTTCTTCTGGAGGGCTCTAGCTTTTAACATGGGCTGGGGGGTGGTCCTAGCGGTTAGCTGGCGACGTGGGTGTCCGTCCCTTATCGTAGGGCCTTCTAGCTTAACACGGTTCTGCTCTGGGCTTCTGTTCTCGTTTCTCCACTCGGAACTGCGTCTGTCTCACGGTGGGAAGGTATGACATGCATTTAGGCATTCTTGTGTCAGTCTGTGGTATTCCATTTGCTCACTCGTTACTCGTATTACTTTGCTTAATTTAATGTCACGATTTATTCGGAGCTATGTGACATACTACTGGATTTGCTTATCAGGTCAGGGTTTTCATGGAAGGTGTTGGATTTGCCTGACACCTTACAGATTCACTACTGTAATCCAAGAGAGGATCATCTTAACTAGTGCAGTCTCCAGTGGGAAGGCTTGATTGGTATACTGCATGTCACATATACCACTTTCCACAAAATAGTAGTTCATTTGGAAACGTGTATGGAGACTCAGATACATGAGGGGAATTTGTAGGGCCCTATTCTTGGAAGAGACCTGGAAACATCAGGTGTTTCCAGATAGCCTTTACAGTAGTAAAACACAGATTTCAATACTAGATTTTAAACAGAAAAAAATTCCAGGTGTAAATGTGGATTGCATAATTTATTTTGTATGAACTTAAGGAACTGCTGAAAGCAAGAAAATTAAGGAAACAGGACCTCGATAAACTGAAAGAACCGGAGATCATTGAGAGTCGCAGGAAGCATTCCTTGAAGACAGACTGAAATAGAGGAAAGAAATACAATAAGGGATGAAATATTGCAGGTAGTAGAGGATCCCACAGGCAAAAATACAAGGCCCAGTCGAGATCTATGGGTAATAGACAAATTCATCGGCTTTAATAGATGAAAGGACACAACGTTAACATGCAGAAAATGAAGGAGGGAAAAAGAAACACAGGTATGTAAAAAGTGAGACTGACAGAAAGTGTAATATGGGAAGGCAGTAAGGCTGGAGGAAAAACACAACTATGTAGAAACATCTGCGATCAGGGGAATAATAGATGCTATCTGTTCGAAAATTGAAGAGACCTTATGAGAAAAAGTAGGCACCTGTATCAATATTAAGAACTCAGATGGAAAGCTAGTACTAAACAAAAGAAGAAGCCTGAAAGGTGGAAACTATATACATATAAGGAGAGCTTGAAGACATAATTAGAGAGGGGGAAGATGAAGATGAAAAAGATGAAGATAAGATAGAAGATTGGAACTGCGAGAAAAATATAACACAGCACTGAAAAGCTCTTGTCGAAACAAGTCACTTGAAACAGACGAAATGTCCTCAGAATTATTTAGATGCATCAGAGGGCCATCTGCTACAAAGCCGTTGCACCTAGTATGCAAGACGTATCAGACACATAAAGGACTTGAAAGAAGGTAATGGGAACTAGTCGAATCAAATGAAGGGACGCTGGGGGAATTAACTTAGAAAATAAGCCTCTAAAAGTAGTAGCTGAGTCATGCTATTTGGCCAGCAAAATAACTGATGAATGCTGAAGAATATAAAATATTTAGACTAACAATAGCAAGAAAAGCATTTTTGAAAGAGAGATATGTGTTAACATCGAACATAAACTTCTTTTATTACTTATTAGAAATGTAGCCTAGTACACAACCGAAGCGTGAACGATAAGCGGTTCTAGCAACAGGGAAAAAAATAAGATCTTAAAATGTGGTACTACATAATAATGCAAAAGATTGGAAAGGTAGATCTGAAAGATGATGAGAAGGTACTGACTACAAAAATTGATGTGAAAATACTATTATGACATTAATTGGTTGAAATGGGGACCGGTTCACAGGACACATTCTGAGACGTAAAGGGATGTCAGTTTTGTAATGGGGCAAGTGTAAGGAATAAAAGTTGTAGAGGGAGTCAAAAGACTGACTACAGCAAGTAACTTCAAATGGATGTAGATTACACAGGGCAGACTAGTGTGGGGAGGCGCATTAAACTAGTTTTTGGATTGAAGATTGCAACACCAATAATGTCATATGCCATATTTTGGGCCATTTTTATTCAGGTACTAAGTATTCATTGCACGTAAGTGCGTAATAAATAAAATATATGATGCCCACTCGATTATATCGTGGAGATAACTTTAAACATCTTGGCATTCTCATAAAAGTCTTACAGCATTAATATTTCCTGAGAAATTTTCTTGACAACGAACGATCGCAATTCTGAAAGTAGAGTTACGATTATTAACGTAATACTAGAAGGAGGAATAACTTACGTATTCGTCATTCAGTGTTAGTGTGGGATTTGCCGATCTCGCTTTCATGAGGTCACAAAAAAATCTTTCTACGAGGGTCAGCCAAAAAGTAATGCCTTCTATATTTTTTTCTCCTTAAATAAGTTTTTTTAAGTGGAAAATTTGAATTTGGCACAATTCCGCAAAGCTTCATGTCCACTCCTCAGCAACAGTAAATTTCCTCATCGACAGATTCCAGTACTGCTGTGCTTGCAAAATAGCCGATATCGATGTTCATAATAGACAGCATTCTGTGATAGAATTCAGGAGATGACAGGAGATGAAACGCTCATTCGAATTCATGAAATACTGAAAAATGTGTACGGTGATGCAACAATGGTTACTAGCATTGTCGTTGTGACGAAGCTGAATGGCAAAAACCATTGGCTGACGAAATATGGACTGGCAATGACTCCACACAACATTCAGTGGGTCGATGATATCATTAGTGGGGATCGCCGGATGACTGCATTTACATAGCGTTAGTTCCCTCAGTAAAGGCAGTCTGATAATTACTGTTCATCAACAGAGATACTCAAAGGGCTGTGCTACTTGGTTACCAAGAAGTGGCGAGATTGTGAAGCTTCGATGGGACGTCTTGCCTCATCCTTCATACAGTCCTCACCCGCCAGTATCAGCCTTCCATCTGTTTGGGCCACTTAAAGTTCATTGTGGGATTCACTTTGAAGATGAGGGGGCCTTGAAAACTTTGATGCGTCAATGGCTTTTGAAGCAAGACCGTACATTTTACCACATTGAAATACAGCTTGCTGAAAGATGGACCAAAACTGTAAAAATGGACAAGTTTATACTAATAAGTCATAAAGTAATCGTCAATCTTGTGGTTTTCAACCTATGTAGTTGCAATGGAAATCTTTGACAAATATAAAAAAAGGAGAATTTACTTTTTCACCGACCTTCATACTAAACGGTATTCTCAACACACGTCTGCTGTCCGCATGATTACATGTCATGAGCACTATGTTTGATTTCGATTTATTGACAAATCGCTTACTTATCTCTGCATTAGGTTACACTGACTGTGACGTTCGTAGATATTGTTACGACCCAGCCCTGGGGTCGCCATTCAGGAGGACGACGGTTCAATCCCGCATCCGGCCATCCTGGGGAATGCCGGGATGGTTCCTTTGAAAGGGCACGGCCGACTTCCTTCCCCTTCTTTGGCTAATCCAATGAGACCGATGACCTCGTTGTCTGGTCTCCTTCCCCAAAAAACCCAACCCCCTGGGGTCGCCTTATAATCTAGAAGTCGAGCGTGGCGTGAGGAACGCCGGCCGGGGTGGCCGAGCGGTTCTAGGCGCTACAGTCCGGAACCGCGCTACCGCTACGGTCGCAGGTTCGAATCCTACCTCGGGCATGGATGTGTGTGATGTCCTTAGGTTAGTTAGGTTTAAGTAGATCTAAGTTCTAGGGGACTGATGACCTCAGAGGTTAAGTCCCATAGTGCTCAGAGCCATTTGAACCATTTTTGTGGCGTGAGGGTGAGTGTTTCAGTGCACGCCTGGAGGGGTCAGTGAGACAGCGCCGCGCGGAGTGGGTTCGCGATTAGAGGCGCCGTGTCACGAATTGCGTAGCCCCTCCCACCGGAGCTGTCCTCAGCGTAAGTTAGTTTAAGATAGTTGAAAGTAGTGTGTCAGTCTAGGGATCGATGACTGACCTCAGCAGTTTACTCCCTTAGGAATACACACACACACACACACACACACACACACACACGCACACACACACACAAACACACACACACACCCACACACACACACCCACACACACACACCCACACACACACACCCACACACACACCGAGCGGGGTGGCGCAGTGGTTAGACACTGGACTCGCATGAGACCGCTGACCACGCTGTCTGGTCTCCTTCCCCGAACCAACCAATCAACACACACACACACAAACACACACAGAGAGAGAGAAAGAGGGAGAGACACAGTTAACTGTAAATACATTTCTTATCAGTTTACAAAGTTTTTATCCTCATCAGATCTGCAAATGAGGCAGGGTGCAAGGCGCACGTGCTGTGTAGGAATGCTGCTGCCTTGTCAGTGCATTGTGACGTTGCTGCTGCAGGTCAGTAGAGTCCGCACAGAACACAGTGGAGCTGGGGAGTTCATTCTTTTGTTCGGAAGAGGTAGCCGTCAGTTTTTGCCTCCTTTCAGGTGGTCGGCGATGACAGAATGTGTTGCAGTCTTTCTGAAACGATTTTACAGAAACTATTGGGTAAACAGAATTCATTTTTGCCTTAACTACAGGTTTAAATGTCAGGTTCATGATGATGTGCCCATCATTACGTTAATGGTCACAGTTATTGTGATATTCATGTGGAAGTAAGACAGTACGTGAAATTCGAAAAAGTTTCCACTGAAAAATAGGTATCGCTATGATCTTGTGTTTGGTGCCGTTACATGAAATTTAGCTAACATAATGAATTTTTCTTTTGATTTATGCGGAAGTCTCTATCTGTCACCAATCTCGCAAAATTGGTATAATGTAGCACACTCATTTGTCACTGCACCGCACCTGCAATAAAGCCAGAGCAAAATATTCAGAACGTTCCTAATACTTCAGAAAAGATTTGAGATACCGAAATGAGAATTTAACACACAAATAGTAGTGTTTTTCCATATGGTTATTATGCAATAACTTAATTATCTACCTGTCACTTCACCAACATCTGATTTTTTCGATGAAAGTATGTAATTGTTAGGGGCCATCGATATTTTATGAAAGGAGGAATGCTATGGCTTTTGGAACAACGTAAGTGAAGGCTTACGTGTTTAATTTGTACCGAGGATGTGCTTTTTCATAAGCTACTAGGGTTACTTTCCCTGAGTTCCTAACTTAATGAAATGAAATGTCGTGTGACGAGGGCCTCCCGTCAGGTAGACCGTTCTCCTGGTGCAAGTCTTTCGATTTGACGCCACTTCGGCGACTTGCGCGTCGATGGGGATGAAATGATGATGATTAGGACAACACAACACCCAGTCCCTGAGTGGAGAAAATCTCCGACCCCGCCGGGAGTCTAACCCGGGCCCTTTGTATTGACAGTCCGTCGCGCTGACCACTCAGCTACCGGGGGCGGACCCTAACTTAACAAAACACTGTTTCAGAATTATCACGCATTTGCGTCTGCACAACCTGTTAGTGCAGTGATTCTGTGTAAATTCCGCTGCGTTATGGCTAAAGAAGCAAATCTGAACATTGCAACAAGAGAAAAGCGTAATTTTTCCTCAAATTTCGCCACTCATGATGCTTCTCTGCAAGTTATAAATGCTTACCAAGCCAGACAAAAATAAATCGTGGCATTTTCAGTGGAATTCTTCTTAGATACTAACCAAAGCAGCTTGAATGGTTAGCATACAAGTGAGGGTGTGAAGGGCCCTACTTTTTTTTGTTTAGCAGTCTTCTGACTGGTTTGATGCGGCCCGCCAGGAATACCTCTCCTGTGCTAACCTCTTCATCTCAGAGTAGCACTTACAACCTATGTCCTCAATTACTTGGTGGATGTATTCCGATCTGTCTTCATGTAGCACCACATGTCAAATGCTTCGATTCTCTTCTATTCTGGTTTTCCCACAGTCCATGTTTCACTACCATACAATGCTGTTCCTCAGAGGTACATTCTCAGAAAATTCTTCCTGAAATTAAAACTGATATGTGACACTAGCGGACTTCTCTTGGCCAGGAATGCTCTTTTTGCTGTTGCTAGTCTGCTTTTGAGGTCCTCCTTACTCTGTCCATCATTGGTTATTTTACTGCCTAGTTAGCAAAATTCCTTAACTTCCTCGAATTCATGCGCATCAATCCTAATGTTAAGTTTCTCGCTGTTCTCATTTCTACTACTTCTCACTAGCTTAGTCTTTCTTCGATTACTCTCAATCCATACTCTGTACTCATTAGACTGTTCATTCCGTTCAGCCAATCATGTAATTCTTCTTCACTGTCACTCAGGTTTGCAATGTCATCAGCAAATCGTATCATTGATATCATTTCACCTTGAATTTTATTTCTATTCCTGAACCTTTCTTTTATTTCCATCTTTTCTTCCTCCATGGACAGATTGAAGAGTAGGAGCAAAAGGCTACAGCCTTGTCTTACACCCTTTTTAATCCGAGCACTTCATTCTTGGTCATCTATTCTTACTATTCCCTCTTGGCTGTTGTACATACTGTATATAACCTGTCTCTCCCTATAGTTTACTCCTATTTTTCTCAGAATTTCGAACATCTTGCACCATTTTACATTGTCAAACGCTTTTTCCAGGTCGACAAATCCTACGAACGTGTGAGAGAGGACAAGTTACTCTCTCACATATTTTTCGTATATGGAAAATTATTAAAGATTTTATTGCAACCTGGCGCACCTTGAGCGAGACTCTAGAAAGTTAACGTCCTGAGCAGACATTGATGGAGTCTGGTAAGGCACTAAAATCATGAGGTATTTTTATGGTTCTTAGCTCATAGAAATGGCGTGTTCAGAGTTGGAAGCAATTGACGGCGAGCCCATCCCTCAGGAAATCTTGCCGGACAGGCCCACAGCCGTACAGGGCAGACAGGGCAGCCCTTGTCAAGACAGGTCTCCAGCAGAACGATGCCGAGCTACCTGCCATGGAGCCGGCGGAAAGATGGGCTAGGGGCAAAAATCTGGAGGAATGTGTCTAGACAGTGAAGTCATGAGCCGGTGTGTGCAGAGCCATGCGTAATAAAGATTGACAAGTTTTAGTGTTCGCCGATACTGTAAGTAGGCCTGTGAACCACTTCTCAGCCACCTCGGTTGTATAAGAAACTCCAGCGTCTGAGAAACATTTAGAGACAGAATCTTTATTGCACCTCATAGCTGGGACTAACAAGCTCCAAGCCACAGGCGATTTAGATAAAGATCTTTAAGATTGTATCTGTTCACTTGTTGCCGTGGGTAGTGACACGACTTCGGAGAAAATCATCTTCCTTAAAAAAGCCAGTAGTTGGCAGTTTACTTTTTTTTCAGAGAAGCAGGTTTCGTAACTGTTGCCCTGGTTCCGCGTGAGTTTGTGCTGTCGTGTGGGAAGGGAAATTTAGCGCCTCTAGAGTCCTGTGATTGGCTCGAGATGGGGTGAAGGCGGTTTCGTTTGTGCACTTTGTGGGAAAACAGATTTTTTTCTAAACTTTGGTCTGGTAAGCACTTCTGCTCGAACCTCTGGCATGTGTGGTTGGTACTTGGGATCTGTCCTAAGACTGACTTTACTAGCGAGTAGTTAGATTCGGGAGCCTGTGGTGAAGTTCTTACTGTACCGACAACGTCTCGGACTACTCGTTTGCCAAGGGCACACTTATTCGTTTTTGGTTTACCAGCCTTGATGTTTGGTATTCCTGAGCGTTCTGTCGTATAAGTGAGCCAAACTGGTCCTTGGTGCGACCAGCAATCGGGTGTGTAACACACTGAAATCTACAATGATTTCAGGGCTCTGGTAGAGAGTGAATTGCGATCCGTCTGCCTGATCGCTGGACCGTGAGATTTATGCATTTCTTTCGTGGTTGCGATCGATTCATAGTTGCCGCCTCACGTCTCACCTCCACTGCAAACATCTCGCCAGCTGCAAGTTACATCGCTGCACGAAGCAAACAGGGTAACGTGCTGCCGCTCCGGCATTGTCAGGGCGTGGAGATCTCAATCGCCACTTGCTCTCAGCTGCAACTAGGTAGTGAAACTACAGTAGATTGATAAATCAAAGTCTGTTCAGCGTCAGATCAATCCAGATTTCGTTATCCACATTTTTAGGATCAGAGTACTTGGCTCACTTTTGCCACCCAGGATCCTTGTCTCTTGCAGTCTTGAACTATCTGTTAGTTGTTCACAGTATTCAGCCAGTAACTGGTTTATCATAATTTATGTCTGTCTTTGTTTTAGAATAATAAATGTAGTTAGTAAACTAAATTTTGCATACATTCTCAATCATTTATATAGTCCCCATAGGGCTAACTTTCACATATCTTGATTTTAATCTAGCCTTGCCTCCATTATTAACCACTCTACTTAAAATTCAGAAAATATGTGAGCAAATATTGCAGTTTAAAATGGTACTACCTCTCCAGCATTCGGCATTTCGCCTACAGTGCCTGCCAGCAGACCCCACCACTACTGCTCTCCCCATATGCCTTGCCAACTGAGCATTTAATGGGCACAGTATTCTGCATGGACTTAACTTTGGCTACCTGGAGAGAGGGCAACGGCAGCAGGTGGAGATGGTGCAGCTGCCTGATGTGCTCAGCTGACCCCATTCAGGTACCACCTCAGTGCTCTGCCTAATTTTCATCGTCTGCATTCAGGTCAAGTCGGCAAATGGTGGTCAAGGACACTGGTTGTCGTGCAGAGAGGCTCTAGTCATCCATCATGGATCAACCAAGACTGCAGCAGGTGTTAACCAGTCGATCAGGATGCAGTGTTAAGATAGCAGCTTGTGATCAACAACAATGACACTGTGAAGCACTAGTGCTGGCCTTTCACCAGTCTTCTCATTTGCGATGACCCAGCAAGCAGCAGCAGCGGACCACGGACCATCTTTTGCATATGTTTGGCTGCCCCAGTATCGAGTCAGAAAGGAGTTAGCAGGCTGCCCATCATCGAACAGCTCGTCGTGGTTTCAATGAATCTTATGGTGTCATCCTTTCTAGTTCTTCGCCGGCCGGAATGGCAGAGCGGTTCTAGGCGCTACAGTCTGGAACCACGCGACCGCTACGGTCGCAGATTCGAATCCTGCCTCGGGCATGGATGTATGTGATGTCCTTAGGTTAGTTAGGTTTAAGTAGTTCTAAGTTCTAGGGGACTGATGACCTCAGAAGTTAAGTCCCATAGTGCTCAGAGCCATTTGAACCATTTTCCAGTTCTTCAACATGGACAGGGTGGTAGCACAACAGAACCGTCTTGTGCTCTGAAATCTGCATCATTTGTTTCAACTGAGTCCCTGCTGATGACGCAGCAGCTCTGAGTACATTATCGTATTTGTCCCCATTTCTTGGACGTGTCAGCGTTCCTTGCTCGCTGTGCTAATTTCAGCAACGATTCCAGGCCGTCGATCGCGGATTTTCTGTCGACATTTGACTGTGTTGCGGTGCTCTCCCGTACAGTTACATAGTGTTGCCTAAAATGCCTCGATAAGAAATACAATGGTGCTTACATTCTCTCTGTCCTGCTCTCAAGGTACAGTTCATCGGTGGTACGCTATGTTGACTTAATAACAGGCCCATCAGTTTAGTTCAACCTCCTCTTTTTCGAGCTTTTATAAAAATTTGAAGCCGACACAACAAGAATTATTCTGCTGTGCAACATTCGTCTCTCATTTCAATAAATCCACCCTGAATTTTGCGTCCCCTTAGCTTCTAAGCCTTTTCATGAATTTAGGTATGTAAATGTCCCTGGTGCAAATTCCGTTGCACTCGAAAGTTAGTACATAGATTGCTGCCTTACTCTACAATATCATTATAACGTTTGAGCCTTTTTCTACATCTGTGCTCGATTATTCTTATTTATAATTCGCTTAATCTGTGTTGTGATATGTGAGGTGTTGATAAGTCAGGCGGATGTACACTTCTACGACTGTGCCGTAGGTAAAGTACACCAATTTCTGCCAGTAACATGCTGAAGCTACTGGTCGTAACACTTACGGTCACTGCATTTTATCGTCTGTTCTCCTGATATAAATGAATATCTTGCAACATTTGTCCCATGTAAATTTTACTTTGTTGAGTTGCTGCCAGTGTGTATAAGAATTGTATGAGATCGGGATTAATGGCGTTATAAAGGTAAGTAAAATTTTGGGCTGGCAGGACCTCAAAAGGTTTCTCTGGTCAGTACAACGCAGAATGAGTGAGCTGGAGTAGGCTCCTACCTGTGAGTTTGCCTGGCAGGCGAAAGTTTGTCCTCGCTGTCTCACACGTCGTGCAGTTCACCAAAATACTCGTACCACTATCACGTAGCTCAAATTTAGGATGCCCTGAGGTTTCCCTTCCTTGAAACAGTTACGAATCACAGTTTATAGCCCAAAAATAGAAAATAGTCAACGATTTATATCTTTTGGAAATACAGTCTTGGTGCTGATACTTCATTCTGGCGCTCTGATGTCCTCGTCTTCCCTAGAAACAGTTGCATATCGCATGTTTGTACGCCAGTCTGCACTTTCCATGGTCTCGTGCCTCACACACTCTTGTAGGTCGCTCAGTTACATGAGAGTGTCAGCTTCTCATGTTCCATCCGTTTTACTGGATAAGGGAGAACTTTGTAACACTGCCTCTTCATCCCTGACACTGGTAGTCGAACTAATATACAACTTCGCTACATCTGTTTCTGTTTCCACATTTGCGAGATGCTAAAACATGGCTAATTTTTTCCCTTTATTTCTGCTACGTGCCATAGCTGTGTGGGGGAATTCTCTCTTTGCTAGTCACAACCCAATCAAGAATTGTTGGTCCTGATGATTCGCCACCTAAAGAAATGAACTTCCATCATCCCTCCCTCCCTCCAAAACTCGTATATACGAAAACTAAGAAATAACACACGACTATTATAGAAATATTCCCTTTGTCAGAAAAGATCCACGACATTTTTTTTTATTTCTGAGTTTGCAATGCTAAAAAGGAACAAATGTTGTTTTTATGTTACCTAGTACGTGTGCATCCTTGAAGTGACCTTCCTCATGTTTCCGTGCAAACTAACTAGCTGGCGAGGCTGTACTTAGAAACTTTTTGGTTCCTGGTGCATTAATTATGGTGACGCAATGGATGCTTACTGTGAGACCTAAACGTGAACATTAAGTCCTTCGTTATTCTCGGGAAAACCTGTAATGGGACGTGGTCAATGATTAAGCAAGCATGTGCAGGCGAGGCGCTTTGAAGGAGTAATGTTTTACAGCACAACAAAAGGTTCGCGACGGTAGAGATTAAGTGCAAAACGGACCCAGAGTTGGTCGCCCATCTACAGCAAATACAGATCCAAATGTGGAGCGTGTAAGGCAACTATTGCAAGAAAACCGTCATGCAACTGGGCGAGCGATATCAAAACAAATTAATTTGAATCGTGATGTGAGTCGTAAGAATTTCTGCTTGATTGCCGGATGGAGTCAGAGATTATTGCAGAGGATGAAATTGGTACTACCACTATTACCGTCAGATTGCTGAATAGCGGAGTCCTGTATCACGAGTTTCGAAAACGTCAAGCGACAGCCTTCGAGAAGAAAGATAATGTTCATCGCATTCTTTGGTAGTGAAGGATTAGTTGAACATTAGTGTGTTCCTCCACGTCAAACGGTGAACCAAACTCTTCACATCGAAGCCTCGAAACGTCTGTGACAAGCAATTCGACATAGCCGCCTTGATTTGTGGCATTCTCAGGACTGATTCTTACCGCATGACAATGCGAGACCCCATACTGTTGATCTGTTACCGAGTATGTGGTGGGACTTTCAGACATTCTGCTACTGTCATCCCACACCCGCTATATCAGCTCGACCTCTCGACTTGCGAGGTTTGGTTTGTTTCCAGAATGAGAAGGCGACCGAAAGGAAACTTTCATCGTATTACAGACTTCCGACGGAGTGTGACAAGTGAGCATACAAGCATCGCAGTTGAAAATGTCCGTGATTCCTTCCAACATCTCCAGAAACGTGAGCAACTGAGTGTCGATAGCAAAGGGGGCTACACCGGTAGGAGCTAAGATCAATACATGGGGAGAGAAATTTTCTGTTTAAAAAAAAGCCTCTCCTGGAACTTTCCTGATAAAGGGAGTACAACAACCTATGCTACAACTCTGAGTACAAATGCACAGTTATAACCAGCGATGTTTAAATAGTACTACTTGTCACATGCCCTTAATATATAGAGCAGACTGCGGTTTTCCTGTCTGTCAACTGGTATGCACTTCTGAATACTCCTAGATGTTCCCACGCATCTCATCTCCTACTCTACACCTTCTTAAAGCGAAACGCCTATACAAGTGTACACTTTACAATTATACATGTAAACTATGTATTGCAAATACGTATCTCACCCCGTGTGACGACTGCTAACATAAAAACTCAGCATTTTAGAAACTATATTATGCGCTTTTTCCATTCTGCCGTTAGTCTGTGGATAGAACGGACTCATTCACAATTTCTGGATACTTAGTATATAACATGCCTCTTTCACTAAACTTGACGTAAAATTATTGCACTGATTCGTAACTAACGTATCAGGTACTCCAAATACACTCCTGGAAATTGAAATAAGAACACCGTGAATTCATTGTCCCAGGAAGGGGAAACTTTATTGACACATTCCTGGGGTCAGATACATCACATGATCACACTGACAGAACCACAGGCACATAGACACAGGCAACAGAGCATGCACAATGTCGGCACTAGTACAGTGTATATCCACCTTTCGCAGCAATGCAGGCTGCTATTCTCCCATGGAAACGATCGTAGAGATGCTGGTTGTAGTCCTGTGGAACGGCTTGCCATGCCATTTCCACCTGGCGCCTCAGTTGGACCAGCGTTCGTGCTGGACGTGCAGACCGCGTGAGACGACGCTTCATCCAGTCCCAAACATGCTCAATGGGGGACAGATCCGGAGATCTTGCTAGCCAGGGTAGTTGACTTACACCTTCTAGAGCACGTTGGGTGGCACGGGATACATGCGGGCGTGCATTGTTCTGTTGGAACAGCAAGTTCCCTTGCCGGTCTAGGAATGGTAGAACGATGGGTTCGATGACGGTTTGGATGTACCGTGCACTATTCAGTGTCCCCTCGACGATCACCAGTGGTGTACGGCCAGTGTAGGAGATCGCTCCCCACACCATGATGCCGGGAGTTGGCCCTGTGTGCCTCGGTCGTATGCAGTCCTGATTGTGGCGCTCACCTGCACGGCGCCAAACACGCATACGACCATCATTGGCACCAAGGCAGAAGCGACTCTCATCGCTGAAGACGACACGTCTCCATTCGTCCCTCCATTCACGCCTGTCGCGACACCACTGGAGGCGGGCTGCACGATGTTGGGGCGTGAGCGGAAGACGGCCTAACGGTGTGCGGGACCGTAGCCCAGCTTCATGGAGACGGTTGCGAATGGTCCTCGCCGATACCCCAGGAGCAACAGTGTCCCTAATTTGCTGGGAAGTGGCGGTGCGGTCCCCTACGGCACTGCGTAGGATCCTACGGTCTTGGCGTGCATCCGTGCGTCGCTGCGGTTCGGTCCCAGGTCGACGTGCACGTGCACCTTCCACCGACCACTGGCGACAACATCGATGTACTGTGGAGACCTCACGCCCCACGTGTTGAGCAATTCGGCGGTACGTCCACCCGGCCTCCCGCATGCCCACTATACGCCCTCGCTCAAAGTCCGTCAACTGCACATACGGTTCACGTCCACGCTGTCGCGGCATGCTACCAGTGTTAAAGACTGCGATGGAGCTCCGTATGCCACGGCAAACTGGCTGACACTGACGGCGGCGGTGCACAAATGCTGCGCAGCTAGCGCCATTCGACGGCCAACACCGCGGTTCCTGGTGTGTCCGCTGTGCCGTGCGTGTGATCATTGCTTGTACAGCCCTCTCGCAGTGTCCGGAGCAAGTATGGTGGGTCTGACACACCGGTGTCAATATGTTCTTTTTTCCATTTCCAGGAGTGTATAAGTTCACCAAAGCCTAGGCTACTATACTAGCCTGCTGATCAAGACTCCCCAACATTCCTAAAAACCTCGAAAAATGATCCGTGGTTGTGAGTACACGTTTACTCCCAGATCCCAAAATATCGGATCAATTCATTTGAGAAGACGTCTGTAGTCTTAGTAGTTAGTGTTTGTGAAGGGATTTGTTGGTGTATAAGATCGGCTTCCTATTCAGAGGGCACATATTCCTTCACATATTGTTCAACGTCATGTTTCCGTGACCACCACAAAACTCATTCTGCTGCACAGCCGTCTATTGCTCGGCACCCTCCATGAACTGAAAACACATAGTCACACACTTGTCATAGCACTTCATTTTCGAACGTCACCAGAACCACTATGCCTGGTCCACATTTCGTCATTTTGCAGACCAAGTTTTCGTGCATCATGAAACGCAGTTGCGACCCAAGCACCTAAGACACCCTGTTGGTGGCCTGTGCTCTGCCACACTGTTAAACTCTTGCCCAGTGCCTCTAACACCGCAGTTTTCCTACTCGGGGTATCGCATCTGAATATTTATTGCTCATCTGTGGGCTACCTGCTGCCTCATAGTCAACCTCGCTGATTTTGAGTGCCCATCTCTTTAATGTACTTCACAGGTCTTCCAGCTGTAGTAACCATTTCAGTGATATGTGATCTATGACGACCTTAAGCTTTCTTCCACATAAATAGTATCGGAAGTACAATATCCCATATGTTTCTGACACCATCTACTTTTCCGTGATGGAGTACTTTTGCTCCACTTTATTCCATTGCCTTGAATCATATGCTATTTCATATTCCTGACAATTGATGATCTGGCTTGGATAACAACTAATTCTTCATTAGTAGCATCACAGGAGAGGATAAATTCCTTCTTCAAATCAGTGAATACTAGTACTCTATCAGAAGCTAACACTGCCCTGAATGGTTCAAATGCTGTTTAATATTCGGCTGTCCAGCGAAGTTTCGTACCCTTCCTCAACAAACCTATAAAAGGCTCCACAATCTGCGTAAATTCCTTCATTATTTTGTGATATAAGTGAATAAACCGAGAAACAACTTTGGTTGTTTGGTAGTTAGCGGTGCTGCAAAGTTCCAGATCGTCTCTGTTAGATGAGGGTTGGTTTGACGTCTTTCCCGCTAATCACATGCCAAAGATACTTTACCAATGTCAACACAAAATACCACAAGTCTATATTGAGTGTTAGACATGTAGATTGTAACCTTTCGAAAAGATTTCCTAAGTAAGAAACGTTCTATAGCCAAAATCGCATAAATAAATATTTATTTTTGACAACCAGTTTCGATAGACTTTCTCGTCATCTTCTGGTCTTCAAGGTTTATGTTACAAAACGTGTTCTTTGTGAGATGGAACAACTGTCAAGTTGCCATATAAGTGGATAAAATGTAGCACATTATACAAAAGTTTGTCAGAAATAACATATTTTCAGTGAAAAAGCCATGTATATGTAGCAGCCAAAGATGATAAAGCCTTAAATATCACAGTTGCGTTACATAAACAGACATTTACATAAGGTGCTTTCTAATTGTAAGTGTTTTATTTCTGACAAACTTTTGCATAATGTGCTACATTTTATCCACTAATATGACAACTTGCCAAGAGGGTCCAACTCACAATGAACGCGTTTTGTACAAAAAAATTCTTGAAGACCAGAGAATGACAGCAAAGTCTATCGAAAGCTGCTGTCGAAAATAAAGAAGTATTTACGTGACTTTGGCTATAGAAGGTTGAGAAAATTTAGTCATATTTTCTAAGCATTCCACATGCTGTGGCATAACCCTTGAAAATATGACCGTATCCTGGAAATACACCATGCAAGTTTTTTGCTTTAACACCCATTGAATGCCAACCAATAGCCTTTAGAACGTGGATGACACGCGACTCAGCCCAAACTGCATTTGTTTCCACTGATAATGTTTCCATGGGATTATGAAAGCGGCCTTCAGTCTATGTTTTGGGGATACCTCCAACTAGTGACAGCTGCTTCTCAAATTCATTGCTGTAAAGGACTGCCACTGCCCTCGATAGTCAAATCTTTCTGTAATTTGGGGCTCAAATACGCATCAGTCACGGTTTTCACTTTTAAGTAGAGATAATCACAACAGAACCTGTATTTCTTGGTACCACCTGTTGACTTTTCTGAGATGACCACTGTATTAGCGATACTGGGGCTGTCGCTGTATTCTATAATATCACCTGCTAAGTGCAGATCTATAAATTCTCGCATTATGGGTTGAAGAAGTCTTGCTATCCAGTATCGCTTCCTATATATTAGCACAATGTCTTATTTACGTATATGGTGTCGGGTAAGAAATGTTGCTGTTAAAGGACCCTTCATGTTAAATAAATCGATAAAGCAAAGGTAATAAGGCTTTCATTGCCTGCTGATCATTGCCTTCCAAGTGACCCACTTTACTCCATAACGTTGTTGCATTGACAGTTTCCTTGTGACTCTTGTCATCCCCTGACCTGTCAACATCTTCCTCATCTAACACCTCTTACGTGGCTATTATTAGACTCTTCGAGAGACTAGCTACATGCTTGCCATAGTTATCCAGACTTACACGAACACTAAGTTCACCATTAATATCATTAGCATGTGCTACACTTCTGTGCATGGGGCAGTGAAGTCTTCGGGGCAGAGTTACATACGTTTCTGTGCCTCGGTCTCTAGGTCTATCGAATTGGCGGTAAGCCCCGTCGACATAACAACTGGCGCATCAGTTCAGCTCAGCGTAGTCTATTCAGAGTTCGCCTGATGGAACTTTAATAAAAATTATAGACCTGCACGATAAAATTATTTTGCTGTGCAGCTGTAGTGAGCCAAGAAACCTCAGAGCACTTGCGTTGTGATAAACATATTGAAATAAATAATGAGCACAAAACACAAACTGGCGTCATCTGTGCTTGTCAACTCCTTCTACTCTACAGAATTATTATTGAGTGTGAAACATTTAATGTGTGTGTGTTTGTGTGTGTGTGTGTGTGTGTGTGTGTGTGCGTGTGTGAGAGAGAGAGAGAGAGAGAGAGAGAGAGAGAGGGCGGGGGGGGGGGAGAGTTAGAGAGAGAGAGAGAGAGACAGACAGACAGACAGTGAGAGAAGGAGTAAGAATGCACAAAATTGCCATATGTGAGTGTCCATATCTTAAGACTGATGTAAACAATTTTCCAAAATTTTGCACTGAGAAATATTCCTTTTGTAAACAGACTGACAATGGCATATGCAGATAGTAATTAACATTCTACATCTGGCAATTCTCCGAACAGTACCCGTAGACAAACACGGAAAGAAGTCACTAATATAAAACGAATAAACAACAGGAAAAGAATACCAGGATCTCTAAGCGGCATCAGACAACGTATTATGTGATAGTTATTGATGACTGTTTTTCATATGAAATATGAAAATAAGATAAAATTACCATCGCACCTAAAGAGTGCGGTTTCCAGTGTGTCCGCCATCTCAACGTATATCGCCATCGCACTTTTATGCAATTATTGTCAATGCTGTAGTGTTTCGCTCCAGCATTTGTCGGGAAATAAATATGTGCGCCAGTAGTTAGCTGACACTGGAAGGTAATGAGGGTGTTTACAGGAGGAAGGAAACAGTGTCAGTGCGATAAGAATAAAGAGAAAGAGAAAATTGGAGAGATCCAGTGATAATGAGAGCCAGAGTCGTGAGAATGACAGTGAGGAAGAGAGAGATAGTGACACCAGCAGTGGGAAGGAATGGATGAGGGACTAGCGGCGACAGAGATCGAAAGGCAAACAGTGGCGGTGAGCGGGTAAAGTAGCAGTGAGACAGAATGAAGGAGACTGTGGTTGTGAGACAGGAGTGACAGTTAGAGGAACACAAAGAGATTAAGTGGAAATGGATGAAATGGTTCAACTGGCTCTGAGCACTATGGGACTTAACGTCTGAGGTCATCAGTCCCCTAGAACTTAGAACTACTTAAACCTAACTAACCTAAAGACATCACACACATCCATGCCCCAGGCAGGATTCGAACCTGCGACCGTAGCGGTCGCGCGGTTCGGAATGGATCCGTATGAGCGACTTACAGCGGTGGACCAGTGGGTGCTGGCAAGTCACAGTTAGAGGAGCTTACGGGATTGGGACTGGATTTACGTGTTAAAAAGAGCTCGTATATGTTCGCGTGCCAAAATTTTTTGGAATACTTTTAAAGGTGCTGAGAAACAAAGAATGAAGCGGCTGGTGCCACACAGTTCAGTCAGTCTTTTAAACAGAAGTATATTCGCCTTTTTGTGTCCCAACAGGAGTGTTTTTCCAGTGATGTGAATAATAAGTGTTTCTCTGGCAGCTGTCGTCTTGCATTACAATCCGAATGGAGCCGAACCATTACACAGTCCTAAATTTCTGGTTCTCCGGCAACTTTTTCGGATCACATTTCTGTATCCCGGAACAAACAAGCGTTTCAGGTTACGATTCGGAAGGGTAGACTGTGGAGAAATAAAAGAAGAAAGAAATAGATGCAACAGAGATGTGGATGTGACTAAGAGACACAAAAATATCTTGATTTCTTGAATAATAACAGTTTGACTTCTCTTGTAAATAATTTATTTAACGATCTATAAGCCACATGGTATGGTAAATCATGACATTAAAGTTGCAACGTAGATGAGACCGAACATTTCTTGTCTATGAATAAAAAACACAAACAGCGGACCATGAGGTAAGCGGAAAGTAAGGGTCCTCAGTTTCTTGAACGTGCCTAAAACAATTTATAAAAACCTGAATTCAGACGAACGACAGTAGGTCGAATATAGCCGGTTTATCATTAGACATCGGAATGCGACGCATCCAAAATGCCATAGTTACAGCAAGCTGCAAACGACAGAGATGCGGGGGGGAAAGTGGCCAGCTATGGAAGATATCTGTAAAACTAGCTTCGTTTGAAAGAAAATCTAAGGACCAAATACGAAGGACATTATTGAGAAAAGGACATTGAGTGACATATCACAGAAAAGAAAGCTGAATTAACCTTTTACATGGCAGCGTTGCTCTCAGACACTATCAAAACCGTACATGTTTTCTGGAGCATGTTCCAAGTTCCGTCGTTAGATGTGCTATAGCTTTTGCAAGCAACTTTTAAGTTCTCATATACATCGACATTCTGTTGTCTCTATATGGTGCATATCTTTACCAGACACTGTAAGGTTATTTGAGCATCCGATACCGGTGTAGCCGTTTCTTTCGATTTTGTGTTGCTGTTTTTTTTCTAGCGCAAAGATAACTGTTAAATTGATTGTAGATGAATCGAGGATGTCTTGTGGGTGAGTCATTTTGCAAATGTGCAAGCGAATACTTATCAGGAACACTACAAATAAATAGATTTTTTCCGAGAAGAAGAAGCTTGGATTTGACTTTCGGATGGACAACAAGTCCAGAAGAAGAAGAAAACTGCAACTCCTGTGACAGTGAATGACAATATTGTGCGTTGGTTGGAGTATGGTGAAACGTCTCTGTGAAGTCGTTTCATAAGACGCTTGTCGAATTCGATACAGCTTATTCACTTTACTACCTGATTTTAGCTCAATTCATGAACTCTTCCAGAAAGACTGAGCACTCAAATAAGGTCTATTGAATTTTATACGTGTGTTTTAATGTGGGGTTTCGGCTTTGTTTTGTGGGAGTCGCTGAATTGGTCATCGTCTGCTGGGAGCAGACGATGTTGCTTCTCGTTCGAAGGAGAGAACAGGATGACCAACTTAGGTTTCCAATACCTGAACAGAGAGATGTACAAATCTTAGTCGAGGGCTGTGTCGAAGGCTGTTTTTTTGTGTGAGGTTGATGACGGAGGGCTACCCCACTGCTAGCTTCCGCTGCACGGGGAGCCAGGTAATTTCGAAAGAGGATGCGGCACTCTTCGGTGAACGCTTGGTGAGTACGGATCGTAGCTCTTAAGGGGGGTTCCAGGTGATAGGAATCAGGTTGAGTTAGGACTTAGTTATGTTTAACTGGTAAAATACTTAAGAACTTCAGCTTAACTGAAGCGAGTTATTTTTTAATGATTTTTAATCTTATATTTTGTGGAAATTGCTTTTGTCTTTGTGTGGCGATTTTGTGCCACGTGTTTGATAATCCATGACCCTTCTGGTCCGCCACGGCACCGCAGTAGGTTTTATTTTAACAGTTTACTTGTTAAATGAGCTACAGTTTTTGTAAGAATATCTGTTCTATCGTGCGCTTTCTACAAAGCAGCACAACACTTTCAGTCAGAATGCACCACGTGCTGTAGTTCGGCCGTTTGCAAGCAGCAGACTCAGTTAGTATGTTAAATAATTATCGCACAGCCTTGTGTTTTGATTAAACCTCTGTCCAGAATAGTGCATGCGTAGAATCGTAATGCAAATCTCACTGAGATATTTTTATGGTATTAATGCAAAAGAGATTATAGTGTAATTATCTCCCACCCCCGTCTTCTGTGTTTCTTCTTGCTGTAGTTTAATTGTGCTCTGTTTCACTCTCACATAATTTTTACTTAAATATTTTGAGTCAGGCACCAGCTATGTGTAGTTAGGATGTGCAACCCGATTTTAAGTTACAATAAATAATCTACGTGAAAGATAAATTCTCTGGTGTCGATCTTACCCCCTTACTCCGATTTCCAATCCTGAATTAATCAAGTTGCTTCATGCACGACATGGAGTGCTATTTATCTGGCTGCTTAAAGAAATTTGCGTACTTGTAATTAAATTAGTAATGTAATTAAACTAATAATTTTCCAGCTCCGTTTTTTCAAAATGGTTAGGAAGGGCTTGGGCTGGTGGCGACCCTGAATTTCTGAATTTTTATCATTATTGGTGTGAGAAAAGCAGCTAGAAATGCGAGATAACGTATATGGCTCGATGAGAAACGTCGTAAACATAGTAATACGTTACAATGGGCCAAAAGGTAGGATGCAGGCTTTGCACTCAGGGCTGTTCGACTGTAAACTGTGGAATGGTTCTGATCTCTATGCGAAAAAGGAATTGTTTTAAGATATTTCACATGAAATAGTGCAAAATGTTACCATTCTTTTAGCCACACAGACAACAGTATATTATCTATGTAGTAGCACCAACGTGCTACCTGTGGGCATCGATGCTTACCACCAAAATATTAAATTTTGGAAAATGGTAGGTGAAAATTTTCATATGTGCATGTGCATC
The DNA here is from genome assembly GCF_023864275.1 of Schistocerca cancellata. Classification (NCBI taxonomy): domain Eukaryota; kingdom Metazoa; phylum Arthropoda; class Insecta; order Orthoptera; family Acrididae; genus Schistocerca; species Schistocerca cancellata. Next base: position 269,991,535 of record NC_064634.1, read on the forward strand.
TAATTTTAGAAAGTTCGTATTTTTTTCTTCTCACTATTGCTGTGTGTTCCAAATAAAGGGTTAATTGGAATAATAATTCTACATAAAATACATCTTATAATAAAAATAGCCCTTAATTTAAGGAACAAACTTCTCAGAATGTGTGTTTGAAACACAGCTTTGTATGGCAGTGAAACATAGACTGTGGAAAAATCGGAACAGAAGGAACTCGAAGCATTCGAGATGTGGTGTTACAGGAGAATGTTGAAAATTAGATGGATTGATAAGGTAAGGAATAAGGAGGTTCTCCGCATAATCGGCGGGGAATGGAATACGTGGGAATCACTGAGAAGAAGGGAAAGGATGATGGGACACTTGTTAATATTACAGGGAATAACTTCCAAGGTACTTGAGAGAGCTGTAGGGGAAAACACTGTAGACAAAGACAGAACTCGGAATACATCCAGCAAATAATTGAACACCAAGGTTGCAAGTGCTACTCTGAAATGAAGTTTGGCATAGGAAAGAAATTCGTGTCGGGACGCATAAAACCGGTATAATATCCATATTACAAAGTGTTGTCAGTAGAATGAATGCAGCAGCTACAACCAAATGGTAAGGCCGGCGGTGGACAGAGAAGAATGACTACACCAGAGAGAAAATAACTCTGTAATTTATGATGACGATGCACATGTGATACACCGACGGCTCCTGGTACACAGCTGCACACTTCGTACCTGGAGTCACGACATAATCTTGGAACACACTCCAGGCGAACACGGGGGTTATCTGATCTCGTGGCAGAGCTGGCGCCGCGCCAGTCTTCTAGGCCAGCGTCGGCGCTCGTCGGCCACGGAGACGGGAGCCGATTTCCTCGGCGATACGGTCGCCAGTCGCGCCGCCAGACTGCGCCCCTCCACTGGCGCCAGTAATTTCCTGCGCCGTCAAGCTCGTTCTTCCTCTGCTGCCGAAGAGGCAGCGCAGAGCACTGCCATCTTCCTTCATCCTGCCGCCACTCTGCCGCTTCCGTCACAGATCGTTTACCTGCCTCCGTTTAGCGTCACATCAGTGTCGCCTCCTCATTCCCTGGTTTCTTCAAATATATTGTGACCAGATGAAACTACTTTCGTTCGGCCAGAACTGCATGTTCGTCTTTTACTACTGTGAGAGAAGGCTCATTAAATTAGAGCACATGAAATATTAGTTAACCTTATTACATCATTAATGGTTAAGACAATTACTTAACTCTCATATACATCATTGCCACAGGATTAACGTATAAATTACAGCTGTCATGATCTAGATAAACATGCCAGAATGAGATTTTCACTCTGCAGCGGAGTGAGCGCTGATATGAAACTTCCTGGCAGATTAAAACTTTGTGCTGGACCGAGACTCAAACGCGGGACCTTTGCCTTTCGGGGGCAAGTGCTCTACCTACTGAGCTACCCGACTCACGCCCCGTCCTTACAGCTTTACTTCTGCCAGTACCTCGCCTCTTACCTTCCAAACTTTACAGAAGCTCTCCTGCGAACCTTGCAGAACTAGCACTCCTGAAAGAAAGGATATTGCGGAGACATGGCTTAGGCACAGCCTAGGGGATGTTTCCAGAATGAGATTTTTCACTCTACAGCGGAGTGTGCGCTGATATGAAACTTCCTGGCAGATTAAAACTGTGTGCCGGACCGAGACTCGAACTCGGGACCTTTGCCTTACTGGCAGAAGTAAAGCTGTGAGGACGGGGCGCGAGTCGTGCTTGGGTAGCTCAGTTGGTAGAGCACAAGCCCGCGAAAGGCAAAGGTCCCCAGTTCGAGTCTCAGTCCAGCACACAGTTTTAATCTACCAGGAAGTTTCATATCAGCGCACACTCCGCTGCAGAGTGAAAATCTTATTCTGGAAACATTCCCTAGGCTGTGGCTAAGCCATGCCTCCGCAATATCCTTTCTTTCAGGAGTGCTAGTTCTGCGAGGTTCGCAGGAGAGTTTCTGTAAAGTTTGGAAGGTAGGAGGCGAGGTACTGGCAGAAGTAAAGCTGTGAGGACGGGGCGTGAGTCGTGCTTGGGTAGCTCAGTTGGTAGAGCACTTGCCCGCAAGGCTCGGTCCGGCACACAGTTTTAATCTGCCAGGAAGTTTGAGATAAACATTACTTGTTTTATTTTGTCATCAGTCTCCTGACTGGTTTCATGCGGCCCGCCACGATTTCCTCTTCTGTGCCAACCTCTTCATTCAGAATTCCAAGTGCAACCTACGTCTTCAATTATTTGTTGTATGTGTTCCAATCTCTGCTTTCCTGTACAGCTTTTACCCGCAACAGCTCCCTCTTGTACTATGGAAGTTATTCCCTGATGTCTTATCAGATGTCCTTTCATCTTGCTCTTCTTTTTGTCAGTGTTTTCCGTTTATTCCAACCCTCTCCGACTCTCCGGAGAAGCTGCTCATTACTTACCAAATCAGTCCACCTAATTTTCAACGTTCTTCTGTATCACCACATCTCATATGCTTCGAACCTCTTGTTTTCTGGTTTTCCGACAGTCCATGTTATACTACCATACAGTGCTGTGCTCCAAACGTACATTCTAAGAATCATCTTTTGGAAATTAAGGCCTGTTTGATACTAGTAGACTTCTCTTGATTAGGAACGCCCTTCTTGCCAGCACTAGTCTGCTTTTTTTGTCCTCCTTCCTCCGTCCGTCTTGGGTTTTTTTGCTGACTAGGTAAGAGAATTCTTTAACGTTATCTACTTCGTGAGAATCAGTCCCTATGTTAAGTTTCTCGGTGTTCTCATTTCTGCTACTTGTGATGATTTTCTTCCTTCGTCGATTTACTCTCAGTTCATATTCTCTGCTCGTTAGACTGTTCATTCCGTTCAGCAGATCCTGTAATTCTTCTTTACTTTCAGTGTCGATAGGAATGTCAGCGAATCTTATCACATGTACCCTTTCAGCTTAAATTTTATCTTCACTCTTGAACCTTTATATTATTTCCATCACTGCTTTCTCGACGTATAAATTGAATAGTACAGGTGAAAGACTACATCCCTGTTATCCCCTTTTTAATCTGTGGACTTCGTTCTTTGTCTTCCAGCCTTATCATTCCCTCTTGGTTCTTGTAACATAACTTATATTACCACTCTTTCAGTGGAGCTTACGCCACTTTTTCACAGGATTTCGAACATATTGCACCATTTTACATTATTAAACGCTTTTTCCAGATCGACAGATATTATAAACGTGTTTTGATTTTTCTTCAGTTTTGCTTTCATGATCAACCGAACGTTAGAACGGCCTCAGGTGTCTTTACCTTTCCTAAAGCGAAACTGATCGTCATCTAACGCATCTTCAATTTTCTTTTCCATTTTAATGGATATTATTCTTGTCAACATCTTGGTGCATGAGCTGTTAAGCGATCGTGCGATAATTCTCACTCTTGTCGACTCTTACAATCTTCAGAATTGTGTATTTCCGTAGGTCTGGTGGTATATCGCCATCCTCATACATTCTACACACCAACGTGAATAATCGTTGCCTTGCCACTTCCCCTCAACTATCCATTCTGCCTTTACCTCATTTTAAGTGCTCCAAAGCTGTTTTAAATTCTGATTCCCACCTTGGATCCCGTATCTCTTTCCAGTCGACACCTGTTCTTCTCCTATTACACCATAGATAACTCCTTTCCTCGCAGAGGCCCTCCACGTATTCTTTGCACATGTCCGCTCTCTCCTCTGCTTTTACCAGTGGAAAGGCTATTCCACTCTTAATGTTATTGTCCTTGCTTTTAATTTCACCGAGTGTAGTTTTGTGTTTTTTATAAACTGAGTCAGTCCTTCGGATAATCATTTCTTTTTCGATATATTCACATTTTCCTGCAGCCATTTCACCTTAGCTTCCCTGTTCTTCCTATTTATTTCACTGCTAAGTGACTTGCATTTCTGTATTCCTGAATTTCCTTGAACATTTTTGTACTTCTTTCTTTTGTCGATCAACTGAAGTATTTCGTCTGTTAGCTATGGTTTCTTCAGTTACCTTCCTTGTACATATTCAGAGATGTCCATTACTCTCTAATTGAACTGCCTACTACACTGTTCATTATCGCAGTGTCTGTAGCTTCAGAGAACGTCAAGCGCATCTTTTTAATATTTCCGTATCTCACTTCTCTGCAAACTTATTCTCTTAAACCTCAGCCTATTCTTCGTTAAGGGACCACACCGTAAAAAATCGATTTTCAGTCTTCATCATATTTCGATAGAATAAGGTTTTATTTAAGTACTCTGAAAAGGATTTTCGTAAAAAAAATTTTTCGAGCATTTAAAGAGCATTTTCCTACCACGTGTGTGTTTATGTGCCACATCTACTTTTCTGTCACCCACTTTTATGCATATATTTTAGATCTTTATATCCCCTACATTGCACGTTAGGGACGTGTTTTTTTTTTTTTTTTTTTTTTTTTTTTGCGAGTGTGTTGGCTATCCTTGGAATGAAACGGTCGGTAGTCTTTCTGCTGTTTGTAAACAACACACTTTCAAACATACGGTTAGTTTTTTGAAGTGTAATTGCGAGTAGTTGTTATACTTACGTTTCCAGTGCTTGTTGACGTGTGTTTTGTTGCGTTTATTGAAGATGATGAAATGTAAAGGCATTTTCAAGAAGTGACAATTTAGATGAAACAAGTTTAGAAAGCTTTCTGTACAAGAGGTTATGTAGCCTGGCAGCGATGTTTCTAATTGCAATTCTTCAACAGGTGCATCATCAAAGAGGCTCTCACCATTTCAAGAGAGTTACAACGAATTTACTGTAAGTGACAAGGGGTGCAGTAACATTATTATAAATTTGGGAATATTATCAGATGGAGTTTCTAATTTTGTACAATGTAGACAGTGTGATGAGTCACAGAGTGTGAAAATTTGTGAGATGCCAGTGGGATTAAAGGCCTAGCAATTGCTTTGGTTTCAGTTTGCACTAAATGCTCAGCTGTGATTTCATTTATGAGTTCTTCAAAACCAGTTGCATGTGGCCCTTATGAAATCAACACTAAATTAGTTTATGTCTTACGATCCATTGGCAAGGGCATGGCTGCAGGGACAACATTTTGTTCAGTGATGAACTTACATCAACCACCAAATAAATTTGAAAAACTGACTGCAATATTAGAGAAAGCTGTATGTGAGGTCAGTGAGGAAAGCATGAAACTGGCTGCTAGGGAAGCAGTGGAAGAAAATGATGGATGTTCGGATATTGCAGTTCCACTTGATGGAAGTTGGCAGAAAAGAGGACATACTTACCTGAATGGAGTAGTGGCTGCCGCGAGTGTAGACACCGGTAAAGAGTTAGATGTGGAGACAATGTCTAAATGCTATGTTTAAAGTCAATGAACATAAAGAACACAACTGTGTGGTTTTTTGGAGCGTATGGTGAATTGCAGTTTAGCTTCGTTGCTGGAGTCCCGCAGTCTTTTAACACCTGCCCAATGTTGTTTCCGAAAGCATCGTTCTGCAGTTGACCATCGTGTTGCTCTCTCCACTATATCATAAACAATTTTCTCCGGCCCGCATCTCGTGGTCGTGCGGTAGCGTTCTCGCTTCCCACGCCCGGGTTCCCGGGTTCGATTCCCGGCGGGGTCAGGGATTTTCTCTGCCTCGTGATGGCTGGGTGTTGCGTGCTGTCCTTAGGTTAGTTAGGTTTAAGTAGTTCTAAGTTCTAGGGGACTGATGACCATAGATGTTAAGTCCCATAGTGCTCAGAGCCCTTTGAACCATTTGAACCAATTTTCTCCGGAAACGCCAAACAGTAGCAACATTTTTTGATCTGGAGAGAGCATACGATACCTGTTGGAGGACAGGCATCCTCCGCACACTGTTCTCTTGGGGCTTTCGAGGTCGGCTGCTCCTTTTTCTTCACGAATTTATGGCAGAGCGCACGTTTAGAGTGGGGGTGAACACTACTCTCGCCCGTACTTTCTCCCAAGAAAACGGGGTACCCCAGGGCTCAGTGCTGAGTGTTGTACTGTTTCCATTGCCATAAATCCAATTACGGACTGTCTCCTTCCCGATGTCTCAGGCTCCCTCTTTGTGGACGATTTTGCGATCTACTACAGCTCTCAACGGACCAGGCTTCTTGAACGACGTCTTCAAGGATGTCTCGATCGCCTCCACTCTTGGAGCATCGAAACCGGCTTCCGCTTTTCTCCCAGTAAGACCGTTTGTGTCAATTTTTGGCGTCGTAAGGAGTTTCTTCCACCCTCCTTACATCTAGCACCTGTCAACCTTCCGTTTTCGGACATTGCTAAATTCTTGGGTCTTATGTTTGACAGAAACCTGTGCTGGTCCTCCCACGTTTCCTATCTTTCGACTCGCTGTCTGCGATCCCTCAACACCCTCCATGTCCTGAATGGTACCTCCTGGGGAGCGGACCGAGTGGTCCTTCTCCGCCTCTATCGCGCCTTGGTGCGCTCGAAATTGGACTATGGAAGCATAGTTTACTCCTCTGCTCGGCCGTCTTCTTCGGCGGATCGACTCTATCCACCACCGTGGATTACGTTTAGTGTCTGGAGTTTTTTTACACCAGCCCTGTGGAAAGCCTTTATGCTGAGACTGCTGAACCTCCGCTGTCCAATCGGCGAGCAGTCCTTCTGAGTCGTTATGCTACCCATCTGTCCTCTATGCCTGCTAATCCGGACCATGACATTTTTTTCGACGCCTCCTTGGATGTAGGGTATGCAGGCCGCCCTTCCTCCCTACTACCACCGGGAGTCCGCTTCCGTCAACTGCTCCATTCTCTTTCCTTCCGCTTTCCCAAAACTATTCTTGACAACTTGGGATACAGCACCGCCTTGGCTCCGTCCCCGGATCTGCCTGCTCCGTGACCTTTGTCAATTTCCCAAGGATGGTACCCCTTCACTTGTTTATCATCGGGAATTTGCTGCTCTATGTGCACAAATGAAGGAAGCCACATTTATTTACACTGATGGCTCGAAAACATCGTTAGGTGTAGGGAGTGCCTATATTGTTGGCGAGACCCCAAATCGATTTCGGCTTCCCGACCAGTGTTCGGTTTATACTGCGGAACTTTACGCTGTTCTCCAGGCTGTCCAATACATCCGCCGCCATCGGCGGATACAGTATGTTATCTGTTCAGATTCTCTCAGCTCTCTCCTCAGTCTCCAAGCTCTCTACCCTGTCCATCCTTTGGTCCACCGGATTCAGGAATGCCTGCGCTTGCTCCACTTGGGGGGCGTCTCTGTGGCGTTCCTCTGGCTCCCAGGACACGTTGGTATCTGTGGAAATGAGGCGGCCGATATTGCAGCCAAGGCTGCAGTCTCTCTTCTTCGGCCAGCTATTCGATCGATGATTACCTTCGCCGATCTACGGAATGTTTTATGTCGTCGTGTTGTTCTTTTATGGCACGCACATTGGTCGACACTTCCCCATAATAAATTGCGGGACGTGAAAGCTCTTCCCTGTGCTTGGACCTCTTCCTCCCGAACGCGTCGTCGGGAGGATGTAATTTTAACTAGACTCCGGATAGGGCACTGTCTTTTTAGCCATCGACATCTTTTAAGCGGCGATCCTCCCCCACTCTGTTCCCACTGCTCTCAGCTGTGGACGGTAAGACACCTTTTAATTGAGTGCCCCTATTTTACTCCGTTACGCGCCCGTCTACAGCTGTCGCCTGATATATCATCCATTTTAGCAGATGACACGCGCTCAGCCGATCGCGTTCTCGAGTTTATTAGTGCCAGTGAGATGACGTCTGTCATTTGAAGCTCTTTTTGGGGACAACCAACCGCTTTCTGTGGTGGATTTTTAAGTTTTCCTTCTGCTTTTAGTTTCTCCATTTTTTTGAGTTTCGTTCCCATTGCTGCTGGTTTCCATTTTCGTTTTTTACCGTTTCCTAAGTCACAGACCGGGCGCTAATGACCATAGCAGTTTTGCGCCCCAAAACAAAAAAAAAATCTGTGTGGCTAATTTTAGAGCAACAAGTTGTGGTATGGAAGTTCATGGAGTACATTAAATACTTCATCACTCCGTAGAAAGAAGAGGCGTACGGTACACCAAAATATTTTGGCGATGGCGACAGTAAGGCATACAACAATGTGGTGAACTCTAAGCCACATGGAGCTGCCATTATTAGCAAAGTAGAGTGTGTAGGCCATGTTCAGAAACGTTTGGGAACAAGGCTGAGAAAACTAACTGTTGATATCACAGGAAAAAAATTAAAAGATGGAAAATTGTTGAACGGACAGGGTCAGTTAATTATAACTGAAATAAAAAAAAACTTGCAGGTATACTATGGGCAATTAAGAGAAATAAAGAAAATGAAGGGAGATGTTTGGGCCATATTCGTTCATAAATCCTCTACTGATGATAAGTTATGTCATGGATTGTGTTCATCAGGAGAAAATTCTTGGTGCAAATACAATAGGGCTCAGACCACTGGAGATTCTTATTCTCACCAGCATTCTCTTCCTGCTGCTGTTATTACAGTAATTAAACCTATTTTCAGACTTGGCTCATCCTGACGTTCCAAGGAAATGTCTTCATGGGCAGACACAGAACCCAAATGAATGTTTCAGCAGCATAATTTGGAACCGCCTTCCTATAACTGTATTTGTACGCATGCAAAAAATGTTGGGTACTGAAAAAGCTGGGAATTAATCCTGGTGAAAATATGATCACTGGGCTGCAACACTGCGATAAAATGAGGATAGTCGACGGAGACAGGTCTGCATCTAATATGACCAACAAAGCAAGACCAATATCCAGAAAGGTGAAAAAGAAGTTGGAAGACCTGCTAGAGGCCAAAGAAGGACCATCATATGCAGCAGGACAGTTTTAATTAACTGTAAGTAACAAATTTCAAAAGTTTTTCCTTCAAAGTCAATTTCGCGCAAACTACAATTTTCAGTACATATGCCCCATTATATCAGAAACTATAGTAGATAAATGAATGAAATTTTCAGAGACTCTGCATAACATAAAAAGCCAGATCTGGTACTACATTCATTAATATTCCCCCATTAGGAACTTAAAAAAAAATATTGTCTGCAGAAAAAAACTTAATATTTTTTGTTAATAAATTAAAAAAAGTATTTCTTAAAAACTATAAAATGGATAAAGTACATTTTAGTACAGTTGACTCTATTAACATCATCTACCATACAGTAAAAATATTAAGGTCCTGCATCAAATAGTTTTATCAGAAATGGGTCGAATACTTGCCAAATTATCATGGGTGAGATAGGTAGGGTGTGGTCCCCTATACAAAATTGTGATCTGAGTCTATATTTGCACCTAGGTTCCTGTATCTCCCAGCCATTTCCAAGTATACCTCCTTTTCTTACGATTCTTGAATATTCACTGTTACTAGCTGAAATTCATTGTAGAACTCAGTTAGACTTTCTCCACCCCCATTCCTAGTAACAAGCTTATTTATACAGTAACCATCTTCTGCTTCTTCCCTACTACTGTATCCCAGTCCCCCATGACTAGTTGATATCGCTTCCTTTTACGTACTAAATTACCCGTAATATCCTCATATTCTCTTCGTATTATGCTTGCAACGTCGGCATGTATACTTGAACTATTGTTCTGAGTGTTGGCTTATTGTTAACTATGATGAGTACAACTCTATCACGAAACTGTACACAGCAGCTCATTCTCTGCCCTACCGTCCTATTCATAACGAATCCTACTCCCGTTTTTCATTTCCTGCTGCAGTTGATATTACCCTATATTGGTCTCACTAGAAATTTGGTTTTCTTTCCATTTCTCTGACGTCCAATATATCTAGATTGAGCTTTAACATTTCCATTTTCAAATTTTCTGGCTTCCCTCCTACGTTTAAACTTGTGACATTCCATGCCTCCACTCACAGAACGTTATACTTTCGTTGATTATTCGTTTTTCTCATGATCACCTCCTTCTTCGGAGTCCATTCCAAAAGATCCGGATAGGGGAATAGCCCGGAATGCGGAATGCTATCGAGAGATCACGACACTTTTTCAAAATGGTTCAAATGGCTCTGAGCACTATGGGACTTAACTTCTAAGGTCATCAGTCCCCTAGAACTTAGAACTACTTAAACCTAACTAACCTAAGGACATCACACACATCCATGCCCGAGGCAGGATTCGAACCTGCGACCGTAGCAGCCGCGCAGTTTCAGACTGTAGCGCCTTTAACCGCTTGGCCACCACGGCCGGCGACACTTTTTCAATTACAGATTACGTGTCCTGTGATTACACGTTATGTGTAGTGGTTTCCATTGCCTTCCGCATCCTCAAGCCGTTGATCATGCGCGTTAGGGGCAGTTCCACGCAAAGGGGAACCTCTGTCCGCTCCTCCGTCTTCTTTGATATGGCCGTTGGCGAACGAAGGCGACATATCTTGCCAGATGCTTTTGGCCACCATTGCTGATGATTTTTATTCAAAATTTAAGCAATGGAGTGGTTGGACCTAGATTGTCATAACTGTTAATCAAAGACGCTATCCCTAGACCGTGACCCAATAAGTTCTGAAAATTTAACTGGTGGGGTGTGGTTTTGGGAGAAGGGACCAAACAGCGAGGTCATCGGTCCATCGGATTACGGAAGGACGGGGAAGGAAGTCGGCCGTGACCTTTCAAAGGAACGATCCCGGCATTTGCCTGGAGCGATTTAGGGAAATCACGGAAAACCTAAATCAGGATGGCCGGACGCGGGATAATTTAACTGGTCGTTAGTCCTAGACGACGATGTCGATTGCTGCAGTTGATGTTTCGAACTGGGGGTACAATTCTTGCATGCTGAACCCTACATTGATGAGAGTTTGAGGGCGCTGCATTACTGGCGGAGAGGCATCGTCTTCAGGAGCGGCTCCCCTGCATCGCTGCGGATTGCTGCGAGCCCTCGCTAATGTCTGTAGAGACTCAAGATGCTAATAACATAATGACTAGAGGGTTTTCTGAACCTTAACAACGAGAATCAATCAAATTCAATATTGTGATTAGGTATACAAGTACGATGATTGTTTGCTCTCATGTTTCTCTCCTTTCTTTCACTCCAGAGTTAACTATTTTGAAGATTCGTACAGTCAAATTAAGGAGTAAAAATGCATTTTAAATGTGATTTTTTTTGCTCCTGCGACCTAGTGAAAGTCTACCAGACGGTAAAATACCGGATGGCGAACATCCTTGTTCAGTACCAACATTCACTGCCCCCCGTTTTCGACTGGAATGTAACCGGTCCGAATCTGGAGATGAAAGATGTTTCATATTGAGTATTTGGTCGACACGGGAAGGAGCTGTATTGGTGTAAGCTTTCTGATCCCCATAGTCCGTGTGAATACCTTGGGTTAATCGAAACCGCTGCGTTTCACTCAGTAAAGGGTCTGTGACACTGGTGACAGTGCTCAGTTCACCGATAAGGAGATGAGCCTATTAAGCTCGGTGCTCCTCCATTCCCCCTTCCCCCCCCCCTCATCCCCCGCCACCACACCCCTGTTTCCCAGTTGCTACACGCGGACACCAGGCATAACCATTTCCGTTCAATCTTCATAATCAGCAAAACTACATTTTGCCACTGAGGGAGATGGCGCAGTGGTTAGCACATTGGACAGTTCATATCCGCGCGCTGCCATTCATATTTACATTTCTCGTGATTTGCCTACATCGTTCAGGCAAATTCCCTGATCGTTCCTTTCAAAAGGCACGGCCGAAACACTCAGAGCTTGTGCTTCGCATCTATTGACCTCGATGTCGATGGAATGCTAAACTCTGGTCTTTCTTCCTGTTTACACTTTACACCAATTCATCGGCCATCTATGCCAGACACCCAAGTTAACGAATTCAAAGACGCCCAGGTGACGTCAACAGCGTTCGCATGAGGCCTTGAGTCTCAGCGTTTCATTCTCACTTGATCTCTAGTGGAGTTATTTTCAAAGGATATGGCTGAAGAGAAGTCGGTCCAGTAACCGACCAGTTCTGTTGATAGACATGCTGAAATTCATTTAGAGCACATTGTTCATGAGATAGATACATTTGCGTTTGCCGATAACTGCAATGCGGATTTATTGCAGAAGTTTCAAGACATGTGCAAAAAGTAAATATACTGTGACTATGGCAGGCTACGGTTTTTTGGGTTTTGGGGGTTGGGGACACTGAGTAGTAGAGGGGAATCCACTGACCACAGCGAGCATCGTAAGAACCCGGTGGTGCTTAAACTTACGCTGCTGTGACGAGTTGCGTGAAAGATGTTGGTAAGAAATGCCGTCAAGTGCGAGCCACGTGTTGTGATCCGCTTCCTACTCGTGGAAGGAATAACACCTATCGAAATTTTTTCGCGAATGAAAATGGTTTACGGTAAAGGTGTTATGAACAATAAGAGTGTAGTTAAGTGAGTTAGAGATGTCAATGGAGGCGGAACAAATGTTTATGACAAACAGAGGAGTAGAAGACTTTCCATTTGGACTGATGAGTTGGCGGAAAAAAGCTGAGGATACTGTTAGGGTAAACCGCCGATTGACAGTGAGTGGAATTTCTGCTGTTTTTCGACAACTCTCCAGAACTCTGTTGCACGATACATTCACAGAAACGTTGGGATACCGGGAAACGTACGTAAGATGGGCCCCAAAACGCAGACAAGGCACCGCAACAAAAATCGGGTCATTAACGACGTCCGTTACGTTGAGAGACTTGAATTTTATGATGAGGACTTTCTGAACTCTTTTGTTACTGGATATGAAACTAGGGTGGTTCATTCCTCGCCTGTGACAAAGAGACAGTCGTAAAATCGGTGTCACACCAATTCCCCGTCTGCCAAAAAATTAAAAACCACGATTTCGGGCAACAAAATGATAGCCTCACTGTTTTGGAACCGAAAGGACATCATTTTGGTCGAATTTCTGCCTCAGGGGAGACCATCAATACATAACGATATTGCGAGACATTAAAAAACCTCAAAAATAACAGTCAAACGAAAAGGAGGGGAATGATGACTATAGGAATGTCCTTGTTGCACGACAATGCCCGCGGTTACACAGCCTTAGCCATTAAGGCGTTCGTGGATTCATTTAGGTGGGATGTCTTCAATCACCCCCGTTATCCTCTGACATGTTGCTTTCAGATAAACCATCTTTTCATCTCCCTCAAGGCACACATAAGTGCAATCAAATTCTGAAACGACGAGAAAGTGCAGAAAGAGATTCTGAAGTGCGGGAAGAAGCTGGCAGAAGAGTTACTCGAGGAGGGTATAAAAAAGTTTATACCACGTCTCACCACATGCATTGAACGGGATGACAACTATGTGGAAAAATGGTCAACAAGTGTACCAACAACATCCTGTAATTTGTTTTCAAATAAGCTTTTTCTTATAGTACACTTATAGTTGTGTCGGCTACTGTGGAAGTGAGCACCGACAAAAAGAAGGAAGGAGAAAAGTTTCGAAGGCCGGAGGCTGGAATCCAAAAGTATCTGTACATAACATTTGCAAATTATTAGAAAACTTTATTTCTAAAAAGGAAAGAAACGTAACTTCTCGTTATTAGGTGGCTTGATGTGCATCCTGTGCCTTCTACATGCGGTTACTTTTACACTCTATTACTACCCGTAGAACGCAGTTTAAGTAACGTTACTCAATACTGACGCTCTTGAAGTCTGCGACCGAAATGAGGCCGAACAGTGATCGGCGGAAGATAAAGTCAGCGTTGACTGGGGTCACTGAACTCTGTCCTGGAGGTGTGAAACTGCCCGCTCTTTCCATTGGCGCGCGAGTCGGCGTCTTCTTGACGCCGTTTCGGGGCCCGGCGCTGGTCGGTGTGCAGTCGATGCTTTAGGACTGCACACTTACTTTCTGAACGTGCCTCGTACTTCAACCTTTCCTTTGATGATAACATTCAAAGATCGAACGTGCTCCCTAACGTAACTTCCACTCTCGAGGATCACTTTAGCGAGACCAACTGGGCGGTAGAATCACTTTGGCGGGACAAACTCGACGGTTTCAATAATATAAAGTCAATACTTAGCCCTTAAAATATCAATGCAGATCTAAATGTAATTGACGAATTAAAGGCGATCCGACAACGTATGTCTTCTATGATAAATATCTATTGAAACCTGATAGTTAAGGAAGGCAGGATTCGGTTACGATTGTGGACGGGGCCGTAATCTGTTACTACTGGTTGCCTTTTACAGTTACAGACATTAATTTTTGAAAACAGTAATTCCAGACTCAACAATAAATAAAAAGTACCACACGTTATTAAAACAACTGTGTAAATAATAGTGTTTTCAGTGTGTTACAATTTAGCGAATCACCATAAAATACAGATATAAATAATGTTAAAAAAAACAAGCCACTGTGATCATGGCTGAAGGCCTTACACGCCAAGAATGGAAACAAATTATGAATGTTTAAGAACACAGTGCTGTTTACAACTTACAGGTATTGAAATATTAAAAGGTAAGTGGCCACAAACACAGCAGAAAGTTTCAGAGGCCAGGAATGGCAGTAAATAAGGTTTTAAGGCTTACTGCTAAAATACAAATACCAATTTTTTAAAAGTAAATGACCACTATTTCGGCTGAAGTGCCTACACGCCAGAAACAGCAATTATATAAAAAAAAATTAAAACCCGCTGTAAAACAGCCAATACAATAGCAAAGTTTAATTTAAAAGGACAAGCAACTGATCACCAAATGGTTGAGGTAAAATGAGGGTAAACTTGGTAACACAACCATTTAAAAACCTTCTGTAACGCCAAGAAAGGCAGTTACATTAACAATTTAAAACCCAGTTGTAAAAGAGCAAATACAGTAGCAAAGGTTAATTTGAAAAGACAAACAACTGATCACCACACGCCAGGAATGGCAATAATATTATAAAAATTTAAAAATCTGCTCTAAGACAAGGTATACATAGCAAAGGTTAATTAAAAAAAACAAGCAACTGATCACCAAGGGGGAATATGACAATAAGATAATATAACACAAGAACCAAGGGGCCACAGACGGTGCTCCAGGAATCGACCTCTGACAGGATCCGGCAACAAACTTTTTCACGAGCGATGAGAAAGGCAGTCAAGAGTTGCATTCACGTCACAAGATGGAAACCCAGACTAGTGGAAGTCTACGAATGACTAATGATAATTTTACTGAGGCTGCCTTACGTACGATAAACCAAATGTAACGATTGAACAATATGCCAAAAGCACTCCACTAGCTACTCTTCGCCTCGGAGCCACTACCAGCAGCAACACCAACCAAATTGACTGGAATATCGCGAGATATTTCAATAGTGGAGGTTTCTCTACTTGGATTGAAATGCACTCATTTTGAAGCTTTCTGGATCTGGTTTACGACGAGGTCGTGCACCCTCGTGTCCACAACCCTTCTATGCGGCAGCCCCTGCGCGCCGCCAGCGGTCCCGGCGTGTTCTCGCACTGTGTGGACCTGGCTCCTCCTGAGTCCACAGCCGAACTGCCACACTCTCACGACATGGACAAACCACCACGTCGCCCCAAAGATAGGGCAACAATTACTACATATCGATAACCACCGCTGCTGCCACTAGTGGACAGGCAACGCTTGCGAAACGAGTGGCGTCAGTCAACACGAAAAGAAGACAAACAACCATAACCATTCCAACTAAACGATAGGGTCTGGCCTCCAACAGAGGGCGGAAATCAACCAACAGCACCAACGCGAGCCGCAGCACGGCTCAGCTACACTCCTGGAAATTGAAATAAGAACACCGTAAATTCATTGTCCCAGGAAGGGGAAACTTTATTGACACATTCCTGGGGTCAGATACATCACATGATCACACTGACAGAACCACAGGCACATAGACACAGGCAACAGAGCATGCACAATGTCGGCACTAGTACAGTGTATATCCACCTTTCGCAGCAATGCAGGCTGCTATTCTCCCATGGAGACGATCGTAGAGATGCTGGATGTAGTCCTGTGGAACGGCTTGCCATGCCATTTCCACCTGGCGCCTCAGTTGGACCAGCGCTCGTGCTGGACGTGCAGACCGCGTGAGACGACGCTTCATCCAGTCCCAAACATGCTCAATGGGGGACAGATCCGGAGATCCTGCTGGCCAGGGTAGTTGACTTACACCTTCTAGAGCACGTTGGGTGACACGGGATACATGCGGACGTGCATTGTCCTGTTGGAACAGCAAGTTCCCTTGCCGGTCTAGGAATGGTAGAACGATGGGTTCGATGACGGTTTGGATGTACCGTGCACTATTCAGTGTCCCCTCGACGATCACCAGTGGTGTACGGCCAGTGGAGGAGATCGCTCCCCACACCATGATGCCGGGTGTTGGCCCTGTGTGCCTCGGTCGTATGCAGTCCTGATTGTGGCGCTCACCTGCACGGCGCCAAACACGCATACGACCATCATTGGCACCAAGGCAGAAGCGACTCTCATCGCTGAAGACGACACGTCTCCATTCGTCCCTCCATTCACGCCTGTCGCGACACCACTGGAGGCGGGCTGCACGATGTTGGGGCGTGAGCGGAAGACGGCCTAACGGTGTGCGGGACCGTAGCCCAGCTTCATGGAGACGGTTGCGAATGGTCCTCGCCGATACCCCAGGAGCAACAGTGTCCCTAATTTGCTGGGAAGTGGCGGTGCGGTCGCCTACGGCACTACGTAGGATCCTACGGTCTTGGCGTGCATCCGTGCGTCGCTGCGGTCCGGTCCCAGGTCGACGGGCACGTGCACCTTCCGCCGACCACTGGCGACAACATCGATGTACTGTGGAGACCTCACGCCCCACGTGTTGAGCAATTCGGCGGTACGTCCACCCGGCCTCCCGCATGCCCACTATACGCCCTCGCTCAAAGTCCGTCAACTACACATACGGTTCACGTCCACGCTGTCGCGGCATGCTACCAGTGTTAAAGACTGCGATGGAGCTCCGTATGCCACGGCAAACTGGCTGACACTGACGGCGGCGGTGCACAAATGCTGCGCAGCTAGCGCCATTCGACGGCCAACACCGCGGTTCCTGGTGTGTCCGCTGTGCCGTGCGTGTGATCATTGCTTGTACAGCCCTCTCGCAGTGTCCGGAGCAAGTATGGTGGGTCTGACACACCGGTGTCAATGTGTTCTTTTTTCCATTTCCAGGAGTGTATAAGCTACGTTTCAAGTAAAGCTGATCTATGCACACACTGGTTCTGCAGCACATCATTCAAATCCTCTGAAGAGTAATTCACAAAATTTCTAAACATCTCCTGTATTGATGAAGCATTTTTTTCCGTCGTGGCAGACAGAAATCTCTCGGTGACTCGTCATTGAACTAACAGGAAGAAAAACACAGAACCAGTAATTTAGATGCATTTTACTTTATGATTTCTTGTCCGGTCACAAACATTTGTCCCACCCGGAACTATTACTACGGATCACGAAAACAAGTACGTTTCTTATATTAAAGAAATGCATTGTACACCGTAACACCGCCTCCAGCTTTCGTAACGGCCTCAATGCAGCGAAACAGCGGGTCACCAAGTTTCTCCAGCTATGCTATATCCACCATAAGTATCATAGAGATTGCAAATCGCGGTTATGTTCATTGCCTCGCTTCGCACGGTGTTTCAGATAGTCCCAGATGATTGACATTAACAGCGGTTGATTTGGTGCGCCAGCCGAGGTGTGAGAGGTTGACCGAATGTTTGTAAACCCAGTAATTTGAGTGCAGCCTCGTCCACACTGATATTATCACCAAAGATGACAGCGGCGTACGCAGCATACTCATGAATATTGATAACCGACTGTACTCCTCTGTATCCCAATCACTCAAACTAAAATGTGGACTTTTTTAAACTGTTTACAGCCACTTCTCCCGAAGGCAATAGTAAATACATATCCGACGACCATTTATGTGGCGACGACTGTTAACCTTTATAAACGCAACAGAAAATGTCTTGATTCTCAATAGAAAATTATTAGTTAACACTATAGAAAGGATGAATGAATTAGAACAGATCATGACTATTGTCGTAATGGAGTTCGCCTCTTAGATCGTCCGCGCAATGCACATGTTCTTGCCGTTTATATAATCTGAAACAACTTGATCCTTACTTAAATACGAAAATGTTAATGTCTGAACACAAAATGTTATTTTATCTGAGTGGGTGGGAGCTAATCTAGATCGTGTGCTAGTTGCGCTGATTCACTTTCCGTCAGTTTTCTGTCTGATGACGTGCTTAAAATTGACGAAGATTTCATAAGATGATATAATACTTGTGTCGTAGGAGAATGTGCTAAATGTTTGTGAGAGCTGGTACAATTAAGCAGGGCAACGAATCGTAGTATGGCCTGTTTCATACCGTGAGCTTAATAAAGACGTAGTTGCGTGAAAAATATAGGAGTTACTTACAGCTTTTGTGGTGGAACAATCGCTGCATCGTTTGCTAGATACAGAGGTGAGTGAGTGCGCCATGACTTACCCCAGTTCACTGCTACCAGTGCCAGGTCACCATAAGCGTCGGTGAGTAGCACACGAGTATTGCACCACAATTAAGATTGGTTCAAATGGCTCTGAGCACTATGGGACTTAACTGCTACGGTCATCAGTCCCCTAGAACTTAGAACTACTTAAACCTAACTAACCTAAGGACAGCACACAACACCCAGCCATCACGAGGCAGAGAAAATCCCTGACCCCGCCGGGAATCACAATTAAGAATGAAACTAAAGTTTGAAGTTGCTTTTTCAAACTTTGTCAACATATGCTTTGGGGTAATAATGTTTAAACAGTCAAGTATCAGATTTATTAGGTCAATATTTTCACATAAGTACATCATTTTAAGAAAAAAATGAGTGGCGCTAAATAACCAAGCTAGGAAGTCAGAAATTGGTCATAATGTGCAGATATATGTAAAAATTAACTGTCTCAACGTGATTAAAGCAATATTTTCATCGGAACCCACGGATTTAAGAAATATTGAAGGCGCGAATATTACACTGAGAAATGTGTTAATTTGTATGACGCTTCAGTTCAACATAGAAATAATAACTACGTAAACCCGTTAAGTTACATCTAATAGTTTTCGATTAATTTACTGTAAACTAAATTTGGAACAAAAATGTCCTTATTTGTAGTAGATTAAGTATCTGTTATATTAATGTTAGAAAATTTTGGATACATCATGTGTAGAAACTTGTTAAATAATACAACTATAACAAGTTTTAGGATCTTGATGTTAATAACAGCCAATACAAGTTGTAGTTCAGAGGTGATGTTCTACTGTCAGTTCCATTCTAAAAATTCTAGATGGCAAAGTTTTAATGCAAGCGAGGTAAAACTTTTTCTGTGATTTTAACCAACTTACCTACATTCATACAAAAATTACGAAGATTCTAACTTGAGTCATGACAGTATTATAAAATACTGAATGGGACTTAACTGCTGAGGTCATCAGTCCTTCATAACTCAGAACTACTTAAACCTAACTAACCTAAGGACATCACACACATCCATGCCCGAGGCAGGATTTGGACGTGCGACTGTAGCGGTCGCGCGGTTCCAGACTGTAGCGACTAGAACCGCTTGGCCAGTCCGGCCGGCTCCGAGAGGCAAGACTAGATTTCATTTCACACCCAGCCACTGTAAGATCCGCGTCAGTCAAACGGCAGAGTGCGCGCTGCCTCAGAGACAGGCGGTTACAGAAAGCTTATTTTCAGTAATAATAGAATGTGATCTGACGAGAACTGTACACCGTCCTGGATAGCTTAGATTTTGCAAAAGTAACTGTTAGTGTGCCGCCCGTAATGTTAGCAAATCCGCGTGGCAGGTGGTGACAATTATTTTCCACTTTTGTGGCGAGCATTTAGTTTGATTATCAGTAGTCAGGGCGAAAGACAATTGAGTAGGAACTTACCGTAAAGGTCGCCTCTAACCTGCTCATAGAGCTGTTTAGGACAGAGAGATTTACTGTCAGTATGAACAAAATGGGTAGATGGGTAGATCACCTAACTAATGAGGAGGTACTGAATAGGATTGGGGAGAAGAGGAGTTTGTGGCTCAACTTGACCAGAAGAAGGGATCGGTTGGTAGGACATATTCTGAGGCATCAAGGGATCACCAATTTAGTATTGGAGGGCAGCATGGAGGGTAAAAATCGTAGGGGGAGACGAAGAGATGAATACACTAAGCAGATTCAGAAGGATGTAGGTTGCAGAAGGTACTGGGAGATGAAGAAGCTTGCACAGGATAGAGTAGCATGGAGAGCTGCATCAAACCAGTCTCAGGACTGAAGACCACAACAACAACAACAACATGAACAAATTTAATATTACAGTTTTCTGCGCGTGAAATATTTATATATTTACCAAAATATGTATCACTTAGAACTCAACATTTTCATTTATAATCATAGTCTTGATGCTGACGAGTAAACACAGAATAGAAACATTTCTTTCGGTGGGCTGAAAAAGAATGTGGACTTGCAGACTGGGAACTATTATCAGTATGTTCTCCGTCGCTTTCTGGCTGACCACAGAAATAGTTGGCAGGCTCTCGTAAAAGACGGCGAACAATGTTTACAATAATTCCGATTTCCTCCTATGACTAATGATTATTTTTATGAAAATCAACCCACCGCCCCACAATTTTTCTATTAGGAGAAACTATTTATAGAATGATCAGACATACACTGAAGCTCATTAATCAGTCGCCATCGAAATTCAAGCTATGTACAACATAACTAGGCCGCATTATGGGATACATAAAA
Organism: Schistocerca cancellata; assembly: GCF_023864275.1. Classification (NCBI taxonomy): domain Eukaryota; kingdom Metazoa; phylum Arthropoda; class Insecta; order Orthoptera; family Acrididae; genus Schistocerca; species Schistocerca cancellata. The sequence goes on from NC_064634.1 coordinate 270,012,232, forward strand.
TAATGATGACAAAGAATCAAACTGATTTTTTACTGAATGACAGAGGCTAAGAAGAGGCTGTTAATGTCTAGTATAATAATGGACGGCAATAGGATGGATGGTAATTCTTGTCCATGTGTGCACATGACTGAAACCCTTCCACAAAGAACTATGTTCCCTTTTCAAACGAAGTGGAAGAATAAGTAAAAATTTTATTGTATGTAACTGCGATATTGGAAATGTCAGTTCGTTCTACACTAATGCAAACGGTTGTATTTGCAATGTGTTGCTTAAGGCAACAGCATGTAGTGATCTCAACGGATTTGCAACAGCATGATAATAAACAGCAATCGACGACAGTGTGGGATCCGTACCAGATCGGGTTGACGGAGGAGATAGAGAAGATCCAAAGAAGAGCGGCGCGTTTCGTCACAGGGTTATTTGGTAACCGTGATAGCGTTACGGAGATGTTTAACAAACTCAAGTGGCAGACTCTGCAAGAGAGGCGCTCTGCATCGCGGTGTAGCTTGCTCGCCAGGTTTCGAGAGGGTGCGTTTCTGGATGAGGTATCGAATATATTGCTTCCCCCTACTTATACCTCCCGAGGAGATCACGAATGTAAAATTAGAGAGATTAGAGCGCGCACAGAGGCTTTCAGACAGTCGTTCTTCCCGCGAACCATACGCGACTGGAACAGGAAAGGGAGATAATGACAGTGGCACGTAAAGTGCCCTCCGCCACACACCGTTGGGTGGCTTGCGGAGTATAAATGTAGATGTAGATGTAGACAAAACGGAACCAAGAAGAGACTCAAGAATAAGTGGGCCATTCAAAATGAATCCTCACGGCAAGCGTCTCCTTGACTATAGCAAACCAAAAAGCGTCCCATCTCGCCTGATGGCTACTTGTTGGACCAAGGAACTAAGCAGGTCAGTGAGCCATCGATACCACTGTATCTACGTGCATGCCTCTTTGGATAGCACCACGTTAATGTTCCAGTCAAACAAGTCGAGGTGTAAACAACGTGCGTTTCAAGATGGGTTTTCTTACCTACGTAGCACGTGATCCCCGAAAGTGATCGCAATGACGGTAACCCAAATAAATGTGCACTAGTCACATACAAAAATTATCCTTACGGAACAATTGCCTTCACAACATTCATTGGGCTGTCGATGTACTTCAGGTTTTGATTCATTTGGCAAGAGAGAGAGGTGCGGAGATGAAGGGGCAGGATCTGCTATACGCCAAAGACAGCGCTCCCAGGCCACATTGAATGCTTTTAAGTGGGCGACTAGCATTGTCTTTGGCGAGCATGAGGTTGAAAACGCAGGCTAAAGAAGCTCAAAGGAGGAAAAGATTTGAGAAATGAAACTGTAAGACCACATGTATACACTCCTGGAAATGGAAAAAAGAACACATTGACACCGGTGTGTCAGACCCACCATACTTGCTCCGGACACTGCGAGAGGGCTGTACAAGCAATGATCACACGCATGGCACAGCGGACACACCAGGAACCGCGGTGTTGGCCGTCGAATGGCGCTAGCTGCGCAGCATTTGTGCACCGCCGCCGTCAGTGTCAGCCAGTTTGCCGTGGCATACGGAGCTCCATCGCAGTCTTTAACACTGGTAGCATGCCGCGACAGCGTGGACGTGAACCGTATGTGCAGTTGACGGACTTTGAGCGAGGGCGTATAGTGGGCATGCGGGAGGCCGGGTGGACGTACCGCCGAATTGCTCAGCACGTGGGGCGTGAGGTCTCCACAGTACATCGATGTTGTCGCCAGTGGTCGGCGGAAGGTGCACGTGCCCGTCGACCTGGGACCGGACCGCAGCGACGCACGGATGCACGCCAAGACCGTAGGATCCTACGCAGTGCCGTAGGCGACCGCACCGCCACTTCCCAGCAAATTAGGGACACTGTTGCTCCTGGGGTATCGGCGAGGACCATTCGCAACCGTCTCCATGAAGCTGGGCTACGGTCCCGCATACCGTTAGGCCGTCTTCCGCTCACGCCCCAACATCGTGCAGCCCGCCTCCAGTGGTGTCGCGACAGGCGTGAATGGAGGGACGAATGGAGACGTGTCGTCTTCAGCGATGAGAGTCGCTTCTGCCTTGGTGCCAATGATGGTCGTATGCGTGTTTGGCGCCGTGCAGGTGAGCGCCACAATCAGGACTGCATACGACCGAGGCACACATGGCCAACACCCGGCATCATGGTGTGGGGAGCGATCTCCTACACTGGTCGTACACCACTGGTGATCGTCGAGGGGACACTGAATAGTGCACGGTACATCCAAACCGTCATCGAACCCATCGTTCTACCATTCCTAGACCGGCAAGGGAACTTGCTGTTCCAACAGGACAATGCACGTCCGCATGTATCCCGTGCCACCCAACGTGCTCTAGAAGGTGTACGTCAACTACCCTGGCCAGCAAGATCTCCGGATCTGTCCCCCATTGAGCATGTTTGGGACTGGATGAAGCGTCGTCTCACGCGGTCTGCACGTCCAGCACGAACGCTGGTCCAACTGAGGCGCCAGGTGGAAATGGCGTGGCAAGCCGTTCCACAGGACTACATCCAGCATCTCTACGATCGTCTCCATGAGAGAATAGCAGACTGCATTGCTGCGAAAGGTGGATATACACTGTACTAGTGCCGACATTGTGCATGCTCTGTTGCCTGTGTCTATGTGCCTGTGGTTCTGTCAGTGTGATCATGTGATGTATCTGACCCCAGGAATGTGTCAATAAAGTTTCCCTTCCTGGGACAATGAATTCACGGTGTTCTTATTTCAATTTCCAGGAGTGTAGATTACAAATGTAGTCCTCATGAGTATATACACACAGTAAAGAATCTGGAAGAAGGAGAGTAGGCAGTGGAAATGCAGCAGTGAGGATAATAAGCAGGGACAGGCTATATGTTTTTGACCCGATTCTCAGGGCCAATGGCGTCCTCCTGCCGTAAACTGCAGTGAGGAACAACGTGCCATGACAGGGGCCGTTCTCGCAAATTTTAACAGCAGGCAGATGCGACACATAAGAGCAAATCACATGCCAAGTCATTGATGGACAGTAAGCCAGGAAACATCAGTGTACTAGACTTTCTATATTTTCTCTGTCAATCCTATCTGCTACGGATGCGAAACTGACTTGCAATATTCGAGTCTTGATGAAACGAGTGTTTTACATGGTAAAGCCTTTGTTGGTGGACCACATTTCCTGAGGATTTTTCCAGTGAATGTCAGTCTGGTACCTGCATTACCCGTACTCGTACATACATGTTGGAAGTAACTGTTTTCAGTTAACGTTCTACAATCGTCTAATCACACAATAAAGGCTCTTTCACCCTATGTACTGTACTGGTAATATGTTACATTTGTTTATGATGATCGTCAGTTGACACTTGCTGCTCCAATCGTTGATCCTCTACAGATTTTCCTGTATTTTACTACAGTTTCCTACCGCTGCAACTTCTCTGTTTAGAACAGCATCTTCCGCAAAAAGCCTCATGGAACTTTCGACGTTATCTGCTATGTCGTTTAGACAAATTATTAAAAGTGGTGGTCCAGTAACACTCACGTGAAGCACGCCGCAAGTTACTTTTACGTCTAAAGACTCCTCTCCATTGAGAACAACATGATGTGTTCTGTAATTCTTCAGTTAATTCAAACAGTTGGTCTACTATTTCGTGTGCTTCTATTTTGTTCATAACACGGCAGTGTGGAACTGTGTAGAACACCTTCCGGAAGTCAAGAAACATGGCACCTACCCGGCCGCCTATATCTACTGCTGTCGTGGCCTAATAGACGAACAGAGAGCGCTGGGTTTCACACAGTCTCTGTTTCCATCATCATCTCCATTCCTACGTGAACCGACGTCAGAGTTTTGTGCATCTTTTTGAAAACGGGAGTATCCTGTACTTTTCCCCAGGCCCACGCAACACTTCCTTCCTTCAGAGACCTACAGTATATTGGTGCCATAGCAGGGGTGAGATCTTTCACATACTCTATATACACTATATCAAAAGTATCCGGACACCCCCCACAACTACACGTTTTTCGTATCAGGTGCATTGTGCTGCCACCTACTGCCAGGTACTTCATATCACCGACCACAGTGGTCATTAGACATCGTGAGAGAGCAGCTCCGCGGAACTGACGGACTTCGAGCGTGGTCAGGAAACTGGGTGTCACTTGTGTCATACGTCTGTAGGCGAGATTTCCACACTCCTAAACATCCCTATGTTTACTGTTTCCGATGTTATTCTGAAGTGGAAACGTAAAGGGACATGTACAGCACAAAAACGTATAGGCCGACCTAGTCTGTTGACTGACAGAGACCGCCGACAGTTGAATAGGGTCATAATGTGTAATAGGCAGATATCTATCCAGACCATCATACAGGATTTCCAACCCGCATCAGGATCCATTGCAAGTACTATGACAGTTAGCCGGGAGGTGAAAAACTTGTATTTCATGGTCGAGCGGCTGCTCGTAAGCCACACATCACACCGGTAAATGCCAAACGACGCCTCGCTTGCTGTAAGGAGCGTAAACATTAGACTATTGAACAGTAGAAAAACGTTGTATAGAGTGACGAATCACGATACACAATGTGGCGATCCGATGGCAGGCTGTGGGTATGGCGGATTCCCCGTGATCGTCATGTGCCAGCGTGTGTAGTGCCAACAGCAAATTTCCGAGGCGGTGGTGTTATGGTGTGTTCATGTTTTTCATGGAGGGGGCTAGCACCCCTTGTGGTTTTGCCTGGCTCCATCACAGCACAGGCCTACATTGGTGTTTTAAGCACCTTCTGGCTTCCCACGGTTGAAGAGCAATTCGAGGATGGCGATTGCATCTTTCAACACGATCGAGCAGCTGCTCATAATGCACAGCCTGTGGCGGAGTGGTTACATGACAATAACATCACTTTAATGGACTGGCCTGCACAGAGTCCTAACCTGAATTCTACAGAACACCTTTGGGGTGTTTTGAACACAGACTTCGTACTAGTCCTCAGCAACCGACATCGATATCTCTCCTCAGTGCAGCACTCCGTGATGAATGGCCTGCCGTTCCACAAGAAACCTTCCAGCACCTGATAAACGTTTGCCTGCGGGGGTGTGGTTCAAATGGCTTTGAGCACTGTGGGATTTAACTGCTGAGGTCACCAGTCCCCTAGAACTTAGAACTACTTAAACCTAACTAACCTAAGGACATAACACACATCCATGCCCGAGGCAGGATTCGAACCTGCGACCGTAGCGGTCGCGCGGTTCCAGACTGTAACGCCTGCGAGAGTGTAAGCTGTCATCAAGGCTAAGGTTGGGCCAACACCATACTGAATTCCAGCACTACCGATGATTGGCGCCACGAAATTGTAAGTCATTTTCAGACAGGTGTCCGGATACTTTTGATTTCCCTTGGTCTCAGATTTCGGCGGCTTTCATTTCGTTGTTCGTGCGACATTTTTAAAGGAGGAGCAACATGGCGCCCTTCTTCTGTGAAACATTTCGGAAAAAGACGTTTAGTATTTCGATCTTTTCTGTGTCATTATGGTGGCAGAGTGTCTGCACACATGGCTCTGATCCGTTTACTGACTCAACATGTTGTTCTGTGTGACGCATGAGTGATGACTGATCGTCTCACCGTCACCGCTTGTAAGACACATTAACTGACAGAACATCGTACCACAGCGTATTGCAGGTATAATGCACACGGTCTGTCAGGAGCTGTATAGCAGCAGGAATGGGCTGTGATAGGTCGCTGCTGATAAAGTTTATGTATTAACGACTGCTATCATAGTATTAAATACTTAGACACAGCAATCAGAAGCTAGGCACCAGTTTCCGATAGAGGTAAAAATTGACACAGCCTTGAAATGACACGGTATTTTTTTGAAAACAAAATATATCGCAAAATAATCAACACACATAAAACAAAAGCAATAATTAGTCTAAGAACTGATTTTTAGCAAAGACAATATACTTAATAACATCTACTCTGCTTGTCAGTCTTGATCATGTACGGCCGCCGCAGGTACGCAGAAGTGCCGCTACACGACATGGCACGGGCTCAACTAATGTCTGAAGTAGTGCTGGAGGGAAATGACACCATGAATCCTGCAGGGCTGTCCATAAATCCTTAAGAGTACGAGGGGGTGGAGAGCCCTTCTGGGCAGCACGTTGCAAGGCATCCCAGATATGCTGAATAATGTTCGTTGTTCATGGTTCCTCTATATTTTTTATAATTTTTTGCTTTAAAATTTTCGCATATTGGTACTATATTGTCTGTATACGTAAAGTAAAGTGTACTACACGGGAGATTGAAGTTCATTGCACTTTATGTGAGTAATGTATGTAAAATACTACGTAAATTGTTTATTACTTTAAATAATTTTCTGATGACATTTGTATTTAAAAATATCTGTGTGTATAAACTATAAATGTTTATGTAAATTTGACAACTGTAAGAAATGGTCACGCTTAGGAACAATGTAAGAAATAGGTGCTATGTAAAAGCCAGTGTGCTTTTGTTTGAAACGATAGTGTCTCTGTAGAGGGGAAAAGGTGGCAAGGGCGAACTGGCGTGCTATCTAGAGCAACCGATGGGGTTCTGTCGGTAAAACTGAACGACGCCAAGAAGAGACATTGAGCCCAGACAGCAAGATACTTGCAGGCCGTACTGTAGGAGTGTAGCAGCTTTAATTGTTCGGCACTCTCAAGCCTACAGCCACCAGGTAAGAGTTTTTCTTATATCCTACTTTTGTACAGCGTACACCATTAACTGAAGACTGTGCATTATCATTCCTGAACTTTAAAGAAACCAGTTCACCCTGTTATTTCATTCTAATCATACACCTATACAGGGTTTCTTCTTGGTATTTGACTAATCCGAGTACCTTGTTTTAAGACTTAGTGCCTGGTTAATATAAAGAGGCACCATTTAAATTGTTTTAGTATAAATAATGAAAAAGTATTCTTAACTATTGCAAAGTGTTATAGTAAAAGTTTGCGTACGTAAAATTCAGTCAGAGTGAAGCAAAGCTACAAAAATCTGTTAAATGAATATACGGAGTTAGTTCAGAGAGTAATACCTTTACAAAGTATATACCAGTGAGAAAGAGGTTTTCTTGAAGTGAAATGTTCAGTGTAAAAATTATGTGCTTTATTATCTAAGTATTTTAGTACTTAAGTTTTTTTGATTATGGAAAGTGGTTTTCTAAAGGTCCCTCTGGCAAATATTTTTTTAGCATCCTTGACGTTATCTACTGGGCTTTTGCTCTTTTAAAAACGTAATGTATAAGGGTGTGGTAGTCAAAAACAATTTGCAGCGTCTGCACCAACATTGTTTACATGCAGTAATATCAATTGGGAGATGCAACTTAAACAGTAGCAAGAAAGTAGGCAAAATTCGTTCTTCTGATTTTCCAGTATTTCACTGTTTCATTGCCTGGATAGGCTGGAGACTGTTAGTAGATATTTTAAAGCACTAAATGAATTTGGAACTGACTTGTCGTAGATTCAGTATAATACTATTCATGCTGCGTTTCTTTCTAACCGCTGGGTAAGATCTTAGGAAAAGATTTGAATAACCTTATTTACTTGTCCATTAGACACAACACACCGTCAAATCCTGTAAAAAGGGTAACTCTATCGATAAGCTTTTCCTATTAAGAGGACTATCCTCCCATAGTGTACATTATTAGGTAACGAAACTAAATTTAGTAAGAGGTTTATATATGGGCACATAGAGACAAGGTTTTCGGTTATTTAGGTAAAAGCATACTAAATTACAATAGTGGTGGTAGGGTTATAAGCAGACGTGTATAAACTAAGACGAGTGTTTCTGGAGGCACTGTGCAGCAATTCTGGACGTGAGGGGTGTCGCATTGTCCTGCTAGAATTGCCCAACTCCGTCGGCATGCACAATGGACGTGAGTGGATGTAGTTGATCAGACAGGACGCATACGTACGGGTCACCTATCAGAGTCGTATGTAGACGTACCAGGTGTCCAATATCGCTCCATCTGCACACGCCCCACACCCTTACAGAGCTTCCACCTGCTTTAACAGTCCCTTAAGGCATGAAGGATCCATGGGTTCATGAGACTGTCTCCATACCCCTACACATCCATCCGCTCAATACCATTTGAAACGAGATTCGTCCGACCATGTTTCCAGTCATCGACAGTCTGATGTCGTGTTAACGAGCCCAAGCGAGGCGTAAAGCTTCGTGTCAGGCAGCCATCAAGGGTACACGAGTGGGCCATTGGATCCGAAAGCTAATATTGATGATGTTTCGCTGAATGGTTAGCACGCCGACACTTGTTGATTGCCCAGCACTGAAATCTGCAGCAATTAGCGGAAGGGTTCACTTCTGCCACGTCGAACGATTCTCTTCAGTCATTGTTGGTCCAGTTCTTGTAGGATCTTTTTCCGGCAGAAGCGATGTCGGAGATTTGATGTTTTAGCGCATTCCTGATATTCACGGTACACTCGTGAAATGGTCGTACGGGAAAATCCTCACTCCATCACTACCTCTGAGATACAACGCCCGTGCGCCGACTGTAACGCCACGTTCAAACTCACTTAAATCTTGATAACCTGCCATTGTAGCAACAGTAAGCGATCTAACAGCTGCGCTAGTCACTTGTTTTATATAGCCGGCCTTTTGACCGAATGGTTCTAGGCGCTTCAGTCCGGAACCGCGCGACCTCTACGGTCGCAGGTTCGAATCCTGCCTTGGGCATGGATGTGTGTGATGTCCTTAGGTTAGTTAGGTTTAGGTTGTTCTAAATTCTAGGGGACTAATGACATCAGATGTTAAGTCCATAGTGTTCAGAGCCATTTGAACCATTTTTGTCTAATATAGGCGTTGCCGACCGCAACGCCGTACTCTGCGTGTTTACATGTCTCTGTATTTGAATGCGCATGCCTATACCAGGTTTTTTGGCACTTTAGTGTATTTCACACGTGTAGCAATTAAAATTCATGGTGGAAGGGTATCAATGACACGATTCGCTGAGGGACTATCGTGAGTGAAAGTAAAGGAGAACTACATAATCTGCTGAATGGGATGGACAGTCTAATGAGTACAGAATATGGACTGAGAGTAAACGGAAGAAAGGCGAAAGTAATGAGAAGTAGCAGAAATGAGAACAGCCAGAAACTTAACGTAAGGATGTTGGTCACGAAGTACATGAAGTTAAGGAATTTTGGTATCTAGGCAGCAAAACAACTAATGACGACGGAGAAAGGAGGACATCGGGACCAGACTACCACTGGCAAAAGGGCATTCCTGGCCAAGAGAAGTCTACTAGTATCAAACGTGGGCCTTAATGTGAGGAAGAAATTTCTGAGAATATACGTTTGGTGAAACATGGACTGTGGAAAAACCGGAACAGGAAGAATCGAAGCATTTAAGACGTGGTGCTACAGACGAATGGTGAAAATTAGATGAATTGGTAAGAAATGAGGAGGTTCTGCGCAGAATCAGAGAGGAAAGGAAGATGTGGAAAACACTGTCAAGGAGAAGAGACAGGATGATAGGACTTCTCTTAAGACATCAGGGACTGACTTCCATGATACTAAAAGGAGCTGTAGAGGGCAAAAACTGTAGAAGGAAGACAGAGATTGGAATACATCCAGCAGATAATTGAGGACGTAGTTTTCAAGTGCTACTCAGAGATGAAGAGTTCGGCACAGGAGAGAAATTCGTGGCGGGCCGCATCATACCAGTCAGAAGACAGATGACTCAAAAAAAAAAAAGTCAATATGGGGTGGAGACCACCTTCCAGCAGGTGTTTATCAGCCTGGCTAGAGATGATGCGTTTCTGTAAAGTACCTTGCACTCGTGACATCGACGGATTGAAAAGCAGAACCCCACATTTCCTCGCAGAAAAAGTGTCCATTACGACTGAGGTTGTAACTCCACACCATGCCGTGAGTATCTCGTCGTGCTTCGTACTTCGTGGTCATTTTCTTCACAGGACCTATAACCGACCGAATACCCTTTCTTATGGCGATTGACTCGGAAAGCTGCAGTAGCGAGATCTTCATTCTGATATTAAAGCTTCACTAACGGTGCCTTTCCCGATAAAGACAACATGCTGCTATTTCTGGCGCTTGTAACTCCCTCTCTCACTAAAGTTAATTTTATACTCGATTCTCATGCGGCGTCCTTGACGCGTTGCTGTCCAGCGCCAATTGTTGGCCAATTTTGGCACTCGTTTTCGGTTTCAATAAAATTCCATGTCATTTCGGGAACGTGAGGCAACTTTTACCTCTACCCGCATTACTCCGTGAATCAGTTAATGTTAAAGGACTTTCGGATCACCCTGTACATCGATACTGCCATTCTCCAATGGGTGGTTGTCTTCTGTGGCCACATGGGCGCAAATCCTATAATTTAAACTAAATGTGAGGAAGTCCCAAGTGAAATTAGCCAACCACAACAAATTAACTAGTTCTGAATTCAGTGAAAAGATTACTAACCCACCAGAAATTGATCAGTTCTGAATTAAGTCAACAGTTACCTCCCATTCTTCTCGACGGTACCTTACTGCCGTATCAAAAAATAGTGTACCACTTCGGCGTAGTTTTAGATGAGCACCTCCACTCGATAGAAGACTTCAGCTTCTCAAACTGCTCTTCATAAATGTCGGAACTGCGAAACGCAGGCATGCGCAGCTGGTCGTTCTACCGAGCGTTCACTGTTGCTACGTAATACAACAGAGTACAAGTAGCGAAAATTTCAGTTTATTTGTCCATGGTACTGCTTCATACGCTCCACCACTTGAAAGGTTGCGGCCGGTGTCCTGACAGATTACGTGACTACCATAGGAAATGTCTGCTTCATCGGCCCCTCGGTACCAAAGCACAGCAGTACCTTGCATAAGAGCTCTAGCACCTGTGAGTCCACCATAATCGCAACACAAGGTTTAATGTCCCATCGGTGACCACCCATAAAACAAAAATATTTGTAGCCCCCTTCTTTGTTGCAGTTGTCCAACTATGGAACAAACTACCCTGCACGTTACATATTGCACTATTATACCGCGTGTGACAGGTTTTAGTGCAGATATTTCTATTGGTGACTGACATAGGATACTTAACCACATTACATTAGTATTTACTACTTCTACAGACTAATCATTCTAGTTATTAGATGTCGTCTGTTTTTAGGTTTCTTAGTACCTCTTAGTACATGTGCTAAGAGCACGTCATTAATGCTTATTTTTCCCTGGGCAGCAGGTCAGAAGTTGAAGTGTGGCCACATGGACGCTAAACGGTAGTCTATACTGATAGGCGTAAATCATTTAAAGGTACAGTTACGGCCATGCACAAAGCATCAGGTCGTAAAGTTTCTGACCTGTTTGTGGGAAGACTGTTCGACACAGATAAAAAACAAATAACACAGTGAAGGGGATACATATTAAGATACCACATACAAAAATATCTGCAGTTTTACGCATTATACCTTGTATTTAAACAAAGCCTGAAGTACTTCTGCAACCAAACAGCTTTTCCTTAAAAATTAACTTACATATGGCAAATCCCCTATGTCAAATGGTAAAGTAATCCTCAACCTCTTATTCCTCTTTCCGTTTGTCAATGAGTGACACTACTTTCGTTTGCCCTCTCTTCATTACACGCATTCCATTACATTTCTACTTCTCTACCTGTCCATATTTTTTTCTAATATCTATCGTGACCAGTGTCCTCACTTTAAATATGCAGGTACTTTCTTCTAGGTGCCTTCCTTATACCAGTTTTCATGAGGTAATATAAACTTTGTCTTTTTTCTGCTGCAGGTACTATTGCTCCTGCCTCACGTGGATAGCTCAGCGCCAGTCTGTCTCTAGCGGCCTCCCAGAGTGGATGTGCTATCCTTCCGCCAGCAGAGCGTGTGATCTCGTGTTTGATTATATTGCGACGTAGCCAGCGCGTTGGCTTCATGCACTGAGATCACATCAAATAAGTTCAGGAAATCGAAATTACGTTTCAACTTTTGCCCGGAATATGCACGACCCAAAGCCTTACATGTGGAACGTTCCCTCCCTGAGGAGGCAAAGATCTCGCCAGCGGAACCTCTGGGTGTTCACCTCTCGATTCTCATCAACACCGTCTACGTTAAAACGCGACCGAACAGGCACTCCGCATCCGTCACGCTAACGGTAACGTCGGGTGGTCCAAGTGGATTAGGTGTTCGAGCTATTGGCGTGTTCGAACTGCATTCGAGGTAACTGCAGAGGACGTCATAGTGGCTTTCCGACCATACGGCGCTGTTCATGTTCATAAGGCAGGACACTGGGCCCACTTGCACACATACCCTGTCCTTAATGGGGTGCATCAGATCACAGTTGATCTGCATAATCATGTTCAGTCTAGTCTGACAATCAGTGGAGGTCGGGCCGTAATCATGGACGACAGAAAGCCGCATACTCGTTTTTCGTGTGCAAAGAGGGACACATCGGATCTGAATGTCTGCGCCGAAGGATAATGCAGCAACCAACTGGAGACGTAGTACTTCCCTCCTTGCATGCAGTACTTCCGATCTCACACGCGATGGCGTCGCCGGCCGCCCGGTGGCTTTCGGAATCGAGTGAACTCATGGACAGTGTTACACTACTTCCTGAAGCGGTTGTGGACGAGGTGACTGACGATGTGACTTGCATGATGTCCTCATTTCTTGTGGTTGTTCCGGCTGCGCCCGTGGCCGAGGATGGCGTCGAACGTGACTCCTTGGTCGACTCTATAGTTGTCCTGACGGCGGTCTTCCCGCCTGACCGGTGCGACTCCCTTCCGTCTTTGGACACGATAGGACAATTACGTAAACAACACTCCCCTGCAAGGTGCAAAATGGCTCTGAGCACTATGCGACTTAACGTCTGAGGTCATCAGTCGCCTAGAACTTAGAACTAATTAAACCTAAGTAACCTAAGAACATCACACACATCTATGCCCGAGGCAGGATTCGAACCTGCGACCGTAGCGGTCGCTCGGCTCCAGACTGTAGCGCCTAGAACCGCACGGCCACTCCGACCGGCTCTGCAAGGTGCAAAAGGAGGCTCCACACAAAGGCGGAAAGTGACTCTTCGCCTTGGCCACGCGTATCATTTAACGACACTGAATTTCAAGAGCGTCCGCGCGCCGGTCAAGACACATCGTCTGAAAGAAGATATGGGCTTCGGAACTGGACATCGCATTGTTACAGAATGTGCTTTTAGCAGCGCTGCCCCGGATACCATTTAGGATTGTTATGCCCCTCATAGCGATCACATTGGCCGTGGGGTGGCGGTCTATGTTCGCGAAGGCATCCTGATTGATGAAATCGTGTATCTTCCGCCTGCCAGGTGTATGGCTTTTAAGATTCACTCGACGCGTGTCATTAATGTCTAAGCCCCTTGTGATACAGTAAGTCGGCGCGAACGATGCGGAGGATATTGCCCCACTCTTCTCAGGTCGATAAGAACGTCTTGTGTTTGGAGGGTACTTTAACTGCATACTCGACCGGAAATATCAATACCTGAATTTTACACTGTGCCAGGAGCGGCGTCTCCTTATCCGTGACCTAACCCTACGGGATACCTGGGAGGTACTGCACGCCGACGACCCGGGATTCACGTTTCACTCGAGCCATTCGACTGGTCGGTTAAACCGACCTTAAGCTGGTTAATGTGGTGCTGGCCTTCAGTGTGGTCAGACCGCGCATATTCATTGCTCCTTCCGCCCCCCCCCCTCCCCACCCCCCAAGAAGTTTGGAGAAGTCGAGCACCATGAAACTTAAGTGTCTCCGATGCTACGCATCCGCCTTGGGCTGGTGGTTGAATTATGCCAAACCGATGCTCCGGCGCACATTCATCACTTACAGCAGGCACAGGCACTCTAACGACTTCTACTTAAACGCCCTCCGTGATCTCCATGGCCAGCAGTATTCCTCGAAGTGCAAGGCGTGATTAAGGGGAATCTGCTAGCTGTTACTCGCCGGAAACTACAGGGTGCTGTGGTGCATGCCCGCAGACCTGTTGTGGTGTGGTGGGAGAAACTCTCCGTGCATCATATTGTGCACGAACGCAGACGCCGCAGCCACTATTCAGTCACCGAACTAGTAGATCATCATGCACAGCGGGTCACCTGCCAAGCGGGCATAGTCGACTGCTTTGTCGAACAGTGTCCCCGAGTCTACAGTGCCGATGATTTGGCCGTCCTGGACTGCGATCCTATCGCCCTGGACGTTCCGCGCACCCCCACGCTTGGGGGGGAGGTTACTTTAAGGGAACCTTCCACTTCCGAGGAGGTCACTATCGCTTCCAAAATGGATCAAATGGCTCTGAGCGCTATGGGACTCAACTGCTGAGGTAATTAGTCCCCTAGAACTTAGAACTAGTTAAACCTAACTAACCTAAGGACATCACAAACATCCATGCCCGAGGCAGGATTCGAACCTGCGACCGTAGCGGTCTTGCGGTTCCAGACTGCAGCGCCTTTAACCGCACGGCCACTTCGGCCGGCTCACTATCGCTACCTTCAGGGATGCGCTATGCATGTCACCAGGCATCAAGGACTGAATTTTATCGTACGTCTTGTGATATGACGTATAACGAACTGATCACGGCTGCAATTGCGATTCCGCCAGCCTTTGTCGAGGGCATTATTGTTCCTGTTCATAGACCGACGCTTGAAATTACTAAGGGACACTACCGTCCTGTCGCCTTATTAAATAATGATTACAAGGGTTTTCCGTGGTTACAGGCTGCGCGCTGCAGACCCCTCTTACCACGTGCCATCTCCACAGCGCAAACTACGCCAGGTGGCACAGTTAACGTCCAGACAGCAACTGGAGACTGTCGTGCTTTGATTGTACTGGCAGAGGCGTCCAGATTTCGTGCGATGATTGTTGCCGTACATTTTGAAAGAGCGTGTGACAGGTTGCGCCATGTCCTCCTCCATTCTGTCTTAGAACGAATGGACTTCCCTGCGCGATTTATCACCGTCCTTCGGCGGCTCTTTAGCAGCGCGCATTCTCCGGTTCAAGTCAATGGGCATGTGGCGGGTCCATTACCGATTCAATGGTCGGTCCGAAAAGACTGCCCCCTGTCCATGTATCTTTGTACAGCGGCGATGGAGCCGCTCATAAGCCAACTGACGAGGCACTTGTCTGCACTCGCCTTACGCGGTTACTTCTTCCGATGTCGTGCACACGCAGATGACGTCCTGCTTCTGGTTCGTTCTGGGAAGGAGGCCACACGGATCCTCTACACTATCACGGCTCATGGGAGAGTGGCTGGAAGTGTGATGAATGTGAGCAAATTCGCGGCGCTGTCTATTGGTCGCGGGCTACCTTCGGAAGATCTTGCACCTCTGTCCTTGTTCTACATCTCCGATATGTTGGGATCACCTTTACATCATCAATGCACCGTACAGCGGCGGTCAACTTTCGTCAAGTTCTGAGAATTATCCGTTTGATGATCAGTCGCAGCTCCCTACTCCGCCTCGATTCTTTGCAGCATGTTGCCTACCTGAATGCCTATTTAGCATCCTAAATGGTCCATACTGCGCAGATTCAACCGTGGCCGATTTCGATAGGACGTTGTATTCAAGCGGCGTTCAGATTTTTTCTGACATCTGGGTCCATCTTCAAAGTACGCTGTGACACACTCACGCGCGCCTCGCAGGCAGGAGGGCTTGTTCATACGAACGTCCGCGATCGTGTGGCAGCTCTTTACACGGCTAGTATGCATAAACAATGGCGCAGGTCGAGGCCTCCATTGCGCACCATTTACTTGCCGTCCTCGTGCCAGTATTCC
Organism: Schistocerca cancellata; assembly: GCF_023864275.1. NCBI lineage: Eukaryota > Metazoa > Arthropoda > Insecta > Orthoptera > Acrididae > Schistocerca > Schistocerca cancellata. The sequence goes on from NC_064634.1 coordinate 270,028,024, forward strand.
TCTCCCCACCGGGCCCGCATTTGCACACATCTCGGCCTTCATTGTGGAATTCAGTTATTCTCGCGCTGAACTCCCATGAACACGTCTGCCGCGGGTGCAGTATTTCTCGTCCTTTTCCTGCATGGTGTCGGCTCTAACGTCGTAAAACGCAAGTTCCCGCTGTTGCGGTGGACTGTGATAGGCGCCACATATATCACAGTCTCTTTCCGACGCATATGAGATCGACTTTGTACGTATCATGCGACCTGTGGGAAGTATCCAAGCAATCAGCGGTCCCACGCCATAGAACTGGTGGACTCTTCCCCTTCGCTGTCTGTCATAGTGTCGATGACGATCATATCTGATTCAACTATGTAGCCGTTGCGGAAGTCTGGTTGTTATGTGACAGATGGTCGCATGTTTTCTACGAGTGCCGTCTCATTTTACTGACCCCGAGCTCTTTCTTTAAGCAGCGGTGGGATATTTTCCTGCAGCCAATTCAAGGCGGTTCTCTGGGTAAAAGCTGAATTTTGGCACATCTATTTGGAGATGCTCATCATTCGCACCTTTGTTTTTCGCAATACTTGCAGACTGGACATGCAGAGATTGCGCGCGAGCATTTTGCCAATTTTCTTAACAGCGTTTTTACCACCCCTCCACTAAGTGGGCACGTTCGTGGCGTAGCAGGTGCTTCCCTGGTTCAGAACGAAACCTGACGCGCCGGCACCGTGGAGACGGGCCGCCTACCATCCTTTCTCACCTTGTGGAATTTCCACGATTCCAGACGGGTGGACGTGTTTTAATTTGTTTCTCCTCTGTTATATGTCTACAAAAAATGAAATAAATACGTTCAAAAAATGTTCAAATGTGTGTGAAATCTTATGAGACTTAACTACTAAGGTCATCAGTCCCTACGCTTACACACGACTTAACCTAATTTATCCTAAGGACAAACACAGCCGGCCGAAGTGGCCGTGCGGTTAAAGGCGCTGCAGTCTGGAACCGCAAGACCGCTACGGTCGCAGGTTCGAATCCTGCCTCGGGCATGGATGTTTGTGATGTCCTTAGGTTAGATAGGTTTAACTAGTTCTAAGTTCTAGGGGACTAATGACCACAGCAGTTGAGTCCCATAGTGCTCAGAGCCATTTGAACCATTTTGACAAACACACACTCCAACCTCCGCCGGGACCAACCGCGCAGCCCATGACTGCAGCGCCTTAGACAGAAATAAATAAGTAAAACTAATGTAAACAATGTGGCAGTGCAGCACGGCAGAAGGGCGAGAAATAGTGGCGAGGCCTCAGGATGCCACCCCAACCCACCTTGTCTCCTCCAACTTCGAGCTGACTGTGGCACCAATTTTAAAAAGGAAAAAAAAAAAAGAGTTAACAGGCTGGTTCAGAAATTCGAGAAAGCGATCTTCCGCGGTCCGAATCCTCCTCCCTCTTAAATCACGAAGGCTTGTTAGCCGGTCAGTTTTGACGTGGTTTTTAAGCGGTTTCCCACACCTAACTAGCTAAATACCTGGCACGTAACCCCGTTCCGCCACAGTAAAATGCTACGCAAACATTCGAGTAACGTCCTCACACTTGTCTATGAGATTTACGCTAGTCGCAGACAGGTGGGGTTCACAGATTCTGTCACGCTAATGGGGATGGCTAAAAATGGAGACAAATCATTTCTAACATAGACTCAGATTCTGCGTTCAAAGAAGAAGAAGGAGAAGAAAACAAGATGCTGGTCCTGGGAGTGTTCACAGTGAGAGAGAAACATGAACATGAAAACCTGTTTGTAGTGGACTGACAAGACAGCCAGTCCACAGTGACGGGTAACCGAAAGGCACGCGTTTACACACGCCGGCTGGCGTTAGATCTGAAACAGGATACGTAATGAATGCTATAAAGAAAAGTACGTAGCTGCTGGAATACTTAACTTTAATCCATCATTTGTATACAGCATTCTGGATGATACAAGTGAGACTCTCTCTAGAAATGGTTAATGGCGCCTTGCTAGGTCGTAGCCATGGACTTAGCTGAAGGCTATTCTATCTCTCGGCAAATGAGAGAAAGGCTTCGTCAGTGTAGTCGCTAGCAAAGTCGTCCGTACAACTGGGACGAGTCCTAGTACGTCTCTCTAGACCTGCCGTGTGGTGGCGCTCGGTCTGCAATTACTGACAGTGGCGACACGCGGGTCCGACATGTACTAATGGACCGCGGCCGATTTAAAGCTACCACCTAGCAAGTGTGGTGTCTGTCGGTGACACCACACTGTTAAAGACAATTTTAGCTCAGAACCTGATGATTACATCTACTTTCACAGAATGGACAATGAAACTTTTAATAACTTGTTTAGCGTTACTTCACCCTCACACTGAAAAGGAAGACACAAGTACGGGAAGATTTATCCTCCACTAGTGACCTTTAACAGACCACAACATGGGAGCATATACCCTAAACCGTGCGTCGAAGAACCAGAGAATATCTTCTTTTTTATTTATTTTTTGCATTCCCGCTTGTACGTTGTGTATAGACTGCTGATTTTCTTCTTAACTTCTTTCTACGTAATGAATGGCTGGGAGAGCCGCGATACCTCTGCCATTCTGGTAACTGTCAGTGCTATTTTGTTTTTAACCGTGGCAGTACTTTCCTTAGCTGTGGAAGTTCACGATACTGTAAGATGAATTGTAGTAAGGTTCTTACTCACTAAACGTTTGCAGCGAAACGTCAAACAACATCCGGCACTTGGAAAATTTCCCGTCAATCAAAATTTCGCTCGAACACGTCAAAGACGCCCTCCGTTCGACTAACCGGTACCGTACAGAGAGGGAATATGAGAAATTGCTTTAACATTGCCTCAACCGACAACAACAATATTCATCCCTTATAGAGGCGGGAACATACAAGAAGGAAGAACAAGAAGAAGAAGCCACTACTTTTCCTACTACTTATGTGCAAGTTATTTCCAAGTGTTGTAGCCTTATCAAGTATACGACTTCATATAATGTCTACGTTGTAACGAAAACCATGCAAAACATATAGAATGTCCGGCAAGATGAAAGAGAGGTTCTGATGGTTCTCATGTGAAAGGACAAATAAATAAAAAGAAATAATCACCTGATTTCTACTTTCTTGTTCGTAGCTGTAATAATGCGGATCGTCAGGGCAATCAAAAGGCTGTTTGATCAGTTTTCGTACATCTTTCTGAGTCGAGTCCGTCTGATGGTGCAGTTCGTCAAATTTTTTGGTGCAGTATGTTCGTGGAGAATCGAGTGACATTTGGTGAGATCTCATTTTTGGGTAAAGCCTTTAGAAATTCCATCAGATATAGAATGACCATGAGAGCAGTTGTTTTTTTATTATTATTTCTGCGACAATGATTTTATATCAGCTGGTCTGCCTTATGTATCGTTATATCCAAATGATTTATGCATGTTAAGCTACATTCAGATATGTGGTGCTGTACTAATAGTAATGTATATAGTGTAACTCTTGTAAGCCCTCCCTCACACCTGTCATGTTATATCTTCACAGATCCAATGATGGCACCTTTAGTGTGTTGAAACCGGTCATCTAATAAACAGTGTTTAAGCGATCCTGGCTTTTGAATTATTTATACATCAGAGTGATAGCCCAACAACACACTATGTGTTCACTAATTAAACCTAAATAATCTAAGGACATCACACACATCCATGTCGGAGGCAGGATGCTAACCTACGACCGTAGCAGCAGCGTGGTTCCGGACTGAAACGCCTAGAACCGCTCGGTCACAGCGGCCGGCAATTAGTTTTAAATGGAACTACAGATTAATTGTGTTCCTTTCGTCTGTTGAGTGCCAGTGGCAATGAACTACAGAAAAGGAGACAAGCGATCTACACTTCCTTTCTGATGGGTATGACTAGCACTGGTCAATGAAAACCTGTCAGACGATGGCCAACCCAGCGAAGATGTCCCACGACTGGTCTACGTCTCTCACAATAATTGTAAATTGTTAAAAAAAATAAGGACTATTTTACCATAGTTCTGATGAAATGTCTTGAGATCGTAAATCAGCCCACGTTCGAGTTCCAAAATGTAAATTCTTAATCTGCCAAGCTGTTATAGCCCAAGAAAATTAGCCTAAAACAGGCCGCACTGACCAAAAAATATACAGAAGCTGGAAACATTTTAATCGATTTTGGCTATCACAGATATGAGCTGAAAACGTTTTCGACGGTTTCCGCCTTGTGCTAAGTTTTTGAGGGGTGAAAAGTCTAAAAATTTTTGGACTTTTTGCAGTTTTTCTGTTGTAACTCGAAAACGATACAACGTACAGAAAATTTTCAGAATATCAAAATGGAAGAGCGTTAAATATCTTGTAGAATAACCTACACGAAAGTTCAATCCTTTCAGCCTTTAATCTACAGTCGATCATTAAAAACCGGCTATTTTTTGAACTTGACGGAAAAGTATGCTCATGTATCAAAAGCTTGTAACTCAAAAACTGCTACTCAAAGTGAAGACTGTCAATGATGAAATATTGAAAAGAATACGATCGTGGTGCACACTCTTCCTAATGGAATTAGACATCGTTGATGAAACTTATAGAGCATCAAATCCTGCTTAAGAAAAACTCCTACATTTTAAAATTCACTCACTCCTGTGTGAAGATACAAATAAAAAGGTGAAAGAATTCGTAGCGTTGAATTCCTGCTAAGACTTTTTTGTGACACCAGAATACTTTTCAACCCTAGGTCGCTCACATTCGCCAAAGTATTCAAATTTAAGAGCATTTTAATTAGTTACCTACCTATCTTGATAGTTAGCTCTATTTATTCATTTTATAATTCAATAAAGTAATTTATGATGTTGCCATAATCACTATATTTCTGTTAAGCATACAACGAGTATGTAACAAAAGGGGAAAACGTAAAAGGGGAAAACTTCATTGAGTCTGAGGAAGGGCTGAGTAGAAGAATGAGGAATAGTGAACCGATGCTTGGTCAGTGCTGGTACAATTTGCAGTCGAATCCACCTCTATATGAAGTTACCACAACAGCTCGAGTAATGCCTCGTCTTAGCCCCATAGCCATCAACTCTGTTTCATGACGACAGAATGTCTCGCGCATTAAAGAGACAGGAAAATCAGATTTCTTTGAATTGTTCAAGCCAGTCATTGTTACACAATCAACACAACTTCGTCTTTGACGCTGGGTTCATTTTAAACCCAGTCGAGTGGGCTGATGAAGTATTTCCCTCCATCATTGAAAAGTGTGTGAACTACGTCAAGAACACTTTGGCTCCATTTGCTCCTTAAAATTTTATGGATACCCTGACAAGGGAACTTAGAAAATGTGAAAAATCTGCCAAATGTTGCGAATAGCCTGTGGTGTCACCGCCAGACACCACACTTGATAGGTGGTAGCTTTTAAATCGGCCGCGCTCCGCTAGTATATGTCGGACACGCGTGTCGCCACTATCAGTGATTGCAGACCGAGCGCCGCCACACGGCAGGTCTAGTCTGGAGGACTCCCTAGCACTCGCCCAGTTGTACAGCCGACTTTGCTAGCGATGGTTCACTGTCTACATACGCTCTCATTTGCAGAGTCATGCAGACTCATATTCCAGACCTCACGTCAGTATAGTTCTTCCCTCCTCACGCCAGCCTGCGTGAGCTAAAACGCGTGCATTTCGGCGTCCATTCCTAACACGGTGTTGGCTCTTCTGCCAACACTACAGAGCCCCCACTACGTTTTCAGAGTCCCTTTTATTTTATGACTCGATATCACCAAATACACTCCTGGAAATGGAAAAAAGAACACATTGACACCGGTGTGTCAGACCCCACATACTTGCTCCGGACACTGCGAGAGGGCTGTACAAGCAATGATCACACGCACGGCACAGCGGACACACCAGGAACCGCGGTGTTGGCCGTCGAATGGCGCTAGCTGCGCAGCATTTGTGCACCACCGCCGTCAGTGTCAGCCAGTTTGCCGTGGCATACGGAGCTCCATCGCAGTCTTTAACACCGGTAGCATGCCGCGACAGCGTGGACGTGAACCGTATGTGCAGTTGACGGACTTTGAGCGAGGGCGTATAGTGGGCATGCGGGAGGCCGGGTGGACGTACCGCCGAATTGCTCAACACGTGGGGCGTGAGGTCTCCACAGTACATCGATGTTGTCGCCAGTGGTCGGCGGAAGGTGCACGTGCCCGTCGACCTGGGACCGGACCGCAGCGACGCACGGATGCACGCCAAGACCGTAGGATCCTACGCAGTGCCGTAGGGGACCGCACTGCCACTTCCCAGCAAATTAGGGACACTGTTGCTCCTGGGGTATCGGCGAGGACCATTCGCAACCGTCTCCATGAAGCTGGGCTACGGTCCCGCACACCGTTAGGCCGTCTTCCGCTCACGCCCCAACATCGTGCAGCCCGCCTCCAGTGGTGTCGCGACAGGCGTGAATGGAGGGACGAACGGAGACGTGTCGTCTTCAGCGATGAGAGTCGCTTCTGCCTTGGTGCCAATGATGGTCGTATGCGTGTTTGGCGCCGTGCAGGTGAGCGCCACAATCAGGACTGCATACGACCGAGGCACACAGGGCCAACACCCGCCATCATGGTGTGGGGAGCGATCTCCTACACTGGCCGTACACCACTGGTGATCGTCGAGGGACACTGAATAGTGCACGGTACATCCAAACCGTCATCGAACCCATCGTTCTACCATTCCTAGACCGGCAAGGGAACTTGCTGTTCCAACAGGATAATGCACGTCCGCATGTATCCCGTGCCACCCAACGTGCTCTAGAAAGTGTAAGTCAACTACCCTGGCCAGCAAGATCTCCGGATCTGTCCCCCATTGAGCATGTTTGGGACTGGATGAAGCGTCGTCTCACGCGGTCTGCACGTCCAGCACGAACGCTGGTCCAACTGAGGCGCCAGGTGGAAATGGCATGGCACGCCGTTCCACAGGACTACATCCAGCATCCCTACGATCGTCTCCATGGGAGAATAGCAGCCTGCATTGCTGCGAAAGGTGGATATACACTGTACTAGTGCCGACATTGTGCATGCTCTGTTGCCTGTGTCTATGTGCCTGTGGTTCTGTCAGTGTGATCATGTGATGTATCTGACCCCAGGAATGTGTCAATAAAGTTTCCCCTTCCTGGGACAATGAATTCACGGTGTTCTTATTTCAATTTCCAGGAGTGTATGTCAAAGGAACATTTCTTACTATACGAACTTAATAAGAAACGTCTTATGTCAATCTTGACGGAAAAATTACATGGTGAAGGGTATCAGGTCAAGCAGGCCACAGAGCCCAAAGACACTTTGATTGTTGGGACAGCGATGGAAGAATCAAGGCAGAACGGCAACGTCTTCCTTGTCACGGAAGAAATTGATTTTTTCGTCCTGCTGACTGACAGCGTAGCTGATAGTTGTGGGCAAGAATAACTCGTCACGGATGTCCTCCTTATGAAATCTGAAAAAGGCAACGAAGAGTCTTTCATTCAGACCCCCTACAATTCTAAGATCTCTGGAAGAGACGAAAGCTATGTGTTGGTTCTTCACTCTTCCTGTGGCTCATATCACTTCTATATTTTTAGACAGTACAAAATCAAATTTATAAACACATTTCAAAACAACGTGAACCTCCAACAAGTTTGTGCAAGTTTGGCAGCACCAGACCTTTGAATGAAATTCGTCTGCAACTGATCAGAGAGCTTTATCGTTTAACAGTTTCAGTGGCATGTTTGCCTCCCACCGAATCCGCCGCTCGCTGGCACTCGCCCATGGTCAACTTGCACTTACAGATCTGGAGAAACAATCAGCTGGACCCACTGAAATGGGGATGGAAGACCATGAAACACGGTCTGATCCCCATTGCAACCACCTAGCCACCAGTGCCCAGGGAACTGCTCAACACAATATCCTACACGTGCAAGAAGAGAAGCCAAGGAGCTTGTTCCTGCAGCAAAATGCTCGGCTAAAAGCAGAGATAGCAAGAGGCTTTCATGCCTTACCTCTCCACCAAAAGAAAACGCCTTCCTTGATACAAGTCGACGATGAGACTGTCATCGTCGAGGAGGAAATCAATTGAGGTCGAACTAGAAGACGAGAAATCACACGATGTCGTTTCCTCCCCGAAACGCAGAAAAACATAAAAAATTGTAAACTAATGTACACTGAGATGCAAAAACATTATGACCATTGCCCCCGCGACGTTGGATAACGCCTGATGACGTTTCTGGCTCGTGATACGGTAACAAATGTACGTAATAGGAGCAGAAGCGGCCTGGGGATCAAATGGGCTGCAAATGGGGAGGTCCATTGAGAAAAGCGACTTTGACAAAGGGGAGATTGTTATTACAGCAAAATTATGAACGAAAATCTCGAATAAGACGAAGCTAGTCGAATGTTCACGTGCTACTGTCGTGAGCATCTACGAAAAGAGGTAGGACATTGAAACCACACTAGGCGCTAAATCGTCGGACGTCCAAGAGTCTTCACAGAGCGTGGGGTTCGGAGGCTTGTCTACTCTGTACAGTAGGACAGATGATGCCCTGCGTCATCTCTAACGAAAGAGCACAATGCTGCTGCACGCACAAGTGTTTTGGAGCACACCATTAATCGTGCGTTGTTGAACGTGGAGTTCCGCAGCGGACTGTCAGTATGTATTCACATGTTGACCGAACGACATCGTCAATTACGACGGCAGTGGGCAAGGGACCATCGGAATTCGACCGCCGATCAAAGGAAACGTGTCGTCTCCTCGGGTGATTCACATTTTTGCTACACTAGGTCGATGATCGTCTCCACAAACACCGTCATCGAGGCGAACAGCGGCTCGAAACGTATAGCGCGCCATGGACGCAGACTGGTGGGGAGCTTGCATGCGACCTGCGGTAGTAATCGAAGACACTCTGACTGCTGCGAACCTCCTGTATCACTTTATGCTTCATGTCTTCCCAAATGGCGATGTCGTCAACTGGTTCAGCTGGTTCTGAGCACTATCGGACTTAACTTCTAAGGTCATCAGTCCCCTAGAACTCAGAACTACTTAAACCTAACTAACCTAAGGACATCACACACATCCATGCCCGAGGCAGGATTCGAACCTGCGACCGTAGCGGTCGCGCGGTTCCAGACTGTAGCGCCTAGAACCGCTCGGCCACCACGGCCGGCGGCGATGTCTTCTTTCAGCAGTACAATCGTCCGTGTTTTGAAGCAAGAACAGTGCTACAGTGGTTTGAGAAGCATTATTGTGAACTCACGTTGATGTCTCGGCCACCAAATTCGCCTGATGTAAATCCTATGAAACACATCTTAGTCGCTATCGGGCACCTTCCCGTACGCAAATCAGAGGCCACTTATTTACTCGAATTACGTGAGATGCGTGTACATTTAGTGCCATATACCTCCATAATCCTACCAACAAACTCTCGGATCTCTGATACGTAGGATCAGTGACGTATTTCGTTCCGAGGACGGGCAATCTACTAAGCACATGGTCATAACGTTTTGGCTCATCATTATAAAAGGAGAACAATAACTGCTTAAGAAATGTTTGTAGAAATGTTGTAAAAATGTTATCTCTCATTAGCCCTATACTGTAATTGAAGATTTCCATTAATAAAACCTTTCGGTTGATCCTTTTATCAGTTTTAACCTTGTGATCTGGCAATGGCATGTTAGTTAACACTAAAACGTGGAACCAATTACCTAGGTGGGTACATACCCAATCAAATTGCCCTTAAATTTCAATGTATGGACGAATGAGGGTCATTTGGCATTCAAAAGTAATTTGACTTCCCCAAAAGGTCTCAGCAGGAGTTTAGCGCTACGAATACTTTCACGCTTTTATGTGCAACCAGAGATACAAAGTGAATTATTCCATTGCCTCATCTTACCTATCTACACTTAGGGATAATGCTGATACATGGTGAAACAACGCTCTGGTGGGCGGTTTGCGGGATTAAATCACCTAGAGGTATGACCATGCGGTGCATTTGGCTTGGGGTCGTCGCACGGTGGCGCTGGCAGCAGTCCACTTAGCACAGGTGTGTTGGTGCATGTCAGAGTACGGTGCAGCGAGAAGTGTGCAGACGTTTTCAGACGTGCTAATGGTGACTGTGTGTTGAAAATGGCTTAAAGAACACATATTGATGATTATGAGCAGTAGAATAAGAATACCAGGACGACTGGAGGCTGTTGAAACATAGCAGGTCGTAGAACGGGCCCTCCGTGTGCCACAAAGTGTGATCTCAAGATTATGGCAAAGATTCCAGCAGACAGGAAACGTGTCCAGGCGCCACAGTACGGGACGTTCACAGTGTGCAACACCACAAGAAGACCTATATCTCACCATCATTGCTCGCAGACGGCCACGGAAGTAGCATTGCTCGGGACCTTATCGCACCCACTGGAACAGTTGTCTCCAGACATACAGTCTACAGACGACTGAACAGACATGGTTTATTCGCCCAGAGACCAGCAAGGTGCATTCCATTGACCCCTGGTCACAGGAGAGCTCATAAAGCCTGTTGTCAATAACACAGTACATGGTCATTGGAACAGTGGTCCGAGGTTATGTTCACGGACGAGTCCAGGCGTAGTCTTAACAGTGCTTCTCGCCGGGTTTTCATATGGCCTGAACCAGGAACCCCTTAATGTCTTTGAAAGGGACCTGTACGGAGGTCGTGGTTTGATGGTGTGGGGTGAGACTATGATTGGTGCACATACACCCCTGCATGTCTTTGACAGAGGAACTGTAACGGGTCAGGTGCATCGGGACGTCATTTTGAACCAATATGTCCGCCTTTTCAGGGGTGCAGTGGGTCCCACCTTCATTCTGATGGATGACAACGCACGGCCCCACCGAGCTGCCATCGTGGAGGAGCACCTTGAAACAGAAGATATCAGGCGAATGGAGTGACCTGCCTGTTCTCCAGACCTAAACCCCATCGCGCACGTCTGGGATGCTCTAGGCTTACGTATCGCTGCACGTCTTCAAACCTCTACGACACTTCAGGAGCTCTGACAAGCACTGATGCAAGAATGGGAGGCTACACCCAAGCAGCTGCTCGACCATCTGATCCAGAGTATGCCAACCCGTTGTGCGGCCTGTGTACGTTTGCATGGTAATCATATCCCACATTGATGTCAAGGTACATGCACAGGAAACAGTGGCGTTTTGTAGCACATGGGTTTCGGGACGGTTTTCTCAACTTATCACCACTACCGTGGACTTACACATCTGGGTCGTTTGTGTTCCTTATGTGACTATGCTATTAGCGCCAGTTTTGTGTAGTGCCACGTTGTGTGGTACCACTTCTGCAATTATCCTTAATTTATGAGCATGAGCGTACTTGTATGAAGATGTAGGTAAACTGTACAATGGCTACATTGGTGTGTAAAAGTTAAGGAGAGACGAACTTCCGCATGATGTGACACTGCGTACAAACATAGCGCGACATAAGTTGGCCGACACTTAGTAAGAACTGCTACAGCATAATGAAAGAAATACGCAGTGAGTCGAACAGAAACAACATTTTCATTCTAAGAACGATTTGATTCATAGATTGTCACCGCGATTCGTGATGGTCCCCTGGACATTATAAAAGGTAGAAAGTGGTTCTTAATAGAACTTGTATTCACCACAGGCGGTAACGGATCCTCTGCTCTCGTGGTGGGCAAAAGTTTGGTAAGGAGTTGTTGTGGTAGCGCGTTCCATTCCTCTAGTAGCGCGGTCGTCAACTGTTGGATTGTCGTTGTTGCCGTGTGGACATACTGCAATATGTCTCCCCAACGTATCCTACACGTACCCAATGGTTTTGAAGCCGGGGGAACAGTCAGGCCAGATCATTCACTGCATGTTCTCTCGTTCCAATATCTCCTCTCCACCTGCCCTGATCGATGCGGTCGCGCACTGCCGTTCATAAAAATGAAGTCAGGGCCAAATGCACTCCTGAAAGGACGCCCATAGTCAGGGAGTACAGTGTCACAATAACGTTGGCTGCTGAGTGTACCGTGCTCAAAGATTTCGAGGTCAGTACGCCCATGCAAATTAATGCTCCCAACAACATAACACCTGGACCACCAAAACGATCATGTTCGACAACGTTCCTGAGTGCACTGCGTTTATCCACCTCTCATCATAGTACAGTATATCAACCATTGCCGACTATGATCGTTTTGATGGTCCATGAGCTATGATGTGGGAGACGTAACGATTCATGGGGATACTGATCTCTAAATTTTTCAAATTCAACGGCCAGTGTTATTTCCACACTGTACTCCTTCGCACATATGCGTCCTTTGAGGAGTTCATTGAGCCCTGACTTAATTTTAAGGCTGTAAATGGAAATGTCGTGTGGCTAGGGCCAACCGTCGGGTATACCGGTCGCCTGGTGCAAATATTTTGAGTTGACTCCACGTCGGCGACTTGCACTTCGATGAGGGTGAGATGATGGTGAAGACAACACAACACCCAGTCCCTGAGCGGAGAAAATCTCTGACCCAGCCGTGAATCGAACCCGGGCCTCTTAGCATGACAGTCTGTTTCACTGACCACTCAGCCATCGGGGAGGACATTTTAAGGATGGGAATGCACGACGCTGTCGGTGGTGATAACACAACCTATTAAGAACGACGTCTCTCTATTAGTAATGTCCAGGGACTATTTCCAGTCGAGATGACTTCAGCGTAATTATTGTCTTTCAATGAAGGTGTAATTTCCATTTCTCTCATTGCGTATTCCTTTCAGTTACCTTATGTGCTATACTGAAGCAGTTCATTCTACGTATCGTCCAAGTTTCATCTTATTATGTTCCTCGGCAGTGACATAACAAGTAAAAGACACTCTCGTCCTTAAATTTTGCACACAACAATAAAATCTGCGTAAACCAAGATTCAGAAATGAAAGTTTTGCTATATACGGTCTAGGAAATATCTCTGAAGCACCAGAGATCTGCTGCATATTTCCTTAGCGACAGTAAACAACACGAAAAAAGGAATATTTTCAAAATTTTTCCTGTCATTAGCTTAATTGTACGAAAGTATGATAAGAATATGCAATAAATGGTGAAGATATTAGATCAAAAATATATATCTGAAGGAAGTTTATGGAAAAAATAGCCTCTGAAAAGTGACCACTACGGACCAACGTAGCGAAGACGACGAGGATTTTCAGTTACTCCCACTGCATTCGCACACTTATTGCTACTGCATTGCGGCTGTACCTGATGGTGAATTCTATTATAATGGAACAATGGCAGAGGTAAAGCCGGCCGCTGTGGCCGAGCGGTTCGAGACGCTTCAGTCCGAAACCGCGTGAATGCAACGGTCGCAGGTTCGAATCCTGCCTCGGGCGTGGATGTGATATCTTTAGGTTCAAGTAGTTCTAAGTTCTAGGGGACTGATGACCTCAGATGTTAAGTCCCATAGTGCTCAGAGCCATCTGAACCATTTGAGCAGAGGTGAAGGCAGAAAGTAGCAACGTTAAGACCTCACAACAGGGATGCAGTGGGCATCAACAGAACTAACTAATGCCTACCAGAACACTGTTGGCTGGATGACAGCCTCGTACTTTCGACATGAAAATCTGGAGCATTTGTAGGTATTATTGTGAGTCGTATTTTTTCTGTGGCAGGTAACTGTATTATCTTCTGTTTTAGCTAGTTTTCCACCTCACCGAGTACACCTAACAGAGGCTAGAGTCCCTTTCCACAATACCGTTCTAAGAAATCCTTGTTCCAAGTAGACTCCGGCGTCTGATCAAGATCCTTGAGGTGGGGCTGCATTTCATTTCCCGAGAACCAGCGAATCCTTCGCTCATTGAACCAGGACGCGTGGTATAAGGCGTGTTCCACTTTCGCCTGCTTTCACTGCTCACATTCGCTGGAAACCGCTGCGTCATCACTCTCAATGGATCACACTGACGGAATCTCCAGCAAAGTTTGCCGTATTTCATATGTGGGTGCAACTGGCTTTGCTGGAATCGGACCGGACAGATGGCTTTTTTGATGAAGGGCAATTGCTACAAGATTTTGTGATACGATTTAACGATAAAGTACGCCGTGTAACTCACGGACCTCTGTGAGGAACCGCTGTGACAGTGAGGTCCACAGACACATGCTCCTATATAGACTATACCAAAAATGTCTTACACCTCTCTATCTCGAAATAGAGTAAGAGTTAATATTACTTTCTCTCAAAATCTTGTTTTACACGCACAGCTAAGTTTATGCAGTGTGCAAGAAGTTTCTTATAACCATTCTAAAAAATTCCTTGCAGCGTTTGCCTCACAAATACGGAACAAGGTATGTAACAGGGCTAGCATTTTTTCGTGCTTTTTCACATGACTGACATTTCTTTCCCGTAACTGTTCACTGCTAGCGTGAGAAAGTCAGATTGCTGTCCCCCCGCGTTTTTCGTATGTATGAAAATGGTCAACCGAAACAGCGGCCAGAACAAAACCACATCACTGACAAAAACTACCAAGTTTATCTAGCAGTAATATTAACATGGCACCAAATCCATGTTATATCTACCTCAGTATTCCGCAGTCTATCGTCAGGTTCGTCACAAAGCGTACATTTTTTGACAGCATCATTTCACTTGCGGGGTGCGAATAGCACCACCCTATAAAACGAATTATTTTAAATTTTGCGGACATGATCATTAGATAAGATTTACGCTTTTAATCGAATATTTTGGTGATTTTAAGAAAGAGTCTATATCTTCAGCTGCCTCTCACTGGAAATTATTAAGTATTTATTCGACGCGGTTGTGGTAACGAAATAAAATCTTGACAAATAGTCCAGCTCTTCTTTACACAAACCCTACATCTTCCGTTAATACAAATGAAAATTATATTCGATCGGCCGGATACGTGTTATGTAGCGGATTTCCCTTTGTTGTTTATCTGAGTCTCACAAGGTTCAAATGGCTCGAGCACTATGGGACTTAACTTCTGAGGTCATCAGTCCCCTAGAACTGAGAACTACTTAAACCTAACTAATCTAAGGATATCACACACATCCATGCCCGAGGCAGCATTCGAACCTGTGACTGTAGCGGTCGCGCGGTTCCAGACTGTAGCACCTGGAACCGCTCAGCCACTCCGGCCGGCAGTCTCACAAGGTTTCAATTGAAAGTCTTGCTTTTATTATAATAAGATTTGTAAAGTCATTCCACGTTGAACCGCTGAGGTTCAGTATCTCTAGATATTTGTAGGCTGCGACTGCTTCGAATGATTGCTTGGCAATCATGTAAACAAAACATATATTTTCCCTGTTTGTGTATTTGGTACTACGGTTGAAATTTGCGTGACATGTGGCTTTCAGTTATATTAGATGTACCGTAAAGTTTTTTATCAAAGGAACTGCGTTCTTCTTACAGATATATGGTCTGTGAAATCATCAAGATGTAGCACAAGATTCTCCCACAAGTCACCGCTATCGTTTTCTGGTCTTAAGTGAGCCAAGTAGTTTGGCTTGGAAAGAGGATGAAACCGCACGATGTATTTTTTCCAATGAGTAGAACAGGGTGGGCTGTTGAAGTACTTCATTCTTCTCAACCAAGTATCTTCGTAGGCTGGAAAAGTGGCACTAAGTCTCGGATGGAAACAAACGGAAACCTCCCGAAATTTTTGGTCGGAATCGAGGAACTCAACGTATTTTCAATTTAGATTCGGGAAAATCTTTACCACTGTATCAGACTAAAATAAAAAAATACGTTGCTTCACAATTCTTTACATCGTTTGTCGCTAATATGGTTGTTCAGAGAGTGCTGCTATTGGTCAGTAATTCTAGTCACTAATATTTATTTCACTGTCAAGATTACCCCCTAAGTTATAGATGTATAACGTTTATTGTAATTTCAATATATCGCCTTGTCGAGCAAGGGCGTGCTGATAGCGGTACACTTGATGTCCTTCAGTCAAAAGCATTTTAAAAATAAATAGATCTGTACCTTTGTAGGTCAGGGACTGATTCCACTGAAGCCGGTTGTCGATATATAAGCAACAACTGAGCTACCTTATGGCTTGAAGCTCATAGCGCTAGCCTTAAAGACGGAAAAGCAAGCCTGACCTCGATCTAATCCATGCGGCGAATTAACGATTTTTGGCCAGCGGGATTTAAACATTTTTCCTCGCTCGTTTAGGAAACGCTGAACTGCTCCCCAATGTGCGCCTCAGATAATACGAGACACACAGAACAAAGTTTACAAGATTCACAGATATTTGGCACTCTCCAATCCTCGTCTTCTTCGCAATGATTGTGCAGTCAGCAAGGACAGTCGGTTCCAAAGGAAAATGAAATAAATTTGCCAAATCGTGAAAACTGAGGATCCAGTACGACGGAATAAACGTTAAAATGGGCAGATACCGATAACAAAGAATACAGTTCGGCCCGAATTGGCCTACTGGTGTCACTGATCTAGAATTTCGAGTGATATAGATTGGTTAGCCGCCAAGAATAACCTTACATTAAGGGCAATCGTCAGACTGGCGAACGATACTATCGCCAACACAGTCTATGTTAAACCAACAGCGGAAAAAAATATAATCGAATCCAATGTGATAGCAGGCTTTATGACCGCTTCAGGCGAATTTAACAAAATGTCAGTTGTCCACGCCACCATTACATTACGTTTAGTCAGTTTGCAAGATTCGTCTCGACATTGACAGCGACAAAATATGTTTCAGCCTCATACGGAACAGTCGTACAAACTTAACAAGAGAAATAACGGAACAACCGAACTAGATTTTAGGGTTATATTTTGGTCCCAGTCTTCGCCTCAGATATTATGACGCATAAGCAATTAAAAGGCGATAACGCACTGAACAAAGGATTTTCTTCCCTTCGGGTAAGGGAGGGGTAGCATCTTTGACTAGTAATCAAAACATTTTGGGACCCTGGACCGATCCCTGCCACTGCATAAATTTTGAATGAAAATCATCAGCAATGGCGGCCGAAGAAATCTCCTCCGTTATGCCACCGGCCTAATCAAAGGCGGCGGAGGAGCGGACAGAGTTTCAGGTCAGCTTCTTGTTCTTGTGTTGGGAAAACGCCACTAAAACGCAGAAAAATCAGCACTATCAACGGCGCGAGGATGCAGAAGCCAGCACAGACAACAGCATTAAGGCGCACAATGTGTATCCACAGAACATGTGCGCTATAATTACAAAAGTGTCACGATTGTATCTCAATAAGCAAATCATTCCAGTTTAGTCCGCGATGCGGAACTATGGGGAAGGAACTGCCAAGGGCGAGATAACCATGACACACAGATAGAATAAATAATGAAAGGCCAATATCAATATGCTAGTAAGAGCGTGGAAGCGCAGAAGTTTTAACGTAGCAAGGAAGTCACGAGAGTGCGCTCAAAACTCATGCCCACGAATTTTTTATTCTGATCTCGGTGTCGATTGCGGGTTGCATGTGACACGTACTATCCGGTCGACTTTTCTGTTTCGTATTCGCAACTTGCAACCCTCTGCCGCTAGAAGACTCCGAACTGAAGCGTGTAATATGACGGGGTAACGTAACAATGTCACTGCGTTGGAAACAGTGGGCTGTTACCGCGTTTCGAGTTCGAAGAGTTCGTCCACCCTTTCCTTCAACATTACAATGTCAGGCCACACACGAGTGCTGCGATATCCGCAGAAATCCGACGCCATGGATCCTCTACAACATTCTCCATACAATTCTACTTGACCACATCCGATTTTCATCTGCTTACAAAATTCAAAGCACACTTTCGAGGACTACACTTTGACAGTGATGAAGCGGTGCGAGCAAAGGTGAAGTTGTGGCTCCGTCAACAAAATGAAACATTTCTACAGTGACAGCATCAACAAACTGGTCTGTCACTGGCAGAAATGTGGTCGGCGCCTGGGTAACTATGTTGATGAAGAATAAAGAGGTGGAATGTTACTAAAGTTTGTTTTATTTAAGAAGGCTTAAGAGGTTTCACGCAAATAATTCAAAGGCTTTAGTTTTCAGCATGATATCGTAAAAAGATCTGAAAAGCCAAATGAAAAGGCACAATCTGGGTTTAGTACGGTCCAGTGAATTGAAATGGAAGATTGGCAACTTTGATTATAAAAATGTAAGGTACTACCAATAGTAACAAGAAATAGTATAGTGGGAATAGTATTCGTTGTGAATAGGAAGGTTGAGCAGAGAGTGAGTTACGGCGAACAATTCTATGAGGAGGTAGTTTCAACATAATCGACGGAAACCAACAACAGCAACGACAACGACAGTAGTTCAGATATACATTCCGACGTTACAAGAAAACGATGAAGCTGGAAAAAAAAGTAATGAAGTTTTGAACGGATGGTTCAGTATTTAAAGGGAAATTATAATCTAATATTCACGTGTTTTAGGAAGACAGAGGTGGGCAGAAAATGGAAGACATGGGGATATGATACTAATGGAATGTGAGAGGAGAAATACTAATTGAGTTCGGCAATAAATTTCAATTGGTAATAAAGAACAGACAAATAAACACAGGAGGAGGAGGAAGAAGTATATTTCGAAAAGGCCTCAAGATAACGGATGATTCTAGCTGGACTGCATCATGTTCAGACATAGTTTCCGAAATGTTGAATTGTACTGCGAATCCAGGAGCATATACGAACTCTGATCGGAACTTACTAAAGATAAAGGGGAGACTGAAATTTAAGAGAATCATCCGGAAAAATCACCGTAAAATGAACTGGAATATAAAAGTAGTGAGGAATGATGAGATTTATTTGAAATTCTCTAAGCCTATAGGTACGGCTCATCACTTCGGCACTGCAGCTGAAGAAGAATGGACGTCTCCCAAAAAAGTCTGTCACACCAGGACTAACAAACATACGTCAAAAAAAACTACAAAGGAAGTTTGGGTAACAGAAAAATACTTGAAGTGATCGACGAATGAAGGAGTTGCAAAAATGTTCAGGGAAAGCTTAGGAATGAAATAAATAGGACGTGCAGGAAATATAAGGTGAAATGATTGTAGGTAACACGTCAAGAAATCGAGAAAGAATTGTTCATCGGAAGGAATGAGTCAGCAATAGAAAAGTCAAAATAACCTTTGGTGAAATTAAAATTATGAGTCTCAACATTAAGAGTGCAATAGGGAATTCCACTGTTAAACGCAGAGGGGAGAACACACAGGTCGGATGAGTACACTGAAGGCCTCTATGAGGAGGAGGAATTGTCTGATAGTGTGCCAGAAGAAGCAATGGGAGTCTATGAAGGTAACAAAGGAGATCTGTTAATAATAAAACCATTTAACTGAGATTAGGAAGACTTAGAGTTAAATAAGACAGAAGGGATACATAACAACCCTTTTTGAAATTTCTAAATTATTGAAGTAAATACCAAAAAAACAAAAAAAAAACGACAGTGCAGTTGGAAGTGTAGGATCAATGAAGCTCGAGACATGCCATTAGACTTACGATAAATATTATCCACACAGTCTTGAAGACAGCATGGGCATACAAGAGCGATAAATATCGCATCATCATCTTAACAGTACATGCGTCAAATTTCCTCCCAAGAATAATTTATATATAAAAAAAGAAAAGAAAATTAGGGGACTGTTAGCCGACGATCAATGTGGTTGTAGGAGAGGTAAAGGCGCAGAGAGGCAGTTCTGATAGCCGCGACTGACAAAAATAAATGAGACAAGACTTAAAGAAAAATCAAGAAACGTTCATAAGAATTTTCACACTAGAAAAGTTGCCCAGGTGCGAGTGGGGCTTGCTCACTCAGAGTTCCGTACAAACCTGATTACATAAACAAGCAGTTAATCCATACCGGGAATCAAGTATCTCGACGAGTTTTGCCAGTTATTGACATCAATACTGGCGAGATAACGGTCCCAGGAATCCAAAGACTTAGGGAATATTTTAATTTCAAGTTTAAAGTCTGATATCAAAAGATTTTTTTTCGTTTGAAATAACTACAGACTCGCAGTTTTAGGATTTTTTTTCCTTTACGTGTACAGAGAAGCCTTGCTTCTCGGCAAACTAACGGGACGTACCCTATAAGTTTTGATTAATGAGTTTGCGAGCATCAAAATGTGTCGCATAAGCGGCCATTTTCTTATGACCGCATTCACCTCGAAGATAACGTTTATTATATCGCCAAGGCACGAGAGACCTTAGTATGTGACATGAGATTCAGCTTGATACTTCTACCCGTTTCTGAGAAAAAAAGGGGTCTGAACGGACGGATGGACAGACAGACAATTTTTTCATATGATATAACTACAAATCAACAAATTTCGGTTTTTTTCCTTCGGTTGTAGTGTGAAACCTTGCCTCTTGGCAAATTATATGATTCTAAGTCAATAAAAAGTATCCTGTAGATTTAGATGAGTGAGTACGCAAGTATCAAAATATGTTATTTTAGTGGCCGATCTTGTGATTGCGTCAAGCTTTTTTCATCGTCAAGGGACGGTGGACCTTCATATGTGACATTAATTTCTACTTGATACGTCTACCTGTTCCTGAGTAAAAGGGTTTTGAAAAGTCGGCAGTCAGGCAAACGGACAACCATGTGATCATGTAAGGTTTTTACCGATTGAGGTACAGAACCCAAAATGGGGCAAATTGTACGAAATTCTCAGAAAAATAGGAGTAAGCTATGAGGAAATATGAGTAATACACAACATATGCGGAAAGAGGGAACAATAAGAATGGAAGATCAGGAACGAAGTGCTCGGATTACTGCGCTGCCACACGTAAACTGCCGCTGTTTTCTTATCCCAGACGGCCTGAATGAGAAGAGCTTATCCTAGTTAGTGGGTGAGATAAATATTGATAGGCCACTGGGGTCTAATATTAATATTCCACGCAGTATCAGACCGTCGGAAGGCATGGACTACGACCTTATTTGCAAGGAGCCACTGATTTGAATGGATACTGGAGGTAACACAAATAAAAGATTTAGAAATTAGCATGAAGATTATATATGTTTTGTGTGTGTGTGTGTGTGTATAATGGAATTAGCAGCGAACAATGTACTCTTAATTGAGGGCAACTTCGGTTGACATAGACACAGTCACAGAACGACATATAGGTACAGCATTCACATATAGCTAGATAAGTTGAACTGAGAACACTTAGGACTGAGAATAATGAGCCATGAGAACTGGGTTTCGTCAACAAAAGGGAGGTGGAGAATTCAGTGAAGCTTACCGCATGGCTGGCGCTGCTGCTCACCCGTAGTACTGCGAAATACTCGCAATCGCCAAACGACCGAAACGGCCATCGAATCCGAGCATCATTATTAGACCATGCCCGAAGTCACTAACCGTCAAGCTTTACCGTCACATGGCGGAGCGAACCTATCGACAATAGATCGTCGCGTGCGAGACAGTAGGTAGTTTACGCTGGAGTAGCGATTTTCAGGGCTTTTATTAGCTGGTCGACACTTCGCACTAACGTGACTTCAGCTTAGATAATTACTTCTGGTGCAGACTTGCTGGGTGGTCAAGCGGCTAGCTGCCGCCTGCTGGGCCATAGACCTGATCGCTCCCTTTTCGGCCCAGAGGTTTTTTAACCTGTCGCAGCCTCGGCTTTTGGGACAGTGAGATGTTCTGAGTTCATGCGCGTCTCAAGACTTGAATCTTTTTACCGACAGCCGCCATTTTGAACAGTTTATTAATTCCTCTCAAAATGACGGCAACCGAGATCTGTTTACAGATCTTCGTTCCTCTGTATGTGGGGAATTATTATTAGAAAGTTTCTTTCTTTTCTGTATTTACTTAGAATCTTTAATTCTCTGTTGAATCTCTAGGTTCAACATTGCACACGGTGTTCTTGGTTCAAATGGCTCTAAGCAATATGGGACTTAACATCTGAGGTCATCAGTCCCCTCGACTTAGAACTACTATATGTGAAATAATCCTGAAAACTGTGGACACAGTAAGACAGTTCTTTCCTTACATTTTTTCTTATTTTTTCTTAAAATTATGCTATCCTTGTTACCCAAAATATGTAGTTAGCAAGCATGTCAATGGTGCACGTTTATATTTTCTGTAGCGTGGATATTATGCCCAGAGAGGAAATTGCTGTTGAAGAAAATGAGAATAATGGCGTGAATATTCATGGACATCGAATGTACGAAAGAGAGGATTTGAAGCACTCAAGAACTATCAGCGAAATACGTTTATATAGGTGGATTAAGGAGTGTGGCATCATAAGTGGTTAAAGTTGTTGAGCTTCTGCAAGCGATTTATGAGCATCGAGGAGTTGGTATGTATGCTGTGTCTCTTCTGTTTAATCAAAAGGTATCGCCCTTACAATGATACAGCGTGTGTTGAGGTTAAATATGACAGAAATCAGGTGTTGTGCATAAATTTCAAATACTAGTCTCACCTAGATAGTCCTTGATGTGATGCTCCAAGTTTATTTCTACTCTCCAGGAAAGCTGTTTGTGAAGTGTCGGCAGAATTGCCAACACTGTTTTTAGAGGAGGCCGAAATGCACGCTATAAGCTCACGCAGGCTGGCGTGAGGTCTGAAACAGGATACGCAATGAATGCTATAAAGAAAAGTACGTAGCTTCTGGAATACTTAACTTTAATCAACATTTGTGGAACATCGCTCTTGATGATACAGTAATAGAATCTCAATATCTATACTGGTAATGGCGCCTTGCTAGGTCGTAGCAACTGTAGCTGAAGGCTATGCTAACTATAGTCTCGGCAAATGAGAGCGTAATTCTCAGTGAACCATGGCTAGCAACGTCGGCTGTACAACTGGGGCGAGTGCTAGTACGTCTCACTAGACCTGCCGTGTGGTGGCGCTCGGTTTGCAATTACTGACATTGGCGACACGCGGGTCCGACGTATACTAGCGGACCGCGGCCGATTTAAAAGCTACCACCTAGCATGTGTGGTGTCTGGCGGTGACACCACAGTTTGATTCACCGGTTTGTCGCCCAAGAGCATCAGTAATCATTTTAGTGAATGCTCCCGTAATATGAAGAGAGTGAAAATAGGAGAAGGCAGAGACTGAAGATAGATCACTCATCATACTCATGCGTCACGAAATAGGAGAAACTTCCTTGGACGTAACTTTTTTGGCAGCAAAAATGAACAAATATAAACTGAAGTACGTGTACATATTCAAATCTCACATACACATGGAATGGCAGTCGCCAGAGAGAAAGATTCCAGAAGGTTTGAGTGTACTGTGCATGCTTGGTTGCCTTTGTTTCATTCTTCATGTACCCATGGCAAAATTATATTAGAGATCTATTATTAGCACCATAAATTTACATTCTTTGTCAATCCTCGAACCTTTATGACAATCCGTCGTTGCTTAATTCATCCCCTGTTTTCTATATGAATAGTCATCTCCCATCTCACGGTGTGACATTTAAAAGTGTAGCAATTTTTCATAAGGAATATCGGACATTTGTATCGCTAGAACAGTTAAAATTGGATTTTTTTGTAGGTAGATGCAATAATGGTCTTGTATGGGAAGGAATTTAGTAAGGTTTCTTTATTTCTTCTGGTCCAGGCTCTTCTTTCTTCCTAATCTTCTGTGTTGAATCTTCTTTTCTTGTTGTTCCTTGCTGTCTTCTCACTTGTGCCTTCGTTCTTCTCTGGACTGGGAATTGGGATTTAAGACCTGCTTAACCTCGTTCTTATGGTATTTTCTGTCAAATCGTTGTGTATCCTTTACTGTATCAGGTTGTTCATCGGGATAGATTGGACACTGTAACACCCCAAATACGGAACCCCTAATGAAAGCCCTTTGGTAGTAAAAGAAATATCAAAAATTGTTATCCCGACATTGACGGGAGCTACTGAGAACAAAATTAACACTATTGCAAGTTTGACTAACAGGAATACTATGTAACTAATAACGTTTATTATAAAGAAAGGACTACATGAAAGACTATCAGATGATACGAAGACTGAAACTTTAAATAAATAATTCAAAATATATTCTTTACGAGGGTTAAATCCCTGACCATAATTAGATCAGAGATAACATTTATTCAAGAAGAGAGTTATAGCGGCATCGAGCTCTAAGTTCGCTGCGACTACAATGTAACACTGCAATGGAGATGTTAATTCAGTCTCTCTTGTAGACGTCTAAATAGTAGTAAGCCTATTGAGCGCTACTAGATTGTTTCAAACCGATCTGAAGTTTTAAAAGTTTTCCAGTATCGACTTGGCGTACCAGTCAGAATTTCCAACTGAGGTGAAACAACATTTATTGTTTAGCCAGACAAGGTAGCAGTTACTATATGTGAAAGAGAAGTAAATCGTGTGATACCTGATTAAGGCTGGGACTTAGCCTTTGTAATCTGTGATTGTCACGAACATCAAAGGACACAGCAATATACCAACCGCCGACATAAGCTCTATTATTAGCCTTGAGTAGGAAACAGCTACACGCGATTACGAAGAACTTACAGCTGTACCGTGTTGTCGGAAGCTGTAGTCAATGTCAGAAGCGCTGATGCAAACAGATTCAAGATCCTGTGTTTTCAGTGCAGGTTTAAATAATTACGAAGTTCAATAAACTCCAGTATAACCTTAATGCTTCGTGCCGGCTACGTCATTTAATGGAAATTTACTGTGTAATTGTGAAATTAACTATTTATTGAGAGAACGCGGAAGTTAAAGATGATTTAGTGATTTTATTAACAGTGAACAGCAAGTATACACATAATACGACGCTTTCTGTACCTTGTCAGAAGAGTATTTTATCTCTGGAATTACGTCATATTAGTTGTTGAATTAACACCGTACCGACACCTTGACGACGCTATAATAATTAATAAATCAACATCCTCGCAAAACTATGATGTGGAATCGGCTTGAGTGATGGATTTTATAGTTCAAGATATCCTATTATCTGAGTTTGAACTCTCATTCGCAAACCGGGCATAATAACTACAGTTATCAAGTTCTCGTAAGCTTGGTAGACTTACTAAGACTACGCACAAAGCTTTCTTGAATCCATTGGACATCATCCTCTGACACAGGCGGTTGGCCTGTGCTTTTTCCTTTGTGCACACTCCCTGTCTGTTTGAATTGATTAAACCAACAGCTGTGCTTTTGCGAGTTGGTGGTTGAATACCGAATTTGGTACGAAATGCCCGCTGCACTGCAATATGCGACTCACTTTTCGAGAACTCAAGAATGCAGAAAACCTTGTGCTCCACAGTCGCCATCTCACTCACAACTGACAATGAAACGGAATGACGGCCCTATTGCTGCGCGAACTCTACCAGCCGCTTCTGAAACCATCACCGCCAGCCCGCCGCCACCCACCTCTTTTCATTGGTATAAAGCTTTTTTGGATTTGGATTTGGATTTGTACTTGAATACATACGAGTTTTTGTAAATGGGTCCATCATTTAGAATAACTCTGTACTTGCAAACTTGTGTGCTCGGTCTTCTTTCTGATCAAATTGAGTCCACCCGACAGCAGACTCAGGAGACGCATGAGTTGAGTCTACGGGCACACGGAGACGGCTACTTCAGAGATGATGCCACAGCACTCACTGGTGATGTTAAAGAGAGTATACGGAGCTCATTTCTGGTCTCTTAGTAGCAATCACCACAGTTGTAATCTGCATTGTCGGTGGTATCGTTAACGCTTCGGCTGTACTGAGTGACTTACAAGGAGCTGCCTTATTTTCTGAAAAGAAGTGTATAAATCGCCAGTGGCTATGTAGTGAGTCCGTAAAAACGCAAAGGAAAAACGGCTGTAGTCGGATATCGAGAGGGCGTGCTTTCCGACATACCACGACCAATGTTTATGGTTCAAAACAATTCGTTTTGAAACCACTTTAATTTATAGTAGCGAAAGGGTCAGTCCTAAATGGTGTGAAATACGACGAAACTGGGTAAACAGTACGAGCAGAGCATTAAGTTGCTTCACCTCCAAAATAAAGTTTGATAGACTATTTCGCATATGATCTTAATATTAATCTCTATTGATTATGGCTTCAACACAGAGAAAGAAAAGGGAACGAGGAAAAACTTAAAATACACTCCTGGAAATGGAAAAAAGAACACATTGACACCGGTGTGTCAGACCCACCATACTTGCTCCGGACACTGCGAGAGAGCTGTACAAGCAATGATCACACGCACGGCACAGCGGACACACCAGGAACCGCGGTGTTGGCCGTCGAATGGCGCTAGCTGCGCAGCATTTGTGCACCGCCGCCGTCAGTGTCAGCCAGTTTGCCGTGGCATACGGAGCTCCATCGCAGTCTTTAACACTGGTAGCATGCCGCGACAGCGTGGACGTGAACCGTATGTGCAGTTGACGGACTTTGAGCGAGGGCGTATAGTGGGCATGCGGGAGGCCGGGTGGACGTACCGCCGAATTGCTCAACACGTGGGGCGTGAGGTCTCCACAGTACATAGATGTTGTCGCCAGTGGTCGGCGGAAGGTGCACGTGCCCGTCGACCTGGGACCGGACCGCAGCGACGCACGGATGCACGCCAAGACCGTAGGATCCTACGCAGTGCCGTAGGGGACCGCACCGCCACTTCCCAGCAAATTAGAGACACTGTTGCTCCTGGGGTATCGGCGAGGACCATTCGCAACCGTCTCCATGAAGCTGGGCTACGGTCCCGCACACCGTTAGGCCGTCTTCCGCTCACGCCCCAACATCGAGCAGCCCGCCTCCAGTGGTGTCGCGACAGGCGTGAATGGAGGGACGAATGGAGACGTGTCGTCTTCAGCGATGAGAGTCGCTTCTGCCTTGGTGCCAATGATGGTCGTATGCGTGTTTGGCGCCGTGCAGGTGAGCGCCACAATCAGGACTGCATACGACCGAGGCACACAGGGCCAACACCCGGCATCATGGTGTGGGGAGCGATCTCCTACACTGGCCGTACACCACTGGTGATCGTCGAGGGGACACTGAATAGTGCACGGTACATCCAAACCGTCATCGAACCCATCGTTCTACCATTCCTAGACCGGCAAGGGAACTTGCTGTTCCTACAGGACAATGCACATCCGCATGTATGCCGTGCCACCCAACGTGCTCTAGAAGGTGTAAGTCAACTACCCTGGCCAGCAAGATCTCCGGATCTGTCCCCCATTGAGCATGTTTGGGACTGGATGAAGCGTCGTCTCACGCGGTCTGCACGTCCAGCACGAACGCTGGTGCAACTGAGGCGCCAGGTGGAAATGGCATGGCAAGCCGTTCCACAGGACTACATCCAGCATCTCTACGATCGTCTCCATGGGAGAATAGCAGCCTGCATTGCTGCGAAAGGTGGATATACACTGTACTAGTGCCGACATTGTGCATGCTCTGTTGCCTGTGTCTATGTGCCTGTGGTTCTGTCAGTGTGATCATGTGATGTATCTGACCCCAGGTGTCAATAAAGTTTCCCCTTCCTGGGACAATGAATTCACGGTGTTCTTATTTCAATTTCCAGGAGTGTAAGTTACAGGCAAAGCAGAAAAAAATTTGGTGGTGTGTTGCAAGATGAGGAGCAGTGTAAATAGTAATAGTAGTGTATTCATCCAGCGACGATGTACATTGTATGGATTTCGTCAAAGAACATAGCATAGTAAAAATAAGGGTGTACAGTTTTTCACATAATACAATGGCTCATGGCACCCATCTCAATATTTTTGGGCAATACCACTTTGATTACTGTAATAACATAAAAGAATGAAAAGGATCTTTTACATGAAATACCTTACAAGTAAATAATAGAATGGATCAGCATGTCGCGAACACGCGAAGTATATTTGGTTAATTGTTTCAGATCGAGGGAGTTGTTGCGGTACCGAGTGTTGTTGTCGCTGTGGGTTCGAAGTAAAGAAGACCGACAGACTTCGAACACCAGTGCTTCAATTTTGAACAAGGGCTGCATACACATTCCAGCGTGCTGCTCCATCGATACGCTGATGTCAGTCTAAGGGAGATAGTGTCTGAAACTAATCAACCAAGCGAGGAGTTTGTTTTTAACAGTTACAGATCGGAGTCGTCGCGATCGACGGTGCTGTTCCATGTCAACCAGACTGGGTCAACCATCACCATCCAGCCGACACAAAACGCCACAACACTCTTCCATCGTTCTCTCGCTTACTCCCATGTTGCTGGATTTCGTATGGTATGACGATAGTATCAGGCATTCTCTATCTAGAGTTACAGAAATGCGCCTCTTCTTCCAGTGAATTCAAACGTCCGTTCGTCCTTGAAGTAACATGTCCGTCTCCATTCCGGTTTGGTGGACAGCCATCATATCTCCTTATGCTGCTCCAAACAGTTTGCGACGGAAGTGCTAAGGATCTAGCACTTAATCAAAAATGTTGTTCTGAAGATCGCATCTGACTTTCACATGAATAAAGACGGCATCGTGGTACATGTTGACCATATTCAGGATTCGTCGTAGATCCCCATACTTCTCCCCAGAGGTGTTATCCTCTTGAACAGTTGCTTCCACCAATGCACGTCCTTTCATCGTCTCGAAAGCTGACATACCATCCACCCATACTCCATGTTCCTTCCTCTCATGCCTAACTGCTCTACTCAGTTCTGTTCTCTATCTGACCGCAATGATGATGCATCGTTTTTCATGATGTCATGTATAATACAACATTGTGCACACTTTTGTCCATCTCACATTTCTAATTTTTTCTAATTTACATGGTATTACTACCTATATTATCACTACCCTATTTCCCTTAAGGTACATTACAAGCTTTACAAACACTAAACTACTAAGAGACTTAACAAAATTCCGTATTTAAACTATACATAGGATTCTCCTTATTATACACGTCGTAACTTTACATCTGTTTTACTAGATCAACATTCATCCCCACTCTATAAGTACAAATTTTTTCTCTATTGATCTGAAGGTTATGGTTTCCTCATCTTCATCACGATGGATAGTAGGAGGAAAATGGATGGCGATGAAAGTTACTGTATTAGTAGGTCTATTTTTTTTCTAACTACTGGTACATCATATTATAAAAACTCCGCACCTTTACTCCGACTCCAGCGTCTTTTTCTCTGCACTCTCTTCTTTGCGGCATAAGCTGTAACAGAACTTCAAAATACAATATATCTCTTTTTCTTGTGTCGTTTTTCTCAACTGCCCAATTCCATGATTTCAGAGTTTGTCCTTTTCATAGCTGTAGTAATCCCTATCGCCTTCTTCTAAACAGTAAACTTTTATATTACTTTCTCCCCCCATTGTACTTTTCCTTGTTGAAATGATCCCTCACATCCCTCTGCCTATGTCCTTTCAAGAAATAACATGTTTCTCGCTCTCTTACTTCTCATCTCCTAACACTGTTTTATACCTATTTCCCTCACATCTCCTTTCAATATGAACTTCTGCTACCTTCCACAAATCATAAATGCTTCTCATTTCCCCCCAAACTATCCCCTCGAATAAATGTCCACTGTCTGTGACCGAACAAACCGCAAATGAATATTTCCTTCTTACCTAATTCTCTACTTCCTTCCTAATTCTTGGCTTCATTTCATCCAACAAAAAATCAATTTCTTTCTGCTTCACACTACATTTTAAGATAGAATCTATTACTACTTTGTCAAACTATCCACATGCTAATCTCTGTCTTTCTCGATTCTTTTTACTCGCTCCCCATAACACATTTCCTCTGCAGAAGAGTTACTTTAGTTCTTACTTTATTGTTCTTCCTTCACAATTATCCTTTTAATCTAATGAGAAAGTTATCCTTTGTACTTTAATGAGACAAGTACAAATTAAATTATTTTCATTTGTATGCATTACCTTAGCTTCCCTAATCTTTGACTTATAGATTTTGCTCTTATTGGAATCTGGATATTTCATAGAGCTAATTTCTCTAATGGATTTAATATTTGCTGTTTCATCCTTTATACAATTTCAAGTGACTCACATGGTGCATGCTCAATGGTTTTCCGTTTTTGAGTTAATCAATTCGACTGCATTATGATGAACCACCTTACTTACTTCCATAGGGCCTTTATATACTGTAAAGAACTCAATGCTTGGATGTCTTTTCTTGGTGGGTTTTCATAAGTACTTCTTGTCCGAGGAAAATACTCGTGAAGTAGTCATCCTGTCTGTTCGGTTCATTCTGTTTAACGCAGCAGCCTTCAAATTGCTCAGTGGCAATTTTACTACATTTTGATGTACTCTGGGTAATGGAGGGAATTTAATTATTTTCCGGATAAGTCCCTGTCCTATTAATATTATTTGACTTGGGTATCAGTACTGGTGTTGACAATGGTGCAATATCCTCTCAGCATAACATTTCTCCCTTGGTTTCGTATGAATGAACAACATCCTCCATAATTTGGTCATCATCAGTTTAAAGAGACCTTTGGAAAAAAGAGAAGCACTTGCATTAATATCAAGAGCTCAGATGGAAACCCAGTTATAAGCAAAGAAGGAAAAGCAGAAAGGTGGAAGGAGTATATAGTGGGTCTCTACAAGGGCGATGTACTTGAGGGCAATATTATGGAAATGGAAGAGGATGTAAATGAAGATGAAATGGGAGATACGATGCTGCGTGAAGAGTTTGACAGAGCACTGAAATACCTGAGTCGAAACAAGCCCTGGGAGTAGACAACATTCCATTAGAACTACTGACAGCCATGGAAGAGCCAGTCCTGACAAAACTCTACCGTCTGGTGAGCAAGATTTTGAGACAGCCGAAATACCCTCAGACTTCAAGAAAAATATAGTAATTCCAATCCCAAAGAAAGCAGGTGTTGACAGATGTGAAAATTACCGAACTATCAGTTTAATAAGCCACAGCTGCAAAATACTAACACGAATTCTTTACAGACAAATGGAAAATCTGGTAGAAGGCGACCTCGGGGAAGATCAGTTTGGATTCCGTAGAAATGTTGGAACACGTGAGGCAATACCGACCCTACCATTCTCTTAGAAGCTAGATTAAGAAAAGGTAAACCTACGTTTCTAACATTTGTAGACTTAGAGAAAGCTTTTGACAGAAAGCTTTTGACAATGTTGACTGGAATACTCTCTTTCAAATTCTGAAGGTGGCAGGGGTAAATTACAGGGATCAAAAGGCTATTTACAATTTGTACAGAAACCAGATGGCAGTTGTAAGAGGCGAGGGGCATGATAGGGAAGCAGTGGTTGGGAAGGGAGCGAGACAGGGTTGTAGCCTCTCAGCAATGTTATTCAATCTGTATATTGAGGAAGCAGTAAAGGAAACAAAAGAAAAATTCGGAGTAGGTATTAAAATCCGTGGAGAAGAAACAAAAACTTTGAGGTTCGTCGATGACATTGTAATTCTGTCAGAGACAGCAAAGGACTTGGAAGAGCAGTTGAACGGAATGGACAGTGTCTTGAAAGGCGCATATAAGATGAACATCAACAAAAGCAAAACGAGGATAATGGAATGTAGTCGAATTAAATCGGGTGATGCTGAGGGAATTAGATTAGGAAATGAGACACTTAAAGCAGTAAATGAGTTTTGTTATTTGGGGAGCAAAATAACTGATGATTGTCGAAGTAGAGAGGATTTAAAATGTGGACTGGCAATGGCAAGGAAAGCGTTTCCGAAGAAGAGAAATTTGTTAACATCGAGTATAGATTTAAGTGTCAGGAAGTCGTTTCTGAAGGTTTTTGTATGGAGTGTAGCCACGTATGAAAGTGAAACGTGGACGATAAATAGTTTAGACAAGAAAAGAATAGAAGCTTTCGAAATGTGGTGCTACAGAACATGCTGAAGATTAGATTGGTAAATCACATAAATAATGAGGAGCTATTGAATAGAATTAAGGAGAAGAGAAATTTGTGACACAACTTGACTAGACGAAGGGATCGTTTGGTAGGACATATTCTGAGGCATCAAGGAATCACCAATTTAGTATTTGAGGGCAGCGTGGAGGGTAAAAATCGTAGAGGGAAGCCAAGAGATGAATACACGAAACAGATTCAGAAGAATGTACGGTGCAGTAGGTACTGGGAGATGAAGAAGCTTGCATGGGATAGAGTAGCATGGAGAGCTGCATCAAACCAGTGTCTGGACTGAAGACCACAACAAGAACAGTTTTCGTACAGCTACATACATTAACTGTTAACAACTCTTGTTCCTCTTCCTCGGACGATTCCCAGTCAGTTGCCTCCCAGCATAATAGTATTTGTATCTGATCACCCCCTAAACCTACTTCAGTCTTGGTGATCAAAGCTGTCTGTTTACACATTTAATTATAAAATTAACTTCAGTTGGCGACTGAATCTCTAGTGACTGATCTTCGTACCGTTCATCTAGTCAGTTCTGTTTTTTACAGGGTTTGGTGGCCTCGACTTGACTTCCTGTTCCAGGTCATCTTGCTTGTGTTGTCCTGCTGAAGTCTGATTCTCCCGATCTTTCTGCGTTCGAGGTTTCCTAGTTTCACCTAAGCCATTACTGTAATTCCGCAGCTCACCAAAACCATAATTATTGTTTGACCTCTGAGAGTTGCCAAAACCATAGCTATTATTATCTCGTGGGCGATTACTATTCTTCCCAAAACGATAATCCTTCCCAGCATTATTATTGGCGTTGTAAACATTATTAAAATCCAATTGGTTGCTATTATTACCCCATCCATTGGTTTCTCTCACTGCACGTTGTTTCTTCGCGCCATCTTCAAATGGTTCAAATGGCTCTGAGCACTATGGGACTTAACTGCTGAGGTCATCAGTCCCCTAGAACTTAGAACTACTTAATCCGAACTAACCTAAGGACATTACGCACATCCATGCCCGAGGCGGGATTCGAACCTGCGACCGTAGCGGTCGCGCGGCTCCAGACTGTAGCGCCTAGAACCGCTCGGCTACTCCGGCCGCCGCGTGATCTTCATTGAATATGAATTCAAGTTCTCTTAACATCCCTTTAAATGCCTGTATATTATCTCCTTCTCCATCAGCCAACGATTGCTGATAACGCAAGGGTAACTTCATTGTGCACTTACGTATCAGTTCCCCATCACTGTATGGATTGTCAAAACACTGATACGTTTTCGTCATTTCTTAAAAAATGTAACTGGCTTCTTTTCTCCCGAATTTTCAAATGACGACTCCTGTAACAATTCATACATTATCATAATTTGGGTTTTTCGCGGACCAGTATCGCTCCAAGAACGCAGACTTAAATTTTTCATACGACTGACAGTTTGCAGCGACCCTTTGCGCGATTTCCGCTATTGCGCCTTCCATATGGCCACAAATGAAATCAAGTTTATGGCTAAGTGGCCAATGTTTTGGTAAACCGATCTGGAACTGATGTTTAAACTTACGGGGGCGTGAGCAGTTTCCGTTTTCTCTGTGATGTTGGTATTTTCTGACTGTCAAAAAATGAACATTGTAAAACTTTTCTATTGAACTATATGGCGTTTGTGTTTTCACAACATTTTCCGTTCCCTTCAATTGCGTCATGTTTTCCTTTATTCGTACTACCATATTTGGATCCTGAGACGACGTATTTGAGTCCCACTGGCATCCCATCTACGCAGTGGTGTGCATTTATCTAAACCGTACCGTTCGCCGTGTATCGACTGAAAGATAAGTTTAAATTTCCCGTTACTGGCTCACTGTTTTGTCTTTGTACTTGCTTCATATTTACCTGCGGTATATGGCCTGTTGTACTGTAACTCGTAAATTGATAAATTGGTACTTGTGGCGCAGTGAACTGCTCTGCTATCGCGTCATTCGCGTACGTTCGGAGGGTCGGCTGCCGCTCTGTATGCGCGTAGTTACCGCCTTTCGCACCATTGTCTACTGTGAACGCACCTACCTCGCTCACCTATCTCAGCTGTGCTCCTAGCATTGGCTTCTGTTTCGGATCGGAAATTACGGACGCAACATCTTGTGGATGCACAAGTTGAATCTCACGACTTTTTTGTGTTTCCGCAACTGACACGGAAGATTGCATAAAGCACTTGGCTACCTCTGGATTCTTTTTTGCCACTATATCCGATGATACTACCTATTCCGCCGCCTCACTACTGCTTTCTGTACGGTTCTCGATACACTGCTTTAGTTCTTTACGAAGCTGTTCATACTGCTACTTATTTTTCGAGATGATGTATGCAATGTGTGTATCGAATCTTTTTAACGCGGCTCACGTGACACGTTTTCTGACATTAAGTTCTTCCACGATTTGTTGCGCCTTACCAGACACCTTTCGTGCTAAATTATCAACTCTTTTGTTGATAATAGACACTGCATTCTGCTCCTGGTCAATGTCAGTATGCATCTTCTTCCGATCGGCCAAAAACGATTGAATTAGTTTGCGCGAGTCTCTCGCCTCTTTGCGGATTTCAATAAACTGTTCACTAACTTTCGTCCGCATTTTTTGCTGATCTTTGCGAACTTTTTAGAACCCAACATTGGTTTCAAATTTGAGACCTTTTAAAACAGCATTTGTTTCAGTTTTTAAGTCTGCTAACCCTGCACTTGTTTCTGTTTTTAAGTCTGCTAAGGCTGCATTAGTGCTTTTTTACAACAATAATGAGTTGCTTCAACATTGTGAATATACTGTCAGACTCTTCGCCATCGTCATTTGTCATTTGGTGTAAATTTTGCGGTTCGCGGCTTTCACGTGACGTCTCACCGACTTCTGTGCAGAGTGCTGACGCACTTACATACATTCTTTCCTTAGGAAACTGTCCCGTTTAATTCAGAATTACAACATTTGGTTCATCGTACCGCAGTTGCACCACATCTGACTCTGTTTCTGATCCACTAGATCCGTCATCTGTTCGGGTTTGTGCGGTCGCAACCTGAGTTACAGAACGCGAAACTGCCACCATTCCATCTGCATTCTCACTTCGTGCGGTTTCATGACCTGCATTCGAAACATTTTGTTGTACCTCAATTTCTATCCTATCAAGCTCTTCAGTTTGTCCTGTATGCGATGATCTACGTCCTTCCACCATCTCAGACCGTTTAACTAATCTCTGTCTTTCACGATTTGCGCGAGCCTGAGCTCTAGTCAGCATGAAATTATATGACCTGTCACTTCTCCAAAATACCACAGAAGGTCGCCTACGCCTTTAACACATCATTAGCAACTCCGTTCACAGTTCGTGGGAACTCACACCAACTCAACAACACCGCGAATAACTTGGCGCGCTCCAGGAAGGTAACGCTTTTACTCAAAACACAAAAATTTTTCTTTACAACTTTTTCTATTCTCTGGATCACCCATTTACTGTGATCTGACCACTATGCAGACATACACATTGAGTAACATTGTCACTTTTTGTTTTTCAAATCCAAAACATTTCTTAATACCAGATATTAATTACTCTTTCTAATTTGACTAATTGTCACCCTGGCAGACCAATTGCCATCCTGGCAGGGTCGCCATTATCTGACACCACTCCTTTTCACGTTTGTCAGACATCGGCAAAAAAACCCTGTAAGTGCGTTAACATCTATAGAATAAATGACTGGAGTCAGGAGTGAACCCTTATTCTATGACAGAGCACATCGGTGTTTAGCTGTACACAATTTGTTTGATTTCAGAACTATTGTCAAAGAAGTACACAAATGTACATAGATCATGACATGACACTTACAGGACTGTTTTCAATATAACTGTCCTGTTTAGTAGAACTGACCCTGAATACAAAAATATCAAATTAAAAAAAAAAGTCTCTATAAGTTGAAATTGGCCAATATTACGAAAAATCATCCGATTACGGTTCTAAGTGCGGTACTATTTAGGATTACAATCATGACTATGGAGGATGGCTAGTTTTTGTGACTAGATGAGCAAAAGGTTATAGTGTAGACAAGCTGATGAACCAACAAGTTTACGCCTCTGCTAGCGGCATTTACCTTAGCTGCGATGAGCAGTCTCCTGCAGGGCTGCTCTCGCCTACTGAAAATCCTATCAAAAAAACTAATCAAAATCTTTACTGATTTTATCAGCAGAAACTGTCTTATGTTTCTCGTTAGGCAAGAAACATGCATTCATCCCTAGTCTGGAAATATGGCGATATACACGAGCATAGATGGAACAGCGTGTATATTACAATGTCCTCTCAGTTCTTGCAAGAACAGTTAACTACATGGAGGCAACAATGGCCTCGTAGTTTGGTTCCTTCCCCCCCACCCCCCTCTTTTAAAGTAACCAATTAACTACGTGGCTGTTTCGTTTCCTTGCTGTTGGAGCTCAACGACTTTTCAGCTAATTTCTAGCTAAATGTCTGCCGAAGTGAACGCAGTGTCACGCAAAATTCCTCTTTTGGTGTCGCATAGAGCGTGATGCGCCCTGTTCTACACTTGACGCTGGTTCAGAGGAGGGTCCCTGAAGTTTTCAGGCTTTAGTCTTTCTTAGCAAACTGTCCGCAACCTGTGTCCTTTCGTGTTTCACGTCACGGCTTCTTCAGACCAATGGGAGCGTTTTCTCCAGTAGCTGTTTTCACCTTTTGCTCATTGACATGCAGGATTTAGGTTCGGTGTGTTAATACCGTCAAATTGAATGTCATCCCTTTGCATTATACACTGTACGTTTTAATAGGCAAATCTACTCATTATCGCCGATGTATGACAGGTGACATACTCATCAACTTGTTACTATGTATAAAATCTCTCATGTAAGGTGCGAAATTGACATTCATTAAATCTGCCACCTTATAAATTCTGCTGCCACATGTTTTCATCATAAAAAATCCGTTTGACAGTTATATATGTAATACATAAATATATATGTAACACACAAAGGAGATGTTACCGAAAATCTCGAAATGTTCTTGACCGATTTACTACAAATTTTTACACAACACTCTAAAAAACGTTCAGACGGAAATAGGCCATATATTTAGTAATGTATACAACATTTACATATATATGTAATATACAGGGTGATTCAAAAAGAATACCACAACTTTAGGAATTTAAAACTCTGCAACGACAAAAGGCAGAGCTAAGCACTATCTGTCGGCGAATTAAGGGAGCTATAAAGTTTCATTCGTTCGCTTGAGGCGCTGTTAACTAGGCGTCAGCGTCAGTTGATGCTAAGATGGCGACCGCTCAACAAAAAGCTTTTTGTGTTATTGAGTACGGCAGAAGTGAATCGACGACAGTTGTTCAGCGTGCATTTCGAACGAAGTATGGTGTTAAACCTCCAGATAGGTGGTGTATTAAACGTTGATGTAAACAGTTTACAGAGAATGGGTGTTTGTGCAAAGAGAAAAGTTCTAGACGGCCGAGAACGAGTGATGAAAATGTAGCACGCACCCAGCAAGCATTTGTTCGCAGCCCAGGAAAATCGACTCGCAGAGCTAGCAGAGAGCTGCAAATTCCACAATCAACTGTATGGAGAGTCCTACGAAAAAGGTTAGTTATGAAACCTTATCGTCTGAAATTGGTTCAAGCACTGTCTGCACTTCATCACTGGCCTCCAAGAAGCCCTGATCTTATGGGGGTATGTTAAGGATACGGTGTTTCGGCCACCTCTCCCAGCCACCATTGATGATTTGAAACGAAAAATAACAGCAGCTATCCAAACTGTTACGTCTGATATGCTACAGAGAGTGTGGAACGAGTTGGAGTATCGGGTTGATATTGCTCGAGTGTCTGGAGTGGGCCATATTGAACATCTCTGAACTTGTTTTTGAGTGAAAAAAAAACCTTTTTAAATACTCTTTGTAATGATGTATAACAGAAGGTTATATTATGTTTCTTTCATTAAATACACATTTTTAAAGTTGTGGTATTCTTTTTGAATCACCCTGTATAAAAAACCTCGAGAACTGCTTGACTGGTTTACTGCAAATTTTTACACGATACTCTAATTAATATTCTGACTTACAAAGGCAGATAGGCTATATATCTTTTTCATATATATAATATATAAAGGGAGAGCTGTATTACCAAAAATCTCGAAAAGATCATGATCAGTTTATTTCCAGTTTTCATACGATACGCTAGTGAACATTAGAACGTACATAGACTTTATACTTTTGTAATATATATATATATATATATATATATATATATATATATATATATATGGGAAACACGACACTCTACTGAACATTCAGACAGAAATGGATACAGAGAAGTGGGGGGAGGATGAGTTGGGCACAGAGAAGGGGAAGCAGATTGTATACCAAGAAGTGAGGGAGGTGGTAGAGTATGGAGAAAGAGAGGGAAATGAGTAGAGAGAGAGAGGCAAGGAATTTAGAATGCATATGCAATTGCCATACATATTTTGCAATTGCGAAGCATTGCCGTGTTTGTTATCATATAATTATTACCTGGTTTGTGGAAACGGGGACGTGAAATACCACGATTGGTACGATAATACGAGTACAATACGGTTTTATTAATTTACCATCACATAGTCCTACTGGTATACCATAATGCGTAGAACGCTTGTTTTGGAGACAGAGAAGTACACTCAGAATGGTAACTAATCAGGGTGCCACATTAAAGATCGTCCGGCTGGAATACTGAACAGAGTATGTACGATTTTGACGCGATTTACTTATCTTTTAGATGAGTTCAAGGACTGTTTCATTCTCGCAAACAAACCACTGAAAGAATTAATTGTGGAAACAGATGTGGTACCAAACCCTGAAAGCTGGCTTACAATACATTCCTCTCGTGGAAGTTTGGAATGACTGTGCCACATCTTGTATGAGCAGAAACTCCTCAGTTAGAGTGCGTCTAAACTGGGATTTCACTAGGAAATTTAAATTAAAAAATTCTGTGACTAGTTTCACTTCATAGTAACCGTCATTAGATCTCTGTGTTCATACTAGCTAACACAGAGTTTTGATAATTATTGCTATAGACTAAAATTGTCTATTAAATTTTTGTTCAGCCGCGATCAATATTGTGTAACACCGAGATTCTTTCTTACTTCCGTGCCCGCATCTCGTGGTCGTGCGGTAGCGTTCTCGTTCCCACGCGCGGGTTCCCGGGTTCGATTCCTGGCGGGGTCAGGGATTTTCTCTGCCTCGTGATGGCTGGGTGTTGTGTGCTGTCCTTAGGTTAGTTAGGTTTAAGTAGTTCTAAGTTCTAGGGGACTGATGACCATAGATGTTAAGTCCCATAGTGCTCAGAGCCATTTGAACCATCTTACTTCCGTAAACAGATTAGCAGAAGCTGTATGTGTATTTATGCCTGATACTGAAATTGCTATCTATTTTAAATAAGCGTAAGCACATTCGAATTTTTTTACTTCAGCTCGGCCTCGTCATACAAAAGCGATGACAGAGGCACGAAACACAATTACTGACACTTACATCAAGCAGTACTTGCATTTCTCATTCACGCAAATACACACGAAATCAGTATGCAGTACTGTTCATTTGCTTTCAGACACCATTCGGGGATGCTACCTTCCAAGGAAATAGAAATAAAAGTAAAATATAGCAGATTTTGTTCCGTCTAGCAAGCAGTTTGATGACATGAACAGATTATTAGAAGAGTTCTGTTATTATCGAAGCATAACGGTAAGTGAGAATTGCTTCAGTATTTAGATTTTAATGACATGCGGAGTAGAGGTATCATGGGGATGGTAAACTCGATACAGCATCCAGATAACAAACTATGGTTTTGCTTCAATACTCTATAAGTACTCTCATATTTAGATGTACTCGCATATAGACAACAGATATGCGGTTTTCTGGGCAGTTACAGATGATTATTATCACACGGAGATACCTCACTTCAACTACCTCATCCAAGCCCTATTGAAGCAACAAACAAGTCTCGTAAAAGTTACTGTAGCTTACCCTACACACCCTCATTATGACGCACAAGGGACATCAAAAAATAAGTAACAAACCTTTCGTTGAATACTGCATTACACTTCAAAGTGACTTGGATACACCAAATATTTGTAAACAACATCGCGAACATCCTATCAGAATTTTAGGAAATTTGTGATAAATTCCTATGGGACCACACTGCTACGTTCATAGGTCTCTAGGCTTTTACACTACTCAATCTAGCTTAAACTAACTGACGCTAAGGAGAACACATATATCCATGCCAGAGGGAGGACTCGAACATCTGGAAGGGGGACATCCTACCAATCGTTCAGTTCCTCATCTATAGAAATCCGCACCTTGGTCACGGTGCCATTCGATGACTTAATAGAAAATCTGTGATTGCTGTTGATGATGATTATCGATCTAGGGCAATAAACGGCGAGATCGTCAGCACTTTGTGATTGCTGTAAGTCAGTTCCTGGCTTGTCTCGACATTTTCGTCTATAATCGATGTCCTTCGTTCCCTGCCAGCATAATTAAACTCTACGCAGCTCTGGTAAAACTGTTAACGCCATTTCATTACAGCAGAACGCGACATTGCATTTGTTCCACAAACTGCCAGAATTTCAAGGTGGAACCATGTTCAAATTGGACGTTTTCCATAAGAGTCGTACAGTATCACGTACTTTAACTTCCCAGTTGCGGTGGCATTTCACTTTTCCACTTCTCACACGTACCGTAGAAACGTGTGTCTGAAGTGAACCTAGAATGTGTACCTTTTTATAGCAATACGCCACTCCTGTTGCGCAGTGGTCTTAGCCTGCGACGACATGAGTAAGTTTTTCTTTTCTTTTCTTTTTTTTTTTAAGTCCCCTCGTGGGTCCAAATTTAGATTATTACTCGGTAGGATATAACTTCGAACCAAAGATTTATAGATGTGAAAGTCATAAACCAAACAAAAACGTACTAGGCAACGACCTATAAGGAAGAAAGAGCCCTGATGAACGTCGACAGTACACAAGGCACACGGCATTTTCGGGAAGCAAGGTTACACGGCCATAGGTCGTGGTATGGTGGGTAAAGTAGCGTGAAGTGTTGTGTTCTTCGTAGACAGCTACCGCTGGCGGCGGTTATTAGGTTGGGCGAGAATTGTGTCGAAACATGAACCCGACAGTTCTCGATAACGCCAAGAGTCAATGTGCACCGTCATTCGCTGTATCGTTATTGTGAAACTTCAGAAGACCTATTACGAAATTGTGCCTCTTCACGGCAAAGTTATCTCACACGGTATTGTAACAAAGTGATTTTAGGAGCTTAAAGATGGTCGAACGAATAACGATAAGTAGAGGACCAGTAATCAGTTATCACTAACCTAATGCTTTTGTGAACGAATCGGACGCTGTAGTCGTGAATATTATGGGAGAACTACGTTAAAAACGGTCCAAATGTTGGTAAAACCGAGTGAATTTACGAATACTTTGTGTTCGCCGCGTTCGAGAACGGTCTACCTAAGGAACAGTCTGTAGATGGTTCGGGAATTTCTCTCCTTTCGTTGACTGCGACGGACTAGAATCCGTAGATTCTATTTTGAAGGGGTTATAAAAAAGGAATCGACGCAGTGGTGGCATAATGGCTTCTTGCAATAAAAATAATCCAAGAGCGATGGTCCATTCATGGAATCGTAGACTTTCTTTCGGAACAGAGAAGGAGTTATACTGATCGGTTTTCTGAATTCGTGTCAATTAAAACGCCTACGTATAATTCAGAGTCTTCTACATCTACATCTACATTTATACTCCGCAAGCCACCCAACGGTGTGTGGCGGAGGGCACTTTACGTGCCACTGTCATTACCTCCCTTTCCTGTTCCAGTCGCGTATGGTTCGCGGGAAGAACGACTGTCTGAAAGCCTCTGTGCGCGCTCTAATCTCTCTAATTTTACATTCGTGATCTCCTCGGGAGGTATAAGTAGGGGGAAGCAATATATTCGATACCTCATCCAGAAACGCACCCTCTCGAAACCTGGCGAGCAAGCTACACCGCGATGCAGAGCGCCTCTCTTGCAGAGTCTGCCACTTGAGTTTGTTAAACATCTCCGTAACGCTATCACGATTACCAAATAACCCTGTGACGAAACGCGCCGCTCTTCTTTGGATCTTCTCTATCTCCTCCGTCAACCCGATCTGGTGCGGATCCCACACTGATGAGCAATACTCAAGTATAGGTCGAACGAGTGTTTTGTAAGCCACCTCCTTTGTTGATGGACTACATTTTCTAAGGACTCTCCCAATGAATCTCAACCTGGTACCCGCCTTACCAACAATTAATTTTATATGATCATTCCACTTCAAATCGTTCCGCACGCATACTCCCAGATATTTTACAGATGTAACTGCTACCAGTGTTTGTTCCGCTATCATATAATCAT
Source organism: Schistocerca cancellata (assembly GCF_023864275.1). NCBI lineage: Eukaryota > Metazoa > Arthropoda > Insecta > Orthoptera > Acrididae > Schistocerca > Schistocerca cancellata. The sequence goes on from NC_064634.1 coordinate 270,070,137, forward strand.
ACAATAAAGGATCCTTCTTTCTATGTATTCTCAATACATTACATTTGTCTATGTTAAGGGTCAGTTGCCACTCCCTGCACCAAGTGCCTATCCGCTGCAGATCTTCCTGCATTTCGCTACAATTTTCTAATGCTGCAACTTCTCTGTATACTACAGCATCATCCGCGAAAAGCCGCATGGAACTTCCGACACTATCTACTAGGTCATTTATATATATTGTGAAAAGCAATGGTCCCATAACACTCCCCTGTGGCACGCCAGAGGTTACTTTAACGTCTGTAGACGTCTCTCCGTTGATAACAACATGCTGTGTTCTGTTTGCTAAAAACTCTTCAATCCAGCCACACAGCTGGTCCGATATTCCGTAGGCTCTTACTTTGTTTATCAGGCGACAGTGCGCAACTGTATCGTACGCCTTCCGGAAGTCAAGAAAAATAGCATCTACCTGGGAGCCTGTATCTAATATTTTCTGGGTCTCATGAACAAATAGAGCGAGTTGGGTCTCACACGATCGCTGTTTCCGGAATCCATGTTGATTGTTGTCTTAGTGGGCTTCGTCCGATCATTCAACATTAGAAGACGGAGTGGCTATGCGATGATGCTCAGTATGGCTAGGCCATGGCGGGCTGCATCAAAACAGTCAGAAGACTGATGACACAAAGAAAAAGGCTTAGGCTCCACATCGCATATCGAACGGTGGGGTTCCATTGAATTTTTCATTGGCATATTTTGTACCTCCCTAGCCCTGTCACGATATAGCACCAAGTCTTCATTGCTTTGAAGGAACACATGACCACGTTTTTCAGCTCCGACTTAGACATTTGTCGTAGCGTTGTACATACCAGTACCCTCGTCACGGAAAGCAGCTGCCTGTGCGTTCCACCAATTGTCTACGCTGGTCTGCCTTTCGTTGTTTGTGCCAGAAAGTTGTCTTCGTAAGCCAGCGGTTCATGTGAGCAGAGATGAACGACGGAGGGAGCCAATTAAGGGCTGTATTGTTGGCGATCAAACACTTCCCATGGAAAACGCTGCACCAGCTTCATTGCCCCTGCAGAATGCGGCTGAAAATTGTGTTAATGAAAGAAACGCGTGACATTTATGTTATGTGGGCGTGACATTTATGTTACGTGGGCCGCACTGTTTCAGGGGAAATGTCTCACAAGATCCACATGCTTGGCGGGAGACACTGTTGCTTTAGGCATTTCTGCGAGATCACTTTGTGCTCTGAACTGAACAGAGCGACGTGAAGCGATCGACAGACACACTAAAGACAGTGGTTTCCATTTCGCGCTTCATCGGAATTTACTATCCGAATACTCCTCGTATTAGAAACGCACAGGTATAAACGAACTTTAGCATTAACTGTTTAGACAAGCATCTCAAACCATGTGGAATTTTAGAGGAATTTTATCCTTTACAAATAACTGTATATGTTATTAACCCGTTCATCAGGACGTTTTACCATTTTCTAAAAGTTCCTAGGGGTGCACTGGGTTCTTGAACAGTAAAAAACAAAAGGATAGCGGATCCTGCTGATCTTAATGTGGATTTTATTACTGCCTCTTACAACATCTCTTTTCGCAGGCAAGAATGTCATTCAACTTAAATATTACATTCATTTATCTGATTATGATTACTAGTAGGAAACCTGTGGGGCTTCTGGCTCATTCCTCAGCCCTGGCATCGGAACTAGAGGTCCTGACTTTTGGAGCAGGTGAGAGCAATTTGCCAACATTTGGGTGTTGCTTAGATGCAGGGATCATGATCTCACAATCCACCATGGCGTTGGTGGGGAATTTAAAATATGCGAGATGGTAGTGGCGGTAAATTTTTTAAAAAAAATTAAAGATGGCACTGGCGGTAAATTAATTTTCTTTAATCCATTAAAATGTAACAGCCAGTCGCAGCGCTGTATTTTACTGCTCTTTAAAATGAATCAGCCAATCAACGAGTAACTGCCATGTTCAATAGTATGTGAACGATCTGAATTTTTTATCAAAAAATACATATGCGCGCTAGCAAACACACACACACACACACACAATGGTATACATCTGAGAAAGATATTATGCTGATATTCCCAGACTAGAGAGCAGCTGGTGTCTGGATGAACTAGAGGGGGAGACAGAGAGAGAGAAAGGGGGGGGGGGAGAGAGCTTTGACTAGCTTACCGTTAGATGTCATACACACCTAGTTAAGCCAGCACTGGTGACTTGAGATATGACATAAAGAGGCTCCGTCCAACAGGGCCAGTAGCTTACTGCATTGCAATTGCATGACCTATCTTTTCTTTACGGACTCAAGTATAAACATATCCCCTCAAAGTTTTTATGCAATTATAAACTATTATATGACGATTTATTATCATTTAATTGGAATCTGAGACAATTAAAGCTAGAACTACTTATAACAGATACTCAGACTTTTAGAACGACTCTGTACTAGGGCAAAAATCTTTACCTTGCTGCATAATGTTTGTCATCTTCTCCTGATAACGATAAGTACCACTGTTCCGCAGTTGGAGACTATTTGACCGTTACAATAACTTGTTGAACAGTAGATGGAAATTTTACCACTTACATTAACAAATGTCGAATTAAATCGGGCGATGCTGAGGGCATTAGATTAGGAAATGAGACACTTAAAGTAGTGAATGAGGTTTGTTATTTGGGGAGCAAAATAATTAATGATGGTCGAAGTAAATAGGATATGAAATGTATACTGGCAATGGCAAGGAAAGTGTTTCTAAAGAAGAGAAATTTGTTAACATCTAGTATAGATTTAAGTTTCAAGAAGTCGTTTCTGAAAGTATTTGTATGGAGTGTAGCCACGTATGAAAGTGAAACGTGGACGATAAATAGTTTAGACAAGAAAAGAATAGAAGCTTTCGAAATGTGGTGCTACAGAACATGCTGAAAAAAAATAATGAGGAGGTATTGAATAGAATTAGGAAGAAAAGAAATTTGTGACACAACTTGACTAGACGAAGGGATCGTTTGGTAGGACATATTCTGAGGCATCAAGGGATCACCAATTTAGTATTGGAAGGCAGCGTGGAGGGTAATAATCGTAGAGGGAGACCAAGAGATGAATACACTAAGCAGACTCAGACGGATGTAGGCTGCAGTAGGTACTGGGAGATGAAGAAGCTTGCACAGGATAGAGTAGCATGGAGAGCTGCATCAAACCAGTCTCAGGACTGAAGACCACACAACAACATTAACAAGTCTCATATAAATTGTTTTATATTGGTTACGATTGTGGTAAGTTACTAGCTGTTGCATTATGTCTACATCTACGTATCTACATCTACATATATACTCCGCAGGCCACCAAGCGGTGTGAGGCGGAGGGGGCAATTCGCGCCAAAGTCATATTTCCCCTGTCCGCTCAATTCGCTGATCGCACGGGGGTAAAACGACTGTCAAAACGCCTCAGTACGGGTTATGATTTCCCTTATCTTTCAATAGTGATCATTGCGTGATTTGAAAGTTGGTGGTAATAATACACTCCTGGAAATGGAAAAAAGAACACATTGACACCGGTGTGTCAGACCCACCATACTTGCTCCGGACACTGCGAGAGGGCTGTACAAGCAATGATCACACGCACGGCACAGCGGACACACCAGGAACCGCGGTGTTGGCCGTCGAATGGCGCTAGCTGCGCAGCATTTGTGCACCGCCGCCGTCAGTGTCAGCCAGTTTGCCGTGGCATACGGAGCTCCATCGCAGTCTTTAACACTGGTAGCATGCCGCGACAGCGTGGACGTGAACCGTATGTGCAGTTGACGGACTTTGAGCGAGGGCGTATAGTGGGCATGCGGGAGTCCGGGTGGCCGTACCGCCGAATTGCTCAACACGTGGGGCGTGAGGTCTCCACAGTACATCGATGTTGTCGCCAGTGGTCGGCGGAAGGTGCACGTGCCCGTCGACCTGGGACCGGACCGCAGCGACGCACGGATACACGCCAAGACCGTAGGATCCTACGCAGTGCCGTAGGGGACCGCACCGCCACTTCCCAGCAAATTAGGGACACTGTTGCTCCTGGGGTATCGGCGAGGACCATTCGCAACCGTCTCCATGAAGCTGGGCTACGGTCCCGCACACCGTTAGGCCGTCTTCCGCTCACGCCCCAACATCGTGCAGCCCGCCTCCAGTGGTGTCGCGACAGGCGTGAATGGAGGGACGAATGGAGACGTGTCGTCTTCAGCGATGAGAGTCGCTTCTGCCTTGGTCCCAATGATGGTCGTATGCGTGTTTGGCGCCGTGCAGGTGAGCGCCACAATCAGGACTGCATACGACCGAGGCACACAGGGCCAACACCCGGCATCATGGTGTGGGGAGCGATCTCCTACACTGGCCGTACACCACTGGTGATCGTCGAGGGGACACTGAATAGTGCACGGTACATCCAAACCGTCATCGAACCCATCGTTCTACCATTCCTAGACCGGCAAGGGAACTTGCTGTTCCAACAGGACAATGCACGTCCGCATGTATCCCGTGCCACCCAACGTGCTCTAGAAGGTGTAAGTCAACTACCCTGGCCAGCAAGATCTCCGGATCTGTCCCCCATTGAGCATGTTTGGGACTGGATGAAGCGTCGTCTCACGCGGTCTGCACGTCCAGCACGAACGCTGGTCCAACTGAGGCGCCAGGTGGAAATGGCATGGCAAGCCGTTCCACAGGACTACATCCAGCATCTCTACGATCGTCTCCATGGGAGAATAGCAGCCTGCATTGCTGCGAAAGGTGGATATACACTGTACTAGTGCCAACATTGTTCATGCTCTGTTGCCTGTGTCTATGTGCCTGTGGTTCTGTCAGTGTGATCATGTGATGTATCTGACCCCAGGAATTTGTCAATAAAGTTTCCCCTTCCTGGGACAATGAATTCACGGTGTTCTTATTTCAATTTCCAGGAGTGTATATACTCTACATCCTCGGCCAAAATCGGATTTCGGAATTTGGTGAGCAGCCCCTTCCGTTTAGCGCGTCGTCTGTCTGCAAGTGTATCCCACTTCAAACTTCCTATGAGGTTTGTAATGCTCTCATGATAGCTAAATATACCAGTCACGAATCTTGTTGTTCTTTGGACCTTCTCAATCTCTTGAAAGAGACCCAACTGGTAAGGATCCCACACAGACGAACAGTACTCTAAGACTGGACGAACTATCGTTGTTGTTGTTGTGGTCTTCACTCCTGAGACTGGTTTAATGCAGCTCTCCATTCTACTCTATCCTGTGCAAGCCTCTTCATCTCCCAGTACCCACCGCAACCTACATCCTTCTGAAACTGCCTAGTGTATTCATCTCTTGGTCTTCCTCTACGATTTTTACCCTCCACGCTGCCCTCCAATGCTAAATTGATGATCCCTTGATGCCTCAGAACATCTCCTACCAGCCGATCCCTTCTTCTAGTCACGTTGCGCCACAAACTTCTCTTCTCCCCAATCCTATTCAGTACTTCCTCGTTAGTTATGTGATCTACCTATCTAATCTTCAGCATTCTTCTGTAGCACCACATTTCAAAAGCTTCTATTCTATTCTTGTCCAAACTATTTATCGTCCATGTTTCACTTACATACATGGTTACACTAAATACAAATACTTTCAGAAATGACTTCTTGACACTTAAATCTATACTCGATGTTAACAAATTTCTCTTCTTCAGAAACGCTTTCCTTGCCATTGCCAGTCTACATTTTATATCCTCTCTACTTCGACAATCATCAGTTATTTTGCTCCCCAAATAGCAAAACACCTTTACTACCTTAAGTGTCTGATTTCCTAATCTAATTCCCTCAGCATCACCCGACTTAATTCAACTACATTCCATTATCCTCGTTTTGCTTTTGTTGATGTTCATCTTATATCCTCCTTTCAAGACACTATCCATTCCGTTCAACTACTCTTCCAAGTCCTTTGACGTCTCTGACAGAATTACAATGTCATCGGCGAACCTCAAAGTTTTTATTTCTTCTCCATGGGTTTTAATACCAATTCCGAATTTTTCTTTTGTTTCGTTTACTGCTTGCTCAATATACAGACTGAATAACATTGCTGAGAGGCTACAACCCTGTCTCGCTCCCTTCCCAACCACTGCTTCCCTATCATGCCCCTCGCCTCTTATAATTGACATTTGGTTTCTGTCTAAATTGTAAATAGCCTTTCGCTTCCTGTATTATACCCCTGCCACCTTCAGAATTTGAAAGAGAGTATTCCAGTCAACATTTTCAAAAGCTTTCTCTAAGTCTACAAATGCTAGAAACGTAGGTTTGCCCTTCCTTAATCTAGCTTCTAACATGAGTCGTAGGGTCAGTATTGCCTAACGTGTTCCAACATTTCTACTGCCCCTCTTCAGGAACCACACGTTTGTCTGGCCTCTCAACAGATACCCCTCCGTTGTGGTTGCACCTACGGTACGGCTATCTGTATCGCTGAGGCACGCAAGCCTCCCCACCAACGGCAAGGTCCATGGTTCATTGGGGGGGGGGGGGACGAACTATCGTATTGTAAGCCATTTACTTCGTTGAAGGACTGCATTGCTTCAGGATTCTACCAATAAACCGCAATCTAGAGTTCGGCTTACCCGTTACTTGTGTAATCTGATCATTCCATTTGAGATCATTTCGAGTACTCACACCCAGATACTTTACGAATGTTACCGCTTCCAAAGACAGGGCATTTATTTTGTACTCGTACGTTAATGGGAATTCTCACCTTGTTATACGCAGTACGTTTCACTTACTAATATAGAGAGATAACTGCCAGCCATTACACCACGCATTTATTTTCTGCAAATCCTCATTGATTTGCTTACAACTTTCGTGTGATACTACTTTTCTGTAGACTACAGCATCATCGACAAACAGTCTAATGCCGCTGTCAATACCATCAGCCAGATCGTTTATGTAAATCGTAAAAAGCAGAGGACCTATTACGCTGCCCTGGGGCACACCTGAAGTTACGCTTGTTTCTGTTGAAGTCACCCCATTCAGGACGACATACTGCTGTCGGTCTGTTAGAAAACTTTCTACCCAACCGCATATGTCATCGGATAGAGCGTAAGCGCGCACTTTTTGGAGCAAGCGACAGTGCGGAACTGAGTCGAACGCCTTTCGAAAGTCGAGAAATATGGCATCAACCTGGGAGCCGGTATCTAGAGCCTGTTGTATATCATGCACAAAGACGGCCAGCTGTGTCTTGCATGACCGCTGTTTCATAAAACCGTCCTGGTTTCTGCTAATGAGCTTCTCAGACTCTAGAAAGGTCATTATGTCTGAACAAAATTATGTTCCATGATTCTACAACAAATCGATGTCAGTGAAATTGGCCGGTAATTATGTGCATTCGATTTTCTACCCTTTTTATAGAATGCTATGATCTGGGCCTTCTTCCAGCCATGTGAAACTTTCCGATGTTCCAATGATCTCTAATAGATGATGCATAAGAATGGTGCTTTGTAGCATAGTCAACATATAATCTTACGGGGATAGCGAGTCCTCTACCGCAAACAAGTTTTTGAAAACTAGATTTAGAATTTCGGCCTTCTATTTATCATCATCCGTTACATTACCTGTACTGTCAACAAGAGAAGGTATTGAATTTTTTTTGTAGCGTTCATAGATTTTACGTACGACCAAAATTTTTTTGGGTTCTTTTTAGAATCTGAAGATAAAATATTGCTTCCAAATTTTTTAAAGCAATCTCTCATTGAGCTGCTTTCATTTCGCATAATTTCTCTTTGTCAGCGGGGCAGTGACTACGTTTAAAACGACTTTGCAAAATTCTCTGCTTTCTCAGCAACTGCCTAATATGTTGTTGTACCAAGGTGGGTCTTTTCCCTCGCCCATATTTTTGCTAGGCACTTACTTCTCTGGCACGTGGTGGACAATACCTTCAAATTTCAACCACAGATGCTTAATATCTGTGACGCGCGTTGAATGCTTGGAGCTGACTGTGAAGATTTTCATGAATGACATTTTTATTTGCTTTCCCAAATAAGAAAACTCCATGCTGTTTCTTCGTTCTTTGTTTTTTGCAACTTCCACTGACATAGGACCCACAACGACACTATAGTCACTAATACCTTCTTCTAGATTAACTTCCTCAAAAAGATCAGGTCTGTTTGTCAGCAAGATACATGTTCCCATCTCGAGTTGGTTTTCTAACCAATTGCTCAAGGTTGTATGTTGAGAGCGCTCCTAGAATAACTTCATACGAGTTTCTGCTCCTGCCCCCTGTGAGAAATGTGTAATTTTCCCAGCCAGTGGATGTGAAATTAAAGTCTACACCTATAACTAATAGATAATTTGTGTATTTATTTCCCATGTACTCAAGACTTTCCCTGAAACGTTCTGCGACGTTTGTTGCGAATGCTGGTGGTCTATAAAAACATCCTAATGCAATGGTCAATCCTTATCTGATTGACAGCTTTATCCAGACTATTTCACAGTCCGACCCAGTATCGATCTCAACTGCGTTTAAGCAGCTTTTAACTGCAATGAACACACCACCTCCCATAACATCAGTCCTATCCTTCCTAAACATTGTCCAATCGAAGTTCAAAATTTCACTGCTACTTATGTCTGGTTTCAACCAGCTTTCGGTACCTAATACAATTTTGGCATTGCTACCGTTTATTTCGGAGAGTAACTCGGGGATCTAACTACAGACACTTCGACAATTTACTAACATGTGATTTAGCGTATTTAAATCCTTTGGAATGACCTGTTTAGTCGAACTAACATTTTTCACATTTGGCACACCCACATCAGTGTCATGAACTTGTAATTTTTCAGGCCAACGGTTTGTTTCCCGTGGGGAGGAACATAATCTAGAAAACCCCCTTGTGCACGCCACAAGTACTGTGTTACCCATGTAGCTGCTTGCTGTGTGTAGTGCACCCCTGATCTATCGAGGGGCGTCCTACAACCTTCCACCCCATAGCGTAGGTCGAGGAATCTACAGTCCTTCTCGCCACAGATCGACGTAGCCTCTGGTTTAGATTCTTCTCTCGACTCCAAACCAGAGGACCCCGGTCCACCCTGGGTAAGATGCTGCAGATCGTCAGTTTGGCTTCCTATTCCGCGAGAGATGGAGGCCGCCTTCGCCAATTTAGCCAGCCGTCGGAAGGACCCAAGGATTTCCTCGGAACCCCAACGACAGGCATCGTTGGTGCCGACATGTACAACAATCTGCAGCTGGCTGCACCCCGCACGCTCGAAAGCTGCCAGGAGAGCCTCTTCCACATTCCAGACAAGGCCCCCCGACAAGCACACCGAATGAACGTCGGACTTCTTGCCCGCCCTAGCCGCTATGTTCCTGAGGGGCTCCATGACCCGCCCAGCATCGGAGCTCCCAATAACTAACAAACCCCTACCCCCACATGCCTGTCCGGACCTTGCTGAAGGAGCGGCCACTAAGCCACTATCCTGACAGAAGGTGCATTCTGATGTCAATCCGTTTTAAATATTCCTGTGCAGTGAATCGATTAAACACTGAGTAGTGATTTTGCATAAGCCGCTTGAAATGATCCTTTTGTAAGTATGTAAGTGATTCATAATCCCAGTTCTGCTTCTTCTGTATACCTTCCAAAGTGCATTTCCCATCTCAGTTATAGTTTTAGTCTTTTTAGATCAGTAGCTCATGTATATTTGATGTGCTTATCAATTAATTTTCATTAACTTCGCTTAAATGCTGATTACAACAAGATCAGCATCTCATCAAAATGACGCATTAAGAGTAAAATATTTTATAGTCAAAAGGGTAAATCAAAACAAACAAAAAATATTCTAGATATAAATTTGTTGTAAAAGCATTACATTTATTTCTTTGTTCAGTGACAAGTTCCACTGCTTTCATTAATCTCAAACGATAAATCTTGAAAGTGACAGTTCCACCACCACTCATCCAAAACCTACACATATAACTTAGCAGTCGATGATTCACATTAGTCAACAAACATTTTGAATCAGTGTGCAGGAACTGAGGGGATGACCCTTGCCCTCAATATTTTGCCCATCGCATTCTGACAGTCAGTCCTTAATTCATTCCTTTTCTCCAAGCCCTTCATGAAGTCACTTTATTCCAGTGGTACAAAAGAGGGTATATCATTTGATGTCATCCCCAATGACATACCAGCTGAGCTAGTACAGCATTGGTGACGATACGCCGATAAACATTTTGCTGGCGGAGGAAAACGTTTCAGATGCGCTGCCGCTCACAAGCTGTGGGACCTAGCCTACGGGATGCAGAGTTCTCGGAATGCTATACAACAATTCAAACAAAGAACATTAGTAGTTTTATTTCTATAATGCAGTTGACAGTACTTAACTTCGGAGGTTTACAAGTAGAAGTCTCAAACGAGGGGCGACTTGCAATATAATTTAGATTCCTTGATATGTGAACTGTTCAGGCAAGCTGACACTCGTCAATGATAACTAACGCCCGCGATCCGGCGCCGATCTGAGCGGTCGAGGCGAGCACGAGCGTCACTTCTATTCGCTTCTTGCAGGCGTCGCTCTTGGATCGGCGCGGTGCAATTCCGCGCACCATTGGCCGGTTTCCACACCTCCTTCTCTGCTCTTGCGTTCCGCATCTTCTTCGTTCCCGCGCTTGTGGTTACGCCAGAACAGAATCGACACGAAAAGGCCTGAGGACTGGCATACAGGGCGTCAATGTAACCACAGATTTACGTTGAGCCTTGATTCCTACACATTCCGCAGCTGCAAAAGACAGTTCAGAGCGCGATGAGCAACTGGAGGACATGCTTGGCAACCTTCGACACCGCTGAAACACCCAGACGTTTCTTCCTATCTGTAAAGTTGTTGTGGTGTTGCATCCCCATTGAACTTGATCGCGCCCATTTTGGAATGCACTTATGTACAGGTTAAGACCACTAGGGACGGTTCAAAACCATTTGACGAAATCTGAACATCATCTGAAAAAGCAAAAGATACTTCTGCGTTTTCTGCCCACCCCCATATCTTGAACCCCTGTAGCGTGATCATGGGGGTTTGGGGTGGGGGGTCATTGACACACACGTGAATAAAACGGCAAAAGATCCCTCTAAGTCTCACAAGTTCGGCAACACTATCATTGGCATTGCATCCCCCTCTCCCCCACCTTTATTGAGAATTTTAAGGGTGCACCTTCAAGGAGACAACCTGTGAAGTAATCCAAGGCGCCTGCAGGCAGGAAACCACTTGGCACCCCTCCGTTTCCAGTAGTCATTACAGGGAATTTGCAATCTAGCATGCAGCAGACCGAAAAGTTAAATTTCTACAGGTCCAGCACCTATCGTTTTTTGGTTTACATGAGTGAGTTTGGCCTTCTTATGGAATTCCAGCGCCTTATGGTCAGTCCAGACCTGTGTGTGTCGACGTAACATGGAGAAACCAAGACTTTTAACGTACCTTGTCGAAAGTCAATGTTTCCTACTTGGATGCTAAGTGATTTCTCCCATTGTTATTCAGTTTCTGACTCCTAGATTCTAGAGTCTTGTGTTCCCGTTCCTTTCTGTGTTCCACTATTTAAAAAATAACCGCACAAATTCACGAAGAGGGTCAGTAGGTGATAAGATGAAATAACTAAAATATGGTTCAAATGGCTCTGAGCACTATGGGACTTAACTGCTCTGGTCATCAGTCCCCTAGAACTTAGAAATACTTAAACCTACCTAACCTAAGGGCATCACACACATCCATGCCCGAGGCAGGATTCGAACCTGCGACCGTAGCGGTCGCGCGGTTCCAGACTGTAGCGCCTAGAACCGCTCGGCCACTCCGGCCGGCGATGAAATAACTGTGTAACACCAGGTTGAGCTGAACGTCCAGCATTGCCCACCTCTTCTTTTGCCCTACGAAACTCCTTTACACATTGCTCATCCCATTTCCAACAAACAGTATTCCCAGTATTGTACTGAACGTGACATTACTGCCTCCTGACTGATTACGAGGATGAGGAATTTCACTTGCTCTTGCCCAAATACGTGTTTATTTAAGCTCACAGTCACGTGTGCCACATTTTTGCTACAGTCAGTATTTTGTGTATGTAGGTTGTGAACTTATTTTGTTGGCTGCATCCCAACGTAATGTCCAGAACCCTCACTAACACTGCAGCAGGAACACTTAATCCAACCGGTAACCTTGTAAATTAATTTACTTTTATAAATTCCACTTTTTTATTAGAATAAAAATTATGAAATGTAATAACGTTCTACAAATCTTACTGGAACAGTAGTGTGTTTCATTGAAATAATTCTCAACTCCTTGAGAGACAAAAGAAACGTAATTAGAAATTTCTCAATAAACAAATTCTCAATTTGTAACACCATGTTTTTTCTTAGATCATTCCGTTCTTCGTAGTTTACTCGACTGGCACAGCAAAACTCGAGGTATATTTCCTGCTTTTAGGAATTGTGTTGGCTGAAGTATTGCAATACCAAAAAATGCTCTTGCAGATATATTTTTACATTCGAAAATAAACAAATTATATTTTAAGAGCTGTCTGGATACAATGAAAATGAAAAACAAATGTATAAAAATACTACTGGATCGGGTGGTGTGATGACTTTATTGTACATATGTTGCATGTTGTTGTTGTTGTGGTCTTCAGTCCAGAGACTGGCTTGATGCAGCCCTCCATGCTACTGTATCCTGCACTAGCTGCTTCATCACCATGTAACTACTGTAAACTACATTCTTTTGAATCTGCTTAGTGTTTTCATCTCATGGTCTCCCTTTACGATTTTTACCCTCCACGCTTCCCTCCAATACTAAATTGGTGATCCCTTGATGTCTCAGAACATGTTCTACCAACCGATCCCTTCTTCTAGTCACGTTCTGCCACAAATTTCTCTTCTCCTCAATTCTATTCGGTACCTCCTCATTAGATATGTTATGTACTCATCTAATCTTCAGCATCCTTCTGTAGCATCACATTTTGAAAGCTTCTATTCTCTTCTTGTCTAAGCTACTTATCGTCCATGTTTCACTTCCATACATGGCTATACTCCATGCAAATACTTGCAGAAGAGACTTCCTAACACTTAAATCTATACTCGATGTTAACAAATTTCTCTTCAAAAACACCTACCTTGTCATTGCCAGTCTACATTTTACATCCTCTCTACCTCGACCATCATGTTATTTTGCTCCCCAAATGGCATAACTCATCTATTACTTTAAGTGTCTCATTTCCTAATCTAATTCCCTCAGCATCTCCTGATTTAATTAGACTACATTCCATTCTCCCCGATTTGCTTTTGTTGATGTTCATCTTATATCGTCCTTCCAAGACTATCCATTCCGTTCAACTACTCTTCCAGGTCCTGTGCTGTCTCTGACAGAATTACAATGCCATAGGCAAACGTCAAATTTTTTTTCTCTTCCATGGATTTTAATTCATACTCCAAATCTTTCTTTTGTTTCCTTTACTGCTTGCTCCATATACAGATTGAATAACATAGGGGATAGGGTACAACCCCGTCTCACTCCCTTCCCAACCACTGCTTCCTTTTCATGCCTCTCGATTATTATAACTGTCATCCGGCTTTTGTACAAATTGTAAATAGCCTTTCGCTCCCTGCATTTGATCCCTGACACCTTCAGAATTTGAAAGAGAGTACTCCAATAAACATTGTCAAAAGCCTTGTCTAAGTCTACAAATGCTAGAAACATAGGTTTGCCGCCATTAAACTGTCTTTTAAGATATTTCGTAAAGTCAGTATTGCCTCACGTGTTCCAACATTTCTACGGATTCCAAAATGGTCCTCCCCGAGGTCGGCTTCTACCAGTTTTTCTATTCGTCTGTAAAGAATTCGTGTTAGTATTTTGCAGCCGTAACTTATTAAACTGATATTTTGGTAATTTTCACACTTCTCAGCACTCGGTCTCTTTGTGATTGGAATTATTATATTCTCGCATACTAGAAAATAAAAGTGTGCTGCTGACAAGTTCTGTTATTTCGTACTGAAAAGCTGTCTACTGCGATCAAGCTACTGAGGGTCTGTAGCGCATGAAACCTATGTTTCAATTTATGTAGCGATTCTGGCCGATCTCTCTCCTCCAAGGGCTAACCCCACTCCCTGTTTCCTTGCTGGTTCTATTATGCCATTACTTCAGCTTGCGCCGAACTTCCTTATGCACAGCCTTCCTCTTTGCGAATGTAACCGCATCCGGATTCACGTAGAAAGGCCCATTAGATTTCGCTTTAAACTCGTATTTAAACTGTGTAATTTCAGGTCGTTAACGTTGCAGCAATTGGCCTAACTTTTCTTTCCCCTGGGGTAGTATCTCTACCAGTATCGCGATCTTCTGCACTATTTCCTGGCCTGCTTGATTAGTGAGACAGAGTCTGCTATTTCAGTTTCAGTTATGGAACTTTGTTATACGTTGAACACACATACAGTACTTCAGCATTCTTTCCACTGTCGGGCAGGGCCGACTTTTTAAATATGCCATAGTTACCTAACTTTCGTCAAATCCAGACCATTATCTACATCTAAACTGGTAGTGAAAATGGAATGAATAGCGATCATACTGTGTCTAAAACACGTTGTGTGTCCAAAGCAAACTTCACCCAGATCTGTCTGCTTAAAGATTGGATCCTCTTTCCCACATCATCTATGATTCTGACATCTGACAGCAGTGAGGTCGGTAGCGGTTGGACCCTTTTGAACTAGCAGTGCGTAAGTACCTTTCAATAAAGTGGCAAAATGGCAATCAGAATCTAGAACGGCGAGTAGTTCTCTATCTGGATCACACCCGGCCCCATTGGTTGGTACTTCTCAGTTGCTTCCTTTCGATTCCCGACAATCGTGTTTCAGACACACTTCGTGATAATTCGTCTGTTACAATACGTCCAGTTCGTCTGGGGCCCTTTCAGAAACTGTCCCTATTCCTTTACACTGTGTTTCTGGCTCCTGTAATATCACTAATTCTGTGGCCTGCCAGCCTGACTCGGCTCTTCCACTCAACTGAATAACGTATCCACGCTCGTTACCCGGTTCACTTAAGCCCCTCGCCCACACCTGGTCGTTCTGTCGGTGAGAAGGCGGTCCTCGTGGTCTCCACCTGTGCTACGAGTACTTCTCAGCATTTGTCTCGGCATATCGGCGTGCTGCCCTCTCTCATCCCCACTGTCAGGATTGACTATAGTGCTTTCCAAGCGGCACGTATTGCTTCTTGGCACAATTTTCACCCGCTCTTTCACTTATTCGGCAAACTTCATAAAAATTAACATGGCTAATTTCTATGGACAAAAGCGCTCGGCCAAATACGGGCTTTGTTCCTGATATTTACACTCACGTTCAGAAAAAACCGAACACCTTGAACGACTAGAGATAGGACGTTCATATTCACAAGAGATAGACATTAGTATGTGATGCTATAAGGAATAAGGAATAGCGCAGTAGGCAGTACAGTTGAAGAGGAATGGACATCTCTAAAAAGGGCCATCACAGACGTTGGGAAGGAAAACATAGGTACAAAGAAGGTAGCTGCGAAGAAACCATGGGTAACAGAAGAAATACTTCAGTTGATTGATGAAAGGAGGAAGTACAAACATGTTCCGGGAAAATCAGGAATACAGAAATACAAGTCGCTGAGGAATGAAATAAATAGGAAGTGCAGGGAAGCTAAGACGAAATGGCTGCAGGAAAAATGTGAAGACATCGAAAAAGATATAATTGTAGGAAGGACAGACTCAGCATACAGGAAAGTCAAAACAACCTTTGGTGACATTAAAAGCAACGGTAGTAACATTAAGAGTGCAACGGGAATTCCACTGTTAAATGCAGAGGAGAGAGCAGATAGGTGGAAAGAATACATTGAAAGCCTCTATGAGGGCGAAGTTTTGTCTGATGTGATAGAAGAAGAAACAGGAGTCGATTTAGAAGAGATAGGGGATCCATTATTAGAAACGGAATTTAAAAGAGCTTTGCAGGACTTACGGTCAAATAAGGCAGAAGGGATAGATTACATTCCATCAGAATTTCTAAAATCATTGGGGGAAGTGGCAACAAACCGACTATTCACGTTTGTGTGTAGAATATATGAGTCTGGCGATATACTATCTGACTTTCGGAAAAGCATCACCCACACAATTCCGAAGACGGCAAGAGCTGACAAGTGCGAGAATTATTGTACAATCAGCTTAACAGCTCATGCATCGAAGCTGCTTACAAGAATAATATACAGAAGAATGGAAAAGAAAATTGACAATGCGCTAGGTGACGATCAGTTTGGCTTTAGGAAAAGTAAAGGGACGAGAGAGGCAATTCTGACGTTACGGCTAATAATGGAAGCAAGGCTAAAGAAAAATCAAGACACATTCATAGGATTTCTCGACCTGGAAAAAGCGTTCGACAATATAAAATGGTGCAAGCTGTTCGAGATTCTGAAAACAGTAGGGGTAAGCTATAGGGAGAGACGGGTCATATACAATATGTACAACAACCAAGAGGGAATAATAAGAGTGGACGATCAAGAACGAAGTGCTCGTATTAAGAAGGGTGTAAGACAAGGCTGTAGCCTTTCGCCCCTATTCTTCAATCTGTACATCGAGGAAGCAATGATGGAAATAAAAGAAAGGTTCAGGAGTGGAATTAAAATACAAGGTGAAAAGATATCAATGATACGATTCTCTGATGACATTGCTATCCTGAGTGAAAGTGAAGAAGAATTAAATGATCTGCTGAACGGAATGAACAGTCTAATGAGTACACAGTATGGTTCAAAATGGTTCAAATGGCTCTGAGCACTATGGGACTTAACATCTGTGGTCATCAGTCCCCTAGAACTTAGAACTAATTAAACCTAACTAACCTAAGGACATCACACACATCCATGCCCGAGGCAGGATTCGAACCTGCGACCGTAGCAGTCGCGCGGTTCCGGACTGAGCGCCTAGAACCGCTAGACCACCGCGGCCGGACACAGTATGGTTTGAGAGTAAATCGGAGAAAGACGAAGGTAATGAGAAGTAGTAGAAATGAGAACAGCGAGAAACTTAACATCAGGATTGATGGTCACGAAGTCAATGAAGTTAAGGAATTTTGCTACCTTGGCAGTAAAATAACCATTGACGGACGGAGCAAAGAGGACATCAAAAGCATACTCGCTATGGCAAAAAAGGCATTTCTGGCCAAGAGAAGTCTACTAATATCAAATACCGGCCTTAATTTGAGGAAGAAATTTCTGAGGATGTACGGATGTATGGTAGTGAAACATGGGCTGTGGGAAAACCGGAACAGAAGAGAATCGAAGCATTTGAGATGTAGTGCTATAGACGAAAGTTGAAAATTAGCTGGACTGATAAGGTAAGGAATGAGGAGGTTCTACGCAGAATCGGAGAGGAAAGGAATATGCGGAAAACACTGATAAGGAGAAGGGACAGGATCATAGGACATCTGCTAAGACATGAGGGAATGACTTCCATGGTACTACAGGGAGCTGTAGAGGGCAAAAACTGTATAGGAAGACAGAGATTGGAATACGTCAAGCAAATAATTGAGGACGTAGGTTGCAAGTGCTACTCTGAGGTGAAGAGGTTAGCACAGGAAAGGAATTCGTGGCGGGCTGCATCAAACCAGTAAGTAGACTGATGACCAAAAAAAAAAAAAAAAAAAAAAAAAAAAATGTGATGCAGAAATGATTAGCATTTCAGCCATGTCGGCCTACGAGTTCAGGTCCCTATCGATATCGTGGCGCAACACCACCTAAAGGTAAAGTGGCTGCGGCTCTCGTTGTCGTTATAAACCGAAGGTAATGGATCAGTGTGACTTTGAGCAGACGCGCAGGATGCGTACTGTCAAATCAGTGAGTTTGAAAGAGGGTGCTTTATTGGCATGAGAGAATGTGATGCATCTAACCGGGAAACTGCTGCTCGTGTGGGACGAAGTGTTTCAGCAGTACAGCTGGTGTGTGCAGAATGTTTCACGGAAGGCCGTAGAACGCGACGAGATGGGGTAGGTCGCACCATCCGGGCCACCCCCCTAGGAGATCGACACTTCAACCGAATGGCATTGCAGGACAGGTCTGCGTCCTCCTCGCTCATGGCGCAACAATGGAACGGTGTAACTCATCGTAAACTATCAGGGAAGACAGTAATTCCGTCATGGGTTACGTTCGCGTCGTCCTCTTCTTCACGTATCTTTGACGAATGTGCACAAATATACTAGACAGCAATGGCGTGTGAAACAGCGTCAGTGGAGATAGAAATGACATCAGATAGTGTTTATGGATGAATCCAGATTTTTGATTGTTTGAAAATGATGGCCACATTTTGGTTTTCTGCAGACATGGGGAGCGGAATCACAAAGACTGCCTTCGCACAACACATACAGCGCCAACTCAAGGCCTTATGATGTGGGGTGCTATTGGGTACAAGCACAAATTAAAGTTTGGGCGTGTCCGGGGCATTATGACCATTGGGACCTATGCGAATGACGTCCTGCGACCCGTAGCCATACCATTTCTGCACAACACAGCAGAGGCCATTTTCCAGCAAGACAATGCACTACCACATGTTCAGCACGAACACGTGCCTTCTTGGTGTCACAGGAAGTCAGCCTTTTATCCTGGCCCGTCAGATCACCAGAATTGTCTCCAGCCGAAAATGTGTGGAATATGTTGAAACGACAGGTGCAGTGCAGTGACCCAGTGCCAACCACCACAGACGAACTTCAAAACCAGGGGAATGCAGCGTGGATGGCTATACCGCAGGACGCCATTCGCTCCTTATACTCGTCGATGCCATCACGCATGCAACAAGTTACTAGGGCCCATGGCAGACCCTGCGCCTACTAGGCACATGGTATACCGAAGTGACTGAAACGCTACTCATTTCTGCAGAACATACTACTGCACATGTCCTGTGGATTTGATTGTTCGGCCTCTATTTGTTTGTGTTCCGTTTTGTTATGAACATATACTGCTGCGTTCCCACCGTACACTAAGATGTATAATAAAGATATGTACATTTTATCACTTTTAATTCTAGACATAAGTCTATCTTTCATAGGAGTTTCTATCTCTCTCTCTCTCTCTCCTTTTTTGTTAAACCTGATAGAAGAAACGAAACGATCGTATGACATTTATTCGTCGGGATATCCCCTTCGTGGTTCGCCTGCCGTGTAGAAAGTCCTTTTAGTTGACGCCACTTCGGCGACTAGCGTGACAATGATGATGAACGACACACAACACCCAGTCCCTTGCCGGGTATCGAACCCGGGCCCCTTTGCGTGGAACGCGGTGACGCTACCGCTGCGCTACGGAGGCGTACACCTGATGGCTCACTGTGCTAATTACTTGTAATTTTACGGCGTGATTTCGCAACTTGGTATGTCCATTTGAAAATCTCCCTCCTCTCGAAGGGTAGAGGACGCGAGAATGTTTCTGCCTGTCCAGCAACGGCTTTTTAGACGAAACCACATGTGTAACGCTCTGCCTAGGGTCGGCTGGAAATTGTTCCCGTCACAGCACATCCCATGATCTCGTTAGCTTACACTTACCCGTCACTGGATTTCCTCCAATCTATGTAGTTCTAAAAATACAGGGTGTCCGAGAAGACTTTTCCTGATTACATAAATTGATAACTCAGGCTAGAAGTAAGATAAAAATGTGAAACTTACGTCGAATTGTTTACAACTATCAAAGTTTTATTTCTGTTTTAGGTTCGCAGTACGTAAGTAGTGGATGAGGTGCAGTGTCCAAGAAGCCATGTTAACCAACCAGGAGTCCGCCGCTCGTGGTCTCGCGGTAGCGTTCTCGCTTCCCGAGCACGGGGTCCCGGGTTCGATTCCCGGCGGGGTCAGGGATTTTCACCTGCCTCGAGATGACTGGGTGTTTGTGTTGTCCTCATCATTTCATCATCATCCAGGAAAGTGGCGAAATTGGACTGAGCAAAGATTGGGTAATTGTACGGGCGCTGATAACCACGCAGTTGAGCGCCCCACAAACCAAACATCATCATCATCATCATCATCACCAACCAGGAGAAGGCACAGTGTGTCCTGTGATACCATGAGACACGATCACCAACCACAGTGCAGAGACACTTCCAAACAACATTTGGAAGGAATCCACCTGATGTCAAGAGCATTAAAGTCTGGTATGAGAAGTTCAAGAACACAAGATCGGTTGCTGACCTTCCGAGGTCTGGTCGACCAAGAACCTTAGCAGACAGGGTGGAAGCTGTAAGACAGTCTTTTCTGTGAAGTTCGAAGAAATCGGTGCACAGGGCCTCACGTGAATTACAGGTGCCAAAAAGCTCTCTCCATGACATTTTACACAAACGTTTATTGTTTCGTGCATACAAAGTGAAAATCGTTCAGGCCTTGTTGCCCAATGACAGTACACGTCGATATGACTGTGCGGTCGAAATGCTATCACATATTGAGGACGATGATGGTTATCTCAGACGAACTGCCTTTTCAGACGAAGCGACATTTTTTGTCAGTGGAGTAGTGAATCGCCATAATGTGCGCATTTGGGGTTCGGAACCCCTTGGCCAGGTCATGGAGTGCACCAGAGGCAGTGATGGGCCAACGGTTTGGCCTCCACGCTCTCCTGACATAACCCCATTAGACTTCTATTTATGGGGTTATATCAAGGACGAGGGCTACCGAACACGTGTACCTGATCTTGAAAACCTGGGGCAACGGATCACAGTCGTTCAATCGATCCCTCCAGGGTAATGGGTGGACGGAAATTGAATATCTCCTAGATGTGCTACGTGCTACCAAGGGTGCTCATGTGGAAGTTTACTGATGTGTGAAAAAAACTTTGATAGTTTGTAAACAATGTGACACCAGTTTCATATTTGTATCTTACTTCTAGCCTGAGTTATAAATTTATGTAATCAGGGAAAGACTTTTCGGACACCCTGTACAACCTCTCAAATGTGTCCTCTATAAGCAATGCCAGTAAGCTGCGCTGATCATACATACACCACGTTCAACAACAAGAAAAAGATATTACGTAATTCGCTTGCTGACTAAACGGGTTAAGGAACTTTCGCTGGCGTAAAGATTTTACTTTTGTTGCACGTGTAATGTGAGCTCTCCACAAGCTTGGATGGCTTCTGCTTTCCCATGCATCATTGGCTACTTGACCTCCTGCCCAGCAAGGTGATCACCTCTCACTCGACACTCGGGAGGCGGGGAGAGAGAGAGAGAGACAGAGACAGAGAGAGGGGGAGGGAGGGCGGAAAGAGTCGTTCGACCACTGTTCTCCGCGTCACTGCCCTGCCAGAAAACGCTTCTGGGCTAATGCTCCTTTCGTCCATCTGCGTCTAATAAACAGAGCGACAAGATAAATCCCGGAGCTGCTATTGCTGCAGTGTTTCTGACATTACGTTCTTCTTCAATGTTTGTTGTATGAGCTGCAGGAGTGATTTTGCTTGTAACTCGTACAAAAGTCGTCCATCTCTGTGTCATTCTTGTCTTGATTTCAAATTCACCTGACTTCCATAGAATCGTGAAACGGTGCCTAGCAGAACTAAAGAGAAGTTATATTTCAACTGTTCATTCAGGTCGTAAATACCAGACTGCTAGCTCCTGTGGAGAAAATGGAGCGATGAACTGGTCGTTGTGTTTGTAATGGGTTATCGCAATATTACTTCTATGGGCTTTGATTTGTATCCCAAATCACAGGATTTGTCGACGTGGAAAAAGCGTTCGACAATGTAAATTGGTGCAAGACGTTCGAAATTCTGAGAAAAATACAGGTAAGCTATAGGGAGAAACGAATCATATACAATATGTACAACAGCCAAGAGGGAATAATAAGAGCGGACGACCAAGAACGAAGTGCTCGTATTAAAAAGTGTGTAAGACAAGGATGTAGTATTTCGCCCCTACTACTCAATCTGTACATGAAGCAAACAATGATGGAAATAAAAGAAAGGTTCAGGAGTGGAATTAAAATTCAAGGTGATAGGATATCAATGATACGATTCGCTGAGGACATTGCTATCCTGCGAGAATTTGAAGAAGCATTACATGATCCGCTGAATAGAATGAACAGTATAATGAGTACAGAATATGGATTGAGAGTAAATAGAAGAAAGACGATGATAATGAGAAGTAGTAGAAATGAGAACAACGAGAAACTTAATATCAGGATCGATGGTCACGAAGTAGATGAAGTTAAGGAATTCTGTTACCTAGACAGTAAAATAACGAGTGACGGACGGAGCAAAGAGGACATCAAAAGCAGACTAGCAATGGCAAAAATGGCATTCATGGCCAAGAGAACTCTACTAATATCAGATATCGGCCTTCATTTGAGGACGAAATTTCTGAGAATGTACGTCTGTAGTACATCATTGTGTAGTAGTGGAACAAGGACTGTGGGACAACCGGAACAGAAGAGAATCGAAGTATTTGGATGTGGTGCTACAGACGAATGTAGAAAATCAGGTGGAGTGATAAGGTAAGAAATGAGGAGGTTCTGTGCAGAGTCGGACAGGAAAGTAATATATGGAAAAAACAAATAAGGAGGACAGGAGGATAGGACGTTTGTTAAGACATGAGGGAATGACTTCCACGGTACTCATGGTACTAGAGGGAACTGTAGAAGGTAAAAACTGTACAGTAAGACAGAGATTGGAATAATAGAGGATGTAGGTTGCAAATCAACTTTTGTAGTCCTGTCTTCCTCAGTTGCGTGTAATATTACGGTATATTGATAATTTTTACTTTTTGGACCGTCTGACTACTGAATGAAACACAGTTTTCGTGCCATACGCGTTTCACCTTTATTCTCTGCAAGGCATCTTCAGTGGCCTGGAATATGTACATACTTTTACTTTTAGTTTACGTTTTTGGTCAATGTACCTATAGTTTATGAACAGTTCTAGCGGATGGTTTTTGCTATGGTATAGCCGGTCGGAGTGGCCGTGCGGTTCTAGGCGCTATACAGTCTGGAACCGAGCGACCGCTACGGTCGCAGGTTCGAATCCTGCCTCGGGCATGGATGTATGTGACGTCCTTAGGTTATTTAGGATTAATTAGTTCTGAGTTCTAGGCGACTGATGACCTCAGTAGTTAAGTCGCATAGTGCTCAGAGCCATTTGAACCATTTTTTGCTATGGTATAGTAATAGTTTAAATTCTACTTACAGGTCGCGTGGACGATTTTCTACATATTACGTTTCAAATTAGGTGGTGTTCCTCTTCTTTACAATTGCACACTTGCCAAGTGGTACGTATAATTTAAAATATTACTATATCATAACAAAAACCAACCACCAGAACTCTTCATAACCTATAGGTACATTGCCCAAAAATGTAAACTAAATAGTAAAAATACGTACATATTTCAGGCCGCTGAAGATGCCTTGCAGAGAATGAAGGTGAAACGCATATGGCACGAAAACTGTGTTTTATTCAGTTGTAGTCAGACTGTCCAAGAATTAAAAATTACCAACATACGTAATGTTGCTGGTTTATTTCAGTGTTTCTCATTTTTCCTTTTACTTCCATTTGGAGATAGATTATCATCTGTTCCCGTCACGTGTAAACCAACTGTTAAATGGTAGCTGTACCGAGCGAACGCAAACTAAGATATGTACTCGCATTTGTAAGTGAACTGCAAATTAAATATAAGCGAATACTTGCAGTGTCTCCGTTATTTCAAATATCGTGAATCATTCAGTACTATGTATGTCCAAACAAATTACCAGCAGCCAACAAAGCACTAAATGCATTGAGAAACGATTGTTGTGTTACTGTATTATACATATTAAAAGATATAATAATGAACTAAATTGAATTTGGTGTACCATATTAATAGTACAGGGTTTAGTGATGGAGACATCATGGGATCTTATATTCGTGCAGACATATGATGAATTCCAAAACGGAAATATACATCTTGATCAGCATACTTGAACAGAAGATAAGGGAGACTGTTAGGTTTGTTCATGTTCTGTCAAATACTGAAGCAAAATGTTTGACATTTCACACTGAAGAGTTTTAGTCTGAAAGGTACTAAAAACAAATATTTAATATTCTAGAGAAATTATATCTTTATTTTACTACCGAGAACACATTGTTATACTTAATCACACAATCGTTATACAAACGGCGTCTTCTACAAATGACAAGATGAATCGCAATACGACAGTTATTGGCTGAATTGCACATTACACCATCCGTATTGTCCAATGTGCATGACTGCCCAAGTTCCATGTTCCATGGTCAATCATCGTCCACTTCCATGCGAGCAAAAGATTCCGGAGCGACAATTCAGAATGAAGCAACTCTGAACATTGGTGATTTAGAGTGGATAGGAATGCAGGATGTTTCGTAGGATTTTATGCACCTTGCTCGCAGGTGTGCCCAACGTTCGGGCAATTGCCGTGCATTGCACCGCTCGACCCCCGCCTGTAATACTGTGGCCGCATCGTCGATAGACGTCAGATAAACTGCCCCCCCCCCTCTCTGTTGCGTTACACTTCAAAAGAACTTGTCCTTTCGAAATTTGTAATCATTTCCTCCAGACCCTTAACAGACATTGGATCAATGCTTTTTTTCATACTATTGAGTGTACGGGACTTCCGCGAGGCTACTGGTGGAACAATCCCAGTTCTTGTAAAAGAGCTTTACCAGCAGCGTGCGATCATTCATGGAGACGGTCATATCGGGCATATCGGACACTAACTAAGAAACAGCTGTGTGCCGCCCATCATTCGTGTACATATTCTGACGCTCACAGCACCATCTATTAGTCAAATTTCCGTTAAATTTTTTTATCCTTGACGTTTCCTCTTCGTCAATAATATTCTGTGCAAATCGGTTATTCTGTGCAGTGGTTCTCTTTCTACAGCGTTTTGAAATTGAATCTTAAATTACGGACACCCTGAAGATGACAATGGGTGAATAAGATGATGACAATAAGTAAGCGGAATGTTTACTAGAAACGGTATGAAAATCAGTCGAACAGAGTACTCGTAGACAAGACAAGGTATATTCCGAAATAAAGTTATTACAGATGATACATGGTACGCTAGCAACACAATGTGAATGAGCAAGAATAACTTAATATATGTTGACAATAACACACTCACATGCTAAAGACAAACACGAAATACACAAAGACTATGATAAAAGACTAACCTGTCATAAATGAGAGGAAAGAATATTCGAGTAGGAAATATGGCTCCAGACCAACAAGAAATTCAGTTTTGCGATACTTTAAAATAAAAACTGCAGTGTTCAAGAAATCATTTGTATTATGATTTATCATGTCGTGTGACTAGAGCCTCACGTCGGGTAGACCGTTCGCCGGTTGCAAGTCTTTCGATTTGACGCCACTTTGGTGACTTGTGCGTCGATGGGGATGAAATTATGATGGTTAGGACAACACAACACCCAGTCCCTCAGCGGAGAAAATCTCCGAGCCAGCCGGGAATCGAACCCGGGCCCTGAGGATTCACATTTTGTCGCGCTGACCACTCAGCTAAGGGGGGCGGACATGTTTTATCATGTGACAAGGAAAATAATGTCTATATTCGAATTGTAAAGACCTTGGAATAAAGAAAAGTATTATAAAGCGATACAGATATGGTTATGGATTCTGAAAGTACAGATAAGCAGCCAGTTTATAATAAACTGTTGGAGGACAAGGCTTAAGAATCCAGAAAAAGCGAAAGCCAATCATTCTACTCAAATATGTTATACCACAGAATATCTTTGTAGTATACATCAGCTGCACAGCACATGATGAATGCCATTCAGTTTCAGGTCACAATGGTTACAAAATAGCAGTAACAAGTAATCAGTTATAATTATTGCTGCTTAACTCTGCGTCAAGGACAATGACAATACAAGTTGCGTTGAATGTTAAAACCAATACCCCCTCCCCAAACCATCGTAATGACGTAACAAGTGCACGAATTCAAATTTCAATGGAATTTGCCAAGTAACTAGCATACAAGCCGATACACCAAGGTATATACTCTCTACTTGTCACAGTGAAGCAGTCTTCAGTGCACAGCATCATTCTGCAATTAAGAATGTGTAAACTTTTGCCTGTCTTGTCTGGCGATGAGGCTAGAAAAGCTAAAAAACTTGTTTATGAAAATAAAAACCATATTCTGTAAGTGATTGCAAGCAGATACCTTCAGTAATTCTACGGTTTTGAGTTAATTTTTCATGGAAGTAGACAAAATGAAATTAAACTGAAGCCCAAAACTAATGGAAGAGGTAAATTATGAATAGCACTGCCTTCCTGAACATGTGAAAGTTCAGTGGGACTGTACGAATACGGTAAGGATGGAAAGGATTAAGAACAACTTGCCGAATAAAACTTATAAGAGGAAGAGTTCTTGCTATCTAAAAGGCATGAAAGCGTGGAAATAAGGATATATCTGAGTGAAAAAAAGAACTGGTTTCTTGAAAATTAAACAAGAATCGATTCCAAGTAAGACCAGAATAAAAGTATAAAACATGTTTCTTATTTGAGGAAACTTAATAAATACAGGAATAACTTGATAACCGAAGCGAGACGATAAACAAAATATTAGGAAGGTAGTAAAATGATATATCAAATCTGTGCGTGGATGGGTATTTTCACAATGAAACGCTGGAACTGTATTCGAATACAATCTTGTAGAACATTTAGTAAGTGTACAGCCCGCATCTCGTGGTCGTGCGGTAGCGTTCTCGCTTCCCACGCCCGGGTTCCCGGGTTCGATTCCCAGCGGGGTCAGGGATTTTCTCTGCCTCGTGATGGCTGGGTGTTGTGTGCTGTTAGTTAGGTTTAAGTAGTTCTAAGTTCTAGGGGCCTGATGACCATAGCTGTTAAGTCCCATAGTGCTCAGAGCCATTTGAATTTTTAGTAAGTGTACAAATCCCTGTTCCTTATTTAATCGATTTTTGCAAACGAAAATACCTACGTTCTGCTCCTTCAACATGAATTCCGGTTAAGGTTTTTAATAAAATATTGAGAGACCATGAACCGCACATGTAGTATTCCCAGTGACATTGTAAAGTGATTTTACCTTTGTTATTTTCTTCTTTATATAAAATGTTGAACTCGAAACAGGTGAGCGCACAACTGCATCGCATGTCGTTTATTTTTATTTTTAGTGTTAATCAGATTTTACTTCAGAAAGAATATTTCAACTGAATAGTTCAAACCTAGAACATGCTGTTCATTATTTACAAATTTCTACGTCATTTGCAGGAGCGGTGGAAAAGTAATTCTCTGTCATGCCGTTAGATGAGGTCAGGTAAGGTTAAACGGCCAGAGGTCGCTTTAATATTTAATTCTAACCCTGCAAATTTGCTCACTGACATCACCGCCCTTACATTTCCTGAATTCTTACACTGGCAGTAGCTTTTAATTCGTAGTTTGTCAATTATACGTAAACCAATAGGGCACAATGGATGTGTTTGCTTTCAACTGATGCTGAAAGCACAGACCGACACCATTATCGTCTGCTGTCCAACACAATTTCTATCAGACTTGAGAGGATAATTGCGGAAATAAGTTTTATTCTAATGAATTAGAGTTTCGATGCAGATGACTCGTTTAGTTTCGCGTTTTCACACCGCTAGCTAATGATTAGATGCGTTTCAAGCTCTGTTCTTCGACGTTTGTAGACGAGAAAAACAGACATAGTAATCCTATTTCCTATTTTGTAAGCAGATACAGAACGTTTACATTGACACATTACGTTTTTTTTATATCATAAAGAAAAATTAATTGTTGGGAAAAGAACATTACCTTTGCCAGAATTGGAGTTCAGTACCGTTAAATACATTCACTTTGTTTTAGCAATCACACTAGCGTTTTGTATTACGACAGATACTACCAGTTTGGGCAATTACATTTGTCATCAGACGTGTTTCTCTCCATCACCGTCATCTCATGATCAGTCCAAAAGCAGTTAACTGCAGTTTCGTTACTTTGCGTTCTGCAAGTGTTAAGAATTCCTTGAACTCACCTTCGGAAACTGTGGTGAACAGAAAGCTTTCTGACTCTGACAATCTGCATCTGTGTTTACGTCTACGTGACTACTCTGCATTTCTAAATTACGTACCTGGAAGGAGGGTTCATAGAACAAGGTTCAAACTATTTCTCTGCTGTTCAAATGGTTCAAATGGCTCTGAGCACTATGGGACTTAACATCTGAGGTCATCAGTTCCCTAGAAGTTAGAACTACTTAAACCTAACTAACCTAAGGATATCACACACACCCATGCCCGAGGCAGGATTCGAACCTACGACCGTAGCGGTCGCGCGGTTCCAGACTGAAGCGCCTAGAACCGCTCGGTCACCCCGGCTGGCTCTGCTGTTCCACTGTTCAAAACGCACGAGAGCAAACTTAGATAACTTGCACAAACCGTGTTACTATTGGTTTTAAACGCCTGATGACTTCATGAAAAGAAAAAAAATGGTAGCATCCTCTGCAAACAAACTGTGAGGGCTGCTCAGATAGCCTTCTCAATCAGTCATATAGACTGAGGCGACGAAAGTCATGGGGTACTTTCTAGTATGGTTTCGGACCTTCTATTGCCCGGAATAATGCAGCAACTGCTCGTGTCACGGACTGAAGAAGTTGGAAGTCCCCTGCCGAAATACTGAAACATACTGCCTCTATAGCTGCCCATAATTCCGAAAAGCTGCTGCAGGATTTTGTGCACGAACTGACCTCTCGACTATGTCCCATAAAAGTTCGATGCGATTCATGTCGGGCTATCTGGGTAGCCAAATCATTAGCTCGAACTGTTCAGAATGTTCTTCAAAGCAATCGCGAACAATTGTGTCCCACTTACATCGTATATTGTCATCCATAAGCATTCCATCGATGTCTCGAAACGCGAAGTCCATAAATGGCTGCAAATGGTCTCCAAGTAGCCCAACACAACAATTTCCAGCCTATCGGTTCCGGTTGACTTCTTAAGTAATAGAACCCAGTACGTTGTCCTCGATGGTGAGTGTTCATCAGAGGTGAGGGTATCATCTGGAGTGCCCCAGGGAAGTGTGGTAGGTCCGCTGTTGTTTTCTATCTACATAAAGCAAGGGGAAACTACAGCCGTAATTTTTCCTGAGGACATGCAGCTCTACTGTATGATTAAATGATGATGGCGTCCTCTTGGGTAAAATATTCCGGAGGTAAAATAGTCCCCCATTCGGATCTCCGGGCGGGGACTACTCAAGAGGACGTCGTTATCAGGAGAAAGAAAACTGGCGTTCTACGGATCGGAGCGTGGAATGTCAGATCACTTAATCGGGCAGGTAGGTTAGAAAATTTAAAAAGGGAGATGGATAGGTTAAAGTTAGATGTAGTGGGAATTAGTGAAGTTCGGTGGCAGGAGGAACAAGACTTTTGGTCAGGTGATTACAGGGTTATAAATACAAAATCAAATAGGGGTAATGCAGGAGTAGGTTTAATAATGAATAAAAAAATAGGAGTGCGGGTTAGCTACTACAAACAGCATAGTGAACGCATTATTGTGGCCAAGATAGACACAAAGCCCATGCCTACTACAGTAGTACAAGTTTATATGCCAACTAGCTCTGCAGATGATGAAGAAATAGATGAAATGTATGACGAGATAAAAGAAATTATTCAGGTAGTGAAGGGAGACAAAAATTTAATAGTGATGGGTGACTGGAATTCGTCAGTAGGAAAAGGGAGAGAAGGAAACATAGTAGGTGAATATGGATTGGGGGGAAGGAATGAAAGAGGAAGCCGCCTTGTAGAATTTTGCACAGAGCATAACTTAATCATAGCTAACACTTGGTTCAAGAATCATGAAAGGAGGCTGTATACATGGAAGAAGCCTGGAGATACTGACAGGTTTCAGATAGATTATATAATGGTAAGACAGAGATTTAGGAACCAGGTATTAAATTGTAAGACATTTCCTGGGGCAGATGTAGATTCTGACCACAATCTATTGGTTATGAACTGCAGATTGAAACTGAAGAAACTGCAAAAAGGTGGGAATTCAAGGAGATGGGACCTGGATAAACTGAAAGAACCAGAGGTTGTAGAGAGTTTCAGGGATAGCATTAGGGAACAATTGACAGGAATGGGGGAAAGAAATACAGTAGAAGAAGAATGGGTAGCTCTGAGGGATGACGTGGTGAAGGCAGCAGACGATCAAGTAGGTAAAAAGACGCGGGCTAATAGAAATCCTTGGGTAACAGAAGAAATATTGAATTTAATTGATGAAAGGAGAAAATATAAAAATGCAGTAAATGAAGCAGGCAAAAAGGAATATAAACGTCTCAAAAATGAAATCGACAGGAAGTGCAAAATGGCTAAGCAGGGATGGCTAGAGGACAAATGTAAGGATGTAGAGGCTTGTCTCACTAGGGGTAAGATAGATACTGCCTACAGGAAAATTAAAGAGACCTTTGGAGAGAAGAGAACCACTTGTATGAATATCAAGAGCTCAGATGGCAACCCAGTTCTAAGCAAAGAAGGGAAAGCAGAAAGGTGGAAGGAGTATATAGAGAGTTTATACAAGGGCGATGTACTTGAGGACAATATTATGGAAATGGAAGAGGATGTAGATGAAGATGAAATGGGAGATAAGATACTGCGTGAAGAGTTTGACAGAGCACTGAAAGACCTGAGTCAAAACAAGGCCCCGGGAGTAGACAACATTCCATTAGAACTACTGATGGCCTCAGGAGAGCCAGTCATGACAAAACTCTACCATCTGGTGAGCACGATGTATGAGACAGGCGAAATACCCTCAGACTTTAAGAAGAATATAATAATTCCAATCCCAAAGAAAGCAGGTGTTGACAGATGTGAAAGTTACCGAACTATCAGTTTAATAAGTCACAGCTGCAAAATACTAACGCGAATTCTTTACAGACGAATGGAAAAACTGTTAGAAGCCGACCTCGGGGAGGATCAGTTTGGATTCCGTAGAAATGTTGGAACACGTGAGGCAATACTGACCTTACGACTTATCTTGGAAGAAAGATTAAGAAAAGGCAAACCTACGTTTCTAGCATTTGTAGACTTAGACAAAGCTTTTGACAATGTTGACTGGAATACTCTCTATCAAATCCTGAAGGTGGCAGGGGTAAAATACAGGGAGCGAAAGGCTATTTACAATTTGTACAGAAACCAGATGGCAGTTATAAGAGTCGAGGGACATGAAAGGGAAGCAGTGGTTGGGAAAGGAGTGAGACAGGGTTGTAGCCTCTCCCCGATGTTATTCAATCTGTATATTGAGCAAGCAGTAAAGGTAACAAAAGAAAAATTCGGAGTAGGTATTAAAATTCATGGAGAAGAAGTAAAAACTTTGAGGTTCGCCGATGACATTGTAATTCTGTCAGAGACAGCAAAGGACTTGGAAGAGCAGTTGAACGGAATGGACAGTGTCTTGAAAGGAGGATATAAGATGAACATCAACAAAAGCAAAACGAGGATAATGGAATGTAGTCAAATTAAGTCGGGTGATGCTGAGGGAATTAAATTAGGAAATGAGACACTTAAAGTAGTAAAGGAGTTTTGCTATTTAGGGAGTAAAATAACCGATGATGGTCGAAGTAGAGAGGATATAAAATGTAGACTGGCAATGGCAAGGAAAGCGTTTCTCAAGAAGAGAAATTTGTTAACATGGAATATAGATTTAGGTGTCAGGAAGTCGTTTCTGAAAGTATTTGTATGGAGTGTAGCCATGTATGGAAGTGAGACATGGACGATAACTAGTTTGGACAAGAATAGAATAGAAGCTTTCGAAATGTGGTGCTACAGAAGAATGCTGAAGATAAGGTGGGTAGATCACATAACTAATGAGGAGGTATTGAATAGGATTGGGGAGAAGAGAAGTTTGTGGCACAACTTGACTAGAAGAAGGGATCGGTTGGTAGGACATGTTCTGAGGCATCGAGGGATCACAAATTTAGCATTGGAGGGCAGCGTGGAGGGTAAAAATCGTAGAGGGAGACCAAGAGATGAATACACTAAGCAGATTCAGAAGGATGTAGGTTGCAGTAGGTACTGGGAGATGAAGAAGCTTGCACAGGATAGAGTAGCATGGAGAGCTGCATCAAACCAGTCTCAGGACTGATGACCACAACAACAACAACAAATGATCTTTTGGATAGGGTGGATAGCAATGTGCGGCTGTTTGCTGATGATGCTGTGGTGTACGGGAAGGTGTCGTCGTTGAGTGACTGTAGGAGGATACAAGATGACTTGGACAGGATTTGTGATTGGTGTAAAGAATGGCAGCTAACTCTAAATATAGATAAATGTAAATTAATGCAGATGAATAGGAAAAAGAATCCTGTAATGTTTGAATACTCCATTAGTATAGTGTAGCGCTTGAGACAGTCACGTCGATTAAATATTTCGGCGTAACATTGCAGAGCGATATGAAGTGGGACAAGCATGTAATGTCAGTTGTGGGGAGGGTGGATAGTCGTCTTCGGTTCAATGCTAGAATTTTGGGAAGATGTGGTTCATCTGTAAAGGAGACCGCGTATAAAACACTAATACGACCTATTCTTGAGTACTGCTCGAGCGTTTGGGATCCCTATCAGGTCGGATTGAGGGAGGACATAGAAGCAATTCAGAGGCGGGCTGCTAGATTTGTTACTGGTAGGTTTGATCATCACGCTAGTGTTACGGAAATGCTTCAGGAACTCGGGTGGGAGCCTCTAGAGGAAAGGAGGCGTTCTTTTCGTGAATCGCTGACTGCAGTACAATTTCATTGCCGCCGACTTACATTTCACGGAGAGACCACAAAGATAAGAGAGATTAGGGCTCGTACAGAGGCATATAGGCAGTCATTTTTCCCTCGTTCTGTTTGGGATTGGAACAGGGAGAGAAGATACTAGTTGTGGTACGAGGTACCCTCCGCCACGCACCGTATGGTGGATTGCGGAGATGTATGTAGATGTAGATGTAGACACAGTCCACACCATGTAAACACTGTCCACACCATTATGGAGCGACCACCAGCTTTCACAGGGCGTTATTGACAACTTGGGTCCTTGGCTTCGTGTGGTCTGCACTACACTCGAACTCTACCATCACCTCTTACCAACTGAAATCGGGACTCATCTGATCAAGTCACGGTTTCCCAGTCGTCTAGCGTCCAACCAGTACGTCACGAGCCCAGGACAGGCGCTGCAGGCTATGTCGTGCTGTTAGCAAAGGCATTCGCGTAAGTCGTCGGTTTCCATAGCCCTATAACGTCGAATTTCGCCGCACTGTCCTATCGGCCTCGTTCCTCGTACTTCCCAAATTGATTTCTGTGGCTATTTCACTCGGTGTTGCTTGTCTGTTAGCACTGAGAACTCTTACGCAAACGCCACTGCTCTCTGTCGTTAAGTGGAGACTGACTGACACACATCGTTGACTGTGGAGAGTCGTAGTGATTGAAATTTTGTTCTATCTTCGCACTCTTGACTCTGTGTATCTCGGAATACTGTATTCCCTAACAATTCCCGAAATGGAATGCCCCATGCCTCTAGCTCCAACTACCATTCCGCGTTCAGAGTCTAATTCCCGTCGTGCAGCCATGATCACGTCGGAAACATTTTCACATGAATCATCTGAGTACAAACGACAGCTGCGCCTACGTACTGCCCTTTTATACCTTGTGTAACTGATACTACCGCCATCTGTAAATGTGCATATCGCTATCCGTTGACTTCTGACGCCTGAACGTAGTTTAGAAGGAGCAGGTATCACTTTCATTTTGCTCGATTATTTTCCGGCAATTGTGACCTTTCTGACAGGTATTGACGAATACAGCAGCACAATTGAGACGATAACCTGTAAGCACACAATTTTATTGTTAAGTCGCTTGTGAAACAGGGAATCAGTTTGAGATCGCTTGTTGATGGCACTCGTGACTTTTTCTTAATTTGTGGCTTGATGTCCTGCTGTATTTGTTAATCACATGAACCCAATCACTTGAAAATGGCATAAAAGTCAGAAATACCAATTCAGGCAAATGGGGGCACGTTCATTTAAAAATTGTAACTAATATACGATCTGAATCAGAGAACTTGCCTTTAGTGATTTAAGCTGCTCCGCTACACTGAGGATATCTACTTCTGATATACTGACTTCATGCAAGATTTCGAGACAAAGTTTCCTTGTGGAAACTATTAAAGGCATCTCACATTGATATCCACGCTAAATTTCAATCTTCAGCATAATATAGCCAATCTATTAACAAAATATGCATTGTGGATGACAAATAAAAATATAAAAAAAACAAATAAAAATATTGTACGACTGACAATGAATGAAGCTCCTCCATTCCGTAGTAAATATAACTAACTTATGTTGGTTATATCTAAAAATACTCGAAGAAATCAGAGACCAGGAAATAATCGCAGAATAAATTCAGACAAGTGCTCACAACCAGATGTATCGATATGAATGGTGAACTTCGTTAGTAACGAAAAACTCAGTTCACCAAAACTATCAATAACTGCCTTCAGTTCTGTTTAGGAAGGGTGTATGGTACGTTTCAATTAACGCTCAAAAGGTAAATACACAGAAATGGAAAGAGATCCATGCTACCAAGATGATACTCCAGTATTTTTCGTGGGATTTACTGCTTAAAACTGCATCCATACATGAGCTTACTTTCAGTATAGAAACTTGCGTTGGCAAATATGAAGAATAATGAAATTACATGATAGCTGCTTAAAGTGTTTAATATTATTGAAACTTTTCAGCGCAACACATCACCGATAGTTGACGTGCACTTGCAGCTTATTGCTATCTTTAGGACTTTGAGAAAGGTCGTATCATTGGCATGTGAGACGTGAGAGCATCACCACAACCAAATCGCAAAGGCACCTGTGGTATACTGTCAGCAGAACGAGTGGAGACGAGATGGACGCAGTATAACAGTGTGTCAAAAAAAG
The DNA here is from genome assembly GCF_023864275.1 of Schistocerca cancellata. Taxonomy (NCBI): domain Eukaryota; kingdom Metazoa; phylum Arthropoda; class Insecta; order Orthoptera; family Acrididae; genus Schistocerca; species Schistocerca cancellata. The sequence goes on from NC_064634.1 coordinate 270,105,023, forward strand.
TTTGCACGGATCCTTCCAGAAGGACTTCGCTCTGATGAATAGGTGGAAGACAACATCTGAGAGTAGTCCAGTGTCGGATAGACCATCAGTGAGACAGTACCTCGTGTTCCTGCTGCTAATCAGACGAGTACACCGTTCGTTTGCTGCCAATTTCTACGAGCTCCATATAGGAGCGACTTATTTTTGTATTTTCTTGCGTCTTTCAGTGCTCTTTAGTTTAAAGTCGCTAATTTTGTGCTTGTTTATTAGGCACATTTACGCGTTTGTTAACTGTCTAGTGCCGGGGCGGGCAGGAGTCCTGCACGTGTGCGGTGCACTTGCACGCGTGCAGTTAACATTCGTTCTGCGTGCACACAGGGGCAAGCTGGCCACCCGCTTATCTCCCCTCCCCACCATACCTTCTGTCCGCTCCTTCCCCTGCAATGCGCAATGCGTTTTGTTTCCTAGTTTACTTTATTGAATGGAGGAATAAGTGCTTGAAAGATATCGTGGTTTGAAAGAGTACCTGTTACCTACAATACGTTTTATTTAATTATCACAGGTGGAGTGGAACAAAATAAGGTTAGTAGGAGTGCTTGAAAGATGTCGTGTTTTGAAAGAGTACCTATTACCTACGATACGTTTTATTTAATTATCACAGGTGGAGTGGAACAAAATTTCTACATACAGACAAACGCCAACAGTTACTTAAATTTTCATCACTGATGTTTCCTCTTAACCGACACTTACTAATTCAGCAAATGGTTTTCCAGCTCTCGCTATATTAAGCGTAATCTTATAGCTTGCACGTACCGCTGGGCTATTATTGTTGTCGTCCTGAAAACTTGAAAACAGTGCTCCATAAAATGTTAAATCAGTTAGATGAGAGACATGACGAAAGGAGGTTGCAGATCTCTCGTGACCACAGCAACTACGACAGATTAATCTAGTATCGTCAGATCGCTCTTCTTAAGCTCAGTCAATTTCCCCATCCGCTCAGAATCCGACAGTATATAGTACTCGTCCTTGTGAAATTTGTTATAATGGCCTTCAATACTAAACTTCCGCTGGCCAGCGAGAATACTGCCACATATTAAACATTTCGAATTTTCACGTTTTTGCACAAAGAAAAAGTGTTTCTCCCATTACTTTTTAAAAGATAGCAAATCTCCGCTTCCTTGTTTCACTCTGATTTTCCGGTTCTTGAAATACAACGTTCACTACGTAGTGGTCGCTACGCATCGACGTCCGCAGCTTAGCCTGGTACTACACTGCCGCAACCTGCCGGCTGTCGCCACTGTCCCATTCGACGATTGCACGCGAGCAGCACACGTGCAGCGCTGTGCGCTCATGGGCCGCGTGCAACGTTTGCCCGCCCCTGGTCTAGTGCATACCTTTCGCCTTGTTTAGTATGGGTAGGGACTGTGGCTGCTGTGTACAGATGCGATGTAAGTTGGTGAACCTTCGCTCACAGCTCCAGGCGACGATGACTTCCGTCACACATCTTGAGGCTGCTGCCAAGGGACAGCACAGTGGGAGGTCGGGCACGGGGATGCAAATGACGTCGATACCGTCCCATGTGTCCCCCGATCGGTCCACTGCTGTGGCCGCCCCTGGTACTGCCAGCACTGAGGTTGACGCTCACCTGTGGTCAAGTGGGAAATGGAAATGGAAGTGAGCGTCTGGCGTCATTGACCGGGAGGCCCTTTGCGGGGCAGGTCCTGCCGCCTTGGTGCTGGTCTTATCACATTTGACGCCACATTGGGCGACCTGCGCGCCGGATGGGGATGAAATGATGATGAAGACAGCACAACACCCATTCCCTGAGTAGAGAAAATCCCCGACCCAACCGTGAATAGAACCAGGGCCAATAGGACGGCAATCTGTCACGCTGACCACTCATCTATCGGGGTGGACAAGTGGGAGATGATCGCAAAGTTTGGCAGGCAGCGAGAGACTTTCCGTGGGGCCGATCGTAGGGTTCGTAGGGGGCGTTATCTGTGGGTGACGAAGTCCCTATACCGGACACAGTCGTCCACCCTGTTCCAGAGGAAGCTTCTCGGCCCGCAAGGTCTGGACATTCACAGAGGGTGGGTTTGCTTGTAGTTGGGAGCTCCAACGTTAGGCGCATAATGGGGCCCCTCAAGAACATGGCTGCCAAGGAGGGGGTAGGAAGTCAGTGCGCACTCGGTGTGCATACCGAAGGGGATGTTCCATAATTCAAATCTAAAACAACTGCCAATATGAATAACTTAGAAGTATATATCCTCGGTGTAGTGAAGCGTCTTAAATGACTTAATAAAGTCTACGCTTACGGTCCAGAGTGCATGCTAGTCCGGTTCCTTTCAGAGTATGGTGATGTAATCGCTCCGTATCTAACAATGATATATAACTGTTCGCTCATCGAAAGATCTGTACCTAAAAACCGGAAAGACGCACAGCTCACACCAATATATAAGCAAGGTAATAGAAGTAATCCACTGAATTACAGACCCATATCACCAACGTCGATCTGCAGTAAGGTTTTGGAACATATTTTGTGTTCGGAAATAATGAATTACCTTGTAGAAAACAATTCTTGACTAATGGTCAGCACGAATTCAGGAGAAATCGTTCTTGTGAAACACAACTAGCTTTCGATTCACACAAAGTAATGAGTGCAGGGTTGTCAAACTGACTGCATATTTTTAGATTTCCAAAAGGCATTCGACACAGTTCCTCACAAGCGTTTTCTAACGAAACTGCGTGCCTATGGAGTAACCCGTACGACTAGATTTGTGATTTCCTGACAAAAAGGTCACAGTTGGTAGTAACTGGCGAAAAGTCATCAAGAACAACAAAAATAACATCTGCAGTTTCCAAAGGAAGTATTACAGAATCTCTGATGTTCCTGATCTACATACGAGACATTCTGAGCAGCCCCCTTACATAGTTTGTTGATGATGCTGCCATTTACCGTCTTGTAAAGTCATCAGATAATCAAAACCAACTGCAAAATGATATGGACAAGATATCTGTAAGGTGCAAAAAGTGGCAGTTGACCAAGTAGTGTGTGATTGCCCATATGAGTGCTAAAAGAAATCTGCTAAATTTCGATAAATCACGAAAAAGTAGGCTGTAAGTTCAACTGAATGCTGAGGGATTACAATTACGAATAACTTAAATTGGAACAATCGCCCAGATAATGTTGTGGGTGAAGCAAACCAAAGACTGCGATTTATCGGTGCAACACCTAAAAATGCAACAGATCAACTAAAAAGACTGTGTACACCAGGCTTGTCCGCCCTCTTCTGGATTCTCGCTGTGAGGTGTGGGATCCGCATCTGATGGGACTGATGAAGGACATCGAAAATGTTCAAAGAAGGGCAGTCGTTTTGTATTATCGTGAAATAAGGGCTAGAGTGTCACTGACATGATGCGTGATTTGGAGAGGACATAATTAAAACAAAGGTGTTTTTCGTTGCGGCAGAATCTTCACGTGAAATTTCAGTCACCATCTTTCTCTCCGATTGCGAAAATTATCTGTTGGCTCCCATCTACGTAGGGAGACATGATCATCGTGCTAAAATAAGAGAAATCAGAGCTCGCTCAGATAAATTTAAGATATCATTTCTCCCGTGCGCTGTCAGCGAGAGGAACTGCAGAGAAATAACTTGAATGTGGTTCGATGAAATCTCTGCCTCAGGCTTAATTGTGATTTGCAGAGTAATCATGTGGATGTAGATGTAGAAATCCCAGCACGGGTTACAGACATACCGTCGATTGCAATTCACTGGAAGCTGTGTTCAGATTTCGAGATACTATGCGTCGTTTATCTCTGACATCATGCCACAGAGAAGAGAGTCTTGCATGGAATAAGGTTTGAGTCAACTGGGACACTGAGGGGCATTCTGTAGTGTTCAGTAAGGAGTCTGGCTTCGATTTTTGGTGGTCGAACTGACGGCAGCGCTTTCGTAGATGTCCCAGTGAAAAGTGACAGGAAGCTTAGATTCTTGGGACGCATACCGCTCAAACTTCTGACGGAGGAGCGACTGAGTATGGCAACAGAAGTTAGCTTATTTTAAGTGTCTGGGTCACCAACTAAACTGCATATATACAGTAATCAACAGCGTGGTTATCTTTGTTATTCTATAATGAGGTCTGCCACTGTGCGTGCTTTCCCTGTTTTTGTGCAGATCATTAGATGTTGACGTTTTTGTATTGCACCACACTCACGGGAGTCGTTTCTTCATACTCCTCGTTTTCTCGTGCTGGTATTGCACCGTGCTAGTTCTTAAACGGTAAAGCGCTCTACACTTCGTGAACGTTAGATGGTTCCCAGCAGGTAGCAGTTCGTTAGGCTTTATTAGCGTTTGATTAATACAGTTTTGGTATACATTTTCTCGCCGTATTTCAGGCGGCTCGTCTGAAGGTTTGGTCATTCGCGTAAAACTTCACCGGGATTACAGTCGGCTGTGCCGTACTTGGCAGTCGTATAATGGATACCTGTCATCATAAGCCAGTTTCCTCCTTTCGGACTGAGCTGCGACTAGACTTCTCATTGTCGGTGGAGCTACACCGACACTGGGGTAAATTTGTTTTACTGGCATTGGTTTTAGGCAGACAGACACTGTATTGCCGTTTGCTTGAAAATACTATGAGACGAAGCGGCGATTTGGATGCACTTTATAACTTCAAGATGTGTTGACCACACTTTCTATTATTTCCAAAATCACCTTAAGTGTTTCGACATTCCGTCATTTTAATAGGCAATATAATGTCAGTCATATAAAATTCTTCAATATGAACGTTGTATCTTCTCAAAATCCTTAACGTAGACACTGGTGCAAACTGCTGCCACAGTAACTGTTTGCACTTGTCTCTTGCTTTATAAATTTGACAAGATACAATGTATATCCTGAACAGTTTTCTATGACTGAAAATGACCAAATGTACAAACAAAGGAAGGCGACTTTGGAAATAACAGAAAAATGTGGTCAAGACTTCCGAAACTTGTAAAGTGTCCCATTAATTACCAAGTCGACTTATTTGGCGCGTGCTGATTTGTACCACAGAGGTGCTGCATACTGTGCTGTAGAGAAACATGGTGCGAGAGCTGATTTTCTTAGAATTTGAGGATGATGTCCGAGTTTTATACCGTGATTTTTCGAATGACATAATTATTGGCACATATTTTAACCTCAACATTTTGCCAGAACCTCCGAAATGTCATAGTTTTGTAAAGTCTAATATTTCGGCGAATCATTGTAATTCAACTTGTGACCCCGCCACATCAATTTTATTCGCCTATGTGCGTCTTTATCTCTGAGGTGCAAAGCGCACACTTCAGTCTTAAAGGGATGTTGTTTGAAGAAATTTTCTCTGTAGTAGACATCTAAGTCTTCGAGAGTTCACATCAGTTCCCTTCCGTTGTAAGTAGGCTGTTTATGTTTTCTTTATGTAAGTGGGCTGTTTATGTTTTCTTATCGGCAACGTTACGTAGCGCTCTATATGAAAATCACTGGCTGTGCTGTGTGCAGTCTGTGGCTAGTTTGCATTGTTGTCTGCCATTGTAGTGTTGGGCAGCGGCAGCTGGATGTGCACAGCGCGTAGCGTTGCGCAGTTGGAGGTGAGCCGCCAGCAGTGGTGGATGTGGGAAATGAGATGGCGGATTTTTTAGTACAGAATGGATATTATGAACTGCTATATATATTATGATTATTAAGGTAAATACAATGTTTGTTCTCTATTAAAATATTTCATTTGCTAACTATATCTATCAGTAGTTAGTGCCTTCCTTAGTTAGAATCTTTTATTTAGCTGGCAGTAGTGGCGCTCGCTGTATTGCAGTAGTTCGAGTAACGAAGATTTTTGTGAGGTAAGTGATTTGTGAAAGGTATAGGTTAATGTTAGTCAGGGCCATTCTTTTGTAGGGATTTTTGAAAGTCAGATTGCGTAGCGCTAAAAATATTGTGTGTCAGTTTAAGCACAGTCTTGTATAATTGTTCTAAGGGGACGTCTCATACCGTTCCTCAAACGATTTTCTTTGTGCGGCCACCGCAGTATGATCGGCAAGTGTAACCATCTCAGCGTTTATAGGCTGGTCGTTTGTACAGATGTTAGGTACTTATAAAATTGGTGACAGGACAATGCCTTGGGGTAGACCATACATTTGTCTCAATTTTTCACCCCCTGTGGCATCACATAAAAATGACTATTTTGAAAGAGACATTCCACTACGTTTGTCATTCGGAAGTCCTTAGCCATGCCATAAAGTTTAACGAGCAGGCGCTGGTGCTTGACAGGCCGCCAGAGACCTATAAAAAGAACTCCGACTACCTGCTTCCGTTCCAATCACTGCCTTGGGAGTTTTATGATCACCAGTATGTGGCAAGAATTACATCTGTTGAAATATCCTTCACGACCGTGGTGCCATATTTCAGCACTATAATGCAAGACCGCGCACTGCAGTTCACACAAAAAACACTCTGAGGAATGTGCGGATCTTTGACTGTCCAGCCTAGCTTCTTTATTTCTCACCCACTTAGAGTGTCTGACATGACTATGGAAGACTTACACTTTCAGACCAGTCTCATTTTGCAGTCTCTAACACGCCTTGTAATATTTCTCGCTTATTCAGCCATCATATTGGGCTGCAGGAAGCTATTCCCAGGGCAGTAGAGATGCAATAAGCATAGAGATGACGCAATGTTGGATGAGGTACCGGTGACAGATGGTAGAGTCCCGTGAGAAAGACCACCTGCATGATGCTGCTGCTCTGTGTTTGGCTGCTGTGTTCGGCGGTACGGCGCCAAAACGTTAAAGTTTAGTTGTTATTATTAATTAAACCTGTCATCCAAATTACTTCATTTTTTTAAATAAACATCTCTCAACAGCTAGCTATCAATCAGTCATTTCAAAATTATTAAAATCAAAGTATTACTAAAACAAAAGACTGACGATATTACTGCCGATGCACTTCGGTGGCGTTCAGGTTACGCCTTGCTGGCTTGGCGCGCGAAGTGTCTCGGGCAGTCCGGCTCTCCAGTTCTGACCGTTCGAGTAGCAAGACATGTTGTCTGTTATAGCAGTATTTGTTTCATGCAATTTTATTTACTACAGTTCCGACCGTCGCTAGGTACAGACATGTAGTCTGTAATAGTACTATTTGATTCATGTAATTTTATTCTCCAGTTCTGACCGTTCCAGTAGACAGACATGTTGTCTGTTATACCAGTATTTGTTTCATGCAATTTTATTTACTACAATTCCGACCGTCGCTAGGTACAGACATGTAGTCTGTAATAGTAGTATTTGATTCATGTAATTTTATTCTCCAGTTCCGATGGTTCCAATAGACAGACATGTTGTCGGTGGCAGGATGCATTTCATGTTATTTTAGCAAGATATAATGACTGTGGAAAGATATGTTCAATACGTTGTGATCAAGAATAGTTTCTCGTGTCTATATCAATAAAAAAGCGAGTGACATCCCAAATGAGTTATAGTTTATTCGTAGCAGCAGTTCCTTGCGAAGTTAATTTCAGCCTCAAGAAAAAGAATCCGCGACCTGCGTGCTGTTTTCTGCGCTGGGGACATCATCATCATGAAGACAGCAGATTAGTGAAGTGTACAAGAACTTATGTATTCCACAGAGGACAGTGGAAACAACTAGACACCTCACGTGTACTGCATGCACAGTACAAATGTGCTCAGTGACACGTCATTTGCAGTAATGCAGAGGAGGTAAAGAAGGATGAAAGTATTAACACTATCTGACTTTTATTCCTTTTTTTTCTTGCCATAGCCTGGAGTTTTAGTAACTAACACTTGGTCTCTCTCTCCCACTTGAAAAAGCTGTAAAAAATTACGTAACCCCAGCGACGAGTGTCAGAAATCGGGTGGTTAAACTCTTCGTACCTGAGTACTCTGCGACAAGCAAATGAAATCCATTGATCAAATACGCTGTTATCACTTTAGACGAGAGACACAGTTCTTGCAATTGTTATCAATCCATTCTAGTAACGTTAATAGTTGTTTTCATAAGAGTACGAGTGGCTAATAGTGACGCGACCGTATGAATATCTCGCAGTATGTCAGAACGAAAAGTATTCACGCATTTGATATATGATCAAAACGATTATACACTGATCAGCCAGAACATTACGACCACCTACCTAACAGCCGGTATGTCCACTTTTGGTATGAATACCAGTGGCGATGCATCGGGGCGTGGTAGCAATGAGGCCTTGTTAGGTCACTGCAGAGAATTGGCACCACATTTGCTCACACAAGTCACCTACTTCCCGTAAGTTCCGGGGAGGGAGGCGCCACAGTCGACCACATCCCATATGTGTTCGATCGGGTTCAGATCTGGCGAGTTGGGGAGCCAGCACATCAATTGGATCTCGCCACTGTGTTCCTCGAGCCACTCCATCACACTTCTGGCCTTGTGCCACGGCGAATTATCTTGTTGAAAAATGTCACGACTGTCGAGAAACATGATCGGCATGAACGGGTGTACGAGATCTGCAATCATGATAAAAGACTCCTTATCCATCATGGTGCCTTGCGCGAGCTCCAGTGGACCCATGGATACTCACTTGAATGTTCACCAGAGCATAATGGAGCTGCCGCTAGCTTGCCTCCTCCAGAAATACAACTGTCAAGGAGTATTTCCGTGGAAGATCTCGGATTCGCACCCTCCCATCGGCGTAACGAAGAAGGTACCGCTATTCCTCAGACCGTTCAACGCTCTCCCACTGCGCTAACGTCCAGTGCCGATGGTCACGTGCCCATTTCAGCCGTAGTTATCGAAGTCGTAGCGTTAACAGTGACTTCTGCAGGGGTCGTCGGTTGTGGAGGCCCATTGTTAGCAATGTTGGGTGCCTGTGTGTTCAGACACACTGGCAGTCTGATCTGCAAGTCTGATTTAGTTCTGTAACAGTTCGCCGCTTGTTCTGTTTTACCACTCTGGCCAGCCTACGACGTCCGATATCGTAATGAAGGGTGCCCGCCCAACCCCAGCCCGATGTCGCCACGTGTTTAAGACACTCATCCAGCACTCCTCGAACGCTGGAGAAGTCGTGCCTCCGGGCCATCACAATCTACCCTTGTTCAAACTCAGACAGATCGCTTTCCTTCTCCATTCCACACACGGACAGCCCGCTCACTGATACTGTATGCACCGCACGTGTGTCTGACCAGCAGTCATTCCTCGCCAGGTGAAGCCGCTATGGCCTGGAAGGGTTTATATCGATAGTAGCTCGGTGGTCATAATTCTGACTGATGTATGTTTCTCTCTCTCTGTCTCTCTCTCTCTCTCTCTCTCTCTCTCTCTCTCTGTCTGTCTGTCTGTCTCTCTCTCTCTCTCTCTCTCTCTCTCTCTCTCTCTCTCTCTCTCATTTAAAAGTTCTCATAGAGAATTGTCCAGTACACGTACTTTCGCCGAGAACAGTCGTTAGGCGTTTGATTATTGTTCCCGCATCACGACACTCGATTTAGGAATTATCACTCTCAAATAAATCACCAGTACTGAAGCGTTAACACAAGCAAATTCCGTGGCAAGAATTTTAATTACTTCGACAAAAATTAATTTAATTTGCGTTCTGCATGATCACGCAACACGGAATCTAAGCTACGACTCTCCTACCACGCTGTAACACGTACAATCACGGCACTCCTGCTCATTTCTGTTGTGCAGTGCGACAACAGCGCTCCAGTCAGAAAGAGAGCTACATTTCTGAGTGCGATCTCGGATAAGTGCGAATAGTATCGTCTATATCGATTCGTAACGTAGTTCTTTTTACAATAGGAAGTGGCATGCAGTGCCACAAAAACAGACTATAACGAAAAAATTACGCCATGTTTGCCTTTCTTTAGTTTCAAAGGACCTTGTGAGGTATGAGACGGTACATTACAGGGCATATTTGTAATATGCTCTTGTAACTTACAGGTGATTAATGAAGGATGTGGTTTTCTCTTCGGAACAAAAAATGGGTCATAAACAAGAGAACACCTGACCTTCTGCAGAGAGAAGTCGTATGTCTACTCAAAAACGACAAGTTTCTTCACTACAGTACCAGCCAAATCAATTATTGTGGAAAATAGGAAACTTGTATGGAATGGGATACTTACATTATTTATTGTACCAAATAAGTCACATAACTGTATCTGAATAAACTGCCTATTGGCTTCTGTCTCGGGTTCTTCGGCCGACGTTCATGTAACGATTTTTCTGACGTTTCGCCAGCACGAGTGGCTGGCATTGTCAAAGCTTCACCCTCCGTTGCCGGTGGTGAACCGGCAGTTTGTCAACAAGTGGCCACGAAAGCCTTAACAATTTTGTATCTGAATAAATCGTCAAAATAAATGAAACAGTTTCTCAACACAGAAGAAACCAAGTCTACAATTTGCAGCTATTTTTGAACCACAAACGGCAAGAATCTTCAACATATTCGCTGTTGAAGCAAAACAAATTACATTTACAAGCCCTTATTAGAAAGCAGAAGAGAGAGCAAGAATGTGAGAATCATTAGAATCCTCAGAAACTTGTTACGTATGAAGGACACTGCCTATAATAGCACGGACGGACAACACAAATATTTGCTTCACTTTCATGGAACATGCGTGTACATTTCCTTGCTTTCGGCGAACTGAGCTGTAATTACACGCATATTCGAAAGTTTTTCTTTGTCGTTAACGTGCAGATTATGTCACTGAATCGGAGAGGAGAATTGGCTACTTCGACATTAATTTCACTACCATTCGTGTCTCCCCATCATTTTTACTAAGTTTTGAACGCAAAAATATAACTGCTATTTCGTTAATTAAGAAGAAAAATGATTAAAAACAAACAATCTTACAGCTGGCTTACTAGCCGCTAGGGACGCTAGTTTCGTTCCAGTTGGCAAACGGTAGCAATTTTCACAGCAGTCAGTGTCGCGACTGTATGCACTGAGTTGACAAAAGTTACGGGTTTGCGATGTGAACATATACCAATGGCGATAGCATCGCGTACGCTAGGTAAAAAGGGTAGTGCAATGGCAGAGCTGTCATTTGGACTCAGGCGACTCATGTAAAAAGTGTCGCACAACGCGAATTAACAGACTTCTAACACGGAATGGCAGTTCTAGTTAGACGTATAGGATATTACATTTCGGAAACACATAGGGAATTCAGTATTCCGAGATCCACAGTGTCAAAAGAGTGCCGAGAATAATAGATTTTAGGCATTACCTCTCACCACGGACAACGTGATGGCCGACTACCTTCACGTAACGACCGAGAGCAGAGGCGTCTGCGTAGCGTTGTCAATGCCAACAGACAAGCAACACTGCATGAAATACTCGCAGAAATCAACGTGAGACGTAGCCGCTAGGAAAGTGTGGCGAAATCTGGCGTTAATAGGCATGGCAACAGACGGTTTACGCGAGTGCCTCTCCTGAGCTCGTGACCGTATCAGTTGTACCCTAGACGACTTGAAAACCGTGACCTTGTCAGCTGAGTCCCAATTTTAGTTGGTAAGGGCTGATGGTAGGTTTCGAGTGTGGCGCAGACCGCACGAGGCCATTGACCCAAGTTGTCGACAAGGCGTTGTGCAAGTTGGTGCTGGCTCCATAATTGTGAGGTCTGTGTTTACATGAAATGTGTAAGTAGGCTGTTTAGATTTTTATATTGGTAATGCCACGTAGCGCTCTGTATGGAAATCACTGGCTGTGCTGTGTGCAGTGTGTGGCTAGTTTGCATTGTTGTCTGCCATTGTAGAGGGGCAGCTCGATGTTAACAGCGCGTAGCGTTGCGCTGTTGGAGGTGAGCCGCCAGCAGTGGTGGATGTGGGGAGAGAGATGGCGGAGTTTTTAAATTTGTAATACTGGATATTATGAATTGCTATGTATATTATGATTTTTCAACACTATTAAGGTAAATACATTGTTTGTTCTCTATCAAAATCTTTCATTTTGCTAACTATGCCTATCAGTAGTTAGTGCCTTCCGTAGTTTGAATCTTTTATTTAGCTGGCAGTAGTGGCGCTCGCTGTATTGCAGTAGTTCGAGTAATGAAGATTTTTGTGAGGTAAGTGATTTGTGAAAGGTATAGTTTAATGTTAGTCAGGGCCGTTCTTTAGTAGAGATTTTTGAAAGTCAGATTGCGTAGCGCTAAAAATATTGTGTGTCAGTTTAAGCACAGTCATGTATAAAATGTTCCAAGGGGACGTTTCAAATGGACTGGGTCCTGCGGTCCAACTGAACCGATCACTGACTGGAAATGGTTGTGTTCGGCTACTTGAAGACCATTTGCTGCCGTTCATGGACTTCATGTACCCGAAAAACGATGGAATTTTTATGAATGACAATGCGCCATTTCACCTGGCCACAACTGTACGCGACTGTCGTGAAGAACATTCTGGATAATTCGAGCGAATGATACGCCCATCGAAATCGTCCGACACGAATCCCATCCAACATCTATGGGGCGTAGTCGAGAGGCCAGTCGGCGCATAACATCCTGTACCGGTAACACTTCCGCAATTATGGGCGGTACAGAAGCAGAATTTCTCAGTATTTCTGCATGGGACTTCCAACGACTTGTCGAGTAATGTTACGTCGATTTGCTGCACTACGCCAGGAAAAAGGAGATCAGGCACGTTATTAGAAGGTATCCCATGACTCGTGTCACCTCAGAGTATGTTAACAATGAGTACAATCGCGCTCTGCTATCGCTGGGGACCGACCTTCGATAAACAGACGGGATAGGCAGCGGTAATAAATGGTTCAAATGGCTCTACGCACTATTGGACTTAACATCTGAGGACATCAGTCCCCTAGACTTAGAACTACTTGAACCTAAGTAACCTAAGGACATCACACATATCCACGCCTGAGGCAGGATTCGAACCTGCGACCGAACCTGCGACCGAAGCGCCTAGAACCGCTCGGCCACAGCGGCCGGCAGGCAGCGGTAATACACAAGTCTTCATGAAAAGATATACCGCAAGCATTTCGGGCATGACAACAAATTTATCAAGATCGTAGCAGAAGCGATTTGCTTCCATACCGCAACAAATACAAGCGTGTATTTGTGTCACATTTTATTAATGACTGACATCAGTTCCGAATGGAGTGATATATTAATCATTTAATAATCTTACGACATCAACATAAATCAGTAGATCAAAACTAGACATAGTTGTCTCACTGGGAATTCCGCGATCGTTCAATAAGTAAAATATGGAGTTTCAGTCTTCGATCGCTATTCTTTATTTTCAATTACCGGTTTCGGGCTAGCTGCCCATCTTCAGATCTGTTAGACAATGTTAAAAATGTAATTAATAAGAGAGATACAGTTAGTGAAAAACTATCTTAGTTTACAAAATGAAATTTTGGAACATATAAAATGCCAACATACCATATGTTGTAGTTACAGAGTAACTTGTCCGTACAGAACACACTGTTCACTGTCATAAGTAAAGTAAATTTCAATCTGTTAAAACATTATATCGCAGTATTTAAGAGTAATCTGATTGGTAACAGTAAAAAGTGCCCTCTACCTATAACAATTGTGCATCTGTTATTATTTCGCCGTATATATTATTGGCGAATATTCTTTTTAATAAAACAATTTTTAAGGTAATAACAAATGAATAATCTTTTTGAGTGGACCATGAAACGAAAAATTTTTACATTAATTTAAAATTTCTTTATAAAGAAACATAAAATATAATTAAAATGTAGATATCCTTCCGAAAATGTGCGTCTACTCTTCTTTGTTTTTGATTGGTGGTTGAGTGGATTTCCCTATGCCTGAGCGTATACAACGCCACGCCGAGTTGTCTTGCGCCGCGCCCAATTCACCTCGCCGCCAGTACGCTGAGGGCCGTTCCGCTGTAGCTGTTTCTTACTGGGGCGTGCTGCTGCGTTCAAGAGTAAGCCTAAAACAGGTCTTTAAAAATCTCATAATAATTCCTGTGCATAAAATCACTTTGCTCATTTAATAGGCCTGGGGTTTTTCTTTGATGTGCGTATATTTCAAGCTCTTCTAGCACGTTGAGATAGAGACTTTTTGGAGCTTTATGTAGCACCTCCATTTGTTGATTTATATTACTAACTTCATGTCTACTCGCTTTTACATGTGTTCCAAATGCTGTTCGATTGCTATGGCTACAATGTTCCCTGTATCGAATTTCAAAGTTCCGCCCTGTTTGTCCTATATAATAACTGTCACATGCAGCACATTTAATCTTATATACTCCGGAATTATTGTATTTCATTTGTTTCGTCGTTGCTGGTTTATGTCTTAATCTATGTGCCATTTGCCCTTCGTTCTGAAATGCCACTGCGATGTTTTTTGGAAAGCATTTAGCAATTCTTTCCGACACACGCCCTTTGTATGTCAGGGTGACAAACTTCTTCTTAACTTTAATTTTCCTAGAATCGCTAATGATGCCCGCGGATTTGTTTTTGATTTTGTTAAACATACGTGTAACATCTTGTGTCCTGTATCCGTTAGCTGCTGCTACTTGCTTAATAATACCCAGTTCTTTCTGCAACTCATCTTCCTGTAGTGGCAATCTGAGGGCTCTGTTGCACATTGCATGAAAGTACGCTCTTTTATGCTGTGCCGGGTGGTGTGACGTCGCTACTATGATGTTGTCGGAGCACGTGTCTTTTCTATAGACGCCGAAAACGTGCCTGCCTCCCTCCTTTCTGACAGTCAAATCTAAATAGTTAATCGTCCTGTTGTTTTCCATTTCTAGTGTGAATTGAATTTTTGGATGCTGCTCGTTTAAAACTTTAGTCATTTCCTCTACGTCTTCTTTTTCCCCTTTGAATAATAAAATAGTGTCGTCAACATACCGTCTGTAATAAATTAACTTCTCCTTAATTTCTGGAAAAGAGCTAAAAACTTTGTTCTCAAAGTCATTCATAAAAATTTCAGCTAAAATGCCTGATAGACTGTTACCCATAGCTAAACCTTCATCTTGAATAAAAACTTTATCGTTAAAGATAAAACTATTAAAACTCAGTGTGAACTCTAGCATATCTACGAGTTCGACGATTTCACCCATGCTCATTGACTTATTTTTTATCAAGTTTTTCCTTATAATTTGCAAAGTTTCTGGTATTGGTATATTAGTGTAGAGGTTGACGACGTCCAGTGAGGCTAGGACTGCATCCTCTGGGATTGCAATGTCCTTCACTTCGTTCGCGAAACATACACTATTTTTTACGTTGTAAACTTGCACGTATTTATACGCAGATTTTAACTTACGGTACAAAGCTTTATTCAAGAGCTCATTAACGGCTTCCTTCCCATTGCAAATAACACGCATTGGTTTATTCTCCTTGTGCAATTTTATTTGCGCTCTTGCTTCTGGTGTTCTTGGATTCATCTTTACTAATCTAGCTTTTTCATTTGGAGTGAATAAAAATTGTATTGCTTCTATCCTTGCCTTTAAATCTGTCTGAAACTTCTTTGTTAAATCTTTTTTGACTTCTTTAATTCCATTTTCCTGAAAAAACCGCATTGTCTTATCTATATATTCCTTTTCGTAAATGACAACTGAGGTACTGCCCTTATCTGACTTAATCACGATTGCGTTATTAGAATCCAGTTTTAAGTTAATTTCTTTCACTAACCTCATCTCACTATCTTTACCGTTATGTAAAGTTTTCTGGCATTCAATTGCCTCTTTGGCTTTGATGGCGATACATGTCTCCTGGAATTTAGTTAACTTAGCATCCCTACATGCTACCTTAACTTCTGCGATCAGTCTCTTGATGTCTCGATCTTGCAAGTTCGTTCGCGGATTATGCTTAAGCCCCTTATCCAAAAGCTTCTGCTCTTCTTTAGAAAAGACAATATCTGTTAGGTTAACGGTTCTGTCATAAAACTTATGTACATACTGTATTTTATCTGTTTCCCTCCCTGCCTTTGCTATTGCTCTACACAGATTAGTAATTTTCTTATTGTGTCTTTTTATGATTTCGTCCCTATGTACCTGGATTCTTGCTTCAATCTCATATTCAACTTGTCTAAACTGCAGTGGCGACAATAGGTTACCTAACTTCATACGTAAATCGTGCGTAAGCTTCTTGAGTTTGTCTTTCTCGATGTACCCTGATTTGATCTCCTGTCTTATCCATGACTGTTCTGCTCTCTTCTTAACTTTTGTGGCTGAGATACTGCTGTTATTTATCTTTACCCTTGCGTACTTCGGCACAACACCTAATTGCAAACAGTTCTTATTGAAATGTATTTTTAAATTGGCTTTCATTATAATAAGCTTAGCTTTAAAAAATGTTTTCACATCTCCCACAGCCTGACTAGGCACAAGTTTATCAAAACTAGACATAGTTGTCTCACTGGGAATTCCGCGATCGTTCAATAAGTAAAATATGGAGTTTCAGTCTTCGATCGCTATTCTTTATTTTCAATTACCGGTTTCGGGCTAGCTGCCCATCTTCAGATCTGTTAGACAATGTTAAAAATGTAATTAATAAGAGAGATACAGTTAGTGAAAAACTATCTTAGTTTACAAAATGAAATTTTGGAACATATAAAATGCCAACATACCATATGTTGTAGTTACAGAGTAACTTGTCCGTACAGAACACACTGTTCACTGTCATAAGTAAAGTAAATTTCAATCTGTTAAAACATTATATCGCAGTATTTAAGAGTAATCTGATTGGTAACAGTAAAAAGTGCCCTCTACCTATAACAATTGTGCATCTGTTATTATTTCGCCGTATATATTATTGGCGAATATTCTTTTTAATAAAACAATTTTTAAGGTAATAACAAATGAATAATCTTTTTGAGTGGACCATGAAACGAAAAATTTTTACATTAATTTAAAATTTCTTTATAAAGAAACATAAAATATAATTAAAATGTAGATATCCTTCCGAAAATGTGCGTCTACTCTTCTTTGTTTTTGATTGGTGGTTGAGTGGATTTCCCTATGCCTGAGCGTATACATAAGTTTTATGACAGAACCGTTAACCTAACAGATATTGTCTTTTCTAAAGAAGAGCAGAAGCTTTTGGATAAGGGGCTTAAGCATAATCCGCGAACGAACTTGCAAGATCGTGACATCAAGAGATTGATCGCAGAAGTTAAGGTAGCATGTAGGGATGCTAAGTTAACTAAATTCCAGGAGACATGTATCGCCATCAAAGCCAAAGAGGCAATTGAATGCCAGAAAACTTTACATAACGGTAAAGATAGTGAGATGAGGTTAGTGAAAGAAATTAACTTAAAACTGGATTCTAATAACGCAATCGTGATTAAGTCAGATAAGGGCAGTACCTCAGTTGTCATTTACGAAAAGGAATATATAGATAAGACAATGCGGTTTTTTCAGGAAAATGGAATTAAAGAAGTCAAAAAAGATTTAACAAAGAAGTTTCAGACAGATTTAAAGGCAAGGATAGAAGCAATACAATTTTTATTCACTCCAAATGAAAAAGCTAGATTAGTAAAGATGAATCCAAGAACACCAGAAGCAAGAGCGCAAATAAAATTGCACAAGGAGAATAAACCAATGCGTGTTATTTGCAATGGGAAGGAAGCCGTTAATGAGCTCTTGAATAAAGCTTTGTACCGTAAGTTAAAATCTGCGTATAAATACGTGCAAGTTTACAACGTAAAAAATAGTGTATGTTTCGCGAACGAAGTGAAGGACATTGCAATCCCAGAGGATGCAGTCCTAGCCTCACTGGACGTCGTCAACCTCTACACTAATATACCAATACCAGAAACTTTGCAAATTATAAGGAAAAACTTGATAAAAAATAAGTCAATGAGCATGGGTGAAATCGTCGAACTCGTAGATATGCTAGAGTTCACACTGAGTTTTAATAGTTTTATCTTTAACGATAAAGTTTTTATTCAAGATGAAGGTTTAGCTATGGGTAACAGTCTATCAGGCATTTTAGCTGAAATTTTTATGAATGACTTTGAGAACAAAGTTTTTAGCTCTTTTCCAGAAATTAAGGAGAAGTTAATTTATTACAGACGGTATGTTGACGACACTATTTTATTATTCAAAGGGGAAAAAGAAGACGTAGAGGAAATGACTAAAGTTTTAAACGAGCAGCATCCAAAAATTCAATTCACACTAGAAATGGAAAACAACAGGACGATTAACTATTTAGATTTGACTGTCAGAAAGGAGGGAGGCAGGCACGTTTTCGGCGTCTATAGAAAAGACACGTGCTCCGACAACATCATAGTAGCGACGTCACACCACCCGGCACAGCATAAAAGAGCGTACTTTCATGCAATGTGCAACAGAGCCCTCAGATTGCCACTACAGGAAGATGAGTTGCAGAAAGAACTGGGTATTATTAAGCAAGTAGCAGCAGCTAACGGATACAGGACACAAGATGTTACACGTATGTTTAACAAAATCAAAAACAAATCCGCGGGCATCATTAGCGATTCTAGGAAAATTAAAGTTAAGAAGAAGTTTGTCACCCTGACATACAAAGGGCGTGTGTCGGAAAGAATTGCTAAATGCTTTCCAAAAAACATCGCAGTGGCATTTCAGAACGAAGGGCAAATGGCACATAGATTAAGACATAAACCAGCAACGACGAAACAAATGAAATACAATAATTCCGGAGTATATAAGATTAAATGTGCTGCATGTGACAGTTATTATATAGGACAAACAGGGCGGAACTTTGAAATTCGATACAGGGAACATTGTAGCCATAGCAATCGAACAGCATTTGGAACACATGTAAAAGCGAGTAGACATGAAGTTAGTAATATAAATCAACAAATGGAGGTGCTACATAAAGCTCCAAAAAGTCTCTATCTCAACGTGCTAGAAGAGCTTGAAATATACGCACATCAAAGAAAAACCCCAGGCCTATTAAATGAGCAAAGTGATTTTATGCACAGGAATTATTATGAGATTTTTAAAGACCTGTTTTAGGCTTACTCTTGAACGCAGCAGCACGCCCCAGTAAGAAACAGCTACAGCGGAACGGCCCTCAGCGTACTGGCGGCGAGGTGAATTGGGCGCGGCGCAAGACAACTCGGCGTGGCGTTGTATACGCTCAGGCATAGGGAAATCCACTCAACCACCAATCAAAAACAAAGAAGAGTAGACGCACATTTTCGGAAGGATATCTACATTTTAATTATATTTTATGTTTCTTTATAAAGAAATTTTAAATTAATGTAAAAATTTTTCGTTTCATGGTCCACTCAAAAAGATTATTCATTTGTTATTACCTTAAAAATTGTTTTATTAAAAAGAATATTCGCCAATAATATATACGGCGAAATAATAACAGATGCACAATTGTTATAGGTAGAGGGCACTTTTTACTGTTACCAATCAGATTACTCTTAAATACTGCGATATAATGTTTTAACAGATTGAAATTTACTTTACTTATGACAGTGAACAGTGTGTTCTGTACGGACAAGTTACTCTGTAACTACAACATATGGTATGTTGGCATTTTATATGTTCCAAAATTTCATTTTGTAAACTAAGATAGTTTTTCACTAACTGTATCTCTCTTATTAATTACATTTTTAACATTGTCTAACAGATCTGAAGATGGGCAGCTAGCCCGAAACCGGTAATTGAAAATAAAGAATAGCGATCGAAGACTGAAACTCCATATTTTACTTTTTTATTTATAAATCAGTAGTACTGCACTATTGTCAAGTGAAGCAGCTTTGCTTTGTTGTTGTAGCACAACCTATTTCTTCAATAATTGTGTTGATGACCACTATACACAATCAGTTACTCTTTTGGCAAGTTCCGAGGCTTTCCCGCGTTATACAGCTTAAGTTTCTTGTAATTTAGTTGCGTCCTGTCAGATTTTTACTATCGATAAGGATGAAACTGAATACCCAGTTCGAGTGTGGTAATTAAATTCAATGATTTTGATTGTTTGCAATTTCCAAAGTCAACTAATAAACCAGTTAGAGCAGCTGCCTAGCATGTTATAACTATTTCATTTATGTTTAGAAGTAAGATTAAGTAAAATTTACTATCGCTTTACCATTTTACGGAAAGATTCATGTCGTGAAAGATATGTGCTTTATTTGCTAGGATAACTTTGTGTTCAGGGAATTAAAATGGTTCAAATGGCTCTAAGCACTATGGACTTAACATCTGACATCATGAGTCCCCTAGATTTAGAACTACCTAAACATAAATAACCGAAGGACATCACACACATCCATGCGCGAAGCAGGATTCGAACCTGCGACCGTAGCAGCCGCGTGGTTCCAGACTGAAGCGCCTAGAACCACTCGACCACAGCGGCCAGCTCAGGGGATTAAACATACATTCCTTGATATACTGGGTGTTGGGGGTATAAGATATTGTGATCATTGGTGCCTTCACATCGACCCACGTCAGTAGTTTTGTTTTCTCTGCGTGTAACAGTCTTCCCACAAACATGTCTGCTAGTTTACTATCTGATGTTTTCTGCATGGTCGTAACAGCACACTTCGCCTGTCAGTGTAGATTAACCTTTCAGCGTCCAGGCATCCAGACTTCAACACCTGACCTGTTACCAAGGGGGATGCAAGTATTAGTGGTTTGCTCCTACCTCATGTACTTGGCAGTATTAAACAACCTAAAAACATACTGCTACTGAAAGCTATAATTACTAGTCTTCAAATGAAGTCAATACTGATGTGATACTGTCCATTTCATTGTCCTCTGTCTTCAATAAAAATGAATGCACTTATACCAGTAACACCCAGGATAATCTGGACCTAAAGATACAGGTTACAGTTTGTTATTTATTGGCAGTAAGTTGACGGCCAACGTACTGTGTTTGGTAAACTGACTTACGCTGATGGACCAAAATATTATGATCGCTGCTCACTGTGTGACTGAATCACAGGTGGTGGCGTTTTGTCCACGTGACGCCGTACGAAAAGTGATATAAGCGGAGCAGAGACGAATGGGGAATCATTCTAGCAACGACACGAGATGCAAATGGGGAAATCCACTGACGTAAGCCACTTCGAGAATGTGAGATTGCTATTCTCCTGCGCCTGCGAACGAGCATCTTGGAAACGGTCTGTCCTCTGCGTGCTACTGACGTGAGGCCTTTCCAAGAATCGTATCACTGATCGCTGTTACACGCCTGGGACTCAGAAGCCGTCGGCACGCGGATCGCGCATTCGAACGTTCAGCGTTGAGTACGCCAAATTTCTGAAGAGCACGTTGGGGAGCCTTTCCGAACGCGCGGGGAAGTATCTAGCATCTCAGGTATTCTGAACCTACGGTTGAACGTAGATTAGTGAGATGGAAGAATGCCACCTACGTCAGATGACGTCATCTCTCTTCAACGCAGAGTCGCGGGACGCCATTTTGGCTTTCAATTGAAGCCCGTATGTATAGCTGCCATTCCTAAGCATCAACAAATTGCAAATCTATCGAAAATCCGTCGTTAATTCTACGAGTTCCTGTAATAAAGCGACGGAAAACGTCGTATTCGTGGTTAAAGAATTATTTTAACTTGCATGTTACGAAGGTGTGCCGTTTCAAGGCAACGGAATATAGTGGATTCATCAAAATGCGTTGCCCGTGGTACAATTTGTTATAACTAAAAGTTAATGGCATATCTACGATTAAAACTTTCAGAAGACGCGAAGAATGATCATAACTCACTTAGAATCACTGTAATGTAATGTGTGGCGGTGCTGTTAAATGATATATCACCTGATATTTTGCTGGTTCGTGTCCCAATGTGTTCCAACATTTTTTACTAACCTTCGCATTCTCTTGTGGGTTCAGACACTCTCTTACTAGTTCAACACAAGAAAATTCTATAATATTGGATGTTATACACATATGCGCTCTTTCTGAGGTTTTGCTTTATCCAGAAGATAGCTTGTGCTACTTGCAGAAGGATGTTTTGCACTCTCTCGTCCCAAGTTTTGTATTTCACACGTTTTAAGGATTCTGCTACTGAATCAAAACAGTGACAATGGTGAAATAATTTCTGTCTCATGTGGAGAACTGTCGTCAATTTGCATCGCACTGTTTGTACTGGAACTTTTATAAGCCGATGTCCTCATTGACTGCTCGTAGTAAATTCCTTTTTGACTCATACCATGTTCATGGATACTGGAATCTTCATTTATATGCACCAAAAACAGAACAACATGAGTAGCATATGGACAAAGGAAGAAACATGCATTTCAATAGACGTGACGTAGGAATTTTATGTTTGTCCACTTCGTAAACAACATGATTTGCGAGACAGTTACAAACCACAACAGCTGCAGGAGAGCGCTGCGATGCCGTATGCCTCATTGAGCCACACGTACATGTCACGCAGGATACGGTGGCGGATGTGCGGTGATCAGTTTTCGTCCAAAGAGCTGGGCATGTTCATTAGTTTCGGCGATTACCGAATTGGCGAGCATGCCCTGCAAACATTCTCAAACGATTTTTACCAGAAACTGTTCGGTTAAGAATATTCAGTTTCGCTTTACTTGTAGCTTTATATGTCAGTTTCAATATGGTGTGCTCATCATTTCGTTAACGGTCATAGTTGTTGGGGTATTTACATGGAAGTAAGACACCACGTGAAATTCGAAAAAAGTTTGCAATGAAAAATTGGGGTCATTACGATTTTGTGCCTGGTGCATATTAGATAATATGTTGCTGTGTATGAAATTTATCTAACATATTGACTTTTTCTTTTGACTTGATTGGAGATCTCTGTCTCCAATCACTAGAAAACTGATCTGACGTAACGCACTCGTTTGCAATTGCTCTGCGCCAACGATAAAGCCAGAGTGAAATATCCACAACATTCCACATATTTCATAAACAGTTTGAGATATCGAAATCAGATTTTGGAAAATGATAGCACAAAAAGAGGAGAATATTTTGTCATATGGTTATTATGCAAAGCCTCATTATCTACCGTGTTATTCCACTAACTACAGACTTTTCTGATGAAAAATCTAATTTTTATGGGCGATTGATACCTGGTGAACTGAGAAATGATATGGGTTTTGGAACAACATAAGTGAAGTCATTACACGTTTGTCCTGTATCGAGGATGAGCTTTTTCAAAAGATGCTGACCTGACATTCCCGCAGTTCCTCACTTAATAAACTTGAAAAAAAAACACTATTTCAGAATTCTCTTGCAACTGCGTCTGCACAAAATGTTATTGAGGTGCGACTGTGTAAACGCCGCTGAGCTTTGGCAAAATAAGAAAATTTTAACATGGAAACAAGATAAATGTGAAACTTCCTTGCAAATTAAAACTGTGTGCTGGACTGAGACTCGAACTCGGGACTTACGCCTTTCGCGGGCAAGCGCTCTACCAACTGAGGTACGCAAGCACGACTGCCAGGAAGTTTCATATCAGTACACACTCCGCTACAGAGTGGAAATCTCATTTTGGAAACATCCCCAAGGCTGTGGCTAAGCCATGTCTCCGCAATATTCTTTCTTTCAGGAGTGCTAGTTCTGCAGGGTTTGCAGGAGAGCTTCTGTAAAGTTTTGAAAGTAGGAGACGAGATACTGGCAGAACTAAAGCTGTGAGGACGGGGCTTGAGTCGTGCTTGGGTAGCTCAGTTGGTATTACACTTGCCTGCGAAATGCAAAGGTTCCGAGTTCGAGTCTCGGTCCCGCACACAGTTTTAATCTGTCAGGAAGTTTCATATCAGCGCACACTCTGCTGCAGAGTGGAAATCTCATTCTGAAGATAAATGTGAAGGTTTTCCTCTAAATTCTCCATTCGTGACTCTACTCTGGAAGTTACAAAGGATTAGCAAACCAGATGAAAATAAATCGCTACTTTTCGCCCGGATTACTAACCAAAGAAGAGGTGACAGATCTTTTTGAATGGTCACCACGTAAGTGTGGGCGTGGAGGGGCCCCGCTTAATATTTACCAAAAATGTGAGTGTGGGCTCTAGTTTACAATGACACTTCCCCTCCAGCACTCTGAGCGACTCCAGCCGCTACCGCTCCCACTACGCTTCCCCAGCCGACTGCACATCTAGCAGCCACGGCATTTAGCGCGCATTTAATCGTTTAAGTAGAAGTCGCATCGTTTCCGAGCGTTCAGCTGCACGTTGACCTCAGCACGCTCAACGTTGACGTTGGAAAGCACGATCCATGTACCGACGCTGTAACTAGCCAGAAGAAGGACGATCCGTGTACCGACGGTATAACTAGCCAGAAGAATGTCCCGTTATTTAAAAGTAATCCCACTGGCCATGAGGCAGTACATGTGACAGCAAACTGACAGACGATGAGCTACTCAGCAACGACAGTCATTAATATGGAAACGTTTGCTAAAGCTTGACATATTTAAATAGGGACCCTATACTTTATCAAGTCTTAGCTGTCACAAGCAATATTTCGTATTCCGGTCATAACGATTTTTCGACTATCGAAATTCACTTTTTCTATCGACCTTGAGTCAGAGTAAATAACGTAACATAGTTGCGGTAAAAATGAAAAGTTATTCACTATAGGAATATGCATTCCACATAGACAGCTGGCACTGCACATTCCTGTCATGCCGGAGGCCGTAAAGGCCTGTTGCCTCTGGCAACAGGCCGGTCTGCTGTCAGCGTTACTCTCGTTCTTCACGTCCTTCCTCCTCTGTCTCACTCATGGTCGTTGTGGATGAAAATGACTCTCCTCAAAAGCAAGCTTGTTTGATTCATACCATTACTCCACGCTGACATTAGCTTAGAATACAACGTTTTGCAATCATGCTGAAAAGCTACTCTCAGTATCATCAAAGATGCCACACCCAACGTGTTCATAAATAAAATAAAGTTTTCCTACTAATTTCACTACTGAGATTTTAATGGGAAAAGCAGTAACTAGTGTCAGACTACGAGGGTGAGTCAAACGAAAACCTTAAATATTTTTTTAAATATTATTTATTGTGCAGAAGTGGTACAAAGCTGTATCGCTTTTGAACATAATCTCCCCCACGCTCAATACAAGTCCTCCAATGCTTACAGAGTGCATAAATTCCTTTAGAAGAAAATTATTTTGGTAATCCGCGCAACCGCTCGTGCACCGCATGGCGTACCTCTTCATCAGAACGGAACTTCTTTCCTCCCAAGGCGTCTTTGAGTGGTCCTAACATATGGGAATCACTTGGGGCAAGATCTGGTGAGTATGGTGGATGAGGAAGACCCTCAAAATGCAGGTCTGCGATTGTTGCAACTGTTGTACGGGCAGTGTGGGGCCTTGTACTCTTATGTTGCAAAAGAACACCTACTGACAGCAATTCACGTCACTTTGATTTGATTGCAGGCCGTAGATGATTTTTTAGGAGACCTGTGTATGATGCACTGGTGACAGTGGTCGCTCTAGGCATGTGATGCTCCAAAATGACGCCTTTTCCGTCCCAAAAGAGAGTCAGCATAACCTTCCCAGCTGATGGTTCTGTTCGAAACTTCTTTGGTTTTGGTGATTAGGAATGGCGGTATTCCTTGATCGCTATCTTCGTTTCCGTTTGGTGGAAGTGAACCCAGGTTTCGTCCCCAGTAACGATTCTTGCAAGGAAGCCATCACCTTCTCGTTCAAAGCGTCGAAGAAGTTCTTCACAAGCATCAACACGTCGTTCTCTCATTTCAGGAGTCAGATGCCGTGGCACCCATCTTGCAGACGCGTTTTGAAACTGGAGCACATCATGCACAATGTGGTGTGCTGTCCCATGACTAATCTGTAAACATGCTGCAATGTCATTCAGTGTCACTGGGCGGTTTTCCTTCACCATGGCTTCAACTGCTGCAATGTTCTGTGGAGTCACAACTCGTTGTGCCTGACCTGGACGAGGAGCATCTTCCACTGAAGTCACACCATTTGCGAACTTTCTACTCCATTCGTAGACTTGCTGCAGTGACAAACATGCATCATCGTACTGAACCTTCATTCGTGGGTGAATTTCAATAGATTTCACACCTTCCCTACGCAAAAACCGAATAACAGAACGATGTTCGTCCCTGGTGCCAGTCGCAAGTGGGGCGGTCATCTTAATACTGATACTGCGACGGTATGTGTGCATCTGCACTATGCTGCCACCTAGAGGCCATTCCGCACGCTGTTTGTAGAACGCTTACTAACTTAAAGGATAACGGCGCGAAATTTCGATTTGTTATTACAAATTTAAGGTTGTCATTTGACTCACCCTCGTATTTCAGCAACAAGTTACAATAGTGACAGATTTGAACAAAAGGTAACAGAGGCAATTAATTCTATTGTTTCTAACTACATTGGTCACATTTCAAAGTAATCTAGAAGTTCCCTTATTTGCGATATCTACAGAGTACTGATTTCGCAGAGACGATGGTAGACAGCTTCCTGTCTGCCGTGATATCCTTCCGCTAAATTTTCCAGAAGAAAGTTAGCAGTTGGGGTAGAGGCAGTAGTTTACGTTGCCTTAGAGAGATAATAACTAACAGGTCTACATCTTTTATGAATGAAATGTTCTCAGCAAATATGCTTATGAAAATTAAATTCTGAACCTTTGCTGTAGATTTAAGATCAGTCATTTAAATGTCCTTCGAGCTCGTTTTTAGGAATTCGTACCTCAGCCGGTGAAAACGGAACTTATAGTATCGCTTTGTTGTCCGTCAGTTTGTCGGTGTGTTCCTCTGTCTGTCCTTCTTTCAACAATCCTTTTTCTCAGGAATGAGCAGACGTATCAAGTTGAGGGTTATGCCATGCAGTAAAATCTGTAGTCCCCCGGTTGTGTAAAAAATTTAATATTCTAATGAATGCAGACAGAAGATACGGCCATTTACGAGGGTTGGAACTTTAATAGTGGCAACTATTTATTTACAGCTCGTACAAAATAAATACGTGTTTCAAAGTTTTACTGACCTTCAAAGCAGACACCAGCAATGTGTATAACCCGTTGTCAGTGGTGTGGAAGTCGTAGGCTACTCTTAGCAGTGCCAGTTGTGTTGACAGTTCGAGTGGTGCGGTCTATTGCCCGACGAATTTGTAGCAGTTCTGAAGCGAATGCCGTGAAGTGTTTGCTTCAGTTTATAAATCGAGTTGAAATCAAGAGGGCTTAAGTCAAGGGAGTGCAATAGGTGGTATAACACTTACCAGCCCCATCAGTCAAGGGAGTGCAACAGGTGGTATAACACTTACCAGCCCCATCAGTGAAACAAATCAGTAACAGCTTGCATTGCACGTACTTGAGCATTGTCCTGCAAAATGATGGACAGGTCTTGTAGAAAGTGCCATCACTTCTGTCTCTAGGCTGGGCGCTGGTTGTGTTCCTAAAATGGACAGCATAGGGACAGAAATGATGACACTTTCTGCAGAACCTGACCATCATTTTGCAGGACAATGCTCAAGCACGTACAGTGTAAGCTGTTACTGATTTGTTTCACTGATGGGGCTGGTAAGTGTTATACCACCTACTGCACTCCCTTGACTTAATCCCTCTTGATTTCAACTAGATTTATAAACTGAAGCAAACACTTCACGGCACTCGCTTCAGAACTGCTACAAATTCGTCGGGCAATAGACCGCACCACTCGAACTGTCAACACAACTGGCACATCGCCGGCAACGGGTTACACACAGTGCTGGCGATTACTTTGAAGGTCAGTAAAACTTTGAAACACGCATCTGTTTTGTACGAGCTGTAAATAAATAGTTGCCACTATTAAACTAACAACCTTCGTATATCACATGTTTTGATATTCCCAAACTCACTCATCAAAACCTGTAGTGTACTTCCTTTTGGCCTAGGATCGTCAAATTTGGCAAGAAGCTTGATTTCACGCTACAAGTAAAGGAAAAAATCAGAATATTGTTAATTTTTAATTATTATCACGCAAAAATATATTTGTTTTTCTTTTGGGGTTTAACTTCAAAGTTAAAATTAAAACATTCTCAAAAGTGTTGGGATTTCCGGGACCGATGTCATACCAGTCCATAACAGCCAAATGTAGTAGAGATTCTCGATTCCCAGGATGGATGAACTGTCTTCACCCATAATTACTTTTGTACGGAACCCTCAACACGGCAGTCCTACTGGCACGACCTGGCAAATTTCTGTAGTTACAGGGATTTTTTCACAAGATGGTGGTGGCCCCTTCCTTAATGTGACGCAGCACTTTCATTACTGGTGATGTATTCCTGATGGCCTAGACGCCACGATCTGAAGTGTCTGTAATTTTGGCTGGAATCTCGAAGACGACAGCAGACGTTTGCACGGGCAGCTTCAAGTGTGACCGGGTGCCGCGTCCGTCGTTCACCGAACCTCGGGGACGAGCCGCTGCTGACTGCTCCTGCCGTCCCGTATTGTCACCCATCCGGAGCAGGGCGCTCCTGCTGTTTGAAACTTTTCGTAGGCTTCTGTGACATGAGCGACTTTCTCGTGTCTCTTCCACCACTCTGCTGTTCCCACCAAGAAATATTCTCATTGGTCGTACTTCACCCTGCTTTGTACCTTAATGTTTTCAATCCTTGCGTGCTTCAGGTTCAAATGGTTCAAATGGCTCTGAGCACTATGGGACTCAACTTCTGAGGTCATCAGTCCCCTAGAACTTAGAACTACTTAAACCTAACTAACCTAAGGACATCACATACATCCATGCCCGAGGCAGGATTCGAACCTGCGACCGTAACGGTCGCGCGGCTCCAGACCGTAGCGCCTAGAACCACTCGGCCACACCGGCCGGCCTTGCGTGCTTCAGAACAGTACAAAATTTTGCTTGTTATTCTCTTTTCCTAAAATAAAGCAAACATTCCAGCCTAGTTTAGTAACAGTATATCTGCTCTAAGACATAAAAAAATAAGAAAAAGAGACGAGCCACGGAGGAATTGAAACTGGATGATTTATTGAAGAAAATGATTCCATAAATTGAAAAAAGACAATTACACGCTGGTCCACCTATGACCCTTATGCATTAGACTTGGCACTCATTGATATAGTAGCTGGATGTCCTCCTGAAGCGTCTATCGTGCTAAATTCTGTTCAACTGGCACGTTAGATCGTGCAAATCCTTAGCTGCTTGTAAGGCCCTCCCGATAACGATCCAAATGTTCCCAATCGGGGAGAGATTGACGACCTTGCAGACTACGCTAGGATTTGGCAAGCACGAAGACAAGTAGCATAAACTGTTGTCATGTGCGGGTGAGCATCACCTTGATGAAATGTAAACACAGGATGGCCTGCCATGAACGGAAACAAATCGTGCCTTGGATATCGCCAACGTACCTCTGTGCTGTAAAGGTGCCACCGATGACAACCACAGGGTCCTACTATGAAGTGAAGTGGACAAAGCGATAGTGAGGTTGGTATTCAACACCGTCCGTGGCGGTTTGGACCTGAAATGTCTTTGACGGGTAGGGTTGTATTCAGTGATGAATCTCGCTTCGAATTGAGTCCTGATGATCAGTGAAGACGTTCCTGGAGGCACCCCAGAATGTGGTGGAATAGCATACTGACTGTCGCCTGCTATGCGAGCTGACAACCAAAAGTGATGGCGGGGTGTCATTTCTTTTCATAGCGGCACCTCTTTGGATGTCATGCGCGGCACACTTACAGTGCTATGTCGACAGTATTTGTTACTCTTTATTGAAGCCTTTGTGACCTTACATATCACAAGATAACGCCCTCCCGCACACGGCTACAATTCCTATTGCTTGACTTGGTGCTTCCCAAACCCTAACTTTGCCAGCGAGGTTGCAGGATTCTCCCCAAGTGAGAACGTTTGGAGCATTATGGGCAGGGCCCGCCAATCAGCTCGGGATTCTGACGATATAATGCGCCAGCTGGACAGAATGTGTCACGATACCCCTCAGGAGGGCATCCAACAACTGTATGAATGTCAGGCCGAATAAAAGCCAAAAGTGCTTCAAAATTGTTCAAATGGCTCTAAGCACTATGGGACTTAATATCTGAGGTCATCAGTCCCCTAGGCTTAGAACTACTTAAACCTAACTAACATAAGGGCATCAAACACATGTATGCCCGAGGCAGGATTCGAACCTGCGACCGTAGCAGCAGCGCGGGTCCGGACTGAAGCGCCTAGAACCGCTCGGCCACAGAGTTCGGCACGCCAGATGTGGACCAAGGCATTATTGACTTGCTCAGTCTGTTAAACTCTTTCCCTTGAATAAATTATCCAGTTCTTCTTCTCTGTACACATATATCACATCTACCATTTTTGTTCCATTCTGATAATTCGTTTGTTGTACGCTTCTTTGTCCTTAGATTTGATATAATACAAGAACGTTCTCTGTTTGACGTTGCCTCTCAAGTTTTCCACTGATGACGGGCTTCTAGTCTCTTTTTAGTGATTCTCTCCCCGTCATTTCTTTATGTGCTGAATAAAAGACTCGATGGCATCCGCCCATCTTTGTACTCTTCAACAGTATTCCACAACATCTGATCACTTTTGAAACAAGTGGAACCGTTACATAGCCCCCCCCTCCCCCACATTCCTTCACATTATTCCGCAAAGAATAACAAGAGGAAATGAGGTTAGAACTGGTAACCAGTTTATTTCAAAAAGATAATTTACACAACAACAGTGCAACTTTTCCATCTTTTTGACTCTACTTTTGTCATGCTGTTTAGATTCCTTAACTTCAAACTGATGTATTTAGTCCTCAAATTTATTGGACTTCGATTGGTCTTCAAAATAAGTGTAAAGAAAAATCAACTTTAAATTTATCAAAATAAATTACAACATGCATATTATCCTATCAGACCTCTTTGTGTCTGATCGAACGACTTATAAAGAATGTAGCACATTTCACTGATCTTCAAAGAAATTACGACAGCAGAATCTGTGCTCCTTTTAATATTTCTCCTATTAACATGGAAAAAAGTTAGAAAGAAATAGTCCTCTTAATTTCTGTAACAAAGAAAAATTTATTTACTCTCAAAAAGGTATGCTTTGAGGCAGAATTTGCTGGCATGGCATGTCGGTTCAGGGCCGCCATTCGTATCGATGAGTTATCCTATTGATTTGACTTTAGACACCAGGACCGCTGCTGTCGCTCACGGGACGCGATCCGTGGGCTTCATTAAGTACGTGAATCAAGCGCTAGAGTTTCCCATGCCTGATTTACAACTTGTTGTATGATGTATTGTTCCCACATGCCCCCTTTTGTATCTGTTTGTCATCGTCATCAAATAAGTTCCGGTATTCTTCTTCCAAGTCTGCCATGTTTGTGTCGTCCCACCTTTCTGGAAATGCAATATTGGCGTTCCCTTTGTTACCAGCGTGTTCTCTATCTGTCATTGATCTGACCTCGCGTACCATCTGCCATTCAGTGTATAGTTATGAATCTGCCAAATTAAGGATGTGCCACCTATTTTCGACATTAAAATCCAAAGATTGAATCTAATTGCAAGCGGTTCTTAAGGACAGGTTTTTTCACATGTGTCCTTCACTCATAATGCAAACACTTCGAATATTTACACTGCGGGCCCGCCAAGCGGTAGCTGACAAAACTGGCCTATGTCACAACAGCTTTACGGTTATTGGAGATTGTTTGATTACGGTATGTATCAAATTCAATAACAAAATAAATGCGTAGTGAAAATGAAATATTAGTTACGCCAGATATGTTCTTTCTCCGTAGACATCTCGAACTACATCCTCCCAGTGCGCCGGAGTTCGTAAACGGCTACTGCCTCCCTGGTACCAGGTTGGTCTGCTGCCATCATTACTTTCATTATGTCCAGCTTTCCGCCTACACCTCAGTCGTGATCATCGTACATGAAACTGACTCGTCGCAAATCAAAATTTGTTACATTCAAACCACTACTCCACATTAACCTTATCTCTGAACACAATGCCTTGGTCAACAAAGCTGCAAAACGTCCCTCAACTTCATCGAAGAAGTCAAGTCCAGAACACAAATGAATGATATAAAAATAAATGTTTCTTAGTAATTGTGATACCGACTTACGAGAGAAAAACAGTAATTACGTATCTGTATTCCAGCAACAGTAACAATGTTGATTAAGTAAAGTTGATTGAGACAGTTGTAATTATATTAGCCACACTTGCGGTGTCACTGATTTCGGCGAGATGAAGCCGGGTAGTTCCCCGTCTACTATGATACTGTTCAGCGCTAAGTCAGTTAGAAGAATGTTAGCTGTGGGACAGATTCAGTAATTTACAATGACGTAGGACGTAGTAACTCACAGATTTATGAATGATGTGATCTCAGCAAATATTGCAGTTTATGTAAACGAAATTCTGGATCATCATTGCAATGTTAACATTAGTCAATACATTAGTCGTTCTAGATATATTTGGCCTTTCTTAACTGCCTCAGACTTTATTTCCCTTCAAGTGAGAAGAGCTTCAGCAGTTGTCTGAGGACTCGTATATTCACTTTTATTCATCAGTCCTACTGCGTTTTTATGAACAATGGTTTCGACAAACTGCCTTTTTTTGCCGATGACGTTATCCCATACCACAGCAATGCCGTCGTCCACACGCAAAACAAGGTTAAGCTAAATAGCAGTTAGTTTTGTTTTTACCTGTGATGCCTTTGGACGGATCATTAGACAATACTAATCTACAATAGATTTTTCTTAACTTTATGTCGAACGATAACTAATCTACACATAATATACACAGAGTGACGTGACGCAATGGTAAGCACACTAGACTGGCATTCGGAAGGACTACGGTTCAGACCCGCGTCCGGCCGTTCTGACTTAGGTTTCCCGTGATTTCCCTAAATCACTTCATGCAAATGCCGGTATGGTTCCTTTGAAAGGGGACGGCCGGCTTCCTTCCCATTCTTCCCTAATTGTCCGCAGCTCGTGCTCGTGCGGTAGCGTTCTCGCTTCCCACGCCTGGGTTCCCGGGTTCGATTCCCGGCGGGGTCAGAGATTTCCTCTGCCTCGTGATGACTGGGTGTTGTGTGATGGCCTTAGGTTAGTTAGGTTTAAGTAGTTCTAAGTTCTAGGGACTGATGACCATAGATGTTAAGTCCCATAGTGCTCAGAGCCATTTGAACCCATTCTTCCCTAATCCGATGGGACCGATGACCTCGCTGTTTGGTCCCCTCCCCCGAATCAACCAACCAACATATTACAAAAACTCATGTATGTATATACACTCCTGGAAATTGAAATAAGAACACCGTGAATTCATTGTCCCAGGAAGGGGAAACTTTATTGACACATTCCTGGGGTCAGATACATCACATGATCACACTGACAGAACCACAGGCACATAGACACAGGCAACAGAGCATGCACAATGTCGGCACTAGTACAGTGTATACCCACCTTTCGCAGCAATGCAGGCTGCTATTCTCCCATGGAGACGATCGTAGAGATGCTGGATGTAGTCCTGTGGAACGGCTTGCCATGCCATTTCCACCTGGCGCCTCAGTTGGACCAGCGTTCGTGCTGGACGTGCAGACCGCGTGAGACGACGCTTCATCCAGTCCCAAACATGCTCAATGGGGGACAGATCCGGAGATCTTGCTGGCCAGGGTAGTTGACTTACACCTTCTAGAGCACGTTGGGTGGCACGGGATACATGCGGACGTGCATTGTCCTGTTGGAACAGCACGTTCCCTTGCCGGTCTAGGAATGGTAGAACGATGGGTTCGATGACGGTTTGGATGTACCGTGCACTATTCAGTGTCCCCTCGACGATCACCAGTGGTGTACGGCCAGTGTAGGAGATCGCTCCCCACACCATGATGCCGGGTGTTGGCCCTGTGTGCCTCGGTCGTATGCAGTCCTGATTGTGGCGCTCACCTGCACGGCGCCAAACACGCATACGACCATCATTGGCACCAAGGCAGAAGCGACTCTCATCGCTGAAGACGACACGTCTCCATTCGTCCCTCCATTCACGCCTGTCGCGACACCACTGGAGGCGGGCTGCACGATGTTGGGGCGTGAGCGGAAGACGGCCTAACGGTGTGCGGGACCGTAGCCCAGCTTCATGGAGACGGTTGCGAATGGTCCTCGTCGATACCCCAGGAGCAACAGTGTCCCTAATTTGCTGGGAAGTGGCGGTGCGGTCCCCTACGGCACTGCGTAGGATCCTACGGTCTTGGCGTGCATCCGTGCGTCGCTGCGGTCCGGTCCCAGGTCGACGGGCACGTGCACCTTCCGCCGACCACTGGCGACAACATCGATGTACTGTGGAGACCTCACGCCCCACGTGTTGAGCAATTCGGCGGTACGTCCACCCGGCCTCCCGCATGCCCACTATACGCCCTCGCTCAAAGTCCGTCAACTGCACATACGGTTCACGTCCACGCTGTCGCGGCATGCTACCAGTGTTAAAGACTGCGATGGAGCTCCGTATGCCACGGCAAACTGGCTGACACTGACGGCGGCGGTGCACAAATGCTGCGCAGCTAGCGCCATTCGACGGCCAACACCGCGGTTCCTGGTGTGTCCGCTGTGCCGTGCGTGTGATCATTGCTTGTACAGCCCTCTCGCAGTGTCCGGAGCAAGTATGGTGGGTCTGACACACCGGTGTCAATGTGTTCTTTTTTCCATTTCCAGGAGTGTATGTATGTATGTATGTATGTTCCTCATCTCCTCCTAAACCACAGGACAGATTGCAACCAAACGTCGTACACATATCACTTACTGTCTGGAATTGCTGCGAGGTTAAGAACCATTTACATATGAAACGTTTGGGAATAGCGGTGAAAAGTATACAGCTCATGACGCGTGAATTCGCAGGATTTAATCATACAGTATTTGAGAATCATAGCATGTAGTGACTTGCAACAAAATTGACGTATAATTTTAAATCTTAACAAAACTGTATCTCACTGAGAATCCCCACAAAATGGTGAATGGAAACAAATCTGTCGCTTCCTACACTTTCGCTGTTCATTTAGTAAAATTGCCGCATCATACATGACGCTTTAATTTAGCATTACTTTACTGCTAACTGTATTCACGACGCGGTTTTGAGACATATTCACATATACTACCATGCACCTTCAAAATTATATCTTTGTATGATACACAGTTCAAGAAGATAACACGTCATAAATAGATGCGTGAAAAATTGCTGTATTGTGCATGAATTTTAAATTTTGTAACTGTTTTGCTAATAGCTCTATTCGCAACTCCTTTTTCAGGCCATATTCACATATGCCGCCGAATGTACCTGCAAAATTATTCACTGTATTACACATCGATCAGAAGATACATCATAAAAACTGAGGTGCGTGAGATACTCCGTAATGTGCATAACGTTTAAATGTACTACCTCTCTGCTACTTACTTTATTCTCAACGCGTTTCGTATACAGTATCCACATATTCAGCTGAATGTACCTACAAATTATGTCATTCTGTGACACGTAGTTCAGGAACATGACGTCATAAACACTGAGATGCATGAAAAACTGCCACACCATGCATGACGTTTTAATTTGTAACGTCTTTGCCACCAAGTATATTAGCAACACATTTCTCAGACAGTATAAAACTCTATTACTGAATGTACCTGCCAAATTATATCATTTTGCAACCCATTGTTCAAGAGATACGACATCATTGATATTGACCTGCGTAAAATTGAAACTTCAGGACGAAATTCATTACAGATACAGCAGAAATGCCTGTACAGAAATGTGTGAAACACGTTAAGTATATGTGAAAGTTATGCGATAAGTGTGTAGTTTGGAAAAGTGGGAGCTCAAAAAGCTTTCTCGATTTCTACCGGATGGGGTATAAACATTACTACCAGCAACCTCGTATTCTCGTGGGGTGATAATGTGGAGAGAGAAGAAATAGGAACAGGTAGACAAAGATAGGTAAAAGGAGATGGGCGAAGAGGAGATGGGCACAGTGAGGGGTAGGGAAATGGACAGAGAAAGGGAAGAGGAGAGGATGGACAGAGCTAGAGGGGTTACGAGCATATGGGCAGAGAAAGTGGCGGAGGAGATGTACCAAGAGAAGGGGAAGGAAGAGATAGGATAACGGAACTGGAATTAATGCATACCCAGGCTGTGCCGGGAACTCAGCTAGTATAGCATAAAACGTGTGATTCAAAGGCGCAGTGGTCGTATTATTTGATCGTGAGGTGTTTAGGCAGTCGGACTCAATGAATTTAAGCACTGTACACGAGAATCACATGGAAGTCCATCCCAGTGAGCCCTAATAAGATAACGGTACGCATTGGTCTGATAAAATCAAACAAGGAATAAGCATCAAACCTTGCAGAAACAGTAATTTGGAGTGCAGTACGGTCACCAATATATGGTAGCTGAAATAAATTAAAATGAATCTGAAACACACAGAAAAGATGCTTGTATCTACGTAATTAAGATCGCGATCGGACACGACAATTCAATGTTGGACACTACATTTCGTTTGTGAACAATTATTTGTAATTTTGTATTCATAGCAATACCTGATCCAATATGGCTATTATACAAGTAACTTTTCTAAATATTACCTCACACGGCATGCACAGTACAGGTCAGTTATGTTGAATACAGTGATAATTCAATGTTGACTATTTTTACATCGCAGAAAATAGACAATTTCCACTGCAACAGTGTATTTAATGCAGTTGTTACACGCGTAACTAGTTACGGCGAGAAGTGGAAGACTGAGTTCAACTGCGACAACACACGGCTCTCCCGTGCACCAACTGGGTCTGAAGCTGGCCATTTGAGACGGTCGAAGCCGGTAGTCTGAAGAGACAGTTTAACTGTATCGGCAAATAATAATAATAATAATAAAAAAAACATTGTAACAATTTCACAATCACGGTCGTCTCCTGACGAGATATAAAAATAATGTAGTACCTTGTAATGTTATACATTATGTTCATTGTTTGCAGCAACTTAGAAGTAAGGAAGAGATGCAAAAAGTTAACATTCCGTAGACATCGATATTATTAGAGGCAGGGAAGTAGCTGAGTGGAACTGGATCTTAGTCTTCCTAAAGTAACAATTCCGGCATCCTATTGAAGTTGTATAGAAGATCTGTGCGTTTCTTGAATACAGGTCCACTGTGTTAACTGCTGCCCAGTCTCTCTCCTTATTGCAAGGTAAAACTCCTAACCGATTGCATATCGCTGAATACCTGGTTTCTGTCATAGCATAAATAATCGTGAGTAACACGATAAATCTCTCAGGGGACGACACAAAATTTGCTCACCTCCATTTTTTCCAAACTGTTCTGAGACTGTGAGTAAGTGCATAGGCTTCTGTGGCCACAGACAGGTAAAAGTTTCGAATAGCACAGTGGAACCAGAAACTCGTTGAGCCGGCATACTCACGCCCTGCTGCTTCAAATCCCGCTCGTCATTTCACCAGGGAGCGACACTGCACGCCCACACTACAGGGACCTGAACGCACCTACTTACTCTGATGAGGGAAAGGCGGCAGTAATGATCAAAATACCAGCCACGTCTTTCATGCCGAAGCTGAATACTTCAGTCATATTCAAACGTGAAACGGACCAAATGTCTTATAGCCCTATTAGCGGTCAAGAAATCAATCGTACAAACATGTAACATGAAATCATGTGGGGTCTTAAACACACTTCAGCCACGAAAATTTCTGGTCCAGATTGTATTCGAAAGCGTGCCCTCACCAGAGAGCTCACAAACACACATCTAGAAAGCCATCTTCCGTCACCACTTTCCTTTCTTTTAGAGGGCGGCCAAGCCTCCGGTGGATGTTATGGAATCGAGAAAAATATCACTATCTCCCATAGAATTACTCACTAATTTGATTGCTCATCTCACTAAAATGTGTTACTAGCCAATGCTATAAAAAAAGTTCATGAGACCGGAGCAACTTGGATTGAGGAATCACCACTTATCCGCATTATAAAACAAATAAAAGGGTTACAGCAAAAACAGGTCAACAGTGGCGGTGTTTCTAAACATCGAAATGGCTTTGGGCCGTCTCTGGTAAGAACGGCCTCATCCAAAAAGTGATCGACACTGACTCCCCGACGGGCTCATATGTCTAATGCACTCGTATCTCACAAACAGAAGTTTCAACACTGATTATTAAGGAACATAGTCAACACAACTTCTTATACCGGCCGGTGAACGTCAGATTAGTATTTTGGGGCCCCTACTGTTTAACATGGATATTAACGATATCCCAGTTACACCCAAAAGGATGGCGGGCAACTATCTTTGTAACACAGTTATTCTTGCTCAGGACCAACATTAACTGAACATTAACTCTCGACTGTAGACGGCTCTCTGAACTTTCCAGCCTTGGCTGGAGAGGTGACGCGTTAGAGTAAACGTTGAGCTATACTCACATGCAGACCGAAACGTCTGCACAAATGGCAGCACTGCAGACAAATAATAGTACACACACGTCCAGTACTATTTCATGAGAAACTCAGCTACCTCGGTGTCCGGCTGGAGTGGAAACTGACTTGTGGGGCCACGTAAAACACGTTGCCAACCGAGCACGTTCGAAGCTATAGCAGCTGTATCCAATGTTTAACAGGCAACGCCGATGTCCACATGAATCACCTTTCCAGAATGAATTTTCACTATGTAGCTGAGTATGCGCTGATCTGAAACTTCCTGGCGGATTAAAACTGTATTCCGGACGGGGTTACGGTTTTAATCTTCCAGGAAGTTTTACACCGCTCTTAACGCCACTGGTGACATACGCTGCTCCAGTCTGGGGATATGTAGCTCTAACACATCTGCGTAGCCTGCTGATGACTCAGAACAAGGGATTACGAATCGTAAGCAACGCTCCTGTTCATGTGCAATGAATTTCACTTCGAGACCACCGTGGACGTATTCAAGAAACTCGCCACACGTCAGTAGAGGAACTCGAGTCAGAGGAATAACCCCTTTTTCATACACCTGGTAAATTAGGTTCACAACTGTGGATGGAACATAAAATATCTAAAACATTCTTTAACAGGGAAAATTAAGGAATGTTTATCAACTGTGGATAGTTTTAACTGGAAAACACTCACAATGACTTCCACTAAACCTGGTATCCGTGTGACTGGCTCTTCCAGCTACGATTAAAGCGGCCGAACAGAATGTTGCAATGAGTGTGAAATCTTATGGGACTTAACTGCTAAGGTCACCAGTCTCTAAGCTTACACCCTACCTAACCTAAATTATCCTAAGGACAAACATACACACCCATGCCCGAGGGAGGACTCGAACCTCCGCCGGCACCAGCCACACAGTCCGTGACTGCAGCGCCTCAGACCGCTCGGCTAAAAAGCGGCCGAACAGCTGGCTGTCACAGAGAGGTTAACAACACAAGGATCACAGACAAATCCAATACGGCAATTTTTACTGAGTGGCTGGTTTTATAATGAGATCAAAAGAAACATATCTGATGACCATGGCGTGTGGCGGGATCGATCCCGCTGCGGTTGGCCCAGGAGACATCGTTGTTGCTCAGGAACAATAACGACTTTCCTACTAATAACAGTCCAACACCATACGAGGACTGTCACCATTATCGGAACAAATCCGTCAGCAGCCTTGCCACCCACCCAGACTGTTACAGAGCTTTTTTTTTTGCCCGTGGTCTGCAGAGATATTTTTCCCCCTCTTCTCTGAACTGTTATCCTTCAACAGTTTCTGTATTCCATATCCCAGATGGGGGAATATTAAACGAGTGATCGTACCTGTTCGCATGGACAACTTCGCAGGCCTGCGCAGAAATACTAACCCACACGCATAAGTGACAGTGGAACTTCTTTGGACGGCGAGGATACAAGAGCGGAAGTGGAAGGGTTCCACCACATATCGTAAGTTCTAAGGCGATGTCCATGATTCTGTTATATGTCGTCTCGACCACTCTACTTGGGTTCAAATTACGTCACAGTTTTAAAACTGTTAACAGTACCGAATTTCTTGGACACTGCAATGTGAGAAAACACTTCCGGAAGAATGGAAGTATCAGAGGCGCTGTAAAAAAGATTTTTTTTTCACTCTTGGTAACAAGAAACAAGTTAAAACTGTAGACTGTAATTCTGATATCTACCAGTAGTTTGGATGGAATGAAAATAACTCTATGGCAAGCTGCTGTTGTTGTTGCGGTCTTCAGTGCGAAGACTGATTCGATGCAGGTCTCCATGCTGCTCTGTACCGTGCATGCCGCTTCATCTCCGAATAACCACTGCAACCTGAATCTGCTTACTCTAGTACTAAATTGGTGATCCCTCGATGTGTTCTACCTGCCGATCCTTTCTGCTGGTCACGTTGTGTCACAAATGTCTTGCTGTGTCTTGCGAACAAGACGGACGGCGCTGAGGATGAAGATATCTTCGACTCGGCCAATTTCCGACCGGGTACAATCCGCCAATGACCGGACAACAACGGACAAGAGCCTACTCGGAAGACAGACGACCAGCACTCGCCCACTTAATTACAGATCCTCGTCCGGGGCTGACTTATACAGGGAACGTCGTTTAGTGAGCTCTTAGAAAAGGACAGTTGTTGTAAAGTTCGTTTGCTAGGTACTGTGAAGTTTATGTACGAACATTTGCACTTAGCCTTTGAGAGCCTTTTTCGTGTCATATTACAAGCAGTGTTGCAGCCTTCATTATACATTTAGTCACAAAGATAAGTAAACCTTTTAACTCATTTGAGTGACTTTGTTAATAATTTGTTGGAGCGTTGTAGAACTTTCGTTCTCCTATCCTGTTACCTGACCCTGGGGCATAGCCGTGTGATAGTGGCAGGGAGAAATTGTCTTAGCGGTGTACTGCACCAGAATTCGTTTCATTAAATAACAAACTCGGCCTTGCGTAACAACAGTGGCAGCTCGGCCTCCACAGCAGTAGCGACGGAGCATCTATAAAAAAACTGGCGACGATAGTTTACAAAATTTCTTATCTCCCCAGATCTGTTCAGTACATCCTCGTCAGTTTCGTGATTGAACCGTCTAAGCTTCAGGATGTTTCTGAAGCACATTTCAAAAGGGTTCTATTCACTTCTTGTCTAAACCGTTTATCGTCCATGTTTCACTTCCATAAATGGATACACTCCAAATGCCTTCAGAAAAGGCTACCTAAAATTAAGTCTATCTTCGCTGTTAACACATGCCTCTTCTTCAGAAACGCTTTTCTTTCCATTGCCGATCTACATTTTACATTCTCTCTACTTCGGTCATCATCTGTAATTTTGCCGCTCAAACAGCAAAACTCATCTACTGCTTTAAGTGTATTGTTTCCTAATTTAATTCTCTCAGCATCACCTACTTTAATCTGACTATATTACATTATCCTTCTTTTTTTTGTTCATATTATGTCCTCCTTTCAAGACGCATTCCATTCCGTTCAATTGCTCTTCCGAGTCCTTCACTGTCTCTAACAGAATTACGATGTCGTCTACAAATCTCAATATTTGTTTCCTTTAACTACAATTCTTACTCCAATTTTTTCTTTGGTTTCCTTTACCGCTTTCTTAATGTACAGATTGAGTAACACCGGGGATAGACTACAAACCAGTCTCACTCCCTTCTCAACCACTTCTTACCTTTCCTGCCCTCGACTCTTATAATTGTTGTCTGGTATCTGCCTTTTTGTCCTTGTATTTTACTCCTGCTCTCTTAAGATTTCAAAGAGTGTGTTACAGTTAACATTTCTATAATTCTACAAAGCTCCCTTTCTGTATACTTCATTCACTTTTCAGCTTTTCTTCTTTGTTTAGGACTGGTTTTGCATTAAATTTCTGACTTCTTTCGCGAATCGTGTTTACGATGTTTCGGTTTCGAGCTACAGTTCGGTACACCGTAGCAAGTATTCAGCATAAGAGGACAATCCTTCATAAAAGGAAACCAATGCAACCATGTCTAATTTGTTTCCAAATGGGTCCAAATAAGACAGAGGCAGTAATAAAATTCTCACTATTAGCAAAATTGGTATCATCGGGACAGCTTGAAGTTCTTAGGTTCTGCCTAAGTGGATACTAGTCTTCATAATTTTAGTCGCAATAGATACACAATGAAGCAAACAGTTAGTCAGTGAAATGAAACTTCTACAAGCAAAAGCAGTATAAAAAATACGAAAATATCGGATTACAATGAGAAAAATCTAATGTCACCAGCAACAGATTAGTCCCAATGGTCATTTTGAGCGCTGAGGATGCGGCAGAACTGGTACCAGCTGGTCCTATGACGCTCCACTGCTGACCTGAAACATGTCAGGATCTGCAGTCTAAGGTCAGCGTTGAAACCTGACAGAAAGCAACTATCCTGTTTGGACGAGACCATGGTGACTCCGTGGTTGAAGTTTTCCCAGTTTGTTTTAGTATG
This sequence comes from Schistocerca cancellata, assembly GCF_023864275.1. NCBI lineage: Eukaryota > Metazoa > Arthropoda > Insecta > Orthoptera > Acrididae > Schistocerca > Schistocerca cancellata. The sequence goes on from NC_064634.1 coordinate 270,147,235, forward strand.
AGCTCAGACAAAGCAACGAGTCTACATAGAATGGTGAACCACCTGCAGCCACGTAACACGGCTTGAGAACAGTGATTGTGAAGAGATCGTATCCGACAGGGACTGGAAACAAGTGTCACTCCTCATCAATAAGGTCGCTTTCAGAACCGACAGGAATTCCCAAAATTGTGAATTCGGGTCCATTTTCCGCGCGAACATTGAGAAGGAAAATGGATACGATGGTCATCTGGAATCGGCAACCTCTAATCATAACATCTCTCACAGTTCCACATAAAGTTAGCACGTGTTCAGTGGGACAAACAGCACAGAATGTGGACTATTACTAAGTAGATGTACGTCCACTGACATAGCAAATGTCATGTGTTGATGGGTCACAGATCACATAGGTGTGTTGTATGTGCACCACACTGCCACTGTGCCAGCTGCGGTTGTATATGAGACCTTCCGATGAGTAGTTTTGGAAGTGATTTGTATAACGAAATGTCGTCGTGAGTTGACGCCGTTCGTATGGCTTATGGTAGTCAGTGACCGATGGATGGGATTATCAATTTCGGTTGTGGTGCAGGAATTCGGCCACACTCGTTCAAGATGTCCTGACCAGCGACATCTGAGACGGGTCGTCAGTAGTGACAGAAGGACAACAGTGCAAAAAACCACGGCTCATTTCAACACAGGACGTACTAGACACGTCAACCTGTGAACAAGCCGTAGGAACATGGGTTCCAAGGAGAACTGCCGTCGGCGCCGGACACGGGTGCCATTGCAAACTTAACGTCATAGTGCACAGCTGCTTGCATTTGTTGCCAATCACCAGTGATGGACACTGGAACAATGGCGTAACGTGAAGTGGTCGGTCGCACCATGGTGATGAGAGGCACTGTGTGTGGCGCAGAACACATGAACCGATCGATCCCGCCTTCCAAGACAGAGTGGTTGAAGGCGGTGAAGTCTCTGTTATCGTCTGGGGTGCATTTTCCTGGTATGGATCTGGAAAGAACTTTGAATGGTCCGCGGAATGTAGAGCTCCTTGGGCACCATCTCAATCCATTATTGGTCTTCCAACACTCTCACGATTCTGCGGTGTTTCAAATTGATAACACGCCATCTCATGTTGGCGGAGAATTGGGCCAACAACATTCAGGAGAGGTTCAAGGACTATAGCGGACACCCTGGAGTCCATATTTGAACCCCATCTAGTGTGTCTGCAATGTCATGGAACACATTCTCCATGGTGTAGAACCTGCAGCTACGAAAAGACCAGATTTGGCAGCCGCTCTGAAAATGATTTGGCATCAGTTGCTTCCTGAGAAGTACCAGGACTTGAAGACTTACTTTCACGAGGTCTCTTTGTAGTCCGTAGGGTCATAGAGGGCCCCACGCGATACTGGGTGCCTATCCCATGATATCTGCTAAGTCGATGTAGTGTGCTCCGACCATTTTTCAACTTGTGCAAAGTGTCGAGTGCAGCGACAGTCCAGCGTGGAGACGTGTGTGTGTGTGTGTGTGTGTGTGTGTGTGTGTGTGTGTGTGTTTGGGGAGGGTGAAAGGGGAAGTGACGTGTAGTTAAGGCCTGATGTGTTAACTGTATGATAAACGCTGAAGCATCCTATCACACTTCCAGTAGCCCGCTACATCACTCGTTATTAATCTCATCAAAATGTGTAGAGATATTTGGAACAAAGGACGAAACGGAGCAAACATCATCGCCGTAGATCGGTGGCCCTATGGGGCCTAATAAAAAATAAGCGGCTTCAGCTGCTTTTGCCATACATTCAGTAAACTGGCGACTCCCTTCCTTGCCATGTTGCAGTTATCAACGCTAGAGGCGGCAATGCGCAGAATTAACGTCATTTCTCCGTGGATGCTATTTTTTTTTTGTCGTTATCCGTATGTCGGTGGCGAATAGGGTATTTGTTTACTGCCGGCCGCTGTGGCCGAGCGGTTCTAGGCGCTTCAGCGACCGCTACGGTTTGCAGGTTCGAATCCTGCCTCGGGCATGGATATGTCTGATGTCCTTAGGTTAGTTAGGTTTATGTAATTCTAAGTTCAAGGGACTGATACCCTCAGATCTTAAGTCCCATAGTGCTCAGAGCCATTTGAACCATTTGTTTACTGGAAATTGTCTTACATGGTTAATTATGTCAATTTATGTTGATAACATGCTTTTTTCTCATGTATTTCAGTACATTAAAAAAGTCAGAAAAGAAATTTAAATAATTTGAAAGCCCAGTAAAACGTTCCATTTGAGTCATGTCATGCTTGTTACGCCATCGGCTAGCACACTGTTCCTACTCTCGTAAAGCTCAATCAGCGTGGTATCTTGTTCTGGAATTTAAGTTTCGGGAAATGGGTTACAAATGGTGTATCGCACTGCATTATACTAAACATGTATAAAAATTGTTTGAGTGTTCCAAAAACCGACAAGATGTATAAAATACTGCAACTCCCACGTTGAGATCCATACGAGATAGTGGTCAATTCGTGAGATTTTTGTGTGATAATCCAGAACGTCTTACCAATTCTAGCGCAGTAGGCAGCAAGCTGGGTTTCGAATGCGCTGTCCCCTCAGAAAAATTTTCTTTCCTTCCTGCCCTCTTCACTTAATGGTGGGGGTTGTAGTAAGTTCCTATGGGACCAAACCGCTGAGGTCATCGGTCCCTAGTCTTACACACTACATAATCTAACTTAAATTAACTTACGCTAAGGACAACATACGCCCATGCCCGAGGGAGGACTCGAATCTCAGACGGGGGGGGGGGGAGCCGACCGAACTGTGTCAAAGTGCTAAGACCACGCGGCTACATCGCGCGGCTCCTCGCTTAATATTGCTTTCCTAATAATACAGTCATGTAGAATCTGTCAGTTCTGTATTACATCCTGATATATATTTTCATTCATTAGCTTCATTTTACACCTGGTCAACTTGAAATGAATCACAATTATGGTGCTACGGAACTGTTTTTCATGCCTGACGTAGCTCCCATTTGGAAGAACCTGAGAAACTACGTTACAATTTGCGACCGCATTATCTTTCCCAAACAAGTTGTTATAGACTATAATTTGCCACTTCCAATTGTCTCTATTGAGTCTGTTGTAAAGCTGTATGATTTTTTAACCAACTTTGATTGCATGAGCGACTGTTCTATACAGCGACCGTAGACTATAAGGAAAGAGAGAGACACAGCTATCACTCGCAAACTCGTTAGTTTTATTACTCGTGCAATTGTAATAAAAACTAACACTTGCAAGACTAATGAAACTAACGTTCTTCTGACTTACACTCTACTTCTACATCTACAAACATACTCCGCAAGCCACCTTACGGTGCGTGGAGGAGGGTAGCTTGTACCAGTACAAGTCATTTTCTTTCCTGTCACACTCGCAAACACAACGAGGGAATAACAACTGTCCTAACGTCTCTTATCTTCATGACCCTTAACAGAAAAGTATGTTAGTGGCAGTAAAATCGTTCCGCAGTCAGCTTTCTATGACGGTTGTCTAAATTTTCTCAACAGCGTTCCTCGGAAAAAAAAGTAGGCTTGCTTCGGATGGATTCCTATTTCAGTTCCAAAGCATGTCCATAATACTTGCGTGTTGTTCGAAGCTGCCAACAACAAATCTAGCAGCTCTATTCTTGAAACGCTTCGATGCTTCTCTTTAATCCGACCTGGTGCGGTTCCCAAACACTCGAGTAATAAACAGGAATGGGTCGCACTGTTCTCCTATACGCGGTCTCCTTTACATGTGAAACACATTTCTCGACCATACGGCTTCCCTACTACACTCAATACACGTTGCTTCCACTTCATGTCGCTTGGCAACATTCGGCCATAGTACTGTTGTATTCGGACATTACGGGTATGTTTTTCCCACTCATCTGCATTAACGTAAATTTTTCTACATCCAGAACTAGCTGCCATTCATCACACCAACTAGAAATTTTATCTAAGTCATCTTGCATCCTCCAACAGACACTCAACGACGACATCTTCCCGTACACCACAGCATCATCAGAAAACAGCCGTACATGGCTGCTCACCCCGTCCGCCAGGTCCTTTATGTATATGGAAAATATGGGCACTCCTGACGAGATCTCTTGTCTGTGATAAACTATATGCACATATACAGATGGCGGTAGTATCGCGAACACAAGTTAAAAAAGGGCATTTTATTGGCGGAGCTGTCATGTGCACTCAGGTGATGCGTGTAAAAAGGTTTCCGACGTTATTATGGCCGCACGACTGAAAGAAACAGACTCTGAATGCAGAATGGTAGTTGGAGCTAGACTCATTGGACATTCCATTTCGGAAATCTTTAGGGAGGGCAATATTTTGAGATGGCCAGCATCCAGAGTATGCCGAGAACACCAAATTTCAGGCATTATCTCTTACCATGGAAAACGCAATGGCCGACGATCTTCACCTAACGACCGAGAGCAGCGGCGTTTGCTTTGAGTTGTCAGTCCTAAAAGACAAGCAACACTGCGTGAAAGAACCGCAGAAATCAATGTGGGACGTACGTGGGAATTAACAGTCTTCGAACACGGAATAGTAGTAGGAGATAGACGCGTGGGACATTCTATTTCGGAAATCCTTAGAAAATTCCGAGAAGCATGGTCTCAAGAGAGCGCCGAGTATACCAAATTTCAGATGTTACCTCTCACCACGGACAACGCAATGGCCAAGGCCTTCACTTAACAACCGAGGGAAAAGGCGTTTGCGTAGACTTCTCGGCGTTAACAGATAAGCCACACTACGTGAAAGAAACGCAGAAATCAGTGTGGGACAGTGCAGGCCGTGTAGAACACCGACGCGAGTGCCTTTGCTAACAACACGTCATTGCCTGTAGCGCCTCTCCTGGTCCTGTGACCGTATCAGTTGGACCCACGACCGGAAACCCGTGGCCTCGTCAGACGAGTCCCGATTTCAGTCGATAACAGATGATGGTAGGGTTCGAATGTGGCGCAGACCCCACAAAGCCATGGACCCAAGATGTCAGCAAGGCGGTGTGCAAGCTGGTGGTGGCCCTGTAATGGGATTGACTGAGTCCATTGCTCCCGCTGAACCGATCATTGAGTGTAATCGGTTATGTTCGGCTACTTAGAGGCCATATGTAGGCATTCATTGGCTTCATGTGCCTAAAAAATGATGGAGATTTTTTGGATGTCACCGGGCCACAATCGTTTTCAACTGGTTCGAGGAACATTCTGCAGTCCAAGGGAATGATCTGTCCACCCAGATCGCCTGATATGAATCCCATCCAACATTTATGAGACATAATTGAGAGGTCAGTTCATGCATGAAGCACTTTCGCAGTTCTGGACGGTTATAGTGGCACATGAGCACTGGTGCCTCTATTACCATCCATAATTTCAAAAGTACTTTATACATGTCTCAATAATCCTTCACGGGACTTCCACCGACTTGTTGAGTCCATGTCACGTCGAATTACTGCACAACTCATGATAAAAGCATGTCTGACACGATGCTTTCACCTCAGTATACTGACGCCGTCTCTACGGTCAGGCCTGTTGGTAGCTACGATGCCTAAAATATTTCCACTGCTAGCGGGCTGTCGATTTAGCTGCTCAAGACAGGTTTCGGAAAATGGGTTCAAAAGTACATATCAGTACTGTGCCTCAGTGCCCCCGTGCTTAGAAGTAAGATACCTCTAGGAATCCACGTCTGGTACACAGTAACCACTGTTAGACTTCAAGCACACCTGTTACTCCTCCGCAGCCACCGCCGGCCTGAGCTGCCTGCATCAGCCACCGCCCACTCGTCCCGCTGACCCGCTGCCTCCGACTGCAGCCGTGACCTTGGCCCGGTCGCTGCCTCCCGCCTACTTTCTCTCTGCCCCTCCTCGCTCTCAGACCGACCGCGTAATGCCGCGCCCGTGACGCAACCAAACCACTTTCCTATTCACCTGTCGCCCCATCCACCTACGCTGTCAACTGTGCCGCCTGTTGGAAGGCGATGCTGGTGAAAGTGAACTCCAAGCAAAGTCGAAATCGCCGACAGACTTTTCCGTAGCCCAAGTCGCTAACGTACACCCACTGAAAGGAAGTTGGAATATCCTATCTCGTTAATGGGGAACTTGCTTTCTTTATGTATTTATTTCTTTGAAGCTGTTATACCAACAAATTTAAAATATCGACAGTTGTTATGAGCTCACTGAACGATAACCAGTGTTTCTTTTTTGTTGGTATAATATTGGGTTGGTGCGTAAATCCGTAGCGTCTTCCCATGAGTTTAATAAACAACCCAGATCCTCATAACAGAGTCTTTAGCCTCAATAATAGAATCTCCTCCACTATTTACAACACTCTGACACAGCTGGGGTAACTATTCTATTCCACGACAGTAGAAATCGCGTAGTTACGAAGCGAAGGACTCGTCATGTTCGGAGCGCATTTTCATGCGTTAAGGAAATTCCTTGAAGTTTGTTCGACACAGAGCGGAAAAGTGAAAATCTGAGGGTGCAAGACCAGGTGAATAATGTGGACGTTGAATGAATTTCCAACCCAATTCCAATACAGGGTTTTTTGACTCTCTAGCAGAATACGGACGGGCGTTACCGCGGAATAGCATCACTTCACGAGTCTTCCTCGTCCTTGTTTTTGGACTGCGTCTGCAACAGGTCTCAGTGGTTGACCGTAAATGTCAACAGTGGTGGTTAAATATCAGTAAGCAATTCGCAGTACATCACACAGTCGCTGTTCCACCAGATACATAACATCATATTTTCTGGAGCATGCAGACGTTTATATGGAGAGTTGGTGGTTTGTTTTGGCTTAACCATTCATTACTCGTGTCCACTAATGATACGGGATAGGAATGGTCGGTGTTGTTGACAAGCCAAGTGATGACTAGCAAGCAGAGATGTACATATGTCAACTTGCTAATTTTTATGTTTTTTAGCATAGAGCATGCGGTCGGTAACCATGCGCTCGCTTTTTGACCTTTCCGCATTGCATGCAAATGTCGCACGACGGTGCAACGATCACAGTTCATCGCATTCATCGGTTCTCGAGTACACTATCGTGGATCATTGCGGATTAATGCGTTACAGGATGTCCATCAAACACCGACGTTCATTAATATCAAAAAGATCCTCCTTAAAACGAGAAAAACTTTTCTCGCCTTGTTCTGTACAATGCCATTATCAACAGACACGGCGCAAATGTTTCTGAGTGCCTCCTCTGCTGTAAGCCCTCTATTGAAGTCATACAAAAGAATAAGTCTGATGTTCCGATTTCTCCGCTTGGCATTCAATTTTCGAGCACTCACAGTCCCTCTCCAGATCACGAAATGACAATTCGTAAACCCAAATAGCAACAGTAAACTGTAAATGAAAAACGAGAATCGGTAAATAAATCCATAGCAACCGAAATACCAACGTGCACAACAAAAATGCTACGAACTTATGCACCAAACTAATATTTACGAATTTTTTACTATTATGACACTTTAAATTGAGGAAACATTCATATTAATCTCCCTGATTCAGGATATAAGCCAGCTATTTTCATGACTCGACTTCAGCGGCACCTTACAACTATTTCATAGCATCTCTGAAAGTTTGAATGTCATTGATTTAGTGCTTTGTGGGATAAAGGTACATGTAACACTGAAAACGTCAAGTACTAGAAAATGCATAATTTATTGTGAAAATTCTCAAATCTCTCACACACACATCTTATTATCAAAAGTGTCTATCAGATATAACGGTACTTTGCGGGCAGGCGTGCCAATTACCATCATATTAATTAAAATCGGGGAAGAATTAAAAAGGGGGAAGTAATACGAAACCTTAATAACTGCACAGTATTATTAAGAAGCAATATAATGAAAAGTAATAAAAAGCAAAGTAGCAAAGACCAAGCGGGACAGAAAGATATAGGGGCGCGTTTGTTTTTTAATATATATAAAAGAACATGTAACACATTATTGAGCTCTCTACCTTCAGTTATCACGGTCGGGCTAGTCAATGAAAAAGTGGTACGCGACAGCGCAATTCGTTAAGCAGATTAATTAAAGACTCTTCAAACACGTTTAAAATACATTACGTGTGACGAAGTTATCAGAGACATTTATTGTGGAGTGGAGTGAAAATGAATCCGACAACATGATTCGAACTTTGTGTTAGCTGGGAAAAATACTATTGGGAAACTATTATGGTTGTGGAACCCACGAAATTTGTGCGCAAAGGGTTTACGTAATTCTGCATTTTATAAAATGGTGAACCGCGTGTGCGCGGAACATTAATAGAATCTTATCCTTGGACGGTTGCAGGGGTGATACAAACAACGCGCCAGCATAAAAAATAGTTCGCTTATTAACTACCAGATATTAATTAACGGAGACCTAAAATACTAAAAAAGAAGGATAGGATCATCACCTTCAATCCCGATTCATATTTCATATTTAATTAGTGAAAAGAGAAGTGTTAATAAACAAACTACATTTCAATTTTATCCACGATTTTGGCTTCATTACGTAGTCTTGACTACATGACAAACAATATCTGTGGAAGTTGTATCGTCATAATATTTAGCCAACCAATATTGTGGGACACCAAAAACGTAAATGCATGAAATTGTTCTTACAGCGGATGTATAATGCATGAGTGCGACGAACTATATTGAGAAACTGAACATCCATTACGTACTTACATGTTTATCTGCGAAAATGGTCCTTGTCGGTACATCAGCATAGAGTTCGAATAGAATTGCTGGAACATTGCAAACCATTCAGATTAATCGAACATCTAAATACGCATAATGCTCGTACCACCAGGATGTACTCTTTCTCCTCACCCCCGTGGCAGTAATTGAATTAAGAGTCAGCCGGGAAATACATTTAAATCAATTGACGACCATTGAGCTAGCGTCACGAATTTTCAAACGTCCACTGCCATATGTGAAGGCGAGTTACACCACGAGTGTTAACGTCGATCGAAGGGTGTCGTCATGATCGTATTGAATGACATTTATCGGTTACACAGAATGATTAGGATCAGCGCACGGTTCTTCTTCCTTTTGGCCAGCTGCATGCTGAGCCTTGCTTACTCGCAGTTTGTCAGGAAGCTGAAGACTTCGATGGTGTTAACAACACGAACAGAATCAATATCAAGTCTTTCCATTACCTTTCATCTACTCAAATGTCCATTATTGAACGAAAAAGCTCCACCACTGTCTTCTCATTTCAAGACATTTTATGCGATGATCAGAATGCCTCAAGTCTCTATACAAGAGTTTAATACGTTCCATAACAGCCGCCGGGATTGAATTTTTATGGTAATCATGATCTCCAACAGACAGTTTTTATGAAGTCACGTCTGTACTGGAAGAGTGATAAGAAATTACAGCAGAAAATCGATTCCAGCTCAACTTGAGCTTTTTAAATAATTATGCACTCCTAGGCACTGGATAAACTATGATTCTCAGCGCGAAAAAATAACAAGAAGAGAAATAAAAAAAATCTGAACGAAACGCGAGTGGAATTCTACACTCAAAACTCTAATTCACAAATCAAAAGCTAAACTACAAGCACAACAGTTTGCTCTGATAATGATACCAACTGAAACATCAAAGGTTCTATAATGGAAGAATGATATCCACAGCCTTCTACAAGGGTAATTCCAAAAGTAAGATCTCCTAATTTTTAAAAGTACAGAACTCTGTTTGTGTGGCAGTCTGTCACACTGTTATGAAGAGTGCTTCACGCGCTGTGTGTAAACATGCGCACGCCGCGCTGAGGCGCTCAGTCTTGGCTTGGCAGCCGTTGAGAATGGAGCTCCCGTTGAATATTACCGCCAAGTGCGAATTGCGCGCAGTTATTCGGTTTTTGAACGCAAAGGGCACTGCATCGATTGATATCCATCGCCAATTGACGGAAGTGTATGGTGAGTCGTGCATGCATGTCAAAAATTTTCGTAAGTGGTGTAGAGAGTTTGCAGCTGGTCGACCGGCGAAGTGGCCGAGCGGTTCTAGGCGCTTCAGTCAGGATCCGCGCGACCGCTACGGTCGCACGTTCGAATCCTGTCTCGGGCATGGATGTGTGTCATGTCCTTAGGTTAGTTAGGTTTAAGTAGTTCTAAGTTCTATGGGACTGATGACCTCAGATGTTAAGTCCCGTAGTGCTCAAAGCCATTTGAACCATTTTTTTTTTTTTTTTTTTTTTTTTTTTGCAGCTGGTCTGACCGAAATTGACGACGAACAAAGGAGCGGGAGAGTGTCAATTTCTGAGGAGACAGTGTTGAAGGTTGAGCAAAGCATGCGTGAAGATCGGCGGATCACCCTGGATAATCTCTACACGTTGGTTCCTGAGGTCTCCCGAAGCACCGCTCACAGAATTTTAACGGAAACATTGAACTACCGGAAGGTGTGCGCAAGATGGGTGCCACGCATGCTGACTGAGGACCACATGCGAAAAGGAGTTGATGCTTCCCGCGCATTTCTTCACCGCCTTGCACCCGAACAGGACAACTTCCTGGACTCAGTTGCCATGGGTGACGAAACCTGGGCATACCACTTCACACTTGAGACCGAGCAACAATCATGCCAGTGGAGGCAACCTTCTTCGCCAAAGCCGCGGAAATTCAAACCACAGTCTGTCGGTAAAGTCATGACAACAGTGTTTTTGGATCTGAAAGGGGTATTGTTGATCGACTTTATGCGCAGTGGGACCACAATTAACGCTGACAGGTACTGAGAGATTCTGAAAAAACTCAAACGGGCAATTCAGAACCGGAGAAGAGGAATATTGAGTAAGGGCGTACACATTCTCCATGACAACGCTCGCCCACACATCGCTCGGTAAACCGTTGCCCTCCTGCAACAGTTTCAGTGGAACATAATCACCTACTCACCCTATAGTCCTGACTTGGCGCCCAGTGATTGTCACCTGATCCGAGGTTAACGAACATTTGGCCGGGAAGCGATTCAGCTCCGACGACGAGGTGAAATGGTTCAAATGGCTCTGAGCACTATGGGACTTAACATCTATGGTCATCAGTCCCCTAGAACTTAGAACTACTTAAACCTAACTAACCTAAGGAGATCACACAACACCCAGTCATCACGAGGCAGAGAAAATCCCTAACCCCGCCGGGAATCGAACCCGGGAACCCGGGCACCCGGGCGACGAGGTGAAAGATGAGGTTCATAAGTTACTGAACAGCATGGCAGCGAGCTGGTATGACATGGGCATACAAAAACTGCCACAGCGTCTACGAAAATGCATCGACAGAAATGGTGATTATGTAGAAAAATGGCTAAATGTTCAAGCTATAAACTTATGTAAACCATTGTAGAAATAAACAGGTCTATGTACTTATAAAAAAATAGGAGTTCTTACTTTTGGGATTACCATCGTATATCTAATGTTTCCAGAAACCCGAAGGTCTGAATACGAATATATCCCAAGTTGTGTGACTTCTGTTAGCGCACACACAATTTTGAAAAATGAAATAAAAATATTTCTTGTTAGAATTTCTCAATACATTTTGCACCATTCTAAGCAGAATATACAAAATTATTTTATCGGCTTTAAAACTGAAAATGTGATTTTTTTTTAATTTTGTGGCATCCCACCCCCCCTTCAGGGGTCCTCTAGTTGAAAGACGGTTCGTATCTAGGTAACAGAACAAACATTCATCCCTCGAACATGGCAAGGAGAAAAGATGTGGTATTGTCCAGCTGCTCCTAACAGATCATGTTATGTTCTCCTGGACGACAACCCTGGAACTCTGAGTACCGTCACACCCAGGCTATGTGATGAACGCATGATTCAAAAAGAATGATGCCCCTGAGACTTACTTTGAATCAAATTAATTCAGTAAAATAATTTTTTTAACAGGTTGTCCATTTATAATACTGAGAACTCTAGTTGGGAAGTTTCTGGCACATTCAATATGTTTCTTTGTTTTAATTTTGCACGCAGTGGAGATTGATGTTCCTGTCATTTCTGGTGAGCTTCGACAAGGCATATTTGTTTACAAACATCTACGTAGCAGACACCACGTCATGATTAAAAGAACTGTCAAAGAACATTAAGCACTCACAAGTTGGGGTCCGATCTGATTGTAAATTTCAGTGGGTACATAAATCGTTACCGTCCGCCCCAGTAGCTGAGTGGTCAGCGTGACGGATTGCCGTCCTCCGGGCCCGGGTTCGATTCCCGGCTGGGTCGGAGATTTTCTCCGCTCAGGGACTGGGTGTTGTGTTGTGTTCATCATCATTTCATCCCCATCCGGCGTGCAGGTCGCCCAATGTGGCGCCGAATGTAATAAGACCTGCGCCAAGGCGGCCGGACCTGCCCCGCGAGGGGCCTCCCGGCCAATGACGCCAAACGCTCATTTCCATTTCCATAAATCGTTACTACTTTATAAGGATACCTTGGTGTTTAACTTTGTTCCCAAAAGTAATTGAGAAGTTCTTGACTGATTTACTTCAAATTTCTACACAATACATTGTCAGCATTTGGATGGGCATAAGCTACATATTTCCAGAATGAGATTTTCACTCTGCAGCGGAGTGTGCGCTGATATAAAACTTCCTGGCAGATTAAAACTGTGTGCCCGACAGAGACTCGAACTCGGGACCTTTGCCTTTCGCGGGCAAGTACTCTACCATCTGCGCTACCGAAGCACGACTCACGCCCGGTACTCACAGCTTTACTTCCGCCAGTATCTCGTCTCCTACCTTCCAAACTTTACAGAAGCTCGCCTGCGAACCTTGCAGAACTAGCACTCCTCAAAGAAAGGATACTGCGGAGACATGGCTTAGCCACAGCCTGGCGCATGTTTCCAGAATGAGATTTACACTCTGCAGCGGAGTGTGCGCTGATATGAAACTTCCTGGCAGATTAAAACTGTGTGCCCGACCGAGACTCGAAATCGGGACCTTTGCCTTTCGCGCGCAAGTGCTCTACGATCTGAGCTACCGACACACGACTCACGCCCGATACTCACAGCTTTACTTCTGCCAGTATCTCGTCTCCTACCTTCCAAAAACGTGTCTCCTCAGTATCCTTTCTTTCAGGAGTGCTAGTTCTGCAAGGTTCGCAGGAGGGCTTCTGTAAAGTTTGGAAGGTAGGAGACGAGATACTGGCAGAAGTAAAGCTGTGAGTACCGGGTGTGAGTCGTGCTTCGGTAGCTCAGATGGTAGAGCACTTGCCCGCGAAAGGCAAAGGTCCCGAGTTCGAGTCTCGGTCGGGTGCACAGTTTTAATCTGCCAGGAAGTTTCATAAGCTACATATGTTACACACACACACACACACACACGCCCATATACACTCCTGGAAATTGAAATAAGAACACCGTGAATTCATTGTCCCAGGAAGGGGAAACTTTATTGACACATTCCTGGGGTCAGATACATCACATGATCACACTGACAGAACCACAGGCACATAGACACAGGCAACAGAGCATGCACAATGTCGGCACTAGTACAGTGTATATCCACCTTTCGCAGCAATGCAGGCTGCTATTCTCCCATGGAGACGATCGTAGAGATGCTGGACGTAGTCCTGTGGAACGGCTTGCCATGCCATTTCCACCTGGCGCCTCAGTTGGACCAGCGTTCGTGCTGGACGTGCAGACCGCGTGAGACGACGCTTCATCCAGTCCCAAACATGCTCAATGGGGGACAGACCCGGAGATCTTGCTGGCCAGGGTAGTTGACTTACACCTTCTAGAGCACGTTGGGTGGCACGGGATACATGCGGACGTGCATTGTCCTGTTGGAACAACAAGTTCCCTTGCCGGTCAAGGAATGGTAGAACGATGGGTTCGATGACGGTTTGGATGTACCGTGCAGTATTCAGTGTCCTCTCGACGATCACCAGTGGTGTACGGCCAGTGTAGGAGATCGCTCCCCACACAATGATGCCGGGTGTTGGCCCTGTGTGCCTCGGTCGTATGCAGTCCTGATTGTGGCGCTCACCTGCACGGCGCCAAACACGCATACGACCATCATTGGCACCAAGGCAGAAGCGACTCTCATCGCTGAAGACGACACGTCTCCATTCGTCCCTCCATTCACGCCTGTCGCGACACCACTGGAGGCGGGCTGCACGATGTTGGGGCGTGAGCGGAAGACGGCCCAACGGTGTGCGGGACCGTAGCCCAGCTTCATGGAGACGGTTGCGAATGGTCCTCGCCGATACCCCAGGAGCAACAGTGTCCCTAATTTGCTGGGAAGTGGCGGTGCGGTCCCCTACGGCACTGCGTAGGATCCTACGGTCTTGGCGTGCATCCGTGCGTCGCTGCGGTCCGGTCCCAGGTCGACGGGCACGTGCACCTTCCGCCGACCACTGGCGACAACATCGATGTACTGTGGAGACCTCACGCCCCACGTGTTGAGCAATTCGGCGGTACGTCCACCCGGCCTCCCGCATGCCCACTATACGCCCTCGCTCAAAGTCCGTCAACTGCACATACGGTTCACGTCCACGCTGTCGCGGCATGCTACCAGTGTTAAAGACTGCGATGGAGCTCCGTATGCCACGGCAAACTGGCTGACACTAACGGCGGCGGTGCACAAATGCTGCGCAGCTAACGCCATTCGACGGCCAACACCGCGGTTCCTGGTGTGTCCGCTGTGCCGTGCGTGTGATCATTGCTTGTACAGCCCTCTCGCAGTGTCCGGAGCAAGTATGGTGGGTCTGACACACCGGTGTCAATGTGTTCTTTTTTCTATTTCCAGGAGTGTATATCTATTCATCGATTTACTTCAAATTTTGTCAGAATACTCAAATCAACATTGGGACAGACATTGGTTATATCTTTTAATATTATTAACTACGCAAACATACATATGACATAAACAGGGTAAACTTGTTGGCAAAGATCACAAAAAGTGATCATCGATGTGCTTCAAATTTTGTTACAATACTGCAGTAAACATTTTAACAGACATAGGTTATATATTTTAATATATATAAAGTACACAAAGATACATATATCATAAACAGGGAAAATTTGTTGGTAAAGATCACACCAAAAGTTCTTGACTGATTTTCTTCAGAGAGAGAGAGAAGATGAAATCAATCTTAGCAAAAATTTAAAAAAGTTCTTGACTTATTTATTTCAGATTTGGTCACAGTCCTGTAATAAATAACTGGACAGACATTGGATGTATTTTTAATATACACAGCATCTAAATATATATATAAGTTTTTACCAAAAATCTCCAGAAGTTCTTGACTGACTTACTTACAATTTTTCTTTAATAAACATTTCGAAAGGCACAGAGTATATGTTTCAATATATAGGGATATGTGATACATGAGTGTAAATATCTGTAGTGTTGTATAAAGACAAGACATTGTTCAGCATTGTTACCAATAATTTGGGATAGTACACAGTAGATTTACTTCATATTTTTACACAATGCTCTAATAAAAATTTAGACACCAGCTGTATATTTTATAATATTTATAACGCATACATTAAATCTGTAATATGTGAAGTGGAAATTATTTTTTCCGAAAAACTTGACTATTTCTTGATTGATTTACTGCGAATTTTTACACATGATTTTAAAATAAATTTGGATGCAGAAAGGCTACATATTTTCTCATATATAAAGAGTAAATGTTTTTACATAATTTAATACATATGTAGTACAGAAAAGGAAAACGTTATTAGCGAAAATCTCCAAATTCTTAATTGACTCACCTTTAATAACCATTTGGACAGGCTAGAAACATTATTTAATATACAGTGTGTCCCATTTATTTTGGCCACCCTAAATAACTGTTCGTCCAGATGCAAATTACAAAATATTTCAAGCAATATTCTTTAGCCGTCAGGGCGACATCAATCAGTATGATTGTCTTTGTTGTAGCTTTGTTTTTTACAAAGATATTAACAGCCGTATGATTTTTTATTCAGTAATTCATTTGCTCTCCTAAACACCTATTCAAAAATGTATCACAGTGTACCATTCACTGAAACACAACGTTATTAATTACATAGCATAACACTGACGTTGACGCTCCCTGCGCTTAGTACAGGAACTCGGGGTAATGGGACGCAAATGTAAACATAAGTAGAATGCACACCTGTCATTCCGTCAACCATCGTCAATTGAACGGTTGTGTGAGTAGAATGTTCACCAGCGAATCTATGGGGAATGTAAGACAGCAGAAGAGTAACTGCAACACTGTTTTCTTATGAACGGCTACATTTAGTACAGTAGTTCAGCACCGTACTTGTTCACAAAGCAACTTTAAGGTTTGGTGCCCCACGTGAGACTTTGATGTACACTTGAATTGCAGGTGCATTCTTTTACTTCTTTTACTCTAGTCATAACTGCCTCCAGCAAGTGGAACTAATATGAGGAAAGCTGATAGCCGGCCGCTGTGGAAGAGCGGTTCTAGGCGCTTCAGTCCGGAACCGCGCTGCTGCTACAGTAGCAGGTTCGAATCCTGCCTCGGGTATGGATGTGTGTGATGTCCTCAGGTTAGTTACGTTTAAGTAGTTCTAAGTCTAGGGGAGTGATGACCTCAGATGTTAAGTCCCATAATCCTTAGAGCCATTTGAACCATTTTTGAGGAAAGCTGATACACGTTGCGTTAACTGCTGTTTGCAGATGTGCTGTTAGGCTCACCTTCGTTACTGTGGCGTTCGTATTTTTTCTATTTATTCATTGATAGCCATTGCCGGTTTTACATTGAAAACATGTGCAACGTACTTGCTCGATTCTGCGTTGCGTTGGGTGCACACATCAGTAAAACGCTGTCGTGCCTTTTCTAATGCTACGTCGTTTCAGGTGCACTATGAGATATTTTGTTCACTGTATGAAGGACTTGGAAACAGATCAGACTGATATATGCACGTAACGAATGGCACCTAGAAATTGAACGCGTATTGCAAAAGGGAAGGAATCGTTTCTGATAACTTTGGTTGATAGTAATAATTTTAATGTTGGTCTGACTACCAGATGAAATAGGCAGAATTTGCTCAATATATAATTGTGTTCATTATTGGTTGGTGTTCTGCGTACAAATGGTGTAATATACCAACGTGCAAAAAGCTACTTGGTGGTACCATGACTTACGTTAATGACGTAATTTTCATTTAAAATTGTAACCTCAGTAGAATTGTCAGTTGTACAATTGCGTTACCCGATGTTTGGACTTATAAATATTCTGGTATTTGTAGTGTAATTTCAATTCAGAAAACGTACTTGAGGCTCTTGTAAATAATTGTTTTTTTCGTTCAGCTGATTTTTTTTTAATTTGGTCAACTTCTTTGCTGTTGGATCAATGATTGTTTTAAGAGCAGTTTAATAATACCGAACTACTGCTGGTTTGAACAGTTATCATGTTTCAGCATACTAATTTGTTCTTACGAGATGTTTGATGGTGAAAGACAGTGGTCATATGGGAACACACAATTTTATTTTCCTGAGCTGTGAAACTTTTTTAATTAAATTGTTTTGTGTAACGTATCTGTCACTCAGTCAATCGTTCCCTCCTTTTGCTAATCTATGGCTCCCAATGCTTCTGCACACTGCTGACTCTCAGCTACTCATTTGTTAACACCTTGACAGTCAGCCACATACGCAAATCTATGTACCACAGTGCCAGCCCATTTTCTCAGTCTCTTTCATTCAATGCGGGCCATTTTTAGAGTACTGTGTTCCTTAGGTACAAATTAAGGAATAATCGTAAATATGTTTCTGCAACCTTTCATCATAAGCTGTTTTCATGTAGGAAGAAAATGGTTTCTGCGTGCTACTGGCTATTTGTTCACACAAATGGCAGAGTTTAGGTATTTATATACAGAAATAATGACCGACTTACACCTTTTCTCACGCCTCCACTTGACATCTGCGAATGTTTCAGAGATTCGGAGGGCCCTGCAGCAGCAACTGGTGTCTTGCTGTCAGTGCTCGACTCTGAAATAATATATGTATATTATAAAATATGAACATTTAGCGTAAGAGTGAAGAAATAAGAAAAGGAAATATCACTAAAAATTATTTCATCTGAGAGCTTGTGCAGGAAATGTATGTGAAAGATACAAAAAAATTATAGAAATTAACCTACCCGATTCTGATTCACCATAAATCGGATTTTTATTCGTGTTATCGCTGTCAAAAATATCACTCAGATTGAAACTTCCTGGCAGATTAAAACTGTGTGCCCGACCGAGAGTCGAACTCGGGACCTTTGGAAGGTAGGATACGAGATACTGGCAGAAGTACAGCTGTGAGTACCGGGCGTGAGTCGTGCTTCGGTAGCTCAGATGGTAGAGCACTTGCCCGCGAAATGCAAAGGTCCCGAGTTCGAGTCTCGGTCGGGCACACAGTTTTAATCTGCCAGGAAGTTTCATATCAGCGCACACTCCGCTGCAGAGTGAAAATCTCATTCTGGAAACATCCCCCAGGCTGTGGCTAAGCCATGTATCCGCATATATCCTTTCTTTCAGGAGTGCTAGTTCTGCAAGGTTCGCAGGAGAGCTTCTGTAAAATTTGGAAGGTAGGAGACGAGATACTGGCAGAAGTAAAGCTGTGAGTACCGGGTGTGAGTCGTGCTTCGGTAGCTCAGATGGTAGAGCACTTGCCCGCGAAAGGCAAAGGTCCCGAGTTCGAGTCTCGGTCGGGCACACAGTTTTAATCTGCTAGGAAGTTTCATATCAGCGCACACTCCGCTGCAGAGTGAAAATCTCATTCTGGATCACTCAGATTATCTTCCGTTTCTTCAAGACTGCTGCTTCGAATAATAATACTTTCGCACTGGTGTCTCACAGTCGACTGCCGCTTACTCTTGTTTCGCAACTCCAAAAGATTTTTGGCGCGTCCAAGTGGCAGGAATGTGTACTACATGTGTTTGTCTCCCTTCTGAGAACTGCTTAACCAGTAATATTACGCTCAGGAGCTAGGAGTTGAATGAGGAGCACCACCAGTAATATTGTGGGTGCGGCATTTCTCTCTAAGACGCAGCGAACGTAATATTACGGGAACGTCATTTTTCGCACCGCCGACAGCAACGTAATTACGGGCATGGCACTTACAAATAATGAAGCCATATAACCTGGTAATTTTTAAAACACCTGGCTAATGAGAAAGATTTTTCATTTTGTTTTGAATTCTCAGAGACTGACAATTCGATGATTTTTGTCTGCTTAAGGTCTTTGTAGAGGAACACAGAAGACTTCTGTGGATAAATACAGAAGCCACCTGTAAATCTAGAAAATACAATCTAAGTTTATATTGAAATTAATTATATGTCTACACTTATGATTATGTAGGCGCAGCTCAACTTGGAGACGTATCCAGCTCTAGCACATCTGGCACATTTATTAGTATATCTACACAGAACACAACTTCCCGAAGATTAGATTCGAATTTCTGGATCCGCTTTTCGCTGTAGTGTTTACATGTTTAGGACTGAATCGTTCTTTCTATGCCAGTCACACTTCGGTTTTCCGATCGTCAGTTATCTTACACGTATGGCCTGTGGCCTGTCCTAGTTTCCGATTCCCTCGACGTAGTGAAAGCGTCATTGTTTGTAATTGATTTATTCGATTTGTTCCTAGTGTTTCTCATCCACGCAGTTTAATATGAGTGGTTCTGTTCTATTGTATCCGCCAAGAAAGAATGAAAATGCGAAGCTATCGCTCATGAAATGTTGCTGCCGTGTAGAGCTTCGGAGAATCGGAATGTCGTGAAAACTTCTGAATGAGAAAAGAGACAACCCCGCCCTGTTTCTATGCGAGTATCGAACATTTAATCATCAGCCACCTACATTGTTCGAGAGACCTTGATATTAAAAAAGACAGTTGGTGCAGCGCTTCTCAAATTACGTGACTCTGCTGAATACGGAGTAGTTACAAAGCAAGTTTTTGTATACAAAAAAGCTCTGTGCAGGAAAGTTTGTATTATTCAGTGGAGGCTGTGAACGCTGGAATGCTCACAGAATGTATAAATACTCCAGACGGAGAAGAAGGACTTAGCAGTTAGCTCTGTTCCGTGACTTTTCATACAAGTCATTAGAGCAATAGATAGAACACAAGGAGGAATACTGAAACTTTCTTAACAAAAAGAAATGGGTATTACAGAGCTTGGAGACATTAATTTAAAGTGATACTGAAAGTGGCTAAAAGGCGCAGAACTTTATTTCATTTTGTACAGTTTCGACAACATCAGCATCAGACATTCCGTAAACAACCGAAATGCAGTTGTGTTGAAAGATTCAGGACTTCATAAAATGCCCAGCAGGCTGATGTCATCTGTAAGATGTAATTTACAGCAGTTTGTTTTGCCAGAAGTGTGATTTTCTTAGCGGCTGTAGCTTGCAGTTTCACGCAGTTACTTGCTTGAGAATGACTTTAAGGTTGCACAGTAAAGTGAAAATACTTGCTTATGGGCTCTATTTATATACATGACTGTTCTTCAACACAGTAAAGTGAAAATACTTTCTTATGGGCTCTACTTATATACATGATTGTTCTTCAACACAGTGTGAAGTAGATTAGCTCGACAATCGAAGCAAGTCCATGTCAAGCAAGAAACCAAACCGTTCGAACTGCGCAGGCAATTTTGTTTGGGACAAATGTACCTGTTCATAAAATATATCTGAGAAGCATCTTTCCATCGTTGGAAATACTTACTCTAGAATGCTGGACTCCAACACAGATAACTACATTGCCTCAGTATTACTTCCACCGTCCTTGGCATCCGAATAGGGTACAAATCTGGAATCTCTTGCCAATGCAGAGATCATCACGACACTTTTTCAGTTACAGACCTCTTGTCCTGTCGGTACATAGCGTGTGCCTTTAATGCCTGATCAGTGCTGATTCTGTCGCCTTTTAGGGGCAGTTACTCATCACAACGATAGGAAGGGGTCATAGAACTCTGACTCTTTGACAAGGCCGGTGGCAGAACTCCTTACATCAGAAGCCTTCAACCGCTATTGCTGATGAATTTTATTCTAACACTAGCTGACAAACCTGGCGTTGCCCAGGTATTCATTTTATCGGTTTTCTGTTAGAAACGAAAACAAATAATCAATTGTATTTGCAGTGAAATATCGAAAAACTGTTTATTTCCTTGTATTCGTGAAAACGCCTTTGATATTATGAAACAGTCGTGCAAAGAAATATGCATAATGTACAAAAGTGCAAATACAGTACTCAAATTAAGAAACTTGATCCCAGACACTTTCCGTGAGCTAGGACTAACTGCTTCGCGTATCTACCACGCGATTTTGTAAACGTCGCTGTGGCAACCCTTTCTCATAGACGGCTGCTGTTTCGACTAAGACCATTTGCTTTTCGCAGTTGAAAGCGGTAAAAATCCCGGCCAGTTATCAGGGATTTGCTTAAGTTGACTCATCATAGGAATATCTTAGTACACTCATCATAAAAGTTTTGCATCACCCCGGTTCCCAGAACTCCTGAAGATAATCGTTCACTGTGGATATTGTATCACAGACACAGTCCCTTTGACTGTTCAGCGATGTCACTAAACTCGCCCCAAGATGTAAACAACCATGAATTAAGGCTCTGAGCACTACGGGACTCAACATCTTAGGTCATAAGTCCCCTAGAACTTAGAACTACTTAAACCTAACTAACCTAAGGACATCACACACACCCATGCCCGAGGCAGGATTCGAACCTGCGACCGTAGTAGTCCCGCGGTTCTGGACTGCAGCGCCAGAACCGCACGGCCAACGCGGCCGGCACCATGAATTAGCAGCACTCATTAAACGGAGGGGTTTCGACAGCCTATCGGTTCAAGCCATTCCACCAGAAAACAGGTACACGGCTCGTGTTGTTTGTAGTTCAAACATGCCTAGACGGTCATAATGTACAAAGAAATGTGCTAAGAAAGGCTCTCATCAAGGGAAGCGTCCAAACTTTTCGGACTGAGCCAAAGCGATGTTGATCGGACATGGAGGAGATAGAGAGAGACAGGAACTGCCGATGACATGCCTCGCTCAGACCCCCAAAGAACTACTACTGCAGTGGTTGGCCGCTACCTATCGATTAAGCCTCGGAGGAACCCTGACAGCAACGCCAGTATGTTGAATAATGCTCTTCGTGCAGCCACAGGACGTCGTGTTACGACTCAACCTGTGCACAATAGGCTGCATTATGCGCAACTTCACTCCCGACGTCCTTGGCGAGGTCCATCTTTGCAACCACGACACCATGCAACGCTGTACAAATGGGCCCAACAACATGCCGAATGGACCACTCAGGATTGGCATCACGTTTTCTTCACCAATGAGTGTCGCACTTGCTTTCAAACAATCGTCGGAGACATGTTGGGAGACAACCCGGTCAGGCTGAACGCCTTAGACACACAGTCCAGCGAGTGCAGCAAGGCGGAGATTCACTGTTTTGGGGTGGCACTATGTGGGGTCGACGTACACTGCTGGTGGTCATGGAAGACGCCGTAACTGCTGTACGATACGTGAATGGCATCCTCCGAACGATAGTGCAAGCATATCTGCAGTGTATTGGCGAGGCATTCGTCTTAAAGGACGACAATTCGCGCCCCGATCGTGCACATCTTGTGAATTACTCCCTTCAGGATAACGATATCGCTTGACTAGAGTGGCCAGCATGTTCTCCAGACATAAACCCTATCTAACATGCCTGGGATAGATTGAAAAAGGCTGTTTATGGACGACGTGACCCACCAACCACCACCCATCTACGCCGAATCACCGTTGAGGAGTGGGACAATCCGGACCAACAGTGCCTTGATGAACTTGTGGATAGTATGCCACGACGAATACAGGCATGCATCAGTGCAAGAGGACTTGCTACTTGGTATTAGAGGTACCGGTGTGTACGGCCGCCTGGATCACCACCTCTGATGGTCTCGCTGTATGGTGGTACAAAATGCAATGTGCGGTTTCCATGAGCAATAAAAAGGGCAGACATGATGTTTATGTTGTTCTCTATTCAAGTTTTCTGTACAGGTTCTGGAACCCTCCGAACCGAGGTGATGCCAAACTTTTTTATGTGTGTAGCAAAGAGGAAATGTATTAAATCTTCGTGGGTGATGCGGCACTTTTTCCACGCGTGTCAGAGTTAATTACGTCGTATCACTCGAACTGTGTGTTGTACAGCGATATATTTGTGTAAGTACACTCATATCTCCTTTTAAATAAATTAGAATTCTATGGTGTCATGGGCAGTGCTGCAAAATGGTTCAAGTCATATCTCGCTAACAGGAAACAAAGAGTGTCAGTGCAAGGGACTAGTGAATTAAGTCATCAGTCATCATCAAAATGTGAAGAAATTACATGTGGTGTCCCACAAGGATCCATCTTAAGGCCATTGCTTTTTCTTCTGTACATTAATGATGTCTCATCAGTTACACTGCCAGAAGCAGAGTTCGTTTTGTTTGCAGATGACACAAGTATTGCAATAAATAGTATGTCGAGTGTAGTTCTAGAAATATCTGCTAATGATATTTTCATGGATATTAGTAAATGGTTTAAAGCCAACTCATTGACATTAAACTTTGAAAAGACTCAGTACATACAATTCAGAACCTTTAAGAGGTTTCCACCCAGCAAATGCATAAAGTATGAAGAAGAGCAGATAGAAGAGGTTGACAGTCTTAAATTCCTGGGATTACAACTTGATAATAAATTCAGTTGGGAGCACACCACAGAACTGCAGAAACGCCTTAACAAACCTGTATTTGCAATTCGAGTGTTAGCAGACATAGGCGACATAAAAATGAAAAAGCCTGCATACTTTGCCTACTTTCATTCCATAATGTCATATGGTATAGTATTTTGCGGTAACTCTTCAAGTCAAACAAAAGTTTTCAGAGTCCAAAAGCGTGTATTACGAATTATTTGTGGAGTAAATTCACGGACGTCATGTAGAAACCTCTTCAAAGAACTTGGTTCAAATGGTTCAAATGGCTCTGACCACTATGGGACTTAACTGCTACGGTCATCAGTCCCCTAGAACTTAGAACTACTTAAACCTAACTAACCTAAGGACAGCACACAACACCCAGCCATCACGAGGCAGAGAAAATCCCTGACCCCGCCGGGAATCGAACCCGGGAACCCGGGCGTGGGAAGCGAGAACGCTACCGCACGACCACGAGATGCGGGCAAAGAACTTGGTATACTAACAACTGCCTCTCAGTATATTTACTCTTTAATGAAATTTGTCCTAAATAATATATCTCTTTTTCCAACAAACAGCTCAGTCCATTCATACAATACCAGGAACAAAAATGATCTGCACAAGGACTTAAAAGCACTTACTTTAGTTCAAAAAGGGGTCCACTACTCAGGAACACCCATCTTCAATAATTTGCCAGAAAACATAAGTAATTTAGTTACAAATAAAGATCAGTTTATAAGGAGCCTGAAAGACTTACTAGTGGCCAACTCCTTCTACTCCGTTGACGAATTTTTTGATAGAAACAAATGATGTATTGTATATATTCATACTATTAATAGTGTTATTTCAGCAACAAAAAAAAAACAAAAAAAATTGACAAGTTCCACATCCACGAGGATCTCCTCAGCACGGATCTATGGAATGAAAAACTAATCTAATCTAATCTAAATCTAATCTCCTGAATTATGTATTGTACAGTGCTGTATTTTTATAAGAACATTCAGCGACATATGTAGATACAGTCTGCGAAATATGTTGCGAATGTAGTTAGTAGGAAAGGAGTAATAAAATCAAACGCCATGTAGGATGCGGGGCCTTTTCACGTATCTGAGTGTTTAAGGACATCATGTCTCCTCAATAATGTGTGGTACCTTGGAGTGATTTCGTAGGTGCATTTAGCGGCATATGTGGATACTGTCTGCGAAATTTTTTGTGAATGCAGTTACTTACACAGACGTAATACTTTTACTCCTGTATGATGCGGCAGTTTCTCACGCATCTAATTTTTTATGACATCATATGAAGACCCCAGAGGTCAAGGGGTCTAAGTGACATTTTTGACCAAAATGGGTTAAGTACAGGAATGGGACGTGATAATACTAATCCGTTCGGTGGTAAAGGGATCCTACTGATTTTATCGACAGTACGTGCCATCTAGCGTGAAGCCCCTTGACTGCTTGGTGGGTTGTAGTTAAACACTGGCGCACTAGAGTTCCAATGTCACTAGTACTCCTTTACTACCAAACAATGCAACAGATTCCGTTCGTGGAAGCAAACATCAGTACTAGTGACAAAGCATGTCACCACATTATCTTTCGCACAAGACTAGCTAACACGTGACCATTTGGTGCTGTTTTTAGTCACATTTGGGCGTTTCATACAAAGTAACTGTAACTACATCGTTTGTATACAATTAATGGGAATGAGAAAGACGTACAAAGCTGCAAATGTTTGGTACGTTTTGTTACAATACTACTTTTTCTAGTTGCTTACGTGTCTATACCTGGATAACAATGTATTTATTTAGTAGTAAAAGTAAGGAAACTTTAAGCCTCTCATGAGTGTAGCAACAAACAATGAAATTGTGTATTAATTTTTTTTTAAGGTAGTTGTTTCCAGGGCCTATGCCCAAGGCTGACAATAGAAACAGTCATGGCGATACGAATAATGACATTGACAGTCATATTAGTTGTAGCAGTGATGCACCACTGTTTGGAGATGGTCATGACTCTGATAAAGACAGTGATTGGAATCGTTGTGATGACGACGATGAAACCAGTGAGGATTCTTCAGGTACGTTTCATTAGTAAATTGTACACCTCTGAAGCTATATATCTAACGTATTTATTTTTATGTTTACATTTTAATACAATTCAAGATACCACAACGTTGTTAGCCGACATTACAAAAACCCTGATTTAGTATACATTATTTTTAGATGACACAGAAGAAGAAGCAGAACGAAAACATGGTGAAATTGAGGACTTGCCGACCAATGCTATACCCCCTGAACCTCAGCCAGGGAAAAAAGGTAAGAAAGGAGCACACCTAGAAATCTCAGAAGAGGAAGATATTGAGGAACACAGGACAGGCTTATGTTGATCGTAATATGACACTGCATAGAGCTAAAAAGTTAGGTGAATACAATTACCTTTGTAGATACAAATGTAATGAACATATTCCCCATGAGCAGAGGGAAGTAATTTTTAGAGATTATTGGAAATTAGGTGGCTGGGTACATCAGACATTGCTCTTGAATGGTGACGTAGACATACTGCCTGTGTAAAGCGAGAACACAGCTGTTACGCACAAAGACGTATCATGTATTTATAAACTGACAGTTTTAGAGTGCGTAAAACCTTTTTTTGTAAAAACGCTTGACATATCTAACAGAAGGATAACAAACGTTATCACCACCAAAAAGTCAGACCCATCTGGCATTTCGCCACGTGACGAACTGGGGAGAAAAGAGTCCCCAAATAAAATTCCAGCAATCAGAATTGCAATAATCGAAGAGCAGGTTCCCGATGTACTCAAGCCAATACAGTAGAGCAAATGCTCCAAAGCGAAGGTACTTACATTCAAACTTAAGTGTGGTAATCATGTATAAAATGTATGAAACATTTTGCCACAAAGCCAAAAAAATGAAGCCCAAAAGTGAAAGATTGTACAGACATATATTCAGGACAGAATTTAACCTAAGCTTTCATAGGCCTAATACCGAAGCCTGAGTAACTTGCGACAGTTTGCAAATGAAAATTGTACATGGTACACCTGATGAAAAAAAAAGGCAGGTGAAGTTGAGAAAAAGAATTTCATCTCAAGAAGGCAGAAGCAGAAAAGAAACCAAAAGAAAATACAAGAAATTAACGGACGACAACCATGTTGCAATATGCTCTGATCTTCAAAAGATGTTGCCGACACCACATGTGACAAACTCGAAAGCCTACTATATGCGACAGTTGTGGACATATAACCTCAATATTCACAACTCAACCAGTGGTACTGCCCATATGTTTATGTAACATGAAGGACAGGCAAGTAAGGGTCGCCAGGAGATAGCATCTTGCTGCTGAAGTATATTCAGTCTTCCTCACACTGTGAAGCTCATCTCAGCCTTATTGACAACTGTGGAGGCCAGAACAAGAGCCATCTAGTAGTAAAATTTTGTGTTATGTTGTTACGAACACCTAAATTGAAACTGCTGATCACGATTTCCTCGTTTCTGGAGATTCATGTAATGAATGTGATCAGGACTTCGTGATCATGGAACTTAAAAGAAAGAGGAACCAACGTGACATTCATATACCGGAAGATTGGATGAATTTGGCTGCCACAGGAAGTCGAAAATTTGTTGTTACTAAAATGACGGATGAAGGCTGCATTGATCTTCAGCCATTAAACCGGAACTTTAGGAACACTGTACCAGCGATACGAGGAATGCAGGTACTTCATTTTGTAAAGGCAAATCCAAATACCCTTTTTTATAAGACAACCTCAGCTGAAGGTATTCTGCCTTTCCAGAAACTGTCAATGAGAAAACAACGAACAAGAAAAATGCCTAAACAACTTCTACATCTACATCTACATCCATACTCCGCAAGCCACCTGACGGTTTGTGGCGGAGTCATCACTCAATTGCTCTGAAGCCAAAACTAAAATACACAAAATGTGAAGACCTGATGGAACTTCAGCAATTTTTCCCAACGATACACCACCAATTTTATAAACGTTTATCCCATGAAACATAGACTGGTGAACCATTTGCACCTAGTACTCATGTGGATGATGATGATGATGATGATGATGTCGCTACAGACTTGGGTAACAACATCTATGACACAGATGATGATTGTGATACATGTTGATAAGTGTTAAACCCGAATATCTGTATCTTCTAAAACAATCAGTACACTGTTGATGCAATATTGTATCCCGTTATAACAATAAATGGCTTTTTTGTTGAGTATGTACTCTGAGCAATATCATTGTATTCTATCGTAAGTGAGAGGTAAAGGGGTCTAAGTACATATTGTCCATTCTTTGTACCTATCAACTATAAACAGGTTGTTCTACTTTATTATTATCATTGGTAATGAAAGGCTAAGGACCCGAGTATTCGTCTGAAATGTTCGAAATGGTGAAATCTAATGTCTCCCTCCGACGAAAACCGTTAAACTTCGACTCGCCTTTTCTCGAAACTATGATTTTGTCCCTTAGACCCCTTGACCTCTGCGGTTCTCATATCTTCTCAACTATGATAAGTAGATGATTCTCAAACAGCGGTTGTTACCTGACAATAAGGGATTTGTGTATCAAGTTTGGCTGGAATTGACGCAGTGGGTTACGAGAAAATGTGGGGCATACATACACAAACAGACAGAGAAATATACGACCATTTTCATAATACAGGGTGACACAGAATAACGGGAATGTTTGAAATGAGTAGTGGCAGCGATGGGCAGGTGGCAGCACTGTGGGTTCGTGATAGTTAGCGAGTAAACAGTCCGCCATTTCAGTAATCATGGATCAGTGGAGAGGACAACAGCTTGCGTTAGCCATAAAAATGTTTTATAAAAACAATGATAGTTTGATAACGGCGTAGACGGAGTTTCGACGTTTTTATTATTTAGGACGTGATGATGCCATTCTGTCGAAACATGCGATAAACTGTTGGACTAACAACTTTGAAGAGACTGGATTTGCCCTCAAGAAGAAACTAACAGAACGACCAAGAAGTGGGCGTTCTCAAGCGAACATCGATGTACGAGAGTCTGTCTTACGGAGCGCGCGGCGTTCAATTCGTAAGCAAACAGAAGTGGTTGGAATGTCCCGAGAGAGTGTTCGCAGAATTCTTCATCTTGATTTAAAACTTCATCCACACAAACTGCAGATGATGCAGCAATTAAAGGACAACGAGTACCGGTTGCGATTAGGATTCTGTCAACAAATGATAACAAAAATACACTATGATGATGAATTTCTAAACACGTTGGGATGTCAGATGAGGCATATTTTCATATCACATGTTATGTGGATACACAGAACTACCGTTACTGGGCAAACACAAAACCAAATGACGTTTATGAGTGCCCTTTACGCGCTAGTAAAGTGACAGAATGGTGTGGTGTTTCATCACATGGGATTATCGGACCGTATTTTTTCGCAGGCGAACAGGGAAACACAATAACTGTCAATGCCGATCATTACGTGGAGATGTTACGAACTTTCGTTACGCTTGCATTGAACAACTTTCCAAACGTTCAAGAAGCCTGGTTTCAACAGGACGGAGCGACATCAAAAAATGGTTCAAATGGCTCTGAGCACTATGGGACTTAACATCTGTGGTCATCAGTTCCCTAGAACTTAGAACTACTTAAACCTAACTAACCTAAGGACATCACACACATCCATGCCTGAGGCAGGATTCGAACCTGCGACCGTAGCAGTCGCGCGGTTCCGGACTGAGCGCCTAGAACCGCTAGACCACCGCGGCCGGCGGAGCGACATCACACACTGCATGGCAATCAATGCGATTTGTGCGAGAATTGTTTGGTAACTGTGTGATCCCACAATTCGGTAACATCCCCCGGCCCCCTAGATCGCCAGATTTATCCGTTTGTGATTTTTTCTTGTGGGGCTATCTCAAGAGAAAAGTTTACACTTTTTGACCAAGAATCTTGGATGAGTTAAAACAGAGAATTCTGGATGCAATTCACAGTATCCCAGCTGAGATGCTGCGGCGGTCAATGAGGAATCTCAACAGCAGATTTCACGGATGTATTCGTACGGGATGACGTCATCTAAAGGATGTAATTAAAAAGAAAATGATAAATACCATCAATGTTTCGTAAATGGCAAAGTTGTAAAATTTCAATTACTATGAATGCAATTTCTTTCCTTCATCATTTCTAGTTTTATTGGATTGTGATAATATTCCCGTTTTTCTATGTCACCCTGTATGTATGCATTTAACCAGAGGCTTTGTTCGAATAGGGATATTGAACGTTATTAGTCAAAGATGCTACCTCTAGACCACGGTGGACTTTGTTGTCAAATATCTTCAGCTGTAAGGGCGGAACAGGTAGGCGACGGGGTGGGGGGGGGGGGTGGATTAAGTTATTAACGTAGTGGTTGGAGACAGTAAGTTCAGCATTCTTTGACGGAGGGGAGGGTATGGAGAAAGGGTTGATCCTTGCTCTAATGAGAATATGTGGGATGGGGCTCACTGTAGGTGTTACATGATACAGAATTTTTCAAGTTAGGACTGTCTTTGTGGAGATGATGGCGTTTCCAATAGGAGTTATTGTTTTTGTGGGGTGATCACGGTATTGCTGGAGGATGCAGATGCAAAAATAAACATAAAGACACACACGTGCGCACACCAACCCACCCACCCACTGCCCACGCACCCACTCACCCCCCCCCCCCCCCCACACACACACACACATAACGTGGACTCCCACAGCTTTCTTGTCATTTCGAGGGCTTAGAACTTGGAAGAGTTTTTCGTCCGTAGCCTGGGAAAGAAATGAATGAGCCAGAGGTACGTCTGTCAGAGAATCACTTTCACCTGTTGAGAGTGGTTCCCCAGCCCAGTAACACACATTCGTTCCCTCCTCAAAGCACCTTATCGCCGTTGCGGCGTCGCAGAAGCTCACCTCTCGACGTGCCCCTCTTGATTCAGTCGCCGTTCCTTGCCAAACCCGCCAGCGGCCGGACGCGTGCCAGCTCTCTACATATAGGTCACCGGCGCCACGCCTAGATTAGCCCCCCTTTTCACGTGCTTCGTTTCGTCACTTTGAGCCAGCGATTTGAGAGAGTGTATTCGGCATAAGTGTTTGTAATGAAAATGTCCGCTACGCTCTCACACACGTTTCTTAACAGTCAGCCTACACGCAGCAGTGCTGGTCGCTGTTTGGCTACTTCAATCCTTAACGACGGAGGTGTCAACATAGCACCAGTTGCATATGAAAACGTACCCACCTATGACGCGGTCACATTTTCACTCATTGTCTGAAATCTGAGGCTCGTGTATGCTCACGTGTTGCAGTTCACGGATTATCTCTTTTTAAGCTTCTGTTGGATCAAACGTTTATTTGTATAATGGGCTATTCATGTTACTGGTTCTTATCACGAAATATGATGTACAGAACCACAGAACATTCGCTTCGTAGCCAGGAAATTACGAGAGTATGCAGAAAAGTAAGGCCTTTGTGAAATCTCTTAGGGCTTTTTAAATAAAGCAAAGTTCAGTAGCATTCTACATCTTTATTCTTCATACCTACATACTTATTTCTCAACATAATCACTCTGGAGCCGACCACATTTCTCCCAACGAGAGACCAGTTTGTTGATACTGTTATTGTAGAGTGTTTGACTTTGTTGCACCGCTTCGTCACTGTCAGAGTGAAGTTCTCGAAGGTGTACTTGAAGCTCTGTAAACAGATGAAAATCGGATGGGGTCAAGTCGAACTGTATGGAGAATGATACAGAAGACGATCGATGGCAGTGAACTCATGGTCTCAGATTTCTGCAAATGTCGCAGCGTTCGTGTCTGTTCTGGTGCTGTCATGCTGAAGGAGGGCTTGTGGACGAACAATTAGAACACGAAATTCGATTACAGCGCACTGTTTCTGACGCACGAACATAATTACGATACACAGCGCCACGTTACAAGGTACAATTTTTGTGACACCGTCTCTGTTGTCACGTGTCTCTAATTATTACACTACGTTATCTTGCCTAAAATGCTGTAAAGTTGTTACTGAAGATATTTACGTATCGTAGCCCCTGTACAGATGGTAATATAAGTAATGGATGTGTGGAATCCGTGGTGGAATTTGTGGACGAAGAAAGAGGTCCCAGACACTAAATTCGCTAAGACCGAAGTATGATAAACACATGGATGATTACTCGTCATGACTAGATACATGTATTTGATTAACATCTGACATCTCCTCTGAAGAATATTAAAAAAAATAAAGTTTCACGTTTCTGAAACGTGATCCTGCAAGTGAGAGAAACTGTTTATAGATCACCTGAAGCCGGCCGCCGTGGCCGACTGGATCTAGGCGCTTCAGTCCGGATCCGCGTGGCTGCTACGGTCGCAGGTTCGAGTCCTGCCTCGGTCATGGATGTGTGTGATGCCCTTAGGTGAGTTAGGTTTAAGTAGTTCTAACTATACGGGACTGATGACCTCAGATGTTAAGTCCCATACTGCTTAGTGCCATTTGAACCATTTAAATCTCCTTAATTTACGGATGGTAAATTAAGAAACGGCTACCGGTCACCACGCGTTCTGCTGAGATCACATGCGAGTACAAAGGCAAGACATTTTCCACAGCAAATGGGAGTGCAGAATGCAACGCGGAAAGGACACAGTTCTAAATAATCCAGTGACTGCGTGATTTCCAATCACGTGAATACAACCCGAACGCTCGCTGCCAGTTGCAATCTCACTATAGTGTTGAAAGTCCCTGGCCGAATTTGCCCATCGTAGACGCACAAGACAACGTCCAAATCACGATTCCTCGGTCTGCTGCCAAGAATCAGAGTCCCTTGTGCTCGTACTGCACGAGCCGTCCAACTGAACCGTACATGCCCCGAACTCTGATGTGCCGGCACTGATCAAAGCTTTTTCATCTTCGTTAGAGATATCTGCCGATTCCTGTGACAAAGATGCATCTCTCCAGCAAAGAGAGTCGGCTAGTGTCACGTGCATAGCCTTTGAGCTGACAAGTAACTTATGCATGTCATACGAGTTCGCGATTGTGAAAGACGCTTCCATTACTGCGAATGTATTTCAACATAACAAAAGAATTACTTTTATCTTTCTGTTATTAGTCACCTTTATTTACTTTATGTTTAACTTAATATATTGCAAAACGTTTCAAGCATGTTTTGCTCATCATCAGGTGTTTATTCTTAAAGATCTTACTTACAGATCAAATATCTTAGTCTAAATTAGAATTGTTTTGTTCACTGTTCAGGTTTTTGTACGGTATTGGGGAGGGGGCATGAGGGCGGGCGATTTGCAGTGTTTTCTTTTGCTGCAGAGGAACTGTGTTTTCTGATTGACACCACAACCTGTGCTTACAGGATGCAGATGGTATTCCGTTAGTTGTTATGGTGTGATAATCGTGTGATATGCCTTTTTATATGTCCGTTGTTCACTTACGATTCTGACTTCAAAAAAGATTCACCTGCATTTTTAGTTCACGGGTGGAGCTGTTTAACGTTACACAATTGCCCTGCTTAATCTGAAACAGTGTTTAACGTACTTTCACTGGCGGATCTGTTGTTTCACGTTACACTACTGTACTGCGTAATCTAATGCTGTGCTTCACGTACTTTCACTGCACTTAAAATACAATATGGTGGCCTTGCAGCGAGTTCCTTTCCAGCGATACTGACGATCTAGAAGTCATTGGTTTGACGCCGGCATATTTTAAATCTATTGTGTTAGAATTGGTTTGAGGCTACAGTAAACCGGGGTTACTTTAGCCCAATTTTAGCCTGTATTTTAACATGTAGCGAGAAAACAAAGAATAGTTGCAGAGCGAAAATTTCAAATACATTTTCCTAGAATTGCTACAGTAAACCGGGGTTACTTTAGCCCAATTTTAGCCTGTATTTTAACATGTAGCGAGAAAACAAAGAATAGTTGCAGAGCGAAAATTTCAAATACATTTTCCTAGAATTGCGAGAGACTTATACCATCAATTAATTAAGCTACTGAACGAAATATATCACATCTGTTGTTGTAGTACCATAAGAAAAGTGGATCAGTGTTACCCGTACTTGGGGCCACTTTAACCCACTCAGTCATTTCTTCACGAGAAAGTGGTAATATAATGTTAGAACAAACTAAATGCAATGAATATATCTAGAGTAGGCATTCAGGAGCATGAGGAACAAATAATTTTGAAGGCAACGACGAGTACTGGACATTATTCAAAAAGTGACGCAGTAAATACACAAGTGTAGTATATTTCATGAACTAATTAATTATCAAGCTATCTGTTTCACCGCGATAACTACATGCAGATAGAATTTATATTATGCGTAGAGTACTGTAGAGTGTGCTTTATCACAAAAATCAGCGAAGCTCTGGTTCTTTAAAATAGCCACTGACTATCTCGTATTTCTAACCAAATCCTCCAAAGGATAGAACAGTTTATCTATTTGTTCTGGCCATTTGCAGCAGCCCTTTTTCTTTACAGTTCACTTCAGCACCCTCATCAATCACCTCAGTTACAAATTCCAAATATTCTTCTTTGTCATATAAAACTATAGCACATTATCGAACTGCTAATTTATCTTTCGCTATTTTGTGGTGCTGGACATCATCTTGCACATCAGAGAAATTTTCAGGGTGACCATCACATTCTAACACCATCTCATCTTCATTTGCGGCTACTTTCGGTCGAGCTAACATAACCCTTTATTTTGCAAAAATGAGCACCATTTTACAGAAATGTTACATATAGTATCTAAACTGAATTTCATTCAACTGATAGTTTGTCACCTTATTACCTAATACTGACAAAATGCAAAATTACACTTTTTTTTGGCTTCGCGTATGTGAATCCTCCAGGAAGGAGTTATTGGTGTCTAATTGCTGTCATATTTATGATCAACATCGAGTAGAGTGCTGCCAACACAATAGTACTTCATGGAACTTAAAACTTTCTAGATAGGTATTCACACACTGAAATACATACGTACTCCACGATAAAGATGGAATTTTAGTTAGAAAAAAACATTTTAAACTTTCTCCCACCAGAAGGCCAAGGCTACGCGCAAAGAGCGAACATAACTCCAGCTAACGGTACTGAATAATTTTCATGATTTGAATTTGGTTATTTCATTAAGAATATCATCACCATCTTTGTATTATGAATGAAAGTTTCAATTTCTTTTGTGCTATCCATTCTTTTTTTGTGCAAAATCTCGAGGATGTTTTCGGTTTTCAAAGGGTGCCCTGTGTCTTTAAAGCGTACTGTTATTGCCAATTTGTTACGTTTCACGTTTACATGTTCTTTAAATCGTGTACTGGAATTTCTGCCTGTCTGCAGTGTACAATATTTGTTGCATTGGCTGCTACTAATCTTGTAATTACCAGATGCTTCAAGATCTGTATCTGACGATTTTACATTGTGAATAAGTCTCCCACTTACGTCGTATGGTGCTGAAGCTGATTTTTACACTTGTGTTTTTGAATAACCTAGGTAATTTATCTGACATTATACCAAGAAATGGCATTTTTACATATTTTACTGTTGGGGTACTGTCAATTGTGCGTGTAGTTTGCTGTTGTATGTTTTTCTTCGGTTGTAACACATTAACGAGTGGAGGAGGATCATATGCATTGTTTGCTACACTACATTGTATGGTTTCTGTATCTTCTTGGAGTTATGCATATTCAAGTGGAAGTTTATGGGCCCTGTATAGCATTTACCCATAAGCAGCTTTTTTGTGGAATGTGTGATATGTAGAGGCGTTTGCTATAGTGATGCCTGTACTAGCAGGTTTTCTGCCAGTGTTAAAAGACATCTACTTGTTCCATTGTGACATTTTGTTGTCGAGAAAAGGCATGGTATTGTTCTCATTGGACATCGATTTCTGGACACCCGCTGTGCGCCACGCCCTTTTCACCTAAGTACTCCAGCATCAGGAAAGTGAACTAAACAGCTCTAAATTAATTTCCACTAACCCGTTTTATCGTCAGGTACCTTCTGTATGCATAAACGGCTGTGGTGAGCAAAATACGCTTGAAAACGTTTCAGTATGTTAAGTTAAACATGAAATAAATTAATGTGACTGGTAGCGAAAAAACAAAAGTAATTATTCTACACACTCACGGTTTCTAAACTTAGACGTAATTAACTAACAAAGAAGCCACCACAAGTGTGAAAACTATCTGCTAGTTAGGTTAGTCTGACAAGTCATGCTTGTAAACTTCCGACCAGAGTAATAAATCAAATAATATGCAGAAAAACTGATTATACTGCACGTAGTTCAGTTTCCTCACAGTTTTCTTAGTAATGAAAACCAGATTGAAAAACGATCAGCGTACCTTCATAGAAGTGGACGGCCAAGGAAGATTACTACGTATTGAGAAGGGTGTAAGGCAGGATTCGACCCTCCCCCTTCGGCACATGGACCACAGATCTTTTCGTAGTGAGGTGTCTTGCGTGCCTCAGCGATACAGATAGGCATACCGCAGGTGCAGCCATATCCGAGGGGTATCTGTGAAGTAGCCTGACTATCCAGTGCTTCCTGAAAGAGCGACAGTAGCCTTGGTAATATTAGCCAACATGGCCTTGCTCTCCTAGTAACGTGGACGGCTGAAAGCAAGAGAAGCCACAGGCCGTTCTTCTCCTGTTCCTCGAGGGCATACAGCCGTACTTTACGTTAAAATCATCATGGCATGTTCTTGGTGAAAGCATTCCAGAGGTAAAGTAGTCCCCGATTCGAATCTCCGTGCGGCGACTAATCAGGAGGATGTCGTCATCAGGAGAAACAAAACTGGCATTCTGTAGGGCCGAGCATGGAATGTTAAATCCGTTAATAGGGTAGGTACGTTGAAAATTTAATAAGGGAAAGGGGTAACTTGTAGTTAGATGTGGTGCGAATCAGTGAAGTTCGATGGCAGGAGGAACAGAACTTCCGGTCAGATAAGATCATGATTTTAAATACAAAATAAAATACAGGTAATACAGGAGCAGGTCTAATAATGAATAGGAAAATATGAATGGGGATAAGCTACAATGAACGGTACAGCGAACGTATTATCGTAATCAAGATACACTCCTGGAAATTGAAATAAGAACACCGTGAATTCATTGTCCCAGGAAGGGGAAACTTTATTGACACATTCCTGGGGTCAGATACATCACATGATCACACTGACAGAACCACAGGCACATAGACACAGGCAACAGAGCATGCTCAATGTCGGCACTAGTACAGTGTATCTCCACCTTTCGCAGCAATGCAGGCTGCTATTCTCCCATGGAGACGATCGTAGAGATGCTGGATGTAGTCCTGTGGAACGGCTTGCCATGCCATTTCCACCTGGCGCCTCAGTTGGACCAGCGTTCGTGCTGGACGTGCAGACCGCGTGAGACGACGCTTCATCCAGTCCCAAACATGCTCAATGGGGGACAGATCCGGAGATCTTGCTGGCCAGGGTAGTTGACTTACACCTTCTAGAGCACGTTGGGTGGCACGGGATAAATGCGGACGTGCATTGTCCTGTTGGAACAGCAAGTTCCCTTGCCGGTCTAGGAATGGTATAACGATGGGTTCGATGACGGTTTGGATGTACCGTGCACTATTCAGTGTCCCCTCGACGATCACCAGTGGTGTACAGCCAGTGTAGGAGATCGCTCCCCACACCATGATGCCGGGTGTTGGCCCTGTGTGCCTCGGTCGTATGCAGTCCTGATTGTGGCGCTCACCTGCACGGCGCCAAACACACATACGACCATCATTGGCACCAAGGCAGAAGCGACTCTCATCGCTGAAGACAACACGTCTCCATTCGTCTCTCCATTCACGCCTGTCGCGACACCACTGGAGGCGGGCTGCACGATGTTGGGGCGTGAGCGGAAGACGGCCTAACGGTGTGCGGGACCGTAGCCCAGCTTCATGGAGACGGTTGCGAATGGTCCTCGCCGATACCCCAGGAGCAACAGTGTCCCTAATTTGCTGGGAAGTGGCGGTGCGGTCCCCTACGGCACTGCGTAGGATCCTACGGTCTTCATCTACATCTACATCTACATCTACATTTATACTCCGCAAGCCACCCAACGGTGTGTGGCGGAGGGCACTTTACGTGCCACTGTCATTATCTCCCTTTCCTGTTCCAGTCGCGTATGGTTCGCGGGAAGAACGACTGTCTGAAAGCCTCTGTGCGCGCTCTAATCTCTCTAATTTTACATTCGTGATCTCCTCGGGAGGTATAAGTAGGGGGAAGCAATATATTCGATACCTCATCCAGAAACGCACCCTCTCGAAACCTGGCGAGCAAGCTACACCGCGATGCAGAGCGCCTCTCTTGCAGAGTCTGCCACTTGAGTTTGTTAAACATCTCCGTAACGCTATCACGGTTACCAAATAACCCTGTGACGAAACGCGCCGCTCTTCTTTGGATCTTCTCTATCTCCTCCGTCAACCCGATCTGGTACGGATCCCACACTGATGAGCAATACTCAAGTATAGGTCGAACGAGTGTTTTGTAAGCCACCTCCTTTGTTGATGGACTACATTTTCTAAGGACTCTCCCAATGAATCTCAACCTGGTACCCGCCTTACCAACAATTAATTTTATATGATCATTCCACTTCAAATCGTTCCGCACGCATACTCCCAGATATTTTACAGAAGTAACTGCTACCAGTGTTTGTTCCGCTATCATATAATCATACAATAAAGGATCCTTCTTTCTATGTATTCGCAATACATTACATTTGTCTATGTTAAGGGTCAGTTGCCACTCCCTGCACCAAGTGCCTATCCG
Source organism: Schistocerca cancellata (assembly GCF_023864275.1). Lineage (NCBI taxonomy): Eukaryota > Metazoa > Arthropoda > Insecta > Orthoptera > Acrididae > Schistocerca > Schistocerca cancellata. The sequence goes on from NC_064634.1 coordinate 270,185,675, forward strand.
CTGCAGATCTTCCTGCATTTCGCTACAATTTTCTAATGCTGCAACTTCTCTGTATACTACAGCATCATCCGCGAAAAGCCGCATGGAACTTCCGATACTATCTACTAGGTCATTTATATATATTGTGAAAAGCAATGGTCCCATAACACTGCCCTGTGGCACGCCAGAGGTTACTTTAACGTCTGTAGATGTCTCTCCATTGAGAACAACATGCTGTGTTCTGTTTGCTAAAAACTCTTCAATCCAGCCACACAGCTGGTCTGATATTCCGTAGGCTCTTACTTTGTTTATCAGACGACAGTGCGGAACTGTATCGAACGCCTTCCGGAAGTCAAGGAAAATGGCATCTACCTGGGAGCCTGTATCTAATATTTTCTGGGTTTCATGAACAAATAATGCGAGTTGGGTTTCACACGATCGCTGTTTCCGGAATCCATGTTGATTCCTACATAGTAGATTCTGAGTTTCCAAAAACGACATGATACTCGAGCAAAAGACATGTTCTAAAATTCTACAACAGATCGACGTCAGAGAGATAGGTCTATAGTTTTGCGCATCTGCTCGACGACCCTTCTTGAAGACTGGGACTACCTGTGCTCTTTTCCAATCATTTGGAACCTTCTGTTCCTCTAGAGACTTGCGGTACACGGCTGTTAGAAGGGGGGCAAGTTCTTTCGCGTACTCTGTGTAGAATCGAATTGGTATCCCGTCAGGTCCAGTGGACTTTCCTCTGTTGAGTGATTCCAGTTGCTTTTCTATTCCTTGGACACTTATTTCAATGTCAGCCATTTTTTCGTTGGTGCGAGGATTTAGAGAAGGAACTGCAGTGCGGTCTTCCTCTGTGAAACAGCTTTGGAAAAAGGTGTTTAGTATTTCAGCTTTACGCTTGTCATCCTCTGTTTCAATGCCATCATCATCCCAGAGTGTCTGGACATGATGTTTCGAGCCACTTACTGATTTAACGTAAGACCAGAACTTCCTAGGATTTTCTGTCAAGTCGGTACCTAGTATTTTACTTTCGAATTCACTGAACGCTTCACGCATAGCCCTCCTTACGCTAACTTTGACATCGTTTAGCTTCTGTTTGTCTGAGAGGTTTTGGCTGCGTTTAAACTTGGAGTGAAGCTCTCTTTGCTTTCGCAGTAGTTTCCTAACTTTGTTGTTGTACCACGGTGGGTTTTTCCCGTCCCTCACAGTTTTGCTCGGCACGTACCTGTCTAAAACGCATTTAACGGTTGCCTTGAACTTTTTCCATAAACACTCAACATTGTCAGTGTCGGAACAGAAATTTTCGTTTTGATCTGTTAGGTAGTCTGAAATCTGCCTTCTATTACTCTTGCTAAACAGATAAACCTTCCTCCCTTTTTTTATATTCCTATTAACTTCCATATTCAGGGATGCTGCAACGGCCTTATGATCACTGATTCCCTGTTCTGCACTTACAGAGTCGAAAAGTTCGGGTCTGTTTGTTATCAGTAGGTCCAAGATGTTATCTCCACGAATCGGTTCTCTGTTTAATTGCTCGAGGTAATTTTCGGATAGTGCACTCAGTATAATGTCACTCGATGCTCTGTCCCTACCACCCGTCCTAAACATCTGAGTGTCCCAGTCTATATCTGGTAAATTGAAATCTCCACCTAAGACCATAACATGCTGAGAAAATTTATGTGAAATGTATTCCAAATTTTCTCTCAGTTGTTCTGCCACTAATGCTGCTGAGTCGGGGGGTCGGTAAAAGGAGCCAATTATTAACCTTGCTCGGTTGTTGAGTGTAACCTCCACCCATAATAATTCACAGGAACTATCCACTTCTACTTCACTACAGGATAAACTACTACTAACAGCGACGAACACTCCGCCACCGGTTGCATGCAATCTATCCTTTCTAAACACCGTCTGTGCCTTTGTAAAAATTTCGGCAGAATTTATCTCTGGCTTCAGCCAGCTTTCTGTACCTATAACGATTTCAGCTTCGGTGCTTTCTATCAGCGCTTGAAGTTCCGGTACTTTACCAACGCAGCTTCGACAGTTTACAATTACAATACCGATTGCTGCTTGGTCCCCGCATGTCCTGACTTTGCCCCGCACCCGTTGAGGCTGTTGCCCTTTCTGCACTTGCCCGAGGCCATCTAACCTAAAAAACCGCCCAGCCCACGCCACACAACCCCTGCTACCCGTGTAGCCGCTTGTTGCGTGTAGTGGACTCCTGACCTATCCAGCGGAACCCGAAACCCCACCACCCTATGGCGCAAGTCGAGGAATCTGCAGCCCACATGGTCGCAGAACCGTCTCAACCTCTGATTCAGACCCTCCACTCGGCTCTGTACCAAAGGTCCGCAGTCAGTCCTGTCGACGATGCTGCAGATGGTGAGCTCTGCTTTCATCCCGCTAGCGAGACTGGCAGTCTTCACCAAATCAGATAGCCGCCGGAAGCCAGAGAGGATTTCCTCCGATCCATAGCGACACACATCATTGGTGCCGACATGAGCGACCACCTGCAGATGGGTGCACCCTGTACCCTTCATGGCATCCGGAAGGACCCTTTCCACATCTGGAATGACTCCCCCCGGTATGCACACGGAGTGCACTTTGGTTTTCTTCCCCTCCCTTGCTGCCATATCCCTAAGGGGCCCCATTACGCGCCTGACGTTGGAGCTCCCAACTACCAGTAAGCCCACCCTCTGCGACTGCCCGGATCTTGCAGACTGAGGGGCAACCTCTGGAACAGGACAAGCAGCCATGTCAGGCTGAAGATCAGTATCAGCCTGAGACAGAGCCTGAAACCGGTTCGTCAGACAAACTGGAGAGGCCTTCCGTTCAGCCCTCCGGAATGTCTTTCGCCCCCTGCCACACCTTGAGACGACCTCCCACTCTACCACAGGTGAGGGATCAGCCTCAATGCGGGCAGTATCCTGGGCAACCACAGTCGTAGTCCGATCGGGGGATGCGTGGGACGAGCTGGCCGTCCCCGACAAACCCCCATCCGGACCCCCACAGTGATGCCCATTGGCAACAGCCTCAAGCTGTGCATCCGTGCGTCGCTGTGGTCCGGTCCCAGGTCGACGGGCACGTGCACCTTCCGCCGACCACTGGCGACAACATCGATGTACTGTGGAGACCTCACGCCCCACGTGTTGAGCAATTCGGCGGTACGTCCACCCGGCCTCCCGCATGCCCACTATACGCCCTCGCTCAAAGTCCGTCAACTGCACATACGGTTCACGTCCACGCTGTCGCGGCATGCTACCAGTGTTAAAGACTGCGATGGAGCTCCGTATGCCACGGCAAACTGGCTGACACTGACGGCGGCGGTGCACAAATGCTGCGCAGCTAGCGCCATTCGACGGCCAACACCGCGGTTCCTGGTGTGTCCGCTGTGCCGTGCGTGTGATCATTGCTTGTACAGCCCTCTCGTAGTGTCCGGAGCAAGTATGGTGGGTCTGACACACCGGTGTCAATGTGTTCTTTTTTCCATTTCCAGGAGTGTAGATAGGAAGCTAATACCCACCACAGTCGTACAAGATAACATGCCATCAAGCTTGGCAGACGTTGAAAAGATTGAAAAAATGTATCAAAGTATTCACATAATTAAGGAAGACGATGATTTATTTCTGATGGAGAACTGAAATTCTATACTAGGAAAAGGAACAGAAGGAAAAATAGTAGGTGAACATGGACGGAGGGAAAGGAATGAAAGGAGAACGCGCCTAGTACAATTTTGCACACATCGTAATTTAATAATCGCTAGCACTTGATTTAAGAATCATGAAAGAAAATAGTATATGTAGAACAGACATGGAGACATCGGAAGGTTTCATATTTAAGTATAATGGTAAGACCGAGATTTGGGAACCAGATTCGCAACTTTTAGGAGATGCGACCTGCGTTACGACAAACAACGAGACATCACTTATCGCGTTTCTGTATCAATTGAAATCATGAGCCGTTCTGAAGAGGGCATAATTGTGGCTGATCAGTATTCAAAGCTGATTCTAAACAATAAAAAGTATGAGACCATCCACACGAGTACTGAAAGGAATCCATCACATTTCGATTACACGCTAAATTACACAAATGTAAACGCTGTCAATTAAAATAAATGCCTACACTACGTGATCAAAAGTATCCGGACACCCCGCAAAACTTACGTTTTTCATATTAGGTGAATTGTGCTGCCACCTACTGCCAGGTACTCCATATCACCGACCTCAGTAGTCATCAGACATCGTGAGAGAGCAGCATGGGGCGCTCCGTGGAACTCACGGTCTTCGAACGTGGTCAGGTGACTTGTGTCATACGCCTGTACGCGAGATTCCCGCACTCCAAAATATCCCTAGGTTCACTGTTTCCGATGTGATAGTGAAGTGGTAACGTGAAGGGACAGGTACGCCACAAAAGAGTACAGGCCGACCTCGTCTGTTGACTGACATAGACAGCCGACAGTTGAAGAGGGTCGTAATGTGTAATAGGCAGACATCTATCCAGACCATCATACAGGAATTCCAAACTGCATCAGGATCCTCTGCAAGTACTGTGACAGTTAGGTGGGAAGTGAGAAAACTTGGATTTCACGGTCGAGCGGCTGCTCATAAGCCACACATCAAGCCGGTAAATGCCAAACGACGCCTGGCTTGGGGTAAGGAGCGTAAACATTGGATGATTGAACAGTGGAAAAACGTTGTGTGAAATGATGAATCACGGTACACATGTGGCGATCCGATGGCAAGGTGTGGTTATAGTGAATGTCCGGTGAACCTCATCTGCCTGCGTGTGTAGTGCCAACAGTAAAATTCGGAAGCGGTGGTGTTAGGGTGCGGTCGTGTTTTTCATGGAGGGGGCTTGCACCCCTAGTTGTTTTGCGTGGCCTACATTGATGATTTAAGCAACTTCTTGCTTTCTACTGTCGAAGATCAATTCGGGGATGGCGATTGCATCTTTCAACACGATCGAGCACCTGTTAATATTGCATGGTCTATGGGAGTGTGGTTACACGACAAGAACATCCCTGTAATGGCCTGGCTTGCACGGAGCCCGTACCTGAATCCTACAGAACACCTTTGGAGTGTTTTGGAACGCCGATTTCGTGCCAGGCCTCACCGACCGACATTGATACATCTCCTCAGTGCAGCACTCCGTGGAAAATGGGCTGCCATACCCCAAGGAACCTTCCAGGACCTGCTTGAACGTATAGAAATAGCACCAACATCCCCCACTGAAATAAAGGGAATTACAGATATACTGAAAAACAAGAGCTCTTGTGATGTTGATGGAGTCTCTAACAGAATTTTGAAGTGTTGTGCTAATTTAATGAAATGGTTCAAATGGCTCTGAGGACTATAGGACTTAACATCTGAGGTCATCAGTCGCCATGACTTAGAACTACTTAAACGTAACTAACCTAAGGACATCACACACATCCATGCCCGAGGCAGGATTGGAACCTGCGACCGTAGCAGCAGCGCGGTTCCGGAATGAAGCGCCTAGAATAGCTCGGCCACAACGGCCGGCTCTAATTTAATAAGTGGAGTCTTTATTGATATATGTAACGCTGGCACAGGGAACATTTCCAGACAGATTGAAATACGCAATTGTCAAACCTCTTCATAAGAAAGGGGACAGAAGTGACTTCAATAAATATAGACGAATCGCTAAAATATTCGAAAAAGTTATGTATTCAAGAGTAGTCTCACATTTAAGTGAAAATAATTTACTCTGCATGTCACAGTTCGGAAGGGTTACTCAACTAAGAATGCTATCTATGCATTTACCCATCAAATAGTACAAGCCCTAAATAACAAATTATCGCCAGTTGGCATTTTTTGTGATCTTTGCAAGGCATTTGACAGTGTGGATCATGTCACACTCTTAGAAAAATTCAGTTTTTATGGAATTGAAGGCTATACACACAGCTGGTTTGAATCATACTGAAGGAACATAAAGCAAAAAGCTGTGCTGAATAACACAAATAATGTTGTGAGGGTGGTCAATTCTAGCGAATGGGGAGTTATCACAAAGGGAGTCCCACATGGTTCAATTTTGGTTCCTCTGCTGTTCCTTATTCATGTGAACGACCTCTCACTTAACGTTCAGCAAGCAGAACTAGTACTTTTTGCAGATGACACGAGTGTTATAATAAATCCCACTCCAGAAAAAGCAGCTAAATATATTTTTAAGGATGTCTTTCAAAGAATTATTAAGTCGTACTCAGAAAATGGACGCTCCATTAATTTTGAAAAAGAAACCTTACTATATCCAGTTCTGTACACCGAATAGAGTCATACCGACAACTGATGTAGCATATGAACAGGGCTCAGTTAACAGGGTAGATTTCTCCAAAGTTTTGGGTATTCACATTGATTAAGAATCATATTATTGGAAGAAGTATATTATTGAGCTTCTAAAACAATTAAGTTCAGCTTCTTTCGCTCATCGTATAATCGCTAGTCTTGGTAATAAACAGATCAGCCTCCTAACGTACTTTTCATATTTCCACTCAATAATGTAGTATGGAATAGTTTTCTGGGGTACCACTTAGACAAAAAGTATTGATTGCACAAAAGAGAGCAGTGAGAATAATTAGTGGTGTTCACCCAAGAACGTCATATAGGCACCTGTTCAAGGAGTTAGGTATTTTAACTGGACCATCAGAGTACATATATTCGCTACTGAAATCCGTTATAAATAATCCATCTCAATTCGCGAAGAACAGTGATGTTCATACGTACAGCACTAAATGGAAAAATGACCTTTCCTATCCGTTACTAAAGCCGTCAGTTGCTCAAAAAGGAGTACATTATTCAGCAACAAAAATCTTTGATCATTTTCCCAACAACATAAAGTATCTAGCAGGTATCAGATTAAGTTTTAAATCTAGCTTAAAATCATTTTTTTTTGGACAACTCCTTCTATTCCATGGACAAGTTTCTGTTTCAGAATTGGTAAAAAGAAGTTGTACCTCTACATGTAGTTGCATGTGTAGAACTAAAAAATTCAGTAATAGTAATATTAGCACTATTCATGTGTGTATATATATCTTGTAATCTGACTTGTCCCACGTCATATCGATAAAATTATCGTGAAAGTGATGTACGGAATATGACATAACTAAACTAAACTAAACAAAGCCTGCGAGAGTGGAAGCTGTCATCAAGGCTAAGGGTGGGCGAACCCATATTGAATTCCAGCATTACCGATAGAGGGCGCCACGAACTTGTCATTTTCAGCCATGTTCCCGGATATTTTTAATCACATAGTTTAGGCATTACATTACGAATAATGTAAACTGGAACGACCACATAGACAATATTGTAGGGAAAGCGAAACAAAAACTGTGTTTTGTTGGGAGAACACGTAGCAGTTGCAGCAGGTCTACTGAAGTGATTGCCTACACTACGCATGTCCGTCCTCTTATAGAGCACCGATGCGTGGTAAGGGGTCCGCGTCACGTAGGATTGATGAAGGAGATCGAAAAAGTTAAAAGAAGGGCAGCTCCTTTTGTGTTATTGAGAAATAGGGGGAGCGTGTCACGGATTGATAAGCTGGTTGTGATGGCAGTCGTTAAAACAAAGGCTGTATTTGTTGGTGCAAGAACTTTTCACGAAATTTCATTCACCAATTTTCTCCTCCGAATGTGAAAATATTTTGTTAATATTCAGATGTAATGACAAAAGAGAAATCGGGGCTCTCACGGAATGTTTTAGCTGTTCAGTTTTTCCGCGCGCTGTTCTAGAGTGGAACGATAGAGAAATAACCGAACCCTCTGGTAGGCACTAAAGTGTGAATTGCAGACTAATTATGTAGATGTAGATGCAGATGAATGTACATGTAGATCAGGTAACCCATAGTCAGGCAGCGCTCTACAAACGCAAATTTGCTTCACTGTAGTGGATGAATGTGTCGCGTATTGTCTCTCACAGTGATCCATTACGGCTCTGGACGTCTGAACCACATATGGCTAGTGAAAAATGATAAAACCAGCCTTGCGCAGGCCAAAGTAGACCGTAAAGGGAATTTACTCGTTCTCTGATTTACCAAGTTTTCTACCGACTGCAGTGTTTGGAGCCACCTCTTTCATCTCTATATTTTTCGTAATTTCAACCTGCTCGTTGTTACGCAGATACCGGCAGAAAGAGATTCTTCAATTGGTTCAAATTAACAGACTGTTAGGGTGAGATTGTCTGAGTCACGTGGAGTAAAGTCGTTATGCCGGATGGTTTCAGTTGGTGGTAAACAAGATTAGAGCGGTATGGCTTCCTGTATATGTTACCGGCCAAACCCGATTTTAGGATGAGCTAGTTTCGCCTAGGTCAAACTCGTTCATCCTGTTACCGATAGGATAAAATAGTTTAGCCTACGTCGAATCGGTTTATCCTAGTTAGAATTTACATGCTTTAGGATAATCTGTTAAGTCCTAGTCTGAACTAATTTTGCCTAGTCAGAACGCATGTCGCTGCCTGAACGATTGTGGAATCCCCCTATCATCTCTGGCTCGCTACTCGAGCCGCTCAACCGTTCTTCGCCCGCACTGGTCTTTGTTGTGAACGGTATTCTGCATCGAGGAATGAGAGTGTTAAGTTGCTGGTGGCGTTTAAAAGATTTTATTATAATCCTAATATAATTATTGTGAGGCTTTTCATCACGGATGAGCCGTCGTGTAGTAGACAAGCCAATCAAAAGCTGTGGACAGAAAAGTTTCTGGAGGCAATTTTGCAGCGTGAAAACAAAATGTCTTCTCATTATAATGTGTTATTAGTAGGCGCATATGCGGATTTGGTTAAACAAAAAGAAGACACGGAAAAGTTGGAAAAAAGAACATCGTTACAAAAAAGAAGACTGAAACGATTTGCTGTTTTGAAAATTGGTGATGTGAAAAACTCATTGCACGGTGTGGAGGGAATGTAAAATACTTTCTTCCAGCCGATGAAATTTGTGATGTTGTTGACGCAGCTCATGTAACTGTAGGTCAAGGTGGTCGCGATAGGATGTTAGGCGAGACATCAAAAAAATATGCGAATATCACAAAGTAAATGCGTCTGTTTTATTAGTGTGTGATGTTTGTCAACAAAAGAAGACAAAAAAGAAAGGAGGGCTAGTTTCAAAGCCAATTCTCCATTCGGAAAAGTATAGCAAATTCCAAGTCGATTTGATTGATTTCCAAACACAACCAGATGGGAATTTAAAATTCATTCTAGTTTACCAAGACCATTTCACAAAATTTGTTCTCCTTCGTGCGTTAACATGAAAGAGGGCTGAAGAAGTGGCTCATCATTTGAATGATGTATTCCCAACTGTAGAGGCGCCGTGCATTCTTCAATCTAATAATGGCCGAGAATTTGTCAATAATGTTATAAGTGAAATGAAAATTGTGCATGGACAACCAAGGCACAGCCAAAGTCAGGGTTATGTTGAATGTGCCAACCAAGACATTGAAAATATAATAAGTTCTTGGTTAAAGGACAACAATTCGACGAATTGGTCGGAAGAATTAAAGTATGTCCAATTCATGAAAAATCGAGCTTACCACTCTGGCATAAAACAATCATCTTACAAAGCATTATTCGAAATCGAACCTAGAGTAGGACATTCCACTTCCTCGTTGTCTCGAGAAATCATAAATGATATTCAGGATGAAGATGACCTAAAGAACGCAATCGAAGATGACAGTAATACTGAATAGTACGAAGACAGTGATGATGATAACATTGTGAAAATTGACACAAACGACACTCAAAATGCTAAAAAATTGCGACAGGAAATTTAATAAAAAACAAGCTAAAAGAATGAAAGCTTGCTCGGACAAATCCCATCCTCCAACTGACATAGGAGACAACGTAACCATACCTATTCCAGATGTAGATAAAGCCAGAGGTGACCTTCGAAACATAATTGGAGTAATACTTCAAAAGATTGATGAGGGCCTCTACAAAGTTGGCATCAATCATGGCGTACTTCAAAAACATTATTGCAGGCACAATTTTATTAAAAGTTTCCATAATTTTATGTAATAAAATATTAAAAATCATTTGTTTTAACTTTTTTAAAATTTTTTTAGAACTTATTTCGACGTCTGCATTCAGAAGTTTTTAGATGTGGGAGATATTAACCAGGATATTGAAATATCTTTAAGGATTGCAGCCACAAAACTTTCTGCTGGATCAGGGCAAGGCTTCGTGAAATGCAGTTGCATGAAAAACTGTACAACAAACAAATTCAGTTGTAAGAAATACAAAGTACTCTGCAATTCTAAGTGCCACCAGAGTAAACCTTGCAAAAATAAGTAAATAAGCAAATTGCAGATAATGTTTCTGTGGATGGAGATATGTAAGTTGATCTAGTGATAGATGTGAGATTACTGATTAGTTAATAGATAACTTTAATGAATCACATTGAATATTTTATTTCTATTCCTTTATCAGTTTACTTTGGAAAGCTTATAGAAGACACAAACTAGATGAAATTTGTTTAGACTAGTACGTACCACTTTATCCCAAAGCATGTAAATTCTAACTAGGATAAACCGATTCGATCTAGGCTAAACAGTTTTATCCTATCGGTAAGAGGATGAGCGAGTTTGACCTAGGCGAAACTAGTTCACCATGAAATCGGGTTTGGCCGGTAACATAAACACCATGTCCCAAAGAAGCATTACCTTTTCACTCATTAGAAGATCGAATAACTGTAAAAACCATCCTTCTAATACTACACACTATATTAGATAACTACATAGTATGTTAGATAAGACGGAGAACTTTCGACTGACGCAAGAAATTGTGATAACGTTGTCATTTATCTGTCTTCAGAAGCAAGGAGATGTCACTTACAAAGACCCAATAGGTCATTCCACAAGATTCCCCATAAAAAAGTGTCTGTTAGACAGCAAGGACACCCCACAGCCACGCCATCAATCTAATCTAAGATGAGGCCACTGAACAGAAATACGTGGTCTTTAACAAATATCAGGCACCTTCGACGATTGTAGATGAATGTACTCCCGTGAGGTTTTTACGGATTTGTATGGAGGCTAGGAGACGGTGGAGCACGTAGATGCAGAGACGTTGTTGTTTCGTTCAGCAAAGTACCATTAGCTTCGAATTATACGCGAACCTCCTGACGATATATTTCAGTCAGAATGTCCAGATAAATATTTTACTGACCCTTCCAGAGATAAACGCTAATCGACTTGACATGAGGAACATAACCTAGCCAGTTGAAGCTATGGTTAAGATACTAGGAGCATATTCGCGAGGATCAGCGTTCGAAACCCCGTATGACACAGCAGGTCCGTGTTTTCCTTCGTTTCTTTCCTAAGTAAGGCAGTGCTCCGATTGTGATTATCTCCATTTCGACTAGACTTTCAACTTACTTCTTAATTTATTTTTGGAGGGCCTTTCTCCAACCTAATGTTGCGTTATGAGATTGAAGCGACTATTTCTTATAGAAGGTCGTGTGTATACGGGGCAGAATTTGGTCCGTTCCAAACCCCCGACGTAAAAATCATGCTTCATCTTACAGGAAATTGCATTCCTGGTTAGAGTATTCAGTCATGTATGTTTACTTCTTAGCTGAGTAGTTGTTCACCATATTTAATATTCTGCAAATTGCTCTCCAATTTTTCTTCCCAGTCCTCGGTGCATTATTTTGCTGAACAGTTTACTAGTAGCTTTTCCCAGTCCAATCATCCTATAATTTTCGCATCTCTCTACACTGTTTTTGTGCGTATGATAATAATGCTTTCCTGGGATTCTGTTGTTAAGTCACACAAGTTTCATAGACATTTGAAAACAGCTCTAATATCTCTGTAGTCCCTAAATCTTTCCTAACATTCCAATCATTCGGCAGTCTATCGTCTAAGAGCACAGATCAATGAATATTCAATCAAATTCTGACCGCGTTACTACACTGAAGAGCCAAAAAAACCTGTTGCACCTGCCTAATATCATGTAGGGTCCCCACGGTCCCACAGAAGTGCCGCAACACGACGTGCCATGCACTCGACTAATGTCTGAAGTAGTGCTGGAGGGGACTGACACCATCAATCCTGTTCGGCAGTCCATAAATCCGTAAGAGTACGAGAGGGTGGAGATCTCTTCTGAAAAGCACATTGCAAGTCATCCCAGATATGCTCAATAATGTTCATGTCTGAGGAGTTTCGTGGCCAGAGGAAGTGTTTAAATTCAGAAGAGTGTTCCTGGAGCCATTCTGTAGCAATTATGGACGTGTAGGATGTCGCATTGTCCTGCTGTCATTACCAAGTCCGTCGTAATGCACAATGAACATGAATGGATGCAGATGATAAGACAGGATGCTTACGTTCGTGTCACGAGTCGTATCTAGACGTATCAGGGAACTCATATCACTCCAACTGCACACGCCCCACACCATTAAAGAGCCTCTCCCAGCGTGAACAGTCCCCCGCTGACACGCAGGATCCATGTATTCATGACGATGTCTCCATAGCCGTACACGTCCATCCGCTCGATACAACATGTTTCCAGTCATCAACAGTCCAATCTAGGTGCTGAAGGGCCCAGGCGAGTAGTAAAGTTTTGTTTCGAGTAGTCATCGAGGGTACACGAGTGGGCCTTCGGCTCCAAAAGCTCATATCGATGTTTCGTAGAATGGTTCGCACCCTGACACGTGTTGATGGTCCAGCATTGAAATCTGCAGCAATTTGCGGAGGGGTTGCACTTCTGTCACGTTTAACCATTCGCTTCAGTCGTATTTGGTCCCGTTCTTGCAGGATCTTTTCCCCGCCGCAGTGATGTAGGAGATTTAATGTTTTACCGGATTCCTGATCTTCACGGTACACTCGTGAAATGGTCGTACGGAAAGATCCCCACTTCATCGCTACCTCGGAGATACTGTGTCTCATCGCTCGACTATAACACCACGTTCAGACTCATTTAAGTCTTGATAACCTGCAATTGTAGCAGCAGTAACCGATCTAACAATTGCACCAAACACTTGTTGTCTTACATAGGTCTGTATTTGAATACGCATGCCTTTATCTGTTTCTTGGCGGCTCAGTGTATATTCCCTACCTCTTCTACATCAGCTTCCCCCTACCACGCACTGGAACACTTTCTCCCCATTTTAAAGGCTTTAGATGTATTTCTGTTATCTGACTACCGTTTCCTGTGCCTCTCTTAATTTAATACCTTTACATATTACTTTTCCGAAATTACATACAAATATTCCGTTTCTGAATCAGTTCTTTCCCACCGTCGATATGCTTTATTGTTTTTTTTATACATTTTGAATTAATCCGTTTGAGATGCTGTTAATTTCACTCCTCATTATCGTGTACTGCACCATTCCTAGCTCATTCTCACGATTCTTGTACTTCAATCCTTCTTTAAGTTGTAGTATTCTCTGAGCAATCCATGGATTGTTCGCCTATGATTTAGCTACGTCATTGGCGTCTTGTTCTTCCTTTTTTATTCCTTCTGTATCATGTTCTACTAATATACTCCGAATGCTGTTACTTAAGCCATTGGTTACTGCCTCAGACAATTTTCACTTAATCTGATTCTGATTTTATGTTCAAAACGCTGCTGTATTCAAAGACATTTTATTACGATGTTAGTTTTTGGTGCTGTAAGCTTATTTCGACTGTTTAGCCATTATCAAGAATGTCAGTTTGCAACTAATAACAATTATGTATACATCAGTGGTAGTAGTAACAAAAAGACTCAGACTCCACATTTTTGCAGACAGCTTGATAATTGCCATGGAACCGAAATAAGCTTATAGCACCAAAAAAATCATAACAAAAGGTCTTTGAATATAACATCATCTTGGCTTAGTAAACATATGATGACCCTAGAAGCCATCTATAGCGGTGCAGGTCCAGAAGAATTTAAAACTGGTCTTTAATATGTAGTATTTGACAAGGGATCACCAATTTAGTATTGGAGGACAGCGTGGAGGGTAAAAATCGTAGAGGGAGACCAAGAGATGAATACACTAAACAGATACAGAAGGATGTAGGTTGCAGTAGGTACTGGGAGATGAAGAAGGTGGCACAGGATAGAGTAGCATGAAGAGCTGCATCAAACCAGTCTCAGGACTGAAGACCACAACAACACTTTATTGTATACCCCTTTCTGTTTATCCTTGGCAATCTGAAATTGATATTTATCACTCTTAAGTTATGGTTTGGTACTATATCTCCACCCGATTATACATGCAGTCCACAATTTGACTTCTAAAACTTTTTCTGATGATGATATAGTATATCCGAAACCTTCTTGCGTTCGCTGCTCTTTCAAGTATACATTTACCCAGGGAATTTTAGAAAGGTTGTCCGCTATTGGCAGATCTGTGACAGAATGCCTGAAACCTCCTTCCCCTCTCATTACTTTCCCTCACCGTGCAATCTCCAGTTACCGTTTCTGGTCCCTCCTCTATATCAGTGTTTCAATCAGATATGACTAGCATATTTTCACCATTTTAACATTTCTTCTATTTCCACAAATATTCCCCTATTTTCCTCACCATTGTCATGTGGTGTGAACATGTAAACTTGCACAATGTTAGTTGCTTTTGGCTTAGTTTCAGCTCTGAGGAAAATAATTCTGTCACTGTATTGTTCATAGCAACTCACCATGTTACCCACCTTTTTATTTACGACGACACCAACACTTCTTACTCTTTTACCATTTTACATTCATCCGGCCACAAATCTTTGATCTCTTCCCATTACTCTTTATTAATACCTACCTTCTAATTTAAGCCTGGTTATTCCTCTTTTTGGATTCTCAAATTTTTCTGGAACATTCACACTTAACAATACTCTGTGCTCCAATTTGCAGAACAATAGCCTTACTTATTCTTTGTCCTTCTGATAGCTCTCTTTCTTCCTCTCTCCCTCCCCCCCCCCTTTCATGTCCCCTTCCCAGACAGTTTCCACCCAGAGATCCGAATCTGAATGGAGGAACTGTTTACATTCCGGAATTTTATGAGAACGAAGTGGTCACCAAGACATTTCTTTAAAAAACTAATTGTCAGGTAGGCTTAACTTGACTTTTAGTGCTATGACTTCCATCGTCTTTGGAATCCTTATGCCGTTTATGCTTCCTTATACCCCAAAAGCTAAAGGGTTCTCTGAGACTCTGTCCACTCTTCACTGAACCAAGCAACACAGAAACGGAACAGCAACTGACTAGAGGCATGTAAAATGATACGACGAGTCGTGATTTTGCCTTCTTTTGACAAGGCTGTTGACACAATGGGAGTGAACGTTGCTAATGCAATTTTTATGTCATTGTAGCGTATTGTTTTTATTCAGAAATGCCTGAGATTAAAGTCAGGATGCAATGCCTTGTATCAATAGCCACAGATGTAACCCCCCTAAATGGCAGCCATTAAATACGGAAATTCTGTAAAAAAAAAAAAAAAAAAGAACCCTCTTATGATAGTACAATAAACCGTTTCATATTATTGCATGAAACAGACATGAAATGTCCCTTTCAAAATAAAGTATTAACGAAACGTTTTCGTAGATTAATTCGACACTTGACGTGTGGAACTTGTAACCAAAACCAACAGCCTAATTTCATCGCTGTCAATAGCATATTTGAGTGAGACAGAGAGGAATTTTTCCTTGTCCTCGTACGTTTTTCATAACAACTCACCTACAAACCAAAGCCGTCTTCGTTATTTACAGTTAGGTAACTGCCCAACAAAAGCGCGATAAGATGAGAGAAGTACATGGTGGTAGCGGGCCCTCGTCACGTCCTCAGCAAACACTGCTGCTCTTAAAAGGTTCCAGCCTCTGCTCTTATCACTGTTTGCTTTGTCAGCAGTCCGCCTCCACCGTTAGGTAACGTTGTTTCGGAAGAGCAGAACGGAAGCTACAGCACAATTTTTGTGCCGTGATTTCAGTACTCCGGTCACAGTATCAAAATAACACGCATATTTACAGTCAAGCAATCGTAAACAAAAGACAGTAGAATGAAATATAACAGATAAGATAAGCAACCTAGATAAACGAATTTAATAAATTGGAACGAAATTATTGTGATAGAAGCAACAAAGGTTACAGTTTAGCAGCCCGTCGGCGATATGGCGTTCAGTGACAATTCAACCTTGGACTGCTAAACGAACTATCCTGGCCTTTGCCATAAGCGATGTAAGGCCTCCACAGGAAACATAAATGCGGATAGTCGACCGGGGATTTGAACCATCGACTTTCACAGAGAGAATCGAGTGTGTTAATCGCTACTCCACTTCATTAGGTTACGGACAATAATTATGGGTAAAACAAAACACATTTCAAGTGGTAACCGCTAGAGATGTACAAAGTTTTCCTCAACAGGAGAAATATGTTAATGTCACCCATTGGTCTATAACTCAGAAATATGGAGTACTACAGCGTGTGGATATGCAAAGCAAGTAACTACAAAATTTGGCAAGAAAAAATATATACATATTTTAAATGATACTATAGAAGATAGCTAAAACTGAAGCAATTAATGTAATGTTTTACGTAATGCTTAGTAAATGAAGAAATATTTGTACAATAAATACGTCGCTCGTTAGGGCGAACAAAGACAGAGTGAAATCGAAACGTTGTTTCTAAAGTTAGCAATAAACGATAAAAAATTACCGTGGATTCTCTTTCATTTCACCTCCATATGTTCCGCCAATCAACTAAGATATGCTATTCTGGGAAGTTGGTTTTTGATTTGCCAGTACCGTAAATGATCTTTAGTAAGCCTCATTTGAAAGTGTTGTGTTAACATTTATTATAACAGGAAAGATACCTGCTAATGATTCATCATGTGCGTCAGAAGGGTGGCAGACAGTGAGTGTTCGGCAGGTGCAAAAACCAACATTCTATGGGATGTATGTATTGCACTTCAAAAATGGGCATCGTCCTCACTCAAGAAATATTCAAAACAAACCATTAACTTCCGCCATGTAAGCCGAATTAAAAAGGCGTGACAGGGTCACAGAGGATCGCACCATCAAGGTCGAAGGCGAACTCCTTGGGAGTTACAAACCGTGCAGGGGGTTCAACTAGGTATCCACTGTAAAGAATGCGTATTGGTGTAACGGTGAGTCGAGAACTGATGGAATGTAATGGTATACTAGCGAATGCGAAACAGTCTATCATTGTGCTTACCGTAAAACTGGCTATCCCTCAAGGCGTAGTGCGATAGTACGTTTTAGCCACGGCAAAATCACCCATTAAGAGCTTGAATTTGTCCAGTGGTTCCAGGGGGTATGAACTGCAATGTGACACACTTTTCAGGAGGGGTATTTTGCTCTACAGCAGTATGATTTTTATATGTAGACCAGGAATGAAGCAAAAGCAAGTAATTTTGATTAGCTATTGGCCAAAAGCAGTACTCATACAGTTGCAGTTCTCTTACGCACATTTTCCACTTTTTCTCGCTGTGACGTAAATATTCCCTACTGCCCTTTCAAGATCACGCACCCAAGAAATAATCGCAGGGGGCAGAGCACCTCGAGCTTCTCGCAGCACAATAAATAACTTTCCAGGCAATTTACCATCCAGATTAACAGTCGGTATAACTGCACAAGAGTGCCTTAAGACATTGATGTTAGTTGATCTTGATACAACGCTTTTGGAACATCTAATTTCCATGGTTACTTTCATATGCATTTCCTCTTCAAATCCCGATTGATCGGAGTTCAAAACAATTTCCTTACTGAAAAGTAAGTTTGTCTATCTCAACTACAAATTTTTCGGCCGATTCCTCCGTTTTCTGTGCGTCGTCAAGTTGTCGCTTGTTTGAAATTTCGTTATCACACGTCTTCCAGCACTGTAGTGCTGTTTGAAGTTATGCAGCCGTCCACTGCTTCCCTTGAAATCACTGTAAATCTACGTCGAGCGCAATTTGATGTACATAATGTAGTTTCTGTAGTCCTTCTTTGAACAACCGTAGTTTTCCTTATGCACTACATCATTTCCTATGGCCTTTGTCCCACTTCAACGCGTGTTACTATGGATTTGGCAGTGTTAGTGTCAGAGGGTGGCCTGATGCCCTTCCTGTCGCCATTGCATACCCTCTGGGATGGAATTAGTGTACCCTAGCTGTCTGTGTCTAGTGTAAGCTATGAAATAGTGTGAACGTTTTCAAATGTCTGCGACCCATATAACTGAGGCGGGACATGGGGACCACCCTCGTAGTCACCTAGTGGGATGTGGAAAACCGCCTAAAAACCACATGTAGGCTGGCCAGCACACCGGCCCTCACCGTTAATCCGCCAGGCGGCTTCGATGCACGGCCGGGGTGCCTACCCGAGTCCACGAAACAGCGCATTAGTGACGAGAATGAGATTTTCACTCTGCAGCGGAATGTTCATTGATATGAAACTTCTTGACAGATTAAAACTGTGGGCCGGACCGGGACTTGAACTCGAGATCTTTGCCTTTTGCGGGCAAGTGCTCTGCCATCTGAGCTACCCAAGGACGACTCACGACCCGTCCTCACAGCTTTAATTCTACCAGTACCTCGTCTCCTACCTTTCAACCCACAAAGAATCTTTTCTGCGAATCTTACAGAACTAGCACTCCTGGAAGAAAGGATATTGCGGAGACATGGCTTTTCCACAGCCTGGGTGATGTTTCCAGAATGAAATTTTCTCTCTGCAGCGGAGTTTGCGCCGATATGAAACTTCCGCCGGCCCAAGTGGCCGTGCGGTTGTAGGCGCTGCAGTCTGGAACCGCGAGACCGCTACGGTCGCAGGTTCGAATCCTGCCTCGGGAATGGATGTCTGTGATGTCCTTAGGTTAGTTAGGTTTAACTATTTCTAAGTTCTAGGGGACTAATGACCTCAGAAGTTGAGTCCCGTAGTGCTCAGAGTCATTTGAACCATTTATGAAACTTCCTGGCAGATTAAAACTGTGTGTCGGACCGAGACTCGAACTCGGAACCTTTGCACTTCGCAGAAGAGCTTCTGTGAAGTTTGGAAGGTAGGAGACGAGGTACAAGCAGAATTGAAGCTGTGAGGACGGGTCGTGAGTAGTGCTTGGGTAGCTCAGATGGCAGAGCACTTGCTGGCGAAAGGCAAAGGTCCCGAGTGCCAGTTTCGGTCTGTCACACAGTTATAATCTACCAGGAAGTTTCAGCGCATTAGTGCTCTCGGCTGACCTAGCGGGTAGTTTTCCTTACGCACTACACGGCACACATATTGCTACAGACTTATTCGAAATGTCCTATATATGTATATTTTACAACGCTGCGGATGTCCTGCCATGTACGTAATTATGTTTAGGACCCGCTCCCCGCTCCCTGGGCAACTATTGTCCTTTGCCAAGTTTCACTAGAGGCGGGATTTATCGCTCCCTGTCCGTTAAGGATGATTAACTACATGACCCGACGTCTGTTTCAGTATCACTTTCACTTGTTAAGAACGTATCGTCATCACTGTACTCGTCATGTACATTGTCCACACAGTCGAACGTATACGACACCACACATTCCACCGACTCGTCTTTCAGAAACGCTAATATTTAATCTGCCACTTCTTCCTCACTTTGAGAAATTTCTTCGGCTACTTTCTGACGAAATGTCAACTTCAGCCACTATTGTTGTAGACATAATGCAATGTTTGCTTTATTTATCTTTGCTATTGCTCTGCTTTGTATCAACACCACTGGCACTGTAGCACTGTTGTGAGTTACTCGCCGATTAAGCAGTTCAACTGAGCTGCGTTGCGTCATGCTGTCCTCACCACTGTAAACGTCCAGTCCCGCCTCCTGTTGCCATTAGCAGCCAATATTGCGGTTACATGACAGACAATATGTGGGGCGTCGAATGCCGTAAATATCATTTGCCTTTTGTGATCTCGCTCTCAGGAGGTTCCTTATGAGATATCATCTTTCCAGATATCATAATGACACACGAAAGGGTGGACAATTATCGTCCTGGTTTATTTTTCGAAACTTTTGGAAATTTTGGAAATTTGTGGTAACGTCTTGTGGGACCAAACTGCTGAGGTCATCGGTCACTAAGCTTACGCACTACTTAATCTAACATAAACTAACTTACGCTAAGGACGACACACACACCCATGCCCGAGGGTGGACTCGAACCTCCGACGGGGGGAACCGCGCGGACCGTGACCTAGACCGGGCGGCTATCGCCAAAAGCCTTGAGAAGACGAAGAATGTAATGGCTGGAATAAAGTTTAGAAACGTTTTACAGAACACATGTCCAGTGCTTTCTCATCTGTCTCAGTTCGTTTGAGAGGAGGGCAAGTCTCCCGAATGAATTGAGCAAAAGACGATATTTTGAATCAAGTCACTAAATTTTATTGCCTCTTACCTGATAGTTTTCACAGACTTATTTATTTGCACCGCTGCGTCTCTCCATACAAAATAACACACACATTTCTGTTTCCTGGATCCAACTCCTTCCTCTCGCATTTAAAATTGGAGAAGAAAGCGGGGGCACGTTACTGCCTCGTAGTCTCTCTTTTCGCCGTTTCTCTGTACTACTACTGTGCCTCTATGACTTAGGCCTCTTGTTTTTCAGTGTCTGTGAATATCAAGGATACTTGCAAAAATGACAATGATATTACGAGGCGAAGACAGTTTATTTAATTATTTAATAGTATCAAGCTGTTAAGAAATATGCATGGAAACGGTGAAATAAAATTATTCAGTACAATTAGTTACCTAAAGTTGTTAACAATGTATTATTCACTTATCGAACCAACCGAAAGTACGTATAAGAGCGGGGCTCAAACCAGAATCTACTGATTATCACTAGCAGTAGCCAAACCAAATGTTGTCTCCATTCGGAGTTGAATACCGTTCTGACACACATTTTCAACTGTAACAATGGGTGTTAGTGCTATAGCTACATTAGTGAATTAATTTCATCACTGTCTTTGATTTAAATATTTAAATGTACATCTGTGGTATTCCAGGAATTCCGTTCCCCCGAACATTCCAACATAAATGGCGGGAGAACCTGTTGGGGTAATTTCGGAAATAATAGGGGGGAAACGTCAGTCACATTGAAAATTTGAGTGAGTTTTTAAGCCCTACAGTCATTACTTGGCCAAAGTATTCGCAATAATCAGCAGATTTTCGATCAAATCCTGATCCGGTAAATACATATTACGTTGGTGCATAAATTTGTAGGGTTTCTGTTTTACAGGTTGGAACTCCGGTTTCTAGAGGTTTGTTTACCGATTGTCAATTTTGCTTTGTAGTTCACTGTTACTGTTTGAGTTTACATAGGATCATTTTGTCATATGGAGATAGTGAGTGGAGCTGTAGACGCTAGAAAATGGAATTCCAAGTGGAGAAATCGAAACGTTTCCGACGTATTCCTCTGTTTGATTTCAGTAGAAGGGTGATATCAGCGAAGACATCCACAAACATATGATGCACCATGTAGGGGCGGAGCACGGGAAGAAAATATTTTTCTCGTTTTACGGAGGATTATTTACATTAAGGAAGACTTTTGGGGTTTGGTGAAGGTCATTTACACGCATTAGTGCGTATCTATTAACGTCAGAGTACTCGAGAACTGGCAACTGCGATGAACTCTGATCATTACAACATTCTGTGACATTTACATGCAATTAGGAAGGTTCAAAAATCGTGTGTATGAGTACCACATTATCTAAGCCAAAATCACGAATATCAGCGGGTGGCTATATGTGCATCTCAGCTTCTTCGTCATCAATTGGCTCTTGAACAACACATACCATTTCTATCCTGTATCGTCACCGATGACGAGAAGTGGTACCTTTGTGCCAAAATAAGGAAAAGAAAGGAACGGCTGAGCCCAACAAAAACATACCTCCCCTTGAAAGCCCTTTGAGCATCCACAAAAGACGATTTTATGCATCTGGTGGAAGAACGACAGTGTGGTGTACTACGAATTGTAACCACCACTGTTGACATTTTTGCCAGCAAGAGAGACGTCTTGCAGACGCATGCGCAGAACAACGATCAGGAAGTTTGCATGTAGTGATGCTAGTCGCCGGAAAAACCCGCCTGCGTTCTGCTAGACTGACAAAAAATACTATAGAGGAGTCGGGTTGGGAAGTCATTCCGCACCCATCTCATTCACCTTATCTTAGGCCCTCAGACTTGTTCTATCGAAAAATCTTCAAGAAACGTCGTTTCCGGATGAAAATGAATATCTAACATGGTTCTACGAGTTCTTCGCCGCAAGATCAGGTCATTTCTACTGTCACGGAATGGAAAAGTTTCCCCAGCGTTGGCACACTGTTGTAAATAGTAAAGATTTATATATTACCGATCACTAAAATCAACGGTACGTATATCTGTTGTGCTTATTAAATTTATAGAAAAACGCTACGAGCTTATGTACCAACCTAGCATTTTCATTTGTCACGAAATATGAATCCACAACGAAATTCTGTCTCGAAAACTGGCAGAAAAACAAAGAGATTCTGGTCATACATAAAGCACAACAGTGGCAAGACGCAATCAATACCTTCACTACGCGATAACAACGGTGAAGTCATGGTTTTCCGAAACTTCCTCACCAAAGAAGACGAAGTAAGTATTCCTGAATTCCAGTCAAGAACAACTACCAAGATAAGCAACGTAGAAGTAGATATCCTCGGGGTAACAAAGCAGTTTAAATCACTTAATAAAGCCAAGGCCTCCGGTCCAGATCGTATACCAGTCAGGTTCCTCTCGGAGTATGCTGATACGATAGCTCTATATTTAGCAGTTATATACAACCTCCCGCTCACAGAAAGACCCGTACCTTAAGACTGGAAAATTGTTCAAGTCACACCAATACCCAAAAAGGAAATAGGAGTAATCCACTGAATCCAGGCCCATATCACTAACGTCGACTTGCAGTAGGGTTTGGGGACACATACTTTATTCGAACATTATGAAGTACGTCGAAGAAAACTATTTATTCACACATAGTCAGCACGGGTTCAGAAAATATCGTTCTTGTGAAACACAACTACCTCTTTATACTCACCAAGTAATGAATGCTATTTACAGAGGATGTCAAATTGATTCCAAATTTTTAGATTTCCAGAAGACTTTCGACACCGTTCTTCAGAAGCGTCTTCTATCCATATGGAATATCGCCTCAGCTGTGCGACTGGATTTGTGATTTCCTGTCAGAAAGGTCACAGTTCATAGTAAAAGATGGAAAGTCATCGACTAAAACATAAGTAATATCCGGCGTTCCCAAAGGAAGTGTTATAGGCCTTCTATATTAAGAGACATAGGAGACAATCTGAGTAGCCATCTTAGAGTATTTGCAGATGATGCTGTCATTTAGCGTCTTGTAAAGTCATCAGATGACCAAAACGAATTGCAAAATGATTTAGATAAGATATCTGTGTTGTAAGAATTTGCCAATTGACCCTGAATAAAGAAAAATGTGATGTTATTGACATGAGTACCAAAAATATCCGCTAAATTTTGATTACGCGATAAGTCACGAAAATCTGAAGGCTGTAAATTCAGCTAAAAACTTAGGGATCTATCTCATAGATAATGTTGTGGGTAGAGCAAACCAAAGACTGCGATTCATTGGCAGAACACTTAGAAGGTGCAATATTTCTACTAAAGTGACTGCTTACACCACGCTTGTACGCCCTATTCTGGAGTATTGCTGTGCGGTGTGGGATCCGCATCAGATGGAACTGACGGATGACGGCGAAAAAGTACAAAGAAGGGCAGCTTGTTTTGTATTATCGTGAAATAGGGGAGGGAGTGCCACGGACATGATACGTGAATTGGAATGGCAATCATTAAAGCAAAGGCGTTTTTCGCTGCGACAGGATCTTCTGATGGAATGTCAATCACCAGTTTTCTCCTCCGATTGCGAAAACATTCTGTTGGCACCCACCTACATAGGGAGGAATGATCACCACGATAAAGTAAGAGAAATCAGGGCTCGCACAGAAAAATTTAAAAACTCGTTTTCCTCGCGCGCCGTTCGAGAGTGGAACAGTAGAGGGACAGCTTGAAGGTGGTTCATTGAACCCTCTGCCAGTCACTTTATTGTGAATAGCAGAGTAATCACGTAGATGTAGATAGATGCAGATGTTCATCTCCGGCTACTCAAACATGCGGCCTTTAAAAATACTGCGCTTAGTCGGATGTAGTTGCAACTGTTTTTATTGAAACAGGAAAGCCATATTATTAGGAAACCCGCTAATGTAGTGAATGATTTACTGCTAATGGGCCGTATTACAAAATACTGATCTCCTCTTACAAGACCACACTGCAGACATAAATCATTCCAGTGAGATTCTGTGTATGTGCCAGTCATAGTATGTAATCAGCGCAGTCAGTTTGGTCGACGAGGAGACCTGACGGAGAAGTAGAAAGAGCTATCGTGTTTGGACTTGGCCATGACCATGCCGCGAATGAACTGTTTGTGCATTAAGCGGGATGTCCAGCGTGTCTGCAAGGAATGGTCTAGCACTAGCAACAGTTAACATGGCGTCAGAAGAGTGGACTTCACCTAACTGACATCGACCGGAGAAGAGTGCCAAGCCTAATCAATGACAATCGGTTTGAAACCCGACAGGAATTGCTGGTCAGTAAGTGCAGGCACATCTCTCCCAGTTTATGTGCGAATATTGCAGAGGTTACCTATGGATATTTAAAGTCAGCAACTTCATAAAAGGCTTGCAGTATCACATAAAGCTATGTTCACTGAATCAACCAGCAAGAAACTGGTCAGTTCCTGACTAGAGGTTTCTAGTGTCATCCGACAAGCTGTGATACTGACTCTATTTAAACGACGTAGAGCATCTAGTGCAATGATGATCCTGTGTGTAGAGTGCACAGTTCAAGCAGGTGGAGTACGGTATCTGAGTTCAGCTTACCGTGAACAGGATCCAGGGTATTGATTTCAGCTTTATTGATGACCAAGTACAAGATGCCTCGTAGTATGTAATGTGGGAATAAATTGTGAGTAATTTCTGTCCTCGAGTGACCCTCGAGACAGAACCACCCTTAAGAATCACGACTGTAGCCTGTACACAACAGATTATGTAAATTTGGACTAATAAAGTGGCCCTAGTATGAATCCAAAATTGGCAAACTTATGACAAAACAGTAAATAACGTCTAATATCCCTTAGAAAAAGACCAAAATTTGTTAAGTGGTCAAGGTATACTAATTTATAAGAAAGGTTATTCGTCATGACAGTGGATTTATTGAATAAATTGCGAATGTAATTTGATATTTAATAAAATACGCAGATGGTGTTGAAACACCTCTATATCAAGGTCATTGAAGTACCAATGAGGTTGACCAATTTGGCATGAAGGTGTGGAACTCTATGCAAGGCACCTTCCCTTCTTTGAGTATCAACTACAACTCTATCTGTTTCTATATTGAGCGACAGTGAGTGCAAACCATTGAACTGTAAGTGTATGGTTCATGCTTTAACTAAATATCTGGTAGCGCAGGTCGAAAGAACGTACTGCGGAGTCTGAAAGGACACCTGGAAAATTCTTAACGTCTGGCTACAAGGATGCTCACCACAGATAACTGTCTCTCGTGCGTAGCCACATGCTCGTCGCCACAAATAGGCAAGTGTGCGGCTAGTGTGCCCCTCTATGGACTCTAACGATGGACTCTGTTGTGATCGCCCTGCTCCAATGGACCGCTGCTATTCCAACCTCTCTCCACGCCATTCTTGCACCAACTCTCCCAGTGGGTGTCCCTGAGCGAAGTCTCCTTTACATTCTGTCGAAAAAATCTACTCCCCCAAAATACGTTCCTCACATGGGGCACAACGAAAAACACACACTTCCAACTGACATGTTGACAGGCTGTCTCTACATCAGCCACATAAACGTATTCCCACACACAGGCTCCCTCCATCACGGTGGCAAAATCGGTGCCCTCCCCCCCCCCAAAGTTTACGGACGATTACAGTGCATTTTCTGGCGTCGCCAGGTGGACATTGTCGGGCTACCACAAGCGCGGGGCTATTTCAGACTCTGAGAAGAACCGTTTTACAAACCGAACACATATGCCACTGTAAGAAAAAAAAGAAAGGTGTCATCTGAAAGCCGACCCGCAAACACTGTAGATTCCGCAGAAGTTCTTTTTGCTCACAGAGAACAGTTCCCTGGTCACCGGCCCAGTGCCTGAGAGTTGTAAATAAAAAATCCTTCGGCTAACGTGGGGAGTAATGCACAGCAGTGCACTAACGCCAGGATGTTCCTCTGGAGTTGGCCGGCTCCCCGTAGGCGCGGTTCTTCTTTTTTCTACCCCCCACCTCCCGTGATGCGAAAGCAGCGACCGTTTCCACACTGCCCCCAGTATTGCACAGCCCCTGAACTGCGGCCCGTTACGTAGTCCCTGCGGTGACTCTGCGAGCAGCGTGTTTCTCACAACACAGTGCCAACACAAACAGCTCTCAACAATATTTGATAGAAAGAAAGACCTGTCACTTCTAATTACCCACAGCAACTAGATGCCGAGGAAAGGAATACGCACTCACTGTCGACTCATTTTATTAAATACCGTACCATCCTAGTGCCGTCCTATTTAGAAAATCGTGCATTAA
The DNA here is from genome assembly GCF_023864275.1 of Schistocerca cancellata. Classification (NCBI taxonomy): domain Eukaryota; kingdom Metazoa; phylum Arthropoda; class Insecta; order Orthoptera; family Acrididae; genus Schistocerca; species Schistocerca cancellata. The sequence goes on from NC_064634.1 coordinate 270,212,203, forward strand.
ATACGAATGTGCTCATGACTGAATCAATAAAAATTAAAGGAACAAGACATCTTTGAAAGTGTAACTCCTACTTCTGTATTTTCATGAATATTATGAGTCCCTTTTTCCACGATGACAACAGGCGTGTTCACAGATCTGTAAACGGAATGAAATGATCGTATGGCATTGTTGACCGGGAGGCCCCATGCGGGGAAGTTCGGCCGTCGTATTGCAAGTCCTTTTTAGTTGACGCCACTTCGGTGATTTGCGAGTCAATAATAATGAAATGATTATGATAGACATACAAAACATCGAGTCATTACCAGGTAGAGAAAATCCCTGACCCCGCTGGGAATGGAACCCGGGACCACGTGCGGGGGAAACGAGATCCCTACGGCAAGACCACGAGCTGCAGACTTACACGTCATTTGTTTGACAAACACGCATGCAGCTTTCCTACCATGAGAGGCATGGTAAATCACCCGATCTTAATTTCATGGAAATTGTCGGGGACTAATTGGAGAATGGGTGAAATGCAGAAATCAACATCCTGAACTGGCACCATCAACTTTTCACAGCAAATACCAATTGAGACTTTTATAATTTGAATTCATCGTCAGCGGCAGACGCTGACTGTGTGAAATATTTTCTCATGTACCTTAGCCTTAACAATTTTTTTGGCTTATACACCGAGGTGACAATATTAGTCGTGTTGTGATATGCATACAGACAGATGGCGGTAGTATCGCGTACAGAAAGTATAAAAGGGCAGTGCAAGGGTGCAACAGTCATTCATATTCGGGTGTTTTATATGAAAAGGTTTCCCTCATGATTATGGCCACATGACGGAAATTAACAGATATTCATGATTTTGAATTACAGCTCCTTGTGTTGGCCGTGCTTGCAGTTGAAATTGTTGCATGTGAGGTCCGCCAGTTATGCAAAATACCGTTTTTTCTCAGTACCCAAACATGTTTCGGCACCATTGTGCCATCATCAGTGGGTTTTCGTTTTTATTTATTCTACAATGTGAACATTTTTGTTAAATGATTATAAAATTATGTGCATCTTTAGTTCAAATAACAGATCGTTTCTTTTTGCAAATACCTTTACATTCGGTGTACATGAATTTTCTGGATCCCTTATGTGTTAATTACTACAGGTAACACACAAGGGATCCAGAAAATTCGTGTACATTACCTGTAGTAATTAACACACAAGGGACCCAGAAAATTCATGCACACCGAATGTAAAGATATTTACAAAAAGAAACGATCTGTTGTTTGAACTAAAGATGTACATAATTTTATAATCATTTAACAAAAATGTTCACATTGCAGGATAAATAAAAACGAAAACCCACTGATGATGGGAGAGTGGTGCCGAAACATGTTTAGGTACTGAGAAAAAACGGTGTTTTGCATAACTAGCGGACCTCACATTCAACGAAATTAACAGACTTTGGAATGATACAAGGAGCTAGAAGCAGGGGGCAATCCGTTTCGCGTATTATTAAGAAATTCTATATTGCGAGATACCCGATGTCAAGAGTGCGCCGAGAATACCAAATTTCAGACATTACCTCTCACCACGGATAACGCAGTGGGCGACGGCCTTCGCTTGCCCTAGAGCCGCGCTGTTTGCATAGAGTTGTCAGTGCTAACAGACAAGGAACACTGCGTGCAATAAACGCAGAAATCAGTGTGGAACGTACGATGAACGTAGCCGTTACGACAATGCGAAGAAATTTTGTGTTAATGGGCTATGGCAGCAGAGGGCCAAAGTGAGCGCCTTTGCAAACAGCTCGAGACCATATCGGTTGGACCCTAGATTATTGGAAAATCGTGGCCTGGTCTGATGAGTCCCGATTTCAGTTGGTAAGAGCTGATGTTAGGATTCGAGTGTGGCGCAGACACTACGAAGCTATGGACCCAAGTTGTCAACAAGGCACTGTGCAAGCTGGTGGTGGCTCAGTAATGGTGCGGTCTACGTTTACATGGAATGGACTGAGTCCTCTGGTCCAACGAAACCGATCATTGACTGTAAATGGTTATGTTCGGCTACTTGGAGGCCATTTTCAGTCCATTTGCAGCCCATAACTTTCGACACCTCACTGTGCTATCCACGGTAGTATAGTTTTTCCGTACACACCACCTACGTCTCGTGCTGAATTCTGTAATTCCAGACCAATGTGCACTCCGTGTGCATACCGGGGGGAGTAATTCCAGATGTGGAAAGGGTCCTTCCGGATGCCATGAAGGGTACACCTTTATGTAGAGCAAAATTTCTCTCAAGGGCAGACAGAGAACTCCACGCAACATTCGTACCACTCAAAACAAATCAAACGAAACCTACTGATTCTAATATTGGGATCACACATGTTTCATCAATATCACTGCGCCCTCGACGTCGGTTAACAACGTACAGCTACATTAGTTGTAATGAAGATAAAAATGAAACAAAATAATTAAAAATAGCAAGTTCATGGACAAATGTGGAACAGCGTGTTATGTATTATAAACCAAAGCTGTTCGCACTCCTTCCGCCTCAAAAGGCCTGTCGTATTAAGGTTTTTATGAAAGTCATGCTCTGTGAGCAGTCAACAAAAAAAATACAAGTGTCTCTGGAAGGCAAAAGCACACCAGCAGGCCCAGAAAAAGGGCAGTATAACAGTGGCTGGAACGTTGGTTTCACCAGTAACAGTTTTTTACAGTAAGACGTCACACAGTACCTATCCAACTCTTATGGCATGTGGCCGTGGCCGCGGAAGCCTACGCAATTGCGCAAGGGTATTAGAAATATAAATAACCTTTTTAGTGCAACAACAATAATGTGGTTATGACAGCAACACTCTTGTATCGCTTAGTAACTCGTTGATATTGCCTTTAAATATAAACGCCAACACTGCTTACTAAAGCACAGAAGTATGAGAAACAAACGTTGGCTATATGCAAAGTTTCTTCATGTGCTGATAAATTAACAGTTTTATTTTAAGCTGGGAGCTAGTGACAATACAAATTTACGTTTCTGAATTTTAATTAAATTATTATTGGTTTCTTTTCTGCAGAATAATATTTTTCCTCGAAACCTCGAATCTGTAAGAAGACTGTAGCTTCAACGCATAATCGATTGTTAAGCTGCAGTAATTGCGATGAATGACATAGGCAAACAATGATTTGTTTTCATACAAACAGTCAGACTGAGTAATTTCTGGTATTGTTTCAACACTTGAATTAAACGTCTTACATAAATGTATACAGTGTGTCCCATGAGACATGGGCAGTATTTGTGGATGTGACACGAACGATCACTTGAATCAAAAAGTTTTATGTGAAGATATGCTCTACTCGGAATGGTTTTGCGAGATAGAACACATTTAATGCTGATTGTTATTTATTTTCTCTTTTACTCAGTGTGTTATATGAGTTTTACAAAGTATCAGCTGTAACATACGCATTTTTAACACATTCGCCTCTAATCAATATCTTACGTGTCACAGTACAGCTGTGATAAGTTCACGATAAATGTTCGAATAACCCATCGTCAACTTCACTGCATCTCTGCACTCCTGGGAGAACACGTAGTTTTGCTTATCCGATTACCTCTGCACGTTCCGTAATGGCAGCAGTGTCCATAATGCGACCAGGCATTTCATCTCGCGTATTCACTTTTCATTTCTACATCTCAGACTTGATTCAAGCTCAGAAACAAAAATCTAATGGCATACGGTCTGGTGATCTTGGTGGTCTCTTAGCTGTAATACCAAGACAAATTGAGACGTTGCATTTTCACACCGCCAAATCTTGTCACATAAAACATTGATTTGAATAACGAAAGAGGCCAAGAGCCATTTATTTGTCAATTTGCCAATGTATAATATTTAACTACGTATTGTAATGATGTATTTTGACGATTTACAAGGAGAAATGAATCCAGCGCCACTGGCGCGCCTAAGAAACTATAGACTGATTCAGTGCGCATGTAGAAACATTGATATTAAAGACAGACTCTGAAGACATTTGAATATTACAAAAAACAAGCGCGCAACCCATCGTCCACTGCCGGCAATATCACTCTCTTTTTATCTCCTGTATAATACAGACGCACCATCACATAGGCGTCATTATAAGATTTGTAATTTGTTTAAATCTACAGAGATATACTGTTATTTTGTGGTATGTGAGACAATTATGTGTGAAAAACACAGAGTGGTTAATGAATGGACATTTCTACGCGATTTACAAACTTTTATGGACATAAAAACCCACTCAGGCTCTGTCATCGTTATTGACGTAAGTGTTAACATGTTATATCGTTTCAAATCCAAGCTCATAATTATAGTGTCAATTACTCTAAAATTGTGTTTGCTTTAGTTGTTGTACAACCTTAACCATTTACTTTCTATGTGACAAGGTTTTTTCACAGAGCCAACCGTGTCCGATGTGTCATTGCGTGGACAGAATAGTCGAGGCCGATGTTAACATACTACTTTTATTCCCCCCTTGTAATATTCGTCAAACTCTGTTGTAAACGATTGACGTACGTGAATTTCTTAGCAAATTTCACTTCTCAAATTGTACATCGCTCGCACAAAGCCTCGCTGTTCCACAATGGTACGCGGCACTTTCTAAACGGGAAAGGGAGCCACGCGAGTATATATGTTGCTTCCTCTTCTCAGTCTGATGTTTAATAATAATAGTAATATTTCCTCACATCAGAAAATCCAACAGTTAGGGTAAGTGCGCTTCACCCCAAAAATGTAGGTTAACTGCGTTCTATCTCGGAAAGCGTTCAGAATAGTGCGCATACCCATTTGCAGTTTGTTGCCTCAAATGAGCGTTTTTGTCATATCCCTGAAAACAAACCACCCTCCTAGACACCACGTATAAGGGAATGATATAGTTAATTGCTCTTGCAGTATGGTCACAATTTGGTATTCTGTATAAGAGTTAGCTTTATAGAATCAGAGATATGGTTCCCTGTCGACTTGGAAGCATCGTACTCGATGTTACAACCGTGAATCAATCAGTCAATTGGTACACCACACAGTTTAAAACATTTCCGTTGCCTGCTACGGTCGCAGGTTCGAATCCTGCCTCGGGCATGGATGTGGGTGATGTCCTTAGGTTAGTTAGGTTTAAGTAGTTCTAAGTTATAGGGGACTGATGACCTCAGAAGTTAAGTCCCATAGTGCTCAGATCCATTTGAACCATTTCCGTTGCATAGAAGCACTCCGTCTTCAGGCCACGGGTGGCCTACCGGGACCATCCGACCGCCGTGTCATCCTCGGAGGAGGATGCAGATTGGAGGGGCATGGGGTCAGCACACCGCTCTCCCGGCCGTTATGATGGTATTCTTGACCTAAGCCGCTTCTATTCGGTCAAGTAGCTCCTCAATTGGCAACACGAGGCTGAGTGCACCCCAAAAAATGGCAACAGCGCATGGCGGCTGGATAGTCACCCATGCAAGTGCCAGCCACGCCAAAAAGCGCTTAACTTCTCACGGGAACCGGTGTACCCACTGCGGCAAGGCCGTTGCCTCTTATGCATAGACTGTTCCATAAAATTACGGTCGAACTGCCAACTGTCAGTATCTTGCCATCACGGTATTTCAGCGCTGAGCCCTCTGGTTATCTTCCGGTGTATGCTGTCGCAGTATTCACAGCTCCTTTCGTTAAAATCTCGCCGTCGCATGCATGGTATATCCAGTTGTCACCGCGCAAGCACCCTTATTTAACTACGCACCACCGCATGCGAGGTCTATCCAGTTGTCACGCGCATTGCTTGAGCTTATGTGCTTCACCTCGTCTGCCATTCTGTGAGCTGCCGAGAGCGGCCTCCGTGCTGAAAACCTGCCTTGGCCATATCAGATCGATCGGCTTCACCTGTAAAATCTCAGAACCTGCGCCGGCTACGCATAGACTGAAGTTATTCTGTTGTCCAGGGAATCCTGTCATCGATCCGTAATGGGCGTCGCCACTATTGACACCCTCCTGATGCTTTAGAAACGTTTACAGAGCGAGTGTAACGCCGGAATGCTTATTGCAGAGCTTGAAGAAGAAAATTGGCTGCGGCAGCGTATGAAACGTGCCGTTCGGAACAAAGCATTTGTGTCATTCGGGGTCTTGGTGATTTTGTGTTTCACAGAGATCAATGGAGAAATTCGCCAAACGGTGACCAGAAAAACGGCGACGTCTACCAGCATACTGGTACGTAATGGTCTTTGCCTTCAGTTGTTAGTCCTGACTCAGACAGTACCAGACATCTGCCTGACAATACGGTAAAATTAGAAATTGTTTCTACGATATACGCTCGTATAACGTGAAGAATTCAAACACGGAGAGCAGTACAGTTAACATTTTTAAAACTGAGCAACTAATAGATGTACATTACTAGCATAAAAGGATAAGTAGTATTAAACTGCAAATTACTACAAGAAATACGAAGTTAATTTTACTTATCTCTTATAATATTTCGCAAGTACTATGTGCGTAAAAAAATGTTCCGCTGATTTTTTGGACAAAAATGGTTCAAATGGCTCTGAGCACTATGGGACTTAACTTCTGATGTCATCAGTCCCCTAGAACTTAGAACTACTTAAACCTAACTAACCTAAGGACATCACACACGTCCATGACCGAGGCAGGATTCGAACCTGCGAACGTAGCGGTCGCGCGGTTAGAGACTGTAGCGCCTAGATCCGCTTGGCCACTCCGGCTGGCACTATCTATTACATGCAGCGCCCAGGAGGCAAATAATGAGTGGATGTAGACCGATAATGGGGATAGCGTATCTCAGTGGGTCCTAACTTACCTGCTCTTCATACAAAGGTCAGCTTCCTACCCAGTCCCGAAGCCAAGTGGCTTTTTCTATGATCACCAGAAATCGTGCCGCCTCATAGGTTCAGCATTCATGACAAAGGAGACTAGTTCAAAACACTCGCGAGTGATCGATTACCACGTTCCGCTGGATTTTTACCGAAGTGAATTGTTATACAATCACTGTCAGCCAGAGGCATCATTATCGTACTTCCGTGAGTGATTTCGTTCAAAGTCAAATATATCAGCTGCGATATTAGTTGTACCATAGTCCAGTACTGGACTGTGGTTGTACTATTGTCAGTTAAAGATATTAAAAGTAAGTTGTCGTCTGCTCAAACACACTGACTCACAGAAACTTATTTTTACTACATGTATGGACGGAGGAACTTAAATACGCTCCTATCAACGTGTGTATCCACTGATTGCACAGAATATTATGATATCGACCTACTATCGATATAAATCCGACGAGGCGACAGAGCGTCACCTGTGGACGAATGACTACTAGTCAGTCACACGTACGGTACATGTAGTATCAGTGAGCGTGCTGTCAGTGTGCAGAATGACAAAAGCGCTCGATCTGAGATTGACCAAGGACAGATTGCGATGCGCCGCAGGCTCAGCTAGAGGATTCCTGGGTGATCGAGGAGTGCTGTCTTGGGTGTCTTCAATACGTGGCGCGAAAACGAGGTGGAACCACGTCCATACGTCGTAGGGCTAGGCGGCCACGCTTCGTTACAGATGACGGACGTCTAGGTTGTACAGGCAGATGAAACAGGACAGGCGGCGAACTGTGGCGGAACAAACATCAGAGTTTCGAGCAGGGCAGAGTACAAGTGTATCTGAACACACACCGCACCGAACACTGCTAACGACGGGCCTCCGCAACTGGCGACCCATGCATGTGCCAAAGTTAGCACCACGGCATCGGCAACTACGACTGAAATGGGCACGTGGCCATCGGCACTGTCCGTTGACGCAGTGGCAGAGCGTTGCATGGTCTGATGAATCCCAATCCCAATACCTTCTTCATCGTCTTCCAGGGAAGCAGCTCCTTGACACCTGTTCTGCGGGACGGAGACCAGCTATCGGCGGCTCCATTATGCTCTAAGGAACAATCACGTAAGCATTCATGGGCCCAGTGGAGCTCGCGGAAGGCACCAAGGCGGCCAAGGTGTATCGTACACTGGTTGAATATCATGTACATCCGACCATGACGATCATGTTTCCCGAAGGCAGTGGCATTTTTCAGCAAGATAGTGCGCCATGTCACAAGGCCAGTAGTGTGATGGAGAGGTTCGAAGAAGGCAGTGGCGACTTCCAACTGATGTTCTGACCCTCCAACTCACCAGATCTGGAAACGATCGAACACATCTTGGATGTGACTGAACATGGCGTCAGAACTGACCGCACCTCCCCGGAATTTAGGTAATTAGGTGACTTGTGTGCGCAGATGTGGTGCCAAATCCCTCCAGCGACATACCAAGGCCTCACTGCGTCCATGTCACAACTCTTCGCTGCTGTTATCCGTGCCAAAGGTAGACTACCGGCTATTAGATAGGCGGTCATAATGTTCTGGCTGATCAGTGTATCTACTTACAGTGGTATAGACAATTATGTTTTAACTCTCTTTCCACTTATATACACGTCCTAGTAAGCAAATTCTCTGTCACATAATATCTTCGTGGCTTGAGCAGAACATTTCAGTTCAGATTTAATCAAGGTTAGTTAACAAATAAATTTTAGTAAAAGAGGAACATTGGTACTGAAGAGCTAGTAGTCTTAAGCACCAGGTGTTTCTCTCGTGGGCAGCAGAGTGAAGAGATTTCCTGCATCTCAGTTCAAATAATTTGATATTGTCCGCATGATATTTTCCGTAGCATCTAGCGCCGACGACGTGCAACAACTGTGTACAAGATATTCCAGAACACAGTGTGTTTTTCTATTGTACAACCATATCGCACCTCAAATGAATATTTATGGTTCACATTGTGCTATTTTTCTAAACTCTGAGTCTTGGGAGATGGCACACTAGCTGATGCGATCTTACATCATTCGCAAACACAGTGCCTAGGAACAAGCGATATTCGTAGTTTTAATTGTGAAAATTTGTGGTAAATTACTATGGGGCCAAACTGCTGGGATCATCGGTCCCTAGGCTTACACATTACTTCATCTAACTTAAACTAATGTATCCTAAGGACAACAAACACACATGCCTGAGAGAGGAGTCGAACCTCCAACGGGGGGAGTTGCGTGAACCGTGGCAAAGCGCCGGAGACCACGCGGCTACCCCGCGCGGCTATTCGTGTTTATTCGTACAGTAGTGCAGGTCGAAACTAGAAGAAAAGTTTCCATAACCATACGTCCGGAACGTGTTGCGAAAACTCCCATGTACCTTTCACTCCTATCTATTTGTTATATATAAGGTGCGACCAATAAGTTTCCGTTTGAGGGCGTTGTTGCAAGACATTTGTGTCTTCCTGACGTGCATACGGTAAATGCGTGAACATGAACTATGGCGACGTTATTATCAAATGTGTTGAAACAGGGCCAACATGCTGTTATTCATTTCTTGGTAGCCAAAGGTTACGTCGCACGCTCCTATCGAGCGAGGATATGCAACAAGAAGCACGAACACCGCTAGACATGAATCGGAAAATGTAGAATATGTTATGGGACAGCATGCTTGTCGAAAACAAACATTGTGGGATCGATCGCCAAGTTCTGCAACAAGGGGTGTGCTGCTTCTTGGCAACGCACGTATACTCCGAATGTCGTAACAAAGAAGCTACATCAACTCGAGCGGGAGACATTTGAGCACCTGACCCACAGTCATGGTCTCTGCCCATGCGACTATCAAAGGCCTTGAAGCGACCCGATTCCTATCGAGCGAGGATATGCAACAAGCAGTTATGGACTTCTTTAAGCAGCAGGACACTGAGCTTGACCCAACTGAGATCAACCTAATGCGTCGGTGGGATGATCGACAAAATGCTCACGGCGATTTTGCCTGATCGGTATACTGATTCTGGGTTTTACGGCCTCCGAACGGAAACTTAGTGAACGCAACTTATAGGAGCAGACAGTGCTGTACGTGTTTACACCCTTTCTTGCAGTAAATCACACGCACTTTCAAATACACCTGGCTTCATTTGGGTTACGTCGCACGCATTGGTCACACGCTCCTGTAACGTCGGCACTTTGTCGAAAGCTTGGGCATACACAAACGCCTTTAAATCTCCCCAAAGCCAGAAATCCAACGGATTCTGGTACGGTGAACGGCGAGGCCATGCTACCAGACCTCCTCGAACAATAACGTAACATGACGCGTTACGATGAAGTACTGACGCACGATCCGTAGGAAATCAGGTGGTGTCTCGTCATGCATAAACAACTTTCGTTGTCTTTCCGCAAAGATAACGTTCTTCAATAGCGCTCACAAAAGTTTGATACACAGCTCCTGTTAATCTGTTTGGTAAACTGTATGGCCCTATGAATCTGTCACCGCCAGTCCCTGCCCGTGAACTGATAGTGAGGCGATCCTGATGCCTCACCTCCAAACTTCCTCGAGGATTTGTATCAACCCAAATGTGCAGGCGTCAGTAATTTACTATGTCATCTCTTGTAATGGCCTGCACTACCGAATATTACAAATTACTCGGCACAAAAAAAATTACCAACTTCTCTTATGGTTCAAATGGCTCTGAGCCCTATGGGTCTTAACTTCTGAGGTCATCAGTCCCCTATAACTCAGAACTACTTAAACCTAACTAACGTAAGGACATCACAAACATCCATGCCCAAGGCAGGATTCGAACCTGCGACCGTAGCGGTCGCGCGGTCTCTTATGATTATAGGAACTTTCTTTCTAGTTTCGCCCACTACTACCTTTTGTAGGAATATGTTACACTTTTGTTAAACTCATTGTATTGACTGTATTTACAGGATCAAATGGTTCAAATAGCTCTGAGCACTAGGGACTTTTCATCTCAGGTCATCAGTCCCCTAGAGCTTAGAACTACTTAAACCTAACTAACCTAAATACATCGCACACATCCATGCCCGAGGCAGGTATCGAACCTACGACCGTTGCAGTCACGCGGTTCTGAACTGAAGCGCCTAGAACCGCTCGGCCACAGCGGCCGGCCATCGATAGGCGTCGGTGCGATTCGTCACAGAACCTGTGCGTGAGTGCAAGCAATGTTAGCGAAGCTACAGTCGCAGCAGTGCGAGTGCTGTACATCACAGCAATATCAGTGATGTATGTTCGACAGAGGTCACGGCACTTGACGTTCTCCACAGAGCAGGTCGCCGATGTCAGACAGCATCCGCTACGTAGACGTCGTCGCCCACCAGAGCTGCAGCCGTCGCCTGCGCTGACATCTGACAACGTTACATTGCTTACTGATTCATGCTATATAACGACAATGGTACACTACAGCAAGCCAGTATGACTTGATTACGTCGAGCAGAAGACTATAGCACTATCGAAGCCATCCGTGAATACGTAAGTCATATTGCAACCTCTTGGTGCCCATGTACTCTCCTTGTCAAGGATTTGGAAGCTGCGGAGCACCACTTGCACAAAATATATCTGTCGTAACAGTAATCGATCTCGAACAGCCTGCAGGAAGTAGTTCGTTACTTCATTGGAATTCATATTCTGACATGACTAAAATGACACGAAGTTCTCGTAATATTAGATAAAAACATAGTTTTGCGCAGCATGCGAGATTTTGTGTTGGCAGAAGAGCCAACACCGTGTTACGAGTGGAGACCGAAATGCACGCGTTTTAGATCACGCATGCCGGCGTGAAGAGGAAAGAACTATACTGACGTGAGGTCTGGAACATGACAAGGAATGAGAATTCAGAAAGCGGACATAATTAGTTTGATACTTAACTTTAATCCATTAATGATGAACGTCGCTCTTGACGGTACATGAGTCTCAATATTATCTGTTCAGAAGACATTCTTATGAGTTATAGTAACTGAATATGGCGCCTTCCTAGGTCGTAGCAAATAACGTAGCTGAAGGCTATGCTAAACTGTCGTCTCTCCAAATGAGAGCGTATGTATACAGTGAACCATCGCTAGCAAAGTCGGCTGTACAACTGGGCGAGTGCTAGGGAGTCTCTCTAGACTAGACCTGCCGTGTGGCGGCGCTCGGTCTGCAATCACTGATAGTGGCGACACGCGGCTCCGACGTATACTAACGGACCGCGGCCGATTTAAAGGCTACCACCTAGCAAGGGTGGTGTCTGGCGGTAACACCACACGAGAATCAAATCAGAATATACCAGCGTGGTAGTAGTCGACTTGTATTGACATACGATGTATAATACACTACTGGCCATTAAAATTGCTACACCAAGAAGAAATGCAGATGATAAACGGGTATTCATTGGACAAATGTATTATACTAGAACTGACATGTGATTACATTTTCACACAATTTTCGTGCATAGATCCTCAGAAATCAGTATCCAGAACACCCACCTCTGGCCGTAATAACGGTCTTGATAGGCCTGGGCATTGAGTCAAACAGTGCCTGAATGGCGTGTACAGGTACAGCTGCCCATGCAGCTTCAACAAGACACCACAGTTCATCAAGAGTACTGACTGGCGTATTGTGACGAGCCAGTTGCTCGGCCAACATTGACCAGACGTTTTCAATTGGTAAGAGATCTGGAGAATGTACTGGCCAGGGCAGCAGTCGAACATTTTCTGTATCCATAAAGGCCCTTACAGGACTTGCAACATGCGGTCGTGCATTATCCTGCTGATATGTAGGGTTTCGCAGGTTTCGAATGAAGAGTAGAGCCACGGGTCGTAACACATCTGAAATGTAACGTCCATTGTTCAAAGCGCCGTCAATGCTAACAAGAGGTGACGGAGACGTCTAACCAATGGCACCCCATACCATCACGCTTCCAATGTGCGTTCACCACGATGTCGCCAAACACGGATGCGACCATCATGAAGCTGTAATCAGAACTTGGATTCATCCGAAAAAATGGCGTTTTGCCATTAGTGCACCCAGGTTCGTCGTTGAGTACACCATCGCAGGCGCTCCTGTCTGTGATGCAGCGTCAAGGGTAACTGCAGCCATGGTCTACGAACTGATAGTCCATGCTGTTGCAAACGTCGTCGAACTGTTGGTTGTTGTCTTGCAAACGTCTCCATCTGTTGACTCAAGGATCCAGACGTGGCTCCACGATCCGTTACAGCCATGCGGATAAGATGCCTGTCATCTCGACTGCTAGTGATACGAGGCCGTTGGGATCCAGCACGGCGTTCCGTATTACCCTCCTGAACCCACCGATTCCATTTTCCGCTAACAGTCATTGGACCTCGACCGACGCGAGCAGCAATGTCGCGATACGATAAACCGCAATCGCGATAGGCAACAATCCGACCTTTATCAAAGTCGGAAATGTGATGGTACGCATTTCTCCTCCTTACACGAGGCATCACAACAACGTTTCACCAGGCAACGCCGGTCAACTGCTGTTTGTGTATGAGAAATCGGTTGGAAACTTTCCTCATGTCAGCATGTTGTAGGTGTCGCCACCGGCGCCAAGCTCGTGTGAATGCTCTGAAAAGCTAATCATTTGCATATCACAGCATCTTCTTCCTGTCGGTTAAATTTCGCCTCTGTAGCACGTCATCTTCGTGGTGTAGCAATTTTAATGGCCAGTAGTGTAGCAACTTCTTTCGATAAGCGAGTATATCTCACATCTTTCTAGGACATTCGATAAGACAGTCAACCACCGCTAACATTTGCTTGCTTATTATAAAGCTACTGTAACTATAAGATGTGCGAAACGTCATTGTAAATATGAACGAGTAATTGTAAATTTGAATTAAAATTAATCTTGCTTCCACTTTATTCTTATTAACAACGCGTTTCGCCTTCGAAGGGCATATTGACATTATATTTAGGGATAACAAAATAAGCCAAAACTAGAGTATGATCCTAGCATGCACAATTCTAGAAGTGAATCAGGAACTCTTTCTACCTTTAAAAAGCGCAGAACGGTTCGGTACTAGTGTAAGTAGGCTGTTTAGGTTTTTATGTTGGTAACGCCACGTAGCGCTCTATATGAAAATCACCTACTGTGCTGTGTGAAGTCTGTGGCTGATTTGCATTGTTGGAATATTTGCTATTGTAGTGTTGGGCACTGGGATTAGATCAGCGCGTATTGTTGCGCAGTTGGAGGTGAGCCACCAGCAGTGGTGGATGTGTGGCAGAATTTTGAGAGCGGGCGATATCGACGTGTGTCCGTCAGAAAGAGGAAATTTTTAAGCCTGGATACCATGAACTGAAAAAAAAATACACTCCTTGAAATTGAAATAAGAACACCGTGAATTCATTGTCCCAGGAAGGGGAAACTTTATTGACACATTCCTGGGGTGAGATACATCACATGATCACACTGACAGAACCACAGGCACATAGACACAGGCAACAGAGCATGCACAATGTCGGCACTAGTACAGTGTATATCCACCTTTCGCAGCAATGCAGGCTGCTATTCTCCCATGGAGACGATCGTAGAGATGCTGGATGTAGTCCTGTGGAACGGCTTGCCATGCCATTTCCACCTGGCGCCTCAGTTGGACCAGCGTTCGTGCTGGACGTGCAGACCGCGTGAGACGACGCTTCATCCAGTCCCAAACATGCTCAATGGGGGACAGATCCGGAGATCTTGCTGGCCAGGGTAGTTGACTTACACCTTCTAGAGCACGTTGGGTGGCACGGGATACATGCGGACGTGCATTGTCCTGTTGGAACAGCAAGTTCCCTTGCCGGTCTAGGAATGGTAGAACGATGGGTTCGATGACGGTTTGGATGTACCGTGCACTATTCAGTGTCCCCTCGACGATCACCAGTGGTGTACGGCCAGTGTAGGAGATCGCTCCCCACACCATGATGCCGGGTGTTGGCCCTGTGTGCCTCGGTCGTATGCAGTCCTGATTGTGGCGCTCACCTGCACGGCGCCAAACACGCATACGACCATCATTGGCACCAAGGCAGAAGCGACTCTCATCGCTGAAGACTACACGTCTCCATTCGCCCCTCCATTCACGCCTGTCGCGACACCACTGGAGGCGGGCTGCACGATGTTGGGGCGTGAGCGGAAGACGGCCTAACGGTGTGCGGGACCGTAGCCCAGCTTCATGGAGACGGTTGCGGATGGTCCTCGCCGATACCCCAGGAGCAACAGTGTCCCTAATTTGCTGGGAAGTGGCGGTGCGGTCCCCTACGGCACTGCGTAGGATCCTACGGTCTTGGCGTGCATCCGTGCGTCGCTGCGGTCCGGTCCCAGGTCGACGGGCACGTGCACCTTTCGCCGACCACTGGCGACAACATCGATGTACTGTGGAGACCTCACGCCCCACGTGTTGATCAATTCGGCGGTGTGTCCACCCGGCCTCCCGCATGCCCATTATACGCCCTCGCTCAAAGTCCGTCAAGTGCACATACGGTTCACGTCCACGCTGTCGCGGCATGCTACCAGTGTTAAAGACTGCGATGGAGCTCCGTATGCCACGGCAAACTGGCTGACACTGACGGCGGCGGTGCACAAATGCTGCGCAGCTAGCGCCATTCGACGGCCAACACCGCGGTTCCTGGTGTGTCCGCTGTGCCGTGCGTGTGATCATTGCTTGTACAGCCCTCTCGCAGTGTCCGGAGCAAGTATGGTGGGTCTGACACACCGGTGTCAATGTGTTCTTTTTTCCATTTCCAGGAGTATATATACACTCCTGGAAATGGAAAAAAGAACACATTGACACCGGTGTGTCAGACCCACCATACTTGCTCCGGACACTGCGAGAGGGCTGTACAAGCAATGATCACACGCACGGCACAGCGGACACACCAGGAACCGCGGTGTTGGCCGTCGAATGGCGTTAGCTGCGCAGCATTTGTGCACCGCCGCCGTCAGTGTCAGCCAGTTTGCCGTGGCATACGGAGCTCCATCGCAGTCTTTAACACTGGTAGCATGCCGCGACAGCGTGGACGTGAACCGTATGTGCAGTTGACGGACTTTGAGCGAGGGCGTATAGTGGGCATGCGGGAGGCCGGGTGGACGTACCGCCGAATTGCTCAACACGTGGGGCGTGAGGTCTCCACAGTACATCGATGTTGTCGCCAGTGGTCGGCGGAAGGTGCACGTGCCCGTCGACCTGGGACCGGACCGCAGCGACGCACGGATGCACGCCAAGACCGTAGGATCCTACGCAGTGCCGTAGGGGACCGCACCGCCACTTCCCAGCAAATTAGGGACACTGTTGCTCCTGGGGTATCGGCGAGGACCATTCGCAACCGTCTCCATGAAGCTGGGCTACGGTCCCGCACACCGTTAGGCCGTCTTCCGCTCACGCCCCAACATCGTGCAGCCCGCCTCCAGTGGTGTCGCGACAGGCGTGAATGGAGGGACGAATGGAGACGTGTCGTCTTCAGCGATGAGAGTCGCTTCTGCCTTGGTGCCAATGATGGTCGTATGCGTGTTTGGCGCCGTGCAGGTGAGCGCCACAATCAGGACTGCATACGACTGAGGCACACAGGGCCAACACCCGGCATCATGGTGTGGGGAGCGATCTCCTACACTGGCCGTACACCACTGGTGATCGTCGAGGGGACACTGAATAGTGCACGGTACATCCAAACCGTCATCGAACCCATCGTTCCACCATTCCTAGACCGGCAAGGGAACTTGCTGTTCCAACAGGACAATGCACGTCCGCATTTATCCCGTGCCACCCAACGTGCTCTAGAAGGTGTAAGTCAACTACCCTGGCCAGCAAGATCTCCGGATCTGTCCCCCATTGAGCATGTTTGGGACTGGATGAAGCGTCGTCTCACGCGGTCTGCACGTCCAGCACGAACGCTGGCCCAACTGAGACGCCAGGTGGAAATGGCATGGCAAGTCGTTCCACAGGACTACATCCAGCATCTCTACGATCGTCTCCATGGGAGAATAGCAGCCTGCATTGCTGCGAAAGGTGGATATACACTGTACTAGTGCCGACATTGTGCATGCTCTGTTGCCTGTGTCTATGTGCCTGTGGTTCTGTCAGTGTGATCATGTGATGTATCTGACCCCAGGAATGTGTAAATAAAGTTTCCCCTTCCTGGGACAATGAATTGACGGTGTTCTTATTTCAATTTCCAGGAGTGTATATATATATATATATATATATATATATATATATATATATATATATATATATATATATATATATATATATGATGACTTTTGAACATTATCAAGGTAAATACATTGTTTGTTCTCTATCAAAATCTTTCATTTGCTAACTATGCCTATCAGTAGTTAGTGCCTTCAATAGTTAGAATCTTTTATTTAGCTGGCAGTATTGGCGCTCACTGTATTGCATTAGTTCGAGTAACGAAGATTTTTGTGAGGTAAGTGATTCATGAAAGGTATAGGTTATTGTTAGTCAGGGCCATTCTTTTGTAGGGATTATTGAAAGTCAGATTGAGCTGCGTTAAAAATAGTGTGTCAGTTTAGTGTTGATCAGAATAAGTCAACAGAGAAATGTCTGAGTACGTTCAGTTCTGCTCAGCTGTTTGAAAATCAAATGACGTAAGAGGTTTATCAGCACTGTAATTCATTAATTTTTCTAAAGGCATGTTTGACTAGATTCAAGCGTGTGTCACACCAAATAAACACGCGGAGCTCTAGTCAAAAGCAGCTAGTATAACATCATGCAATACTCTGATAAAACGCTAAATAAATAATCAAATAGATTGGAAATACCTTATAAAAGTCGTACCAGTAGGCCAGAAAGGTGCACTGGTAGAACTACGCTTACAACGAAGTATACACATTTAAACAGACGACACAGATCATATGAACGCATGGTATCTGTTCTTTCGGACAGTTGGGAACGTGGATAAGCTGGGGGGGGGGGGGGCGTGCCGATATACCTCCTGGAAGTGTGATGTCAATTGTGTCTGGATGATGCAGTGGTTAGTAAAACTGCCTCGTAAGCAGGAGATCGAAGGTTCGAATCCCGGCGTAACAAACATTTTCACTGGACACCGCTCACATAAGGTCCCGATGCAGTTGCCAATGACTGTTCCTTTCCTTTCCCCTTCATTCTCACGCATCCACCTTCAATTTACATAATAAGAATACACAGATACGTCGCCGCAGCTGTAGAGGAGGGCGTCCAGTGGCACACAGGCAAACAGAGGAGTAATTTAAAGTTCGGAAGGTAGGAGACGAGGTACTGGCAGAAGTAAAGCTGTGAGTACCGGGCGGTGAGTTGTGCTTCGGTAGCTCAGATGGTAGAGCACTTGCCCGCGAAAGGCAAAGGTCCCGAGTTCGAGTCTCGGTCGGACACACAGTTTTAATCTGCCAGGAAGTTTCATATCAGCGCACACTCCGCTGCAGGGTGAAAATCTCATACTGGAAACATCCCCCAGGCTGTGGCTAAGCCATGTCTCCGCAATCTCCTTTCTTTCAGGAGTGCTAGTTCTGCAAGGTTCGCGGGAGAGCTTCTGTCAAGTTTGGAAGGTAGGAGACGAGGTACTGGCAGAAGTAAAGCTGTGAGTACCGGGCGTGAGTCGTGCTTCGGTAGCTCAGATGGTAGAGCACTTGCCCGCGAAAGGCAAAGGTCCCGAGTTCGAGTCTCGGTCGGGCACACAGTTTTAATCTGCCAGGAAGTTTCATATCAGCGCACACTCCGCTGCAGGGTGAAAATCTCATACTGGAAACATCCCCCAGGCTGTGGCTAAGCCATGTCTCCGCAATCTCCTTTCTTTCAGGAGTGCTAGTCCTGCAAGGTTCGCGGGAGAGCTTCTGTAAAGTTTGGTAGGTAGGAGACGAGGTACTGGCAGAAGTAAAGCTGTGAGTACCGGGCGTGAGTCGTGCTTCGGTAGCTCAGATGGTAGAGCACTTGCCCGCGAAAGGCAAAGGTCCCGAGTTCGAGTCTCGGTCGGGCACACAGTTTTAATCTGCCAGGAAGTTTCATATCAGCGCACACTCCGCTGCAGGGTGAAAATCTCATACTGGAAACATCCCCCAGGCTGTGGCTAAGCCATGTCTCCGCAATCTCCTTTCTTTCAGGAGTGCTAGTCCTGCAAGGTTCGCGGGAGAGCTTCTGTAAAGTTTGGTAGGTAGGAGACGAGGTACTGGCAGAAGTAAAGCTGTGAGTACCGGGCGTGAGTCGTGCTTCGGTAGCTCAGATGGTAGAGCACTTGCCCGTGAAAGGCAAAGGTCCCGAGTTCGAGTCTCGGTCGGGCGCACAGTTTTAATCTGCCAGGAAGTTTCATATCAGCTCACACTCCGCTGCAGAGTGAAAATCTCATTCTGGAGTAATTTAAATTTTCCCTTTATGTGCGACAATGTTTTGATTAATTTCATTACAGTGATTCACCCATTTACGCACTGTTTGTAATTCATTAAGTATGCTGACTGTCAGCCACTTATGTTCGTCCTCTTCAGATGACTTAATCTCATTACAGTGATTCGACCATTTTAGAAGTTTTTTATAAGCATTAAATATGCTGACTGTCATATGACTGTCCTGAGGGTCACCTATGCGCGTCCTCTGCAGACGTTGTTATGCACGCTTGATTCCATTGTTCGTCTGTGTACCCACCTGACGCACCTGCCGTGTAGTTGCAGCGGCAGCTCTGTGAATTCTTTTTAAATGAGCTCACTTAAGAGTAACTCTGGTACTACCACTGTACCACTCTGGTCTGCTGTTATGACTTCATTTGGATACGTTTCGTCATGTTTGAATATTTATTTAATGTTTTATCTCGACGTTACAAGATATTACGGGAACTGCCCAGAATGCAATGCACCGCATTTTTTCTTCAACAATTCTTTATTGAGCTTGACGAGCATTTCACGTACGAAAGAATGGTGTTTTATCTACACATCCTGTATTTCCACGTAATCTCCATCTCTTTCTGTATCCTTCCTCCAGCGCGAAACCAGGGCGTGTATGCCCTGTCGGTACCAATCCTTGTCCTGGTGGCAGACCGAGTGCTTCTCTATCTCCTCATCGTCCAGAAAATGCCTTTCACGAATGCCACGAATGTCGGAATCGTAATACGTCTGTCCTCGCGAATGACAACTTCAGCTCGCTGCAACTTGTCAAGTCTGACAGCCGTAGGTGGTCTCTCCGACGGCTGCAAATCGTGGAGCCCCGCCGAACCGCCTTCTGATGACCTCACCCTCCGTGCCCAGCGACTAACTGTACTTCTGTTGACAGCAGATGCTCCACAGACTTTGCACAGGCATTTGTGAATATACCCCACAGTTTCTTCCTCTACCGTGAGAAATTCGATGACGGCACGTTGATTGTAACGTACAGCACCCACAGACACCGTTTTGAAACTGTGATGCAGCGACGCTATCTGTCGGACGTGACGGAAACTTGGCGCGCTCATTCAGGAGACTTCAAATAATACATACGTGACGTTTCGCATTCGTAGCATAGTGCCGCGCTGGGTAGCCGCGCGGTCTAGGGCGCCTTGTCACGGTTCGCGCGGGTCTGCCCGTCGGAGGTTCGCATCCTCCCTCGGACATGGGATGTGTATGTGTGTGTGTGTGTGTGTGTGTGTGTGTGTGTGTGTGTGTTTTGTCCTTAGCGTAAGTCACTTTAAATTAGATTAAGTTGTATGTAAGCTTAGCGACCGATGACCTCAGTAGTTTGATCCCATCGGACTTACCAGAAATCTCCAATTACCGTACCATTGTTTTCAGCTGAGGAAAAGAAAAACGCGGTGCATTAGTTTCTGGGCAACCCTCGTATACTAGTTGTCACTAAGTCTTTGCGGATTTATCTAGTTTGGCGCATGCTTCAGTTTAGCAAAGAGCGCTTTTATAGTTTTTAAAATGGTGTAGAGAGAAAAATTTCTGTGTCAGTAACAATTCCTTACAGGGAGCGAAAGGCTATTTACAATTTGTACAGAAACCAGATGGCAGTTATAAGAGTCGAGGGGCATGAAAGGGAAGCAGCGGTCGGGAAGGGAGTGAGACAGGATTTTAGCCTCTTTCCGATGTTATTCAATCTCTATATTGAGCAAGCAGTAAATGAAACGAAAGAAAAGTTCGGAGTAGGTATTAAAATCCATGGAGAAGAAATAAAAACTTTGAGGGAGAGCAAAACAACTAATGATGGCCGAAGTAGAGAGGATATAAAATGTAGACTGGCAAAGGCAAGGAAAGCGTTTCCGAAGAAGAGAAATTTGTTAACATCGAGTATCGGTTTAAGTGTCAGGAAGTCGTTTCGGAAAGTATTTGTATGGAGTGTAGCCATGTATGGAAGTGAAACGTGGACGATAAATAGTTTGGACAAGAAGAGAATAGAAGCTTTCGAAATGTGGTGCTACAGAAGAATGCTGAAGATTAGATGGATATATCACTTAACTAATGAGGAAGTATTGAATAGGATTAGGGAGAAGAGAAGTTTGTGGCACAACTTGACAAGAAGAAGGGACCGGTTGGTAGGACATGTTCTGAGGCGTCAAGGGATCACAAATTTAGCATTGGAGGGCAGCGTGGAGGGTAAAAATCGTAGAGGGAGACCAAGAGATGAATATACTAAACAGATTCAGAAGAATGTAGGTGGCAGGATAGAGTAGCATGGAGAGCTGCATCAAACCAGTCTCAGGACTGAAGACCACAAAAACAACAACAACAGTTCCTTACTCCCATTTAGAATCGTGCATGCTAGGACCATAACCCAATTTTTGTATTTTGTTATTTCTATAGATAATCTGAAAATGTCCCACAAAGACGAAACGCATTGTTAATAAAAGACTATATTGCAAACAAGACTGTTTTTAGTTCAAATATTCTACATACGATTCTCCTACCAGATGGCTTAATGAAGTGTAAGATATTTATTAATTGTAAAAGATTGCAATGTACGTGAATAAAATGTTATAAAACTGGAATTTCCCGTGTAAATAATTCTCTGTAATTTTGTATTTAGATGAATTACTTTAAGAGATAGCTTTTCACAATAAGTAAATATTCCAGCAATTCATACCTCTGTATAGGAGAACTATACCAATAGCAGACTTTTGTTCGTGACTGGACTCCACAGCGAAAACAACTAATGTTGTACATTCTGCTAAATGTGAGAAGAAATTAATTCACTGCACTGTAAAGATATTTCGAGGGGTGAATTGTTTGAAAGCGAATTGATTACTGAGAAAGAAGTGCTTCACGATGTCGGTGGTAAGCAGAGAAAATTTAATGTGTTCCCGGTTAAGCAAAATTAGTGCAGTGGAGATTAACATTACTGAATAGGCAGAACTCAGTTCACCGGAAAAATATTAGCCACTGGTTGAAATAGCACTCTGGTTTCATTGGCGCTCTGTTGATGTCGTAGCACCAGATAGCCATGTGAACTATTACGCTGAAGTAAGTCATGGCAGTGAAGTGGAGTGCCTATGCCAGTCTTTGAACAGCATCAGCGGAGCAAGATGGGCTGACGTAAATATGTGACAAGTGACAAAAAGGTGCAACTGAAGTTTCGTGATAGGCTGATGCGTCAACGGGACTTTCCATTGTGTCTGCGAGGAATGAAGCCCCTCTCGCAGATATGTAACATGGCGTAAGAATGTAAAATTATCCTAACTGACAAACAGCTGAGACGAGCGCTACCGTTTCTCAATGACACTAGACCTCAAAACCAACAGGAAGTACTACATATAGGAAGAGAAGCTCGATGTTCATCAGTCTGAGAACGAATACTATGAAAGGAACTGCATGCAGTTGATTTCTGCATTCGGTTGCCCCCGAAAGGCAACTGCCCACTTCTTCATATTAAATAGCACGCCTTTTGTGGACCAAACTGGACAGTAGCTGAGTAGAGGTACGACGTGTGGTCCAGAGAGTAGCAATTTTGGCTCTTTTCAAATGATGCAAGACTTGGAGTTCACCGACGACCATTGTGCTTAACCCACATGCGGGTGTTGTTCAGGCCGGAGATGGCTCTGTGACGTTTTTCGTTTCATGACTGTAGCCTACTAACGTTACTGGTAGCATAAACCAGCTTCATAATTAGTATTTGTTCACATGGCCGTCTTCCAAGATCGGTCGTCTTCACACGCATTCGTTCCAGGTACTACGAATATTCGTGCACATCACGATTGGCCCGCTAATGAGACGATCATAATCCAGCAGGTAAAGTCGGAGACTGTTGGGGACAGTGTGAAACATGACAACCAACTGCCCCCACACGCTTGTTCTACGGGATCTAATCATTAAAGAATGGCTTCTTGTGCGTATGGCCTACATGATGAAACTTACTTACGCTTTCTTGACGAATTTAGGTCATTGTATCAGCTAGAGGAAGCGTTATTTGTTATTAACGTGTTTAATAAGTAAGCTCAGCTAGTTACTGACAGTGCTTTCTGTCCAGCACTTGTTGTCATAAGTAAGTAACATCTGCCTGATGTGGCCTACTATTACTGTGTAAAGATTTATTGAACATTAAGTGCAAAATGTAAGAGCGCTTACACTGAAAACTCATTCCAGCTCTATTGAAAGATAAAGTGCTATTGAAGATTAGTACGGGATGGTGTCTAGCGAATTTTAAATCAGCTGAAAGGTTAAATATGTTTCGTATTACCAGCCACCATACCAGTCACCAAATCCGCTATATGACGTAATAAACGGAATGTGTTTAGGAATCTGTGTCGTAATTCACGTTGTGATAGGTGAGTCTTATTTAATTAAATGCATATTTTTCTTCTTTTTCTTTACGTAAAATTCTAATTAGGGATGTGTTCTGTGATGTACCATTCGATTTGCTTATGTAAGCGTTTGAGACGCCTGAGTAATAAAATGAGTAGCAATAATATGATCGTACGGCGTTATTGGTCGGGAGACCTCATCTGCACTCGTTCGGTCGCTTAGTACAAGTCTTTTTATTTGACTCCATTTCGGTTACTCCAGCATTGACGATGATGATGAGGATTATACAGCATCCAGTTCCCGAGCGGATAAAACCTCCGACACGGCAGAGATTCGACTTTTTTAGGTATATAAACATTTATTCACTTATTAACAAATACATTGATACAAAGAATTACATCCGTGACGTTTTAGAAAACAAATATTAGAGTTTTATGTGTTAGAACAGTACCTTTTGTCGCCAGAATCTTTGTTTTGCAATTGTTCATATGTTATAAGTCAGTCGAACTCTGTTCATTTACTCTTGCTTATAGGGTTTAGTGCAGTTGTGTAAATTTCTTTTAAAAAAGTATGAATTGTGTTTTTTGAAAGTGTAGGCGCCTTACAGTATTCATTTCCTGTCATTTATGATTAGGTAGAAAAGAGCGACTTTTTAAAGCATATTCTTGGAATTATTGTAATAGGGTAGACATTTTAACGTTTGAGTTTGGTATGATGACATTTGATAGCACAGGAGCCAATATATTTACAGTTTGGCAGTATATGATAGTATCAGTTTTGAAAAATTACATTGGTGTATTACTGTATTTTATCTGTGTACACGTTACATGTATACAAAAAAGGAAAAACATTTTACCTTTAGACATGCGAAAAAAAGCGTATTTCATTTTCAATATAGAGAACAATTTTAAATTTTTTTAAAGGTTGCGCGACAGAGTGAAGACAGGGTGGGGGAGAGAGAGAGAGAGATAGAGATAGGGAGGAGAGGGGGACGGAAAGAGTAAGAGTGAAGATGAAAGCGCATTTCTACGTGTTAATATTAACTCATTACAGTGTTAAACTGTGAAGTTGGTGAGAGTAACTTTTTTTTTCTGCATGCGTTTTGTTTGCACACGGAAAATCACAGAAAAATTTTTACGTTTGAAGAGAATACAAAGCTGCACTTTAGAATGAGAATGTTAAAAGCACGCATTTCATTGTTCACTTTGATGCAATTTGAAGCCACGTAACAGTTCTTGCTGTTTGCGCGGCGTGGGAGCGATTTGGGAGGGGGAGGGGGTGATCTATGGCAGAGGAGACGAGGGCGTCGGGGTTGCGGGAGGCGGCGGCGGTCGCGTCACGTGTTGACACCAAGCTGACTACTTACGACGAGAACGTGGCAAGTGTTATCACCTGATTTCCCAGAAACTACTCTCATTGGAAGAGGAGCCAAAATAAGCGAGCGCGTGTCTTGGCTTATCAGTAGACGTAATTTAGACGTGTTTTAGAGGGAAAAAACTTAGTCTATCTGTTGGCATAGTGGACAGCGAAGGTGCCTCTCACTTTTGTGCCCCATGTTCGACGGTCGATTATGTTTTCATTATTATTTTTTTTCATTTATAGACCAATGTCTGTAGAGCGTTACTGCAGAAATGATTCTTACCAGATAAGGGGATACAAGAGCGTTATGTTAATTGTAAATTTAAAACTGGGTTTCACAATAAGTGTTATACATTTATCATGCAATATACGTGTGTATAGTAATTTCAGGGATTACAATTTTTTTTTAAATTGTGAAGTTTTTGTGTCAGTTCTTAATTCTTGTATTTTATTCTTATTTTTATTCTCCAGGATGATTCGATGCATTGCCTTGAATGATACCAATTGTAGTAAGATTCGAAACAAAGGAATTCCGAACTCCAGGAGAATTCGCGCGAAGGCAGGCTTGCCACCGAGACGTTTCTTCGTACGGATCTCGTTCGGGACAAAGTTGTTCAAATAGTTCTGAGCACTATGGGACTTAACATCTGAGGAGGTCATCAGTCCCCTAGAACTTAGAACTACTTAAACCTAACTAACCTAAGGACATCACACACATCCATGCCCGAGGCAGCATTCGAACCTGCGACCGTAGCGGTCGCGCGGTTCCGCTCGGCCACACCGGCCGGCCGTTCGGAGCAGATTTGTCGTTAATATTGCTGAAGATTTCACCGAAACCTCCTCGCATTCGGGAGGATGACGGTTAAAACCAGCGTCCGACCATCCAGATTTAGATTTTCCGAGATTTTCGTAAATCGCTCCAGGTCCTTTGAAAGGGCAAGTCCGATTTCTTTCCCCATGCCTGACACAATCCGAGCTTGTACTCCGTCTCTAATGACCTAGACGTCGACGCGACGTTAAACTAAGTCTTCCTTCCTTCCCTCCTGAAGATTTCACGCACTGCCAATATTTGAGCTGTAAACCACGCATAACGGATCACTTTTCCGAAAACTGGCGATTACAGCTGATTATGAATCAAGATACACTACAAGAATTTCACAGAAAATTTCATATCACTTTTCCATTCGTTTATCATTCGCTTGTTTTAATTCATTCACAAGACATACACTTCGTAGAAGAAGACATACACTTAGTAGAAGAATAAGGGCAAAGTCATTTCAATATATGTTTGAAAATACACTGGAAAACATTTGCATAATAATCAACGGACATGGGTAAATAGATGAAACACAAAAATAAAAATCGAGTTTCGTAAACGGGGCTGAAAGTGCGAAGGCGGGACACTGAGACACCACTGAGGCTGAACTGATTACTCGCTAAAAGGCACATAAAGTACCTCTAATATTGTGGCCGTCGTTTTCTCAGAAACGATCGAATAAGCCGAGAAATGCGTTCACTTATTTTGACACCTCTTTCAATGAGCGAAGTTTCTGAGAAATCGGACTGTGGCGGATGCCGTATTTTCCTCATCTGCGAAGGTGGAATTTGAATAGGTATTGTATTACGTCCTCAGCCATTGTCTGCAAGATTATTAGGGAAAGAGAAACGCTTAAAAGCATGCACTGCTACCAATTGAAAACATTCAGCCAACGTGACGTTCAGAAACATTAAGAGTGTCATACTGATGCTTACAATGAAGTCCCCCTACAGCATGCGCGCACACAGCATCATAATATTAGAAGCCGTTTTACAAACAGGACACACAATTGCAGATGAGGTACTGGCGGAAGCAAAGCTATGATCGTGGGTCGTGAGAAATGCCTCTATCGCTAGCGCACTTGTCCGCTAAAGGCAAAGCTCCCAGGTTCGCGTCCCATTTCGAAGCACAGTTTTGTTCTGACAAACTTTTAGAAACTTCCTGGCAGATTAAAACTGTGTGCCCGACCGAGACTCGAACTCGGGACCTTTGCCTTTCGCGGGCAAGTGCTCTACCATCGGTAGCTCAGATGGTAGAGCACTTGCCCGCGAAAGGCAAAGGTCCCGAGTTCGAGTCTCAGTCGGGCACACAGTTTTAATCTGCCAGGAAGTTTCATATCAGCGCACACTCCGCTGCAGAGTGAAAATCTCATTCTGGAAACTTTTAGAACTCTGGCGATTCCTGTACCAAGCGTTTCGTTACTTTAGGTAACTATACATTTTCGTAACTGACTATTAATTATCTAGTAGAGATCTTCCGCCATTAACGATCGACAGATAATATTTCTTTAAGGGGCTCCGGAAAGTTTCAAAATCATGAAATGTTCCATTTTTACTTTTTTGCATTTTAAATATCTACAGGCTTTCCCCTTTCAACTGACATATAATTTTTCAGTTCGGAAGACTGTATTTTTAAAATAATTTTCAAATATGTTCTGCATGGGCGTGACCCACTGTGGCGCTGTTAAGCTGCTGTAAAATGTTGTACTCATGAATCTACAAGATCATCAAGTACATTTTAGTGATGTGAGAGAGAAAAAGGTTACAAAATAAGCGCTGTGGCTGACCTGCGATAGTTTGATATATATCGCTCGCTCGATTGTCCTGTGTTTCATGTTTATTTACTTTTTTGTAATCCTGAAAATGTTCGTAGTGAATTCTGTTCATTGAGGTATCTGTTTAATTGAAGGATAGTCATGGGTAAACGTCAAGTGAGTAGAAATCCTCTGAAGGCTTTTAGGAAAAGGAGAAATGTTTGAAAGCCAAAGGTAGATGTTGTTACCGTAAACAACAAAGACCATAATCATGTCTGAGAGCCTAACCTTGCTGGTACACCTGCACATTGCAATGAAAGTGAGAAAGAAAGCACTTCGCAGAGGAAACTTGGTTCGGCTAGTGAAAAGTATGAATGTTTTATGGGCTAATCGGACGTGAAGGAAATATTTGATATGTCAGTTCTCAACGGAATTTTTACAAACTGTGTAAGATGTATCCAGTGTAGTGAAGTCGGACTGGAGCTCTCTACAAAAAATCACGTAGGACTTGCCAGTGAAATGGAACTGAAGTGTAGTAAGTGTTCATACATGACTACCTTTTGGAACAGTTTTGAAGTAACTCCAAATTAAGAAAATGGTGGCAAAATTTATGAATACAACATCAGATTTGCTTATGCCTTGGGTACAGTTGGCAGGGATGCTACTACAGGGGCAGTTTTCGTGGCATGATTAATCTTCCAAATTCCCAAAACAAGTTTACGAAATAAAATAGATTTATGGGATCTCAAGTAGAAGATGTCTGTATAGAATCTATGAAGAAAGCTGTGGAAGAGACAATAACAGAAAACAGTGGTAACAGAGACTTCACTGCAGCATTCGATGGTACCTGGCATAAACGGGGATACACATCTGCCACGAATATGTGTACAGGGAAAGTTTTAGAAGCAGCAGTAATATCTAAACACTGTAGGTGTCCACAGAAAAATAAAGGTACACATGAAAATAATTGCATAGCTAAGGATAGTGTCAGTAGTAGTGGCTGGTGTTGCTAGTATGTTTCAGCGTTGTGTTGCGTGTGATAAAGTGCGATGTTTGAATTACCTAGGTGATGGTGATTCTAAAAGTTTCAAACATATTCGAGAACTGAAGCCCTATGGTGATGATGCTGTAGCACGGAAATTTGAGTCTTCTGGACATGTACAGAAACGAATGGGATCAAGACTTCGGCGACTGAAAGCATCGTACAAAAAGCAAAGCTCAGTGATAGTAAAGGTTTGGATGGGAAGGGAAGGTTAACTGACAGTGTAATTGACAAAATGCAGAACTATTATGGAATGGCTATTAGGCAAAATACAGATAGTGTCGATGAAATGAAGAACGCTGTTTGGGCCCTTTTTGTGATACTTTTTCAATCGATGAAAGTCCCCATCATTATTTATGTCTAAAAGGTGAAAACAGTTGGTGTAAGTACAACAAGGGA
Organism: Schistocerca cancellata; assembly: GCF_023864275.1. Taxonomy (NCBI): domain Eukaryota; kingdom Metazoa; phylum Arthropoda; class Insecta; order Orthoptera; family Acrididae; genus Schistocerca; species Schistocerca cancellata. Next base: position 270,241,075 of record NC_064634.1, read on the forward strand.
TTTCTAACTGGTGAAGTGTACACTCATAAACATAGCCTGATGCTGTTATGGAGGTGATAAAACCTATTTTCAGAGACTTTAGTGTGTTGTACGCTGTTGCTGCTTTCAATGATGGCAATGTTGTAAGGTGCAAAGTATTTCGAAATGTGGGAATGAAGATACGTTTCAACATGATATGAACGGTGCTTGCTTTAGACAAAGAACGCCTTCGGGCCGCTAAATGGGTTGTAAATAGCCTAGAAATACTAACCAGAGTAAAAAGGAGAAGGACAAAGAGGAAGCTGGAGGAGGAGTTTGCAGAAGATGAAGATAATTCATCCCATTGAACTCTGATGCTCTAAAAACGTAATACAAACTTTGTCGCTCAATCACAAAAGTTTAATTTTTTTCGTACAGATTACATGTTTTCTCAGGATCTACCAAACCATTTGCTTAAAATTTTCAGGAAATGTTACGCAGTCCCTCCTGTGTAACTTAACACAGGCATTTTCCTAAAACTTGTATATTGTTGAATTTATAATTAAAAATGACACAAAAAGTAGTGAATTTTCATTACAATAGGAAAAATTAATCTTTAACAAATGAATTCAAATTTTTAAAAATCCCTGTTCTAAATTGTAGCCAGTACTCTAGTAGATAATATGTAAAAATTTCAACTTACCAGCTCAAATACTTTCTGATAAAACAAGTAATTTATAAGCACAATTTCGACATTGGAAAGATAGGGCTTTCCGGAGCCCCTTAATTATTTTCAAAACCGCTGTACCATTGCACTGGAGACATGACCTCAAACAAAAGGGATTACGTGGTTTTACATAGGACGAAAAATAGTGGTCGAGAAACTCCAAGGAAATACCAGGTTTTCGTTACAGGATTTTCGACATAATCTCGACAGCACATAGATAGCATACACAATCCAACATTTATAAAAAAGATTTTTGATTTTTTTATCTAAGTTTATTTATGCTCTGTAGGGTGTATGGAGGAAATTCTTCGTGTACATATAGCTATCGGACTCCCCTTCTCCACCTCCCAGAGGGGGAAGTTGCACAGGTCACTCTTGTTCCATCGGTAAGGTGGCTTTCCATTGCTTAATGATTTTTGAAATATACGCTCTCAATATTTCAACCCTCTGAATAATATACGTCTATTTTGTACGTCTAACATGGGAATTGATTTGGAACGTTCGTGAAGTAATTGAATTGTGACGATTAGTAGCATTCTTCACATGAATCCTAGTGAGATTTTCCAACCAGAATTTATCAAACCGGCGAAATAAATTAGCTATTCGTGAGATAAGCGATCATTATCTACATTAACTGTCGCAACATGGAAGAAACGCAAGCGAATAGTGAACGGTTGTGAAAACACACTTGACCTCTTAGCAACAAATAATTCTGTGATAATAACGAGCTTAAAAATGGATACAGGGATTAGTGAACACATGGCTGTCGTAGTGAGATTGAATATTGTAGCCCCCAAACCCTCCAAAAATAAACGTAAAATATACCTATTCAAAAAATCTTCTTGAGAGATACCTCCATTCCTTCCAAATTAACAATGTACGTGTAGACCAGATTTGGTTTGAAGTAAGAGAAATAGTATCGACAGCAACTAAGATATTTATACCATATAAATTAACCAACGATGAAGCTGATCCCCCTTGGTACACAAAACGGCTCAGAACACTGTTGCAGAAACAACGAAAAAAGCAAGCCGAGTTTAAACGAACGGGAAATCTCCAAGAATGACGATCTTTTACAGAAGCTCGAAATTTAGCGCGGACATCAATGCGAGATCCTTATAATAATTTCCACAACGAAACGTTATCGCGAAACCCGGCAGAAAATCGAAAGAGATTTTGGTCGTATGTAAAATATACTAGCGGCAAGAGACAGTCGATGAATACTCTGAGCGATACCAATAGAAATACTATCGACGGCAATGCTGCCAAAGCAAAGTCATTAAACACAGCCTTCCGAAATTCCTTCACCAAAGAAGACGAAATAAATATTCCAGAATTCGAATCAAGAACAACTGTCAACATGATTAACTTAGAAGTACATATCCTCGGAGTAGTGAAGCAATATAAATCATCTAATAAAAGCAAGTATTTTGGTCCAGATTGTATACCAATTAGGTTCCTTTGAGAGTATGCTGATGCAATAGCTCCATACTTAAACAGTCATATACAACCGCTCGCTCGACGAAAGATCCGTACCCAAAGACTGGAAAATTGCACAGATCACATCAATATTCAAGAAAGGTAGTAGGAATAATCCAGTAAATTATGAGCCGTTATTATTAATGTCGATATGCAGCAGCATATTGGAACATATATTGTGATCTAACATTATGAAATACCTCGACGAGAACGGTCTATTGGCACACAGTGAACACGGAAATAGAAAACATCGATCTTGTGAAACACAACTAACTCTTTACGCAAGCGACATGCTGAGTGCTGTTGACGAGTGATTTCAAATTGATTCCGTGTTTCTAGGTTTCCAGAAGGCTTGTGACATTGTTCCATACAAGAGGCTTGTAGTGAAATTGCTCGCTTATGGAATATCTTCTCAGTTATGTGATTGTATTCGTGAATTCCTGTTAGTAGTAACTGACGGAAAGTCATAGAGTAAAACAGAAAGGATTCCTGGCGTTCCCCTAGGTAGTGTTACAAGTCCTCTGCTGTTCCTTGTCTATATAAACGATTTAGGAGAATCTGAGCAGCCGTCTTAGGTTATCTGTAGATAACGTTGTCGTTCATCGTGTAGTAAACTCATCAGAAGATCAAAAAAATTTGCAAAACGATTTAGAAAAGATAACTGAATGTTGCGAAAATTGGCAATTGACTCTAAATAATGAAAAGTGTTGGGTCATTCACATGAGTGACAAATCAGTCTAATCTAAAGGCTGTAAATTCCAGAGTACCTAAGAATTACGATTACGAACAATTTAAATTGGAAGGAACACAAAGAAAATGTTGTGGGGAAGGCAAGACTACGTTTTATTGGCAGAACACTTAGAAAATGTAACTGATCTACTAAAGAGACTGCCTACACTATGCCTGTTCGTCCTCTTTTGGAGTACTGATGCGTGGTCTCGATCTTTACCAGAAAGAATTAACAGAGTACATCGAGAAAGTTCAAAGAAGAGCAGCACGTAAGAGCAGCACCTTTCGTGTTATCGCGAAATAAAGGAGAGAGTGTTTCCGACATAATACAGAATCTGGGATGGACTCCATTAAAACAAAGGCGTTCTTCGTTGCGGCGAAACCTTCTCACAAAATTTCAATCACCAACTTTCTCCTCCGAATACGAAAAGATTCTGTTGACGCCGACCTACACAGGGACGACCGATGATCGTAATCAAATAATAGAAATCAAAACTCGCACGGAAAGATATAGGCGTTCGTTTTTTCCGCGTGCTGTTCGAGTGTGGAATAATAGTGAATTATTGTGAAGGTGGTTCGACGAACCCTCTGCCAGGCACTTAAGTGTGATTTGCAGAGTATCCAAGTAGATGTAGATATAGATGAAAAACCCACGTATTTATGTCTTCCATTTAATTCTCTAATAGCACCGTGTGGTTCGATTCACAGTAATTTCTGTTACACTGACTTGAACATTCCCTCACGATGGAGACTGCAGCAGACCCCCAAGTAGGCTGGCCGGCGTCATGTTTCGGAGGCAGAGACCAATCAAACTTACACTATTCGCTCTGTAGATCGTTATATGTAACAAGGAAAAATGAAAGGATAAAATACGGGGTTCTAGTTTCCGGCATAGAGGCAGTTAAAGAAAGAAGAGAATAGTGTTCGTTGTCCCCTGGACAATCCGCCTGCAACCTCTCTTATCTGGCCGCTAAAAATTATTAGAATAGCAGATAAATTACGTATATTGTCAGGAGACAGAATGTTTGTTATTTTTAAAAGATCTATTCGGACAGTTGTAGTGGAATAGGTAATTACAATGGATTCTAATTTACATGTTGACAGCACAAACTATCTTGAACGAAAGACGATAGGTCGATGATAAACGAATTTGCTTCTATAATTTTTCTCAGCGACATTACTTTAACAATTTGTACAGTTTTTGGAAGCTTCGAAGAATTTAGTACGATTATAAAGGTTTTTGTTTGTCCATCCTTGTGATTGGAAGTTTGAGGGACTTCATCCTTCACTAATGTAATAAAATCGAACACCTATGTCGGTTCTTACGATACTGTTTATTGTATGGCCACCAGTTTCGGTGTTACAGTGCACCATCTTCAGTCCATAAGTGACGCTGACGGAATTTAACTCCATCCATATAGAGAGATTCATCTGTGGCCAACATCTATGAACTGGTTTATGCACATTACCTGTAACAACGATGGTGTTCCCAACCATCAACTACCAACTGGCACGGTAGTTGATGGTTGGAGACACAACATCGTTGTTACAGATTGCCTGCGAAAACCAGTTTCTCGATGTTGGTCACTAATGAATCGTGTATACGAATAGACTAAACTCCCTCAGCGTCAGTTAAAGCTAGGAAATGGTATACTGCAGCACCGAAACTGGTAGCCATATACACTCCTGGAAATTGAAATAAGAACACCGTGAATTCATTGTCCCAGGAAGGGGAAACTTTATTGACACATTCCTGGGGTCAGATACATCACATGATCACACTGACAGAACCACAGGCACATAGACACAGACAACAGAGCATGCACAATGTCGGCACTAGTACAGTGTATATCCACCTTTCGCAGCAATGCAGGCTGCTATTCTCCCATGGAGACGATCGTAGAGATGCTGTATGTAGTCCTGTGGAACGGCTTGCCATGCCATTTCCACCTGGCGCCTCAGTTGGACCAGCGTTCGTGCTGGACGTGCAGACCGCGTGAGACGACGCTTCATCCAGTCCCAAACATGCTCAATGGGGGACAGATCCGGAGATCTTGCTGGCCAGGGTAGTTGACTTACACCTTCTAGAGCACGTTGGGTGGCACGGGATACATGCGGACGTGCATTGTCCTGTTGGAACAGCAAGTTCCCTTGCCGGTCTAGGAATGGTAGAACGATGGGTTCGATGACGGTTTGGATGTACCGTGCACTATTCAGTGTCCCCTCGACGATCACCAGTGGTGTACGGCCAGTGTAGGAGATCGCTCCCCACACCATGATGCCGGGTGTTGGCCCTGTGTGCCTCGGTCGTATGCAGTCCTGATTGTGGCGCTCACCTGCACGGCGCCAAACACGCATACGACCATCATTGGCACCAAGGCAGAAGCGACTCTCATCGCTGAAGACGACACGTCTCCATTCGTCCCTCCATTCACGCCTGTCGCGCGACACCACTGGAGGCGGGCTGCACGATGTTGGGGCGTGAGCGGAAGACGGCCTAACGGTGTGCGGGACCGTAGCCCAGCTTCATAGAGACGGTTGCGAATGGTCCTCGCCGATACCCCAGGAGCAACAGTGTCCCTAATTTGCTGGGAAGTGGCGGTGCGGTCCCCTACGGCACTGCGTAGGATCCTACGGTCTTGGCGTGCATCCGTGCGTCGCTGCGGTCTGGTCCCAGGTCGACGGGCACGTGCACCTTCCGCCGACCACTGGCGACAACATCGATGTACTGTGGAGACCTCACGCCCCACGTGTTGAGCAATTCGGCGGTACGTCCACCCGGCCTCCCGCATGCCCACTATACGCCCTCGCTCAAAGTCCGTCAACTGCACATACGGTTCACGTCCACGCTGTCGCGCCATGCTACCAGTGTTAAAGACTGCGATGGAGCTCCGTATGCCACGGCAAACTGGCTGACACTGACGGCGGCGGTGCACAAATGCTGCGCAGCTAGCGCCATTCGACGGCCAACACCGCGGTTCCTGGTGTGTCCGCTGTGCCGTGCGTGTGATCATTGCTTGTACAGCCCTCTCGCAGTGTCCGGAGCAAGTATGGTGGGTCTGACACACCGGTGTCAATGTGTTCTTTTTTCCATTTCCAGGAGTGTAATAAACATTATCGTAAGAACGTTGTAGGTGTTCCACTTTGTTATGTAATTGTAAAAGTGTTCGTTGGTTGGTTGAGATATAATAACTTTCATAAAATATTTCTTAAGAATTAATTGGCTTCTTATAAATTATGAATATTAGTTGAATGAAAAATGAAATGTCGTGTGGCTAGGGCCTCCCGTCGGGTAGACCGATCGCCTGATGCAGGTCTTTTGAGTTGACGCCACTTCGGCAACCTGCGCGTCGATGGGGATGAAATGATGATGATTAGGACAACGCAACACCCAGTCCCTGAGCGGAGAAAATCTCCGACCCAGCCGGGAATCGAACCCGGGACCTTAGGATTGACAGTCTGTCACGCTGACCACTTTTTTTTTTCTCCATTTTGTTCGTTGTTGATCGTTGTGTTTGTTCGTTGCGGACGTCACATGACATCCAGTCAAGTTCGTTTGTTGATCATTTCACACAGTTTTTTTATTACAGAGGCTTGCCCGCTCTCTGACCGAACACGCTGAGCTACCGTGCCGGCGTCCACTCAGCTACCGGGGCCGGACATTAGTTGAATGAGAAGAAACCAAAGAAAAAAATAACAGGTTACGCTTCCTCGCCCCCTTGAATGCTTGGAGTTATCGTACCAGCAGCGTACACTTCAAACATTCAAGTGTAGCTGGCTTAATTTATCTCTCAACATAGCATATTTGTGTCAGATTTTTGCAACAAGTCATACATCGTGGAATAAGAAACAAAAATGTTCGACAAATATTTAGTTACAATCTTTGAAACAATGGTAAATCATTGAAAGATAACTTGAATAAGTCCTTAGGTGCCATGCAAGCTAGTGATGACAAAATTGATCTATCTTTTCAGCGCTTGATGAGAATTTATTAGCTAACCTGGTTACATGGGTCATTTAATGTGTTTTAAGCTCTGTGCAGCGCGCTGGAATAAAGAGCCAAATTAAAGGCCGGAGTGAAGGAAATTACCATAAATTTGATAGTGTCGTTTCTTTATAACATTTTTCATGATTTAGTGTTAGCTACCAGATTACACATTTGGAAGTCATAACTGTGTTTAAAGTTTCATATGAATTTACAGATTTTCACTATGTTCAAATATTTACGTTGATAATTTGTCTGCACATGAAGTGTTTAAATTGTTCATCTCTTTTACCTAGAAATTGATTTATAAAGTGATTGAATTTCTTTGTCTATTTGACATATAAGTTTCATTTATAGTTCCGTTATCTAAAATCTTCTACAGCGTAATAAAAAGAAATCGTTCTGGCTTGATAGATGGCTGCGTGGCGACAAGTGCCCTAAGTGGGGTTCCAGCATTGCCTAGCGACACCATGTAAACGACTCTGTTGACAGTTGACGTACGGATACTGTGGTGTCACCGCCAGACACCACACTTGCTAGGTGGTAGCTTTTAAATCGGCCGCGGTCCGCTAGTATACGACGGACCCGCGTGTCGCCACTGTCAGTAATTGCATACCGAGCGCCGCCACACGGCAGGTCTAGAGAGACGTACTAGCACTCGCCCCAGTTGTACAGCCGACTTTGCAAGGAATGGTTCACTGAGAATTACGCTCTCATTTGCCGAGACGATAGTTAGCATAGCCTTCAGCTACGTCATTTGCTACGACCTAGCAAGGCGCCGTATTCAATTGATATTGAGATTCTATTAATGTATCATCAAGAGCGATGTTCTACAAATGTGGATTAAAGTTAAGTATTCCAGAAGCTACGTACTTTCCTTTATAGCATTCATTACGTACCCTGTTTCAGACCTCACGCCAGCCTGCGTGAGTTTAAGCGCGTGCCTTTCGGCTTCCTCTCATTGTGTCTAGGCTGTCTTGTCTAGACACAACAGATACGATATCAGGAGCTGCAGTCACAAGGAATACCTGACGAATCCACCTCAGAATTGGATTACGATCTTCAAGCAGCTTACCAAAGAATTCATGAAACTGTCGAACGGACAGTATCACTGTTACAGTAAGACTTGACACGCTATGCTGCCCAGTAATCAAGTCGGTTAAGTACGTTTATTTTACAAGGGCATTTTAATTTACATAATTACTTCTCTGAGTTGGATCCTCTGGGGATTCTTGTTTTTTACCATCCATATTTTGGTAATTCTGTTTGCTGGCTGAAATACGTAACATTCTTACGAACTAAGCTGACCTTCTGATTTCATACCGACGCAAGTAACATACTAGCACCTAGATATCATTTGAGTGTTCATAACAGGCAGCTAGCGAATGTCACTGCAATGTTAAGCGCGTAGTCCGCATTTGATGCTTTTACACACTAACTGTGAAGCTTGATATGCGGCGACAATAATCTACACAGCGAAACTACTGATGGAAACTCTTTCACCAATTGTTAGTCCGAAGCTGTAGTTTGCACCGTTATCGCATGTCTTTGAGTGTGCCTGTGCACATTACAATCTGCAGGATTAAGACAAGACGAGAAGTGTCCTTCCAGATCATCAGAGGTAAGTAAAAGGCACAGTGAGCTTTCAAATGTTTTTCAACGTCTGTTTGTACCAACCACTTAACATCATTTCTCGTGTGAGCATCCTATACACCTCACTTCAGTTATTCGAGCTTGACTGATGACCATCAAGTTTTCGATAATCATTAAGTCTTCGTTGACCTATCGCAAGTCCCCAGATCCTACACTTTTTCTTTTACATTATAATTTGAACCAATATTTGCATTTGCTATATGAACTAAAAGGAGTGCAAAACTTTTGTCTCCCGAGTATTTGTGGGCTTGATTCTGGGTACTTTAACTAAGTAGCGTAACTGTAACATGCAAATCACTCATTTTCTCTTTTTTTTCTTTTTTACTTTTCAAACAATAGAAGTATGTACTTGAATACTCGGGATACCACTGTTCTGATACCAAATGTGTGAATCGTCACATTATTAATCATGAATCGGACACGAAAAAGAAACAAATCAAACCTACCGCGAATGCGAAAGAGAACAAGAACCCAAAATTCGGATGAAACACTAACTGAATAATTCATAGCTCGTATTGCATTGAGTACCATGACACTGTAACATTAATACGCCAAGAATCTGAAAACTCACTTAAACAATACTGATAAATATTAACTGCTTATCTTACGCTAGATAAAAGAATAAAAGATATGCTTCCACGTAACTATGTGTGAAAAATACCCGTACGTTGTCTGGACTAATTTAAGGACAAACGTAGGACAAGATGCATTCTTGTACTTAAACATACATATCTCCAAAAACATTAAAGCTAAAACAGTAAAATTTGAGACTACAAGGACAAAATAATGCTTGATACTCTGTGCAATTTTTGTTTAAGAATGCTCATCGACATACGTTTTATAGTGATTTTAATTTTTAATTACCACTGTTCCTATAACGTTCTTTTCTCGTAAACCAATCAAGCAATAAAACTGGAATTTCACGGTATACATCTGCATAAGAGATTAATAAAACTTGTGGAACAGATTTTTGTTTAACGTCATAGTTACTTTGAAACTAATTTTTCAGTTTCGTGCTACCGATGACTGCTCTATTTTCCTCAAATTTTAAAGGAGAACTTATCTCAGAGAAAAGAGAACGGAAAAGTGCTGCATAAAATTATTTAGTAAGTATTTTTTGAGAACTATGCCAAATGTCAGGCTGTTACCTTTTCTAGTTCCTGAGAAAAGACATATTATAGCTCAAAACAGTCAATTTACAGCAGTTCGCATTTAAAGTCTTTATTTCAATTATTGAAGACATTGGTATACCTCTAGTGATTAATGCTGTCCGTATCCATAATCTTTATTCTTTTGCTTGTCTTCCTGAAGTAATCTCTTCCCCTGCCTCCTTCGCCTAGCCAACTTGTGCATTTTTTCTCCTGCTGCCGCAGCATGTCCAGTCGCGCTTCATCGATGCTTCAGAGTATCTACAGTGTGAATGCACCTGGGCGGAAATCTAGTCTCTGCAGGCATTTAATCCTACCTACATTTAACTACTGAACACCAGACAGGCATCACATGCAGCTATTGATTGGCGACTCCATGGAGTGTTCTGTGCACCACGACCAGATAATGGATATAATTGGAAGGAGGAACAGCGGATTTTGCGGATAATAAAACAAAAAAATACGACCAAGGCTGTTTCTCCTTCCAATTACATGCAGCTATCTTCGCAACAACTGGGTACACAAATACCGCTTTGGACAACGCATCCATAAAAGTTGAATGCAGCTCTAATTTTTGTCCTGTATTTTCCCATTTTTCAGCAGTTGAGGATTGGCTAGGTACCTAAAAGTTGGTTGTGCAACATCTAAAACAGCAAACGGCAGACCGTTTTTGTGGGTGTATGGCTTTACAGTGGCTACTCCCTGAGCATTTTATTTGCACCGCGATATGTCAGAAAGGGTATGTTCAGGATTATGATCTGGGGTTTGTGGAAGAATATTGCCCACACGGCTTGCTACATTGCTTTCAAACTATGTAAGTTATCCCTGACTGCTTTTCCATAATATATTTGTAAAGTGTGAATTTCCTTGCCAGTCAGTCTGTTAACACTTCCCAATGACTTTCCATCTTCTAATTTCTTGCCTGTCATTTCTTTCATCAATCTGAGAAGTCTGCCTCCAGTTTGCTTTTGAACATGCCACACACCTTCCAATTTTTCAGTTTTAGTTTGTGAACCATAAGGATTGCTCTATAAAACAGTCTTAAACAATGGGATCTCCATCGCCTCGATACTTCACATATTTAATACCGTATTTTTCAACTGACATTTGGAATATTAGTTTCGTCCCAGCAGCTTCCATCCCACCACTTGCCCCCTGGAAATTCTTGCCGCACGCTTTCTTGTGTTCCTGCTGCCACCATTCATCTTCACTGCCATTATTGTTCTTTCTTGTGTCACACTGAGAGCAATATGTGTTCACTAGTTTAGGTCTAAGATTTTCTCTGTGTCCACAATAATGACAGATGTTGCACCATGAAGTAATGTTTGGTCGCTCTTCGCCCAGGTTCCATCACAGGAGATACACAGATCTGTCTTCGCTTCACAGTGCCGTTTTTCCCCCTTCATATGTTATATCTACAACTTCCTAAACAACTGCTTTCCTGTCCTGTCCTCCTGTCCTCAACTCCAAGAAAGCTGAGGAGTGTGATGGGCTTTGCAGGGAACATATAGATTGGCTGCGTGGCGCTCTCAGTATGAACTCGTAATGCATAACCTTCATAATAAAGTAATTATGGTCTCCAACAAAATTTAAAAGCTGCATAGGAATTAAATAAAATAAAATTCAAGTGAGATGATTGACGTTGCTGTACTGACTTACTATCACATTTAATACTTAAAATTAGAAGACGTAAAAATGCCAGATTCACTCCTTGTGAGCCAATTCTTTTGTTAATTTTTATAAGCGTAGCTAAAATCAGAACCATATAGTAAGATAATGCATGCTCTGATTATTGGAATTGATTTGAATATTTTTTTCTTTTTATTTATTTTAGTCGTCGTGACGAGGTATGTGGCTCTTATACTTGCTGAATAATTCATAGATGGCTCCACATATCACCAAGGTAGACCATTGGTGTGATCTGGCAATCCGTCACGGATGTAGAGAGTACTGACCACTGTGCCACTTCATACAATTCTTAATTATATGTACAATGAAAATAAGATACTGAATTCCTGTTATTAACAATGTAAGCGTCTAAAAACTAAAACAATGTAAGATGAAGAAAGTTATTTCGGTTCAGTATTGTAACCATAGTATTATTACAGTAGTACCCGTACAGGAGGAGGAGGAGACTAGTGTTTAACGACCCGTCGACAACGAGGTCATTAGAGACGGAGCGCAAGCTCGGGTGAGGGAAGGACGGGAAAGGAAATCGGCCGTGCCCTTTCAAAGGAACCATCCCGGCATTTGCCTGAGGTGATTTAGGGAAATCACGGAAAACCTAAATCAGGATGGCCGGAGAGGGGATTGAACCGTCGTCCTCCCGAATGCGAGTCCAGTATGCTAACCACTGCGCCACCTCGCTCGGTACAGTACCCGTATAGTAGTACATCAATGGCTGCTTCACATTGGCAAAAATTCAGGACCTATTTCGTACCACCTACAATCCAAACAAGCTATTTTTAAATAATTCGAATTTTCTCATGGAAAATAGGTCTCCAGCTTTTCTAGGAGATCGAGGAACCTGCCCTTCTCACCCTTATGCAGCAACCTCACGTCAGACTTCAAAGTCCTTACCTATGTTGTGTTGTAAGTAAACGAGCAAACATACTCGATCTTTCTATGTCATCCTTTCTTTCGAATGTAATGCGTTCCAAAATACTAATTTACAGCCTCCTTCCAGTTTGGACAATGTAACAGGCCCCACAGACTGGTAGACAATTTTATGAGATCCAAAGCATGAAATAAATTTTTGTGCCTACAGTATGTTGCAAAAAAAGTCGTAGGTTATTTGTCGTTCTAAAATATACTCTCACGTTATAAAACTTCCTGGCAGATTAAAACTGTGTGCCCGACCGAGACTCGAACTCGGGACCTTTGCCTTTCGCGGGCAAGTGCTCTACCAACTGAGCTACCGAAGCACGACTCACGTCCGGTACTCACAGCTTTACTTCTGCCAGTACCTCGTCTCCTACCTTCCAAACTTTACAGAAGCTCTCCTGCGAACCTTGCAGAACTAGCACTCCTGAAAGAAAGGATATTGCGGAGACATGGCTTAGCCACAGCCTGGGGGATGTTTCCAAGACAGATGCAATCGTTGTACTCATTTTTCCACAGCAAGATAAACTAAGAAGTTCAGTATTTTCTTTTGAAACATTATTGTCGTAAGGAGCCATCATATTTTTGTATTTACAAGCGATATAGGCTGTAGCATGGGTTGTAATTTTTGAATAGTATGCTTTATGTACTTCTTGCATTCTTACTATCGATAATGGCTAGTTACTAGCCGAAATATGGATCTGCTATAATAAAGCTGGAACGGAAAAGACGACTGGTAGCTGCTCTTTATTGTTTTGAGACTCATATCACAGTCTCGAGCGCATTCCACTTTCCTAGTGGAAGGTAATTTGTTGAAATAATAAACGTTTTATTTTTCAGTTTCAGTTATGCCCTCGTATATTTTTTTAGGTCTGAAATTTCCGTTGAAATTTTTTACTGAAGGGGATCTATATGTTTCGCTAACATTTTCTCACATTCTTCAGTTTGTGTTGCTAAATCTTTGTCACACTTTGCATGTGTAGCATTTATTTGCGTGGCAAACTCTTTTGCAGGTGCGTCAATTCGTGCGGCTAATTCTTTATCAGCGTGTTTATTACGCAGGCGGTTTTGTTAAACAGTTCCGCAATAGATCTGTCAGAGAATCTGTTAACCAAAGAACGTGAATGATGTTCGGTCGTTGTTCCCAGAACAATCCGCCTCAACCTCCTGTATATGGCAGCGAAAAAATACTAAAAACGTAAATCAAATGCTTGTTCTCTTTACATAATGAACTCGACAAATTATAAGGAAATAAATAATTGGCTCTGAGCACTATGGGACTTAACTGCTAAGGTCATCAGTCCCCTAGAACTTAGAACTACTTAAACCTAACTAACCTAAGGACAGCACACACAGTCATGCCCGACGCAGGATTCGAACCTGCGACCGTAGCGGTCGCGCGGTTCCAGACTGTAGCGCCCAGAACCGCTCGGCCACTCAGGCCGGCGAAATAAATAATTACTAAGCCACCAAATTGCAATGGATTCTAACATACAAGTCGACAGCACAGATTCTGTGGGACGAAAGACAAGATGGTAGGTCGATGAAAAAATTAATTAGAGCTATTATTTTTTCAGCGACATTATTTTAATATTTTCTACTGTTTTCCGGAAGCTTAGCTGTATTTACTACAATTACAAAAGCGTTCGCTGGTTTGTTGAGAAGTAGTAGCTTATATCACATAATTTTATGAATAAATTGACCTCTTATAAAGTATCATTAGAAACAGAAGTTAAATGAGAAGGAACCAAAGAAAAAAGAAAAAAAGACACTTCAGATTCGCTCAGTTCTTCTTTTGACTGCTTCTTATCCCAAGGTCCCAGACTGATAAGGAATACTCAAAATGGTTCAAATGGCTCTGAGCACTATGTGACTGAACATCTTAGGTCATCAGTCCCCTAGAACTTAGAACTAGCTCTGTCGGTATACTGCCTACACAAGGAACTTATACGTGAGTTTTCACTGAAGTAATACACCCGATACTTTCAACCAGTGGTCGTGTCTCAGCAGCGTAATCAAACAACACTGGATCTTTCCGCTATATTAAGCGAGATAACTTCGCACGTGTTCGAATTGTCAGCTACCGTCGTTGCCACCATACGACGATACTCTGAAGCGCTATCTGCACTTCGCTCCAATTTTGCTGGTGGTGTGATTTCGCTTTACACGCCAGCACTATGCCCCCAAATAGTCTCATAAAATATGTGACGTTATCCATCTGACCACACGTAAGCATTTGACTAAAAAAATTTGAATATTATCTCTAATACGACGATATTCATGCTTGCTAGTGGTTTCCAATACAGTGATTAAATGTAACAACGTTTCTGAAAAATGCCTGTATGTAAATGGCTTCCGTTTTAGAATGTGTGTCTTCTAGAAGATGATAAATTGATCGAAACTAGTTCAGAAGTGGGACACTAATGTTTAGAGGTTTTGCGGAAGAGTGTCATTTATCTTGTGTCACAAGGCTGTGGAACACTGTTTTGAAAGGCAGAGACACGGATTTAGTGGCGAAGTAGATGGACACTGAAAGTCGAACACTCCTTAGTACAAAAGTTTATAAATTTTCAGTAACCCAACAACCTTTTTTACACACTGGTTTGACGGTCAACACCGTGCCCTACAATTGCATTTATTTTGTTAAAGGCAAGTGTTAATCTCTTCCTTTATTTCAGATCCAACAATTATTAGTTAATCAGTTTCATAACATTCACTCACAACGGCTTATGCAAAAACAACACCCAACAAAATTTTAACTACAATATTAAAACAACTTTTTTGACATTAAAAACAAAAATCTCAGACAATACTAGAAGCAAACACAACTCAGTGTTCAGAGAGCAGTTAACCACTTTTGACTATTAAGAATCAGGTCACGTAACTATCTGTTATTCCCCAACGTTGTAGTGCGTCGACTACTTCCATATAGACATTTCTTTTACAATAATCTATAAACTAACAATGTCAGAGGACACTTGCCATTAAATTTCCACAAGTTAAATCGATATACCAGAAGCATTTACGAGAACACTTGATGACAAATAATTTAACCAAAGCTCATGCAGAAAATGATCAGCTTGAGTTATCAAGCTATCATTTACAGTTACCGATTTGTAAAATTCACGCTTTTCAAGCCTGACTACCAGAACAACAGGTCTGAGAATGGTTCAAATGGCTCTGAGCACTATGGGACTTAACTTCTGAGGTCATCAGTCCCCTAGAACTTAGAACTATTTAAACCTAACTAACCTAAGGACATCACACACTTCCATGCCCGAGGCAGGATTAGAACCTGCGACCGTAGCAGTCGCGCGGTTCCAGACTGTAGCGCCTAGAACCACTCGGCCACTCCGGCCGGCAAAAAAACAGGTCTTTCTCGACCAATACAGCAGGTTAAATTTCGTGCTTTATATCCACCAAACCAAATAATCTTATTCGTTACCATCGCTGTGCACATTTCTTCCCCTCTTGGAAGATCAGTTTAACAACACTGTTCAGTTTCTAGAACAAGATCACTTCATCGGGTGAAGCCGAATCCATGTCGTTCCGTCTTCTTCCTGTGAACTAGCGAAAGTCAATGCATGTGCCTTCCTTCACACATGCACGCTCCTCTGCCCCCAGCAGCCACACCAAAGCACGCCCACCCGTTAGCCGTTACGCTCGCAAACTCTTCTTGACGGCGCAGAGCCACTTGCCACTCTTGCTCGCGAGCACTCTATCTCCCTCGCTGGCCTCGTGCGCCTCATCTGTACCAACAAATACATTCTATGAAGACAGATCAGTCAATCGATCACAGCGGAAATCTCGAACCATCTAACATGGTCCACATTTAGATTGCCGAGAACTCTTCCGGGTTGTCTGGCCGTGGTCCATGGAAGTCTTCTATCCCTGACGTTTCGTCCAAAGCTACGTTGGACATCTTCGGAGGTGCTCCTGGTTGTGTTGTCTTGCCGACTGACGATTCGGACGTCGAAGAACGGCCTAAATACCGTGTAAAGTGGTAGGGTCTACATTGCAAGTACACAGAGAAGTGTGAATACACGGTTGAAGGAACATAAATGTCTTTGCCGACTAGGGAAAACCGACAAGTCAGCCATGGGGGAACATGGTCTTCAGTCGGGTGATCACGTAGTGAAATTTTCGGAAACTGAAGTTTTATCCACGGCTATATAGAGAAGCCATCGGAATATATAAACATGGGGATAATTTTAACAGAAAAGAAGAAGCCATGAAACTCAGCGATATATGGACAGTGGCACTACAGAATCGACAAGTTTTTATCTGTGGCGTACTATGATCGATAGTTATATTTTATCCTTGACAAGGTTTATCTCTGCTATCACGTGAAATCCAGACAACGCCCACTTTCCACGGTATTTAGGCCGTTCTTCGACGTCCGACACGTCAGTCGGCAAGACTCAGCGCAACCAGGAGCACCTCCCAAGATGTCCAACGTTCCAACGTAGCTTTGGACGAAACGTCTGGGATAGAAGAGTTCCATGGACCACGGAAGAATTCTCGGCAGCTGAAACATCCAGTCATGAAAGCCTTCATTGTATAATCACATTTACATTAATATTCATGTACATCATGGACAGTAACATCCGAATAAGATATTTAGGGAAAATCTTGGAGCCTCTTCCACATTTGAAGATTTCTCCCCTTTGAGACTAACATATTGTTATACAGTGAAGAGCCAAAGAAACAGGTACACCTGCCTAATGTCGTGTAGGGTCCCCGCGAGCACGCTGAAGTGCCGCAACTTGACGTGGCATGGACTCGACTAATGTCTACAGTAGTGCAGGAGGGAATTGACACCACGAATCCTGCAGGGTTGTCCATAAACACGTGAAAGTAAGAGGGAGTAGTGATCTCTTCTGAACAGCACGTTGCATGGCATTCCAGATATACTCAATAATGTTCAAAAATGGTTCAGGTGGCTCTGAGCACTATGGGACTTAACATCTATGGTCATCAGTCCCCTAGAACTTAGAACTACTTAAACCTAACTAACCTAAGGACATCACACACATCCATGGCCGAGGCAGGATTCGAATCTGCGACCGTAGCAGTCGCGCGGCTCCGGACTGAGCGCCTAGAACCGCTAGACCACCGCGGCCGGCATAATGTTCATGTGTGGGGAGTTTGGTGGCCAGAACTCAGAAGAGAGTTCCTGGAGCCAATCTGCAGCATTTCCGCACGCCTGGGGCGTCGCATTGTCCTGCTGTAATTGCCCAAGTCCTTCGGAATGAGCCGGCCGGAGAGGCCGAGCGGTTCTAGGCCCTACAGTCTGGAGCTGCGCGACCGCTACGGTCGCAGGTTCGAATCCTACCTCGGGCATGGATGTGTGTGATGTCCTTAGGTTAGTTAGGTTTAAGTAGTTCTAAGTTCTAGGGGACTTATGACCTGAGATGTTAAGTCCCACAGTGCTCAGATCCATTTGAACCTTCGGAATGCAACATGGTCATGAATGGATGCAGGTGATCAGAGAGGATGCTTACGCACGTGTCACTTGTCAGAGTCGTATCTAGATGCATCAGGTGTCCCATATCACTCCAGCTGCACCTGACATGCAGGGTCAATAGATTCATGAGGTTGTCTCCATACTCGTACACGCTCGTCCCTTCGATACAATTTGAAACAAGACAAATCCGACCAGGCACCATGTTTCCAGTCATCAACTGTTCAATTTCGGTGTTGACGGGCCCATCTTAGGCGTAAAACTTTGCGTCGTGCAGTCATCAAGGGTACACGAGTGGGTCTTTGGTTCCGAAAGCTCATATCGATGGTGTTTCGTTCAGTGGTGATGGCCCAGCGTTGAAATCTGCAGCAATTTGCGGAAGGGTTGCACTTCTGTAACGTTGAACGATTCCCTTCAGTCGTCATTGGTTCCGTTCTTGCAGGACCTTTTTCCGGCCGCAGCGATGTCGAAGATTTGATGTTTTACCGGATTCCTGATATTCACGGTACACTCATGAAATCGTCGTACGTGAAAATTCTCACTTCATCGCTACCTGCTGTGTCCCATCGCTCGTGCGCCGACTATAACACCACGTTGAAACTCACTTAAATCTTGATAACCTGCCATTGTAGCAGCAGTACCCGATCTAACAACTGCGCCAGACTCTTGTTCTCTCGTTTATTCTGCCTGTTTACGTATCTCTGTTTTTTAATACGTATGTCTATACCAGTTTCTTTCGCGCTTTAGTGTAGTTGATAGGATTTATCCAAAATAATCATAGCGATGATTCAATATTACATCGAACTTTATTCGTTAAGCTACAGTACGCAGCGTTATCTTTCTTACGCTCTCTCGAAGTCAAGGAACAAGATATCAACATAGTTGCTGCTGTCTACTATCTTACCTTTCCTTATGGACCAAGAGAAACAACCAAATTCATACTATCGATGGATGTGGAACCCAATGTTATTGTAATGGACTAGATATTTGGTCTACAAAAAGTAGACACACACACACATATATATATATATATCCGCAAACATACACGATAGTTGTTTTTCGTCTACGACAATACACCACATAGCCCTACACAAAATTATAATTATTCCTTTTCTTCAACGTTATTTTTCCTCAGTACAATAGTCAAGCCATAGTCGCGGTAATTACAGAAAGTTTACGTGACTAGTTTCGGTGAAGCTCAGTCACCATTGTCAACTGTAACCAGTATGACGTGAATCTGCTATTAATTATGAGAACCTGAAATATAAGTAACATCTAAACACAGCAAGTTATTGAAGTCAAATAAATTTGCTAAAACTTACATTAAGGCGCACTCCTTAAGGCATTCATGTCTAACTTCAAAATAATAATTTCCATCCTCTGGTTCAGACAAATATTTTCCAGCAGGATTTGCTTAGTTAACAGACGAACAACGGAAATGGAGACGACTCAACTAATAAGAATTTCTAACACCTCTACCCTGCTCCCAATTTCCTGGGATTCAAAAGAACGAAGATCTGCAACAACCTGCGCTGCTTCCTTTGATACGAAATTAAAGGTTAATAAAATTTATCGTGGCCTTGTTGAACATACCTCCAGACAGTCATTTTAACAGAACCTAGGTCAGGAAAAGTATTAAATTTAGTGAGTTTAGAAAGCGAGAAGTCAATGTAATATCACTGATTTCGGCCAAGTCCTACCATCAGTTGATTTTACAGTGTTTTATTTTCACAGAGTTTCCCGTCGTATACATAAATTACTTACTTTGTGGTTCTAAACAGCGATGTTTATCTGCTTGCAAGCTAGACTTTGGTTCGTCGAATTTCCCTACAGAAATCATATTAGGACGGGCGTTCAATAAGTAATGCAGCATTTTTTTCCTGAAAGCAGGTTGGATTGATTCAAGATTTCAGTACACCATATTATTGTCCGCCTCTGGCAGCTGCGTGGTCAGCGCGACGGAATGTCATACCTAACGGCCCGGGTTAGACTCCCGGCTGGGACGGAGATTTTCTCCGCTCAGGGACTGGTTGTTGTGTTGTCTTTATCATCATCATGTGTGTTCCCCCTCGACACGCAAGTCGCCGAAGTGGCGTCAACTCAAAAGACTTGCACCAGGCGACCGGTCTACCCGACGGGAGGCCCTCGCCACACGGCATTTCCATTTACCATTATATTTCCCACTCTTTCGGCCACAAAACCCTATTTTTTACGTAATATCCGTTCAATACGACGTCCTTATTTCACCCTACTGGGAAGGCCTGTATGCCCGCACGATATTTCTCTACTGGTCAACGTCTTGCTGTATCAGTAACCTCCCCGTCGTCCACATACTGCTTCCCGCGAAGTGCATCCTTCATTGGGCAAAACAAGTGGAGGACGAAAGGTGCGAGATTCAGGCCGTATGTTGAATGAAGAAGAACAGCCCAATGAAGTTAAGTTGCGATGATGACAAACGTCTCTCCAAATGACTCATGATGCTTTTGTTCATTGCCAGGTCTTTGCAGACATTCTGCAAACGCTGATGAACGTCTGCGATGCTCTGGTTTTCCGCCAAAATAAACTCGACACCTATCTACTTGGAATGTGCCTCCGTTACACACGACGTTTTGGAGGCTACATATAGCGCCGTCATCAATCGCAACTTCATGAAACTATAGGGGCTGAAGCGGAAGTATTCCACGATGTTCCACAACAAAACAAGCGGTTTTTTTTCCACCTGAATATAGCTAAGAGAAAAGGCTTGCTTTACTTATTGAACGCCTCGCGCATATGTTACTGAATCAAAAGGCCGGGACGGAAATGAATTCTATTCCTTCTGCATACCGGACTGGTGTCTTAATTAGAGCGTTACCTGGAGCTTTCTAACATATTGTTGTTGTTGTTGTGGTCTTCAGTCCAGAAACTGGTTTGATGCAGCTCTCCATGCTACTCTACCCTGTGCAACCTTCTTCATCTCCCACTACGTACTCCAACCTAGATCCTTCTAAATCTGCTTAGTGTATTCATCTCTTGGTCTCCTTCTACGATTTTTATCCTACACGCTGCCCTCCAATAGTAAATTGGTGATCCCTTGATGCCTCAGAACATGTCCTACCAACCATTCCCTTCTTCTAGTCAAGTTGTGCCACAAATTTCTCTTCTCCCCAGTTCTATTCAATACTTCCTCATTAGTTATATGATCTACCCATTTAATCTTCAGCATTCTTCTGTAGCACCACATTTCGAAAGCTTCTATTCTCTTCTTGTCTAAACTATTTATCGTCCACGTTTCACTTCCATACATGGCTACACTCCATACAAATACTTTAAGAAACGACTTCCTGACTCTTAAATTTATACTCGATGTTAACAAATTTCTCTTCTTCAGAAAAGCTTTCCTTGCCATTGCCAGTCTACATTTTAGATCCTCTCTACTTCGGCCATCATTAGTTATTTTGCTCTCCCCAAATATCAAAACTCGTTTACTACTTTAAGAGTCTCCTTTCCTAATCTAATTCCCTCAGCATCACCCGATTTAACTCGACTCCATTCCATTATCCTCGTTTATCTTTTTGTTGATATTCACCTTGTTGTTGTTGTTGTTGTTGTTGCTGTTGTCTTCAGTCCTGAGACTGGTTTGATGCAGCTCTCCATGCTACTCTATCCTGTGCAACCTTCTTCATCTTCCAGTACCTACTGCAGTCTGCATCCTTCTGAATCTGCTTAGTGTATTCATCTCTTGGTCTCCCTCTACGATTTTTACCCTCCACGCTGCCCTCCAATACTAAATTGGTGATCCCTCGATGTCTCAGAACATGTCCTACCAACCGATCCCTTCTGTTAGTCAAGTTGTGCCACAAGCTCCTCTTCTCCCCAATTCTATTCAATACCTCCTCATTAGTTATGTGATCTACCCATCTAATCTTCAGCATTCTTCTGTATCCTCCTTTTAAGTCAATGTCCATTCCGTTCAGCTGCTCTTCCTGGTCCTGTGCTGTCTCTGACAGAATTACAATGTCATCGGCGAACCTCAAAGTTTTTGTTTCTTCTCTATAGATTTTAATACCTACTCTGATTTTTTCTTTTGTTTCCTTTACTGCTTGCTCAATATACAGATTGAATAACATCGGGGATAGGCTACAAGCCTGTCTCACTCCTTTCCCAACCACTGCTTCCCTTTCATGACCATCGACTCTTATAACTGCCATCTGGTTTCTGTACAAATTGTAAATAGCCTTTCGCTCCCTGTATTTTACCCCTGCCATCTTCAGAATTTGAAAGAGAGTGGCCCAGTCAATATTGTCAAAAACTTTCTCTAAGTCTACAAATGCTAGAAACGTAGGTTTGCCTTTCCCTAATCTAATTTCTAAGATAAGTCGTAGTGAGCATTAAACACAGGTCGTCCCATCAGTGCGATCCATAGGTTTCCTGCGGAAGAATATCGTAGGAAGTCGCTCTTGGAAGACGAGGTACCTGGCTCGGATCGTTCGCCCGCTGACCTTCAACAGCTGCTCCTGCTCGAAGTCCACGGCCAGTGGCTTCTAATAACAGAAGCAGGTCCCGCATCGGCACGTGCGTCGTTTCCCAAGCCCCTCCAACACCCCCCCCCCCTCCCACTCCCCCCTCTCGTCCGCCCTGTGCTCTGGTCACTGTGCACCCATCCACCGAGAAATAACGCACTGGGGATGTATAAAAACTCATGTCACATTGATAGCGAATTTACAATGCAGTAAACGTACTGATGTCGCCGTGTCTGGCTTTCAAGGGCAATAGGAAATAAGTCAGCGGGGTACCTTCCGCTGCTGGCACAGTACAAATGGAAGTTTACTGCTAGCATCGTGAGTTTATCTTGCGCTTCTGTCTCTAGTCTCACGGAACGTCATTCAACATATGTGAGACACGATGCATCTGTGACGACACTTATGGTTTTCTGTTGAATATGTTGATGCGCTACGGCGTTTAAAGAATGGAACTGCTTCGTCTCTAAAGAGAACTACATCTTCCTCCTGCAGACGATAATATTTTGTGGCTACGGATTGCGGACGCATTTGAGACATTCTACAGGAAACTGGTTTCGAAAAAATAGAAATGCAACATCATTTGTCGACTATATCGCTCGCTGATACACTTTTGGAACGCTTTTTGAAAAACCGAAAACTGTGGCACGGAGATCAAATTGGTGAACTTATAACTGTATCTGTATTTTACTTTGCTGTATTTTACTTCCTTACAAACGTGGTCCCTAGGCTGTCTATCATTATTGCAGTTGAAAAATAGCATGCACCACGTACACATAACACTCACGTAGACAACAACAACAACAGGAAAATTTTAAATACACACATCAAAGAGAGTTTTGCATCACCTCGGTTCCGAGAGTTCCGGAACCTGTACGGGAAATTGGAACAGAGATCAACATAAACATCATTTCCGCCCTTTTTATTGCTCGTCAAAACCACACAATGCATGTTGTACCACCATACAGCGAGACCTTCAGAGGTTGCTGTACACACCGGTGCCTCTGTTACACAGTAGCACGTCCTCTTGCGTTGATGCATGCCTGTATTCGTCGTGGTATACTGTCCACAAGTTCATCATGGCACTGTTGATCCCGATTGTCCCATTCCTCAACGGTGATTTGGCGTAGAACTCTCAGAGTGGTTGATGGTCACGTCTATAAACATCCCTTTTTCAATCTATCCCAGGCATTTTCGATAGGGTTCATTTCTGAAGAACATGCTGGCCACTCAAGTCGAGCGATGTCGTTATCCTGAAGGAAGTCATTCATAAGATGTGCACGATGGCGGCCTGAATTGTCGTCTTTGAAAACGAATGCCGGCCGCTGTGGTCGAGTGGTTCTAGGCGCTTCAGTCTGGCACCGCGCTGCTGCTACGGTCACAGGTTCGAATCCTGCCTCGGACATGGATGTTTGTGATATCCTTAGGTTAGTTCGGTTTAAGTAGTTCTAAGTCTAGGGGAGTGATGACCTCAGATGTCAAGTCCCATAATGCTTAGAGCCATTTTTGAAGACGAATGCCTCGTCAATATGCTACCGATATGGTAGCACTACCGGTCGGAGGATGGCATTCACGTATCGTACAGCCGCTACGGCGCCTTACATGACCACCAGCGGCGTACGTCGGCCCCACATAATGCCACCCCAAAACAACAGGGAACCTCTACCTTGTTGCACTCGCTTAACAGTGTGCCTAAGGCGTTCAGCCTGACCAGGTTCCCTCCAAACACGTCTCTGACTATTGTCTGGTTGGAGGCATATGCGGTGCTCATCGGTGAAGAGAATGTGATGCCAATCCTGAGCGGTCCATTTGGCATATTGTGGGGCCCATCTGTACCACGCTGCATGGCATCGTGTTTGCAAATATGGACCTCGCCATGGACGTCGGTGGTGAAGTTGGGCCTCATTCAGCCTATTGCGCACAGTTTGAATAGTGATATGACGTCCTGTGGCTGCACGAAAAGTATTATTCAAAATGGTGGCGTTGCTGTCAGGGTTCTTCCGAGCCATAATCCATAGGTAGCGGTCATCCACTGCAGTAGTAGTTATTGGGCGGATTGAGGGAGGCATGGCATCAAAAGTTCCTGTCTCTCTGTATCCTCTCCATGTCTGAACAACATCGCTTTGGTTCACACCGAGACGCCTGGACACTTCCTTGTTGAGAGCCCTTCCTGGCACCAGGTAACCTGTGTGCCTATGGCAAGGGTAGCTACTTTTCGGGAAACACTATGAGAAAATTTATAAAATTGGCATTTGAAGCCAACTGCCGAACGATTCTCCTCCTCACACCATATACAATGTGATCAGAAGTACGGGTGCCCGGTGGACGTCATCTGCCAGCGTGAGTAGTGCCAACAGTAAAATTCGGAGGCGGTGGTGTTATGGTGTGGTCGTGTTTCTCATGGAGGGGGGGGGGCGGCTTGCACCCCTTGTTGTTTTGTGTGGAACTATAACAGCACACGCCTACATTGATGTTTTAAGCACCTTCTTGCTTCCCACTGTTGAAGAGCAATTCAAGGATGGCGATTGCATCTTTCAACACTGTTGGGCACCTGCTCATAATGCACGGCGTATGGCGGAGTGGTTGCACGACAGTAATATCCCTGTAATGGAGTGGCCTGCACAGAGCGCTGACCTGAATCCTATACAACACTTCTGGAATGTTTTGGAACGCCGACTTCTTGTCTGGTCTCACCGACCGACATCGATATCTCCTCATTGCGGCACTCGGTGAAGTATGGGCTGCCATTCCCCAAGAAACCTTTCACCACCTGATTGAATATATGCCTGCGAGAGTGTAAGCTATCATAAAGGCTAAGGGTGGGCCAACACCCTATTTAATTCCAGCATTAGCGATGGAGGGCTCTACGAACTTGTAAGACATTTTCAGCCAGGTGTCCGGATACTTTTGATCACATAGTGTACATTGTGCGTAAGGAACATGAAGATAAGATACGAGAAATTGGGGTTCATTCGGTTGCATAAAGACTTATTTCTCCTCACTCTATTTGCGAGTGGAGCAAAAGGGGAAACGACAAGTAGTGGTACAAATCCCTCCACCACGCACCTTACAGTGGCTTGCGGAGTATCGATGTAGATGTAGATGTAGCTTAAAATTTGATCAGTGAACTTTGTTAAATGTAGCTGCCTACTCAGCAAGTGTTAATTATTTTTAAAATTCTGTATTTTTCTGTCAGCTGTATCGCAGTTGGTTCGTAAGTAATGGCAGCCGTTTATGTCATTTGCTTAAAATCTTATGAGTGAACTTTGGCTAACTGTAACTGGCGATTTTATGAAAGCTGTTGCGCAAATTATACGTTGCAGGACACAACCGGCCGTAGCAAGCATGAAACATGGGTGTTGCTACTAACAGAACATAACAAACATGGTGAGCACCTAACTACGAAATTAAACAGTGGTCCATATTAGTACCTGTTTATTGAAAGGTTCCTTCTAACTTGCATGAATAACAACTTGAATGAATAATAACTTGAATAAAGTCAGGTTTCTGAGACATGAATAAATCGACAGTAGACCACTGGAGGGTAGTGTGGGGGTAAGATCTGCAGAGATACACAAAGAGACAGGTACAGCTATCAGGTTCAAACGGATGGGGATTGTAGTAGTTATTTGAAGATTAAGACGACTGTACCGGATTGAGTAGCCTGGAGAGCTGCTTAAAACTAACCTTCTGACTGAAGATCACCACAACAACAAAAATTAATTCTTATACTGTACCGTTTTATGTATCTCACTCATCATAAGGCCAACTAGCACTCTAAATGTCGCCGGCCGCGGTGGTCTAGCGGTTCTGGCGCTGCAGTCCGGAACCGCAGGACTGCTACGGTCGCAGGTTCGAATCCTGCCTCGGGCATGGGTGTGTGTGATGTCCTTAGGTTAGTTAGGTTTAAGTAGTTCTAAGTTCTAGGGGACTTATGACCTAAGATGTTGAGTCCCATAGTGCTCAGAGCCATTTGAACCAACTCTAAATGTCACTGCTCGCCTCCTCTGCCTCAACTGGCTTTCAACGCACCACTCCTCTGATTTTACACAGATGTAGTTTACCTAAGCATAATACTTAGACAACAGAATATATACAGAAAAATTGGCAACACCAAAAAATACTGAAATTTCTGGAATATATTTGTCTAGGTTACATATTTAATTAACATTGCAAGGTCTTAATTTAATGTAAGCACGAGACAAGCAACTGCAAACGTGAAACGTTGGTGCAGTAATTACTGGTGTAACCGCCAGAATGTTGACTGCAAGAATGAGAACGTGCTTGGATTTTGTTGTACAGGTTCAAATGGTTCAAATGGCTCTGAGCACTATGGGACTTAACTTCTGAGGTCATCAGTCCCCTAGAACTTAGAACTACTTGAACCTAACCAACGAAGGACATCACACACATCCGTGCCTGAGGCAGGACTCGAACCTGCGACCGTAGCAGTCGTTCTACAGGTGCCGGATGTTTTTTTGTAGGATGGAATGCCGTGCCTGTTGCACTTCGTCGGTTTATACACGGGCGAATAATGCTGCATGTGGATGGCACTGGAGTTGTCCGTCCGGTGATGTGCTTTATTGTCGACAGACTTGCTTATTGAACGGACCAAGGCAACATTTCGACATTGTGAGGAGCACGTTGGGTTACGACAGAGGTATGTGGGCGAGCGTTACTATGCTGGAAACACCCGACAGAATGCTGTTCATGAATGGCAGGACAACAAGTCGAATTACGAAACTGACATACAAATTTGCAGTCGTGGTGCATGGAATAACCCCGATAGTGACCAGACCTAACTCCAGATGTAGGCCCACAGTGTGTCTAGCACGCAGCCAGGCTGGTTACAGGTTACTGGCCTCTTGGTAGTGCCACGTGGCCGTCCGGAGCCGCGGCTTTTTTCGATCGTACTTTCTCGTGACCAGCGCTGCCACAAATCATGTGCAGTGGTGACATTCCAGCCACGTCTTCCTGCAGTATCGCAGAGGGAAAATCTAGCTTCTCGTAGCCCTATTAAACAACCTCATCCAAACTCAGTAAGCTGTTGCTAATGGTGTCTTCGTCGCCTTCAAGGCATTCTTGGGCCAGTCGCCAGTCTTATTTGACTGGTGCGAAATTTTTAGGGGCCATGTTTCAACTGCTGAAACACGTTTACAACATTCGTTTACGTCGAACACCTGTAAGGTGTCAGGCAAATCCAACACCTTCCATGAAAACCCTGACATGATAAGCAAATCCAGTAGTATGTCACATAGCTCCGAATAAACCGTGACATTAAATTAACCAAAGTAATACGAGTAACGAGTGAGCGAATGGAATACCACAGACTAACACAAGAATGCCTAAATGCATGTCATACCTCCCAACCGTGAGACAGACGCAGTTCCGAGGGGAGAAACGAGAACAGAAGCCGAGAGCAGAACCGTGTTAAGTTGGAAGGCCCTACGATAAGGGACGGACACCCACGTCGCCAGCTAACCGTTATGACCACCCCCAGCACATGTTAAAAGTTAGAGCCCTCCAGAATAACAGTATATGTCTTACGATAACACTAAAAGGACCACACCAGCTGCAAGTTTTAGCGTGAGACTTTTTCGCTTCTCTGTTACGTTGCAAACTTTAAAAACATTGCCCCACCACGAAAAGTATAACGTTTCTCATTGGATAGACAGAATTTTTGTAGGCGGAGCTTAAGGTTAACATTGAGACCCTGATCGGTCAGATGAAAACACAGCCAGATAGTTTTTTTTAAACCAACTTTGGTAAATTGTAGTAAGGAGAAGTTAGGAGGGAGTTGCTTCCGAGACGGCGAGATGAGCGGAGCTGTGCTGACAGCCGCCTCCTGACGAACACCAACAAGGTAATGAACGCACGCGATGCCGCATAACAGCGCATAAAGCTTCACTCAGAACTGCAGAAGTCTCATCTGTTACACCCCCTTTTTTGCGTAATACTAGTGGCGATCGTCAATTAAAGCTCATGGTATTCACATTTGCTTTGTAAGTTAAAATCTAAAAGGCGATGATTTTTATAATTATTGAGAAGCCACATCAGCCACTGTAATTTACGACAAGTTAGATAAGTAATTAAAGATAATTGAGGGTCACTGTAGACCATTTTGATAGTTTTCTCTCTTGTGAAACTTAATTTAAACCTAGATTATAGATGTGATATGGCATAGGTCATCCTTCAATCCATTGTAGAACTTGGAAACCCACTCAGGGAATATTTGTTCACATTTTTGTTGAACACAGTTGGTTTTTATCATCCTGTATAAAAACATTTCCTTTTATCAACAGTGCAATTTATAAACAATGTTTTGTGAGTAGAATAAAATTTCCAATGGTAAACTTAACTGCTTTTTCGACGTTATTTTAACAGCTAACTAGAAATAGGAAAGCCTTGAACCCCTTCCTCTAAATTTAGTTAGTATTAAGATTCTTTTACAGGGAGTGCAGTGGAGCCGACGCTGAAATCATGAAGTATTTGGTTATATCATCGCTAGTCTCACTGAACTCTTCTGAACTCTACATGTCATGTGTGGTCTGGCGTCTCCTTACCAGCAACAGGTCCCAGGTTCAAACTAGTCAATTCCCTAAAAAACACGCTCAGAGCGTCGTTGCGCGAAAGTGGTAGGGAGACACGATATAGAACAAACAGAAACCACGCAGAATGTTAGAGAATGGTGACCCTCCCAGTATGGTAAAATACCATGATTGAAGGTCGACCACATGTCCAACTAGGTCAGAAAAATATCCTGTTAAAAATTTTTCGTAATAAAAAAAATTTTTTTTTGAAAGACATAAATAGTTGAAAACAGTAGCTGCAGCGATAGATAGTGAGACATTCTAGCAGAGACAATAGCATAATTAAGTTATGAATTTTAAAATTTGTTAGAACTAAGTTTTCTCCTCGATGCAAGCGCACAGGTGGCGGATACATCGTTGACAAGTTGGTTCTCACCCAACAAGTAAATGAATGAATTGTCAGTCTTGGGTATAATAAGTGTCAAGTTGTGTGAACAAAAAGTTTATGAAACGTGTGAGATCGTATGAGCGCATGTTGACTCGAAGTAGGGCGCGTCAATTGCTTTTAAAACAGAAAATAAGGGATTCGGAAAGATTAGCAATGGCAAATCGAGACCTTGACCGAATAGAGGTAGAGAACCAGCATGAAAATGGACAGAGAATAGAGGACAGTACAACAGACGATGCAGTATCGCGAGAAATAGGACAATAACGCACCATAACGAAGATAATGTACGTCGAGGCATAGAAAACGTTAAGTCAGCATACGACAGAGGAACAGGAAAGTAGAGAGACAGTCGATGAGGATTCTAACTTGCGTCTTGAATACGTAGAACCCATAGTACAAGTAATCAGAGCTCCCTCATCACAGAGTACAAGGAATGCGAGCAGAAACGTGTCACAGCACAGTTCAATGCAATCGGTTGCGAACCAACGCTTGGGCGAAAACACAGAGCGTAGGACGTCGGAAGAAAACGCAATAGGACCCACCAATCTGGCAGAATTATTACAACAAATTACGGAAACCATGACAAGGCAAAATAAAGACATAGCGAACCAAATTCAAATTCAGAATGCAGAAACCACGAGACAAATGCGTGCGATTAAAGAACAAAACAAAAAAATTCAGTTACACCCAAGTCATATTGAGGACGAGGCAAAAGAATCTCGAGAAGTGATAGGAAACTTAATAACAGGTTACAATCAATTGAGAACAGACATTGACAAGGTACAAGCGGACGTACAAACATTGCGTATTGACATTCAGGACGAGATCAAAACATTACGTAACAACACCCAGGGAGAAGTCAAGAAACTAGAGAAACAGATAAACGAAATTACTAGACAAGCAGCAGGTACAGCGCGTGAAGTTGTTGAAAACAGTGTGCTACACAAACGTATCGCAAAAGCAGCGCTGAAAAGATATGATAACCGCATAGACAAAATAGAAGCGCAAACGAAGCGACAATTTCAGAAATTGCGAACAGAGTTGTTGCAAACCATTGAAGAGCGTAGTGAACAGGATCGAACAAGCACACAGTCTGCAACCACATCCGTATCTGTAACAACACCGGAAAAACAAGCAATTAACGAAGATATTACGCATTTGCGATTCCAATCACAGGCGGAAAGTAACATACGTGAAATCAGACAGCCTCCACAGCAACAAACACGTTTCGAAATTCTTGATGAACAAACGTCATCACAAACACATGCGGAACCACAAATGTATGTTTCAAGACAGTTTGGATTGTGCAATGAAGCAGCAAGGTTAACCAGACAAGATACCGAACCAATACCTGACAATGGAAAGCCAGGTCGCGAAGAGTACAGTGCAATGCATTCAGCTACACATTCACAACCGATGGAAGAAAATTATTGTGTACCACTCCAACGATACTACGCAAGGGTAGGCGAAAGTTACAGTGGACAATGTCCAATGGATCTACCACAACCGGAAAGAACGACGGGAGAAATGATCAGAAACAAAAGTGGCGAAGAATCGCGAATTTCATATGGAACTATGACGAAGTACGACAACGATCATTTCCTCACAATCACAAAATTTCAACACTTTCGAGAAGGAAACTCATTACATCCACGAACTTTTATTAATCAATTCCGAGTAGGATTACCAGAACACTGGACGCTAGCACACAAATTAGACTTTATATGTGCACACATGTCAGGAACAGTCGCAGAAACCATGCAGAATGTTACAGCGACATGTCGATCGTACAAAGATTTCAGAGAGAAGGTTCTCTCACGATATTGGTCCAGCGAAGCACAGAACAGAGTGAAGTGCGAATTATTACAGAACCCATATTTTGAAAATTCAGGAGAGAAGAGTCCCGTGAAATTTTTCGAATTAATGGCAAAGAAAAATCAATGGTTAGATGTACCATAAAGTGACGGAGAGTTGATTAAATTATGCGCGATGAAGCTACCATTGAAATACCAGCAATCATTAGTAGGTCGCGGAGGCAATGACGTCGAAGCATTTAAATGTATTCTAAGGGAACTAGAGTTCATATTTTCAGAAGATGACACAAGATAAAGACGAAGCGCACGTGAAAACGAAAGCAAAAAGCAGTGGAATCCACAAGACACAGTACGAAGAAACAATAATTACGAACCATGTGATAACTTCACACCAAGAAACGACAATAGATTTCAACAAAGAACCGGTTATGGATTTAGAAGAGAATATGACAATAACTATAATTCACCCTGGAACGGCAACAACTATTACAGAGGGAATAACGACAACCGGAACGGGTACTGGAGAACCAATAGACCGACAAATTGTCAACAAAGAAACCACTATCAACAAGCTGAACAAGAAAAGAGAATACAGATAGAAGAGGTGGAGGTAAGACCACCAAACCCCGAAAAACCTTCGAATTGACAGCTGAGGGCCCATGCCAAAGAGAATGACGCACCGACCCAGGCCAATTGCAGCACCTTGAACAGAGAAGTAAAAATCTTATCACGAGAAGAGAAGAAGGAAGAAACAAATCCGCAGGGACCAGATGAAAACGAAGACAAGAAAATAACAATACCGTGTTGGGACGAAATTAATTGGGAGTATACTGACGAGGAAGATGAATTTCCAGAGGCATGCACAACAAATGTATGGAGAAAGGACGAAGTAATGAGTATTGCAGAGCTATTTGAGATGGAAACCAGGGAAAGCGAATTGATTGAAGATAATGCGCAGTCGACAGAAGTTGAAAATAAGTTACGAGTGGGCACACAACCCAACGTATATAATGAAGGAAGTTATGAAGCGATAATTAGAGCATTTAGATGCGATTATGTGGAAGTAGCGACGAAGAAGGAGAAGATAGACGAGGATGAGAAAAAAGTAGAGAATGTTGAAGAAAGCGTAAATGAAGGAAGAAATAGAGAAGAGGAAATAAAAGAGAGAGGAGTAGCAGTCGAAGCTTATCCTACAGAAAGTTCGAATTCACAAGGGAAATTCCTAAAAAGACTCATGTATGATTCAGTGGAGGATTCGATGATGCAAGAAGAAGAAGAACAGATCCAACCCTTTCAAATTCAACCAATTGTGAATGCCATGGTAAAGCATATTCCAGTCAGTATTGTAATTGATAGCGGAAGTGAACTGACTGCGAGCTCAGAAAATTTATTCATGCAGTGTAATGCCAATGAGGAAACGCCAGTTCTGAAAACATGTAAGATTAAAGTAAGAGGTCCTATTAGAAACAATGCTGCGGAAGTTACGAGACAAACAAGGTTAACTCTTTCGTGCCAAGGTCAAAAGATCGAAGCCAACTTCGTGATTATACCTAAACTAACTGTAGATTTGATTATAGGTGCAGATTTTTTAAATGAGAGACGAGCGATAATAGATATGGGGAAAGGTAGCGTAACATTCGGGAATGTCACACTTCTCTTTGATCAAAAGCTAAAATTAGAAGAAATACCAGTTATAAACAAACAATTAAGAATGACGCGAGATAAGGAGGCTGAAGAATTATAATGGTATGCACAAAAGGGGGAATCGCCTCAACTCATGTTAGAAGTCCATAAAGAAATCGACGAAAAATTGCAAGAAGTTCAAGGTATTTCGGAACACAGTAAAAGAGAATTAGAGGGTATTTTACGAGATAAAGCAGAGGTATTTTTACCTAAGACTGGCAGTATTAAACACTTTCAGTACAAGTTTGAAATAAAACAGCACAAACCATTTAGAGTGCCACCCTATACAATCCCATTAAGCTACAGGAATAAAGTATTCCAGGAGATATCTAAAATGTTAGATGATGATATTATTGAACCAGCAACCTCCACATATAACAGCCCGCTCCATATTGTACAAAAACGAGATGGGAGCATCAGGTTAGTGCTTGATTCCAGACAGATCAACACAATCATAATCACTGAGACAGATCGCCCAGAAAAATTAGAGGAATTGATACAAAACTTCCACGGTACTAAGATATTTTCGTCAATTGATTTACGGAGTAGTTTCTGGCAAATAGAATTGGCCCCAGAATGTAGAAAATTTACAGCATTTATCGTATTCGGTAGATGTTACCAGTTTAAACGATTGCCATTTGGTTTAAACATATCATCAGCAGCGTTTATTAGGGGATTTAATACTATACTCAGTCCTGAATGTTTACAAAAAATTGCTTGTTATGTTGATGATGTGATTATAGCAGAACCCTCTTGGGAACATCACAACGACACATTAAATCAGTTTTTACAGATCATGAAAGAGCATGGGGTCACAGTAAATATAACAAAATCGAAATCTGGAAGGCGACAGGTCAAATTTCTAGGACACATAATTTCCGAGAAAGGGGTAGTGCCTGACCCAGAACAACTAACGGCAATCAAAGAATTCTGTACTCCAGTTTTTACAGATCATGAAAGAGCATGGGGTCACAGTAAATATAACAAAATCGAAATTTGGAAGGCGACAGGTCAAATTTCTAGGACACATAATTTCCGAGAAAGGGGTAGTGCCTGACCCAGAAAAACTAACGGCAATCAAAGAATTCTGTACTCCATATAATAAGAAAACTGTCAGAGGATTTCTAGGTCTCACCGGATTCTATAAAAAATTTATTTGGATCGACTCTTTCGCAACACCACGCCTATGTGCACTGACTGGAGAAAATACGCCATGGGTATGGGATCAACAAGCCAATGAAGAATTTTTAAAAGTGAAAAACGCACTAACAACAGCACCGATTTTGGCACATCCTGATCTAACACAAAATTTTTGTATGGCCACCGATAGCGCGAAAACAGGTTTAGGAGTTGTTTTATTCCAAGAATACGAACAGGCAAGCTAAGATCATATAGAACAATTGCATTTGCCAGTCGGGTACTCACAAAAAGCGAGAAAAACTATTCAGTCACGGAGCTGGAAGCATTGGCCATTGTATGGGGCTTCCAACGTTTTCGATACTTCCTATTCGGAAGAAAAACAAAAGTATACACTGACCACAAAGCATTAGAATTTCTGTTATCCGCCAAACTAACTCATGGGAGGTTAGGCAGATGGATGTTAATACTACAAGAATTTTACTTCACTATTACACACATACCAGGACCAGCGAATGTATTAGCAGATGCTTTATCACGATGTCCACAGGGTGCATCCAATAACATAGGTTTGGAAGCAGCAGAAGACCAGTTTACACTGTACTATATGAAACAAGTACCTTTCGAAAACTACATTACGACAGCATTGAAAAACATAGGCAAAGAACAGGACAAGGATCCCGAAATACTAGGAATCAAACACAAGTGGAGAAGTAAGGATTTTCCAGACATTCGACAGCACTATCTCGTAAAAAAACAATGTTTTATTTTTTAGACGAAATGTTGCAACGAATGAATGGTTGATTTATATCCCAGATGAACTAATTAATAAGTACATATGGTATACACATTTAAGTAAGGGCCACTTTGGACCAAAGAAATGCTAAATTAAAAATAAAACAAACAAGCCATTTTCCTAATATGGAAAGACGAATTAGAACAGTATTAGTCAAATGCAAAAAATGTATGAGGGCTAAACACGTCACTTTCCAAACCAGACCACCTATGTTTCCAATAATCCCTAAAAGATTAAATCAAATAGCTGCAACAGATTTGATGGGGCCCCTCCCACGTACAAAAAATGGATATATTTTCATATTTGTCGTTTTGGAACTTACTTCTAAATATGTTACCTTGACACCATTAAAACGGGCAACAGGTCTTACTATAAGTAAAGCATTTAGACAAGATTTTTTTAGACAAGTAGGTCGAGTGGAACGAATAATTTCGGATAATGGCCCACAATACAAATCAGTGCAATGGCAGAACACGTTAAAACAACACAAAATAAAACCCATCTACATATCTAAGAACAAACCTAGTGTAAATCCAGCAGAACGATCTATGAAGGACATAGGCACTTTATGCCGATTATATTCAGGCAAACGACACAACACTTGGGATATATATCTTAAAGATTTTCAAGAAGTAATAAATGAAATGCCACATAGCACTATACTACTACCTCCAGTTACTGTACCTAACAATATTGAACCCCCAAACATAACCAGAGAAAATGTTAGATTTCCTATTGTACCACGTAGACAGCACAAACAAATCATAGCAACAGCACTCTCCAACATCAGAAAGGCAGCCATTACAAGAAAAGAAAGAGGAGATAGAACAGCAATTAAAAGAACATTCTCAGTAGGCCAGAAAGTATTTGTAAAAACACACCATCTCTCCAGCAAACAGAAACACAAAATACATAAGTTTTACGCTGCATACAAAGGACCTGTCATAATTAGCCGAATTGCTCATGATAATGCTGTGGAACTAATGAACCCAAAAACAGGCAAAACCTTAGGACTTCACCATGTGAGCCATATCAAAAAGTTTGAAGATTAATTTTATTACTGGTGAATAATCAGCACAATATTTCAAGATTATGTTGCAGATAAGATGGTCAGGAGAAAGAAGAATGAAGAGAGAGGAAGGTTGTAAAAAGAAAGTAGTTTCAATAAAAACAAAAACAAAAATAACACCAATAGTACCATAGATTAAGGTGAAGGGATAAAGTGTAGATAGTCTAACAGCATGAAATACTAAAATGCTATACACCACGACACTACACAAAAATAAAAAACGAATTTGAGGATTCTTGTAGATGTTAAGACTCAAAATATCTTAGAATTGTAACATGGAAAAGGCGCCGAAATTTGTAAAGCTTCTAAGAAGGCGTAAAACAATGTAGGTACTAGACATATGTTAGATGATTATAAGTAAAACTTTTTGTAAGAACCATTGTAAAAACTCCAGCAAGGATGAGATGCAATGACCCACAAGTTGCAACGCGAGAAGTATCAAGAAAGGAAAGGATGTAATTAGCAAGACACGATTCCTACAAAGCAGAAGCGTCGAGAGAAGGGAAAGGACAGCGAGACCAACAGAAGGCCCTTGTAGCCGAAGTGGGCAGTAAATAAATCTGCTGCCAAGCTGAACCACAGCGGAACCGTGCTGGGACAGAACACGGAACCACACAGTGGGGGAACTCTGCAGAGACATGACAGGACACCGAACACCAGAAGGGTCTCTGAACGCCCTGACTCAATGGAGCAAGCAAAAAACAGCCCGACGAGAAGACCACTTGGGCAAGCCACCACTGGCAAAAAAAAAAAAAAATGTGTAGAAGTCACACTACTGCTATTAAACAGCACACTGATGCATGAACTGATGAAAACTTCCACAAAGTAAAAATGACATGCCCAAACAATTTATCAAACTGTTAACTAAAAGGAGAACTTCAAAGCGACTAGTTATCAATAAATATTTCCTTATCCTGCCCAGAGAAGAACCAAAAAGCAAGTAAGAAGCAAAGAAAAAGCAGGAAGAACAGAAGTTGAAGATTCGCAAGATTGAGACCAAGAAAGAAGATGGGTGAAGAATAGACGACATACCTTCCCAAATCCCTATCCTATTGTAAACTAGTCGTCTGCAAAGTATTACAACGAAAAACGACCGCTTTCAGCGACACGTAACGATGACTTTCACGCATACAAAGCCAGTAAACCACGAGATTCTGCACTCACAGCTCCATTCCATTATGGGACCTCCACAACAGCAACACACACTTGCAGAGCCAACAAGGAATGACGAACGAAGCTGTATATCATATACTTGCCCACATCCATTTCGCTCAAGTCCATCACCTTCATGCAAAAAACATTTGCCAACCTTATGCTTAAACATTCATAGGATTGTGTGAATGTGTGAAATCAAATTATGTGATGTAGGAATTGTGCAAAAGAAATGTGTGAAAAACTAAATAAGTTAAGCACACCAGACAGCTAATAAACCACAAAATAACAGTCATTGACTATGGACTTATGTAAAAAATAGACTATCGAAAAAATAAATTATTTCTGAAATAGACAGTATATAAAGAACAAAAGTAAGGCATAATAAACACTAAAACTATATGCCATTTATTTTCTCCTCATAAAAATAAAAGAATAACTATATTTTACTTATTTTCTCCTTATAAAAACAAAGAATAAAAAATTATCTTGTTGCATGTTTTCCCTTTTTTTTAACATTTGTACCATTTGTTAGGATAATATCTCGATACTTGTGTATGTATATTTCTTTGTCAAAGCAATTCTTGGAAATAATTCTTATTTGTTAGTGTAACAATGTTGAAATGAGTGTCTAGAAACAAAAACATTTTACTTGTACATGGTATTTAGAAAATGGTTAGGAATAGATTTTACTTAATTACTACATTTATAAAAACAATATTTCTAAGAAAATCGATGTGAAAGACTCCTCGCATTCGATAACAAACTTGTTAAAAAACAAACTTCACAATTAAATAAAGAAAGAAAATAATTTTAAAAAATAATAATTGTAATAGAATAAAAACATTCTTCCCTTGTCAATATAAACATATTTTTGGTAATAATGTGGAAGACTATAAAAATATAAATTAGTAATACAAACTAGCATAGAATAGAATAACGTGGCTGAACAGTAGGAAACAAAATTTAGATAACGGAATACTTTTTGACTGGCTTAGACAACGATTCAATCATTGCCTAACTTCAGTGCAAAAATTAAGTTCGAAGGGTGGTGATACGTAAGGTGTCAGGCAAATCCAACACCTTCCATGAAAACATTGACATGATAAGCAAATCCAGTAGTATGTCACATAGCTCCGAATAAACCGTGACATTAAATTAACCAAAGTAATACGAGTAACGAGTGAGCGAATGGAATACCACAGACTAACACAAGAATGCCTAAATGCATGTCATACCTCCCAACCGTGAGACAGACGCAGTTCCGAGGGGAGAAACGAGAACAGAAGCCGAGAGCAGAACCGTGTTAAGTTGGAAGGCCCTACGATAAGGGACGGACACCCACGTCGCCAGCTAACCGTTATGACCACCCCCAGCACATGTTAAAAGTTAGAGCCCTCCAGAATAACAGTATATGTCTTACGATAACACTAAAAGGACCACACCAGCTGCAAGTTTTAGCGTGAGACTTTTTCGCTTCTCTGTTACGTTGCAAACTTTAAAAACATTGCCCCACCACGAAAAGTATAACGTTTCTCATTGGATAGACAGAATTTTTGTAGGCGGAGCTTAAGGTTAACATTGAGACCCTGATTGGTCAGATGAAAACACAGCCAGATAGTTTTTTTTTAAACCAACTTTGGTAAATTGTAGTAAGGAGAAGTTAGGAGGGAGTTGCTTCCGAGACGGCGAGATGAGCGGAGCTGTGCTGACAGCCGCCTCCTGACGAACACCAACAAGGTAATGAACGCACGCGATGCCGCATAACAGCGCATAAAGCTTCACTCAGAACTGCAGAAGTCTCATCTGTTACACCCCCTTTTTTGCGTAATACTAGTGGCGATCGTCAATTAAAGCTCATGGTATTCACATTTGCTTTGTAAGTTAAAATCTAAAAGGCGATGATTTTTATAATTATTGAGAAGCCACATCAGCCACTGTAATTTACGACAAGTTAGATAAGTAATTAAAGATAATTGAGGGTCACTGTAGACCATTTTGATAGTTTTCTCTCTTGTGAAACTTAATTTAAACCTAGATTATAGATGTGATATGGCATAGGTCATCCTTCGATCCATTGTAGAACATGGAAACCCACTCAGGGAATATTTGTTCACATTTTTGTTGAACACAGTTGGTTTTTATCATCCTGTATAAAAACATTTCCTTTTATCAACAGTGCAATTTATAAACAATGTTTTGTGAGTAGAATAAAATTTCCAATGGTAAACTTAACTGCTTTTTCGACGTTATTTTAACAGCTAACTAGAAATAGGAAAGCCTTGAACCCCTTCCTCTAAATTTAGTTAGTATTAAGATTCTTTTACAGGGAGTGCAGTGGAGCCGACGCTGAAATCATGAAGTATTTGGTTATATCATCGCTAGTCTCACTGAACTCTTCTGAACTCTACATGTCATGTGTGGTCTGGCGTCTCCTTACCAGCAACAGGTCCCAGGTTCAAACTAGTCAATTCCCTAAAAAACACGCTCAGAGCGTCGTTGCGCGAAAGTGGTAGGGAGACACGATATAGAACAAACAGAAACCACGCAGAATGTTAGAGAATGGTGACCCTCCCAGTATGGTAAAATACCATGATTGAAGGTCGACCACATGTCCAACTAGGTCAGAAAAATATCCTGTTAAAAATTTTTCGTAATAAAAAAAATTTTTTTTTGAAAGGCATAAATAGTTGAAAACAGTAGCTGCAGCGATAGATAGTGAGACATTCTAGCAGAGACAATAGCATAATTAAGTTATGAATTTTAAAATTTGTTAGAACTAAGTTTTCTCCTCGATGCAAGCGCACAGGTGGCGGATACATCGTTGACAAGTTGGTTCTCACCCAACAAGTAAATGAATGAATTGTCAGTCTTGGGTATAATAAGTGTCAAGTTGTGTGAACAAAAAGTTTATGAAACGTGTGAGATCGTATGAGCGCATGTTGACTCGAAGTAGGGCGCGTCAATTGCTTTTAAAACAGAAAATAAGGGATTCGGAAAGATTAGCAATGGCAAATCGAGACCTTGACCGAATAGAGGTAGAGAACCAGCATGAAAATGGACAGAGAATAGAGGACAGTACAACAGACGATGCAGTATCGCGAGAAATAGGACAATAACGCACCATAACGAAGATAATGTACGTCGAGGCATAGAAAACGTTAAGTCAGCATACGACAGAGGAACAGGAAAGTAGAGAGACAGTCGATGAGGATTCTAACTTGCGTCTTGAATACGTAGAACCCATAGTACAAGTAATCAGAGCTCCCTCATCACAGAGTACAAGGAATGCGAGCAGAAACGTGTCACAGCACAGTTCAATGCAATCGGTTGCGAACCAACGCTTGGGCGAAAACACAGAGCGTAGGACGTCGGAAGAAAACGCAATAGGACCCACCAATCTGGCAGAATTATTACAACAAATTACGGAAACCATGACAAGGCAAAATAAAGACATAGCGAACCAAATTCAAATTCAGAATGCAGAAACCACGAGACAAATGCGTGCGATTAAAGAACAAAACAAAAAAATTCAGTTACACCCAAGTCATATTGAGGACGAGGCAAAAGAATCTCGAGAAGTGATAGGAAACTTAATAACAGGTTACAATCAATTGAGAACAGACATTGACAAGGTACAAGCGGACGTACAAACATTGCGTATTGACATTCAGGACGAGATCAAAACATTACGTAACAACACCCAGGGAGAAGTCAAGAAACTAGAGAAACAGATAAACGAAATTACTAGACAAGCAGCAGGTACAGCGCGTGAAGTTGTTGAAAACAGTGTGCTACACAAACGTATCGCAAAAGCAGCGCTGAAAAGATATGATAACCGCATAGACAAAATAGAAGCGCAAACGAAGCGACAATTTCAGAAATTGCGAACAGAGTTGTTGCAAACCATTGAAGAGCGTAGTGAACAGGATCGAACAAGCACACAGTCTGCAACCACATCCGTATCTGTAACAACACCGGAAAAACAAGCAATTAACGAAGATATTACGCATTTGCGATTCCAATCACAGGCGGAAAGTAACATACGTGAAATCAGACAGCCTCCACAGCAACAAACACGTTTCGAAATTCTTGATGAACAAACGTCATCACAAACACATGCGGAACCACAAATGTATGTTTCAAGACAGTTTGGATTGTGCAATGAAGCAGCAAGGTTAACCAGACAAGATACCGAACCAATACCTGACAATGGAAAGCCAGGTCGCGAAGAGTACAGTGCAATGCATTCAGCTACACATTCACAACCGATGGAAGAAAATTATTGTGTACCACTCCAACGATACTACGCAAGGGTAGGCGAAAGTTACAGTGGACAATGTCCAATGGATCTACCACAACCGGAAAGAACGACGGGAGAAATGATCAGAAACAAAAGTGGCGAAGAATCGCGAATTTCATATGGAACTATGACGAAGTACGACAACGATCATTTCCTCACAATCACAAAATTTCAACACTTTCGAGAAGGAAACTCATTACATCCACGAACTTTTATTGATCAATTCCGAGTAGGATTACCAGAACACTGGACGCTAGCACACAAATTAGACTTTATATGTGCACACATGTCAGGAACAGTCGCAGAAACCATGCAGAATGTTACAGCGACATGTCGATCGTACAAAGATTTCAGAGAGAAGGTTCTCTCACGATATTGGTCCAGCGAAGCACAGAACAGAGTGAAGTGCGAATTATTACAGAACCCATATTTTGAAAATTCAGGAGAGAAGAGTCCCGTGAAATTTTTCGAATTAATGGCAAAGAAAAATCAATGGTTAGATGTACCATAAAGTGACGGAGAGTTGATTAAATTATGCGCGATGAAGCTACCATTGAAATACCAGCAATCATTAGTAGGTCGCGGAGGCAATGACGTCGAAGCATTTAAATGTATTCTAAGGGAACTAGAGTTCATATTTTCGGAAGATGACACAAGATAAAGACGAAGCGCACGTGAAAACGAAAGCAAAAAGCAGTGGAATCCACAAGACACAGTACGAAGAAACAATAATTACGAACCATGTGATAACTTCACACCAAGAAACGACAATAGATTTCAACAAAGAACCGGTTATGGATTTAGAAGAGAATATGACAATAACTATAATTCACCCTGGAACGGCAACAACTATTACAGAGGGAATAACGACAACCGGAACGGGTACTGGAGAACCAATAGACCGACAAATTGTCAACAAAGAAACCACTATCAACAAGCTGAACAAGAAAAGAGAATACAGATAGAAGAGGTGGAGGTAAGACCACCAAACCCCGAAAAACCTTCGAATTGACAGCTGAGGGCCCATGCCAAAGAGAATGACGCACCGACCCAGGCCAATTGCAGCACCTTGAACAGAGAAGTAAAAATCTTATCACGAGAAGAGAAGAAGGAAGAAACAAATCCGCAGGGACCAGATGAAAACGAAGACAAGAAAATAACAATACCGTGTTGGGACGAAATTAATTGGGAGTATACTGACGAGGAAGATGAATTTCCAGAGGCATGCACAACAAATGTATGGAGAAAGGACGAAGTAATGAGTATTGCAGAGCTATTTGAGATGGAAACCAGGGAAAGCGAATTGATTGAAGATAATGCGCAGTCGACAGAAGTTGAAAATAAGTTACGAGTGGGCACACAACCCAACGTATATAATGAAGGAAGTTATGAAGCGATAATTAGAGCATTTAGATGCGATTATGTGGAAGTAGCGACGAAGAAGGAGAAGATAGACGAGGATGAGAAAAAAGTAGAGAATGTTGAAGAAAGCGTAAATGAAGGAAGAAATAGAGAAGAGGAAATAAAAGAGAGAGGAGTAGCAGTCGAAGCTTATCCTACAGAAAGTTCGAATTCACAAGGGAAATTCCTAAAAAGACTCATGT
Source organism: Schistocerca cancellata (assembly GCF_023864275.1). Lineage (NCBI taxonomy): Eukaryota > Metazoa > Arthropoda > Insecta > Orthoptera > Acrididae > Schistocerca > Schistocerca cancellata. Next base: position 270,283,854 of record NC_064634.1, read on the forward strand.
ATGATTCAGTGGAGGATTCGATGATGCAAGAAGAAGAAGAACAGATCCAACCCTTTCAAATTCAACCAATTGTGAATGCCATGGTAAAGCATATTCCAGTCAGTATTGTAATTGATAGCGGAAGTGAACTGACTGCGAGCTCAGAAAATTTATTCATGCAGTGTAATGCCAATGAGGAAACGCCAGTTCTGAAAACATGTAAGATTAAAGTAAGAGGTCCTATTAGAAACAATGCTGCGGAAGTTACGAGACAAACAAGGTTAACTCTTTCGTGCCAAGGTCAAAAGATCGAAGCCAACTTCGTGATTATACCTAAACTAACTGTAGATTTGATTATAGGTGCAGATTTTTTAAATGAGAGACGAGCGATAATAGATATGGGGAAAGGTAGCGTAACATTCGGGAATGTCACACTTCTCTTTGATCAAAAGCTAAAATTAGAAGAAATACCAGTTATAAACAAACAATTAAGAATGACGCGAGATAAGGAGGCTGAAGAATTATAATGGTATGCACAAAAGGGGGAATCGCCTCAACTCATGTTAGAAGTCCATAAAGAAATCGACGAAAAATTGCAAGAAGTTCAAGGTATTTCGGAACACAGTAAAAGAGAATTAGAGGGTATTTTACGAGATAAAGCAGAGGTATTTTTACCTAAGACTGGCAGTATTAAACACTTTCAGTACAAGTTTGAAATAAAACAGCACAAACCATTTAGAGTGCCACCCTATACAATCCCATTAAGCTACAGGAATAAAGTATTCCAGGAGATATCTAAAATGTTAGATGATGATATTATTGAACCAGCAACCTCCACATATAACAGCCCGCTCCATATTGTACAAAAACGAGATGGGAGCATCAGGTTAGTGCTTGATTCCAGACAGATCAACACAATCATAATCACTGAGACAGATCGCCCAGAAAAATTAGAGGAATTGATACAAAACTTCCACGGTACTAAGATATTTTCGTCAATTGATTTACGGAGTAGTTTCTGGCAAATAGAATTGGCCCCAGAATGTAGAAAATTTACAGCATTTATCGTATTCGGTAGATGTTACCAGTTTAAACGATTGCCATTTGGTTTAAACATATCATCAGCAGCGTTTATTAGGGGATTTAATACTATACTCAGTCCTGAAAGTTTACAAAAAATTGCTTGTTATGTTGATGATGTGATTATAGCAGAACCCTCTTGGGAACATCACAACGACACATTAAATCAGTTTTTACAGATCATGAAAGAGCATGGGGTCACAGTAAATATAACAAAATCGAAATCTGGAAGGCGACAGGTCAAATTTCTAGGACACATAATTTCCGAGAAAGGGGTAGTGCCTGACCCAGAACAACTAACGGCAATCAAAGAATTCTGTACTCCAGTTTTTACAGATCATGAAAGAGCATGGGGTCACAGTAAATATAACAAAATCGAAATTTGGAAGGCGACAGGTCAAATTTCTAGGACACATAATTTCCGAGAAAGGGGTAGTGCCTGACCCAGAAAAACTAACGGCAATCAAAGAATTCTGTACTCCATATAATAAGAAAACTGTCAGAGGATTTCTAGGTCTCACCGGATTCTATAAAAAATTTATTTGGATCGACTCTTTCGCAACACCACGCCTATGTGCACTGACTGGAGAAAATACGCCATGGGTATGGGATCAACAAGCCAATGAAGAATTTTTAAAAGTGAAAAACGCACTAACAACAGCACCGATTTTGGCACATCCTGATCTAACACAAAATTTTTGTATGGCCACCGATAGCGCGAAAACAGGTTTAGGAGTTGTTTTATTCCAAGAATACGAACAGGCAAGCTAAGATCATATAGAACAATTGCATTTGCCAGTCGGGTACTCACAAAAAGCGAGAAAAACTATTCAGTCACGGAGCTGGAAGCATTGGCCATTGTATGGGGCTTCCAACGTTTTCGATACTTCCTATTCGGAAGAAAAACAAAAGTATACACTGACCACAAAGCATTAGAATTTCTGTTATCCGCCAAACTAACTCATGGGAGGTTAGGCAGATGGATGTTAATACTACAAGAATTTTACTTCACTATTACACACATACCAGGACCAGCGAATGTATTAGCAGATGCTTTATCACGATGTCCACAGGGTGCATCCAATAACATAGGTTTGGAAGCAGCAGAAGACCAGTTTACAATGTACTATATGAAACAAGTACCTTTCGAAAACTACATTACGACAGCATTGAAAAACATAGGCAAAGAACAGGACAAGGATCCCGAAATACTAGGAATCAAACACAAGTGGAGAAGTAAGGATTTTCCAGACATTCGACAGCACTATCTCGTAAAAAACAATGTTTTATTTTTTAGACGAAATGTTGCAACGAATGAATGGTTGATTTATATCCCAGATGAACTAATTAATAAGTACATATGGTATACACATTTAAGTAAGGGCCACTTTGGACCAAAGAAATGCTAAATTAAAAATAAAACAAACAAGCCATTTTCCTAATATGGAAAGACGAATTAGAACAGTATTAGTCAAATGCAAAAAATGTATGAGGGCTAAACACGTCACTTTCCAAACCAGACCACCTATGTTTCCAATAATCCCTAAAAGATTAAATCAAATAGCTGCAACAGATTTGATGGGGCCCCTCCCACGCACAAAAAATGGATATATTTTCATATTTGTCGTTTTGGAACTTACTTCTAAATATGTTACCTTGACACCATTAAAACGGGCAACAGGTCTTACTATAAGTAAAACATTTAGACAAGATTTTTTCAGACAAGTAGGTCGAGTGGAACGAATAATTTCGGATAATGGCCCACAATTCAAATCAGTGCAATGGCAGAACACGTTAAAACAACACAAAATAAAACCCATCTACATATCTAAGAACAAACCTAGTGTAAATCCAGCAGAACGATCTATGAAGGACATAGGCACTTTATGCCGATTATATTTAGGCAAACGACACAACACTTGGGATATATATCTTAAAGATTTTCAAGAAGTAATAAATGAAATGCCACATAGCACTATACTACTACCTCCAGTTACTGTACCTAAAAATATTGAACCCCCAAACATAACCAGAGAAAATGTTAGATTTCCTATTGTACCACGTAGACAGCACAAACAAATCATAGCAACAGCACTCTCCAACATCAGAAAGGCAGCCATTACAAGAAAAGAAAGAGGAGATAGAACAGCAATTAAAAGAACATTCTCAGTAGGCCAGAAAGTATTTGTAAAAACACACCATCTCTCCAGCAAACAGAAACACAAAATACATAAGTTTTACGCTGCATACAAAGGACCTGTCATAATTAGCCGAATTGCTCATGATAATGCTGTGGAACCAATGAACCCAAAAAACAGGCAAAACCTTAGGACTTCACCATGTGAGCCATATCAAAAAGTTTGAAGATTAATTTTATTACTGGTGAATAATCAGCACAATATTTCAAGATTATGTTGCAGATAAGATGGTCAGGAGAAAGAAGAATGAAGAGAGAGGAAGGTTGTAAAAAGAAAGTAGTTTCAATAAAAACAAAAACAAAAATAACACCAATAGTACCATAGATTAAAGTGAAGGGATAAAGTGTAGATAGTCTAACAGCATGAAATACTAAAATGCTATACACCACGACACTACACAAAAATAAAAAACGAATTTGAGGATTCTTGTAGATGTTAAGACTCAAAATATCTTAGAATTGTAACATGGAAAAGGCGCCGAAATTTGTAAAGCTTCTAAGAAGGCGTAAAACAATGTAGGTACTAGACATATGTTAGATGATTATAAGTAAAACTTTTTGTAAGAACCATTGTAAAAACTCCAGCAAGGATGAGATGCAATGACCCACAAGTTGCAACGCGAGAAGTATCAAGAAAGGAAAGGATGTAATTAGCAAGACACGATTCCTACAAAGCAGAAGCGTCGAGAGAAGGGAAAGGACAGCGAGACCAACAGAAGGCCCTTGTAGCCGAAGTGGGCAGTAAATAAATCTGCTGCCAAGCTGAACCACAGCGGAACCGTGCTGGGACAGAACACGGAACCACACAGTGGGGGAACTCTGCAGAGACATGACAGGACACCGAACACCAGAAGGGTCTCTGAATGCCCTGACTCAATGGAGCAAGCAAAAAACAGCCCGACGAGAAGACCACTTGGGCAAGCCACCACTGGTAAAAAAAAAAAAAATGTGTAGAAGTCACACTACTGCTATTAAACAGCACACTGATGCATGAACTGATGAAAACTTCCACAAAGTAAAAATGACATGCCCAAACAATTTATCAAACTGTTAACTAAAAGGAGAACTTCAAAGCGACTAGTTATCAATAAATATTTCCTTATCCTGCCCAGAGAAGAACCAAAAAGCAAGTAAGAAGCAAAGAAAAAGCAGGAAGAACAGAAGTTGAAGATTCGCAAGATTGAGACCAAGAAAGAAGATGGGTGAAGAATAGACGACATACCTTCCCAAATCCCTATCCTATTGTAAACTAGTCGTCTGCAAAGTATTACAACGAAAAACGACCGCTTTCAGCGACACGTAACGATGACTTTCACGCATACAAAGCCAGTAAACCACGAGATTCTGCACTCACAGCTCCATTCCATTATGGGACCTCCACAACAGCAACACACACTTGCAGAGCCAACAAGGAATGACGAACGAAGCTGTATATCATATACTTGCCCACATCCATTTCGCTCAAGTCCATCACCTTCATGCAAAAAACATTTGCCAACCTTATGCTTAAACATTCATAGGATTGTGTGAATGTGTGAAATCAAATTATGTGATGTAGGAATTGTGCAAAAGAAATGTGTGAAAAACTAAATAAGTTAAGCACACCAGACAGCTAATAAACCACAAAATAACAGTCATTGACTATGGACTTATGTAAAAAATAGACTATCGAAAAAATAAATTATTTCTGAAATAGACAGTATATAAAGAACAAAAGTAAGGCATAATAAACACTAAAACTATATGCCATTTATTTTCTCCTCATAAAAATAAAAGAATAACTATATTTTACTTATTTTCTCCTTATAAAAACAAAGAATAAAAAATTACCTTGTTGCATGTTTTCCCTTTTTTTTAACATTTGTACCATTTGTTAGGATAATATCTCGATACTTGTGTATGTATATTTCTTTGTCAAAGCAATTCTTGGAAATAATTCTTATTTGTTAGTGTAACAATGTTGAAATGAGTGTCTAGAAACAAAAACATTTTACTTGTACATGGTATTTAGAAAATGGTTAGGAATAGATTTTACTTAATTACTACATTTATAAAAACAATATTTCTAAGAAAATCGATGTGAAAGACTCCTCGCATTCGATAACAAACTTGTTAAAAAACAAACTTCACAATTAAATAAAGAAAGAAAATAATTTTAAAAAATAATAATTGTAATAGAATAAAAACATTCTTCCCTTGTCAATATAAACATATTTTTGGTAATAATGTGGAAGACTATAAAAATATAAATTAGTAATACAAACTAGCATAGAACAGAATAACGTGGCTGAACAGTAGGAAACAAAATTTAGATAACGGAATACTTTTTGACTGGCTTAGACAACGATTCAATCATTGCCTAACTTCAGTGCAAAAATTAAGTTCGAAGGGTGGTGATACGTAAGGTGTCAGGCAAATCCAACACCTTCCATGAAAACATTGACATGATAAGCAAATCCAGTAGTATGTCACATAGCTCCGAATAAACCGTGACATTAAATTAACCAAAGTAATACGAGTAACGAGTGAGCGAATGGAATACCACAGACTAACACAAGAATGCCTAAATGCATGTCATACCTCCCAACCGTGAGACAGACGCAGTTCCGAGGGGAGAAACGAGAACAGAAGCCGAGAGCAGAACCGTGTTAAGTTGGAAGGCCCTACGATAAGGGACGGACACCCACGTCGCCAGCTAACCGTTATGACCACCCCCAGCACATGTTAAAAGTTAGAGCCCTCCAGAATAACAGTATATGTCTTACGATAACACTAAAAGGACCACACCAGCTGCAAGTTTTAGCGTGAGACTTTTTCGCTTCTCTGTTACGTTGCAAACTTTAAAAACATTGCCCCACCACGAAAAGTATAACGTTTCTCATTGGATAGACAGAATTTTTGTAGGCGGAGCTTAAGGTTAACATTGAGACCCTGATTGGTCAGATGAAAACACAGCCAGAAAATTTTTTTTTAAACCAACTTTGGTAAATTGTAGTAAGGAGAAGTTAGGAGGGAGTTGCTTCCGAGACGGCGAGATGAGCGGAGCTGTGCTGACAGCCGCCTCCTGACGAACACCAACAAGGTAATGAACGCACGCGATGCCGCATAACAGCGCATAAAGCTTCACTCAGAACTGCAGAAGTCTCATCTGTTACACCCCCTTTTTTGCGTAATACTAGTGGCGATCGTCAATTAAAGCTCATGGTATTCACATTTGCTTTGTAAGTTAAAATCTAAAAGGCGATGATTTTTATAATTATTGAGAAGCCACATCAGCCACTGTAATTTACGACAAGTTAGATAAGTAATTAAAGATAATTGAGGGTCACTGTAGACCATTTTGATAGTTTTCTCTCTTGTGAAACTTAATTTAAACCTAGATTATAGATGTGATATGGCATAGGTCATCCTTCGATCCATTGTAGAACATGGAAACCCACTCAGGGAATATTTGTTCACATTTTTGTTGAACACAGTTGGTTTTTATCATCCTGTATAAAAACATTTCCTTTTATCAACAGTGCAATTTATAAACAATGTTTTGTGAGTAGAATAAAATTTCCAATGGTAAACTTAACTGCTTTTTCGACGTTATTTTAACAGCTAACTAGAAATAGGAAAGCCTTGAACCCCTTCCTCTAAATTTAGTTAGTATTAAGATTCTTTTACAGGGAGTGCAGTGGAGCTGACGCTGAAATCATGAAGTATTTGGTTATATCATCGCTAGTCTCACTGAACTCTTCTGAACTCTACATGTCATGTGTGGTCTGGCGTCTCCTTACCAGCAACAGGTCCCAGGTTCAAACTAGTCAATTCCCTAAAAAACACGCTCAGAGCGTCGTTGCGCGAAAGTGGTAGGGAGACACGATATAGAACAAACAGAAACCACGCAGAATGTTAGAGAATGGTGACCCTGCCAGTATGGTAAAATACCATGATTGAAGGTCGACCACATGTCCAACTAGGTCAGAAAAATATCCTGTTAAAAATTTTTCGTAATAAAAAAAATTTTTTTTTTGAAAGGCATAAATAGTTGAAAACAGTAGCTGCAGCGATAGATAGTGAGACATTCTAGCAGAGACAATAGCATAATTAAGTTATGAATTTTAAAATTTGTTAGAATTAAGTTTTCTCCTCGATGCAAGCGCACAGGTGGCGGATACATCGTTGACGAGTTGGTTCTCACCCAACAAGTAAATGAATGAATTGTCAGTCTTTGGTATAATAAGTGTCAAGTTGTGTGAACAAAAAGTTTATGAAACGTGTGAGATCGTATGAGCGCATGTTGACTCGAAGTAGGGCGCGTCAATTGCTTTTAAAACAGAAAATAAGGGATTCGGAAAGATTAGCAATGGCAAATCGAGACCTTGACCGAATAGAGGTAGAGAACCAGCATGAAAATGGACAGAGAATAGAGGACAGTACAACAGACGATGCAGTATCGCGAGATATAGGACAATAACGCACCATAACGAAGATAATGTACGTCGAGGCATAGAAAACGTTAAGTCAGCATACGACAGAGGAACAGGAAAGTAGAGAGACAGTCGATGAGGATTCTAACTTGCGTCTTGAATACGTAGAACCCATAGTACAAGTAATCAGAGCTCCCTCATCACAGAGTACAAGGAATGCGAGCAGAAACGTGTCACAGCACAGTTCAATGCAATCGGTTGCGAACCAACGCTTGGGCGAAAACACAGAGCGTAGGACGTCGGAAGAAAACGCAATAGGACCCACCAATCTGGCAGAATTATTACAACAAATTACGGAAACCATGACAAGGCAAAATAAAGACATAGCGAACCAAATTCAAATTCAGAATGCAGAAACCACGAGACAAATGCGTGCGATTAAAGAACAAAACAAAAAAATTCAGTTACACCCAAGTCATATTGAGGACGAGGCAAAAGAATCTCGAGAAGTGATAGGAAACTTAATAACAGGTTACAATCAATTGAGAACAGACATTGACAAGGTACAAGCGGACGTACAAACATTGCGTATTGACATTCAGGACGAGATCAAAACATTACGTAACAACACCCAGGGAGAAGTCAAGAAACTAGAGAAACAGATAAACGAAATTACTAGACAAGCAGCAGGTACAGCGCGTGAAGTTGTTGAAAACAGTGTGCTACACAAACGTATCGCAAAAGCAGCGCTGAAAAGATATGATAACCGCATAGACAAAATAGAAGCGCAAACGAAGCGACAATTTCAGAAATTGCGAACAGAGTTCTTGCAAACCATTGAAGAGCGTAGTGAACAGGATCGAACAAGCACACAGTCTGCAACCACATCCGTATCTGTAACAACACCGGAAAAACAAGCAATTAACGAAGATATTACGCATTTGCGATTCCAATCACAGGCGGAAAGTAACATACGTGAAATCAGACAGCCTCCACAGCAACAAACACGTTTCGAAATTCTTGATGAACAAACGTCATCACAAACACATGCGGAACCACAAATGTATGTTTCAAGACAGTTTGGATTGTGCAATGAAGCAGCAAGGTTAACCAGACAAGATACCGAACCAATACCTGACAATGGAAAGCCAGGTCGCGAAGAGTACAGTGCAATGCATTCAGCTACACATTCACAACCGATGGAAGAAAATTATTGTGTACCACTCCAACGATACTACGCAAGGGTAGGCGAAAGTTACAGTGGACAATGTCCAATGGATCTACCACAACCGGAAAGAACGACGGGAGAAATGATCAGAAACAAAAGTGGCGAAGAATCGCGAATTTCATATGGAACTATGACGAAGTACGACAACGATCATTTCCTCACAATCACAAAATTTCAACACTTTCGAGAAGGAAACTCATTACATCCACGAACTTTTATTGATCAATTCCGAGTAGGATTACCAGAACACTGGACGCTAGCACACAAATTAGACTTTATATGTGCACACATGTCAGGAACAGTCGCAGAAACCATGCAGAATGTTACAGCGACATGTCGATCGTACAAAGATTTCAGAGAGAAGGTTCTCTCACGATATTGGTCCAGCGAAGCACAGAACAGAGTGAAGTGCGAATTATTACAGAACCCATATTTTGAAAATTCAGGAGAGAAGAGTCCCGTGAAATTTTTCGAATTAATGGCAAAGAAAAATCAATGGTTAGATGTACCATAAAGTGACGGAGAGTTGATTAAATTATGCGCGATGAAGCTACCATTGAAATACCAGCAATCATTAGTAGGTCGCGGAGGCAATGACGTCGAAGCATTTAAATGTATTCTAAGGGAACTAGAGTTCATATTTTCGGAAGATGACACAAGATAAAGACGAAGCGCACGTGAAAACGAAAGCAAAAAGCAGTGGAATCCACAAGACACAGTACGAAGAAACAATAATTACGAACCATGTGATAACTTCACACCAAGAAACGACAATAGATTTCAACAAAGAACCGGTTATGGATTTAGAAGAGAATATGACAATAACTATAATTCACCCTGGAACGGCAACAACTATTACAGAGGGAATAACGACAACCGGAACGGGTACTGGAGAACCAATAGACCGACAAATTGTCAACAAAGAAACCACTATCAACAAGCTGAACAAGAAAAGAGAATACAGATAGAAGAGGTGGAGGTAAGACCACCAAACCCCGAAAAACCTTCGAATTGACAGCTGAGGGCCCATGCCAAAGAGAATGACGCACCGACCCAGGCCAATTGCAGCACCTTGAACAGAGAAGTAAAAATCTTATCACGAGAAGAGAAGAAGGAAGAAACAAATCCGCAGGAACCAGATGAAAACGAAGACAAGAAAATAACAATACCGTGTTGGGACGAAATTAATTGGGAGTATACTGACGAGGAAGATGAATTTCCAGAGGCATGCACAACAAATGTATGGAGAAAGGACGAAGTAATGAGTATTGCAGAGCTATTTGAGATGGAAACCAGGGAAAGCGAATTGATTGAAGATAATGCGCAGTCGACAGAAGTTGAAAATAAGTTACGAGTGGGCACACAACCCAACGTATATAATGAAGGAAGTTATGAAGCGATAATTAGAGCATTTAGATGCGATTATGTGGAAGTAGCGACGAAGAAGGAGAAGATAGACGAGGATGAGAAAAAAGTAGAGAATGTTGAAGAAAGCGTAAATGAAGGAAGAAATAGAGAAGAGGAAATAAAAGAGAGAGGAGTAGCAGTCGAAGCTTATCCTACAGAAAGTTCGAATTCACAAGGGAAATTCCTAAAAAGACTCATGTATGATTCAGTGGAGGATTCGATGATGCAAGAAGAAGAAGAACAGATCCAACCCTTTCAAATTCAACCAATTGTGAATGCCATGGTAAAGCATATTCCAGTCAGTATTGTAATTGATAGCGGAAGTGAACTGACTGCGAGCTCAGAAAATTTATTCATGCAGTGTAATGCCAATGAGGAAACTCCAGTTCTGAAAACATGTAAGATTAAAGCAAGAGGTCCTATTAGAAACAATGCTGCGGAAGTTACGAGACAAACAAGGTTAACTCTTTCGTGCCAAGGTCAAAAGATCGAAGCCAACTTCGTGATTATACCTAAACTAACTGTAGATTTGATTATAGGTGCAGATTTTTTAAATGAGAGACGAGCGATAATAGATATGGGGAAAGGTAGCGTAACATTCGGGAATGTCACACTTCTCTTTGATCAAAAGCTAAAATTAGAAGAAATACCAGTTATTAACAAACAATTAAGAATGACGCGAGATAAGGAGGCTGAAGAATTATAATGGTATGCACAAAAGGGGGAATCGCCTCAACTCATGTTAGAAGTCCATAAAGAAATCGACGAAAAATTGCAAGAAGTTCAAGGTATTTCGGAACACAGTAAAAGAGAATTAGAGGGTATTTTACGAGATAAAGCAGAGGTATTTTTACCTAAGACTGGCAGTATTAAACACTTTCAGTACAAGTTTGAAATAAAACAGCACAAACCATTTAGAGTGCCACCCTATACAATCCCATTAAGCTACAGGAATAAAGTATTCCAGGAGATATCTAAAATGTTAGATGATGATATTATTGAACCAGCTACCTCCACATATAACAGCCCGCTCCATATTGTACAAAAACGAGATGGGAGCATCAGGTTAGTGCTTGATTCCAGACAGATCAACACAATCATAATCACTGAGACAGATCGCCCAGAAAAATTAGAGGAATTGATACAAAACTTCCACGGCACTAAGATATTTTCATCAATTGATTTACGGAGTAGTTTCTGGCAAATAGAATTGGCCCCAGAATGTAGAAAATTTACAGCATTTATCGTATTCGGTAGATGTTACCAGTTTAAACGATTGCCATTTGGTTTAAACATATCATCAGCAGCGTTTATTAGGGGATTTAATACTATACTCAGTCCTGAAAGGCAGCCATTACAAAAAATTGCTTGTTATGTTGATGATGTGATTATAGCAGAACCCTCTTGGGAACATCACAACGACACATTAAATCAGTTTTTACAGATCATGAAAGAGCATGGGGTCACAGTAAATATAACAAAATCGAAATCTGGAAGGCGACAGGTCAAATTTCTAGGACACATAATTTCCGAGAAAGGGGTAGTGCCTGACCCAGAAAAACTAACGGCAATCAAAGAATTCTGTACTCCAGTTTTTACAGATCATGAAAGAGCATTTGCCAGTAGGGTACTCACAAAAAGCGAGAAAAACTATTCAGTCACGGAGCTGGAAGCATTGGCCATTGTATGGGGCTTCCAACGTTTTCGATACTTCCTATTCGGAAGAAAAACAAAAGTATACACTGACCACAAAGCATTAGAATTTCTGTTATCCGCCAAACTAACTCATGGGAGGTTAGGCAGATGGATGTTAATACTACAAGAATTTTACTTCACTATTACACACATACCAGGACCAGCGAATGTATTAGCAGATGCTTTATCACGATGTCCACAGGGTGCATCCAATAACATAGGTTTGGAAGCAGAAGAAGACCAGTTTACAATGTACTATATGAAACAAGTACCTTTCGAAAACTACATTACGACAGCATTGAAAAACATAGGCAAAGAACAGGACAAGGATCCCGAAATACTAGGAATCAAACACAAGTGGAGAAGTAAGGATTTTCCAGACATTCGACAGCACTATCTCGTAAAAAACAATGTTTTATTTTTTAGACGAAATGTTGCAACGAATGAATGGTTGATTTATATCCCAGATGAACTAATTAATAAGTACATATGGTATACACATTTAAGTAAGGGCCACTTTGGACCAAAGAAATGCTAAATTAAAAATAAAACAAACAAGCCATTTTCCTAATATGGAAAGACGAATTAGAACAGTATTAGTCAAATGCAAAAAATGTATGAGGGCTAAACACGTCACTTTCCAAACCAGACCACCTATGTTTCCAATAATCCCTAAAAGATTAAATCAAATAGCTGCAACAGATTTGATGGGGCCCCTCCCACGCACAAAAAATGGATATATTTTCATATTTGTCGTTTTGGAACTTACTTCTAAATATGTTACCTTGACACCATTAAAACGGGCAACAGGTCTTACTATAAGTAAAACATTTAGACAAGATTTTTTCAGACAAGTAGGTCGAGTGGAACGAATAATTTCGGATAATGGCCCACAATTCAAATCAGTGCAATGGCAGAACACGCTAAAACAACACAAAATAAAACCCATCTACATATCTAAGAACAAACCTAGTGTAAATCCAGCAGAACGATCTATGAAGGACATAGGCACTTTATGCCGATTATATTTAGGCAAACGACACAACACTTGGGATATATATCTTAAAGATTTTCAAGAAGTAATAAATGAAATGCCACATAGCACTATACTACTACCTCCAGTTACTGTACCTAAAAATATTGAACCCCCAAACATAACCAGAGAAAATGTTAGATTTCCTATTGTACCACGTAGACAGCACAAACAAATCATAGCAACAGCACTCTCCAACATCAGAAAGGCAGCCATTACAAGAAAAGAAAGAGGAGATAGAACAGCAATTAAAAGAACATTCTCAGTAGGCCAGAAAGTATTTGTAAAAACACACCATCTCTCCAGCAAACAGAAACACAAAATACATAAGTTTTACGCTGCATACAAAGGACCTGTCATAATTAGCCGAATTGCTCATGATAATGCTGTGGAACTAATGAACCCAAAAACAGGCAAAACCTTAGGACTTCACCATGTGAGCCATATCAAAAAGTTTGAAGATTAATTTTATTACTGGTGAATAATCAGCACAATATTTCAAGATTATGTTGCAGATAAGATGGTCAGGAGAAAGAAGAATGAAGAGAGAGGAAGGTTGTAAAAAGAAAGTAGTTTCACTAAAAACAAAAACAAAAATAACACCAATAGTACCATAGATTAAGGTGAAGGGATAAAGTGTAGATAGTCTAACAGCATGAAATACTAAAATGCTATACACCACGACACTACACAAAAATAAAAAACGAATTTGAGGATTCTTGTAGATGTTAAGACTCAAAATATCTTAGAATTGTAACATGGAAAAGGCGCCGAAATTTGTCTCACTGAACTCTTCTGAACTCTACATGTCATGTGTGGTCTGGCGTCTCCTTACCAGCAACAGGTCCCAGGTTCAAACTAGTCAATTCCCTAAAAAACACGCTCAGAGCGTCGTTGCGCGAAAGTGGTAGGGAGACACGATATAGAACAAACAGAAACCACGCCGAATGTTGGACACCATCTTGGTGTTGCGATTCAAACAAACGTTTGCAGAGTGTCATGGCACATCGGACATTTAGCAGTGATTAGTAATCACACAGGAACCGCAAGTCACAAAGGCCATCCAGGGCTGGTAAAAAGCGTTGAAATTATTTAGACACATACTAAAAATGGATACCCACTACAGAAAATGCTTAAAGTTTTGTCAAAATGCATTGATACACGTCTGACATTGCAGTGAACGTACGTTTGGATCCCAGCACTCTTCGGAAGTGAATTATGGACTGTAGGCAAGCCGGAAAAGAAAAGAATCGAGGGGTTTCACATGTATTGCTTTAGCATGATGTTTAAAATTAGGTGAACCGATATTAACCAAGTAGGTTCCCCGTAGAACTGATGCAGAAAGGAACATGTGAAATCTGTGACAAGTTGAAGGGGCAGGATAATACGCTATATGTTAAAACATCAGGAAATAATTTCATTGCACGTAGAGGAGCTGTTGACGCTAGAAACTGTTGTGGAAGACAAAGATTGGATTACACTCAAGCAGCAATTGAGAAATTTGGTGTTACTCTGAGATGAAGTGAGTAGATCGTGGCTGGTAGCACCAACCAAGTTAGATGAATGAAAAATAAAAGTAATTGTGTATATATAACTGCGGTATTTGTAGAGAGAGACAACTCAGTAACATAAAAAAAATAAAAAAATAAAAAACACAGCAGTGATGTTTGATGGACCTGGATGTCGATGGCTGTGGGACACATTTTACCGTTTTTGACTGTCGACATTCTTCCTTAGCAAGTTACTAACCGCACCCACTACCTTTTCTATATCTCGCGAAGAAGCTATAAAGCTAAAATTGAAGAGATTCTAGCTGACATCGATTGTGACGAAGAATCGTTTTTCTACGCACCATTCGCGACTGAGGCAGAAAATGATAGAAGTGACAGTAGCACACAAACTGCCCTCCGCCACATAACAAGTGGAATATAGTTGCACATGTAGGCCAACACTGGTTTGCAAAACGTGACAGCCGGCCCACACGCCTGATACCCTTCCTTTCCAAGACCTCCTCCATCTGCGGTGTTCGACGAAATCGCTCATTGTCGCCCATAAAAATGAAGCCAGGACCGAATGCAGCCCAGAGAAGACACACAAGGCGAAGGGGTCCATTGTCACAATAGTGTTGACCGGTGAGTGTGCGTGTTAAAATATTTCCAGATCAATAGGCAAAAAATGGTTCAAATGGCTCTGAGCACTAGGGTACTTAATTTCTGAGATCATCAGTCCCGTAGAACTTAAAATTCTCCAACTACATGTACATATATACTCTGCTAGGCACCAAGTGGTGTGTGGCGGAGGGCACAATTCGCGCTAAAGTCATATTTACCCCCCCTCTGTTCCACTCGCGGATCGCGCGAGAGTAGTGGCAGCCCTGACGCCGGCTACGAGCGCTTTTCGCTTGCTTTGTCACAAGATAAGTAATTTAGCTAGTAATTAATCGTTTTTGCTGTCTATTCTATAGTATTTGCGTGCATTAGTGTCAGATACACAAGATAAATTAAAGGTTTCAATTTTTATTTCCGTCTAAATAAGATAAGCGAAGTTTCTATTTAGGACAGTTCCAGGTGTACGCAAACGTTTGTTTACATTCTTAACTAACGTTAAATACGCGGGATTATCAATTAATTCAGTGCACAATACTCACTATTTGCGATTATTAGTGTCATTTAGCCTCGATACATTGAAGGTAGCAGTTTTATACGTTTTATTAGATTATTTTTCGCGTGAACGTAAACATTTGTTTACATTATCTATACGAGGGTTAATCAGTTTAAGTTAGTGTACAATACTCAGTATTCCCGTTTATTAGAGTCATTTAGACTCGATACATTGAAGGTAGCAGTTTTTATATGTTTTATTAGGGATAGTGATACTAACCTCACTTGTATACACGTTTGACTAGCACAACCTGCGACCGTTAACTGTTAAACAAACGTATAGTACGTGATAAATTAGTATTACACTACAATGTCTGAGTAAATCAGTGTTACAATACAACTTATGAGCCCTTATTACATACTGTCTAGTTTAGAATTACTTAAACCTAACTAACCTAAGGACATCACGCACATCCATATCCGAGGCAGGATTCGAACCTGCGACCGTAGCGGTCGCTCAGTTCCAGACTGAAGCTCCTAGAACTGCTCGGACACACCGGCCGGCCAATAGGCACACTCATGCATCATTGTGCCTCCCCACACCATAAAACCTGAATCAATTGAACGATCGTGCCCGACAATGCTAAACGGAGCCTCATATGGTGAGAGGTGGGCCCACATAATGCAGCCAAGAACGTTGTTGAACTTGATTGTTTTGGTGGTCGAGGTGTTACGGTGTGGAGAGGCATACTATTGCATGGGCTTAGTGACGTTCAAAGTTTTGAACACGGTACACTAAGCAGTCAACATTATTGTATCACTGTAATCTTCCTCCATGTATGTGTTTCCGTGGTGCATTCGACTCTGACTTCGTTTTTAAGGACGCAGTGCACAAACGGATCAAACAGTGGAGCTAGAGGAGGTCTTGAAACGAGAGGATATTCAGCGAGTGGGCTGGCTTGCCCGTTTCATGGACGTTGATCCTAACGACCTTGTGTGTGATGCATTGGGGAGACGTAATTTGGCAACTCCACATGCAACAAGTAGCATCAAGCAGTTGTCAAACGCGATGGTGGACGAGTGGAGCGCCCTACCGCATGAGTTCCGTAACGACCTCGTGATCAACACGGGAGCACGTTGCAGAACATACCCTGCCGTCCATTGTGGTCACCCATCCGCTTAAGAACTCGCCGTTTTTAATGTCCAGGAGACCATCACGAATAGCAGTGACTTCTGAGTAATTACTGTCTTTGGGAAAAGCGTCATTTCTGTTCGTATCATTGCTTGCTTCTTTCAGTTGCTTTCAGTACTACAGAATGTAACATACAGGTATGCCCAACCTTTCAGGAAACATTCCTTACACACAGAAGAAGAAAATATGTTGTATCGATGTGGGTCCAGAAACGCTTTATTTCCATGTTACAGCCCATTTTCCACTTCTATTCATAATCACATTAACCATTGGAAACATGAAGAAACCGAACGCATCAGCATTGCATGAAATGCATTCGTACAGGAAATGTTCGAAATACCCTATTGGCTACGTTTGTTTAGAATGAACAGTGAGTTGTGATTGACTCGTCAGTTTGAAATGGGAACAAGCGCCAAAATATTTATTTTAAGACACAAATGAATTACAGACTTTGGCTGCGAGCGAGAATTGATTGAAATCAATATGAAAGGTTAAAATTTCGTGCCGGACTGGAACCCGCGTCTCCTGCTTGTGTATTGTGTATTGAACGCGGGACCTACACTCCTGGAAATGGAAAAAAGAACACATTGACACCGGTGTGTCAGACCCACCATACTTGCTCCGGACACTGCGAGAGGGCTGTACAAGCAATGATCACACGCACGGCACAGCGGACACACCAGGAACCGCGGTGTTGGCCGTCGAATGGCGCTAGCTGCGCAGCATTTGTGCACCGCCGCCGTCAGTGTCAGCCAGTTTGCCGTGGCATACGGAGCTCCATCGCAATCTTTAACACTGGTAGCATGCCGCGACAGCGTGGACGTGAACCGTATGTGCAGTTGACGGACTTTGAGCGAGGGCGTATAGTGGGCATGCGGGAGGCCGGGTGGACGTACCGCCGAATTGCTCAACACGTGGGGCATGAGGTCTCCACAGTACATCGATGTTGTCGCCAGTGGTCGGCGGAAGGTGCACGTGCCCGTCGACCTGGGACCGGACCGCACCGACGCACGGATGCACGCCAAGACCGTAGGATCCTACGCAGTGCCGTAGGGGACCGCACCGCCACTTCCCAGCAAATTAGGGACACTGTTGCTCCTGGGGTATCGGCGAGGACCATTCGCAACCGTCTCCATGAAGCTGGGCTACGGTCCCGCACACCGTCAGGCCGTCTTCCGCTCACGCCCCAACATCGTGCAGCCCGCCTCCAGTGGTGTCGCGACAGGCGTGAATGGAGGGACGAATGAAGACGTGTCGTCTTCAGCGATGAGAGTCGCTTCTGCCTTGGTGCCAATGATGGTCGTATGCGTGTTTGGCGCCGTGCAGGTGAGCGCCACAATCAGGACTGCATACGACCGAGGCACACAGGGCCAACACCCGGCATCATGGTGTGGGGAGCGATCTCCTACACTGGCCGTACACCACTGGTGATCGTAGAGGGGACACTGAATAGTGCACGGTACATCCAAACCGTCATCGAACCCATCGTTCTACCATTCCTAGACCGGCAAGGGAACTTGCTGTTCCAACAGGACAATGCACGTCCGCATGTATCCCGTGCCACCCAACGCGCTCTAGAAGGTGTAAGTCAACTAACCTGGCCAGCAAGATCTCCGGATCTGTCCCCCATTGAGCATGTTTGGGACTGGATGAAACGTCGTCTCACGCGGTCTGCACGTCCAGCACGAACGCTGGTCCAACTGAGGCGCCAGGTGGAAATGGCATGGCAAGCCGTTCCACAGGACTACATCCAGCATCTCTACGATCGTCTCCATGGGAGAATAGCAGCCTGCATTGCTGCGAAAGGTGGATATACACTGTACTAGTGCCGACATTGTGCATGCTCTGTTGCCTGTGTCTAAGTGCCTGTGGTTCTGTCAGTGTGATCAAGTGATGTATCTGACCCCAGGAATGTGTCAATAAAGTTTCCCCTTCCTGGGACAATGAATTCACGGTGTTCTTATTTCAATTTCCAGGAGTGTAGAAACGACGGAGAGGCTCCGTGCCGCCGTAGTCCTCAGTGGTTTACAACCTCACAACAGGCCACAGCAGTCCACCCACCCCACCACCGCCCCATACCGAACCCACGGTTATTGTGCGTTACGGCCCCCAGTGGACCCCCCGTGAACTTGTCATACCAGATGACTGTAACCCCAAATGTTTGCGTGGTAGAACAATGAAGATGTACGAGTACGTGGAGACTGTATTTGCGCAGCAATCGCCGACATAGTGGAACTGAGGCGGAATAAGGGGAACCAGCCCGCATTCGCCGAGGCAGATAGAAAACCGCCTTAAAAATTATCCACAGGCTGGCCGGCACACCGGACCTCGGCACAAATCCGCCGGGCGGATTCGTGCCGTTGCCGGCACGCCTTCCCGCTCGGGAAGCAGCGCTTAAGATCGCGCGGCCAGGCGGGCGGGCTGACTCCTGTTTACTACACAGTTGCTCTGACCACAAAGGCATGCGGACACTGCATGGACTACCCTAGTGGGCATCCCGTCACAGCCAAATTCTCAGCTTACGCACACACTGCTAATGCGGTTACCCTTGCCCATTATTTTCATTACTCGTGGCGCTTCGCCGATTCCAGTAAGAGTTAGAGTCTAGTGTGCACCTGCACTGAAGATATAATCCAGTTTGTTTCTTTCACCAAACTTGTGTTAACGCACAGGTGCACGTTGTGAGCTATAAAAATTGGACTTCGTAATATTCGTTAGTTAGAAGAAGGGAATATATCCCAGTTTCGAGTTCGTTCGCCTTCTGCTGTTCTTTTTCTTAAAACCTCTGTTTTCAGTCCGTCAGAGTACTGTTTTGTGTTTAATGTCTGACGGCTAAGTTAGGACACTCTTCAGTAAAGGAAAATGAATAATAGTTATTCCTGTAGTAACTACTGAAGATGTTTTAAAAGCGTGTTAGTTTGGTGCTTGTAATGTCATGTCAACCTTCTCGTCATCATTTCAATAGTATGGTGCTGATGTTGCACCTAAAGCATCTTCGTCCACCTCTGAAAATGTTATAAAAGAAGAAAGGTATACGTCGTCCAGGAACATAGAGTTATGAAGTGCAGAAAAGCGAACGGCTTCAGGGTACGAGTACACGACTATTGGGACTGGTGTGACAGTACCCTCTAAGGCAAATAACGGTGGTGTTTGCTCTTGTAAACATAAATGAACTAAAAGGTTAAGTGTAGATGAGAAAGAACTTTGCTTAAAAACTTTGCTTGATGTACGCTGTAAAAATGAGCAGGACATATTCTTAATGCGAATGATTGATCCAACATCACCATTACGGAGGCGGTGTCAAAGAGATGCCCCACTCAAACGACGTAGTGGAGCGTTCATTGCCTTTAATTAGGTGAGAGAAAAAGTGTTGTGTTTAAGACTGCATGTAGTATTGCGTATTGCATGAAGAATAAAGCAATCTCTCGATTAACGTCACTAATAACTGCATATCAAGTCCCTGTAGACTAAAGTGGCAAGCACAGACATCGCGTAGTGCAAAACAGACAACACTCGTGTTATTATCGAGCCGGCCGCGGTAGCCGAGCTGCTATAGACGCTTCAGTCCGGAACCGTGCGACCGCTGCGGTTGCAGGTTTGAATCCTGTCTCGGGCATGGATGTGTGTGATGTCTTTAGGTTAGTTAGGTTTAAGTAGTTCTAAGTTCTAGGGGACTGATGACCTCAGATATTAAGTCCCATAGTGCTCAGAGCCATTTGAACCTTTTTTTTTTTTTTTTTTGCTTTTATCGATGAACACATTAATAAAGTTCCTGTTAAAAAAAAATTACAACAATCAAAACATAAAGTATTTGGGTGCTGAACTTAAAATCAAAACAATGTATGATCACTTTCGTAAAATAAAGAAAGAAAAGAAAAAGAGCTCCTTCCAAAGAAGGTTAATAAGACTTTTATGGAGAGCACTTACACGATTATAGATTTGGACCTCCTCAAAACGATGCTACAGTATTTGTGAAGTAACTGTAAAAAAATGTTCACATCCGAGTAACAGTGCAAAGCGAGCTGTGTCAGTCATCCGCGTCGAGACACAAGTCGTATAACATCAGAAATAAATAAGAAGTCTTTATTCTAATGTATCGAAGAAAGGAGCACTTCTATTCCACTATATGGAAAAACGCCCTTTACCAAAATTGCCTGTACAGGAAATGTTCTATCTGAGAAAACTGTGGTAATACGTGTTCGACATACACGACATGAAAACTGATTCTGCCATATCTATGTTTATCCGGAAGGAGAAGCTAAATGTGAAGCTGACGAAGTATGTAGCATGCTATAATTGAAAAAAAAAACAACGTGGACACTGAGATAAAATAACTTTACCCTTTCAGTAACGCCTGCGGATGTCAAAACCCAGTATTTTTCATTGTGAGGACGCCTATTTCTTCAATGTGGTCGCAAGTTTGAGACTGCGAGAAGGAAGTCAGACAACTACATAGAATTCACACACCACATGGATACACTGATTTGATTCAATCCTCAAAAAAGAAAAAAATTCAATCTTTTGCAAATCTGTGCAGAAAATATCCTAAATTTCAAGAACGGGTAACTTAAGTTATAATAAAATAACCACCAAGTTCCTGGAAAAGTCTTCATTTCCAATTTCCAAGAACAACCAGTGAGAATACTTCTTACGTAACAGTTATTTAACGGCAGATGAGTTCACTGTAATATAGCAAACACAATTTTTTTCTGCAAAAGAACAATACGGGAGTACCGAACATTCCAAGGATTCCAACAGAAGTGGCGCGCAGTGTCAGATGTCCAGTATAAGAGAAAAACATCCAGAATGTACACCAGATAATTACATTCCAAATTAGTTCAGACCATTATAAGAAGGTGTTGATGAGACCACCAACAGCTACTGCAGAGAACGGTGAAAGTGAAGGACAGTAAAAATTTTCAAAGTGTTCTTCATAGGTATAGCTTTCAAAACCTGTGAGTACTATAGACATTACCTGTATACTGAGGTGACATAAGTCATGGGATACCTATATGCACATGTACAGATGGTGGTAGTATCGCGTACCTCAAGGTATAAAAGGGCAGTGCAATGCTGAGTTGTCATTTGTACTCAAATGATTCAAGTGGAAAGGTTCCCGACGTGATTATGGCCGCACGACAGAAATTAACAGACTCTGGACGCAGAATGGTAGTTGGAGCTAGACTCATTGGACATTCAGTTTCGGAAATCGTTAGGGAGTTCACTATTTCGAGATCACCAGCTTCCAGAGTATACCGAGAACACCAAATTTCAGGCATTACCTTTTACCACGGACAACGCAATGGCCGACGACCTTCACTTAACGACCGAAAGCAGCGGCGTTTGCCAGTCTTAACAGACAAGCAACACTGCGTGAAATAACCGCAGAAATCAGTGTGGGACGTACGATTAACGTATCCGTTAGGGCAGTGCGGTGAAATTTGGCGTTAATGGGCTATGGTAGTGGAGTACCAACCCGAGTGCCTTTGCCAACAGTTCGATATCGCCTGGAACGCCTCTCCTACGCTCGTGACCATGTCGACTGGATCCCAGACGACTGGAAAACCGTGGCTTCGTCAAATGAGTTCCAATTTCAGTTGGCAACAACTGCTGGTACGTTTGGAATGTGGCGCAGACCCCACGAGGCCAGGGATCCAAGTTGTGCGAAGTGGTGCTGGCTCCATAATGGTGTGGGCTGTGTTTGCGGGGAATGGACTGGGTGGTGTGGTCCATCTGAACTGGAAGTGGTTAAGTCCGGCTACATGGAGTCCACTTGCAGTCATTCATGGACTTCATATTGTCACACAACGATGGAAATCTTATGGATGACAATGCACCATGTCACCTGACCATAATTATTCGCGACTGGTTTGAAGAATATCCTGGACGATTCCAGCAAATGATTTGGCCACCCAGATCGCCTGACATGAATCACATAGGACATTTATGCAACAAAATCGAGAGGTCAGTTCGTGCTCAAAATCCTGCGCCGGGAATACTTTCGCAATTATGGCCTATTATGGAGGCAGCATGGTCCTGTATTTCTGCAGGGGACTTCCAGCGATTTGTGAGTCCGTCACACGTCGAGTTGTTGCACTAAGCCGATCAAAAGAGGTGATCGAACGCGATATTAGGAGGTATCCCATAACTTCTGTCACGTCTGTGTATATGTTGTATTATGAAGTTTTTGTGAAAATATAACTATTTCTGGGAGTGGGGGATGTAATAAGGAGTTTCAGCTCCTAATTCATAATTAGTTCGAAGAAGTTCCAAGGTACTGAGATAGAAGAAGAAAAACTACAGATGGTACTGGCGCACATTATCTAATAAATACAACAGATATTCACGTTTTTTGCGCTGCGCTTTACTTTGATATGTTTTGACTCCCTCTTTTGATGTGTCTTTTAGATGTGGCACGTTGCCAGTTAGCTAGACAAGGCGGCTTTCCTGCCTTATCATTTTAACCACATTCCTCCGTTATTTTGCAGTTTCAAAATTATTTGGAGTTAGATACAATCTTTTTGGATTTTATTCTTGGATTATTACCAATTACATAGGATTTGCCTCCTACATACAGCATGATGCCATTTGACGATGTTATACAGCATCCATAATTTTAACTTCATTCCATTGTTATTTTTATAAATTTAAAATTCTCTTTGATGTAGGTTTAAGCTTGTTTAAGGTTTATGGTCTAAAATTGTTTTCGCGGGTCTATAACAAGGCTTTCTAAGGATGATGTTCTTAAACTTCGTACCATTTTTGTCTTGGTATTTACGAATGCATTCATTGTATGGCTACAGCTATGCAGATTCACTGATTGTTTACATTTTGAATGATATGTTATCTTATAAGCATTAACATATTTTATACTACACTGTTAAACAGATTTGTCAAGTGTTCACTTTTATTATTGTAATTTACTCCTCATTATATTTTTGTCGGTTTTTATACAGTGTTTTTATATCCTACTTGATTGGACAAAGTATTCAAAGTTTTTCGCTTTAAAAATTTTATATTTAATAACAGAGTTATAACAAATGAAGCGTTTAGCAACCGTCAGAGCGGATTTAAAAAAAAAAAAAACATACTTTGCTCTTCGTAGCAAAGGTCTTGGATACTGGTTGGATTTAAAACAATGAAGCAAGTATATTTTATGAATAAACGTCAAATCACTGCGTTAATTTCGGTTTCTAGGTTTTACTTCTGACACATATCGGAAATATATAAGATCTAATCTTCCAGTAGTTCGATATTTAGATATAATTCCCGATAAGTATCTGAAATAAAACAAGAAAACCGAAATACAGTTACAGTTTAGTCGTAAAATATGAATCTTTTACTCTCTCTATGTGCCACATAAACCATTATGGAGTCGTTAAAAACAGAAAAAGTGCTTCCTTTCCCGCATCTCTGTTGCTATATTCCTTGCGCGACGTGCCCCACAGACATCTCTAGTCATTAAATTTCTTCAGACTCTCAAAGTTCCGTCCGTCTCGCACTTTGTCGCACAGCATTTCATCACGCATGCAGCGACAAAAGACGAACTTTTATCCGGTGGTTGGCACGACAGTCTTTACACACGGCACGATTTATTGATTGAAGTGGTGGAGGGATTGGCTGTCGTGTGCTCGCGACATCCCGACAAGAAAGTTCGTCGGTCGGTCGGTCAAAACGGCTACACAGATCCTATTTTGCTGTTGGTCGGCGGTCAATTGGTACGTGTATAGGGCTTGTACAGGTCCCACGACACACATCAAGTTATCGACCGACCGACCAACAGCCTACACACAAGGCCACTGACGGCACCCAGCGGTTACAGCACCGCCGTGTTTTTGTGACTCGTTTATCTTCATCATTGTGTTTATGTCCTACGAAATCTAGCTTGGTTCTACACAGAAATGAAAATGACGGTTTGACTTGGCTGTTTTAGAAGTAACAAGGAAAAAAAATAGCAAGCTGGAGGACAAAGAAGTGGCTAAAGCAAGGAAAGAAATTTACCTACGTTCTGTTACTTCAGCAGATGGGATCCAACTATTTTCGTAATTATCTAAGAATGGATGAGTTCTGCATTCCGAAGCTGCTGAACATCATCAAACCATTTTTAACGAAAACGAGTAGTCATGAGGGAAGCTGTATGCGACGAGGTTTACATTTCTTGCCACTGGCAAAAGTTCAGAGACTCTCAAATTCAGTCCTGTTTCATCCCCACAATTTAATCTAAAATTATTCCTGAAACCTGAAACGTGATGTATAGCCGCCTGAGGAAACACATCATGTTAAGCAAAATAAACAAAAGATTTACGAACTTCCAGCACGTTGGAGTAGCTTGAGGTCAGCAACTTCTATTAATCAGTAGAACGAAAAACCAGTCAAAGATGCAAATTTTTACTTTTTATTCATTCAATGATTAGTTCCAGGCCGAGACCCATTTTCAAATCATCATAACCAGTCGAAAATGACGATTTGAAAGTATGTCTCAGTCCGAAACTAGTCATCGAATGAATAAAATGTAAAAGTTTGCAACTTGGACTGGTCTTTCGTTCTACTGAAAGCAAAAGACTTTCCTGTCAACTTTATTGATTTATTTATGTATACAGCGTAAAAGATGCCCCTGTAAGCTTAAGAAACTTATTTTAGATGAGAAGAAGAAAGATTGCAAATGGTGGTGGCTAGCATCATATGACAAATATAGCAACAAATATACAAGAAATGAAGAATTTTTGCAGCTGGTAGAATTTAATAAAATCGCACAGTTTGCTGTTCACAACACAACGTTTGGCTACAAGCTGGACACCTTTTCAACACATAACAACGAAGCAAATACAAGGGTAATGCCAAAAGTAAGGTTTCCTATTTTTTTTATAAGTACATAGACCCGTTTATTTCTACAATGGTTTACATCAATTTACAGCTTGATCATTTAGCTATTTTTCGACATAATCACCATTTCTGGCGATGCGTTTTTGTAGACGCAGTGGCAGTTTTTGTATGCCCATGTCATACCAGCTCGCCGCCATGCTGTTCAGAAAGTTATGAACCTCTTCTTTCACATCGTCGTCGGAGTTGAATCGCTTTCCGGCCAAATGTTCTTTTAACTTAGGGAACACGTGATAGTCACTGGGTGCCAAGTCAGGACTATAGGCTGTGTGGGTGATTATGTTGCACAGAAACTGTTGCAGGAGAGCAACGGTTTGCCGAGCGATGTGTGGGCGAGCGTTGTCATGGAGAATGTGTACGCCCTTGCTCAACATTCCTCTTCTCCGGTTCTGAATTGCCCGTTTGAGTTTTTTCAGTGTGTCACAGTACTTGTCAGCGTTAATTGTGGTCCCAGCGATTCAGCTCCGACGACGAGGTGAAAGAAGAGGTTCATAACTTTCTGAACAGCGTGGCGGCGAGCTGGTATGACATGGTCAGGCCAAAACTGCCACAGCGTCTACAAAAATGCATCGACAGAAATGGTGATTACGTCGAAAAATAGTTAAATGTTCAAGTTGTAAACTGATGTCAACCATTGTAGAAAGAAACAGGTTTGTTGTTGTTGTGGTCTTCAGTCCTGAGACTGGTTTGATGCAGCTCTCCATGCTACTCTATCCTGTGCAAGCTTCTTCATCTCCCAGTACCTACTGCAACCTACATCCTTCTGAATCTGCTTAGTGTATTCATCTCTTGGTCTCCCCCTACGATTTTTACCCTCCACGCTGCCCTCCAATACTAAATTTGTGATCCCTTGATGCCTCAGAACATGTCCTACCAACCGATCCCTTCTTCTAGTCAAGTTGTGCCACAAACTTCTCTTCTCCCCAATCCTATTCAATACTTCCTCATTAGTTACGTGATCTACCCATCTAATCTTCAGCATTCTTCTGTAGCACCACATTTCAAAAGCTTCTATTCTCTTCTTGTCCAAACTATTTACCGTCCATGTTTCACTTCCATACATGGCTACTCTCCATACAAATACTTTCAGAAATGACTTCCTGACACTTAAATCTATACTCGATGTTAACAAATTTCTCTTCTTCAGAAACGCTTTCCTTGCCATTGCCAGTCTACATTTAATATCCTCTCTACTTCGACCATCATCAGTTATTTTGCTCCCCAAATAGCAAAACTCCTTTACTACTTTAAGTGTCTCATTTTCTAATCTAATTCCCTCAGCATCACCCGACTTAATTCGACTACATTCCATTATCTTCGTTTTGCTTTTGTTGATGTTCATCTTATATCCTCCCTTCAAGACACCATCCATTCCGTTCAACTGCTCTTCCAAGTCCTTTGCTGTCTTTGACAGAATTACAATGTCATCGGCGAACCTCAAAGTTTTTATTTCTTCTCCATGGATTTTAATACCTATTCCAAATTTTTCTTTTGTTTCCTTTACTGCTTGCTCAATATACAGATTGAATAACATCGGGGAGAGGCTACAACCCTGTCTTACTCCCTTCCCAACCACTGCTTCCCTTTCATGTCCCTCGACTCTTATAACTGCCATCTGGTTTCTGTACAAATTGTATATAGCCTTTCGCTCCCTGTATTTTACCCCTGCCACCTTCAGAATTTGAAAGAGAGTATTCCAGTCAACATTGTTATAAGCTTTCTCTAAGTCTACAAATGCTAGAAACGTAGGTTTGCCTTTCCTTAATCTTTCTTCTAAGATTAGTCGTAAGGTCAGCATTGCCTCACGTGTTCCAGTATTTCTACGGAATCCAAACTGATCTTCCCCGAGGTCGGCTTCTACTAGTTTTTCCATTCGTCTGTAAAGAATTCGTGTTAGTACTTTGCAGCTGTGGCTTATTAAGCTGATTGTCCGGTAATTTTCACATCTGTCAACACCTGCTTTCTTTGGGATTGGAATTATTATATTCTTCTTGAAGTCTGAGGGTATTTCGCCTGTTTCATACATCTTGCTCACCAGATGGTAGAGTTTTGTCAGGAATGGCTCTCCCAAGGCCGTCAGTAGTTCCGGGGGCCTTGTTTCGACTCAGGTCTTTCAGTACTCTGTCAAACTCTTCACGCAGTAACTTGTCTCCCATTTCATCTTCATCTACATCCTCTTCCATTTCCATAATATTGTCGTCAAGTACATCGCCCTTGTATAGACCCTCTATATACTCCTTCCACCTTTCTGCTTTCCCTTCTTTGCTTAGAACTGGGTTTCCATCTGAGCTCTTGATGTTCATACAAGTTGTTCTCTTATCTCCAAAGGTCTCTTTAATTTTCCTGTAGGCAGTATCTATCTTACCCCTAGTGAGATAAGCCTCTACATCCTTACATTTGTCCTCTAGCCATCCCTGCTTAGCCATTTTGCACTTCCTGTCGATCTCATTTTTGAGACGTTTGTATTCTTTTTTGCCTGCTTCATTTACTGCATTTTTATATTTTCTCCTTTCATTAATTAAATTCAATATTTCTTCTGTTACCCAAGGATTTCTACTAGCCCTCGTCTTTTTACCTACTTGATCCTCTGCTGCCTTCACTACTTCATCCCTCAAAGCTACCCATTCTTTTTCTACTGTATTTCTTTCCCCCATTCCTGTCAATTGTTCCCTTATGCTCTCCCTGAAACTCTGTACAACCTCTGGTTCTTTCAGTTTATCCAGGTCCCATCTCCTTAAATTCCCACCTTTTTGCAGTTTCTTCAGTTTTAATCTACAGGTCATAACCAATAGATTGTGGTCAGAGTCCACATCTGCCCCTGGAAATGTCTTACAATTTAAAACCTGGTTCCTAAATCTCTGTCTTGCCATTATATAATCTATCTTATACCTTTTAGTATCTTCAGGGTTCTTCCATGTATACAACCTTCTATCATGATTCTTAAACCAAGTGTTAGCTATGATTAAGTTGTGCTCTGTGCAAAATTCTACCAGGCGGCTTCCTCTTTCATTTTTTAGCCCCAATCCATATTCACCTACTACGTTTCCTTCTCTCCCTTTTCCTACACTCGAATTCCAGTCACCCATGACTATTAAATTTTCGTCTCCCTTCACTATCTGAATAATTTCTTTTATTTCATCATACATTTCTTCAATTTCTTCGTCATCTGCAGAGCTAGTTGGCATATAAACTTGTACTACTGTAGTAGGTATGGGCTTCGTATCTATCTTGACCACAATAATGCGTTCACTATGCTGTTTGTAGTAGCTTACCCGCATTCCTATTTTCCTATTCATTATTAAACCTACTCCTGCATTACCCCTATTTGACTTTGTGTTTATAACCCTGTAGTCACCTGACCAGAAGTCTTGTTCCTCCTGCCACCGAACTTCACTAATTCCCACTATATCTAACTTTAACCTATCCATTTCCCTTTTTAAATTTTCTAACCTACCTGCCCGATTAAGGGATCTGACATTCCACGCTCCGATCCGTAGAACGCCAGTTTTCTTCCTCCTGATAACGACATCCTCTTGAGTAGTCCCCGCCCGGAGATCCGAATGGGGGACTATTTTACCTCCGGAATATTTTACCCAAGAGGACGCCATCATCATTTAATTATATAGTAAAGCTGCATGCCCTCGGGAAAAATTACGGCCGTAGTTTCCCCTTGCTTTCAGCCGTTCGCAGTACCAGCACAGCAAGGCCGTTTTGGTTATTGTTACAAGGCCAGATCAGTCAATCATCCAGACTGTTGCCCTTGCAACTGCTGAAAAGGCTGCTGCCCCTCTTCAGGAACCACACGTTTGTCTGGCCTCTCAACAGATACCCCTCCGTTGTGGTTGTACCTTCGGTACGGCTATCTGTATCGCTGAGGCATGCAAGCCTCCCCACCAACGGCAAGGTCCACGGTTCATGGGGAGGAGAAACAGGTTTATGCACTTAAAAAAGAATAGACCTTACTTTTGGGATTACCTTTGTATATTTTATGAATAAAAGTCAACTGACTGTCTATATTTCGGTTTTAGGTTTTACTACAGATACGCTTGGAAATGAAATCTAAGACCTAATATGTCTGTACTTCAGTTTTTAGATTTCATTTCGAATAAGTATCAGAAGTTAAACCTAAAA
Source organism: Schistocerca cancellata (assembly GCF_023864275.1). NCBI lineage: Eukaryota > Metazoa > Arthropoda > Insecta > Orthoptera > Acrididae > Schistocerca > Schistocerca cancellata. The sequence goes on from NC_064634.1 coordinate 270,313,691, forward strand.
ACCGAGCTACAGAAGACCGACTGATTTTTATTCACAAAATGAATACACATTAGAGTCTTTAAAAACGGACACAAACAGTGTCGACCGCCAAAACATTTATTCTGATGGTAACCGATTTCGGTTGGCAGAGATCTGAGGACTGAGGATGGCCAAAAACCGAAACCTATTACCATCAAAATCAGTGTCTTTGCAGTCCAGAATGTCGGTGCCCATTTTAAAGCACTTTTTTCCGCATCGCTGTTGTCCACGAGGAAAGTGTTCTGAAAAATAATTTTACTCTCACTGTGTGCCAAGTAAAACCATTGTGGATTTGTGAAAAATGAAACATTTTTAGTGCTTCATTTCTAGCATCTCTATTGTATATTCATGGCATCCTAAACAATTTTGGTCTTATGTCAAAGCGGTAGGTGGATCAAAACAAAATGTCCAGACACTCTGTGACCAAAATTGTACTGAAGCAGAGGATGACAGACTAAAGGCCGAAATATTAAATGTCGTTTTCCAAAGCTGTTTCACAGAGGAAGACTGCACTGTAATTCCTTCTCTAGATTGCCACACAGATGACAAAATTGTAGATATCGAAATAGATGACATAGGGATAGAAAAACAACTAAAATCGCTCAAAAGAGGAAAGGCCGCTGGACCGGATGGGATACCAGTTCGATTTTAAACAGAGTACGCGAAGGATCTGCCCCCCCCCCCCCTCTTCTTGCAGCGGTGTACCGTAGGTCTCTAGAAGAGCGTAGCGTTCCAAAGGGTTGGATAAGGGCACAGGTCATCCCCGTTTCCAAGAAGGGACGTCGAACAGATGTGCAGAACTATAGACCTATATCTCTAACGTCGATCAGTTGTAGAATTTTGGAACACGTATTATGTTCGAGTATAATGACTTTTCTGGAGACTAAAATTCTACTCAGTATGAATCACCATGACGATCTTGTTAAACCCAGCTCGCGCTATTCGTCTACGAGACTCAGAGGGCCATAGACAAGGGTTCCCAGGTACTCGTAGATGCCGTGATTCTTGACTTCCGCAAGGCGTTATCAGAGTTCCCCCCAGTCGTTTAATGAACAAAATAAGAGTATATGGACTATCAGACCAATTGTGCGATTGGATTGAAGAGTTCCTAGATAACAGTACGCAGCATGTCGTTCTCAATGGAGTGAAGATTTCCGAAGTAAGAGTGATTTCAGGTGTCCCGCAGGGGAGTGTCGTAGGACCGTTGCTATTCACAATATATATAAATAACCTTGTGGATAACATCGGAAGTTCACTGAGGCTTTTTTGCAGGAGGATCTGCAACGAATTGACGCATGGTGCAGGGAATGGCGATTGAATATCAATGTAGACAAGTGTCATGTGCTGCGAATACATACAAAGAAAGATCCCTTATTTAGCTACGATATAGCAGGTCAGCAACTGGAAGCAGTTAATTACATAAATTATCTGGGAGTAGGCATTAGGAGTGATTTAAAATGGAATGATCATATAAAGTTGATAATCGGTAAAGCAGATGCCAGACTGAGATTCATTGGAAGAATCCTAAGGAAATGCAGTCCGAAAACAAAGAAAGTATGTTACAGTACACGTGTTCGCCCACTGCTTGAATATTGCTCACCAGTGTGGGATCCGTACCAGATAGGGTTGATAGAACGGATAGAGAAGATCCAACGGAGAGCAGCGCGCTTCGTTACAGGATCATTTAGTAATCGCGAGAGCGTTACGGAGATGATTGATAAACTCCAGTGGGAGACTCTGCAAGAGAGACGCTCAGTAGCTCGGTACGGGCTTTTGTTGAAGTTTCTAGAACATACCTTCACCGAGGAGTCAAGCAGTATATTGCTCCCTCCTACGTTTGTCTCGTGAAGAGACCGCGAGGATAAAATTAGAGAGATTAGAGCCCACACAGAGGCACACAATACGAGCATGGAAAAGAAGGGAGAACCGATAGAGGTACTCAAAGTACCCTCCGCCACACACCGACGGGTGGCTTGCGGAGTATGGATGTAGATGTAGATGTAGATATACACACATCTCCAATCTTTAAATTTCTTATGAAACTGGAAGTTTCAAAATAACAAAAGCGAAGCGCACAATTTGTTGGGTGAAGGGCTGACAAGGGAACCTCCCCATCGCACCCCCCTCAGATTTTGTTATAAGTTGGCACAGTGGATAGGCCTTGAAAAACTGGACACAGATCAATCGAGAAAACAGGAAGAAGATGTGTGGAACTACGAAAAAAATAAGCAAAATATACGAACTGAGTAGTCCATGCGCAACATAAGCAACATTAAGGATATTGTGAGCTCAGGAGCGCCGTGGTCCCGTGGTTAGCGTGAGCAGCTCCGGAGTGAGAGGTTCTTGGTTCAAGTCTTCCCTTCGAATGAAAAATTTATTTATTTTCTTTATTTTCGCAAAGTTGTGATCTGTCCGTTCATTCATTGACGTCTCTGTTCACTGTAATAAGTTCAGTGTCTGTGTTTTGCGGCCGCACCGCAAAACCGTGTGATTAGTAGACGAAAGGACGTGCCTCTCCAATGGGAACCGAAAACATTTGCTCGCAAGGTTATAGGTCAACCGATTCCTCCACAGGACAACACGTCTGATATATTCTATACGACACTGGTGACGGCATGTGCGTCACCTGACAGGAATCTGTTGTCGACCCATCTAACTTGTACACTTGGCGAATGGGTAAAAAGATTCTTCTACCTTGCCGATTTAGGTTTTCTTGTGGATGTGATAATCACTCCCCAAAAAGTGATGAAAACATGTTTGTCACACGAACTGCAACAAATGGCTGCAACAGTTTCACAGTCGCACAGTTTTCCCTGTGCTCTGTCAAAACATATGTTTTTAACGCTTTCAAATTTTTCCGTGTGTAGACCGTCAAATCCTGCATCTGTCCAAGCAAATCTGAACATGTCCTGGAATTTTGGAGAGCGAAGTTGATTATGTTTGAGTGCCTTAACTTTGATAATAGTCTGAAAATAAAAAAATTATTACTCGAGGCAGGTTTGAACCAAAGACCTTCCATTACGCAGCTGCTCACGCTAACCACGGGACCACGGCGCTCCTGAGCTCACAATATCCTTAATGTTGCTTATGTTGCGCATGGACTACTCAGTTGGTATATTTTGCTTATTTTTTCATAGTTCCACACAACTTCTTCCTGTTTTCTCGATTGATCTGTGTTCAATTTTTCAAGGTCTATCCACTGTGACAACTAGTAATTAAATCTGAGAGGGGTGCGATGGGGAGGTTCCCTTTTGAGGGGATCGGCTGAGATGTCGTAATACCCATCCGACAGGCAGACACGTCCGCCGCTCGTGGTCTCGCGGTAGCGTTCTCGCTTCCCGAGCACGGGGTTCCGGGTTCGATTCCCGGCGGGGTCAGGGATTTTCACCTGCCTCGAGATGACTGGGTGTTTGTGTTGTCCTCATCATTTCATCATCATCCAGGAAAGTGGCGAAATTGGATTGAGCAAAGATTGGGTAATTGTACGGGCGCTGATAACCACGCAGTTGAGCGCCCCACAAACCAAAAACATCATCAAAAACACGACAGGCAGACAAGGGAAGCTCGTTTGTCGGTCGGTCGGTCGGACGGACGGACGGACGGACGGACAATCAAAACGCCTACACACGGCCAGTTTGTTGGCGGTCGGTTGGTGCGCGTGTAGGGCCCGTAAGCTTTTCATAAAGTAGCGACGGCGGACGTTGGTTGCGCCGCCGACGCACCGTATCTGTTGTGACCGGTGGCCAGCCGGGCTCCCCGCCAAAGGCTGTTGCAGCATCTCTGGAGGGGCGGGCACTAGGCCTGCGGATGACCGCCGCGCCGCTACACGGCACGCCACGCCAGCCGCGGCTCGGCTCAGCTCGCAGTTTATCAGCGACTCTCGCTCGTGGCTGTTGTGGTCTCGCTTCCTCTCAGCTGGTTCGCCGCTCTCCACGCGGGCGCCATTCCCTCGCCGCGCCGGCTACTCGCCGCGGTACTCGCGTCTACGAGCGCCGTTAACTGCACGCCGCATCTGCGCACTCGCAACTCTAGGTAATTACTCAGTATCCACTCTGCCAGCCACTTAACGCGGTGTGTCGCCTGCCGCAAATTAACTCACCTGCTCTGCGCACGCGGCGTGCGTTCATAAATGTGTCCCTCGCTCGACGTCCGCTGAAACCCGTTTTCATCTTGTGCTAACTAGTGAAACGCTCGCATATCCACTAAAGCAGTTCCCGATAGATAAGGACTTTTCCTTCCAACATCTCAAGAGAGCGGTGTCTGTGTCCATTATAATTTTTTGACAGCGGAATGTATTTTCTGTTCTGTATGCTTAACCAAGATGACTATACCCTCGTAAAATTCGCTATTGCAGTAGGGTATTAAACACGGCATCTTGTTGTTAATTTGGTATGTAACATACCATTGGCGATCTGATAATTGTAATTAATGTATAACCTATAAATTAAGACTTTTTTCGAATAAAATGTGGAGCAGTAAACTTTACGATGTGTGTGTGTGTGTGTGTGTGTGTGGGGGGGGGGGGGTGGAATATAGTGTGCAATTTCTAGGAGATGGACTACTAATCCAGCAAATTGTCTGGGTGGATAAACTGGAAAGAGCGTTACATGCGAGACCAAACGCCCCGGTTAGTCCGTGATCGTCGGGTAGCAATAGTAAGTCTCATTTACTGCCAATGCCAGGCAGCCTAGAAAAACCAAACAAGTCTGCGTCATGAACAGTGATCTAAAAAATTTGGGAATCTTTTGTTTTACAATAAACCTTTACAACCTAAGGTAGAAGTAACAGCAATGTGATAGTGTTAGTCGATGAACGGTGATTAAAATTTGAGTGTTAGACTACGCCATTCTGAAATACTGAACCTACTATAAAATTGACGTTTAGACAGTCGTTGCAGATGTACTGTCTTCGCTGAAGACCAAAACGTAGGTATTATGATTATTTTAGTGACTGACAACGACTGTGTGAAAACAGGAAGAAAATCGAAGTATTTAAGATGTGATGCTACGAAATGTTTAAAATTAGATGGATTGGTAAGTAATCTTATCAGCAGGAGCGGCAGGAAAGGAACGTATGGAAAACATGGAGTAGCAGAGAGAATGGCACGATATGTCAAGGCATCATGGAATAACTTCCATGGTATTAGAGGGAGTTGCAGGGGCAGACAGAAGTTTGAATATTTGCGAAAATGTTGACAGCTCTTAGCTGTGGTGTGAGTAGGTTGGAATAGAGGAGGTATTCGTGGCGGGCCGCATCAGTCAGAACACTAACGACAAAAAGACGCGACTTAATACCCGGAAGGACTTAAGTCACATTGAAACTGGCTATAGAATCCTACGCCTTTATAATTTTGATTTCAAGTAACTGGGTATTTTCCTCTTGTTTACATGCACCTTGAAATGCCAGTTGTTAAGAGCTGTTTCCACAGCTTTGTAAAGTTTTCAGTAATTCTGTATTTTCTTAGAAGGTGAGGAGTTATCATTCAGCCTTAATTTTTTAGTAATATTTACACACGAAAGATGAAAATTAATCAAGGAAGGCAGATTAGAATTTAACGTTCCGTCACTGAGGTCATTAGAGACGAAACACAAGCGGTTTGTTAAAAGTATCCTTCTTACATTCTTTAATCTGTAAGTAATTTTGGAAATTTTCTACAGTAGAATGTGAAGTATTGGTTTCTACGTTATACTGAAAAGCGTTTGATCTTTCCCCACATGTCACTCTAAGAACTTAAAAATTTACGAGAAAAGAAATATTGCTTTCTTCCAAACATCTTACTTTTCAGCTACATTACCCCAGAAAAGTGAATACCATTCGGCCTCTTTGTACGCCTTATGGTTATAGTCTTCTTTCAAAGAGTTTGACCAAACATTGTTGATAGAGGCTAAATCGGGCTCTACTCTGGTTTGATGCCGTCATCCATATCTGAGTTAAATTTTCCAGCTGAACATATGCGTTTTCCGTGTTTTTACCCTTCAAATTTTTAGTCTGTCTACAGTAGCGAAGTAACTACATAAGATTGGCATCCCAGATGCCTGACGAACCTGACACTTTGATGGTAAGGGAAGTGTCAACTTTCCTCGCCCATTTTCATTCCACACGTAATCTGATAATTTTTAACATCATTCAGTAGCATGGCAGTTTCCCATGGTCGACATTCATTTCCATACCATGTTGTGTCCTGTATGTACGCTTTCAGAAAATAAAATTCTACAAGAGTACTGTGTACCAGGAGGATTTCTTTAATCTTTCTTCCTCTGCCTGTAGCGCATTAACCATCTCTTCTTTTGCTTAGGACATCCTGTTTAACCTTGAGTCCGAAATTTGGGACTGATTTTCACTCCTACTAATGTCACTTACAATAGTGACGCTTCACTTTTTTTCATTTCTGTTGCTTAATAACATACTTTGTCCAAACTATGCTGCCCATTTCATTCGACGTGTATTCTTACTTTCAGCAAGAAACACAGTCATCTACGAAACTTGGCAATATTCGTCCACCCACGATTTTTATTCCTCTGTTGTAAATTACTGTGTAAAACAGCTCGTAACCGCTATACAAATTTTGTTCACAAGTGGTACTCGATCACCTACCTGACAAGGTTGAATGTTTGTAAGGTCAACAAAAGAGCGTGCATCCTCCTGCCAGTCACTTTGACACTTGGTAAGTGCCAAGTCAGCGGCTTTGGTGTATTTGCGGTGACTGACGTCAGTACTACATATCCGACGTATTCTCTAGCTCCATGTTCGTCTAGAGAACTACCTTCCTGACATACTGTCAACGTACGTATTACTATTATTAGGGATTAGAAGATGTATTGTCGGGAGTCTGGGTGGGCGTAACAGGTCCAGACAGAGAACGCATGGAAGTGTCGCTTACAGCACTTGACAGATACGAATAGGTCAGTCGTGAAAATATTAGGTGCATAAGTGCAGTCCTTCACTCAGCTGCGTACTGGAACAATTAGCATTAATTAGGTCGGAAAAATATAGAAACGAGGACAGTCTTCCGCAATTTTACTATTTTTCAAGTAAGTATTTTCGTCAGTGCCTTGGAATGAAAAATATCGCAAAGGAACGGAGAACAGGGGCACTGACTGCGGCTTAGCAACAACGCTGCAAGTGCAGTGAAACAAATGTTATTGTAGAGTACTGCGTAACTGAATTTACATCGCAGTTAGTGGAATACGTGTTTGAGGACGGTTGCAACAGCGGTATGGCAGTCTGTATATACTGACAGAAACGCGAGCAATAAAGCTTAAATTTAATCACGTAATCATGTGGATCTGGTAGAAAACAGAACAATAAATACGTATTAGCACTAGAGATGCTAAAGGTCAGAAGGACAACTTAGCTGTCTGGTCGTGGGTCTCTTTGGTCAAAGCGTAAGACACGACCCACAAGTACCACTGTGACGCTACAACTAGGATGCCATGTGTCCTACAGGAAGGCATATCGTTAAACGCTCAGAAGTGAGCGTAGGATTTCTTCCATAGCTACAGAGTAATGGTCACACCAGTGAATAGAGGTGTTCGTACAGTGAGTGTACTTCATTCCGTGTAGCACTTACTACTAGCGTGACAAATCCCTCATTCATCATCTCTAAATTTCTCTCCATCACGACATAATTCACAGAATTATTACGGTTGCTCCGCAATTCGGCGTACACCACTGAAAGCGTTTAAACTGACCGCTGCCGTTACTCAGTACGCTCGACAAGTACAGTACAGTGTTTGGTAGGGAGTACTTCACATTATTACGATCCATTCACGAATCTTCTTATTGTTTCCCGTTTGTCAGCCTCATTCCGTCTATGTACTTAACCAACTGTTCTCTCGGCTCTTGGACGCCAGTCCGTGTTTTCAAAATTTTACTAGTCTTGTGAGGTACATTCTTTCCATAGGACTCCTCCAATTTCTTTCTCTTGTCATCCATTTATTTAGGTCTTTCATTCCACATTGATCATTTATCGATACTTCTTTCTCCTACATGTTTATTCGCTGAATCTGTTCCATTCCCATTACCTTGTATCTTCTTCGTCTCCGCTCTAGTTTCTGCTGTGTATGACGTAACACGATGAACTCTTGTCTTATATATTTTTATTTTCCGCTCAGTTGGTATGAGTTTCCCGATGAAGCATTTTGCAGGCATCCGGCTACGCTTACTGCCTTAGTCATTTGGTTTTTCACTACTAGAGTTAGGACTCTACATAGCTGGTGATAACTCTCCGGATGTAGCTCATCACTTGGCCAAGTAACACACTTAATTCTAATTTATGTCTTGCAGATGGTTTTGTTACTGTACTGTTTGATTTTTTAGGTGAGATTTTCAGGTTAAACTGTTTCGTTCTTTTCAAATGATGAAAATTCTGCAAGTTCATTGCGTTCAGTACAGCATTAGTGGAATAACATGTATATCACAGTTACTTTACGTTGGCAGTGATTACGTTGAACAGGAGTGGGCCCAATGAGTCCCCTTGTCAACTTCCATTATCTACTACAATTTAATTTGTCAATCTTTCGTTTGTTTTAATTTTTGGTTTCTTTATCTGTATATGTTACGATTTTTGAGTCCATTGACATTCTCTTGCCCATTAAGCTTTGAATTATATCCTTTTTCTGATCTTATAAAAGGATTTCTACAAGTAAACAAAACGCAAGTAGGCTGTTTCCACGACAAATTGTCTTAGACCGGAAATACCATATATCGTGCTCCTGTTTCTCCTGAACCCTTGCTGTGCTTCTATTTCTATATCATTGTGCATTCTGTCTAACTACTGAAGCTCTGTTAGTTGGATCAAGCAGGGTAATTCACGAATCGAACGTGAGAAATAATAACCTTGTAAGATCCAGCTGTTCTTACTGTCACGTTTTCTTCTTTCCCATAATCCAATCGTTATCGGAATCAACCTCGCACGTGGGATATACATTGTCTCCCTTAGGACGCCGTCAGTTAAAATGTTAGTGTTATTCTCTCCTGCTTGCCTGTCCAGTCATTCACATCTGTAGTCCACAAGGAAACGAAGTGTGCACGTCAGTGGTACCACTATCATTGTCCAGCTTACCTGTTCCATTCATGAATGGTATGCGGGAAGAAAGACTGTCCACTAACTTCCGAATGAACTGTAATCGCGTCTTCAACTGGGGTCTATTTAGCATCTCCGTAACGCTATCTCTGAATAAACGATCCGATGACGAAACGCGCCGCTCTTCGTTGGATCATCTCTATATTGCCGGTTAGTATTAATTGATAATGGTCCCAGACTGTAGATATCTATTAAAGGATCGGTCAAACACTTGTTTCCAAGTCACTTCTTTCGTGGACGAATTTAATTTTCTTAGAATTCTTCCACGGAATCTCAAACTGGCGTCGTCCTGTGTAACTGATCCCTCAGGCCTGGCCAAGATTTGCACTCTTCCGCGTCTGTTGCGAATTCCGGCTTCCCCCACTACAGCACAGTTCAGAGTAGGCGTGTGAATGACGCGGGTATAAGCTGGAGGCTGCACATGCGGAAAAGTGTGGAAGACGTGTTGGTAACACACAGCTAGTACTTCGCAGAGGCCAGTATTACTGCGTACTTAAACCAGCAAAATTCTATCACTGGCGTTCCACTTTTTCTGCCATAATGGTAACTTAATTATTCACTTACATACATTATATGGTGCTAATCCGGTGAGCAGAACTGCTAAAAGCTTCAAAGGCATTCACCGTTAAGTTGTGATGTTTATAGATTTACACACATTTAGATTTTAGAAAATGTTCTATCTGTAACTATGGTTCGTAGTACAGTCACACATGGAGTCATGCACATGGAAATCTGTTAAACATGAACGTTTGCGGGACTTCGTCAATTTCATAACAGAAAAACAGTTGACACACGCTTGTTGAACCGTACATTGAAATAAATTTACCGGCGTACTTGGAAGACCAGGATATTGCTCTTGTCTTAGCGTTTTACAAAAAAAATTGTATTGTACAAACAGGTCGTTGAGCCGTGTGTCACATTTTGTCTGTCACCTCAAGTAGGAAGTACTAAGGTGCTTCTGGAACGAAGCGAGAATCATCTTAGCAAGCAAATCGAAATCAGCCTTCAATCGTATAAATTCTTGGAATCTCTAAGAGATACTTCAATTGCTGAAATTTAGTAAGTCATGTGTAGTCCTCAAATGGCTGCCTTGAGTTAGAGGACATGTTCCATGTCATGAAGATGCTGATTTTTTTTCCTGGGATTAATTTTTTTTCTTCATGGCGTCAATCTTGTGCACCATATATTACCAAGTTATTCGCCCCCACGCATTAAGAGCCGTAATGAATTCGAGTAACTAATGGCGGCCATAAAAGATACTGTCACTATTCTACTTACACTTAACGCAGTTTTTCCCCTAATGACCGCCTTCAATTCAGCCAGAACCCACTAACATTACTTCAAAGTGCACCGTATCGACTTTGTAGCTGGTTTTGTAATGACATTCCAAAGACTTCTTTTTTCATATCATAATGGTACGGTGGCGTATTAAGCGCTTTGCATGGCATTCAAACGATAAGAAAATTACTTTTCCCATTTCCATTCCGCAATGAGTGATGTCGTTTCTCCATTTCTTTTGACTAGTACTTTGACTCCACAGTCTTCATCATCTAAGACTGAATATGCCTTTCAGCGTTCAGTCTGGAGCATAGCCCCCTTATAAAATTCCTCCATGATCCCCTATTCAGTACTAATATTGGTGCCTCTTCTGATGTTAAACCTATTACTTCAAAATCATTCTTAACCGAATCCAGGTACCTTCTCCTTGGTCTACCCCGACTCTTCCTACCCTCTACTGCTGAACCCATGAGTCTCTTGGGTAACCTTGCTTCTCCCATGCGTGTAACATGACCCCACCATCTAAGCCTGTGCGCCCTGACTGTTACATCTATAGAGTTCATTCCCAGTTTATCTTTGATTTCCTCATTGTGAACACCCTCCTGCCATTGTTCCCATCTACTAGTACCTGCAATCATCCTAGCTACTTTCATATCCGTAACCTCAGCCTTGTTGATAACCACCCAGCTTTCGTTCCCATACAACAAAGTTGGTCGAAAGATTGAACGGTGCACAGATAACTTAGTCTTGGTACTGACTTCCTTCTTGCAGAAGAGAGTAGATCGTAGCTGAGCGCTCATTGCATTAGCTTTGCTACACCTCGCTTCTAGGTCTTTCACTATGTTGCCATCCTGTGAGAATATGCATCCTAAGTACTTGAAACCGTCCACCTGTTCTAACTTCGTTCCTCCTATTTGGCACTCAATCCGTTTATATTTCTTTCCCACTGACATTACTTTCGTTTTGGAGATGCTAATCGTCATACCATAGTCCTTACATTTCTGATCTAGCTCTGAAATATTTCTTTGCAAACTTTCAATAGTATCTGCCATCACAACTAAGTCATCGGCATATGCAAGACTGCTTATTTTGTGTTCACATATCTTAATCTCACCCAGCCAGTCTATTGTTTTCAACATATGATCCATAAATAATATGAACAACAGTGGAGACAGGTTGCAGCCTTGTCTTACCCCTGAAACTACTCTGAACCATGGACTCAATGTACCGTCAACTCCAACTGCTGCCTGACTATCTATGTAAAGACCTTTAATTGCTTGCAAAATCTTGCCTCCTATTCCATAATCTCGTAGAACAGACAATAACTTCCTCCTAGGAACCCGGTCATATGCGTTTTCTAGATCTATCAAGCATAGATACAATTCCCTGTTCCACTCATAATACTTCTCCATTATTTGCCGTAAGCTAAAGATCTGGTCCTGACAACCTCTAAGAGGCCTAAACCCACACTGATTTTCATCCAATTGGTCCTCAACTAATACTCGCACTCTCCTTTCAACAATACCCGAGATTTTGCTCACAACGCTAATTAAAGAGATACCTCTGTATTTGTTACAATCTTTTCTGTTTCCATGTTTAAAGATTGGTGTGATTACTGCTTTTGTCCAGTCTGATGGAACCTGTCCCGACTCCCAGGCCATTTCAATTATCCTGTGTAGCCATTTAAGACCTGACATACCACTGTATTTGAGAGTTCCGACTTAATTTCATCCACCCCAGCTGCTTTATTGCACTGCAATCTATTGACAATTTTCTCCACTTCCTCAAATGTGATCCTATTTCCATCATTCCTATACCATTCTACCTCGAAATCTGAAACATTACTGATCGTATTTTCACCTACATTGAGCAACTCTTCAAAATACTCCCTCCATCTGCCCAAGGCATCCACAGGATTCACCAGCAGTTTTCCTGACCTGTCCAAAATACTTGTCATTTCCTTCTTACCTCCCTTTCGAAGACTGCTAATTACACTCCAGAATGGTTTTCCAGCAGCTTGACCCATAGTCTCCAACCTGTTTCCAAAGTCTTTCCAAGATTTGTTCTTGGATGCTGCAATTATCTGTTTGGCTTTGTTCCTTTCTTCAACATAACTTTCTCTGTCTACCTGAGTTCTAGTATGTAGCCATTTTTGATACGCCTTCTTTTTCCTTTTACAGGCTGCCTTGACTGTCATTCCACCAAGCTGTTTGCTTCATCCTACTTTTACACACTACGGTTCCAAGACATTCTTTAGCCACTTCTAGTAGTGTGTCCCTGTACCTTGTCCATTCCTTTTCCAGTGACTGTAATTGACTACATTCAACTAACTGGTACCTTTCTGAGAGCGTTGTTATGTACTTGTGCCTGATTTCCTTATCCTGAAGTTTCTCCACTCTTATCATCCTACATATGGACCTGACCTCCTGCACTTTCGGCCTCACAATCCCAATTTCACTGCAAATTAAATAATGATCAGTGTCATCAAAGAATCCGCTGAATATTCGTGTGTCCCTCACAGCCTTCCTGAATTCCTGATCTGTTATTATATAGTCAATGACAGATCTGGTTCCCCTGCCTTCCCAAGTATACCGGTGAATGTTCTTATGTTTAAAGAGTTCGTGATTACTAAGCCCATACTGGCACAGAAATCCAAGAGTTGTTTCCCGTTCCTGTTGGCCTCCATATCCTCTCCAAATTTACCCATAACCTTTTCATACCCTTCTGTTCGATTTCCAATCCTGGCGTTAAAATCACCCATGAGCAGAACACTGTCCTTGTCCTTTACTCTAACAACTACATCACTGAGTGCCTCATAAAAACTATCCATCTTATCTTGATCTGTCCCTTCACAATGCGAATATACTGACACAATCCTAATTTTCTTGCTAGACACTGTCAAATCTATCCACATCAGTCGTTCGTTTACATACCTTATTGCAACTACGCTGGGTTCCATTTCTTTCGTGATGAAAAGCCCTACACCCCATTGTGCTATTCCTGCTTTGACTCCTGACAGGTAGACCTTGCATTCTCCCACTTCTCTTCTTTCTCACCCATTACCCGAATGTCACTAACAGCTAAAACGTCCAGCCCCATCTTACTTGCAGCCACTGCCAGCTCTACCTTCTTCCCAGAGTAGCCCCCATTCGTATTAATACCTCCCCATCTCATTACCATTTGTTTGCCAAGTCGTATCTTAGGAGTCCCTGGTTTGTCAGAGGTGGGACTCCGTCACCTCCAAAGATCCGAGGCATTTTGCTCTGATTGTTGCCAGCATCATATTTAAAGTACCAGGGACGCAGGTTGCTAGCCTTACTTGTCCCGAGTCCCATTGGGTTTTACCCCTAACGGCTGAGGAACTAACCGGTGGATTTGGTAGTCTTTGCCGTATGAGCACAAAGGTGACCACGACTCAGAATATGTCAGATGCCGAGCCTTATTCCAGTCGAGACCACTTACTTGGCCACTAATACGTTGCCCGTGGTTCATGAACTAGGACTTGACTACAGGAACCCACACCATGAACCACCGGATTGTAAATCTGATTCAGCGCAGATAGTATTGCTGGGAAATTACTAAGCGTGTGAGAAGGCTACTGTCTTGCCACAGAATATGGCAGCACCACCTGCTTTTCATCTACCTCATCACCCCCTCAGCACTACTCGCGGCTGCCCTCTGCGTACTGGGTAGGAGCGCAGCCGGAGCAATGTTTGGCCAGGCATTTGCTTAATTAGTCATTCCACTTTGGGCGCCCCCCCTCCACCCCCAGCGAATATTTCTAGGTACTTTGCGCTTGTCATGGTTTTCAATGGTTTTTCATTTTTTCAGCAATAGTGTAACTGAGTTATAACAATCTCATCCATGTATGTACGACAGTGCAAATTACCAACTATATGTTCGAAAAACCCGTGCGCAAAGAAGCGATTTTTCAAGTCATGATTTCTGGTGTTCTATTGAACATGCGCATGAGTTGAGTGTTTCGGAAAGCACTTTGTGCAACTACCACTGGTATAACTAGCAGAACAGGCGAACTGCAGTTAACCTTCAGTACAAAGTCAGAATCTGAGCATCATACTTTTCTTCCATGCAGACAAGAGCAAATCGGTTAGTTCTTTACGTAAGGTGTGGTCTAGGGTGGGCCGTAAGTGGTTTATAGAAGCAGAATTTATTAATAGACAGTTCCTGAGAAAATCGCAAAACTGGTTTTCAGTCCCTTTCGTGTACTTATGTAAATAGCCAGCCATAGCAAATGTCTCAAATTTTAACCGTACTTTCTTCACTTACCTAGAAACACCATTTGCGATCCCCCTGCGGGTCCAAGGGTTAGAATAGGCCCGACGTATCCCTGCCTGTCGTAAGAGGCGACTAAAAGGAGTCTCAAACTTTTCGCCCCTATAAGTTCAGTTACCATTCTAGGGTTTGACCTGCACTTTCCAAATTCTACAGAAGTGTGGGCCGTATGGGAAAGAGTTACACATAGTGCCCTTAGATTCGATCTCCTGAACCTCTTGTCATGACTTTGCATCTCCACCTGCAATTCACCTATTTGGCCGAGGATACTTTCTGGGGTATGTCATCTTTTTCCGTTGTCTCCTGTCCTCTTCCGCCCCCAGGCCAGTACTAGATTTTCCTGCGGCCAATATCCAGCATGGTAGCCAGTCCGTTGTGGTGGGGACCGTCATGTCCCATTTGGTGGTAGCCCTCTGACAACACAGGGATTGCACTGTTGATGCCTGCTGTAAACTCCCCACGTATGCCAAGGAGCAGATGCCTGTCTTCCTGGGGGCATCAAACTTCAGGCAACAGCCATAATGCCAGCGGACGACCCGCAACGAAGCGGACTGTCATCTCCTGTCGGTGACCGTACGGCGCCAGCAGTCTCGAAGAAGGGCAAGATCGACTACAATGCTGACAGATATGACCGTAAATAGTTTCCCTCCCTCGCTACACCATGCGAGGAACGTAGGGCCACAGGAGGGAGAGACATATTCGCCTTGGTATTTAGTCTGTTGCATAATGGATGGGGACTCCTTTCTACTTATGAAGCCTCAGTTTTTTGTTGAACATCTTGAGGATAAGTTTGGGGAAGTGACCGCGCTGTCTAAGATAAGAAGCAGTGCAGTCTTGATTCAGACAGCATCCCCAGCCCAATCCCAGGCGTTATTGACTTATGACCGGCTGGGTGATATTCCCGTTTCCGTCACTCCCCATAAATGCCTCAGTATGGTCCAGGGCATTATTTTCCATCGCGACGAAGAGCTCCGCACCAATCTAGAACGGCGGGGTGTTCATTTCATCTGGCGCGTTTACAGGGGATCCAAAGGCAACGCGGTTGCTACTGGTGCCTCCATCTTGGCCTCTGAGAGTGATTCACTGCCTGAAAAGGTAGATGGTTTATCGCTGTGACGTTAAACCATACGTCCCTCCCCATGTGCGTTGCCTTAAGTGCTGGAAATTCGGGCGCGTCTTCCTGCTGCACTTCCAATGCCACATGTCAAGAATGCGGACTTCCACTGCATCCAGCTACTCCCTGTGCACCTCCTCCCACTTGTATCAACTGCGGTGAACTTCACTTCCCCTGCTCGACGGACTGCCCATTACTCCAAAAGAAACAGAAAGTCATGGAGTAAAAGACCCTGGCTGACTTACCAAGAGGCTAAACGTAAATTTGAAAAATTACATCCCGTTCAGTTGACGTCCACATAAGCTGCAGCTACATTATCATCGCCATCAGAAGTATCAGTCGTACCATACTCTGTGCCACGAACAGTGGGCCCTCTGGGCCTCCAGAACACATCTGCCCCCTTGGTGGCAGGGGGAAAATTTCCTTACAGTACCTACTTCTCGAGCAAGCGCCCCCCCCCCCCCAATGCAGGGGACATCGGTCCCCTCCCCCAGCTGGAGAAGTAACAGCCTCCTCCAGCTCGTGGAAAAACCGCAACAATTCTCTCCCGAGGTCTCGACTAACGCCACAGCGGACACTCACCAGTGGCTAAACGAGCCAAAAGCTGCTGGACAAAGAGCTTCACCGTCTTCCTCCATGCCTGAAGCTACCTCAAAAGTCCTCCCAGCAAGCTTCTAAAGAGAAGCGAGATGGCAAGCAAACGAAGTCTGCTAAGAAAAAGGACCATCTGGTGGCCCCAACACCACCACTCCCTACCAATTCTGCTCCTGCAGATGCGGTGGAGATCTCAGTGTGTCCTGAGGACCTGGATCTCACTGTTGCCTCATCCACAATATGAATGGATAAAAATGCTGTATCGGTGGCAGCAGGTGACCCTGAGGTGTAACCTGCCTCCTTGCATCCTTCATGCCTTCTCAGCCTCACGATAACTTCATCCTCCAGTGGAATTGCTGTGGTTTTTCCACCACCTGACTGAGCTACAGCAACTGTTAAGCTTTACACCTGCTTTCTGCATTGCCCTTCGGGAAATCTGGTTCCAAGCAATGCAGACCCCTGCCATTTGTGGCTATAGGGGATTGTCAGGATAAAGATGATACAGGAAATAACTGTCTGCAACGTAGATATTCCTCCAGATGGTCCAGTACCCCTGAATGCATTGGCTGCACTATTCAACTCCCTAAACTAATTCTACTTTCGGGAGATTTTAACGCCCATAACCCCTTATGGGGTGGCACTGTACTTAGTGGCCGAGGTAGAGATGTCGAAAATTTCCTGTCTCAACTCGACCTATGTCTCAGAAATACTGGGGTCCCCCACATTTCATTGTGACTCATGGCACTCACTCGGTCATTGATTTATCCTTCTGCAGCTCAGGAATTCTCCCATCTCTCCACTGGGGAGCCCACAACGACTTCTGTGGTAGTAACCACTTCCCAGATTCCTGTCATTCCCCCACCGCCAATCCCCCAGATGTCTACCAAGATGGGCTTTAAACAAAGCATACTGGGAAAGGTTTCACCTCTGATGTCACCGTTTAATCTCCCGCACATGGTACCATTGATGTGGCAGTTGAGCGGGGCTCAAGAACGATCGTTTCTGTGGCGGAAAACACGATCCCTCGTTCTTTATGGGGCCCTGGTAGTCGCCGGAAGTCACTGAGGCAATTAAAGAGCGTCGGCGAGCTCTACAGTGACATAAGCGGCACCCTTCCCTAGCGCACATTATAACTTTAAAACGTCCCTGTGCCCGCTTTGTTCAGCTTATAAAAATATGGAAAGAGGCGTGTTGGGAGAAGTACATCCCGACCATTGGGTGCCATACGTCACCTTCTCAGGTCTGGACAAAGATCAGACGTGTTTGTGGGTACCAGACCCCGACAGGTGTTACTGGCATTAACATCAATGGCGTCTTATCTACCGACGCTCACGCAGTTGACGGGCACTTTTCTGAGCACTTTGCTCGAGCCTCCGCGTCAGAGAATTATCCCCCAGCATTTCGCACCCCCAAACAGCGCATGGAATAAAAGCCCTCTCGTTCACTGAACGTCACGGTGAACCCTATAATTCTCCATATACACACTGGGAGCTTCTTAGCGCCCTTGCACATTGCTGCCACACAGGTCCTCGGCCAGATCGGATCCACAGTCAGATGATTAAACATCTCCCGTCCGACTACAAGCGATATCTCCACGTCACCTTCAACAGGATCTGCTGCGATGGCGTCTTTCCATCGCCATGGCGGGAGAGCACCACCATCAAATGCTCGAACCCGGGGTATTGCGTGTTGTATCTTGAGCCTTGGTTGCGTTGGGAAAAGGGGACTGTTGACTGTGTAGTTTGGTCTCTTTATATCCCCAACCAACCAATCTTTCTGCTGGTAACACTCTCTAAGATGACAGAACAGCAGATCCACAGCGTACATGTTACGAGAATGAAGAGCGTGACCTTGTGATGAAAGTAGCCGCAATTAAGCAGCCGAAGTGGATGGTACAAGCTTCATCCTTCGATTTAAAAAGAAAAATACATAGACTTCAGTAAACTGTATCGAATTTGGTAGACATTTACTTCGTAGGATATGTAAACAGTAACACAAACAATATTGAGAATAAAGAACAATGAGAAACATTTAAGCCACTATACCTCTACAAACATGTACTCACGATAAGCTTACCACTGCATTGTTCGTTAAGACTGAAACGTCCCCTTGGAACAACTTATACACGACTGTGCTTAACCTGGCACACAATAATTTTAGCGCAACGCAATCTGACTATCAAAATCCCTGCAAAAGAATGGCCCTGAGTAACATTAAACTATACCTTTCAGAAATCACTTACCTCACAAAAATCTTCGTTACTCGAACTACTGCAATACAGCGAGCGCCACTACTGCCAGCTAAATAAAAGATTCAAACTACTGAAGGCACTAACTACTGATAGGGATAGTTAGCAAATGAAAGATATTAGAGAACAATGTATTTACCTTAATATTCATAATTGACATCCAGTATTACAAATTATCAAAACTCCGCTATCTCACTCCCCACATCCACCACTGGTGGCGGCTCGCCTCCAACTGAGCAACGCTACGCGCTGTTCCCCACTGCCTAACACTACAATGGCAGACAACAATGCAAACTAGCCACAGGCTGCACACAGCACAGCCAGTGATTTTCATACAGAGCGCTACATGGCATTACCAATATAAAAATCTAAACAGCCTACTTACATAGCCCCCATGCTCCCCGCAAAAAATTTTACAAATTTTTTTGGCCAGTGGCCAATAATGATTTGATAAAATTTTTCATAATTACAATAACAAAGAAATCAAATGCACACACTTATTTATACAATGTTGGTCAAAAGCTAAAATTTTCTCACAGTCCATAAAGACAGTCCTGACCATTCATCACAGTAAAACTGCCGTTTCTTTTATCAAAGTCTGAGCAGTAAAAGACAATGCACACGGAAGTAGTGGATGTCCATGCAGTCTTGAAGAAGTAGTGTTGTCCTTCCAACAGAAAGACAGTGCTGACTCTTGACATGCTGACAGGTAATGGGCCACAACAGAGCAACCCACAGCAGAGTCATTCGAAGTTCTGACGAATATTGGTAGGTAGGTCATCACAGAGCAGACCCACTGCAGTCCTGGTAGAGAGTATTGGTGGGCCACCAGAGGTGCAGACCCACTGTAGTCCTTGTAGAGATGGACATCAGCCTCTGTTGTGACTGTGCGGGTGCACAATCACCATTGAAGAGTCTTGCAGTTAATATAGCAAGTCCATAACCACCACTTGTGCTCTCACAAAGTTTTTGGAATTGTCCTTAGAACCAGCAATGCTGTTACCCAGTCCCTTGCCGAATTAGTAACACACGTGCAAACACTAACAGTCCCTACTTCTCACATATTGTCCATATACTATGACCAACAGAAATGTGTGCAGTGAAATGAATGCTTACAAGTTACTTAATTTGATTAACTGGCGTCAATTACAATTATATAACATAAAAATACGATTACAAAGGTACAAAATACATCATTAAAAACATAACAATACAGATAACATTTGTAGTAATACAGACTTTACAAAAGAATAGAAATAAACATATACATTAGTGTTACAGGAATTATGACATGAGTACATACATAAAAGATCAGAATCACTTTCGAAACATCAACTTCACACATGAGCATTAAAACAGAATAAATAATGTCCAAGCATATTTACAAGGTAAATAACATATTATTAATGCCAATTATATTTGAGAACAGTATTCCTCATCATAGTGAATGTAGCTTAATATTAAAAGAAAAAATTCTATGAAACTACACAGAGACAGGAAGAAAACTACTACTCAAGGGTACACAAACATATAGAGGGATGACACAAAAGGAAAGGACAGGGTTTGTTTTACTGCAGTATTTGGCATGGAGATCTCCCTTCATTCATCATTATTCTCAAAAAGTCCTATGTAAGCCTGCTTTCTGTATTCAGTTCACATCCTCTGTCAAAAATAGTTTTTCTCCACTGTACACTACCCCTTTTTTTTGCCAAACGTTTTTTGTGTAGCTTCTTAATGCATTTCTTCCAATTCATCATAACTCATGGTCTTATAGGCTACCCCCTCTTAAGCTAACTTAAATCTACTGAGCTCAGATGCTAAACTAAGGGACGAGGCAATGCAGCAGAACATAACAAATTAACACAAACCACAAGGAAAAAAATGCCAATTTGCAAAGCAAGCAGCAGTAAATCTAAATTAACAGATAAAATGCAAAATTACAACTAATATGAGCCAATGTGCAGCAACAATAAATATGTCAGTGGTAAAACTAGCTTAACAGAGTAACACAATTTAAAATTCAGTAGCACTATGCCTGGCAAACAGCAGCAGCAACTTGTATCTAAACATGACAAAGCTCAAGCAGAAAGAATATTACAGTAAAAACAACAATGCAGAAAAGGAAAATGTATATTCACATCTTAATGTCCATGTAATTAAAGTGGTGCACCATAACAACTTATTGTAAAAAAAATTACCATGTACTTGAAAAGAAAACTGTGTGTCCAGTTACTGTTACTAGTCCCTTCTTATTGTTCTTTCCTTTCCAAGTGCTCCTTTTTTAAAGAATGTGGATTACAAAATTATTATTTAATAGATCTGTTGACAGAAAGTGTTCACATTAGCAAATGCATTTTATTTTATAAAACTAATGCTGCAACACAGCTGGAAACCAGATATTAAACAAAATGAGCAATCTCTTAACTACAAAGACAATAGATGTAAAATGTTTCTAATCATTTCATTAGGCATATCATAAATTACGAGCTCCACAGTGTAATCATATGTTTTCAAGTTCGAGCATGTCGCATTAGCGATGAAAGGCACACCCTAATGGCTTGTTCTCCAGGTGTTTGACACAGCTGTGTGCCCACAACGCATTACAAAAATCATATGTTTTCAAGTAACGAGCGTGTCGCATTAGCGATGCCCTCTACAAAGGAATATGAATAGAAAGGTTAATGGAAGTAATGAGGGTGTCGCATTTGCAATATTTTCTCTAAAGGAATGTCAATGGCGAGGATAAAGGCCTGCCTTTTTTCCTTTTTTTTTTCTACCTGTGCCTCTGGAAAGGCCCTCACTCTAATGGCTTGTTCTCCAGGTGTCTGACACAGCTGTGTGCCGACGACGCACGTGCAGGTGGTCACTTTCTTACGGAAATATTTACGACCGCAGTTTCCGCTACAGAGACAGTCTCATATACAAAATTTCACGGGTCGAGAATTTGCGTTGCAAGTGTGTAGAAACAAAATGCTATGAATATAAGTGTCCAAAAAAATTTTCGCCGGCATTGTGATACATTCACGCATTTACACACACATTTCATAACTCTTAAAGTACGATTCTCGGTTTCCAACATCCTTTTTCAAAAGTCAAGAGTCCCTAACTTCTATTCATTACACCTTACCTTATTCGTCGACACTTTTTCCATTTTTCATCATGACAGATACATAGCATAATCAAATAACTCATATAGCATCAGCCTATTAATCATAAACATACCTCAGCAGCATAATACACATTGTCATCGTAATAATATCATAACACCTCAGTCAAATCTCAAAACCGTCGTAGCTTTCTGCAATAATTTCAAAACCTAAAGAAAATTCTCTGCTCATTTCTGTAGTGTCATCTACCTCAAACATACTTTAAAAATCATGATCTCATACCAAATACATCATTCAAAGCTCTCATAGTATCACAGTGGTTCCAAAAAAATATGAACAGTGCACAAAGTACAGACAAGATACAATTTCTTAAGTGTGAAGTTACCCAACTGTGTAATTGCATAAACATCTGTCACTGACATAGTAAAAAAAAATTTTTATCTCTCAGTTAAATGATCAGATAGCTGTGTAATTTATGTGTTAGAGAAATATGGTACCGATGTGTTAAATTGTATAAGCAAATACCATATTAGCTAGGGCTCCTTGTGCTTGCCAAACACATGGTACACAAAGTAAGCATGTACCCTCCTGAGGAATATTGTAATTATACCCTCAGGTGTTACAGATTACAGCAATGGAATGAAATGTATCACGAAAAACTTTCTTTGTAATTCAAAACTCTTTAAAAATAAATGTTTTAAGTACAAAATTAATCACTCAAATACGTGTCCTGTAGCGCTAAATATGCGTCTTGCTGTAAGATAATCTCTGGGAAGTGTCGTAGTTATTGTCCTCCGAAAGCTAAGTTCTGCAGAAGTCAATGTACTTACCTCATGATACACAAAAGTGAAATGCTTTGCATATAGATAACTTAGTTATTACGCTTATTGCCGTGATGAGGAAAGTACTGTCTGTAACGTATTGTCCTACGAAAAAGGCTGTCTCCTTGTAGCAATAGCACAAAAGTCACCACTAAAACATGTCTCACTTTATAGAATAATTCAGAAAAAACTGTGCAGATATAAAACAGATACACCGCAAAAGCAACATTGTAAATTGTCATGCATTAGCAGCGTCGTGATAAAATCGTGTAGCTGTCACATAAACTAACCACTGTGTCATCAGGCATTTCACAGAAAGCACCTCAAATCCAGAAACCACTCTCAAACAAACCAAAATGTTGCATGAAAATTTCATTAGCAGTGCTGGTATATGTTCTAAGTATGTAAGCCGTATATTTGTTATGTAATCGTGCAACTAACAAGGAGGAATGTATAAATAACAACACTGTGTCGTCTGTTTGCAATAACAATGCATTCGCAATTACTTGTCTAAGTTACCTATGTTCTTGACTGGATAGTTAGTTAGTTTTAAAACATAGTTGCATGTTAACAGTTTCTCAGTGTGACAAATTGTACAAGTAGCGTGAAGTGAAAATTGCAAAGACTAAGTTAAAAAGCAGATTATCTGTCAATAAATGGTTTTACATGAGAAATGTGGTGTAAACCTTTACTCTTCCTAGTACGCAGAGTTTCAACTTCAACGCAATTATCATGTGGTATACGTCGGATTCTGTAAGGTCCATTGTAAACTAGAAAGAATTTGTGACTCAAGTGTTTCTTCTTATGTGACAATGAATGAGCTTTAATGAGAACTTTCTGACCAATATATAATTGCTTTGCATTTGCTTTACCGTGTAGTTTTCTCCTTTCGTCTGCTGCAGATTTTATATTTTTAAGAGCCAAATCAATTATGTCTGTGTCGAAGTTTACGTGTATTCGGGAAAGGTACAAGCTCTCAGATTCTGTTCGGAGGTTCTACATTCTTCAGTACAAGAGTAGGTGGTAAAGCAGTGGAATCATGAGGCATTTCATTCAGCACATTTTGAAATAAGTGTAAATATCTGTCCCAATGCTGATGCTTTCTGTGACAATAAAGTCTGGAAAGCTTATTGATTTCTTTCATAATCCGTTCAGACGGGTTACAATGTGGTGAATACAATGAAATAGAAACAGGTTTGATTTTATGATTCCGAAGCATGCGTGACCAAACAGCAGATCTGAATTGCGGTCCGTTATCTGAAATGACTTTACTAACGTGTCCAACTTCACGTAAGAAATTTTTAACAAAGGCGTTGGATACAGCCCGTCCAGTGGCTTTACGTAACGGAGTGAAAGAAACAAATTTTGAAGTAAGTTCAACAGCGACTAGAACGTACAAAAATCCATTCGATGTTCTGACAAGGGGTCCCAAAAGATCAACAGCAGCAAATTCTTTTAATTTAGAAGGAATAATAGGAAACAACGGAGCACGATGTGAGATAGTAGATGGTTTCGCCTTTTGACAAAGTTTACAAATAGACAAGACTCATCGAATTCGCTTTTCCATATTGTTAAAATAACAAGTCGTTCGAAGAATATGATAACATTTTCGTGGGCCAAAATGTGCATAGCTGAAATGAATGTACCAAATGAGCTTATTAACAAAATCGTCTGGAATGCAAAGTACCCATAGCTTGTCATCAACAGTGCAGCGTTTGAAGAGTATGTTGTTCCTAACCAGGTAATAATGCCGAATCTGAGTGTGTGTCTTTTCATGCCATTTACTTTTGATGTCTTTCCAGATCGGATCTTTATCTTGTTCATGAGCAATGTCCTTTAAAGATGTGGTGATGAAGTTTTCAAAGGCGACTTTCTGAATGTAAAGAATACTGAAATTTTTCTCGAGGTTGCCTTCTGTGTTACTTTTCTCAAGCCCAGCCGGTGCGCGTTACAGCGCGTCCGCAACAATGTTCTCCTTGCCGGGAATGTAGACTATTGTGAAGCGGAATTCTTGCAGAAACAATGCCCAACGTTTTAACCTATCATGATTTAATTTTGAAGACATAAGAAATTGTAATGCACGATGATCACTGTATACTATTACGTGCTTACCAGAAAGAAAGAAACGGAATTTGTTAAATGCCCAAACGATAGCTAAAGCTTCTAATTCAGTAACGGAATAATTTTTTTCAGATTTTGTTAGCACTCGGCTAGCAAAAGCAATGGTTTTCTGAACAGTAGTGTCATTTTCTATGGCTTCTTGAAATAAGTGGGCACCAAGACCGACTTTAGAAGAATCCGTGCTAAGGCAGAAATCTTGTGACAGATCTGGATGAGCTAGTATTGGCGCGTGAAGTAACGCTTCTTTCAAAGAATTGAATTCCAACTGTGCTTGTTCGTCCCAGTTCCAAATAGTATTTTTTCCAGTGAGAGAACAAAGTTTTGGTGTAACTAGAATATGCATATTCAGATAACGACGGTAAAAATTTACGAGACCTAGAAAACTACGGACTTGTTTTTTTGTGGATGGAACTGGAATGGCTCTGATTGCTTCTAACTTTTCAGGATCCGGCTGAATGCCCTCAGAAGAAATAATATGTCCCAAAAACTTCACCTTTGTCCTACCGAATTCAGACTTTTCCAAGTTAACTGTAATTCCAGATTCTGCAAAAATACGTAACGAACTGTTGAGGATGCCGTTATGTTGTTCCCATGAAGCTTCTGCTATTAGAATATCGTCCACATATAAGGTGATGTGACGTTTTAAGAACTCAGGTAATATGGAATTTAACCCACGAATGAATGCTGCCGAAGAAATGTTCAAACCAAAAGGAAGTTTCCGAAACTGATAACAAACGCCGAAACAAAGGAAAGCTGTGTATTTTCTGCATTCTGGATGAAGTTCGATCTGATAAAAGCTGGATCTGAGATCAATAGAAGACAACACTTTTACACCATTAAAATTTTGAAGTTCTTCCATCGTCTGCGGCCTGTCTGTTTCAGGAATAATGATAGTATTGGTTTGTCTCGAATCTAAAACAAGCCTGATCGATCCATTTTTCTTCTCAACAACATGTAATGGGTTGTTGTATGAGCTTACTGCAGGCTCAATAATTCCCTCATTAAGCATAGATTGTATTTCTGTTCTAACACGGTCCCTATAATGCGCCGGAATTACATATGGTCTAACACAAAATTTAGTATGCTCACGAACACGAAATTGGTATTGAAATCCCTTGATTGTTCCTGTTTTGTGAGTAAAAACTGTGGAATGTGCTTGTAAAATCTCAAAGGTCCTGCCTATCAGTGTCATTACAATTCTCAATTGTTTGAATTTTATTCTGAATTAACTCATTAATTTCAAATATGCCGTCGATGTTATCCCTGGCAGTACTTGCAGAGTGATTGTTAGTGTCTAGTTCCGTAGAAAATTCCGAACTGTTATCTAACAGAAGGTAAAGCCGATTAATTTCCTCATCATAGTTTGAGAGCCAGTCTTCAAATTTCAAAGCTATTGACTTACCTTCTTTCTCTAAACTTATTTCAGCATCGTGAAAGCTTAAGATTGCTTTGTATTCATTCAAAAAGTCTACTCCCAGTATAATTTCCGTCGACAATAATGGAACAATAAGAAAGTTCATAGAGAAGCTGTGGCTTTGACAAAAGAATTCTAAGTTGGTTTGTTGGCATACATCAACACTTTCTCCAAAGATTGCACCTTGTAATTTAATCTTACGTAACGGAAGTGTGGGGCAATCGTTCGATTTGTTGCATTTGCTAAAAGCTGTTTCACTAATTACAGAAATGGGACTGCCAGAGTCAAGTACTGCCGTAAATTTTACGTCATTTACAGTAATGTGAATCACAGGATATGCAATGTTGTTGTGTTTTACGTCGCGTTCCTGGAGTAAGATGTCCCTAATGTCTTCCATTTTTACGTAATTACTAGCTACGGCAGCTGCGTCGTCAGTTTCATAAGTACGTATTGTGGCTGCCAGCGGAGTGAGTCATTGGCTATTGTCTCTTTGTTGGCGCGCATCGTTATTGGGATTTGGAGATCTAACTTCTACAAATTCACCGTGACGAGAGTGCTCTGCTCTGTTTAAATCTCGCCAGTTCTGATGCAATTCAGGTCTGTCATTACGATCATATCGTCTGTCGTCATGTCGGTAGATTCGATAGTTTCTTTCTTGTCGGTCACGTGGTGGAGAATTTCTCCCTGAATCGTAACTGCGCGCTGGACTGCTGCGTCTAAAGTTATTCTGTCTCCCTTGATAATAATAGTTCTGATTACCATATTGTCTGTTTCTCTGATTGTCTCTGTGATAGTCATTACTGCGGAGAGGTGATCTTTCCCTGTAATTATTACTACTCTGCCAACGGTTGTCATACGGGTGGTGTCTATTTTGGTCACGATTTGTGTGGTGAGAATAGCCTTGTCGCGTCCAGTTATCGTTTCTGTCGTCACGGAATTGTGACGAATGTGACCTGTAGTGATTGTTTTCCTGTTTTCGCATCCCGCGACTGTCTATGTCAATTTCTAATTCTTGTAACAGTCCCTGAAAAGCTTCAATGTCGTCTTTGCAACGTCCTGCTAAAACAATATGTCGTAAATGTTCAGGCAGTTTGATTAAGCAAATGCGGATGAGTTCTGAGGGGCTGTATGGGTTTGACAGGTAATGATTCTTGTGCAACATGTCTTCAGAATATTTCACAAGACTGGAAAATTCAGATTGTTCGAAGTGTTTCATCATTATGATGCTATGTTTTACATGGTCTTGTGTAGCTTGAGACCAATATGCTGAGAGGAAGGCATGATAAAAATCTCCTTCACTGTGACAATCGTGAATGACCGATCGCATTCTTACACCTGGTTCATTCTCTAAGTAGCCACACATAAATTCTAACCTGTGCTCCAATGACCAGTTGGGAGGGAAACAATGAGAGAATTGATGGAGCCATGCTTGTGGATGAATGTCGTTGCCAGAATTCTTAAATGTTTTGAATTTACGTGTAGTAATGAACAGCTTATAGTCAAAATCGTGTCGGCGAGTAGCATGTTGGTCATTGTCACGTCGTTTCGGCGGTTCCATCTCAAAATTCGGTGTACCTTGCCAATTTCTTTCATAATTACCGAAATGCCCTGTGCTATTATTTTGTGGCTTTTCCGTATTTCTAAGTTCCTCTTCCCGTGTTGGAGCGCGAGTATCCTCTGAAATATGTAATTCTTGTATTACCTGTGTCAGCTGATCTTGTACTTCCCGGATTTCTCTTTTGTACTGTGTATTGATTTGATTTTGATTTTGTTTGAATTTTCTAATTTGTTCATACTCTTCTGTGTCAGTGAAGGCTACGGGTCCTGTCATTCAGATCATCTACCTTTGTAGATAAGTTAGTGACCTGATCCGAAAGTTCGGCTACTTTCTCTGATAATGAACTAATTTCCCCCATGTGTCTTTCTACTGTGTCCTTTGTTTTCCTGAGTTTTTGCAAGTTGCGTAACCGAATCGGTAGATGCAACTGAGTCCATTTTAGCTTGCAAGGTCTCATGATTTTCATGAACAATAGTTTGCAGTTCTTTTATGGCTGCTTCGTGATTCTGTAATGCATTTTCATGCCGCGAAAAAATAGGCTGAAAATGCTCACAAATTTGTGTTTTTACGTCATTACAGACTTTTTGACATTTCGATTCAATGTTATGTAACTCAGTAGTTAAATCTTCACGTGCTTGTTCAAGTGTGGTGTCTAACTTCCGAAGATTTTGTTCCATTGTGTCTAACTTCTGAAGCTTTTGCTGTGTTTGTCTCTGATTTTGTTCCATTATGTCTAACTTTTGCAGCTTTTGCTGTGTTTGTCTCTGATTTTGTTCCATTTGTTGCATTAGTTGTAATAACAATGCATTAGTGTCTGGAATCTGTTCCTCTACTCTTTTCGGCAGTGCATTTGCACCGGCAACATTCACATTTTGACAAGCTGAAAATGTGTCTTGACTTATTTGAGAAAACGGTGAGGACGCAAAACCTGAATCTACAGTATTTGCAAAATTGTCCTATCATTTCGGATTCCTGAGGCGAGCTGTTGCCGACCGATCGATCGATAATGCTTCCCTGTTCACTACCTGTTTCACTGCCTACGCCATTGTTTGACGCCCGCTCCATTTCCCTATGCACAGTTACCAAATTACTACTTTGAATATTAGTTAATTCATTACATGGTGGGGCCAACACACTGCTTTCGTCTTCACTGTCATTTCTCATTTTACTTTGGAGCCGAGTGTTAAGTTTTTCACACGCCATTATTGTCACAATATTTCACACGATAACACAGAAAAGCACAATTTGAATAGCAAAAATAAGAGAACACATTAACATAGCACTGAAAATAATATCTAGTTAATTACAAGCGCAGCTGCGAAATACTTGGTGCAAATCTACATACATGCCACAACTGTTTTACAGTACAACAATGAAAGACTGCAACTACAAAGGAGATTCTCTCTACAATTACGCGCTAGCAATAAACAAAAGCTACACTAAATACACAAACTACAAGAAAAAAATCAGAAGATTCCAGTGAGGTATCCTAGGCGAAGGGTCGACATATGAAACGTCCCCTTAGAACAACTTATACACGACTGTGCTTAACCTGGCACACAATAATTTTAGCGCAACGCAATCTATCAAAAATCCCTGCAAAAGAATGGCCCTGAGTAACATTAAACTATACCTTTCAGAAATCACTTACCTCACAAAAATCTTAGTTACTCGAACTACTGCAATACAGCGAGCGCCACTACTGCCAGCTAAATAAAAGATTCAAACTACTGAAGGCACTAACTACTGATAGGGATAGTTAGCAAATGAAAGATATTAATAGAGAACAATGTATTTACCTTAATATTCATAATTGACATCCAGTATTACAAATTATCAAAACTCCGCTATCTCACTCCCCACATCCACCACTGGTGGCGGCTCACCTCCAACTGAGCAACGCTACGCGCTGTTCCCCACTGCCTAACACTACAATGGCAGACAACAATGCAAACTAGCCACAGGCTGCACACAGCACAGCCAGTGATTTTCATACAGAGCGCTACATGGCATTACCAATATAAAAATCTAAACAGCCTACTTACAAGACTATCGGTATGTATTATCGTTGTCTAGTTCTTCCCGGTAGTTTTCATCTGAGGAAATGATTCTGCAGCACAATGTTACTCTCTTAATAGTCTACCGGCTCCAGAGTTTCCCTCACTGCTTTAGATATGTTGAAAACTATAGTGGCATTGCTGTAAGGTGGAAACTATAATGGAGCGTTTGCGATTATCATTACAATTCAATGTAACTGTCTTCCTTTTGCTAAGTAATACTATAGTGGAGTTAATTTCATTCCATTTAAATTTTGTCTCTGTGAAATGTGGTGGGTTTATTTAAATATTTGTTTCAAGATACTCGTGTGGTCCTATATAATGTACTGCAGTTAAAATATGTTACAAAACTCCACTATTCCAGTTCATTACATGATTGTGAAATCAACTGTTCTGCCACCATGAGACTTAACCTCCACTCTAAAGTATTTCATGTATATATACCTGTAAGTGAGCGCATCAAATAAATTTCTGCAGTGCTGTTTGAACAAGAGGATTAGAGAGCCTAGATGTGACAGGTTTCAAAGCTTGGCCTAAACTTTACTATCGATTGTGACTAAAAATAGCGTTATATTAACGTATATGGGTCTCAAGTGTTATGACATTATCTTTGTAATACTTCAGGCATAGATACGTATGCAGTTTTCAGGAGCCAACTTTCTACTCTTCAAGCAACGCCTCCATTTAACTTACTACCCGATACTGTACATCGGTGGCACTGAAAACGTCGTTAATTAAATTCTAAGAGTCCTTCATTAACAGATAAAGCATCTTTAGTTACTGTCGATGTCCAGTCATTAATCGAGTGTAGGCCAATTTATAAGGAGCAATCAGATGAAAACGATACAGGCGGAAAAAGTAAGTAAACTGTTCATGGTTTCAAAGGAGTCGCCATAACTATTGACACATTTATCCCAGTTGGTAACCAGATGCCTTCTTAGAAAAATGATTGCATTTGCCTGCGGAACTATGGGCCCGCCCACAGGTTGCCAATGTTTCAACTACTCGGCAGATGTTCCGCTGGTAAGCCGTTTTACGTCATCCATACAGTCCTGATCGCTCCCCTTGCGATTTCCACTTTTTTGAAGCTCTGATTAAAGACCTTTGTGGCTATCGATTTGCTTGGGACGAAGTAGTGCACGCTTGGGTACAATAACGGTTGTGTATGCAGCCGCAAACATTTTTCCATGAAGGTATTGACCGTCTTTTTCACAATAGGAAAATGTATTAAGCTACAGCGATTAAATTTTGAATAGTAAACATATACATTATTCTATAATTCTCATTTTTCAATTGACAGCTCCATATCTAGTGTATAACTCTCTAAAATTTTAATCCTACTTCAACAAAAGTTGTTGTTGTTGTTGTGGAGGTTTTTGTTGTTGTTGTGGTGGTTGTGGTATTAAATCCGAAGAGTGGTTTGATGCAGCTCTGCATTCTACCCTGTGCTGGCCTTTTCATCTCCGAACAACTACTGCAAAAATCCCAAATCCCTCCTATATGTAATTAATTATCCCTTGATGTCTCTGAATGTATCCTATTAACCGAATCCCTTCTTTAGGTCAAGTTGTGCCACATAATTTTCTCCCAAATCTTTCCAGAACTCCATTATTTACGCACCCTACCCAACTAACCTTCAGCATTCTCCTGTAGCAGCACATTCCAAAAGCTTCTATTTTCTTCTTGTCTAAACTGCTTATCGTCGACCTACTTCCGTACATGGCTACACTCCATATAAACACTCTAAGAAAAGATTTCCTGACACTTAAATCTACATTCGATGTCAAATTTTCCTTACTCACGAACGCTTTGCTTCCCGCAGCCAGTCTATGGCCTCTATAATTCGTCTGTCATCAATTACTTTGGTGCTCAATCTAGTCTATACCCAGGAACATGATCATTACCATCGGTGTAGATTCTTTATTATTCACAAGAAACACGACGTAGTTAGGTAGTATCTAGACACCAAATTACTTTCGCACCTGTTTTAAGCTTCATAACAGCATTGTAAATAAACTTTATGGTCAAATAACCACCTAGTTCACAGCGTCCGAGGTTCTAGTAACAATTTCGGCGAAGGCGTTTCCATTCAGTGCGTCCACCCCATTCCACGCTTCCCATCCCCCTCCCCTTGCCGCCCTCAGCATCACCCACCCACCCCACTGCAACGCACGCCCTGGCACAGGGCTACTATCCGAAACTAAAGTAACAGATGTTAAGTGAGCATAGAAAAACTCACACTACTCCGAACTGTGCCAACTGGATCCGCAAATTGTTAGAGCAGCCTAGTCGTTAATGATAGTGACGTGGGCACTGGTGTTTCTTGTTGACACACACGTTGTGCAGTAAAACAGATCAGTCTAAATCAGGTCAGTTTTTTTCCGCCTATAATCCTGTGATCTCTGCCACACATAGAAATGGAAAGGTAACCACGCTAATGGTAGAGTATAAATTTAAGCCTCTAGTTTTCTTGATAGTACAGACTCCATTGCACTGGTCAATTATTGACGAATGACCACTTTCAATGAGCAAAGTTAGCCGCTTCACGCTGACCTATTAAACACTAGACAATGTTAAATCTTATCCGCAGAATTTACAATCAACAAGGATAATACTTCTCACGTTGTTACCCCAGGTGTCCTACTTTCAAATCGTAAAATTAAATGTCAAAACTTAGCCATTATGTAAATATAAAAATTGTATACATATGTAAAGGTGTCTTGAAGATATTTAAAATTTTAATCAGCGTTAAAGTATCAATATGTGCAATTTTTATTTACAAATAATTTTGTAACTACGCCAGTGACATTGTCAATAGCAGAAATTTATTAAATTTCCATACAATTGAGTCTTACCGAATTAAGAATTTGTAAGAAATCTCTTGTAAGTTTATGAACTAAGTCTGATTTATTGACTGGCATCGTCCTCGTTTTACAGTTATTTGCTCCCCAAATGTGTCCACCCCAGTTCTTGAATTAATGCAGCGTAAAATCATATTTCCTTACTGGTAGAACTGAGAGATTCAGTGAAAAGATTAGACCTATATTTTAATCCAAAAATTATTTTTAAGTTCGTTAAACGCGGGAGTCATACTCACTGAAGTAAGGGCAAGCAGCCATTGTGACTTTCGAAGATTGTTTAGCCTGCAGTGAAGATTGAATACTGTCATAGCAGTCACCATTAGGGGGATGTTATTTATTCCCCAAATTCGAACACGACGTTGCGCTTGGCAAAGTTGTACCTCGCGTAGTATTGTTTCGTGTGATATATTATAAACTTACAAGCCAGTTGGCGCTGCGTAGGGTGTTGGGGCTGACCTATGGCAATGCCCCTAGAAGGAGCTATACTGCTGTCTGGCCAAGATGTCCAAACGTGTAACTAATATCGAGAGCTCAGCTGGAGAAATTGGGGTCCTGGTCGCGCAAATTTTTGAGGGGGAAAAAGACAGGACCAGCGGTATAAGGACGTGAAGTGTTAAAAGTAGTCCCCACTAAGATTACATCATTACAGTGCAGGCGTACGTTATTTGATTAACACACACATAGACAGGCAGTAAAATAGCATTGTAACGAAAAGGAAGACCGTGGTCTGCCAATTAACGTATTTCGACGAAAGCGATGCAATTACGTCGTGCGGCGGGATTGTGTGTGTCGCAAAGGTCGGGATGGTGTGGTCTATGAAAGATTTTGCTTTCGCGACTTTATGCATCTGAAAAGAGAACGCGCTGTTAGGAAGAAAAGCGCATTGTCGTAAGAAGATGGAGAGGACGTTAACTCCTAAAGTTTCTCTTCGGAAGTACTCCGCAGCCATTTGTGGGAAATTAGGGTTGCAAAACAAAATTACTTCCTATACGACTGTCGAACCTTATGTAAGAGACACGTAACTAGACAGTAACGTAGAGAATGTTTTACAGTGGCGCTTTCCTTTCTTTGGGACGATGTTACCTTTAACGAAAACACTTTTAAATGTCTGAACAGGTCTCTAAGACCTCTGTCACCGTTGGTGCTCTTAAAAATAAAAATATTGCCTCAGGGAGATACTCTACGGAGTACACTGGCCGAATGACACGGAAACACCCGACAGGCACGGCGAGGCGTCACCACAGGCCATGTTCCCCCCCTGCGGGTCTGGGGTAAGAATAGGCCAGAAGTATTCCTGCCTGTCGTAAGAGGCGACTAAAAGGAGTTTCAACCGTTTCGGCCTTCCATGTGATGGTCCCCCTTGGGGTTTGACCTCCATTTTTCAAAATTCTACAGAAGTAAGAGCCCTTTGGGGAAGGACGCCTTACGTGGTGTATCACTGGTCCTCAGTGCACTAAGACCTTGGCACTCAGCATTGTAACAGCGTTGTAACCACACCCACTATTCCTCAAATTGGGCCTAAACGGCTGATGGATTGCACAAGTTACGCCCATAGTGCGTCCCCATCTGCACCTACGATCATGATGGACTTTCCATGGCACCTGAAATCCAGCATGGTAGCCAGCCCGTTGTGGTGGGGTCGTCATGTACAATCTAGGTTGTAGCCCCCTGACAACACAGGGATCGCACTGCCAATACCTGAGCTGCACCCTCCCCACGTCGGCCAAGGAGTAGATGCCCGTCTCCTTGGGGCATCGGGACTCCCAGCAACGGTCATCCTGCCAGGTAGCCCTTGCTGAGGCTGGGTGGCACCCGTGGGGAGAGCCCCTGGTCGGAGTGGATGGTATCGGGGCAGACGTTTTGCAGATGAAACGTCAACATGTATCAGGTCGCTCTGCGGCAGAGTCTTTTAAAAAGAAAGGTTGTCTGGTTCTGGTTCTCCTGCCCTTCCCCCCTTGGCCACAACCTGGGAGGAAGGACAGGCCCGCCAGCTTGGGGCGAAGTACTTCCCCCGCTATTTAGTCTGTTCTCGGACCTATGGGAGGACGTTCGCCACCTCCAAGCCCATGTTCTTTGTCCAGCACATCGAGGACATCTTCGGGGAAATCGAGGCTCTCAGTAAAATGCGTTCGGGGTCCGTTCTTATAAGACACATTCGGCGGCGCTCCAGGCGTGCGACCGACTAGGGGACATCCCAGTGTCTATTGTCTCGCATCTGGCACTGAATAGGATGCAGGGGGTTATTTTTCATCGGGACCTCCTGCTGCATTCTGATGAGGAGCTCAGGGCCAACCTGGAGCGCCGAGGCATGCATTTCGTCCGGCGAGTCCAGCGCGGCCCCAAAGACCGTCGCATCGACACCGGGGCCTTTATCCTCGCCTTCGAGGGGGACCTTCTCCCGGAGAAGGTAAAGGTGATGTGCTACCGGTGTGACATGCATCCTTACGTCCCGCCTCCTATGCGCTGCTTTCGGTGTTTGCGCTTTGGGCACATGTCGTCACGGTGTGAGGCTGAGCCCCTCTGTGGCGATTGTGGACGTCCTCTTCATGAGGAACATGCACCCCACCACCTCGGTGTATCAATTGTCCTGGCATCCACTCGCCTAGATCTTTAGACTGCCCCGTGTATCACAAGGAGAGGAAGATACAAGAATTCAAAACTTCAGATCGTCTCTCTTATTCTGAGGCCAGGAAGAAGTATGACTGCCTCCATCCCATGACGTTGACAACTTCATTTGCCTCAGTTGTGTCCACTCCTTCCACAGTATCCTCACCCCTATCCTGTCCCCCCTCCACCTGCTCACCCCATCTGGGGTCTATGCCTCCGCCTCCAAAACCCCTCCCTTCCAAATCCTCCCCCCTTGCGGCCCCTGCCCCCTCTGCCCCAGGAGCCACTCTTCCTCCTCCTCCTCCCCCCCCATCTTCCGCCTGAGAAGCGATCCTCTTCTCAGGCATCCATCGGGGAAACGTTCCGGACCCCGGCTTCCGAGGTCTGGCGTTCCGAAACGGACCCCATGCGTGAGGACCTTCTTCGGGTCCAGCCCACCATCCCCGTGCCTAATCGGACTTCCAAGAAGGCCTCCAAGAAGAAGTCCTTCTCCCCCTCTCCACCCCGGCGTGTTTCGTCTGACGCTCCATCCGTGAGTCGCTGCTCCCGGCCGTCCTCAGTTTCGCCGGGACACTCTGCTGCCGGGCGCTCAGCTGGCCTCTCGTTGGCGAATGATGCTGCCCCTCCTAAGCAACCCGGGAAAGCGGCCGCAGCTGGCGACGACTCGATGGAACAGGATCCGCCTCCCGCCGGTTGTAGTGTTGTTCCCTCGAAACCTGGACCTCAGCAGCTGTCGAGGTGACCAGCTCTTCACCCATTTTGTTCCCCTTTTTTCTGACCAGCGATGGCTTTGTTACATTGGAACATAAGAGGTATTCGATCTAATCGGGAGGAATTACAACTGCTCCTCCGCCTGCACTGTCCGCTCGTCCTTGGTCTCTAGGAAACCAAGTTGCGCCCAACTGACCGTATTGCTTTTGCCCACTATACCTCGGAGCTGTCTGACCTCACCCCTGTGGACGGTATTCCAGCTCATGGTGGGGTCATGTTACTCGTTCAGGACGATGTCTATTACCATCCCATCCCATTGACCACCCCACTCCAAGCAATAGCTGTCCGTATTACTCTTTCTGCCTTTACTTTTTCTGTTTGTACTGTCTACACTCCATAGTCAGCCGTAGTTAGTCGGGCTGACATGATGCACCTGATTGTTCAGCTTCCCCGCCGTTTTTATTGTTTGGCGACTTCAATGCCCATCATCCCCTTTGGGGCTCTCCTGCATCCTGTCAAAGAGGCTCACTCTTGGCGGAGGTCTTCAACCATCTCAATCTTGTCTGCCTCAATACTGGCGCCCCTACTTTCCTCTCGGACTCTACTCATACCGACTCCCACTTGGACCTCTCGATCTGTTCTACCACTCTTGCCTGTCGGTTCGAGTGGTATGTCCTTTCTGACACCTATTCGAGTGACCACTTCCCCTGTGTCGTTCGTCTCCTGCACCACACCCCATCCCCACGTCCTTCGAGCTGGAACATACCAAAAGCTGACTGGGGACTTGACTTCTCCCTGGCGACCTTTCCGGACCAAGATTTTCTCAGTTGTGACAGTCAGGTCGAATACCTCACGGCTGTTATCATCAATGCTGCCGAACGTTCCATTCCTCATACTGCCTCTTCTTCACGTCGCGTTTCCGTCGCCTGGTGGAATGAGGCTTGTCGAGACCCTATCCGTGCTCGACGACGTGTTTTACGCACCTTTCTCCGCCATCCTACGTTGGTGAATTGTATTGGATACAAACGACTCAGAGCGCAGTGCCGTAGAGTCATCAAAGACAGCAAAAAAGCTTGTTGGGCCTCTTTCACCGGCTCCTTTAACAGTTTTACTCCCTCTTCCGTCGTCTGGGGTTGCCTGCGCCGGCTGTCGGGCATTAAGGCCCACTCCTCGGTACCTGGCCTGACTTCAGGTGATGAGGTCCTTGTTGATCCTGTGGATATCTCCAACGCCTTCGGCCGCTTTTTTGCGGAGGTTTCAAGCTCCGCCCATTACCACCCTGCCTTCCTTCCCAGGAAAGAGGCAGAAGAGGCTCGGTGACCTTCCTTCCACTCGCTGAATCTGGAAACTTATAATGCCCCTTTACTATGCGGGAACTCGAACGTTCACTTGCACTGTCCCGGTCCTCTGCTCGGGGGCCAGATGCCGTTCATGTTCAGATGCTGGCACACCTTTCTCCGGCAGGCAAAAGCTTCTTCCTTCTTCGTGCCTACAATCGCGTCTGGACCGAAGGTCAAGTCCCCATGCATTGGTGTGACGCCGTCGCTGTTCCTATACCCAAACCCGGGAAGGATAGACACCTTCCTTCTAGTTACCGCCCCATTTCTCTTACAAGCTGTGTCTGTAAGGTGATGGAGCGCATGGTTAACGCTCGGCTAGTTTGGATTCTTGAATCTCGACGGATACTTACCAATGTTAAATGCGGTTTTCGTCGCTGCCGCTCCGCTGTTGACCACCTTGTGACCTTGTCGACATTCATCATGAACAACTTTTTGCGAAAGCGCCAAACGGTCGCCGTGTTCTTCGATTTGGAGAAGGCTTATGATACCTGTTGGAGAGGAGGTATCCTCCGCACTAAGCACAGGTGGGGTCTACGTGGTCGCCTGCCCCTTTTTATTGAATCCTTTTTAACAGATCGAAAGTTTAGGGTATGTGTGGGTTCCATATTGTCCGACGTCTTCCTCCAGGAGAACAGAGTGCCTCAGGGCTCCTTCTTGAGCGTAGCCCTTTTTGCCATAGCGATTCCACCTAATGTTTCAGGCTCTCGTTTTGTCGATGACTTCGCGATCTACTGCAGTGCCCAGCGAACATGCCTCCTTGAGCGATGCCTTCAGCGTTGTCTAGACAGCCTATACTCATGGAGTGTGGCGAATGGCTTCCGGTTCTCCAAAGAGAAGACGGTTTGCATCAACCTTCCGCCATCCTTACATCTCGGTCCCGTTGTTCCCCCATTCGTGGAAACAACTAAGTTTCTAGGGCTCACACTGGACAGGAAATATTGTTGGTCTCCGCACATCTCTTATTTAGCTGCCTGATGTACACGTTCCCTTAATGTCCTCAGAGTTCTTAGTGGTTCATCTTGGGGAGCGGATCGCACTGTCCTGCTTCGCTTGTATCGGTCCAGTCCGATCAAAGCTGGATTATGGGAGCCTCGTCTACTCGTCTACTCGTCTGCTCGGCCATCCCTCTTACGCCGTCTCAACTCCATCCACCATAGGGGGTTACATCTTGCGACCGGAACTTTCTACACTAGTCCTGTCGAGAGTCTTTATGCTGAAGCTGCCGAATTACCATTGACCTACCGGCGCGACGTACTGCTTTGTCGGTATGCCTGCTGGCTGTTGTCAATGCCCGACCACCCCTCTTATCAGTCCTTCTTCGCCGATTCTCTCGACCGTCAGTATGGGTTGTATGTGTCTGCCCTGCTGCCCCCTGGAGTCCGCTTTCGTCGCCTGCTTCGACAATTGGATTTTGCCCTCCCTACCACCTTCAGAGAGGGTGAGAGCCCGACACCACCTTGGCTCCAGGCTCCGGTTCATGTTTATCTCGACCTCAGCTCGCTCCCAAAGGAGGGTACTCCGGCTGCAGTGTATTGCTCACGGTTTGTCGAACTTCGTGCGCGACTTGCCAGTCACACCTTTATTTACACTGATGGCTCCAAAACTGACGATGGTGTCGGCTGTGCCTTTGTCGTTGGGGCTGTCACCTTTAAATACCGGCTCCTCGACCAGTGTTCAGTATGCCCGCCGCCACCGCCATTCATCGTATGTACTCTGCTCCGATTCACTCAGTGCTCTTCAGAGCCTTGGAGCTCTATATCCGGTCCATCCCTTGGTGTAACGAATCCAGCAGTCCCTCCATTCTTTCGCTGAGGGTGGCTCTCCTGTCAGCTTTCTGTGGGTTCGCGGCCATGTAGGAGTGCCTGGGAATGAGGCTGCTGATGCTGCAGCCAAGGCTGCAGTCCTCCTGCCTCGGCCAGCCTCCCATTGTGTCCCGTCATCTGACGTTAGTGGGGTTGTTTGTAAGAGGCTTGTGTCCTTGTGGTGGGATACTTGGTCCTCACTTCAAGGAAACAAGCTCCAGGCAGTAAAACCGTTCCCAACTGCTTGGACAACCTCCTCCCGACCATCTCGGCGAGAAGAGGTCCTTCTGACCAGGTTGCAGATGGGGCATTTCCGGTTTAGCCCTCGCTACCTGGTCTCCGGTGACCCAGCCCCGCAGTGCCTTTGTGGTCATTCATTAACAGTGCGCCATGTTTTATTGTCGTGTCCCTGTTTTAGTCAATCTCGTGTTGTCCTGTCTCTGCCATCTACTTTACAGGATATTTTAGCGGATGACGCTCGAGCAGCTGCTCGTGTTCTTCGTTTCATTACTCTGACTGGAGTGTCCAAAGACATCTTTCACTTATTTTATCTGCATCTTTGTAAGAACTTTCTGGTGTGTCCCCCCCCCTCTCCTTGAGTTTTACTAGATTCTATGTGCTCTAACAATTGTGACTGGGCGCTAATGACCTCAGTAGTTGAGCGCCCTTAAACCCCAGACAACAAAAAAAGGCCATGCTTAACGGACGGCTCCACAGTAGACGGCAGCTAACACGTTCGGTGTCGGAATGGATGAACACGGTGGTGCAGTGATAAGGCAGCGGACTAGTATTGGGCAGAACGGCGTTTCGAATTTCCGTCAGGCCTTCAGGATTTGGGTTACTGTGTGATTTCTCTAAATCGCTTAAATCTTACTTCTTTTTGTAGATGACACTAGTGTTGTAATCAATCCAAGCATATGTACAGAAACAGAAGAAATGGTAAACTTCTTCGAACTATCATCGCCTACTTTTCGGCGAATTATTACAGCCTCAATTTTAAAAAGACACAATAATTCAGTTCTGCAGCTCTAGAGCTACTACACAAATGACAAGTGTAACGTAAGACGAGGAAATTATAAACAGTGTGGGAAACTTCAAAATTGTTGGGGGTCCATATTGATAAGAATTTCAATAGGAAGAAAATATTGTGGAACTCCTAAAACAACTTGTTGAACCACAATTGCGCATAAATCTTGGGGGTGATGCAAGTCAACTAAGTTGACATGCTCTGTAGATTTTCTTTCAACGTCACATGGAATAATGTTCAGCAGTAACTCATCTCTAAGAAAGTAAGTCTTCATTGCGCAGAAACGTGCTGTAAAAATACGTTGTGCTCACCCACGATTATCTTGTAAACATGCATTTCACTTCGGCATTCTGACTACTGCTTCGCAGTTCATTCATTCGCTCATGAGATACGTTGTAAATAATCCATAACAGTTCAAAAGGAACAATATTGTACATAATTACAATACCAGAAACAAATTACATAAATTATTCGCTATTAAGGTTGTCTTTAGCAGAAAATGAGGTGCACAATGCTGCAACGAAATTTCTCCATCACTTAAGCATTGATATAAAATGTCTGACAGACAGAAAAGTAAAATTTGAGAACAGACTGTGTTTCTCCCTGACGAGTCCTACTCCGCAGAAGAATTTTTATTCCTACAATGTGTCAAAGATGGTGGGTAGGAATTACTCACCCTGCACATCTTTTTTTTTCTTTTTGTAATTAAAAAAACTTGGAAATGTTCGGAATCAAACAGTACGTACAAATTAATTTGCGATGTGAGTGTAATATGACTCGTTCCATATCGTTACAATCTATCGTGTGAAATGATCAGTGTAACATGTAACTAACTATCGAATCTCGGAAAACGTACAGCAGATTTCCATTACCAGCTCATCCCCAGTTCACATCTACAAGCTTTGAGATCTTGAAGTGCGTATAAATATCCATTCTCCCTTTTTTCTTCTCCAGTCACGAATGACCTCGGGAAGAATCGTTGCTGGTTCACTTTTTCCTCGAGATATACTTAGAAGGAAGTAATGCACTAGCAGACGCTAACAGGAAGGTACGTTCTAGTAAATTTAGTAGTAAAGCACACGGTGATGCACAAAGACACTCATGCAGCGCTTGCCACTAGAGTTGGTCGAGCGTATTTGTGATGCTTCGACTCTTATTAAATGAACCTGTTAGCAAACGAGCCGCTCTACTTCGGACTTGATCTGTCGTCGATAAATCCTATCAGGTACGAATCTCAGGCTGATGGGCAATATTTAAATATTGGTGGACAGCGCTGTCTAAACATTCTTCCAATCAATGTGTGTGGCACCCGCTTCGGCTGCAATTAGTTTTATGCGGTCGTTCCACATTAAGCAGCTTCTTACACACTCAGATTTTTTTAGATATCGTTGCTTCTACTGATGTTTCTGCAAGTGCATACTGATGAAATAAGACCCCTCTGCCTATGTATACACAATACTTTACATTTGTT
This sequence comes from Schistocerca cancellata, assembly GCF_023864275.1. NCBI lineage: Eukaryota > Metazoa > Arthropoda > Insecta > Orthoptera > Acrididae > Schistocerca > Schistocerca cancellata. The sequence goes on from NC_064634.1 coordinate 270,355,218, forward strand.
AAGGACGAACCGCCAGCATCTGCATCAAGCGCGCGGTCGTCAAGTCTTCCTGCATTTCATAATGATTTTCTAGCCTCGAGACTGCACAGATCATTCGCGAAGAGCTACAGAGAACTTCCGGCGATATCATTTACCAGAAAGAAAAATATCATCATAGCACAAGAAAGGCGAGTATATTCTGGGCAGAGTTACGTTGGTAAAAGAAGGAACTAGCTTTTCTAATTGTCTGGCAATTTCGAAGACATTGATACACTTCTTTACATATTCTTACTTCTAATCCAACCCCATAAATTTTATCATCCTCAAAAAATATTTTATTTACTGCATGTATTCTCTTCAGCCATATTATACATTGTTGTTTACGGTGGTTGGTGATTCTTCTAGATGTTACACCGGATTAGGGGCTTCAGTCTATAAATTGCATGATGCAGGTCTGCCAACACCTCGCAGCAAAGAGAGCTTACTGCGCGAATAGATGGAGATGTTCTGGTTTGAATAGCTGAAGCTGCCAGATAAGACGAAAAGTTAGCTCACTTGTTTCACATCCCTGACTCTGCCTAGATATAATTCGCCTTTTTTTGCTGTCACAAAAGTTTTTGATTCTGGTTCCCAACTTTCAATCTCAAATAATTCTGACATTAGACCGCCATAGCTTGGCAACCGATGTAACTTTCTGACGACTCGGGCGACGACTAAACCTTTACAGTTTTTTATTCCAGAATGAGATTTTCACTCTGCAGCGGAGTGTGCGCTGATATGAAACTTCCTGGCAGATTAAAACTGTGTGCCGGACCGAGACTCGAGCTCGGGACCTTCGCGGGCAAGTGCTCTACCAACTGAGCTACCCAAGCAAGACTCACGCCCCGTCCTCACAGCTTTACATCTGCCAGTACTTCGTCACCTACCTTCCAAACTTTACAGGAGCTCTCCTACCAACCTTGCATAACCAGCACTCCTGAAAGAAAGGATATTGCGGAGACATGGCTTAGCCACAGGCTGGGGGATGTTTGGAAGGTAGGAGACGGGGTACTGGCAGAAGTAAGGCTGTGAGCACGGGGCGTGAGTCGTGCTTGGGTAGCTCAGTTGGTAGAGCACTTGCCCGCGAAAGGCAAAGGTCCCGAGTTCGAGGCTCGGTCGGGCACACAGTTTTAATCTGCCAGGAAATTTTGTATTTCACTTACTTCACTTATTTCTACCATCCTTGCGATGTATCTAGCCACTTATTTTCCAATAGTAGTCGCTACTGAAAGTAAAAATTGTTGGCTTCTTTTTCCAGCTTAATAACCACGTGGAAGAACAGAATGAAAAGTAAATTTGAAGACGTACAGCATTGAAAAGGAGTTGATGTAGCCAATATCAGCGTATGCTAAGGAGCATTTAAGTTGACCGTGATAGTCATTCCCTTTGCTGCAGCCGTGCCAAAGTAAGGGTCTCATAAGTCGTTTAGCTGGTAGCACTAGCCATGTCATGTTTTAAAGTTTCCTAGAGTTTGCTTTATTCATGTATTTGCCATATCATCAGTCAGTTGGAATAAGAAATCGCTTGTACTTCTCCATACCTATTCACCCGCACATCCATGCATCTGTACCATGGAATAACAGAAACGCAACTAGCAAAACTTCATTCACTACTTGCTTAATGATTCATTCTTTTGGTGGTTTTCGTTGTGCGATATCGCTTAGAATAGTTCCGCAAACGCTACGACGGTTTCTCAGTTTTGGTGCGAGGTCAGAACTACTTCCGCAATCAAGCAGAAACAATTTTCGTGTAGACCATCCTGTTACGTACGTACTGGGAGAAACGAACGGAGGGCGATGTTTAAACACAGAAAATATCGGCGCGCAGAAACAATTTTCCTGTAGACCATCCTGTTACGTACGTACTGGGAGAAACGAACGGAGAGCAATGTTTAAACGCAGAAAATATCGGCGCGCTACGTCAATATGACGTGACTGTTTCTGTTATGTCCTTGAAATTTCCGTACGCTGTGTAAACGTCAGACTAAACGCCAGTTAATAAAATGACGAGTGGATTCTTGTTTGGCTGCGCGAGTGGGTTTGTTAGCACTCAGTTCAGACAGCCGCGGTCGCGATTGTAAGTTTTGTAAATAAAACAAAGTGAACGAACCATGTCGTCATATGCACCGGCATTGACGTTGCGTCTACGTGAATGACTGCTTAACTATGAAGACTTTATAACTTGGTATTTTTAAGTCTAATATCCTACTCCATCAGCAGTTTAGACTGGACTTCAAATTTATCCCATAGTTTGTCGTCAGTAATATGATAATTCTCTTGACCCACAGGTTTTGATGCCATAGCGCTCATAGCAATCTGAGCACTGTAGGCTCGCACTTACGTTGTAGTTACTCCTGCGTAATGGCTTTAATTGAAATAACACAGCCATCAAATTTTTATGATATTTTTGTATCATCTTTTCTCGATAATCCTCTCTGACTTTTAAAGTAGACCGCTGAAAACGTTGGTCCTGACAAGATGTGAGATGGCCACCCATTTGATTAATATTTACAGATGAGATCTTCCAATCACCATTTTTTTCCTTCCAGAATGTGTATGGACTAACTTCCAATCGTCAAGTGTTTGTCTATTTAATTTCTGGTGACGGCGCGTAACTACTTATACTTCAAACTTCCCAACTTTACTGCCTTCAGAATTACTTAGGAGGAGATCCCAGAACATTTTTTATTCATTAAATATGGCAAACAGGATTTAAAGCGTGCTAAAAGTTCTGTCACCATCGCGATCAAGTCAGGGTTATCAATTTCTACTTTGTGTGAACAGAATCTGCATGCTCCAGACCACCAGAGTATTTTGTAGTGCGTTTCTAAGGAGACTCCACACAAAGCAAACTCTTGCTGAAAGATCAGAGCGCATAATATGAAGTTTGATACCTCGCAACAACGGCTGGAAAACTTTAAGAAAAACACATAGAAGATGGTCCCACATATTACGCCATTTCATGGAATACACTTTATTGCTTCACAACACTTATTATGCTTGAGCATTAAAAGCCTTTAAATTATTGTGAGCGCTGTTGTTCATTTTTGTAAAGAACTTCAACAGGTTCAATCCATTACTAAGACTTCAGCCAGCAATTTAGAACCAGAAATATATACAATCCTCCAAATAAAAGTAAGAAGTCACACCAACTAGGTGTGACTGCAAGCTGGTTCAACATAGTTTTACCAGTAAAGTGAATTACGAATGACTGCCACCAAAACTACTAATTGGATAAAACTTTAAAGAAATAGACAACGCTCATATTAAACCTTAATTAAACCCCTTAAGCAACAAAATACACAATCCCATAAAATACAAAAAAGCTGGGAAGGCATAAAATTTAATGTGACTACCATCTGGTAAAAAGTAGGAGAAACACGAATAATGATCCTTACGCAAATATACGGTGCCTCAAAATACAAGGAGGCAAATTACAGCAATAAGTTACTACAGCAAACTGACAGAAACCATGCATGTTTGACAATGGAGTTACGTATGACTGCTGATAAATAATCTCAACAGTTCATACTCATAATCAAAATCCTTTAAAACTTAAGAAGCTCCGTAAGTAGCAAAATAGAACCTGGACGATTTAAACAAGTAGTTAAAGGGCAAATACAGTCACAAGGACCTTCGGACTTGCGGAATACACCTTAAGGCTTATGTACTTACCCAACTCTCAATATCTGAGTAGATCGAGGATTCCGGAATTAACGGGGCGACAATCCGTCGTGCCACGTAGAAAACGATCAAATTTACTCAACTTCAGCTAACACGAGGGGGCTGATAGGTGCCTGGATGCGAGCAAACCTAGATTTCGTGCGATGACGGAAGCGTCACCGCAGCTGGAAGAAAACATCTCTCTGCTCCAGGCCCAGGAAACAGGAACGGGTCGTCCGCTGCCAGAGCTATCAAACCAACATCCATCAGAAAGGAAACAGATATGCCCAAATAAGGCTACAAACGACAATATCCAAGATGTATTAAATATTAACTTAATGCGGAAGTGGCTACACACAAAAGTCAAGAGCTTTCGCGCCTTAATATTACATTAAAATCGAGACGTGAACTGCAACCACCTGCAAACCGAAATATATGGGAACACCCTCTTTTAACAGTGCATTGCCTTAAGACTGTGCTGCAGTCCCAGTTACATTATCTGAGCCGGCCGTTGTGGCCGAACGGTTCTAGGCACTTCAGTCCGGAACCGCGTTGCTGCTACGGTCGCAGGCTTGAATCCTGCCTCGGGAATGATGTGTTGGAGGTCCTTAATTAGTTAGGTTTAAGTAGTTCTAAGTCTAGGGGACTGATAACTTCAATTGTTAAGTCCCATAGTGCTCAGTCATTTGAACCATTTGAACATCTGAATTTACAGAAGAGTATTGATAGACTTGTAATGAATATGTTCTGGAAAAACAAGATAAAAATCAATTGTATTAACTGGTAACCACACAATCACCCGGAGGCGTAAAGAACATTATGAGTGTAATTCAACATTAACACAGACGTGGGCTTACTATAACAAGTATCAGTAAAAGATCAACACTTAACTCCACTAAGGTGCGAGGGAGCCATGACTTGCAAGATTCCAATCAAGGGTGTTATTGTCTCGCATTGGTGCAAGTGATCTGCAGGTGTCGTAATGTTTAAGCTTCCAAAGTTGGCCCGGTGCTTGCTGACAGGGTTGCACGTGACGTAAGCTGCCCTTTCCGGAACTCGCCGCTATCGATACTTAATGCAAAATTTTGGCTGCGACCAACTTAACAACACTCTGCTTGACGAGGTCCACAGCGAGGCAGCAGGAGTACCGCCAAAACCAACTCACCAACCATGTGGCCTCCTGTTAACTGCCAGTACCACAGGCTGCCAAATCCAACAACACTTTCCTCGTTGGCATGTGACCAGGTTGGATACCAACTGTACAAGTAGTTAGTGGCACCAGTGGCCCGCTAAAATTAAAGCTGCCACGGTTCAAAGTTTTAATAGTCACTTAAAAGCAAATATCTTACTTCAGTTTTCATGAGTTTGAGACGTCGCCTTGCATAGTCACTCCGTAAGGCACTGCATTTCTCGCTAAACCAAAAGGTTCTGATCCGATGCCGTCAACGAAAGTCTGTCAGTTACCAAGGAACCGTTTACAGGACTTCCATCAGATGAAAAAAAAAATGCAACATCCTGAAGTGATGGACCATTCTCTTCACAAGTGAGGTCAAAGGTAGTTAATCATTGTATGAGCGCATGACAAATTCAGATCAAAAGATACATACGTGTTACAGTAAGGATGCCCAATTATTCGCATAAATACCACAGTGTACCCCCTCCCGGGCCTCCCTCTGGCAACGCAGGTGTCTATGTCCACATGCAAACGATCTTAAAGAAGTGATAGGTTGTCCAAAATATCTTTGTCCTTTCGCTGCAATTCGCAATGGTTCTTGCAGGCCGTGGGAACGAGTAAGTTCCCGGTGATATTACTGGACAGGGAAACAACCGGATGTAGATGTGCGCTGTCCCGCTGAAAAAGCATATCATCACCCGGCGAGGAAATGGTAGTAATAAGAAGATAACAGCGTGCTCAATGTAGCACTTACCGATACCACGAAGCTTGGGATGGGACCTGTTCGTCATGGTCGAATGCACTCTGCAGTACACTTCTCACCAGGTCTACGGCTCAGACATGTTCGTCCGTCACTCGCATACAGAAAGAACCTACTCTCATCTCTGAGAACAACAGTACGCCATTCCGCTCTACAGTCAGCTCTTTCATAACACGAGAGTAGCCATGTTAGATGCTATCGTACTGTCAGTGGTAGCCTGGCCAGAAGTACACGTGATCTTAGTCCTGCTGCAAGCAGACGTTGTCCAATGATCCGTGATGACAGAGAATGTGCTACATACGTCCGGATTTCGTTGACGGACGGTGCTCAGTCGGCCACTGCTGCTCACACAGTGCGACGATGCTGATGGGCATCCATACTATGCGGGCGTTCAGAATTTGGTCTACCGGTGTGGAAATCTGCCACAGATCAGTGTTGAAAGCAGCGAAACACCAGCGATACATTATGCCTAACAGTCAGTCGATACGTCCATCCAGATTCCCGCATGCCCATAATATGAGCACGTTCAAATGGCTGAAGCTGTTAGAGGTGTAAGTACTCATTGTACCCTATAATTCATGTTTCGAACACTGTTCACCTCTATACTCAGCACAGTTACTGCCTGCAGAGGCAAAACTGAGGGGCTCCACCATCTGACCGCTGATGGTAACAAATGATTCAGTAACACAATCCTCCATTATGCACATATTATAGCCTGGTAGCAGTGAACATAGTACTTGAGGTTGTTGCATTTTTTGTCATCATTGTACAATGCTTAACAAGTATTACTTTCTAGTCTTCTCGTGAGCCATTTGGAATTTGTCGGCCTTTGGTAATAACAATTGTCACATTTTCTTATTTACTATTGTGGATGGCGAAAGTCTTACACGACCACTAACAGGTCCTAGTCATGTTGTCCTTATTTGAAGCTAAGTGAGAAATAAGTTTTTTGTTGTCTCTCAAAACTGTTGATGTTATGGCAATGAATCCTCATATTTACTGTATTTTGACAATCATCTGACCAGTGTGTTGTATTTCCGTCGTACATGTCTAAAAGTGAAACACCATCTTGTTCATAATTTTTTTTATTCTTACATTCCACGGGACCGTGCAAGATACAGCTACTTGGAATGAATGAGTCACTGCATAGCAGGAAGGAACAGACAATACGAATAAAACAACACATACCGAGAAAGTCACAAACTACTGTGAGGAGCTCTTTACGGAATAAGTGTGCGCGGAAAGGAACGTGATTTTGAAGAGTCTGGGCTTATTTTCTTTCGTTCTGATGGGAGCTTACTGAAAATGAAAACTTCTGAAAAGTGCACACTTTCCTGGACAATGCAGTAGAAAGGATTATCGAAGTGTGTCGACTCTCCATCCAGTGTCAATTAAATTTTGCAGTTTGTCCTGAATGAGTCAAGATTAACAATGAAAAATCCCATTATGGAAAACATAAGCTTTCTTCAGTATACAATCTGGCCGCTAGCGACATGAACACTAGGCCAAAGCTATTCACTTATGGTGCCAATAAAACCACCTGCCATCTGAACGATCTGTAAACTTACGGGATGCGAAAATATCTGGAGGAAAAGTTGCCCCCCGCCCCCTATCAACTCGTGGATTGGGGCAAACCTTGCAAGCTAGAGTCCCGTACTTCATTTTTAAGCCGCAGTTTCTAACCTACCAGCAACAGAAAAAACTTCCCGCGAAACAGCATATCACTACGACAAGATAAGGACAGTTCATGCTCGAGAGGTTTCTTGACCTAAAATTGCCACCTGCCACCTGATACCAGCCAACGTCCAGTGAGGTGATAGCAGTGTGGAGCAGTGAATTGTGGCGCACTTTGGTCTCGTTTCTGCTCTCGCATTGGTAAGCATAAAATAGTACCTCATTTTTGATTTTCCACACGTATTAACTACGATAAACACAGTGAATACAACGCAGTAACAACATGCGAAGGTTACTATGGTTGAATTGAGCAACTGTCATTTCCTTATTCGAAGTTCTAGTTATTTTCTTCTAGTCATGAACTGGATTTTGCATGAAACTTCCTGGCAGATTAAAACTGTGTGCCGGACCTAGGATCGAGCTCGGGACCTTTGCCTTTCGCGGGCAAGTGCTCTACCAACTCAGTTTTAAGCTGTGAGGACGGGTCGTGAGTCGTGCTTGGGTAGTTCAGTTGGTAGAGCACTTGCCCACGAAAGGCAAAGGTCCCGAGTTCGAATCTCGGACCGGCACATAGTTTTAATCTGACAGGAAGTTTCATATCAGCGCACACTCCGCTGCAGAGTGAAAATTTCATTCTGGATTTTGCATATTTTTATCTTAATAAAGCTGCTTAAGCTTCACAAAACTGGCTCAGGTCTAAAAGTGAGATTTAACATCTGAGGCATGCTGTACATTTTGGTTTTTTTTTCATGTGTGGGGCGAGTGCTATCCGATAAAGCCGGAAAAGGATTTTCTTGTCTCAAGAATGATAGTTCTGACATAAATGATTTTCCATATTCAGAAAGTCCAGATACGTGACCTGTAATGAACTGCAGCCATTTTACCTTCGTGAGACATCAGCATTAAATAGGCATGTCAGTCACTATGCATCCATATGCGACACTACATTTGTGGTGAGTTACGATGCCTTTACGTTAATTTCTTCAGAAGAAATTAATGGGCGAACCCTAAGAAAGCATTTCGATCAAAGAGCAGTGCCAATATGTGTTTGGTGACACCAAAAGGGTGTAGTCCTCTACAAACAACTCCGCAGTGGTGTCCGTCGCCGTTGCCGCTTCTTGTCAACAGCACACACATGCCACCTTACAACGGAGCTGCATAAAGTGTTGGTACTGCATAGTAACACACACGGCTGCTATCAGAAACCAAACTATCCTGATCATGCAGCTTCAAATGTTGAGCTGTCCAGCTCCTCACAGAACCATTGAACAATCGAAGAAATGTCAGTTTTGGACGCAATTGAACTTCAAACCTGGCTGCACATCTTCATCTACAAAAGAATAAGTGTACAAATGGTGAACTATCTGAGCTTTTTCAGAGTTTTAGATAATATATAATACATTTTGATTAATTTTTTATGTTTGCTGATCTGTTTAATAAACAGATAGAAAAAATCTGCTCAATTATGCACAGAACTAATGCGATGTACAACTTAACGCAATAGTCTTGCATTGAAAGTCTGTTTTAATAAATCAGTCTGCGTAATAAGAATGCCCCTACATCACCAGAAATTATAGAGATCTTTTGTGCTTCAGACTTTCAAATGGTCTATGTTTACGTTCTGTTGTGGTTCATACTGAGATAGCGTGCTAATTGGGCAGTTGGATTATAAACATAAGTAGGGTTAATAAACTACTCGGTGCCAGAATTTCATATATAAAATCGCGTATTCAGAAAAACAAAAACTTTCGTCGGAAGGAACAGAAAAAGGTATGATCAAGTGTGCAGTAACGTAAGTTTCCCGCCCTTACAGAATGGGGTACCGGGAGCAGTGAGAAGAATTATGATGGAGACGTTCTGTTAAGATTTCCCTACTGACTTTCAATCTAGTTGCTTGTAGCTATGTCACAGAATAGGTAAAACACTTGCTTCCCTACAGACTGTAATAGAGCGCTACTGCAGACTTCGCTTTAAAGGGCGAGCCCATTTCCTCAGAGTAAGTGAAGACCTCAGGCATTCGTCTCTCCATTATTGTCACAACAGAAAATTGAGATTAGTTGCAGTTTCTGCGTGGAACGACCTCCCTAAAACCACGAACTTATAATCCGCTGTCACCCTTTACATTGAAATCAGATTATTCAGTCAACGAAATAGCAACCGAATTTAGCAGGATATTTCTGAAGTAACGAGAAAGTAATCTGACGTCGACACAGATGTCAAACATAATCTACGTTGTTGGCAAATTTCTTATACCAAAGGCATGAAAAGATGGTTTTACCAGCCCGTGTGTTCCTTGAGCGGGCAGCTTGCGTGGGCTCACACCATGTGTGTACGTTAATGAGATTTATTTACATTTATTTGGCAATGTTTGTGTAATAGAGCGTATTCAATAATGCTATTCAGATGTCCGGATTACGAAAATAGACATCATAAATCAATAAAGGTTAATTATTTTTGTTTCTCCGTTTTAAGTATACCGAAAACTGAAAGCTCAATTACCAAATGCGATTTACTTTCTGGAATATCTCTAGTGGTTGTACTGGAAACATTGAATATGCACACTATCTTCCGATCATCATAGCATTACCTGTATTTCTGAAGAACATTTTCATTGGGAATACAACACAAATGAAGAAAACAAAGCACTGATTGAGAAAAATGTGAAAATTCACCGAGGGACTTCAACAACTAGTGTGTCTGTTTTGCTTGGAAACACAAAAAAGCCTTGGAGAAAAGTAAATCAGCGAACGTGTGAAGAAGAAACTACATTTGTTTCTACTAATATGAAAGTAGTTGTCATCACAACGTAGAACAAGGAACACAATACGGCGAAAGTAATGACTAGACGTCATCCTTAAGGTAAACATTGTCTTTAATAACTGAAAGAGAAACCATGTTCTAATTGCATTAATTAAAATTAGCCACTGCCGATGCTACTCAATAAAACCGGAAAGCTTCCGTACTGAAGAGCTTTTGAACTGAAGACCGAGAAAGTGAAAAAAAAAGTTTCACCAAGCTGAGCGGAATGATTTCTTTTTCGTGCGATGTCACACAGTTGACACAGTGTGCTTCAGTCCTTGATAGTTTAACACAAACGTCGTCTCTATGCGAGAATGACCGATGTGCAATGGGAAAACACAGATGGGGACACAATATTATAATCCGCAGATACTATCCATACGCTGATTTATTACATGGAACTTCCACTCCTTTATTTTAACTGTGGTCATAGTTAGTCAAATTAAAGCCCAAACTTACTTTCTGCCTATGAAAGAACTGCTGAACAACGTTTAAAGAGCATCAACATCCATGCATCCCACACACAAATCATTATATGCTAGTTAATCCCAGATAAATGCCCTAGACTTGCATCTTCGTGCCAACGACTTAATTTCGATTACAGCAGACTCGCCTAACTGAGGCGGCGATAACTGTTATAGTCCAACACACAGCACTGATCACATCCACTCGGTCCCCCAACCCTATAACCAATAGTGGATGTCTCGTTTCTTATGACACTGAACACAATTTACATCTACTGTACAGGTTTATTATCCTCTCTGTCTGGGTATTTTGCTGTTGATCAGAAGACGAATAATTAAAGAAAATACGAATCCTCCAGTTGGGAAACACCTGATGTTTCCCTTCTTCAAACTCTACCCTTCTAAAAATATCTCACAGAAAAGCAAATACCCCCCAGGGGGTCCACAACTCTTTTGTGGATACGTGCGTAGCGAGCACGGGACCCCGAGCTAATGTGGCCTTCCTTCCTTTCCAGGCTGCATACCTTCCCTTTCCGCATCCTTCCCCATCCCCCATCTTCGACCCTCCTCCCCTCACCATTGGCTCTTTCCCTCCCTTTCTCCCCATCTGGGAGTATGGTTTGTGCCTACGTCCGGAGACGGACGCTCGAAAATGTAACGCATTCTTCGCCTTCTTTCCTTGTATGTCTTCTTCCTTCCTTTGTCCTACTCTTTTCCTTACCGCTTCTCTTTACCCTTTTCTCCACTGCGGCGTTTGAGACCTCTCTTCTTTCCTTTCCCTTTCCCTTTCTCTTTCTTCCTCCCTGTGCATGTCTGAAGGCCGACCCACGCAATTTTGTGCGTAGCCGGTGACGGGGTAAAGCGTAATTCCCGCCCCGGGTAGACAGGTAGGACACGTACGTACCCCCTGGTAACGGCCAGGCCAAGGGAGGGGTGATTACCCGAGCTGATACCTTCCGAAAGTGCCGATTGGTCCCTCCGTCCGTTTGTTGGGAGGTGTGACCTGAGGTGTGAACAATCACCTAAGGCGGGAGTGCCCTCAGAGAGGGCCCCCACAAGGGAGGAGCGCGCCATCGGAGACGCCGGTAATCATGGGGGATTCTTCCGCAATGATTTCCTCACCTTTCACGATGTCTGCTCACAAACGTAAATATACTGAGTCTCAGCCACAGACGGTTCTTCCATCGTTGCCACAGTTCCTTGTTGTTTCTCGGTCTGACGAAGATCACGACTTCTCCACGGTCAACCCTTTCATTATTCAGAAAGGTGTCGACGCAATTGCAGGTCCTGTAAAGTCTTGTTCCAGATTACGGAATGGCACCCTGTTGTTAGAAACAGTCAGTGCCCTCCAGGCACAAAAATTGCTGCGTGCTTCTCTGCTCCACACCTTCCCTGTCCGGGTTGAAGCGCACCGCACTTTAAATTCCTCGCGTGGAGTCGTTTATACACGCTCCCTCGATGGATTGCCTGATGAAGAAATTCAGCACTACCTGTCTGACCAGGGCGTAACGGCTGTTCATAGAGTTATGAAAAGGGTTGACACGAACATCATTCCAACCCGCACTGTCTTCTTGACATTTGACAAAGTTCAACTTCCATCGAAAATCAAAGCAGGCTATAAGATAATTTCCGTTCGCCCTTACGTCCCAAACCCTACGCGTTGCTATCGGTGTCAGCGGTTCAATCACACCAGCCACTCTTGTTCCAATCTGACCAAATGTGTTACGGGTGGCAAGGATGCCCATGAGGGTGCTTGTCCACCTCCATCCCCTCGCTGCATCAACTGTATGGGTGACCACGCAGCTTCCTCGCGAGATTGCCCCGTTTTTAAGGACGAAAAGCTCATCCAGGAAATCAGAGTGAAGGAAAAGGTGTCGACCTTTGCTGCTCGAAAATTATTCGCCAGTCGACAGCCCACCGTGCCTCAGACAGGAAAATACAGCACTGTCCTTGCTTCTCCTTGGCCAACAAAGGAGGCGGCCACGCAGACTTGCGACCTCACCTTTAGTGCCACGGTCGTCAGATCGGCCAGCGCAAAGATCGTCCGTTCAACCTCACACCTCACACTTTTCGCCTGGCAACTCTATGGCTCACCCTTCATCGGGTTCTGCTAGATCTCGAACCCAAGTCAGACACCAAGACTTCGAAAAAAGAGCATACTCGTGAAGATTTTTTACGTACCCCAACTTCACAACTATCGGTTCCTTTTTCATCTAAACATCATACTTCCAAGAAGGCTACAAAGAAACCCAGTTCATCTCCTTCTCTGCCAAGGTGTGTCCCATCTACAGCACCGCCTGGCGGAAATCGCCCTCGGCCGTCTTCTGTGTTGCCGAGGCGCACTGCTGGCGGCCGATCAACCGGCCGATCGCTGGTGGCAGGAGCTGCTCCTGAACAACCTATGGATCAGGATCTTCTGCCTTCGGCTGAATGCCATTCCATGCTGTCGGTCGCTAGCTCTGAGCAGTCTTGAGTTGACAGCAACTTTGGTCGCATTCCTCCATTTTCTTTTCACAAAATGTCCATTATCCACTGGAATATCCGCGGCATTCGAGCCAATAGGGATGAATTGTCGATCCTCTTACGATCCTACTCGCCGGTCATCTTCTGTCTTCAGGAAACAAAGCTGCGTCCCCATGACCGCTTTGTTCTCCCTCATTTTCAGTCTGTCCGATATGATATCCCCTCTGTTGAAGGCACTCCAGCCCATGGAGGACTCATGATTCTTCTCCATGATACTCTCCATTATCACTCAATCCCCTTAAACGCTTCCTTCCAAGCTGTCGCCGTCCGTCTTTCCCTTTCTGGATACACGTTCTCTCTTTGTACTGTATACATTCCAACGTCCACATCAATGGCACGAGCTGATCTCCTTCATCTTCTTGGTCAGCTTCCACCCCCCTATTTGCTGGTTGGGGACTTCAATGCCCACCACCCGCTTTGGGGATCTCCACATCCTTGTCCACGTGGCTCACTATTGCTAGACGTCTTCCACCAAGTGGATCTAGTTTGCCTCAACACTGGGGTCCCTACATTTTTGTCTGCCTTCACGACAAATTTACCTCATTTGGACCTTGCGGTCGGTACTGTTCCGCTAGCTCGGCGCTTCGAATGGTTCGCCCTTGCTGACACACACTCGAATGACCTATTTCCATGTGTCCTCATACTACAGCCTCAACTGCCATGTATGCGCCCGCGACGCTGGAAGTTTGCCCAAGCCGATTGGACACTTTTTTCGTCTTTAGCGACATTCGATGACCGTCACTTTCCCAGCGTCGGTGATGAGGTCACATATTACCGACGTTATTCTTATAGCTGCGGAACGTTCAATACCCCCCAGTTCCTTGGTGGAACGAGGCATGCCGTGACGCGATACGTGAGCGGCGACGTGCTCTTCGCCTTTTCCGCCACCATCCTACTTTGGCCAAATGCATCCGCTATAAGCAGTTCCGTGCGCGATGCCGTCGTGTCATCCGCGATAGCAAGAAGGCAAGCTGGAAATTCTTTATTAGCTCATTTAACACCTTCACTCCCTCCTCGGAAGTTTGGAGTCGGCTTCGACGGTTCTCAGGCGCGCCTAGTTTCTCCCCGGTCTCTGGGCTCACTGTCGCGCATGACACGTAGTGGACCCCGTCGCAATTTCTAACTTATTGGGTCAGCACTTTGCTGAGATTTCGAGCTCTTCAAATTACCCGCCAGCGTTTCTCCCGAAGAAACGTGCAGCGGAAGTGCGACCTCTTGCTTTCTCCTCTCCAAATCGCGAAAGCTACAATACTGTTTTCTCCCTGCGGGAACTCCAACATGCACTCTCTTCTTCTCGCTCCTCCGCCCCAGGACCGGATGGTATCCACGTCCAAATGTTGCTGCATTTATCAGCCCATAGTCTGCGTTACCTCCTTCGCCTTTATAATCGAATTTGGACCGACAGTACTTTTCCCAGACGATGGCGGGAAGCTGTCGTCGTTCCTATTACGAAACCTGGAAAGGACAAACATCTCCCCTCTAGTTATCGCCCCATTTCTCTCACGAGTTGTGTCTGTAAGGTTTTAGAGCGTATGGTGAATTACCGTTTAGCTTGGTGGATGGAATCCCGCAGTCTTTTAACACCTGCCAAATGCGGATTCCGAAAGCATCGTTCTGCTGTTGACCATCTTGTTGCTCTCACAACTTATATCATGAACAATTTTCTCCGGAAACGCCAATCAGTAGCAATATTTTTTGATCTGGAGAGCATACGATACCTGTTGGAGGACAGGCATCCTCCACACCCTGTTCTCTTGGGGCTTTCGAGGTCGGCTGCCCCTTTTTCTTCGCGAATTTATGGCAGAGCGCACATTTAGTGTGCGGGTGAACACTACTCTCTCCCGTACTTTCTCCAAGAAAACGGGGTACCCCAGGGCTCCGTGCTGAGTTTTGTACTGTTTGCCATTGCCATAAATCCAGTTATGGATTGTCTCCTTCCTGAAGTCTCGGGCTCCCTCTTTGTGGACGATTTTGCGATCTACTACAGCTCTCAACGGACCAGCCTTTTTGAACGACGTCTTCAAGGATGTCTCGATCGCCTCCGCTCTTGGAGCATCGAAACCGGCTTCCGTTTTTCTCCCAGTAAGACCGTTTGTGTTAATTTTTGGCGACGTAAGGAGTTTCTTCCACCCTCCTTACATCTAAGACCTGTCAACCTTCCATTTTCAGACGTCGCTAAATTCTTGGGTCTTATGTTTGACAGAAAACTGTGCTGGTCCTCCCACATTTCGTATCTTTCGGCTCGCTGTCTGCGATCCCTCAACACCCTCCGTGTCCTGAATGGTACCTCCTGGGGAGCGGACCGAGTGGTCCTTCTCCGCCTCTATCGCGCCTTAGTGCGCTCGAAATTGGACTATGGAAGCATAGTTCACCCCTCTGCTCGGCCGTCTATTCTTCGGCGTCTCGACTTTATCCACCACCGCGGATTACGTTTAGTGTCTGGAGCTTTTTACACCAGCCCTGTGGAAAGCCTTTATGCTGAGACTGTTGAACCTCCGCTGTCAAATCGGCGAGCAGTCCTTATGAGTCGTTATGCCAGCCCTCTGTCTTCCATGCCTGCTAATCCCGCCCATGACATTTTTTTCGACGCCTCCATTGATGTAGGGTATGCAGGCCGCCCCTCCTCTCTACTACCACCGGGAGTCCGCTTCCGTCAACCGCTCCATTCTCTTTCCTTCCGCTTTCCTAAAACCTTCTTGACAACTTGGGGTACAGCACCGCCTTGGCTCCGTCCCCGGATCTGCCTGCTCCGTGACCTTTGTCGATTTCCCAAGGATGGTACCCCTTCACTTGTTTATCGTCAGGCATTTGCTGCTCTATGTGCACAAATGAAGGAAGCCACATTTATTTACACCGATGGCTCGAAAACACCGTTAGGTGTAAGAGTGCCTATATTGTTGGCGACACCCCAAATCACTTTCTGCTTCCCGACCAGTGTTCGATTTATGCTGCGGAGCTTTAGGCTGTTCTCCAGGCTGTCCACTACATCCGCCGCCATAAGCGGATACAGTACGTTATCTGCTCACATTCTCTCAGCTCTCTCCTCAGTCTCCAAGCTCTTTACCCTGTACACCCTCTGGTCCATCGGATTCAGGACTGTCTGCGCTTGCTCCACTTGCGGGGGCGTCTCAGTGGCGTTCCTCTGTCTCCTGGGACACGTTGGTATCTGTGGAAATGAGGAGGCCGATATTGCGGCCAAGGCTGCAGTCTTTCTCCGGCCAGCTATTCAATAGATTCCCGTCGCCGATCTACGGAGCGTTTTATGTCATCGTGTTACTCTTTTATGGCACGCCAATTGGTCGACACTTCCCAATAATAAATTGCGGGTAGTGAAAGCTCTTCCTTGTGGTCGGACCTTTTCCTCCCGAACGCGTCGTCGTGAGGAGGTAATTTTAACTAGACTCCGGATAGGGCACTGTCTTTTTAGCCATCGACATCTTTTAAGCGGCGATCCTCCCCCACTCTGTCCCCACTGCTCTCAGCTGTGGACGGTAAGACACCTTTTAATTGAGTGCCCCTATTTTAATCCGTTACGCTCCCGTCTACAGCTGTCGCGTGATATATCGTCGATTTTAGCAGATGACACGCGCTCAGCCGATCGCATTCTTGAATTTATTAGTGCCAGTGAAATGACGTCAGTCATTTGAAGCTTTTTTGGTGACAACCAACCCCTTTCTGTAAAGGATTTTTAAACCTTCGTTCTGCTTTTAGTTTCTCCAATTTTATGACTTTCGTTCCCATTGCTGCTGATTCCCATTTTCGGTTTTTTACGTAAGTCATGGACCGGGCGCTAATGACCCTAGCAGTTTTGCGCCCTAAAACTAAAACAAAAAAAAAGAAAAGCAAATACGAACTAATTAATAACAACGTAATAATTAGTGAAGTTCGACAAGATTGATCAGTCATTTTACCTTTATGGAAAGCTGTTATTTTGATTTACATAGCGCAACATTGCGAATATCTGGTTTCCTTAGGATTCAGATACCTAATTTCGCTGTGGCAGCTGTCATTTATGAAAGAGGAGTTCGAAAGGATGTAACTCTATACATCCACAGAGATTTGAATTCGTGGCTGAAGTAACAGAGCACACAGCTAGTGAGGCATGGTGAACATAAACATTCTCTTATACGTAATAGAGAAAGAGGCACATTCCTCACAAAGCAAAAGTTAACGGAAATTTTAATTTAAGCGTAAAATCACTTCCTTGCAGTCGAAAAAAACTCGCTGTCGCATATCATGCCGGTATTATTCCGAATATTTCATCAAAATTAAAATTAGTATCTAGTAAACTTAGTAGAAAATTCAGCTCGAGTCCTTGAGTCCATCGATCTTATGTTCCCAAACATTTTTCGCGTTGCACTTTCACATTTTCTTTTGAGACAATAACCGAGTTAACATCTGTCCTATTTGTGAAGTAGGACTTCCATGATGTCCTTCATCTCACTTTATCTCGCCTGTTCATTACCATTTTTACAGTGGGATCTTTTACACTCTTCTTTCATAAAAACATTTTTCATGTTACAGTACTTGTTAAGACATTGCTCACTTTGCAGATAAATCATACACAGCTGTTTGCAAAATACACCAAGTTCAATTTGGAAATAACGTCTCTTGTATTTGCCGTCAGTTTATAGACTTTGACTTAAGGAACATAGTACACAAACCATGAGCTGCTAATGATACAAAAATGACAATAGTTTATTTCAATGCCATTAATTCTGAAAATAATTTCATAACGACTATTACGATTCGCTATGGTACTGAAATGACTACCACTATAAGCATTAGTCAGATAGTCAGCATGCTGCATTCCAGTTTCCGCTGTTTTGAAGTATGGTGACGATTGGTTACTGAATAAACAGGCTCTTCGCGCTGGTTCAGGATATTTCACATAGGATTGGCGCCATCACAGAACTATGAGTCGTCGGTAACATTTGTGGCAACACGTAATCGGTGAATTCAAAGATTGTAGTTAAACTATCCTGCTAATTTCACTAAATATTTACTTGCAGTTCTGTTAAAATTTGCTGAACCATTATTGCAAGGCGACTTAAAGTGAATTCGAAAGTTAAATTCTTCGATGGAGGGAAGGTTATTTTACAACATACGCTAGCTATGTTTATTTTAATTTTCACAAATAAAGGTTAATATTTATAAATTATCACAGTAACTCGTAGGCTGGTGGTAAGCTACTATGTGATAAAGTGAACTGAATTAATTCGAGCACCCAATATGGTGGTAACTGAACAGAATATAAAAGTAAATAAAAATCGCTGGAAAACAGCCAAAAATTAAAGATCAACTTCATACTAACTGCAATAGTCGTCCACTAGACACTCCAAGCATTAATCCTGAATGCTGATCACACGCAAAAGTTCTGATGAACAATCAGTAAAAAATGTCCTGACATCTGCAGTAGAACTCTAGGTTCCCAACAAACTCACACGAACTATTTGAATTTCACGTCCGACGACGCGAAAAATATTTGTCGCCAAAAAAACATGACGCTGGATGACTGCTTGGATCAGCATAGCTTCTACGTCTTCAAATCCAACCCAAACAGTGCGAAAGAGGAAGACTGCACTTAACCATTCTAAGGTCTCGGCCTTTCCCTTCACGGAAACATCCATGTCAATGACTTCAGCTTATCATGAGCCTGACTTAAAACTTTTTACACACAAATATCAAAACCCTGAATGAATCGTTAGCTACGTGCTAAAATTGTAAACAAAACTCATGTCTCATAATTTTACACGCAGTAGTTAGCACAAAATTTAATGTTAAACAGAATGCAAATTGTTCAAGAATTAGACCAAGTAGTTTATGATCTGTGCCATAAATTATTATATTAAATATGAATATTGCATCAGTTATGAGAGAAACTACGGAAATTAGTATATAATTAATTAAAAACACAAATATAAATTTTATAGTTTCCGTGGAATTACTACAACCAGTCACCTTTTGTTTTGTTCTTCAATTTTTATTTTCCATTACTAGTTCGAATCGCCTAATGATTCATCATCAGATAGTGCATACTAATTTTGCAGCATTGCGGGGATAGTGCAGCTGTGGCAAGAGGTCCAAATGAAACATGTAAGCAATTGATGTGGCGGGAATTACCCAAACGATGAAATAGATTTTGATGCAATAATTACTGTATGAAATATCTCGTAAATAATTCTCGCCTCATTCAGTGCTTAAATGTTGCGTTTTTACATTTGCCAAAGCAAGCGAGCCCCATAAAGGCTGCAAACGCAATAAATTTGTACCATCTGATGATGAATTGCTAGGCGATTCGAAACCGTTAATTGAAAGTAAATACTGCAGAACAAAAGGAAAGGCAACTGGTTGCAGTAATTTCTGGCAAACCTTCACTAACCACAGTCGCAGTGTTCCATATCCATTAAGGATAGAAATTTCATAAATTTTGCAAGTTAAGTGTTTGTGATACATAACTACATATGCCAGAACATACAGCCTTGCTAATTGGGTAGGTATCTTTCATCAGATGGTACGCTGATTTTTAACTAAAGTTAAGTTAATGTTTCGCACAGAATAATTTTTAATTACGATGTGATACATGTAGTTAGTTCAATCGATGCACATGGAGTACTACAATTTGATGGCTTGACACCTTTTGTACAGTAAACATTATAGAAGGTATTAATCATTTACTGAATTTCAGTTAGATAAACCTATTTGCTATAAACTGTCACGTAAATTAATTACAAAGCGTATCTGCATGTTAGTAGACTCATACATCTCCTCTTCAATCCTGAAGTCTCTTCCTCTAATACTTCCCATTGCAGGTGTGCAAACGTGAACGATATAAATCATGTCTTTGTGCACTCGGATGGCGGAACTGACGTCACATCCGCCTGTTTCGAATTTGACAGATACACATGCCCAGCGGCTGTCACACTCGTCAGCCGTGCCGCTTTTGTGGACCACTGATACGTCCACCACAGCTCAGGCTACAGCTGTGGGTGAGCGGACCGGACTTCGCATCGTGGAGAGAGCACGACCGAAAACAACCAAGCATACTCACGCATAGTACGTTACGTCTCACATACCTGCCGTAGACACTACTATAAAAGTGAGAGAATGTTAACTTCCCGATTCCTCATTATGTGTGCTACTGCAACTGTAGCCATGGATTAAAATTTCGATGGATAGCTGGAGGAAAACTGCAGGTCCTACTGTACTGATGCGTGTAAAATCAGCTTTCCATTATCGTTCATCAAACTTCACTAATTACCATGATAGTACTAATTAGTTCATAGAAGCTTTTGTTACTTTTAATTTTTGAATGGCACGGATTGAAGAATGGAATCAAATGTTAGCCGCAGGCAATATTCGTATTTACACTACATATTCATCTTCAGCAGCAGAATCCCGAATCAGAGAAGCTGACATCAAAATGCTGGAGAAGTGAATATAAATCTGTACAGGATCGTAATTTACGAGATGTCCACAGTTGGTTTAGAGACCTCTCTTCTTTTCTTTCCCTTTCTTTGTTTTTCCCTTTCTCTTTCTTCCTCCCTGTGCGTGTCTTTGGGGGGACGACGGTTCAATCCCGTCTCCAACCATCCTGATTTATGTTTCCCGTGATTTCCCTAAATCGTTTCAGGCAAATGCCGCGATGGTTCCTTTGAAAGGGCACGGCCGTTTTCCTTACCAATCCTTCCGTAACCCGAGCTTGGGCTCCGTCTCTAATGACCTCGTTGTCGACGGGACGTTAAACACTGTGCGTGTCCGAAGGCCGACCCACGCATTTTCGTGCGTAGCCGGTGACGGGGAAACGCGTAATTCCCTGCCCCAGGTAGACAGGTAGGACACGAACGTATCCCCTGGTAATGGCCAGGCCCAGGGAGCGATGATTACCCGAGCTGATACCTTTCGAAAGTGCCGATTGGTCCCTCCGTCCGTTTGTCGGGAGGTGTGACCTGAGGTGTGAACAATCACCTAAGGCGGGAGTGCCCTCAGAGAGGGCCCCCACAAGGGAGGAGCGCGCCATCGGAGACGCCGGTAATCATGGGGGATTCTTCCGCAATGGTTTCCTCACTTTCCACTAAGTCTGCTCACAAGTGTAAGTTCACTGAGCCTCAGCCACACAGTTCTTCCATCGTTGCCACAGTTCCTTGTTGTTTCTCGGTCTGACGAAGGTCACGACTTCTACACAGTCAACCCTTTCATTATTCAGAAAGGTGTCGACGCAATTGCAGGTCCTGTAAAGTCTTGTTCCAGATTACGGAATGGCACCCTGTTGTTAGAAACAGTCAGTGCCCTCCAGGCACAAAAATTGCTGCGTACTTCACTGCTCCACACCTTCCCTGTCCGGGTTGAAGTGCACCACACTTTAAATTCCTCATTTGGAGTCGTTTATACACGCTCTAGACGGATTGTCTGACGAGGAAATTCTGCACTACCTGTCTGACCAGCGCGTAACGGCCGTTCATAGAGTTCTGAAAAGGGTTGACACGAACATCGTTCAAACCCCTACTGTCTTCTTGACATTTGACAAAGTTCAACTCCCATCGAAAATAAAAGCGGGCTATGAGAATTTCCGTTCGCCCCTACGTCCCAAATCTTATGCGTTGCTATCGGTGCCAGCGGTTCAATCACACCAGCCAGTCCTGTTCCAACCGGGCCAAATGTGTTACGTGTGGTAAGGATGCCCATGAGGGGGCTTGTCCACCTCCAACCCCTCGTTGCATCAACTGTATGGGTGACAATGCTGCTTCCTCTCGAGATTGCCCCATTCTTAAAGACGAAAAGCTCATTCAGGAAATCAGAGTGAAGGAATAGGTGTCGACCTTTGCTGCTCGAAAATTATTCGCAAGTCGAACGCCCACTGTGCCTCAGACAGGAAAATACAGCACTGCCCTTGCCTCTCCTCGACCAACAAAGGAGGCGGCCACGCAGACTTGTGATCTCACCTTTAGTGACATGGTCGTCAGATCGGACAGCGCCAAGATCGCCCGTTCAACCTCCCCACTTTCGCCTGCCCACTCTATGGCTCACCCTTTATCGGGTTCTGCTAAATCTCGATCCCAAAAGTCAGACACCCAGACTTCCAAAAAAGAGCATACTCCTGAGGATTTTTTACGTACCCCAACGTCACAACCATCGTTTCCTCCTTCATCTAAACATCATTCTTCCAAGAAGGCTACAAAGAAACCCAGTTCCTCTCCTTCTCTGCCATGGCGTGTCCCATCTACAGCACCACCTGGCGGTAACCGCACTCGGCCGTCTTCTGTGTCACCGAGGCGCACTGCTGGCGGCCGATCAACCGGCCAATCGCTGGTGGCAGAAGCTGCTCCTGAACAACCTATGGATCAGGATCTTTTGCCTTCGGCTGAATGCCGTTCCACGCTGTCGGTCGCAAGCTCTGAGCACTCGTTGAGTTGACGGCAACCTTGGTCACATTCTTCCATTTTCTGTCCACCCTATGTCCATTATCCTTTGGAATATCCGCGGCATTCGAGCCGATCGGGATGAATTGACGATCCTCCTACGACCTACTCGCCGGTCATCTTCTGTCTTCACGAAACAAAGCTGTGTTCCCACGACCGCTTTGTCTTCCCCCATTTTCAGTCAGTCCGATTTGATCTCCCCTCTGTTGAAGGCACTCCAGCATATGGGGGACTAAAGATTCTTCTCCATAATACTCTCCATTATCACCCAATCCCCTTAAACACTTACTTCCAAGCAGTCGCCGTCCGTCTTTCGCTTTCTGGATACACCTTCTCTCTTTGTACTGTATTCATTCCATCATCCACATCAATGGCACGAGCTGATCACCTTCATCTTCTTAATCGGTTTCCACTCCCCCTATTTGCTGGTTGGGGACTTCAATGCCCACCACCCGCTTTGGGGATCTCCACATCCATGTCTGCGTGGCTCACTATTGCTAGACGTCTTCCACCAAGCAGATATTTTTTGCCTCAACACTGGGGACCCTACATTTGTCTGCCTCCACGACACATTTATCTCATTTGGACCTTTCGGTCGGTACTGTTCCGCTAGCTCGGCGCTTCGAACGGTTCGCACTTGCTGATACACATACGAGTGACCACTTTCCATGTGTCCTTCAATTGCAGCCAAAACTGCAATATATGCGCCAGAGACGCTGGAAGTTTGCCCAAGCCGATTGGACACTTTTTTTCGTCTCTAGCGACATTCGATGACAGTCACTTTCCTAGCGTCGACGATGAGGTCACTCATATTACAGACGTTACTCTTACAGCTGCGGAACGTTCAATACCACGCACCTTCGAATTGCCCCGGCGTCCCCCAGTTCTTTGGTGGAACGAGGCATGCCGTGACGCAGTACGTGAGCGGCGACGTGCTCTTCGCCTTTTCCGCCACCATCCTACTTCGGCCAACTGTATCCGCTATAAGCAGTCCCGTGCGCGATGCCGTCGCGTCATCCGCGATAGAAAGAAGGCAAGCTGGAAATTCTTTATTAGCTCATTCAACACCTTCACTCCCTCCTCGGAAGTTTGGAGTCGGCTTCGACGGTTCTCAGGCGCGCCTAGTTTCTCCCCAGTATCTGGGCTAACTGTCGCGCATGACACCTAGTGGACCCCGTCGCAATTTCTAACTCATTGGGTCAGCAATTTTCTGAGATTTCGAGCTCTTCAAATTACCCGCCAGCGTTTCTCCCGAAGAAACGTGCAGCGGAAGTGCAACCTCTTCCTTCCTCCTCTCAAAATCGCGAAAGCTACAATACTGTTTCTCCATGCGGGAACTCCAACATGCACTCTCTTCTTCTCGCTCCTCCGCCCCAGGACCGGATGGTATCCACATCCAAATGTTGATGCATTTATCAACCCATAGTCTGCATTACCTCCTTCGCCTTTGTAATCGAATTTGGACCGACAGTACTTTTCCCAGACGATTGCGGGAAGCTATCGTCGTTCCTGTTCCGAAACCTGGAAAGGACAAACATCTCCCGTCTAGCTATCGCCCCATTTCTCTCAAGAGTAGTGTATATAAAGTTTTGGAGCGTATGGTGAATTGCCGTTTAGCTTGGTGGCTGGAGTCCCGCAGTCTTTTAACACTTGCCCAATGCGGTTTCCGAAAGCATCGTTCTGCAGTTGACCGTGAACAATTTTCTCCGGAAACGCCAAACAGTAGCAATATTTTTTGATCTGGAGAGGCATACTATACCTGTTGGAGGACAAGCATCCTCCGCACACTGTTCTCTTGGGGCTTTCGAGGTCGGCTGCCACTATTTCTTCGCGAATTTATGGCAGAGCGCACATTTAGGGTGCGGGTGAACACTACTCTCTCCCGTACTTTCTGCCAAGAAAACGGGGTACCCCAGGGCTCCGTGCTGAGTGTAGTACTGTTTGCCATTGCCATAAATCTAATTATGGACTGTCTCCTTCCCGATGTCTCAGGCTCCCTCTTTGTGGACGATTTTGCGATCTACTACAGCTCTCAACGGACCAGCCTTCTTGAACGACGTCTTCAAGGATGTCTCGATCGCCTTCACTCATGGAGCATCGAAACAGGCTTCCGCTTTTCTCCCAGTAAGACAGTTTGTGTCAATTTTTGGCGTCGTAAGGAGTTTCTTCCACCCTCCTTACATCTAGGACCTGTCAACCTTCCGTTTTCGGACGTCCCTAAATTCTTGGGTCTTATGTTTGACAGAAAACTGTGCTGGTCCTCCCACGTTTCGTATCTTTCGGCTCGCTGTCTGCGATCCCTCAACACCCTCCGTGTCCTGAATGGTACCTCCTGGAGAGCGGACCGAGTGGTCCTTCTCCGCCTCTATCGCGCCTTAGTGCACTCGAAATTGGACTATGGAAGCATAGTTCACTCCTCTGCTCGGCCGTCTATTCTTCGGCGTCTCGACTCTGTCCACCATCGAGGATTACGTTTAGTGTCTGGAGCTTTTTACACCACCCCTGTGGAAAGCCTTTATGTTGAGACTGCTCAACCTCCGCTGTCCAATCGGCGAGCAGTCCTTATGAGTCGTTATGCAAGCCATCTGTCTTCCATGCCTGCTAATCCCGCCCATGACATTTTTTTCGACGCCTCCTTGGATGTAGGGTATGCAGGTCGCCCTTCCTCCCTACTACCACCGGGAGTCCGCTTCCGTCAACTGCTCCATTCTCTTTACTTCCGTTTTCCTAAAACCTTCTTGAGAACTTGGGGTACAGCACCGCCTTGGCTCCGTCCCCGGATCTGCCTGCTCCGTGACCTTTGTCAATTTCCCAAGGATGGTACCCCTTCACTTGTTTATCGTCGGGCATTTGCTGCTCTATGTGCACAAATGAAGGAAGCCACATTTATTTACACTGATGGCTCGAAAACACCGTTAGGTGTAGGGAGTGCCTATATTGTTGGCGACACCCCAAATCGATTTCGGCTTCCCGACCAGTGTTCGGTTTATACTGCGGAGCTTTACGCTGTTCTCCAGGCTGTCCAATACATCCGCCGCCATCAGCGGATACAGTATGTTATCTGTTTAGATTCTCTCAGCTCTCTCCTCAGCCTCCAAGCTCTCTACCCAGTCCACCCTCTGGTCCACCGGATTCAGGACTGCCTGCGCTTGCTCCACTTGGGGGGCGTCTCGGTGGCGTTCCTCTGGCTCCAAGGACACGTTGGTATCTGTGGAAATGAGGCGGCCGATATAGCGGCCAAGGCTGCAGTCTCTCTTCTTCGGCCAGCTATTCGATCGATGATTACCTTCGCCGATCTACGGAGTGTTTTATGTCGTCGTGTTCTTTTATGGCACGCACATTGGTCGACACTTCCCCATAATAAATTGCGGGACGTGAAAGCTCTTCCCTGTGCTCGGACCTCTTCCTCCCGAACGCGTCGTCGTGAGGAGGTAATTTTAACTAGACTCCGGATAGGGCACTGTCTTTTTAGCCATCGATATCTTTTAAGCGGCGATCCTCCCCCACTCTGTCCCCACTGCTCTCAGCTGTGGACGGTAAGACACCTTTTAATTGAGTGTCCCTATTTTACTCCGTTACGCGCCCGTCTACAGCTGTCGCGTGATATATCGTCCATTTTAGCAGATGACACGCGCTCAGCCGATCGCGTTCTCGAGTTTATTAGTGCCAGTGAGATGACGTCAGTCATTTGAAGCTCTTTTTGGAGACAACCAACCCCTTTCTGTAGTGGATTTTTTAAGCTTTCCTTCTGCTTTTAGTTTCTCCAATTCTTTGAGTTTCGTTCCCATTGCTGCTGGTTTCCATTTTCGTTTTTTACCGTTTCCTAAGTCACAGACCGGGCGCTGATAACCATAGCAGTTTTGCGCCCCAAAACAAAAACAAAAAAGTGATCCAGCAACCCACTGCCTTACCGATCCAAAAGCCCTCAGGTCATCTTAGGAGGCAACGTGTTCGTTGGCGGACCAGTGAGTTCAGTTCAGCAATCTAGGACATGCTTGTGGCTCTACGACACCCTAAGTACCGCACAGCAGACAACCTCACTGCCTTTGGGGACGCAAGAGCCAAGACTTGACGAGTAATCAATGAAAGCAGGGAAAGGTCATGACAAGCGTTTCTGGTCTTCATTAACCGTTCCACAACACTATGGGAAACCATCAGGAAGATTTCTGCAATCACAACCGTTTACCAATACCAGCAGTGCTGAAACACAGGTGTCCCCAAACACCCATAGATATAACTCAGACGATGGCAGAGCATTTTGCCAGTCAGGATCTGGCATTTGGTGCTACCATGCGACTGCAGAGAAAAGTCTTAAAGAAGCTCTTCCTCTATGAGGGAGCTTGACTCGGCACTGTCGGAGACTCGTTATACAGCACAAGATCACGATATAACCCGGTACTGTATGCTTAGACATTTGCCATCAGCGTCAAACGAAATTCTCCTCAAATGTTTCAATTTTATATGGTAGACAGAAAATTTGGCAAAGCCGTGGGGGGGGAGAGAGAGAGAGAGAGAGAGAGAGAGAGAGAGAGAGAGAGAGAGAGAGAGAGAGAGTTCCGATACCTTTCCTCAAACAGGGAGAGGACTGTAGTTACCGGAGCGTCGGCTTAACGAGCTGTGTAGGAAAGAAAGAGTGATTAACCATCGCCTGGTCTGATTACTAGAGACCAAGCAACTCCTTAGCTATTCTGTGTGGATTCCCAAGATTTCGGTCCACAGTCGACATCGTGATCCTTTTAGAGGCAGCTATTCAGCAGGCTTTCCTTCGTAAACATCACTGTCTCGGGACATTGTTAGATATCAGTAAGGTGTATGATACTTCTAGGAGACAAAATATTGTCGTGCAACCCAATCGGGTTTTTGTGGCCACCTTCCCGTTTCCATATGGTCCTTCGTGTGTAATCGGCAATTTAAGTCTTCAGCTGGTGAGGTGCGTCTGAAAGTTTTGGGCCGGAAATTTGTGTTCCTCAGGTCATTGTTTCCTGTTCTTCCACCATGTTTAAACAGCGACCTTTCAGCTTCAATCTAGAGTGCAGAGATTAGAGGACTGGGGTGCAAAGACAGGTTTCCAGTTCTCTGCAGGTGCGTGTGTCTGAGTGTGCGCGTTTGCATTTTGATCGTTCGCGTCATGTTTTTTGATGTGTTGGCAAAATAGCAAACACCGTGTTGCTAGAGGAGGCCAAAACGCACGCGTTTACGCTCACGCACACTGGCGTGAGGTCTGGAACAGGACAATGTAATTAATATAGCCAATAAGGTACGTTGCTGCTGGAATACTTAACTTTAATCCATAATTGGTGTACATCGCTCTTGACGGTACATTAATAACAATCTCAATATAAACTGGTAATGGCGCCTTGCTAGGTCGTAGCAAATGACGTAGCTGAAGGCTATGCTAACTATCGTCTCGGCAAATGAGAGCGTATTTGTCAGTGTAGCTTCGCTAGCTAAGTCGGTTGTACAACTGGGGTGAGTGCTAGGACGTCTCTCTAGACCTGCCGTGTGGCGGTGCTCGGTCTGCAATCACTGACAGTGGCGACACGCCGGTCCGTCGTATACTAGCGGACCGCGGCCGATTTAAAGGCTACCACCTAGCAAGTGTGGTGTCTGGCGGTGACACCACATTTTTAATTTTTGCAACTTGAATATGAGTGACGTCATACTATTTTTAGAAGACTCAATTTGCAGTCAAAAACGAGGCCCAGAAACTACACTATCATTGTTACCACACTTTGCAGACCTTAAAGCTAGAACCCGTAATGCGCTGAATATCGTTAAGTGTCTTAGCCACAGGTCTTAGGAAGCAGATGCGCCGCAATTGCTCCGGTTTATACGGCTTTTGAGCTTCCAGCATCAGGCTATGGCGGTACAGTGTAGGGGTCAGCGAGGCCGCCTCATCTGAAGATTACTGAACCTGTTCACCAAGAGGGGATTAGGCTGCCCACGGACGTTTAGAGGACCAGCGTCATACCCACTATCTGTGCCGAGGCTGGGAAACAGTCACTCACCATCCAGCGGCAGATTTTCGTGATGCGTCAGGCATGTCAGTTTCTCGCAGCTTCGAATTCACCAGCATACCATACAGTTTCTTTCCCACCTCTAGAACGCCATTTCTCCAACCATCTACGAGCAACAATTCCATTTGGGATCCACATGCAGCGTGTGCTGGAGTCACTTCATATGGGAAACAATGACCCAAAACCTAGTGTTTTAACCGCCTGTCACCACGGGTATTGCATGCTCCCATGGTAATTTCAGATTTAGTACAGTACAAGAGAGATCGCAGTCCTGCGCGTCTCTTTAATAGTTTTTCCGCCATTTTAACTGCGCAGCATAATTCTACAGCTGTTGGCATCTACATCACACTGTGAAAGACACCTAATAGCGTGTGGTGGAGTGTACTTTCGCTACGTGCGTGGGAAGAATGATTGTCGGTAAGCCTCTGTATTGGCTCTAATTTTTCGAATTTTCACCTCGTGGTCAATACGCGAGATGTATGTGGAGGGAAGTAATATATTGTCAGACTCCCCATGAAATGTGCTGTCCAGAAATTTCAGTAGTAAGTCTCTCCGTGTTGCATAACGCCTCTCTTGTAACATTTGCCAGTGGAGTTCGTTTAGCATCTCCGTAACGCTCTCTCGGCAGCTAAACGGTCCCGTGACGAAACGCGCCTCCCTTCGTTGGATCTCCTCTATCAGCCCTACCTGATAGGGATCCCAGATAGATGTATACTCAAGAAACGGCCGAACAAGCGCCTTATAAGCCAATGCTTTCGTGGATGAGTTCCATTTCCTTAAGATTCTTCAGATGAACGTGAGTCTGGTGTCTGCTTTTCCCACTATGTTTTATGTGGCCATTCCACTTAATGTCGCTCTGGATAATTACACCTAGATATTTCACGGCAGACGTTGTATCCAGCTGTTCGTCATGAATATTGTAGCTGTACTGTAGTAGATTTCTTTTCCTATGTATGGCAAAGGTTACATTTATTTACGTTCGGGGTCAACTGCCAGAGTCTGCAGGTCGTTCCGCAAATTCTTACTATCTTCTGGCGTTCCTACTTCAGTATAGACAAGTGCATGATCTGCGGATAACATTAAAGAGCATTGGACGCTCTCTGCCATATATATACGGACAGATCGAAACAGGGGAGTCGTTGGTTGCTCTGTTGTTCTTCCTGATCGCGTCCTCAACGTCAGACTCCCTCGAGACTTCACTGTATTTGACGCGGCACTGTGTGCGATCTTGCGGGAATTGAAGTAGATGAGGCGTGCTTAGTGCTAAATTCCACTCTCTACAACACTTGTACCCAGCAAATAAAGTAATCCAGAATATCCAGGGCGCCCTTCCTCACCTATAACCGCTGGGGAAGGTGGTTTGTTTCTGATGGATACCAGGGCACATAGGTATTGCGGGGAACGAAAGGGCGGATATAGCAGCCAAGGAGGCGTGTAGCAATCCTCAGTTATTTCAATGTGCCATCCCCCTGCAAGCTATTATTGCTGTTGAAGTATAGAATCCTGCCTAGATACGAAGGAGAGTGGCTGGAAGTGACTGACAAGAAGCAGCGTCTAGTAAAGCCCATTACGTGGCCGTGGAGTACCTCCTTTCGGCCATGAAGACGGGACGAGTTTCTGCTTTCTCATGTCTTTGTACAGGCCAGTCTTCTGAGGCACAGCTTCTTGGTCCAGCGAGGGAACCATCCAATGTGTGGTGCTTATGGCGTACAGATAACTGTGACACACATTTTACTCGACTGTGTTTTAAGAGACATTGAAACATACGTGATCAGAGATTTAAGTTTCGAGATGTACCCAACTTGTTTACAAAAAAAAATTTGGGAGATGTTCTTAATATGTTAAGTCACTGGCTAATCCCGCTTCTTGTAAGTGGTCAGACAGCCACATTTCTCTGTACTTTCCTTTCACCTCTTCTGTGGTCTTAATTTTTCTAATCCCAGGAAAATCACCTTCAGCCTTCTCCGTTGTATTAAGGCACGGTTAAATATAAATGAATAGCATTTCTGAAGCTTTATTGATTGGCGACTCCATGTTGTCTTGTGCACTACGACCAGATAACAGGTATACTTGAAAAAACACAGCATTGGTCGTATTTTGCGATAGTAAAAAATATACGACCAGTGCCGTCTCTTTTTTTCATTTCTGAAGCTTGTTACGAAACGTAGAACACCTCCAGCTATACTCCGTCTGAACGTTAGAATGCACTAGGCCCTAAACCGAGAGAGGTGGCGCAGTGGTTAGACACTGGACTCGCATTCGGGAGGACGACGGTTCAATCCCGCGTCCGGCCATCCTGATTTAGGTTTTCCGTGATTTCCCTACATCGCTCCAGGCAAATGCCGGGATGGTTCCTTTCAAAGGGCACGGCCGACTTCCTTCCCTAATCCGATGAGACCGATGACCTCGCTGTCTGGTCTCCCCCAAAACAACCCAACCCACTGGGCCCTACACTTGGCAGTGCTTCCAGTGACAGCTGTTTATAACTGGACATTGCCTTCCTGTTGAATAAGTTGGCACTCTTGAATCGGCGCAGCTAACAGTCCTTGTAAACGAACGTTCCAATTGCTGTTGATGTATTTCCTTATTCAAAACAGATTTGTACTCCATTGTCACTGTAAAGTGCATCAGTTGCTTGTGCCAAGGACAGTACGGTCACACAAATAGGACTAAATTAGGACCTGCCTCATCAGGTAGGTAATAATACGCTTTTGAAATACAGGAAAACAACTTTTAGTTGACTCGGAACGGGTTGTGATAAAAACAGAATACCACTGGCAGTTTGAGCATTTGATTTCAATAACACCGCTTTAAAAGATGACCTCGATGCTGTTAGCCATAAAGCAAGCGAGAGCAACCAACCCACTACTAGCTTCAGTTCTGGGTGGTCTTCAATATTTCTTTAAGCCCTGTTACCAGGAAAACCTTCCCAGCTCTTCCTTGTGAAGTCGTTATTCCTATGTACAGCGAGAGATTTTAGCACTACTGATCTCTATCGGGATATGCTCGAAATGCGATTGGCGTTAACCGTGTATTGTTAAGTTCATCCCTCAAAAACCTCGTACCTTTTTAAAGACGACGGACGAGGTCTCTTGCTACATTTTAGAACCTTGATACGCCAGTAAGATGGAAAAGCGGTCAGAGATGGCTTAGAGTGTAATTATTTGCCGTCCGAGGTGGCCGAGCGGTTCTAGGCGCTACAGTCTGGAACCGCGCGCCGCTACGGTCGCAGGTTCGAATCCTGCCTCGGACATGGATGTGTGTGATGTCCTTAGGTTAGTTAGGTTTAAGTAGTACTAGGGGACTTATGACCTGAGAAGTCCCATAGTGCTCAGCCATTTTTTTTTTGTAATTATTTCATATTCATTTGTGGACGACTACATTTTTTTTTCTTGGGAAGGGGAAATTAATAGCTTAACAGTTCTGCAGAGGACGTACTGCACTACAAGGTGCCACAACTGGTACATCTGAGGAAGGTTACAGGCCCCTCAGTGCTCCGGCTTACAAAGTGCTGCATCAAAAGAATTCACCAGCTACTGCATCTGACAAGTGCGATAACGACTACTGCGAAGGTATCAAATTTATTATCTATTGTACCCATCTACAGATTTAATAAGAACAGCAAGGCTGTTGTATTGCATAATAATACTTACAGTGCACCATAGTGATGCGCTGAGCTGACAAAACGGGCACGTTTTCAAGTCTCCAAAAACGGTACTTAATTCCAACGAATTCTTCAGAGCGGCAGCAGCTCCTGTCTATCCAACGCCAATCTTTACTCCCCATTGTCACTCGACTATTCGTGAAAAAGTTTTTGACGGCCGTCCACATATAACGAGGATTCTGTGTAGGGGTTAGAGATTTTGATATAATAGTGTTAGCGTGATGGATATTGATGCTACTTACTAGTATGCCCGTAACAAGCCGTAGCTGAGATTGTTCGTTGAAGCCTTTACGTTCTTTCTTGGTTCTATGGAACCATGTTAACTAAACCCATTCGTTAAAGATCTTTAAAATGCTACACACATTTCTGTATGGTGGCTTCCTTCTTTGCATGCGGGTACTTGCGACGAAAGTTCTATGTACTTTCCCTGATAAAAAATTTCGGTTGAACTTATTCCACTGGCCACAGAGTGGTTAGTATTTTGCTCAATCCTGATGCATCAGACAGACATTTCATTCTCCAAAGGACTCTAAAATGTAGGAAACTGACAGTTTCACTTCAAGAAACAGATGAACTGTTAAACGTAAACTGACCGTCACGTGCTGTGAAGTAGCTGAGAAAGATAACAAAGCTCCAGCATTATGTACGCCACAGTAAAGGCAACGACAAAAATGCCTCTTACTTAACATCAAAGGCATCAGGGTTTCCAGTTATGTGCGTGCAACCTGAAGGGTCACTGATTGCTGCAGCAACACCATTATGTTGAAAGCTACAGAACGCATGCTCCTATGCGTCGCAATACTTCCACTCTGATACCTGCCCGGGACAGAAGACTGGAGAAGTGTGTCTCGTGTCTCAGACTGCATGAGGGAACAACATAACGATGAGCGTCTAGCGTTAGTGACTGTCTGTGAACTGTGAATCAACAATTGACCTAAACGGAGCGTCGGTGCATGAAGTATGAGTAGTTCACTGTACGAAAGAGCCGTCTTGCAACTTACTTCGCTCCTAGTCTTCTCGTAACTAAATTACTTTAATCGTTTTCCACAGCGATTCCCCGGCTGACGAATGCCCCGCGATACAGTAGCATAGCACTCCGCTAGGGAGGCCAAAACAAAATGGTGTAGCCCAGTGATAGACATGTTCCCATCAGACATGTATCCACAAAGAGGAAACGATCTCTTTCGACGTTATAATAAACTTCGACCACCCATCGTAGACGTATACACCACAAGCCATTTTATAGTCCACGTAGGAGGAAATTTCATATCTGTATTACCCTTTGCAGTCCATTAAATTCGCATATGGAGAGGGAAATGTCATTTTATGTCCGTATTCGCTGCTTGTTCTCTCTTCATCTCATGATCGTTAAACCATAGAACCATATGGTTACAATTAAAGGGCAATCACTCACGGAGGTCCAGAGTGGGCTATAATTATAGCATCGCGGCGAAACTGGTAGACATGCGGAGTTAATGTTGAGCAAGTTTACGGTGGAAAAATTAGTTCCAGTTTTGCCACCAGGTGCAAATCTGGCACGTGAATGTAAGAAAATCGCACGGAAAAGTTTCCCTATGAAATGAATTGGCAACGGGACGTGGGCAGGAAAAGTCAAACGAATGAGAGAGACGTAACGCAGATTTTATTGTTAAGCATCTTGCAAGAAAACGGCTACTTTAACACAGTTGCGTTCTTCGACAGGTCCTCTGTGTGTATTGTCTTCAGAGAGGAACGAACCGAGAACAAAGGTGCTCGTGAATCTACCCCACAGTCGCCGCGGGTGCAGTGGCTCTCTGTGCTTAACACATGGTTTAACAGAACCCCAAATTGGGCAATTTTGTGTATTCACTGCATCCTGTAGTGTAAACTGTGCCTAGTCACTCTATAGAATATTCCCTGGCCGAAGAGCAAATGGGGGCTCGGCTACTACTTGCTCCAGGGTCGGATGATCGAGCGACTCGTCCATTCTGGGAATTTCTGCCAACGCGGGCCAGATGACTCACTTTTCCACAGCTACAGTCTTTCTCAGGTATTGACCTTTGTTTTGGTTCCCCAGCTATTGCAGACTCTGACTAGGACGGTGGCCACCAGGAGACGACGCAGGTTAATGATATCAACGGCAAATTGGTCACAGTACAGTGGACAGGTTATTTTTGAACAAAAGGATTGTGCACAGGAGGCAGTGGCCCTATCACTCATGATATCCAAAGGGCTGCCGCAGAGTCCATCCCCAGGTCTAGTAACCACCTCCGACGATGGCCTGTATCTTGGTGGAATGAAGATTGTCGATTGGCCATGAGAGCCAGGCGGAAAGCTCTGCGGAACTTCAGTGTCAAACTACAGACAATCTTCATGCCTTCAGGTCTGCAAGAGCACATGCAAGGCGAGTGATCAAAAAACGGAAGAGGTCTTCCTGCAGGGAATTCAAGACTTCAATTAATCGGTCCACTTCCGCTGTGCATGTTTGGGAATCACTAAGACCGATTTCAGGCAACAGTAATCGGCATCCCCTTATGGTCTTGTCAAATAATGGGGTCTTCGTGGACACACCAGAAGACATGGCTCATGTTTTAGCTGAACACTTCCAAACATCCCCTTAGGAAAATTTATATTTTACTGTGCTGGAAAACCTCTACGTTACTTGATTTTCAAACAGCTGAGCAGAACTGAACGTACTCAGACATTTCGCTCTTTACTTATTCTGATCAACACTAAACTGACACAATATTTTTAGTGCAACGCAGTCTGACTTTCAATAATCCCTACGAAAGAGTGGCCCTGACTAACAATAACCTATACCTTTCATGAATCACTTACCTCACAAAATCTTTGTTACTCGAACTACTGCAATACAGCGAGCGCCAATATTGCCAGCTAAATAAAAGATTCTAACAACTGAAGGCACTAACTACTGATAGGCATAGTTAGCAAATGAAAGATTTTGATAGAGAGCAACCAATGTATTTACCTTAATAATGTTCCAAAGGTATATATATCAGTTCATGATATCCAGTATTACAAATTTACTCTTTCTGATGGACTCACGTCCAGATCGTCCACTCTCAAAATTCTGCCATCTCTCTCCCCACATCCACCACTGCTGGAGGCTCATCTCTAACTGCGTGACGCTACGCGCTGTTCACATCCAACTGCCCAACACTACAATAGCGAATATTCCAACAATGCCAACCAGCCACAGACTGCACACAGCACAGCAAGTGATTTTCATACAGAGCGCTACATGACGTCACCAACATAACCTAAACAGCCTACTTACAACTTCTTTACTCTTACTACGTCATCGAGACAAGCTCCTGCTGTTCAGGTATTCCGTCGGACTGCAGAGATGAGGAAGCTCAATTTCTTCTCGCTTAATGAGGGTGTCTACAATCTTCCAGTTTCCATGTGGGAGCTGGAATCAGCATTATCTGCAGCCAGAGGCACTGCTCCAGGACCTGATGACATTCATTATACCATTCTTAGTCATCTGTGCCCTGAAGCTCCTCTCTTGTTTGTCAGATCTGGTTTGATGAACTGTACCCCACGACTTGGAAGGAGGCAATATTAATTCCATTCTGGAAACCAGACAAGTACCGTAGTGCCCCTAACAGTTATCGGAGTGTCGCCCTTATCAGTTGTATGGGTTAAGACTCTTGAATGCATGGTCAACCGCCGCCTCGTCTGGCTGCTAGAGTCCCGAGGTCACTGAGCCGCTTCCCGTGCGTTTTGAGGCGCTACCATTCCACTCTTAACAACTTACTTCTACTGGGGTCGGCGATATAAGAGTCCTTCTTACGCCGAAACCATTCAGTTTCTGTGTTTTTTGACCTCAAAAAAGCATATGACATTACTTGGAGGTACAACATCCTTCGCCAACTTCATGAATGGTAACTACGAGGACGCCTGCCGCTTCTGATAGAATCCTTTCTCGAGCACTGGCGTTTTCGTTATCGCATGGCGATGCCATGTCCGATTGCTTTGTTCAGGAGAATTGTGTGCCTCAGGGCAGTGTCCTCAGTGTCACACTGTTTTCCATCGCTTTCAATGGCATTTCCTCCGCAGTCAGCCCTGTCAAGTCCTCTTTGTGGATGACTTTGCAATCTTCTAATCTTCCTCTGCTCTTAAGACGACTGCGAGGGAGCTACAGTTGACAATTACGCGGCTGGAAACCTGGAACCAGACAACTTGTTTTAGGTTCTCACCTGAGAAGACTGTGTCCATTTTAATCGTGCTCGTCGGAGTTTTAACCAACCAGAGCTTACAATGGGGACCGTATTTTACGTTTTCAATACACTGCTCCTTTTGGGTTTATTATTTGACTCAATATTATCATGGCTCCCACACCTGAAAGACCTACGAACAAAGGGCTTCCAATTGTTGAACACTTTCAAAAGCCTTGTCGGAAAAACATAGGGAGCTGACAGGTCCCGCCTCCTGCAGTTTTATCGGGCATTTGTTCGATCACGCTTGGACCATGTTAGCGTGGTCTACGGATCGGTCCATCCTTCCTACCTCCGGATGTTAGATGCTGTCCACCATGAGGGCAGTCGGATATCGACTGGGTCCTTTCGGACCAACCCAGTTCAGAAGCTGTGTGCGGAGGCTGGTGAACCACCATTCTGGATTCGGCGAAGTATCTTTCTGGCTCGACAGGCGTTGATAATCTCAGCATCACCTCAGTCACTGGCATTTAGTTCAGTGATCCAACCCACCTTCGAACGGCTGTTCAGGATTCGACCCCAAGCGACCTAGCCATTTGGTATACATGCCACTGTCTCAATGATCTGGATCTCTCTGGCATGAAAATACACACCCAGGGATGGAACGCACTGCCGCCTTGGTGTCTTCAAAGGCCCAAAGTGATTTTAAGCTTGACACAGTACATGAAAACTTGTACTCCAGATTTGGTTTTTACAACATTGTTTTAGTCTATTTTAAGTACGTGCCATAGTTTTATCATTATTTATATAGATGGATCCCAGCAGGGGAATGCTCTGGGTTGTTCTGCGGTTTTCCCTGATAAGGTTTTTAAAGTGCGTCTTCCAGAACAATTTACAAATTATGTGGAGTTACATGGTGTTCTCATGGCACTGGAGAGGGTTCAGACATCACTGTGCGAGTTTTCTTGTCTGTTCCGACTCTTAGTGCGCTGCAGGCACTTCACCAAATGTATCCGTTAGACCCGCTGATTCAGCTCATCTACGACTCCTTACAGCGGCTCCAACACCGTGGGAAGGAGGTAATCTTTTGCTGGATACCTGGCCGCATTGAGATACAGGGTAACGACATCGCTGACAAAGCTGCCAAGGAAGCATGTTGCGATGGTGCAGTCCATCATCGTCCCATTCCGTTGGACGCCATTACCTCATTTTCTGACAGATGCATCACGCGTCAGTGGGAGACTGCATGGTTGCAGGTGACAGACAACAAACTGCCGTCGCTCAAATCGACCACAAAGGCTTGGCGGACTTCATGTCAGCCTCGCCGCTGGAAGGAGGTTTTGCTTACCAGACTGGGCATCGGTCATAGCCCTTTCGCACATGGCTTCCTCCCCCGGCTGGAGGATCCACCATTCTGTGAAATTTGTGGTGTGCCCCTTTCAGTTCAGCATCTTGTGGCTACGTGTGTCCTGCATACTGATATTATGGCAGCCCTCGATGTCACTGGAGATATGCCCACCATCCTCGCAGATACCGATAGCAGTGTTTCAAGAGTGACGAAATTTTGTGAACTGTCAGGCCTCATCCTTAAACTGGTGGGGGAAGGGCGGCAGACTGTAATACGTTATAAACTGCTCCGCATGTGGAGACAGCCTTCGGCCCCACCCATGAGATTTGCATGTGGACTTTTCGTCAGAGCGCTGATGACCATGACATCGAGCGCCCCCCCCCCTCCACCCATATCATCATCTATTGCCAATTTAAAGCAACGGTAACCAAGTCAGTAACTTCGACTCCGATAAGACACCTTACTACTCCATGCACCACACCAAGCTCATCTGAGTTTTCAAATTTCATTTTCATCTTCTTGAAATCATTTGATGACATCGGACCTTTCCTCAGACCCTCCAGTCAGTTCAACACTGTAATAGCTGCCATTAACATAAAAGTTTCACTAACAGTGCACGATCTCTTATTGGTAATTACACTTTCTATCCACATTATGGCTTGTCGAATCGGTGTAGATAACATAACGTTATACAACGTACACCGCCAGATAGACACCCGATGACCAGAATTGTAAAGTTTTTTTCCAGCGTATATCGTTCCGCATTAACGAATTAGCATACCTACAAAGTTTCATTGCCGTACCATCTGAACATCATAGTAATCACCCGGTGCGTGTGCTCTAGATTTACCGAAAGACTTTCGCTTTTGATTCACTTGCTCCCAATTACGCTTCATGATCCCCCAGTGCTTTGCTACTGGATGTATGGGCCGTATTCACCGACTACGTTGGCCTCCCGCGGTCTAGCAATGTGTCTGACTTCGTTTAGTGTTAACCATTCTTGATGACACAAAATTTAGTAGTAGTATTAGTAATTAAGTGGTCTCACTATTGTCTTGTCCGCCGTTTCCTATACATTTTATCCAGACCCCTCCCAACAGATAAAGCTTCCATTCACTTTCTCTACTCGACTGCTACAGTAATACTGAAATCGTGCAATACGACGCAAAATTCCAAAAGTAGGAAGTCAATACTGGTTTGTTTCACTGTTCATGTCATAAAGGCTACAACTGTAGTGCTCAAATAATGTTAGTGTGGCAAACGTAGCTCTGGCCAAGTCGTGAATATTTTTATCTCCATTGACAGAATACACAGCTATAGGAAGATATTCTTCCAGTAGGTCGCAGCTAATTTTAGAAAGCCTATTGTCGTGCGTACTTGAAAGCATGGCGCCCGAACAGAATTCCTGTAAGTAAAGAAGCTTGAGTGCGTTTGGGTGTGCGTCCTCGAGATTAACGGCAAAGTTGTTACATCTCTAAATTGATCTCTGAGCTTCTTAACACCAGTAAGTGAAAAAATATTGACGTTAGGTCGATAAAATAGAGATCCAGTAAGAGTAAGAAATAAATCAAATTTATTAAGATACATATCCAGTAAAATTTGGTAAAATTATTTCAGTGCAACTGTTTAATCGGTAATTTTCACTAAAATAATCACCCTATTCTTATCTCCAAACTAATGCGCCATTCTTGATCTAATATTTTTTTGCTTAGAATCATCTTGTCACTGCGTAATGGATGACTGAAGTTGCCAGCTGAGACTCATCTTTCAGCACTCTTCATACTCAGTTCAAATATGTCAAGAACTGTATAAAACTCTGACAAGGACGCAACACGAAGAAATTATCCGAATGGGCCGGAAATCGGTAGATGTGATTTATATACAAAGAAAAATTGTTAAAATTTCAGAAGTAAAGGATGACTTATTCAAAACAAAGAGCTTCACAAATTGTCACAGTAACGTAATGGTCCGCCTCTGGCCCTTGGGCTAGCAGATACTCAGCTTGGCATTGACAGACCTGTTAGATGTCGTCCTGAGGGATATTGTGCCGAATTCTGTCCAACTGGCGCTTTACGTCGTCAAAATCCCGAGATAGCTCGAGGGCCCTGCCCATAATGATCCAAACGTTGTCATTTGGCGAGAGATCCGGTGACCTTGCTGGGCAAGGTAAGGTTTGGCAAGCACAGTGTGTGAGCTGCAATTATTTACGCCCAGGATAGCTTGCTATTAAGGGCTGTGCTGAAAGGGTGCCGTAGGTAACCGAAAGGGTCTTGCTACGAAAGGAAATGGCACCCCAGACCATGCTCCTGGTTACCGGGCCGTATAGCGGGTGACAGATTGGTATCCCACCGCTGTCCAGGGCGTCTCCAGTCACGTCTTCGGCCCGGGATATCAGTGACTAGAGTGGAATCGTTTGCAGTGACAAGTCCCGATAACAAGCGAAGACGTTTCTATAGAGTCCTTCGACAGTGGTGGGATGTCACCCTCTCGCCCGCTTTACGGCCCGGTAACCACGAGTGATTGTCCGGGGTGCGATCTCTTTGCTCGTAGCAGAACTCCTCTGGTTGAAATCAGCGGCACCATTACAGCACAGCGCTACGTCGACGATATTGTACGCCGTGTTTTGTTACTCTTCGTGGCAAAGCATACTGAGCCTACATTTCAGCGAGATAATTCTCGTCCACACACGATGAGAGTTTCTATTGCTTGTCTCCGAGCTCGCCAAACACTACCCTGGCCAGCAGAGGCGCCGGATCTCTCCGAAACTGACAACTTTCAAAATATTATGGACAGAGCACTCCAACCATCTCCGCATTTTGACGATCTAACGCGCCAGTCGAACACAATTAGGCACAATCTCTCCCAGGAGAACATCAGACAAAGAGACAAAGATTCCAAGAAATGACAAGCCGAATAACTGCTTCCCCAAAAGCCAGAGGTGGGCCATCGCTCTACTGACGTCCTCTTTCTCTTGAATAAGTCATCCAATATTTCTGAAACTGTAATCATTTGTTGTCTGCACAGGTGCATCGCATCTACAAATTTCCGTCCCATTCGGAAAACTGCCATGATGCATCGTGATATTTTTTTTTCCTTTGGTTTTCTTTCTCGCCTTAGAATGTACAGTTACAATCCTCTCTGCCTGTATATGGATTGCTTTGTATCCAAATAAAAATATGTTCACAGTGTAGTGCTTCGTGTGGTACGTGGCCTAGCGTACCGACAATGCATCTCTGTGTACCGCATCATCTCTCGATATTACTTTGAAATTATATCCTTTCGATAAAAGATCATGTGCTTCATCGAATACAAAATACCTGCATGTTGCTTAGCATCGCTGTACCCACCTAAAGTCTAAAGCCGCAACAGGAGAACCAGACTCGTTCTTTAATGCTTCTTCGAGGTGAACATGTTTATAAATAATTGTGTAGTCTCCACTGTATGCAAAACTCCTGAGGACGACAAAAAATGTAAGTATTACTCTGCATATTTTATTCTGATTTTCTTTACTGTTGTTTGACTAATGTAAGTGAAGCCACAGTACAAAATGCGTCACAAATAACAAACGCTTCAGAAACTCTGTTTTCGCGTTTTGCGTCTTTGTCTTTAAATGGGAGTGGAGAGCTGTTAACGGAAACATTGCCTGAAAAAAATTATTTTAGAAATTAGAATGAAATAAATACCTTAGATTGCTGACGGGCGTTGATACATATGAAGGGGACAGGTGAAAATGTGTGCCCCGACCGGGACTCGAACACAGATCTCCTGCTTACATGGCAGACGATCTATCCATCTAATTTTTAAATTTCATTTTTGTTCGCTTTCGTTCGTTGCATCTGCTCGGGGCGGACGTCGTAAGACACCCGTTTAAGTTCGTTGTTGATCGATTAACTCAGTTTTTTATTAGAGAGGGCAGCTAACCCTCTGACCGAACACGCTGAGCTACCGTGCCGGCATCCATCTGAACCACCGAGGGCACAGAGGATGGTGCGACTGCAGCGCCATAGCACGTGAACACCCCCTGTGAGACCTACATTCTCACCTTATATGTCCGCACACTACATTCGTAGTGTCTCTACCCAACACACTCATTACGCTTGGAAGACATTCTTACCAAGTCCCATAAGAGTTCGGGTAGTATGTGTGCATGTTTTTCGTTTGCCTTTCTCTACCCATTGTGTAATCTACGTAGTTTTGTAACTGCAAGACGTACGTTGGGAATACTAGACAAGGACAGCTCCCCATGTCGTGCATGTGATCTGATGTAAAACTAAGACGAGTAGTATGTGTCGGTCCCTTAGATAACTCTACATCAATAAGTAAAATGTTCTTATAAATTTTGACACACACTGTACCATTATTGATTTAGGCTCACTACATGAAAATAGTTTGCCCGTCAATTTCAAAAACACCAAAAGAGGAGAAAATTCGGATCTTCGGGTTTAAGGCACTGGGAGATAGCATCCGGCGGTGTAAGTATAAAAGGACTGAATTACCGGAGGATTTAGATGTTAATTCATTTCTGCAACTTAACAAGCACACAACTCTTTTTAGGAGGCTACGTATAACAAAAAGGACTGAACAGACGAGATGCATTTGAGTTGAAAGAATTACACAGCAAACGCTCAAAATTCTCAGGAGAGGCTTCTAGGAATGCTGTTAGACTCCTCTCTTCAGAATTTTGAGCGTGCTGTGTTTGAGGTGTTGACTGAAGAGAATCCAGTGTACAGTTCATACAGATAATGTTCCGAGTTGTAAACGATTTAACTCGGCGAGATTGCTGCCGTGCTGAATCAAAGGCAGCAGTTGCAAAAATAGTAAGTGCCTGGTATTTTTATGTTAGCAGTACGGAAATTCAGCTTTCAGTTGCAATGAAAATTTAAGTTACTGTAAAGTAAGATTAAGATGATGGGTTGCCTGTTGAAAATGAATAGGTGTTCCAGTATTTCCCAATCAAAAGTATAAAAGTGTTAGTGTAGCAGAGAAATGTAGGTTTCTTTGTAATAAAAAAATAAATTCCTCAGACTATTGAGGGGAAAGGGTGAGTAAGCGTTTACAATATACGACTTCCAACACGTCATATCTATCAACTTTAGAAGCTAAAAATGTTCAAGAAATATAAAATTCGAAAATAAATTATCCACTCATCCAAGACAGCAATTCACAATTAGACAATAACATATCTCACTGGTACATAAACTATTGATACTAATCTAACATGGGCTTTGCGTTTGCTTCCTATTCGTTAACTGGATGGTAGTTGTGTAGCTCAAAACAGTCGATGTACGAGCAGGCCTATCGTGATTAATTGCACGGAGGATCAGCTTGTACTAACCTGAGTACAATTCAAATAAAGTTCAGTAGCAGTGTAAAAATGTATGCTTTTCACATGCGTGGCGGGTTCGTGTGGCTTTGCTAACGTATTTGCGCTGCAGTCGTCTATGTCCGCTACTGGTGGTGAATAAAAGTAACTGTGATGCAATGGCAGTGACGTTAATCTGTGACTGGTGAGCTATTGGTACCTACAATCTCTCCACTCGCAGTAGTGAAACATTGTTACGCCATTCGCCAAGCTTTCAGACAAAAGAAGGTATTCGAACATCAGGCAGCGTCCTCCACGGGAAAGTACAGCCAGAGACGACTGATAAATCAGGTTTTAAAAAGTCATGGCTAAGGTACTCTCTATGCATGTATTCATGCTGGGAACTACACCTAGCGACCTGGCGGAGTCGTAAGACACGGGATCTGTATGCGGAAAGGCTTCGACCATCCATAATTTGGCTTTCCGTGGTTTTCTTACATACCTTAAGGCAAATGCCTTTATGGGTTCTTTGAAAAGTCTTGGTCGCTTTCCCTCGTGATGTTTCCCCAATTCCATTTTGTGCTTCATATTCAATGACGGCGTCGACCATGGAACATTAAAACATTTTCCATCTTTTCGAAGTGCACTCCATGGTAATGTCCGAAGCCATTCTGTAGAAAAAAGTTGCTAATGGGGCAGATGAAATGCACCAGTGTAAAGTTCACTGGTAATTCGGGCACCGGTGATATGCCCATTCAGTTTTTCAGCACGTGGTCGCGATTCTCCGGTGGGCACACACGTGGCACGACATAGGAACAGACCATTGCTGCAGTTCTTCTGAATGCATGCCGTAGTCGTCGTCCTCGCCTCCAGCAGTCACCCTTGCTCTCTACCGTTCACTTCAGACTCCAAACCACGGTTACAGGCCTGAGCGGATT
This sequence comes from Schistocerca cancellata, assembly GCF_023864275.1. Classification (NCBI taxonomy): domain Eukaryota; kingdom Metazoa; phylum Arthropoda; class Insecta; order Orthoptera; family Acrididae; genus Schistocerca; species Schistocerca cancellata. The sequence continues at coordinate 270,399,140 of NC_064634.1, forward strand.
AGATAAATGCTACCCTTGTGTCATCCGCGAGTCCCTTAGCTTTATCCGCAGCCGCATCGACGAACCTTTGATCTGCATCCTCGGATATTAAATTTACGTAATGCAGACTAAAACACAGGGCACGCAGCAGTTCTGCCGGTAGAATTGCGCCCCTCCTCAATTTTTGCCTGCTGGAGTCCCCTTAACTGTGAATTAACGTCTTCACATACTGGCTGGTTATAATTTTAGCGCAGCTACTCACAGAAGTCCATTGTGGGGTGTAATTATCGTATGGAAGCGAAACATAGATATCCTAATGCGTTAATGCGGAATCGATTTACGCTGGAAAAAAATTAGTTCAAATTGTGGCCACGAAGTCCACATCTGGCGCTGTACACAAAGACGTTATGACAGCCACGCTATCATTTGACAAGCCTCGACGCGAGTGAACAGAACGGCTATCGAGAAGAACGACGTTACGCAGCTAGAGAAACTGTTTTATGTGAACGGCAGAAAACAGTCTGTACTAAGAAAGCATCGTCGAGTAAAAGGTCTTAGTGATAACTCGAATTCCAGAGGAGCTGTTACTGATAATGTCGTTTTATGGACATCTCATCGACGTCCCTGGTGCACATATTAAACAATTTTGTAAGTGGTGGTAAATAGTAAAATCAGCATTATGCGTTTCTCACTGGTTGGGCAGTTCCTGAGCAAGTCCTATTCCTAATCCATTACGAATGGAAACATTTCTGTACATTGCCTTTGCGTTCGCAGCGCCAGATTAACACCTGGTGGCCCACAATCGTACTTTTTTCGGAACAAATCGGTTTCGCATTAAAGAATTAGCGTATCTGCCATACGATAATTAGTCCTTCCTGGACCTCTATAACTAGCTGCCCTATAATGACTAATTTCTTCCTGTACATTGTTCCTCCTTATGTACGTTTAAAGCCTTTATCTGAGAAGCAGTTCGTACAAGTCCCCAGAAAAGCTGGATGGACGGGTGGCCATTAATGGACGTCGGCGACCACAAGATGGATCTTTACTCCATGAACCTTAGTATGTAGTAGCTCATCTGTGCTTGTAAATCCTAACCATTGGACTATTATCTAAGCAAGATATTCTTCTCCGCCTTTCTCTTCCACCCCCTAAGTCTTCCCTCCTGTTACCTAGTGTATAAGCATATATTTGGTGTTCCGTAAGGTATGTCCCAGGGAAGCAGTTTTTCTTCTGTTCAACATTAACATTTCTCGCTGTATGTATTTGTCGCACTTCTTCGGTGTTACTTACTCCTGCTACCAACGATATTTAGAGCATTGTGCAGCAAATGGACGTATACAAAGCCTCGATCTTCCTTGCTCGTCCCATATTCAGTGGTTATCCTTAAGAAGATAAGAACTGCGTAGGACTACAGAACATGTGTACGATCTTCGAAATCGAACTGAAAGGTAGGTCTGTGTCTGTATAAATTTCCTTACATTTATGAAAGCGTCAGAGGCGTTCTCTGTGCCGAATGTCCAATCTCCAGAGCCGCGTTTCAAGGCACTTAGAGTAATCTACTCTCTGTTCACGAAATATGGCATTGAAAATACTCATTTGTAAGGGAGTCGCGCTATCGAGTAACAATCAGTGAGTTTTTTTTTTGTGTTAATAGTCAAACTAAGATTACTCGGCCGTAATCTGAGTAATCTTCTGCTTTGTTGAATACTCGATTAACTGTATCGCCAAGTACTTCCTTTAAAATAGTCTCGGGGCAGAAACTGAACAACATTTGAGACAGAACACATCTTCGTCGGACTCCAGTGGCGGCTCATGAGTATACATTAAGAATGTTAACAAATTTTTTGCTTCAGTTGTACTTGAAAGTGTGAAAGAGCAGCTACTATGTAACAGTTACAGTAATTAACCAATTTGTAATACAGCAGCCACTGCCAATAATAGCAGTAATAATAATAATAATAATAATAATAAACCCCGTGGAGGCCCGGGAAAAGAATAGGCCTCCGGTATGTTCTGCCAGTCGTAAAAGGCGACGAAAAGAACAAACCACTAATAGGGCTAACCCCCCTTTTAGTGTGATTACTTGGTTCAGGACAGAACTAAAGAAGCCTCGGACAAGTGCCGTCATGGTCGGGGACGACGCTTGAACCCTATGCCCGCCCACAATGGTAACGACACTGCTAGCCAACTGGAAAAGGATTTAAATCCGAATGGAGGTGTTTTGCAGGATATGCTTCCTGCAACCACCCTAGAAGGAAAACAAAGACAGAGGATGAGATGGTCAGATGAAGTTAATCGACACCTCATGTTCTGTTATTACCAAGCAACAAACCTAGGAACCAACACAACTGGATACAGATCACAAGTATACACAACATTTATTACCAGATACCCGGAATTAAAATTTCTAACAGAACGACTAGCTGATCAGATCCGTGTAATAATAAAAAATAACAGGATACCCCAGTCAGAATTAGAAAACATCAAACAACAAGTACAACAAATACTGGAACAAAATAATGTGCAAACAGAAGAGGAAGAAAACACAGTAATGGACTCAAACATCCCAGAGCAAACAAACAAAGACCAACACGCATCAATTAAACAGAGGAAAACGAAATCTTAAGACAGACACCAGAACAAGCACAAATAGAACACGAACAGAGACACGTGTTAGATATAGAAGAGAAATTTCAGCTGACATATATAGAATACAAAGACACAAATACAGACATTAGACCATTCTTGCATTGACCACCAAATAACCCACAAGTCGAAACAACAATAAAAACTATCAACACAATCATACACAACAAAATAAATGAAAACACAACTATGGAAGAGTTACAACTACTGGTTTATATAGGAGCACTCACTACACTAAATATACACACTAGGCAGAGATCAGAACAAACCAACACACAGAAGAAACCCACAAAACCAGCATGGCAACACAGGTTACAGATCAGAATAGAAAAACTGAGAAAAGACATCGGACAGCTAACACAATTTATAAGAAATGAAATATCAGACAAAAAACGAAAAAGGTTAGGTAAAATCTCACAACAAGAAGCAATAGAGCAATTAGATGAAAAAAAGCAGAAATTGCAAGCATTGGCCAAACGACTTAGAAGATACAAAAAAAGTGAAAATAGAAGGAAACAAAACCAAACATTCAACACAAACCAAAAGAGATTTTACCAAACAATGGATAACACACACATTAAAATAGACAATCCACCAAACATAACAGACATGGAACACTTCTGGAGCAGCATATGGTCAAACCCGGTACAACATAACAGGCATGCACGGTGGATACAAGCAGAAACAGACACATACAAGATGATACCACAAATGCCTGAAGTGATAATTTTGCAACATGAAGTCACCCGAGCAATTAATTCTACACACAATTGGAAAGCCCCTGGAAATGATAAAATAGCAAATTACTGGCTAAAGAAGTTCACCTCAACACATTAACATCTAACTAAATTATTTAACAGTTACATTGCAGACCCATACACATTCCCTGATACACTTGCACATGGAATAACCTATCTGAAACCTAAAGATCAAGCAGACACAGCAAACCCAGCTAAATATCGCCCCATAACATGCCTACCAACAATATACAAAATATTAACTTCAGTCATCACACAGAAATTAATGACACATACAACACAGAACAAAATTATAAATGAAGAACAAAAAGGCTGCTGCAAAGGAGCACGAGGATGTAAAGAGCAACTGATAATAGATACAGATGTGACATATCAAGCTAAAACTAAACAAAAGTCCCTACACTACGCATACATTGATTACCAAAAAGCCTTTGATAGTGTACCCCACTCATGGTTACTGCAGATTTTGGAAATATACAAAGTAGATCCTAAATTGATACAGTTTCTAAACACAGTAATGAAAAACTGGAAAACCACACTTAATATCCAAACAAATTCAGATAACATCACATCACAGCCAATACAGATTAAGCGTGGAATATACCAAGGAGACTCATTAAGTCCTTTCTGGTTCTGTCTTGCTCTGAACCCACTATCCAACATGCTAAATAATACAAATTATGGATACAATATTACTGGAACATACCCACACAAAATCACACATTTGCTATACATGGATGATCTAAAACTACTGGCAGCAACAAATCAATAACTCAACCAATTACTAAAGATAACAGAAGTATTCAGCAATGACATAAATATGGCTTTTGGAACAGACAAATGTAAGAAAAATAGCATAGTCAAGGGCAAACACACTAAACAAGAAGATTACATATTGGATAACCACAGCGACTGCATATAAGCGATGGAAAAAACAGATGCCTATAAATACCTAGGATACAGACAAAAAATAGGAATAGATAATACAAATATTAAAGAAGAACTAAAAGAAAAATATAGACAAAGACTAACAAAAATACTGAAAACAGAATTGACAGCAAGAAACAAGACAAAAGCTATAAATACTTATGCTATACCAGTATTGACCTACTCATTTGGAGTAATGAAATGGAGTGACACAGACCTAGAAGCACTCAATACACTTACACGATCACAATGCCACAAATATAGAATACATCACATACATTCAGCAACAGAATGATTCACATTACGCAAAAAGGAAGGAGGAAGGGGATTCATCGACATAAAAAACCTACATTATGGACAGGTATATAATTTAAGAAAATTCTTTCTAGAACGAGCAGAAACTGGCAAAATACACAAAGCAATCACTCATATAAATACATTGGCTACACCATTGCATTTTCATAACCACTTCCACAACCCTTTAGATCACATATCAACAGATACGAAGAAAGTAAATTGGAAAAAGAAAACAATACATGGCAAGCACCCGTATCATCTAACACAGCCACACATCGATCAAGACGCATCCAACACATGGCTAAGAAAAGGCAATATATACAGTGAGACGGAAGGATTCATGATCGCAATACAGGATCAAACAATAAACACCAGGTATTACAGCAAGCATATTATTAAAGATCCCAATACCACAACAGATAAATGCAGACTTTGCAAACAACAAATAGAAACAGTAGATCACATCACAAGTGGATGTACAATACTAGCAAATACAGAATACCCCTGAAGACATGACAATGAAGCAAAAATAATACATCAACAACTTGCCATAAAACATAAACTAATAAAACAACACGTTCCCACATTAAAGTATGCACCACAAAATGTACTGGAGAATGATGAATACAAATTATACTGGAACAGAACCATTATAACAGATAAAACACCACATAACAAACCTGACATCATACTCACCAATAAAAAGAAGAAATTAACACAACTAATCGAAATATCCATACCCAATACAACAAACATACAGGAGAAAAAATTGAAAAATACATCCAACTGGCTGAGGAAGTCAAGGACATGTGGCATCAGGATAAAGTTGATATTATACCGATTATACTATAAACTACAGGAGTCATACCACACAATATCCACCAGTACATCAACGCAATACAGCTACATCCAAACGTATACATACAACTACAGAAATCGGTAATTATTGATACGTGTTCAATAACCCGAAAGTTCGTAAATACAATGTAACATATACCGTACAGTTAAAAGGAAGTCACGCTTGGTGAAGGTCCACGTCACTTTCCATTTTTAACCAGACCTAAGGTCTGAGAAAGGAAAGATGATGATGATGATGATGATGATGATAATGATAATAATAATGATGATAATAATAATAATGATAATAATAATAATAATAATAATAATAGCATTCATATAAAAATGACCAATCAACCGGCAGGGTGTCAGAAGTTCGTGTGTTCACGCGCTGTTGTGCACTTCTACAGCAACCGCCACTGACGGAGTCATCTGTAGGTACTACCAAACTAGGAGGCTTCATTATCAACCTTAACAGATGCTGTTCGATTCCAATACAAGTCCGTAATACAGTTGATGCCTTCCTGATCTATAACCACTAGTTCACGATGATGCATTCTGTCGAGGACTTTTCATAATCAATAAGACGGCGGCCTATGTTTTTATCCTGATCATAGCAGTCCTGCACTAAAACTTAGAGTGAAACTATTCCTTCTCTTATACCCATACCTTTCCTAAAACCAACAGCCTCTCAGCAATTAATTTCCCCTCAGTTCTCATATGCCCTTTGGTGGATGACTGTCAGAAATAGTTTCAATGAATGACTCGTAAGATAAATGAATCTATGATCTTCGCATTTTCTCTAATTCTTTTATTTGGTAACGGAACGAAAGTTGATCACAGGCACTACTCACAGTATATTTTGCTAAGGTTCGTATAAGGCTCTGATACCTTCATAAAGAATTTTTAGTTCCTTCGGAATTTCATAAGATTCAATTGCTTCGTTGATTGATTGATTTTCGTAATACTTCCAAGATTTCTTCTTTAGCAACTGAAGGTGCTGCTAGGCAAAATATTAGATTTCTAGGTACAATTATCATCTGAAAACAGGTTATTAATAGTGCCTTCCAGTACTCTGCAGATAACGTTTCGTAAAATAAGAACGCATGGGTTGACCCTGGCCAGATTTTAATATAACGTAGCCTGCCGTACACTCTATACATTCCGCAATTGACAACGTTCTGCCGTAATTACTGAAACACATCGTGCGAAACTTTCTTCATAGGTAAATAATGCAAAGCAATGGTAAAAGGTCACATTTTGCAAAATGTTAAATGATAGTCACTGTGCGTTGATCATACATACGTTAGTTCATTGTGATGTTCAATCTTGTTACCAGTCTACACTTCACACTGTAAAAAGAAATTTTATGGGTAATGACGCCAATTGCTAACAAGTAGCGTAATTTGGCGAAATATTTACTGTAATCAAAAACTTTGATAGTTGGGTCTTGAGCCTTACGATGATTACTGAACGTCATATATGTTTCACACACCTAGGCATAGCGCAGTGGCGGGGGGAAGTCGGAGCGTAGACCAGACTCGGCTGTGCTCGAAGTGCGCGAGTGCATTCCAGGAGCGCTGAATGCATTCCAACCGCCGTCTTCCTCTACAGTTTTTGTCCTCCACAGCACCATGGAAGTCATTTCCTAATGCCTTAACAGATGACGTATCATCCTGACCGAGCAACATAGCACAGTGATTCGCACAATGGACTCCTGTTCGGGGAGACGAAGACTCACACACTTGTCCGGCCATGCTGATACAGATATCCTACTATTTCCCTAAATCGCTTCAGGCAAATGCATGGACGGTTCATTTGAAAGGGAACAGCCAACTTCCTTCCCTAATGCGATGGGACCGATGACTTCGTTGTTTCGTCGTCACCCCCAAATCAACCAATAAGTCAACCAACATGTCACCCTGTCCCTGCTCTTTGTCAATGTTTTCCATACATTCATTTCCTCTCAGATTATGCGCAGAACCTCCTCATTCCTTATCAGTCCACCTAATTTACAACGTTCGTCTGTAGCACTACATCCCAAATGCTTCGATTCTCTTCTGTTCCGGTTTTCTCACAGCCCACATACAATGCCGTGCTCCAAACTTACTGTACATTCTCAGAAATTTATTCCTCAAATTAACGCCTACGTTTGAGACTAAGATTCCTCTTGACTAGGAATCCCCTTTTGCCTGCTGTAGTCTGCCTTTAATGTCCTCCTTGCTCCGTCCGTTATTGTTAATTTGCTGCCTAGGTAGCAGAGTCCTTAACTGCTACTTTGCGACGATCAGTACTGATTTTAAGTTTCTCGTTGTTTTCATTTCTGCTACTTCTCATTACATTCGTCTTTCTTCGATTTACTCTGAACGTATATTCTGTACTCACTACGCTGTTCATTCCCTTAAGCAGGTTCTGTAATTCTTCACTTTCACTCAAGAATACAAAATCATGAGTGAATCTTATTAGACTTTCAACCTGAAGTTGAATTCCACTCTTCAGCCTTCCTTTTATTAAATGTTTGAAGAGAGCCACAAGTCACACTTCGTATTTTTCAGTACGACCGGTTTCGTTTTTCAAATGAACAAGAGCACCACCAGAATGTATACTGTAAAAGATACAAATTGAAATTACATTGATATTATGTAAAATACATATTTTGCTTCCAGCATGGTGACTAACGTTTGAAGCTAGCTGGAAGCATTAAAGATTGCCTGTATAATCCGCTGGCAGCTCTAAAGTTTAAATTGGCTGTACTATAGTAGTTAAGTTTAAAGTACAGTAGTAAATGTGGATGTTGACATCGTCAAAGATGAAACTGACTGTACAACATTTCTTGTGACGTCCATGGTATAGTGTATCCAAAGATAATTTACAACTACGGAAAACGAAATTTTCATTAGTCGTCTCTACTGTTGGCGTATGTTCAGATGAGTATTCCGTAACTGCTTATCTTTAAATAAACTAGTACATTTGTAAAAATTAAAATGGCTTTCAAAATACATTATAAGAATACATTATAAGAAACACTCATTCAAAAATTCTCCATACAAAATGCATTCAAAACTAAATTTTCTTAAAAATATTACTGTTGGGACGATACGGCAGGCGTTAATCGTTGGTAGGTTACCTATAGCACTTCATCACATAACTGGAAGAACCCATGCAGATTAAATTCGTTTTGTTCGTTTATTATATTTTGCTGTTTTTTTCTATGAAAATGTCAAATCCACTATATAATTTAACAATGGACCATTATCTGTGGTGCGAATAATTTTCGTACTGTCTCGTATCTCACCCACTGTATAATTGTTCTCAAATGTTCACCCAATGCTATACGATTTAAATTTAAATTGGTATATTCCATATGACATGCGTAACTCTATTCCTGCCTGGCCTATGTAAGTGCTCTGAGAATTTTAGCACTGCATTTTATATACTCCTGAATTACTGTACTTGTCTTTGTGAACATTCTCCTTTGTATTAGTGTGTGTCTAAGTGAGTTGCTAGTTCGAAACTCAGTTTCTCTTCCTGTCTTTGGAAACATCTCGCAATACGGTCTGTTACAGGACCCTTGTAGGCCCTATGTGAGTGTAATGTAGATTTTAGTTTCTGTTGTTTTGCTTACACTAACGTTCTTCTTTCTTTTAATGTTCTTCTGTACAGCGTGGTACAATTTCATTACATACTGTTCTTCGAAGTTTAATACAATCTTTTTGATTGTAAGTCTGAAGCCCTGTCCTCGTCTGTGAGTGGTACCTGTAACATTCTGTATGAAGTTGAAATAGGCTTTCTTGTGCTGGACTGGATGATTTAAATTACTTCAAATAATTATACATGAATATTTAGTTTCCCAACAAACTTTAAAAACATCTCCCATTCGATCTACTGACAAATCGGGAAAATTGATGTTATTATCTATTTCCTGTTAGACTGTGAATTTAATTTTCGGATGCATTTGGTTTTTATCTATTACCTTATTTAAATATTGCTTGGTTCCTTTAAATAGTACTATCCTGTTGTCAACATACCGGTGATAAAGTATTTTATGCTTTCGTTTATTCATCAGTAACAAGTGTTCCACCTAATTCATGGTATCTTCCCACCTACCCTCCCCTCACCTCATGGGGCTCACAGCTATTTTGTGGATATGTACGTGGCGTCAATGGGTGCCCAAACTATTGCAAACTATTCTTCTTTCTCAGACTGCTTTACCTTCCTCTCCCTTCGCCCTCCCTTCTTTCTTCCACTTTGCTCCTTGCTTTACCTTTCTTGGTGTTCTGATTTATGTCAGTCCAGCTATCCTCCTCCCTTTGCTTCATCTTCCAGTTTTGGTTTGTTTGCTTCGCCGCCTCTGTGGCCTTTAGTCCCATTGAGGGGTTTGACCTCCATCTCTTAATTCCAACATCTGTGACGTGACCCATGGGAAGAATTCCCTCCTTAGCGTCTATGGCATGAGTTCCTCACTAACTTCCTTCCTCCCCCCCCTCTCTCTCCGCCATAGCCCTTTCGCCACCATGCTAGGTCACCAGCTCGGTAGCCAGTCCGTGTGGTGGGGCTGTTATGTACCCATCTGACTGAGCCCCCTGACACAACTGAGATCACACTGCTGGTACCCGCGCTGTGAACGCAGAGTGAAAGCCTAGGAGTGATTGCTTATCTTTTCGAGTCATCAGAACTCCTGGCAACGACTGTCATTCCAGGCGGCCGTTTCTGTGTCTGGGTGGCGCCCAAGAGGCGAGCCCCTGATGAGTGGATGGTACCAGGGCGGACGTTTGGCGCATCAAAAGTGTTGAACACTCTGGCAGTTCTTCGGCAGCCGCTCTCCTCCCTAATAACAGTTCTGTATCTGCCGTCCCGCCCTTTCCCTCCTTGGCTCCACTGATATGGGCCCTTTCCGTGGTTCCAGGTCTGTACCATGACTACTGGGTAGACTTCTGTCGTCATCAAACGTCATTTTTGTGGAACACATCGAGGACAATATGTAAGTCTGCAGGCTTTCGTGGCCATTGTCACTGAAGTTAAAATCTTCTGGGTTATTAGCCGCGTATATTTTCTCTAACAATCTAGCAGTAGTGGACACTAGAAGATACTGAAAAAGATCGCAGCAGAGGGGTAGAAATGTCGATTATTTCAGAGGAAATGTGACGCTGGCTAATGACCCAGAAGATTTTAACTACATTGAGGACCAGTTCATAAAGTTGAATCCTTAAACAAGATGAGATCTGGCTTCCTTCTCATAACAACTTATGCCAGCCAGTCGGGCTCTTCAATGCCTGCAACCATTTAGGATACATCCCAGTGAATATCACTAACCAAGAGTCTGTCAATATGACACGGAGTGTAACTTTTCATTGGGACATTCTCCCCCAGTCCTAAGATAGCCCTAAGTTTAACTTGTAACGGTGTGGCGTTCTTTCCGCCTGGCTTGTAGACATTAATGCTCTCATCCTGGCCCTTCACGGAGATTCCGTGCCGGGGGTACGAGTGTGGCGCGCACAGGGGCCCCAAGCTATTGCAGCCTGCTCCCTTTCTCCAGAATGCATTACAGTCCGTATTACTCTCCTTTCCTGTCCTTGCCCGTTTCTCCCTGTCCCCTCTTTCCCCTCTTGATGTACTACTTTATATCGACCTGACAACCCTCACACCTTTGTTTTGGTATGTGCTATTGTTTAGTTTTCCGCTTCCACCTCCTTTTCGGCGTTTTTGGTCCTCTTGGGGTTCGGCCACCATTTCCAGTGTTTTCCGTTCAGTGTGAGCCATTTGGCTATCTCACTACCCCCCCCCCCCCCAACCACCGCTCTCATTGCTTTCATACATTGGTCATGCCATTATGGCCATGATTATCTATGTGATAGCAACCGCTTCCCAGTGATTCTATCGTTACCCTTCAGCAGCAGGTGGACAGGCTCCCACATTTGGGATTCTACACTCACTTGGCCTACTGTGCACTTAGACATCTCTCTCTCTCTCTCTCTCTCTCTCTCTCTCTCTCTCTCTCTCTCTCTCTAAGCGGTCGTGCAAGACCTCTGACAATATTCTACATGCCGCTGGTACTATTATCCCCTATCCACACGACCCCTTCGTAATCGACCGGTACTGGCCATAGCAGTCGGTATCCAGGACCTCCGAAGGGCTGTGCAGCTGCTGAAACGACATCCTTCGCGGACCAACTTTATCACTATTAAGCGTCTCCGTGCTACACTAAGTTTTCTCCCTGGGGACATATGCCTCTTCGTCCCAGGTTTGGTCAAAACTCCATAACCTTTGGACGGCCATCGACAATCAACTGTCCATGGTCTTAACCTAGAGGGTGTTCTGTGCATTGATTGTTCCTTGCAAAACATCTCGTGACACATTGTGACAGCATCAGCCACCTTTCTCCATCAGAAACGACATGTCGAAGAAGCGCCCGTCTGTTTCAACCTACACCAAGCTAAAGCTTATAACGAACACTTCACTAAATGGGAATTTTTGCAGACGCAAATTACATCCACAACCAGACGATCAAACACTTGGACGTTACCCAGAGGCAAAATCTACTCAGGGCCTTCATTTGGCTTACACGTGCATTCCCCTCTCAATGGCGAGGTAGTATAGTTATCACCGTCCTTCAGCCTGGGAAAACCCCTCAACAGCTACAGACCAGTTAGCCTGAGCAGTGTACTCTGTAAATTTCTCGGGATAATGCTTAGCTTCAGATTATGTTGGTCACTCGAATCTCGCGGCATTTTGTCCCTGTATCTTCGTGGCTTCTGGGAAGGACAATCAACTGACCATTTATTCAGATTGGATACAGCAATCCGCCAGGTTGTTACTAAGTGCCAACACCTTGTCACGGTCATCTTTGACCTCCTTACAGCGTAAGACGGGGGTTGGCGCCATCACAGTCGCTAGCTTCTGCTGGGCGACAGCTTCAAGGCGCAGTCTTCAAGGCGCCATCTGACGGGCCTCTGCGTGGGCCCTCTCCCGTGGATTTCTCCAAAACGCATGCTACGCATTTCTGCCGTCGACCCACAGTACACCAGCGCCTAGATATTGTAACACCACATTCGCCACCAGAGCAGCTTAATGCTCACCGCCTCCTGCCCCCCCCCCCCCCCCCCCCCGGCATACCTTTGGATGCTGACCATGCTATTCTTACCTGTATTTACTGCGCTATGGTTCTTCCATACATCATTGATTGTCAGGGTTATGGCTCAGGGCTCGTTCCACTCCAAACCAACGTGACCTACTGTAGGTGCATTTCTTACTAGTCCCATAGTCTCTTCGCAAAAGCGAGAGGATTCCACCTCAACAAATACGACGGATTTATGTATGTTTGAAAATGGGGATATTCTGACGCCAAGTAATTATTAAAATTTCTGGTGACACCTTCAGCTGTAGTAATTTGCTCTAGTGTCACCCTAGTGTTAGTAGCTGTCGATGTGAACTTTATTCTTGACGCAAATCATGCAAAGTTAATATTGTGGTGGTTACGTACTATGGTGGGCTTAGTAAATTACTTCTGTTGAGATTATGATTTAACTTTCCTGCTGTTTATGCCAGCTAAGCTTGACACTGGTAATTGACAGAAACTAGTAGCGAATTGTGCAAACTAAATCACAATTAAAGGTTTCACCATTAATTTTAACAAATACGGTGGAGCCAACTCGTGGTTTCTTACGCTTACCTTCGATGATCTCTGACCATCCCAGATACCCCATCCCCTTTGCAAACGAAGGGCGCCTCCCTCCTAATACCCGCCCTCGGGTGGGATTGCCAGTTGGAATGCCTCTCATTTCCCTGTGTCGAGATCTCCACCTCCACTCACTGGAACGTGCCCCTTGTATTTCCTCCCACACACACCTCCCTCCCAGGTGGCGCCTAGAACAGGGCCTAGAACAGGGACTAGGACCCAACTATTCCTGAGTACTAAGATCTCATTCCCCCTGTGATATTCCGGCGCCTTGTACTTTCCATCTTCAACACTGATGGTTCGAAAACGATAGATAAGGTTGTATACGCTTCTACGTCTCCTGCTGGCATGGAATACCATTTATTGTCGGGATTATGTAGTTATGTAGTATGTTCATAGCAGAGCTGCTAGCCATTAACAGGACCCTCCGTTTTATTACTCAGACCTCCTTCCACGGTGTTTCAATATGTACCGACTCAACGAGCAGCACAAATTAGTCTCTGCTATCCATGACCTTCTCTCTGCCCTTGGCCATGCTGCCTTGTCTGGGTCCCAAGCAGTGTGAGCATCGGAGGGATGAAATTGCTGACCATTTGGCTACAGAGGTAGATACCTACCCCCTCCTCCCATTCCCCTTCATGATTTCAGGTTTAGATATGTGGATATACAACAAAAAGCTACTGTTCTCTCTAATAAACTCCGCACAATCAAGGAGACTACAGCAGTTCAGCGCTCTTCCTTTCGCTCCTCTCAGGAGTAGTCCACTTACAACATTATACTATAGCGAAGAAATCCGCAGCTCGTGGTCTAGTGACTAGCGTTGCTACCTCTCGATCACGGTGTCCTGGGTTCGATGGCCGGCCAGGTTGGGGACTTTCTTTGTCCGGGGATTGGTTGTGTTGTCCTCATCATTTCATAATCATCCTCATCATTTTGGACAGTGGCTAGATTGGACTTCGAAGAAAAGTTGGACTGTGAAAAAATTATGATTTTGTACGGGCGCTGATGACCGCGCGGTGGAGCGCCCCAAAAACCAATCATCATCCACCGAACAAATAGTCCTGTCACGGGAAAAGTCAGGTATAACTATTAAACGGGGAAATGTGAATGTAGTACACAGGTCAAATCGTGGTTACTTTCCACAACTGTCGTATTATGTTACCCCTCTTACAGGATTTGACCACGATTTATAAAGAATGTATAGGGAAATCAGACTTAGTTCTTTTCCTTAGAGTTTTCTCGCTGTTAGAAAGAAGCACTGAATCTATTAACTTTCTGTACAAAGTTCATCAAGTAGTCTGTCTAATGGATTTACGGTCTCCAGTCTATCTTATCAAAGAAACGGTTAAGCTTCAGATAAGCAGGAGACCTGAATTTGGCCTACTTTCCTGCTGTTCCCTAACAGAGCTTCACAAATATACATTTGTCAGGATATGGTTCTCAGAAAGACAGGAATGTCAGCTACTGCACCCACATACGTTTATAGTTTTATGTAGAAACGCGACGCATTTTCAATCGTCGCTGTGCTGAAAATAAAATTTGGCCGGGGGAACTTCTATGGTTGCATTTTGTATAACCAATAAATTAAATACCTAAAAGTTCACCGAGCGAGGTGGCGCAGTGGTTAGCACACTGCATTCGCATTCGGGACGACGACGGTTCAATACCGTCTCCAGCCATCCTGATTTAGGTTTTCCGTGATTTCCCTAAATCGTTTCAGGCAAATGCCGGGATGGTTCCTTTGAAAGGGCACGGCCGATTTCCTTTCCAAACCAGAGCTTGCGCTCCGTCTCTAATGACGTCGTTGTCGACGGCACGTTAAACACTATCCACCACCACCACTACCACTACCACCACCACCACCACCTAAATATTCCAATAGCACAAAACACATTTAAATTTAAGAAAATTCGTTTGTACCTTTCTCTTAACAAATGATTTGCCAAAAGCCAAAGGTAGGGTGTGGTCACCTCGTATCGTCCTTCAGTATTTTTATGCAACCCTTCATTATTACTGAGCCACATAACTCCCTTAACTTTACTGAGCTTCATTTATAGCTGAAAAAAATTGTCTTTACTTTACTCTAAACTTTAACTTGCAAAAACCTCAGTATTTCTGTATGAAAAGTTAGTATTTCTATCAAAGTTTACTCAGTTTCACTTATTACCACAAAGAGGTTTTACCCAACACATATTCTACACATTGTCCCTAAGCGTTTACAATTTTATACAAATGGCAACTTGCACAAGAATAGAAAATTACGTAAACTAAAATTTTTTGTTTCGTTAATGCATGACAAAATACTGTTTATTAAGTTACACATTTCACATATTTCTTTACAAAACATACATACATTACCAAAGCACTGCAACGTCACATATATTACTCTTTCTATATAGTCTTTACATGTCAGTTATACTACCACAAACTTCAAAGGCAAAAATTTTTTATGAGCTTGAGGAGTTACTAAATGTTACACACTGCTTTATACCGGCTACGCATTGGTCATACTAGGCTCACTCAGTTTTCCCTTGTGTAACGAGCCACTCCCACAACGTGGCTGTGGATCCAGACTGACAGTATCCCGTATATTAGTTGAATGTCACGTTCTTTGGGCCCTACGTACTAAGTATAGCCTTCTAGATCCCTTGTTAATATGGGCGGACGATTCACGGATGGTTGAAGTGGTCCTCAGTTTCCTTCGTGTACGTGGTTTTCATTTCCAGTTAAAAGGTTTTATTTTACTGTTGGAGCAGGGGCAGGGTAATAGTGGTTGGAGCACCTCTTCGTGTTTTCTGGATCTGGGACCCATGACCACTCTTGCAAGTGAAGACTGATCTTTCATCCCTCCGTTTTTCCTGTTTGTAGACGTGCTACTGTGTTGTGGGTGTGTGCGCGCGTGTTTAGCTTCGTCACCTTATAGTTTCACACCTCTAACTGGGTCCTTTCTCTATAAGCGGACGCAGGGCTGATGATCCCGCCTTTATTCCTATAACTCCCCTTAGTCAATCGTGGCATCTTCAGACTGAATACGCATTGAATTAGAAGAAACATGTCATTGATGAATAAGTGAATCGTAATTTCTCAATCGAAACCAAGAGTGTTTTCTTCTCCTGATTGTAATCCTTTGTCCGTTTCTGTGGTTCTTTTTAATATATCGTGGAAAATTTTCGGGTTTAAAGACAAGACATCTACTCTTGTTGTACTGACCATTTGTTTCCATTCATAGACTGGTAACGCCTCCCATTAATACTTCTACATGAATGTTGCTGTACCCATTTGTGTCATGGTTGGTTGGACCTCAGCATGCACCACTCCGCCCTTGGGGAGGGGGGGGGGGGGTGCAGAGACAGTTTAGGAGCTACGTGATCGAGAAGTAGCGACTAGCGACTCTAGTCACGGAGACTGAAAATGGCTGGGAGAGCGGTGTCTGATCGCACGTGACCTTCCATAATCTGCATCCAGTGACGCCTACAGGCTGAGTATGAAACGGCGGTCGGTCGGTACCTTTGCGTATTATGAGGCCTGATCGGACGGAGTTTAATTGGGGCTCCTGTACTAACACACACAAATAAGGCGTTTCCGTTACGCGACAGTATCCTCGTTTTAAAGTAATTTGCATGATTATTTGGGATGTTTTCTCACTGTGTTGGCACCATAGTTTCTTCCTGTGCATCATAGTGGTATGTACCTAACCTCAACCGATACCTCACACATTTTGCGTAGTCTTAAACTTCTAACTCGTAGTCTTACTTAGTCTGTGTTTCTGTAGTAACTACAGGCGACTAGGGTTAGTCTCAATCTTGCTGATTGTCTTCCGGATTTCCAGGCGTAGCACTGCCTGAGGATGGAGAGCGACACCGCGAGCGCCACGGACTCGTCGTGCGGCGCGCTGCTGGACGAGAAGCGCCACCTGCAGAGGCCGGAGCGACCCAGGTTGCGGCGCCGTGGGCGCGACCGCGGCGGCCGCGGACACGGACAGCACTTCTGCCCGCCGTGGGCGCGCACCTTCTGCACCGCCGCAGGTGGGTTAGCCAGCGCCGGCGGTAGCGGCGCGTGCGCGCCACTTAACGCTCCAATTAGTTCCCAGGCGTGCGGCAGCTATGTTCGTACGTCTTCGAAACCGCCGGCAAGTGTTAACGTGGCTCAGTGGTTTGCGAGGAGCGGCAAAACATCCTTTTCAAGTCTGGAGGCTTTTGTGGTCATTGACATTGATCAGAAACGTATCTGGGTTGTTCTCAAGATATTTCTCTCGGAATTTCTAGTACTTCGTTTCCATCTCTATCCCGGTGTCATCATCAGAACAGTTCTCATGTTTCATGCCAGCTTTAACGCCCACGACCCATAATTGAACCCTCGGTAAACTTTATTTTAAGAGCATCTCCTTTGGTCCAGTGTACACTCCACAACAAAATTAAAGGAACATGATCTCAAAGCCCTCTTATTGTGTTCCATTTCGATGGATAAGTTTGAAATTTGGCTTAAAACTGCTTACTGCCTTCCTCTGCAGCGGTGCAAAAGCGTGGCACCCTGCGAAGTCACTCGCAAACTCGGCAACACTTCGGTACACACACACACACACACACACACACACACACACACACACACACACACACACACACACACACACACACACACACACAGGCAGAGAGAAAGTCGACAGCTTAAAGTTAATGTGAGCTCTAAGGTGACTTCCCAATATCACGTTCGCATCAGATTTTGCTACAGGTCTGCTCAGTGCCGCCGTGGGGGTGTCAGGCCGTGGGGGTGTCAGGCCGTGGGGGTGTCAGGCCGTGGGGGTGTCAGGCCGTGGGGGTGTCAGGCCGTGGGGGTGTCAGGCCGTGGGGGTGTCAGGCCGTGGGGGTGTCAGGCCGTGGGGGTGTCAGGCCGTGGGGGTGTCAGGCCGTGGGGGTGTCAGGCCGTGGGGGTGTCAGGCCGTGGGGGTGTCAGGCCGTGGGGGTGTCAGGCCGTGGGGGTGTCAGGCCGTGGGGGTGTCAGGCCGTGGGGGTGTCAGGCCGTGGGGGTGTCAGGCCGTGGGGGTGTCAGGCCGTGGGGGTGTCAGGCCGTGGGGGTGTCAGGCCGTGGGGGTGTCAGGCCGTGGGGGTGTCAGGCCGTGGGGGTGTCAGGCCGTGGGGGTGTCAGGCCGTGGGGGTGTCAGGCCGTGGGGGTGTCAGGCCGTGGGGGTGTCAGGCCGTGGGGGTGTCAGGCCGTGGGGGTGTCAGGCCGTGGGGGTGTCAGGCCGTGGGGGTGTCAGGCCGTGGGGGTGTCAGGCCGTGGGGGTGTCAGGCCGTGGGGGTGTCAGGCCGTGGGGGTGTCAGGCCGTGGGGGTGTCAGGCCGTGGGGGTGTCAGGCCGTGGGGGTGTCAGGCCGTGGGGGTGTCAGGCCGTGGGGGTGTCAGGCCGTGGGGGTGTCAGGCCGTGGGGGTGTCAGGCCGTGGGGGTGTCAGGCCGTGGGGGTGTCAGGCCGTGGGGGTGTCAGGCCGTAACTCTAACGTACACTTCACCCTTCTTTTGACGCCTCTGCTATAGAGTTCAGAACCACAACACCCAGCGTTGAAATTACGTCCTGTAATATGGGTGACCACATCGCCGCTTATCGACATGAAAAGGCCTCAGGACGTGAAATAACGGGCGTCAACGACACCACGTCAGCCCTTCGATCGTTCATTGCCACACATTTCGCGATCGAAAGCGACAGTTTGCAGCGAGATAACAAACAGGACGATGTTAGTGACCACGTTTGCCACTGATACAAAGCCGTGGACGTATCAATACTACTTGAGCGACATCGTGGTGCTGCAACCAAATTGAATGTGATCCGACCCGCCTGTGGAGTAGTGCGACCGAAATTTTTACTCTTTTATAGAGGGTGGAAGCACTAGGGACCATCCAAAACCTTTCAGATCACATTCGGATTTCGTCGAAACATAGAAGCGTTTTTATGCTCAGTTTCGTAAAAGTGAACCTTTAACTTTGTCACGCGGTGTACATTTCTGTGCGTAGCGTTTAGTCTCGAAATGTTGGCGACATCATCAGAGGCTATAAACTCAGATAGCCGTTTCAAACGTAAACAAGCTCATCAAGATGATCTGTTTGTACATGCATGCATGCATGCATAGCAGTCGGCTCTTCGATGCCACCAGACCGTCGCATAAGTTCGGGTAGTCGTGCCAACGTGTTGTATGCAACTTGTGGGAGGAAGAATTTGCGCTGTTCGATTTATTAACATCAAAGCCAACTACTTTGCTAATATCAATCCTCTTTCTTTTCTGTCAAAGTAATTGTTGTGCTATCGAATTTGTACGGCCTCTCAGAACATCGTAGCATAGTAATTATCAGATCTGTATTGAAGCCACAGTATTGGAGAGACCATAGTTTCTCGGCCTCAGTGCAATGGTCAGCTAGGGCATGTAAAGGGCCTGAATAGCATCAGATATTGAGTTACCACTGCGAGAGACAGGAAGATACTGCCGATTTGTCCGTGTCTTCTCGACAACTGCTGTTCTGCTCATTAAGCCAGGTGTTAAGCTTCCTTTTGTAGTTCGTATGTACACTAGCCACTTGTGTAATGAATTTTTTACAATATTGCTATGGCAAGTGGCAGGTGTAGATCTTCTGCAGTGATCAAATACTAACACACCTTTCTCGTCGGTTTAAGCACTGCGTCAATATCGACTCATGCGGTCTGTGATCGTTTCTACGAATAGACAAAAATTTTCATTTTAGTTACTTTTCTCTTGAATCACTAGACCTTTTAGGATGTAGAAACGTATTTGTTTGTTTGTCAGGGTAACTGTTCGTTCTGAAAGTAGCTCTTAAGAGATACAGGTCCTCCTTGTCGCTTTATACTGCAGCATCTGGTAGCCTCTCCAGCATTAGAAGACGAACCGTTAGGTACAGATATATACCTTGGACCAAGGCCTAATTCGCATAATACAAATACACTCCAAACATTCAGTGTTCAGCCACACATTAGAGGGGTCCGTCGCATTTCTTACGCTATAACGGAATGTACTGCCTGACAGTTACTATACGGTAACACACAATTCGCACCACAGTCACACAACGCTGTGTAGTTCCGAAGATTTTTAATCAGTTTGCAGCCTCTCTCTTCAAGGTCGATCGTCGAGGGCTTAACGTTATTATTAAAAGCAGTTGTAATATTTGAGATGTGAAAATAGCATTATCACTGCCATATTTATTTCTTTTGTATAGTAACTCAGAGAATAGCCATGTGAAATTAGCGCCCTAAATTTTCTCTGGTCTGTCATATTCAGTCTCGAAATAGTCTGTAATCAGTCCACGAAACAAACTCAAAGTGCTCCATCATTCTCAATAAATGCTTTGGCTTTGAGCTATTACAGTCCCCCGATGCGTACGGGGACTCTCCACATTAATATTGCATTTAGCGTAATCTGTAACATCCAGCGAAACCAGTATCATCCTTGGCACAAGTTATGCTTCCATCGGTAATACGATGTCTGGTTTACGACCCGCCAATTGCAACTTATTTCATCGTTACCTTTACATTGTTTTAAGATGGGGTATAAAGTTCTTTTAGCCTTGAAAAGGTGCCCAAAAAGTCACTTTCACTGCAACTGTCGTGAAATAAAGTCAACCAAATCTCATAAGAGTAATTGTCTAATTTCGAGAATAGAGATTTTACTACTGCCATACCACCTCATGCAAAACGAAATAAATGAGGCTTCACTGCCAAGAAGACTTCAATTGACTTAAATAGAACTTTCGTTCAGATCACTCACGCTTAAATCCATATTTAAGTGGGCTTACAATATATAAACATTAATTACATTTCCTCTATTAAAGCAATTATTACGCCTCGGTGACAACCATATCTCACGTTTGTCACCTATATTAACAAATCACCAGTTACTGTCACTAAATCTAAACTAGAAATGAATACATATTTTCAGTAGGTCCAAATTAAATTCATATTATGACAACAGGAAATTACATCTCCCGGCCACAGCTGTGTGTTCTTAGACTTCTCTGGTAGAAGGCTCAGCAAAATAGTACACATGATGTATTACTTCCCTTTATATCATAAACGAATAGGCAGTTACTTAACTTTTACACGGTTCTTTACCACAGTATTGCTTGATAATTTAAAACTGTGATTGAATATAAGAGCATCACTTCATGTGCAGATTAACATACTGTTCTCTTGCACTACAAAATGCAGCATTCTCGAAAGTTTTTCATCAGAAACTGAAACTAGTCGTTGGTCCTACACTACCTTAGATGATGTCAAGAACTGGGGCTGAGCGCTTCCATGCTCTGCTTTGTTACATTGACCCTCGGTGGGAGGGCGCAGCTGTGCTGAGACGGGAGACGTGGTCTTCAGGAGTGCCTCCTGTATGTAGCTGCGTAACACAGCCAGCCCTCGCTAACATCTGGGGTATCGATGTGTGCTTCTGGACGATACCACATATGTGTTTCGTTTATCTTCATTGGTAATGCAGGTTTGGAAGAGTCGTTTCGGGAAGTCGGCTTAGGAAGAGGGCCGTCGGTTTTGTGCTAACGTACACCAGCACCGATGGCTGCCTAACGACAGACAGGCAGGTTCTTCTGTCACTGCCATGCTCATACCACGAAGCAGAAAAAACACACTTCTTAAAGTATAATATTAAAATAAAAAATACTTACAATAACATTATAAAACTTGAAACTACCTATGGTCCATGCGTTGAATGGCGGACACTAATCGATGGTACAGTCTTCCAATCACGATACCAACACACCATGGACACATGAACCTCATATGAAACGAGACGTTATTTTACCGCTTCCAGGAAACAGCCTCATCACAGTTTCGATATGGTCACAGTGCTCTGGCTTCATTGGTTGTAATTTCCACTTTTGTCGTCCAAACCTCTGCAGTCATTTGTAACGCCAGTAACCAGAAGTCACAGCACATGCGCAACTCTTGAACCGATAGGCTAGTTTAAAACAAACACGTATCTCTTTGTGTCTTGGCAACACCATTTTATTTCCCATTTTAATTACGCGTTTCGGCAAACTGCCATAATCGGATCAAATTTTTAAAAACTTACACACACTGTATATCGCCAAATAGTACGCTGTATTGATATTTTAAAGTATATGAACCGATGGTGGCAGTTAGACTGAACACATAATCAGAACAGCAAATAATAAGTTCTGGCCAAGACAGAAAAATGTGTGGGTTTGTATATGATTATGGCCGCTGACCTATACAAAGATGTTGGGTGTGCTATATCGATTTAAGACAGATAAGTCATTAAATGCGCAGTAACTTGCTGTGAATTTAGATATGAAACACGACAGCTAAATTCTTACAAATGAAATTATATATTGAATAACAGTTAAAAACCTGAATTAATGACGTAAGCTTTTAAAAATAGGTCCTACAAAACGTAAGTTGGTTAACCTTCTTCACTGTATTTCGTCTCGTGCTAGGAAAAAATTATCATATGGAACAGTTTGCTATTTAATCACAAAATTGGGACGAAAGTAACTCTACAAATACGTGGAAACAAAAGAATGCCCTAACTGTGCTGTTTTTACTAAAAAATCTGTTACGGGGTTTCAACGTCCTGGGTTCAATATTTGCACAGAATATGGTACCACTAGTTGATAGTGTTTCAAAGTGCCACCTCAAAGCTTCTTGATAATTATTGTATTAGCTTTAGCTCTGCAGTAATAAGTTTACATTTGTAGCTTGTAACTCAACCAAGAATATTTACTACTTCAGAAACATACATTGAGCGCGTCAGTTCTTGAGTTCATATGCGTGATATTATCTATGAAATACTGTTTCTAGTACGTCCGTATACCTTTCCGGTTTTCTCAGCGACATGCTTACTCGGCTATTCAGGTAAGTGCCTGGCAGAACGTTCATCGAACCACGTTCAAGCTATTTGGCTATTCCTTCACTCTTCAACAGTGCGCAGGCAAAAAGGAACACACACATCTTTCCGTGCGAGCTCTTATTTTATTAATATAATCATTTCTCCCTACGTAGGTGGATGCCAAAAAAGTAGTTTCTCACTCTGAGGTGACTGGAACCTAGTGAAAAGATCCTACCGCAACGAAAAAGGGCTTTGTTGTAATGATCGCCACTACAATCCGCGTATCATATCCGTGGCACACTCTTCTGTTTCACGATAATACGAAACCAGCTGTTGTCCTTTTAACCTCTCTCTATGTCCTTCGTCAATCCTATGTGATGTGAATCCCGCACAGTGGTACTTCAGAAGGCGGACAATCGCAGTGTAAGCAGTCTCCTTATTAAAAAGGTTGCATTTTCCACGTTTTCTGCGAATAAATCGCAGTGTTCGATTTGCTTTCCTCATAACATAATCTATGTGACCGTTCAAATTTAAATTTTTCGTTATTGTAATCGGTAAGTATTTAGTTGAATTCACAGCTTCAGATTTTTATAGATTGTCACGCAACAGAGATTTAGCGGCTTCGTCTTACTACTCATGTCGAGGACTCCACATTTCTCATTATATATAGCCAGTTACCAGTTTTTGCTCTACAAATACCTTCTCTAAATCATTTTGCAGTCGGGTTTTAACATCTGATGACTTAAGAAGACTGTAAAGGACAGAGCCGTCTGCAAGCAATGTAGTAGGGCAGCTCAGAAAGTCATCTAAACTAGAAAATTTACTTAAAGCAGAAATGGCAGAGGACCTATAACACTTCCTTGGAGAAAGCTTGATATTTCTTCTGTTTCATTCGATGTTTCTTCTGTTACTACGAACGGTGACTTTCTGACAGGGAATCGTGAATCCTGATGCCGTCCTCTGACGTCGCCCTACCTTAGTTCTTTAGAAAGCAGGTAGGACGACAGCTATTGTCCTCAGGTGTTTCCTTACTAAACCTCCGGATTAAACATGCTCACCTTTCAAGTGTCTCGGCCAATGTATCACGATTGAATAATTAGTTACATTATTGATTGGCTGTGAATTTTCAGACATCTGAACGTAAACAGGTTTTCCAATCATTAAAAGATAGTGGACATTACCTTCTGAATGCCTGCTAAAGTAATGAATCACTGATAGTTCTTGGATTTCTTGCAAAGTTGGTCATGCAGCATTAACGCACATAGAACAGCGGTGAAACTAAACTGCCTCTTACTTTCGGAACATGTCATCCTTCCAACCATTCATTGCCTATCCTAGTAAGTTGTACGGGCTATTATAGAGCTTGGCTGTTCGTAGAGCACGGTTCTTTTTTTCCCAAATCATAGGAGTAAACGGTTTCAAATTCATAGCAAAAGCGAGGAAACTTTGATCCTGCTTTTGTCATTCAATCAAGATACATTCCTGGACGCCACCAGGATATTTTGAAATAGAAGTTTTGTACATGGAGAAAGTGGTTGACGTATATTTCTTTTTATACATTTCAGATATAGACAAAACATTACCAGATATTGACACTAATTTAAAATGTATTGTTATGTCTGTCCACCTACCTATCGACCTCTCTTCATAAGAAGTGAGGACATGTTGGTACAGGATAACGGACACAAAGCTGTATTTCAAATGCGTTGCTTTGTGTGCCTATTCATTGGAGTAATTTAGTAAGATCAGTCACAAATCCACGACTATAACGAGCAAAATTTCCGGTTCGACATACCAAAGGGCCAAGCGCAATAACTTACGTGAATGTACGATTTCTCGACCAATTTCGCGGAATATTTGCGGAAAAAACTGGAAACGACGTTCCAGTAATATCTTACTCTGCCGTCTTCTGATAGTGTCACTCTTGTACATTGCTGATATTCGTAATTTATATTCCAGTTTCCTGATCTACAACGGCAGGAATGGCGCAAGCTACAACAGTTACACGTTTTTAGCGGTTCGTCCTTCAGGAGTCAGCGGAGGGGTGGCAAGGGCGGTGAGTGGTCGTCTTGGTTTGGTTGGCTCGTCTAATCCAGCAACAGTCATTCTGCCCTGTTCTTATCGATGCCTTCCCACACATACTCTTACTACTTCTGCGTCTTTCATGACAGTCCCAGAATCATCTGGTGCCGTCAAAAGAGAATATATGGCTTTCTTTGTTTCATTGCTCCACCACAGTCGAGTTTTTTCTGTGTACCTCACTAGACACGATATACGACAGGTGTTGGCACTCCCATCCCATCTTCAAGGGAGACGGGCATTTGTCTGATTTTCAGTAGGGTCGTAAAATAGCCTTCATTGTGATTGCTCAACGACATGACAACCTTGGCACTAGCTTGTCCGGCTCTCAGTAGGAACCCCAGGTGGTTTTACATAATTGCAAAAGGTGAGTATCTATTGAGGCAGCGTAAACATGGCTCGCAAATTACCCTCACTGTGTTCGTACAGTGTTTGAGGTTGAAAGCACCTATCGACTTCGAGCATGATTAACATACAATTTAAACACATTAACTCAATTGTAATCAAGCGTTTGAAGCTATTTCATAAGAGTGAGCTAGATTCCTTAAGAAAACGGTGGTGTGAGTTCACTGGCTGTTGCTCTATGGAAGTGAGAAAAACTTAATTTTTGTGAGGTGTACCTTGTTTTGAGGAGTATCCTAAAAATCGACAGATAGCCGAATCAATTCGCTGCATTAATCAGTTCTGCAGAACAAAGCACCTGTGATCAGGAAGCCGCTACCCATGGAGACTAATGAGCAATCAAATCGTACGGCACGACGGTGAATCACGAAAGTGGAGAGGAAACGCGAACCCTGAGGACGTATCATATTCGACAGTAAAGATGTGTGGGAAACAGTGTCCTTCCAGAAGCGCCGATTTTACTTTATTAAACATTGATTAAAGGCCTCTTTTGAGATAGCAGGTACTAGGAGAAGCCTACATGTCATGAGGGCTCAATCACAATGTTAATGCTATATAATCAACCTGTAAATTCCACAAACAAATGCCTATTATTAACTTACCCAAGATGTACGAAGGGTTACGAAGTGTAAGCAAGAGATTTCGGCTGCACACCGAACTCGCTGGTCGGCGATACAGTGTACTCATATACTGTTCATTAAAATTATTCGGCTGTATTATGTACTCGGAACTGATTAACTTCATGTAAAGAATGAGTCCATGACGATGAACTGTTAATACTTTATCGTGTTGACAAGTAAATGCATCTTAATGGCATCCCTGGACTTGTTTCAGAGACACTAGTTATCAGCAACACTAATTATAATCACAGGTTGCGTGCTTGCAGCTTCTTAGGAAATCAATGTGCTACTAGATGTTCCTTTGGGGACACACATGAGAGCG
Source organism: Schistocerca cancellata (assembly GCF_023864275.1). Taxonomy (NCBI): domain Eukaryota; kingdom Metazoa; phylum Arthropoda; class Insecta; order Orthoptera; family Acrididae; genus Schistocerca; species Schistocerca cancellata. Next base: position 270,425,532 of record NC_064634.1, read on the forward strand.
TCATAGTGTACTGGTAGGAGGAAACCCTACGAGCAAATTCATTGAGGTAATCCAAGGAACAATCGTCTGAACTAGCGCAGTCATCGGTGGGAAGGCTTGAGCAGTAAACTGTATGTCACCTACACCACTTCGTACGGAACGGTGATTGAACTGAGAAACATCTATGGAGGTTAAAATACACGAGGAGAGATTGCAACTTCTCCTGACTTCCGACGATTTTATAAACTGTTCATTGGCTTAGTACGATCTTTGATCTATTGTTCGCTGTCAGATTTATTTGGCATTGGACTATCCGTAGACAGAATTTCTGGACAACTTAAATAAGATCTACACGAATCATTACACTAACTTCCAGAACAAACTGCTTATGTAATAAGTGTCAACTCAATCTGTAGTGCCGGTATGACTTAGTGAACAAATTATGTAAAAACTCGATCTTGAAAATGAACATTTAATGATAAACACCGTTTGGCTTTAGGAAAACTAAAGGGACGAGACAGGCAATTCTGACGTTACGGCTAATAATAGAAGCAAGGCTAAAGAACAATCAAGACATTTTCATAGGATTTGTCGACCTGGAAAAAGCGTTCGACAATATAAAATGGTGAAAACTGTTAGAGATTCTGAAAAAAGTAGGGGTAAGCTATAGGGAGAGGCGGGTCATATACAATATGTACAACAACCAAGAGGGAATAATAACAGTGGACGATCAAGAACGAAGTGCTCGTATTAAGAAGGGTGTAAGACAAGGCTGTAGCCTTTCGCCCCTACTCTTCAATCTGTACATCGAGGAAGCAATGATGGAAATAAAGGAACGGTTCAGGAGTGGAATTAAAAAACAAGGTGAAAGGATATCAATGATACGATTCGCTGATGACATTGCTATCCTGAGTGACAGTGAAGAAGAATTAAATGATCTGCTGAACGGAATGAACTGTCTAATGATTACACAGTATGGTTTGAGAGTAAATCGGAGAAAGACGAAGGTAATGAGAAGTAGTAGAAATGAGAACAGCGAGAAACTTAACATCAGGATTGATGGTCAGGAAGTCAATGAAGTTAAGGAATTCTGCTACCTAGGCAGTAAAATAACCAATGACGGACGGAGCAAGGACGACATCAAAAGCAGACTCGCTATGGCAAAAAAGGCATATCTGGCCAAGAGAAGTCTACTAATATCAAATACCGGCCTTAATTTGAGGAAGAAATTTCTGAGGATGTACGTCTGGAGTACAGAATTGTATGGTAGTGAAACATGGACTGTGGGAAAACCGGAACAGAAGAGAATTGAAGCATTTGAGATGTGCTATAGACGAATGTTGAAAATTAGGTGGACTTATAAGGTAAGGAATGAGGAGGTTCTATGCAGAATCGGAGAGGAAAGGAATATGTGGAAAACACTGATATGGAGAAGGGACAGGATGATAGGACATCTGCTAAGACATGAGGGAATGACTTCCATGGTACTAGAGGGAGCTGTAGAGGGCAAAAACTGTAGAGGAAGACAGAGATTGGAATACGTCAAGCAAATAATTGAGGACGTAGGTTGCAAGTGCTACTCTGAGATGAAGAGGTTAGCACGGGAAAGGAATTCGTGGCGGGCCGCATCAAACCAGTCAGTAGACGGATGACAAAAAAAAACTGGTTTTATATCTTGAATTCATCTAATATCACACAGAGAAACTGCAGGTGAACACTATTCCCATTTTCACTTTAGTTTGCTGTTACCCTGTTTTATGTCTTGCGATCGCCGTAAAGAAGATACTGCTCCGAATTGCACCGCAATAATCGCAGAACAAATTCTCCGCGCTCCTATTCGCGCTAATCTTTCCGCGTCCCGACTATTACTTCTTCACTCCATGAACAGTCAACAAACTATCTAAGCGTCATTTTCTGCATACGCTAAATTCTCACCTCGTTCCTTAACTGAGGGATCATTCTCAGGTTAAGACGGTTAAGGTGAGCTGTATCGACATCGTCACGCTCACAACGGTTGCCTTCCTTTCCTGGACGAAGTACTACCAGGTGCAACGCGATGTTGTGCCAAGGAGCATGCGTTCACTTAATTCTTGAAAAACTTCCTAACAGATTAAAACTGTGTGCCAGAGACAGACTTGAAAGCGGGACCTTGGCTTTCACCTTCCAACAAATACATAACTGACATACATTAATTCTCTGTCAAAAGATTTTTAATTGATGGCTATAATCACATCTTTGCAGTAAGATGGCATGCAGCCATCACTAAAATATGTCAATACTCCTTTCCTCCTCGCATACACTCTACTTCGCAACCCCAACAGTACATCACTCTAATATTACGTTACATCTGGAACAAACTAAGCAGCGCCAATATATGAATTAGTTTTAAATGACGAAAATAAAAGAATCGTATATTCAATACGCAAGTAAATCTGTATGCATGCTGCTTATTTTAACTTGAGCCTAAGTCGAAACAAGGCACCGGGAGTAGACAACATTCCATTAGAAATACTGATAGCCTTCGGAGAGCCAGCCCTGACAATTCTACCATATGGTGAGCAAAATGTATGAGACAGGTGATATACCCTCAGACTTAAACAACACAATAATTCCAATCCCGAAGAAAGGTGTATTACTGAACTATCAGTTTAATAAGTCACGGCTGCAAAATACTAACGCGAATTCTTTATAGACGAATGTGTTACAACATTTCTACGGAATCCAAACTGATCTTCCCCGAGGTCGGCTTCTACTAGTAAAGACTGGTAAAGACTAGTAGAAGCCGACCTCGGGGAAGATCAGTTTGGATTCCGTAGAAATGTTGTAACAGGTAAGGCAATACTCACCCTACGACTTATCTTAGAAAATAGATTAAGGAAGGGCAAACCTACGTTTCTAGCATTTGTAGACTTACAGAAAGCTTTTGACAATGTTGACTGCAATACTCTCTTCCAAATTCTAAAGGTGACAGGGGTAAAGTACAGGGAGCGAAAAGCTATTTACAATTTGGACAGAAACCAGATGGCAGTTATAAGAGTCGAGGGACATGAAAGGGAAGCAGTGGTTGGGAAGGGAGTGAGACAGGGTTGTAGCCTCTCCCCGATGCTATTCAATCTGTGTATAGAGCAAGCAGTGAAGGAAACGAAAGAAAAATTCGGAGTAGGAGTTAAAATCCATGGAGAAGAAATAGACTTTCAGGTTAGCCAATGACTTTGTAATTCTGTGAGACAGCAAAGGACTTGGAAGAGCAGTTGAACGAATGGACAGTATCTTGAAAGGAGGCTATAAGATGAACATTAACATAAGCAAAACGAGGATAATAGAAAGTAATCGAACTAAATCAGATGATGCTGAGGAATTAGATTTGGAAATGAGACACTGGAAGTAGAAGAGTTTTGCTATTTGGGGAGCAAAATAACTGATGATCGAAGTAGAGAGGATATAAAATGTAGACTGGCAATGGCATGAAAAGCGTTTCTGAAGAGAAATTTAACATAGAGTATAGATTTGTCAGGAATTCTTTCCTAAGAATATTTGTATGGAGTGTAACCATGTATGAATGTGAAACATGGACGTTAAATAGTTCAGACATAAGAATAGAAGCTTTCGAATTGTGGTGCTACAGAAGAATGCGGAAGATCAGATACTTAGATCACGTATCTAATGAGGAGGTACTCAGTATAATTCGGCATAAGAGGAATCTGTGACACAATTTAGCTATAAGAAGGGATCGGTTGGTAGGACACGTTCTCAGTCTTCAAGTACTGGAGGGCAACGTGGCGGGTAAAACCGTAGAGGGACACCAAGAGATGAATACACTAAGCAGATTCAGAAGGATGTAGGGTGCGGTAGTCACTTGGAGATCAATCAGCTTGCACAGAACAGAGCAGCATGGAGAGCTGCATCAAATCAGCCTTTGGACTGAAGACCACACCACCACCCACATGTGAGTAGATAGCAACTCTGAGTACAAAGAATTAAACAGCCATGTTAAGATGACGTAATAAAAAGAACTGCATGTGCCATTTCCTCGGCAGGCCTTAAAAAGCTGCATGCATGTTGCTTTCATTACACCATAACTAGGAGAAGGCAGTTTTACCATTTAGCATTCAGTGCACTCTTCACCTATTGCGCTAAGCAAAATGAATTGAGAGCAATACATGTACACCGATATTGTTTATATCCACGCTAGTGGCTATTCCATTGCCCATAAAAGCTGAAGTCTACCGTAAATACCATATGTCTGAACGAAAGTTCGATACATCTGTACTCAATAAAACCATCGTATGTGGTTGTGGACGGGTACATTTTCCCCGAAGCTTGAAGGGCTAGGACGGGGGTATTAAATCGTTGTAATGCTATCAGACGACCGCGGACGTACGGTTAGAATAAACAGCGCCCCTAGATGCGCAGAGCATTATCACTGCCATCTGTAGCTACATGTCCGCCCACTATGCCGCGGTGAAGCTCGGTCGTGTATTGAAGATAAAATTATCTTTGGCGGGGAGGGAGAAAAGTAGTGGGGGGTGGGGGGCCTAAGGTCTGTCGCCTGACAGCGTGTGTCCTCCATGTGGTGGTACAGCTGGTGAGGAAAAAAGACAGCACAGAAGTAACCACATTCGTGTGTATAGAGTTCTATCGTGTAGGACGCACATTTTCTCGACTTACACCGTCTCGGACGCATGGTTTGAAGAGTAATTGATACTTAAAATCGCTTTTGTTTAAGAAAGTACCGTGTGGTTTGTAGTTACAAGTAAAAACGCTGTTACTCATGGAGATCTAATGTGGGCTGTAATTATCGTATGGCAGCGAAACTTGGTAAATACGCTGAAGAATTGGTGGTACTGATTGACGCTGGAAAACAAGTTAGTTCCAGTTGTGACGACCAGGTACGAAAATGGCGCAGTGCACTGTATGTCTGTATGACATCCACGCTGTTGTTTGACAAGCCATAAAGTGAGTGAACAGTAAATCTACCGAGGAGAGAGACCGTGCGCGAGTAGTAAAATTGTTTTTCATGAACGGCAGAAACTACAGTGGTGCATTGATAGAACGTCGCCGACTGAAAGGTATGACAGGGGTCCGGTACTCTTAAATAATTTAAAGACGACGATACTGAAATTAGAAAACACGGGTGAGCTTAGTGTGGGACCTGGAAGAAGACTTCCTGTCCCAGTGGAAGCTGTTGACGAGGTCGCTGTGGCCGTAATTGAGCATGCAGCATGTGAGATGGGCAGTTGTAGAGCTCGTGCAGTGTCGCGAGAATTGCCCATTTCGTGGGCAACAGTGCGGCGGGTTTTGTGGTATATTTTACACTAGTTCCGTACATCAACTGAACCTCATGATCCACAACATACTGAATTTGCTCTTTGATTTCTGGCACGGAAATACGTGGTCGGACAATATTCTACGGAGTGACGAGCCACATTTTACACAGGAGGGTGCAATGAAAATGCAGATCTGTCTACTCTGAGGTACTGATAAACCGCGTGTTGTGCTCGAAGAACCGCTGCACTCGCCTTATGTGACTATGGTATGGAATCACAAGCATCTACAGTCCTAGTCAGTTCTTTGAAGAGAATACACCCCGAGTGCCGTTCAGGTATACAATGATATCTGTACGACCTGGAGACCACCTTGTTCAGCACGTGGTCATGCTTTCGAGGAGCGCAACTGTGTGAAAACTACTGTTGTAATCAAGAAGGGGCCAAACCTCCTGTAGCTTGCTCTGTGAAATGTCTACTTCATGCAACCTACGTCAAACGTGTTACCTCCAGAGGTTTTCCGGATGCGTCGCTTGCAAGATCATCTGATGCGAAATCGTGACTTTCGGCTCTGGGGCATCTAAAAGAATGCGTTTACCAGGGACACATCGGGTCTCTACCTCATCTGGAGGCTAGTATACAGGACCACGGAGCTTAAATTCCACTTGAGGTTTAAGAGGACGCAATAGGACTTAGAGAAAATTTCTAGTTCATATTATAAAGGCAGCTAGCTCTAAATGTTTGAAAATGTAAGCTAATGCGTATGAGTGGGTAAATCAAACCCATAATGTTCGGATACAGCATTAGTAGTGTCCTGCTTGATTCAGTCACGTCGTTTAAATATCTGGACTTAACCTTGCAAAGCGATATGAAATGGGACGATCATGTGATGGTTGTGGTAGGGAAGACGAATGGTCGACTCCGGTTTTTCGGGAGGATTGTAGGAAGGGAGACGGCATATAGGACGCTGGTGCGATATGTTCTTGAGTACTTCTCGAATGTTGGGGTTTGTACCTAGTAGGATTAAGGGGCATACCGAAGCAACTCAGAGGCGGGCTGCTGGATATGCTACTGGTAGGTTCGAACAACACGCAAGTGTTATACAGATGTTTCGGGAACTCAAATTGGAATCCCTGGAGGGAATGCGGCATTCTTTTTCGAGGAACACAACTGAGAAAATTCAGAAATCCGGCATTTGAAGCTAACTGCAAAAGCGATTCTATTGCCTTCATCATTCACTGCGAGCAAGGACCACGACGATGAATGAAATTGGGAACTACACTGAGGCATATAGACCATCGATTCTCCCTCGCTCTATCTGAGAGGGGAACGGGAAAGGAAATGTTTGAGATACATCGTAAACTCCTCCCGTGCATTATGGTGAACTGCAGAATATCGATGCAGAAGTAGAACTGTGGTGAGCAACTGTTCAACACATTGTTCTACGTATGTAGCATCTTTTCGACGTCTTCGGCGCCCATACTGAACACTCTGTAAATAATAAAAACAATGTTACGCTTTTCTCACCTGTTTTACCTTTTCTGCCTATTTTCGTACATTCATAGTTGAAATGGACAGTGGGACGTCAGCTGGTATAAATTTATATTAAAAATGAAGAAATTTCTCCAGCTGTATTTAAGGTGTCGATTTTGGCAACTAGTTTCAACGTTGTAACAACGTCATCTTCAGGTCCATACACTTGTTCACGCCAACTGCGTGCGACTGTTAGACTTCTAGTATCAGCCGCACGCAATTGACGCCAACAAGTGATGGGCCCGAAGATGTCGTTGTTATAATGTTGAAACTAGCTGCCAAAATAAAATAGACACCTTAAATACAGCTGGAGGAATTTCTTCATTTTTAATATAAATTTTCTGCCCATGTCCCGTTGCTAATCCATTACATATTGAAATTACAGCCTACACTACACCTGTGAGTAGCTGCGCTTTAATTATAATCACCAAGTATTTACTACTTCCATATTTCTGACATAACCGTGGAACTGTTGTTCTATTCATGACTAGCGACAAGTGCAGCTGTGAGTATGTACGACCCGAAGACTTGGGTGGCACAGCGGTCGTTTTGTTTACGGGCCATTTCGCAGAGTTACGATGGAAGTAACGAGAACCACTCTAGACAACTGAATATATCACTTTCATATGACTGAAACGATCTAAGAAGCGCGCGCGCCAGGGAAGGTCTCAAGAGGTGCGAATGTTCTGCCTTTGGTATGTAAGCGTTGTTGACAGCGATATCTCATATCAGTGAAAGAAGCCGCCAAGCTACTGCGTTGCCTAGTCCACCCTGAGTCAATTTATCTAGCAACGAAAACTGTTCCCAAATCCTACAGCTGTCCCTGAGATCACCCTTCACATGGAGACAGAGAAACGCTTTGCGGGACGTTAAACAGTAAAATGTTTAGATGATATGCGTCCTTGTATAGATTCTGGTTATAACAGTTAACAGAAATCAGAAGCAAAGGGAGTTAAGAATCTGATCTTGCGGGTTGCATACTTCGCAAGTGAAGGTAACGCTGTTACATCAGTGCCAACCGACTTCCTTCGTTCCTGTTCTAGTTCTGTGAGTATGACCAGTCTGAAACGGCGGCACTGCCGTCGCGCCTGACATACTGTTAATATGGGAGATCAGTACCAGCACTGACAAGGCGGAATGACCGAATCTCCCGATCAGATGGCCATAAACGAAGGTGTTTGTGAGTGTGGAGAGTGCATAAGACAAAAACTGACGCGAAGTACAGAACTGCAAATGTACTCCATTAGGGGAGTAGTGATGTCTGGAGTGTCGCGCTACGTCCACGCTTCAGACGAAAAACATACAAATTTCGTCCAGTGCAAAAAAAGGTTGCACTCTCGTTTATTCCACCTCCACCATGATAAACATATGTGCGACGTCAAATGAAAACTGGGCAACAGGGAACGTCTTTGTTACATCCCTACGACAATAAAGCGCTCTCTCTGTATTCACCGAGCCAGGTGGCACAGTGGTTAGCACACTGGACTCTCATTCAGGAGAACGACGGTTCAAACCCGCGTTGGGCCATCCTGACTCAGTTTTTCCGTGATTTCCCTACATAGCTTCACGTAAATGCCGGGATAGTTGTTTCGAAAGAGAGAGCACGGCCAATTTCCGTCCCCATCCATCCGTAATCCGATGAGACAGATGACCTCGATGTTTGGTCCTCCCCCCCCCCCCTCCCCCCGCCACCAAACCAGCACCCAACCAATCTCTGCGGTGCAACGTTGGGTTTATGGGCTAACAGAGTTGCGTAGTACACAATTCATTTCTCTCTTTTATTTTAATTATTGATCACCATTTAAAAATTGCACTTCCCTTTCATGTCATATTTTCTTGTATTGTCGTTAGTGTCAGTAAGGGCTCGTTAACGTACATTTTGGACCTCACCTAAACAGATACGAAGTATTACAATAAAGTTACAGCTGTCTTCGAAAAAGTTTTAACTATATAAATGAACGTAAGAAGAGAGCAGTTTTCACTGGTAACTGAATCACTGGTAACTGAATCACTGGTAACTGAATCACTGGTAACTGAATCACTGGTAACTGAATCACTGGTAACTGAATCACTGGTAACTGAATCACTGGTAACTGAATCACTGGTAACTGAATCACTGGTAACTGAATCACTGGTAACTGAATCACTGGTAACTGAATCACTGGTAACTGAATCACTGGTAACTGAATCACTGGTAACTGAATCACTGGTAACTGAATCACTGGTAACTGAATCACTGGTAACTGAATCACTGGTAACTGAATCACTGGTAACTGAATCACTGGTAACTGAATCACTGGTAACTGAATCACTGGTAACTGAATCACTGGTAACTGAATCACTGGTAACTGAATCACTGGTAACTGAATCACTGGTAACTGAATCACTGGTAACTGAATCACTGGTAACTGAATCACTGGTAACTGAATCACTGGTAACTGAATCACTGGTAACTGAATCACTGGTAACTGAATCACTGGTAACTGAATCACTGGAAACTGAATCACTGGAAACTGAACCACTGGAAACTGAACCACTGGAAACTGAACCACTGGAAACTGAACCACTGGAAACTGAACCACTGGAAACTGAACCACTGGAAACTGAACCACTGGAAACTGATAACAAATTTGCTTCTGTCATTTACATTGTTTGGCATTTCGACTTGCTCTCGAGAATGGATATAAAGCCGAAATCATGACAGTATGAAATAAGTGAATATTGATTTACAGTTTAGTCATTGCGTATCTAGCTAGAATGCCGAGAATCCGAGGTTATAATTGCGGACTCTTGTACTCGCACTCCCTTCTGAGCAAGGCGAGTCGACTTGTACGCGACATCAGACTGTGGCCACCAAGATACCCGAAGCGCCAAAGAAACTGGTGTAGGCATGCGTATTCAAATACAGAGATACGTAATCAGGCAGAATATGCCACTGCGGTCAGCAAAACTTACATGTGTGTCTGGCACTGTTGTTACATCGGCTACTGGTGCTACAATGGCCGGTTATCAAAGTTAGTGTGTTTTAAATGATGTGTATTCGGCGCACGAACGATCGGACAGAGCATCTCAGAGGTATCAGAGGTAGCGATGATGTGGGATTTTCCCGTGCGACCATTTCACGAGTGTACCGTGAATATAAGGAATCCGGTAAAACATCAAATCTCCGACATCGCTGCTGCCGGAAAAAGATACTGCAAGAATGGGAGCAACGACGACTGAAGAGGAAAGTTCAGCGTGAGCGGAGTGCAACCCCTCTGAAAACAGCTGCAGATTTCAATGCTGGACCATCAACACGTGTCAGGGTACGAACCATACAACGAAACATCTATAGGGGCTTTTGGATCTGAAAGCCAACTCGTGTACCCTTGACGACTGCACGACACAACGTTTTACGCCTCTCCTGGGCCCGTCACCACCGACACTGGATTGTTGAGGAGTCGAAACATGTTGCCTGGTCGGACGAGTTTCGTTTCAAATTGTATCGAGCGGATGGACGTCTATGGGCATGGAGGCAACGTCATGAGTCCATGGACCCTGTATGTCAGCAGGGGACTGTTCAAAGGGGTGGAGGCTCTGTAATGGTGTGGAGCGTGCGCAGTTGGAGTTATATGGGACCTATGATGCGTCTAGATACCACTGGTAGGTGATACGAACGTAAGTATGCTGTCTGATCACCTGCATCCATTATGTCCATTGTGCATTCCGACGTCCTTCCGTATTTCCAGCAGGACAGTGCGACACTCCACATGTCCAGAATTGCTACAGTGTGTCTCCAGGAACACATTTCTGAGTTCAAATATTTCCGCTGGCCACCAGACTCCCCAGACATGAATCATCGAGCATATCTGGGATCTCTTGCAACATCGAAGAGATCTCCACCCCCCTCGTACTCTTACGGATTGATGGACATCCTGCAGGATTGATGGTGTCAGTTCCCTCCAGCACTACTTCAGACATAGTCGAATTCACGTCACGTTGTGTTGCGGCACGTCTGCGTGGTCGCGGAGGCCCTACACAACATTAGGCACGTCTACCAGTTTCTTTGGCACTTCAGTGGATAAGGGACCTGGGACGTGCGTTGCACCGCGTGACACTGCTGGTCTGTAGATTCGCATTGGAAAGCGAGTTACTATTTTAGACGAGTTCAACAAAAAAGAATTGCTTGTTCAAACACACAAGAGCTCTTGATAACACACAACAAAGTTGCAACCTCTTCACTGACATACTTATTTCCCATGGGCCCTGCACGGGACCGAGATTTCACTGTGTATGGCGGGCATACCGACGCCCACGAGAAAAACATTGCGTGGCGCGGACGTCACAGCACGTGACACTGCAGGTTTTCAGAGTGTCAGCAGCCGTCTTCGGCGGGGAGTCAATAACTATTTCAGGCGAGTTTAGTAAATCTTGACTGCGCCTTTAAATACATGCAAGTTCTCGACAGCATACGACAAAATTAAGACCTATAGTCGGTACGTTTCCTGTTAATACTGATTTCCCGCGGGCCCTGCACAGAGCCAACCGTTCATGAATTGTGCCAAGTTCGCTGCAGGCCCCGTACATGTCGTTGGTCCCGCGGCAAGGAGCGTAGTGTGACGTGAGAAGTTCCCTGTGGAGCCCGTATGTCTCCTTGGCCTTGTGGCAGACTCAGATGACGAGTAGGTAGCGGCGGACTGTAAGACTTGAGTCTACGGGGACATGGAGCGTTCGGAAATCACGTCAAAGGGCTCGCTGGCAAGTGGAAAGCGAATATGCGGTGCTCATTTCTGATCTCTAGTAGTTACATGTGGCTCAGTTACCTAATGCAAGTCAGTCAATTCGACCTCGCTTAATGTCCACAGAGAACTTCTGTATGTATGTCCATCTTTCCATAGATTGTTACGGGACCTCAGCTGTTTAGTACGGAATGTCAAACACTTTGCAACCACATAAATTCCCAAATTATTTTATTGGGCCACCAGTTCTGGCGATGTATGAAGTCACCTTCATGACTCCTGAGCCATGTGGAGGAAGATTCCCACCTTTGGTCCAGTCGATATAGGGGCCTGAAGATAGCGTAAACATCGCCGGGACTGGTTTCCCAATAAACTAACAATTTGGAAATTTAGACGGTGAAAGGTGTTTGCCTTGACATTCTGCAACATTGACTTCATCCATTAAGATGCGCGGACAGCACAAAATGTACAAACCCCAGAACGAAAAATAATAGATCAAATGACCGCTACGATGGTGTCGCGGGGCTATCAGAGAACCGTCACCGCTGAGCGTTCTGTGATCATTGCAAGGCCACAGTGGCATCTTTTCAACTGCGGTGGTTGACTTCAGCTCATCATAGTTCAGCCAGTTGGTATGAAATAATTATAAGTTACTAGCTTTGCGCGAGCTGTTTTGCTCGCGTAGACTGTGTGGTCTTCACACTTTTCAATAAATATTTATATTGTTCACGAACAACACATCTAAATTTTAACTCTAGTTAAGGACATAGAAGCCTGGTCTTCCGAATGTACTTCCGACGAAAAAGCGATTCTGGTAGCTGAAATCAGCTAATTTTGTTAATCCTGTCTTTGCATTTCCTGTGGTGGTATTTGCTTTAAATATTAAATTCCCTTACACGTGATTCTTTGGAAGTCAAAAGCGAATTTTCATAGATTTAGCCTTGTATTATATAAGGAAATATTTCCATAGAAGTTTCCATCCCCTACCTCAGCCCCCTTACGGGCCGAATTTCTAAAATACACGGAAACACATTTTCTCTACTTCTAACCGAGAACCCAAATACAAATTTTCAGAGATACTTTCAAAATTGCTTTCGTAATATTGCCGAAAAACTGTCAGCCCTATTTTGCCTCCTTACGTGCTAAATTTGCAAAATCATTGTTAAATAAATATTTTTATTTGTAATACACGCAGCTGTGAAAATGCTTAAATAGCTTCGTATTAATGATTTGTCAAAAAAATTCAGTCGCTATTCCACCCCTACGGGAGTTAAATTACCAAAAATGCTGAAACAAGTATTTCCTTATTTCTACCCTGCAAACCAAATACCAATTTTCGTAGTTATGGCTTCGAAACTGCATTAATAGCGATATGTTTCCAAAACAACCTTTCATCCCTCATTTCACCCCCCTTAGGGAATTTCGAAAAATCCGTCTTAAACGATACCTACGCTGAAAGATCAATACCCTCTCCTAATTTAAAGTTATCTTCACCGGTTTGAACTAGCCGTGACGGGTCATGTCATTGCCTTTTATATAGAGTTATATACACAAGCTTTCCTCATAAATCAGTCTACCTTTTGATAAAAAAACTTATCAAAAACAGTAGTTTCTGGGATGAGGCCGAAGGTACAGGCAGGAGTGAACAGGCGACTTGAATTCACGAAGAAGAAGAAGAAGAAGAAGAAGAAGAAGAAGAAGAAGAAGAAGGGTGGTGGTGGTGGTGGTGGTGGTGGTGGTGGTGGTGGTGGTGGTGGTGGTGGTGGTGGTGGTGGTATCACTATGGATGTTTCGACTGCATTTGCAGCTGTTCCCTTCAGCGTGACTTAGGCGCTACAAACATTTCCACGTCTGTATAGAAGGTAATGCATCTCCTTATAGTACATACGCACGTCCAAATCAATGTACTGTACGGCGGGTGACCGATCATCATCCAGGAAGGAAATCTGGGCAAATGTTGCATCTGCTGTCATCAGTATCGATTGTAGCAGGACTCAGATCACATATGCCACTGGCCAAGCAGCAACGAGCAGGTTCTGTCTGTATGCGAGAGATGTAAGTACACGTATGCAGGATAGATTTGGTGAGCTGCCTATTCCAGAGTGCATTCGCCCACAACACACAGGTCCTATCGCAGGCTTCTTGATGTTGGAGACCATCAGTTACAACTGGCAGCCACGTTTGGTGTTTACGTAGGGTAGGACAACCCGTGCCCTTTACGTTGCGTATGCTGTTACCCCGTGCTACTGCGATTTCTGTTGCACAAAGGTGATGTGCTTATTCAGCAGGACAAAGCACGCCCATACACGGTTGCTGTGACGCAGTGTGCTGGTGGTGATGCAGAACTACCTTGGCCAGTAATAATAGGTGACTTGCCAACTGAACACGTATGGGTCCAGGGCCTGCAAGAATCATTGCCGAATTGCAACGAAAGGCGCAAGATGCTTGGGACAATCTACCGCAGAATGCGATTTTGAAATTTCATGATGGTTTGTATGAGAGAATGGAACCCTGCGTTCGCACCACTGTGTATAGAAAAGACTGTCTGCGCATCCTGTATTGTGAAATGTGTGTTTCATTTGGTCTAAACTTACCATACAACTCTACAGTGATGAGCTACCTGTCTCGTCACTTGTCAATAAATTTACGTTGTCGTTGAAGTCATTGCATTTTTGTGCTTGACGTGCAATTTATCCAAACTATAGTTACGTAGGGTGCAAAATTTGCCAGCACTGTCAACTACGCTGAACACATTACCTCTACCCGATAACTAGTCGAAGAGTAGTTAATGGCCACTGCAATCAAACATGGATTCACGATATTTAGTTTATATTTATTGGATATAATGCAATGAAAACAGTTTACTCAGATGTGTAAAATACATTATTTGTCTTGTACCTTAGAGTATTAAAAGTCCTTCGTCGTACTATCACCTAAGAGTTCATTTAAAACGGTATGCTGAAACTAGCTAAAGGAATGAATTCTTGACGCAGTGCTCGACCACGCAACGGAGTCAAGAAAAGTAAAAAATTGTGCCGGGAAAGTAGGGCACAGTTGCAGTGAATAGCAAAACTCTGTAACAAAAACACAATTGCGAGACTGCGGAACAGCAGCGAACGAAAACAAGAAGAGAGTTCATTTCTGTGCGTGAGTCGGGTGCGCAGCTGCAGTTGGCGGAACGCATTTGGTTAATTGCTCGTTCCATTTGCTGCTAATCTTCATTGCCGATGCCGCGCCTGGCCGCCCTGTGTGTTAACGGGGGAGGCACCGCCGGAAGCGCACCGTTTTCCACGCTGTGCTGACCGGTCTTACAACCCTACACTTTTTCTCACGCGTTCTTCAGTCTAATTTTATGCTGAATTGCCGCCTACAATATATGAGATGAACCAGATCTCCGACAAAACTTCTGACATAATTCCAAAGTAATTTGGTAAACCCGTGACCTACATTGTTTCGTGAAGGCTAATTGTACTTCAGCTCCAATTGTCACTCTATATACATTGCGGTTGATAATGGAAGCAAGACAAAAGAAAAATACACATGTAAAATGGTGCAAGACGTTCGAAATTCTGATAAAAGTAGGGCTAAGCTATAGGGAGAGACGGGTAATATACACACAGACACAGGCAACAGAGCATGCACAATGTCGGCACTAGTACAGTGTATATCCACCTTTCGCAGCAATGCAGGCTGCTATTCTCCCATGGAGACGATCGTAGAGATGCTGGATGTAGTCCTGTGGAACGGCTTGCCATGCCATTTCCACCTGGCGCCTCAGTTGGACCAGCGTTCGTGCTGGACGTGCAGACAGCGTCAGACGACGCTTCATCCAGTCCCAAACATGCTCAATGGGGGACAGATCCGGAGATCTTGCTGGCCAGGATAGTTGACTTACACCTTCTAGAGCACGTTCGGTGGCACGGGATACATGCGGACGTGCATTGTCCTGTTGGAACAGCAGGTTCCCTTGCCGGTCTAGGAATGGTAGAACGATGGGTTCGATGACGGTTTGGATGTACCGTGCACTATTCAGTGTCCCCTCGACGATCACCAGTGGTGTACGGCCAGTGTAGGAGATCGCTCCCCACACCATGATGCCGGGTGTTGGCCCTGTGTGCCTCGGTCGTATGCAGTCCTGATTGTGGCGCTCACCTGCACGGCGCCAAACACGCATACGACCATCATTGACACCAAGGCAGAAGCGACTCTCATCGCTGAAGACGACACGTCTCCATTCGTCCCTCCATTCACGCCTGTCGCGACACCACTGGAGGCGGGCTGCACGATGTTGGGGCGTGAGCGGAAGACGGCCTAACGGTGTGCGGGACCGTAGCCCATCTTCATGGAGACGGTTGCGAATGGTCCTCGCCGATACCCCAGGAGCAACAGTGTCCCTAATTTGCTGGGAAGTGGCGGTGCGGTCCCCTACGGCACTGCGTAGGATCCTACGGTCTTGGCGTGCATCCGTGCGTCGCTGCGGTCCGGTCCCAGGTCGACGGGCACGTGCACCTTCCGACGACCACTGGCGACAACATCGATGTACTGTGGAAACCTCACGCCCCACGTGTTGAGCAATTCGGCGGTACGTCCACCCGGCCTCCCGCATGCCCACTATACGCCCTCGCTCAAAGTCCGTCAACTGCACATACGGTTCACGTCCACGCTGTCACGGCATGCTACCAGTGTTAAAGACTGCGATGGAGCTCCGTATGCCACGGCAAACTGGCTGACACTGACGGCGGCGGTGCACAAATGCTGCGCAGCTAGCGCCATTCGACGGCCAACACCGCGGTTCCTGGTGTGTCCGCTGTGCCGTGCGTGTGATCATTGCTTGTACAGCCCTCTCGCAGTGTCCGGTGGGTCTGACACACCGGTGTCAATGTGTTCTTTTTTCCATTTCCAGGAGTGTAGTAGGTAATATATGGGTCAAACAAAAGTTCCTCATTCAATCATGCTTGTAATAGCTTGAAAGGCTGAGCAGACAAGATACTCATGGGGGTAAGAAAAGGGAACAGTGATATTGTCTGTGTTTGTCACTGTTTCAAACGCGAGCTAGAGAACAGTGAAAGTGTTTGCGCACTTTGTGTGCGTATCGGGGGTCTGCCACGGGACGACCCGATGTACAGTGCGGCGCGGGAAACGCTTTTAGCGGGGTCTCGCGCTAAACACGGAGTACAAAAGTGCAGAGCAAAGTTATTTAACAAAGGAACATAGCGTAAACTGTTGAAAGAGCAGTGCTATTACTCAAACGATAAGGGGAACGGTTGTAAATAATGGTCCAAATTTAATACGCTGACCAGACGAATATTTAGATAATGACATTGGTCAAGTAAAGATTTAATTTAAAATCGTGAGAGTTCGGTTCAACCATTTGTTGGTCCAGTTTCTATGGTCTTAGCACTGTCGCAAGCATTGATGCCAATGTGCGGGAGTTAACGGAATATAACGTACTGGTCATTGGGCAAGGAGAACACCGCCAACCAGTCGCCGTGCCACTGTGGTGTGACACTGTCTTGCAGTCCTTCTAAATGCGTTCGTAATTTTTCCTCCGTTTGACGTGGTTCCCGTCTCGGCTGTTGCACAATGTAGTGGTCATCTGCTGCAGTAACTGACCGTGGTCGACTGCCTGTCCTTTGGGCCGTGGTGCCTGTGGCTCGGAACACTCCCCGTGGAAGCAAAACCGTGAGCAATACCGAACGCCTGGCCTACACTCTCCACGCTTCACCCTTCTTTCAGTTTCCTGATGATTTTCCCCCCCGCATGTGAAATAATCTAAATGTTATCTCTGGGCTGTATTGGAACGAAGACGGCTGCCCCGACCACCACCACCACCACCACCACCACAGTTCACCATAACTGCTCGTTGACACGCGCTAACGCTGCCCGTTCCTTTAGTTATATCGTGTTGTGGGGCTAGCCCCATTTGCATTTATAGTCGGGCTGACCTGACGCTGAGAGGTACAGCTTTCTGTGCACTATTGGGAGACCTCTGGTAACATACTCTAGCACTTCATTTCCACAGTACTATTAATACAGTTTTAATTCATTTATCTCACCGTTAAGTTTTGCAGACCAATGAGACCTCCAGCTTGAGTGCAGTACTGCTTGGTTCTATGTCATAGAATTTCACACTGAACCACAGCAGCATGAATATGTTTACTGGCGAATACTTGGTCGACTTGTATTCCGTGAATAGAAGAGCTGCTAAAGCAGTGACTATGGCCATTTTCCTTCTGCAACTGGCGATTGCTGCAGTATCTTTTGTCAGTTTATATTTTGATGGCTGCGTTTTACAGGCTTTTCCACTGCTAGGAAGAAGTTTCTACAGACACAACTCTATGGAGAAGTAATCGAATAAAATACCTATGTTACCTCAAAATATAAAAGTAAAACACAATTGAGGCTTAAGACCCTTATCTCTAACGTACTGCTGACATGGTCATTTCAGCGCCAGCTACGTCTACTTAAGAGTCCATGTATGTTGTAATATGAACAGTGAACTTACATGAGCTGTACACTTCATACAACATGATTTTAAGCCACGTAGCTCCAGGTTCAGAATAAAAAAAAGACCACCTTGAATGATTAGAGATAGAACGTTCATATTCATAGGACACACGCATTAGTATGTTATGTAGAAATAATTAGCATTTCGGTCACCTCAATTCAGGACAGTTTCCCTTGCTTAAGAGGCACAGGGTCCATCAAGGGCCCTTGTAACTTCTTCCATATGTGATGACGCGAATGGCGTCCTGTGATACAGCCATCCATGCTGCACTCACCTGGTTCAAAAGTTCATCAGTGGTAGTTGGCATTGGGTCACAGTGCTGCACCTGTCGGTTCACCAAATCCCACACATTTTGGATTGGTGACAAGACTGGTGATACGGCGGGCCCGGGAAAAAGGATGACATCGTGTGACACCAAAAGGCACATCTCATGTGCATTGTCTTGCTGAGAAATGGCTTTTGGTGTGTTATTCAGAAAGGGTACTGTCTCGGCTCGCTGGATGTCATTCTTGTAAGTCACCCTCGTCACAGTGTGCTGAACACGCAGCAACGGTGATTCTTCGTTGTATCCAATAGCACCGCACACCATAAGGCCCTAAGTTGGCCCTGTACAACTTGTGCGAATGCAGTCACTATGATACCGCTCCGCCTGTCTGCGGCAAACCAAAATGCGGCCATTATATTTAAAAGAACAGAACCTGGGTTCGTCCGAAAACACTATTTCATACTATACCCGTCCCCAAAGACATCGTTCCATACGCTATTGCTGCCTAACATGTTTCTATATATTCTTCAAAGATAGGCGGAGAAGTGGACGATGCACACGTAACCCACGCCGTAATAAACGGCAACGACTGTCGCCCCCAATAGTGTACGATGTTTTACTCTGTTCCACTGTTGCGCCAGAGCCGAGGAGGACAAAGATCCGTCATACAGTGCCTTTGGGATGAGATGTCGATCTTTTCGGGATATGGTCTGGGTGGTGCGACTTGAAACAGCTAGTCGTGCTCTATACGGCCTTCTGTGAACCACTATTCACACACCTGTCGCGCTGCCAAAACACTGGAGATTTTCCGGATGGATTGCGTCACATTCTCTCATGTCAATAATGCATAAACTCATTGATTTGATGGTACGGTTCGCTTATAATTCTGCGAGACATTCTGCATGTCTGCTCAGGTCACACTTTCCCCATTATCTTCGGTTTATGGCGACAGCGAGAGCTGAAGGCACATTTTGCTGGTAGGTGGTGTTGCGCAGCGATATCGACGTTGTCCTTGATCCTCAAGAGGCGACATCATTCGAATTCTTCTCACTTCTACGGAACACATTAATGTACATTATCCGGGAATATAAACGTCCTGTCTCCAGTCGTTCAAGATGTTCTGTTTTTTCTGAACGTCAGTGTAGATCGTGTGCGTGTGCGCGCGCAGAATCCTTAAAAGGTCACACTCCGCGCAGCTGCCGCCTTTGTTCATGTGAAATGTCGATGCACGTAACTGTGAGGCAGAATCTGTGTCATTTGTTGCAATATTACGTATTTAGACTACTCAGAGAGAATATGGACTCGACAGTAGGAATGAGAGAGGAAGAAGACAGAGTTCTGAAATTCCAATGGTTGTAGCGAATACTCTGTTCAAGAATCAAAAGGGAAGAAGGTATACGTAGAAAAGGCTGGGATCTTTAAGTTAAATTACATCATGTTAAGGCAGAGATTTTGTAATCAGAAACTGCATTGTAAGGTGTACGCAGGAGCAGATACAGACTTAAATCACAATGTAGTGGTTACGAAGAGTAGACTAAATATTAAGGGACTATTCAGGAAAAATCAGTGCGCAAAGATGTAGAATAAGGAAGTACTAAGGAAGGAAGAGACATGTAACAATCGTCTAAGAGAAGTTTCTTCACCTAGCAATCGAAACGTCCTTGGTCCCAGGTTCGAAACCCGACACTGCTTAAATTTTGATTAATAATCAGCTTTGGCGGCCGAAGACTTTCGGCATAAGAAGTCACCCTCACTCTGACAACAGCATTGTCAAAGAGGGTGGATGAGCGGATAGAGGTTCAGGGCACTCCCCTGTCCTATGGGTGGGAAACTGCCCCTATAGGCAGAAGGATCAGCAATGATCAACGGCATGAGGATGCAGAAAGCAATGGAAACTACTGCATTAAAGACATATAATGTTATCCACAGGGCATGTGGCCTGTAACTGAGAAGCATATCATCTCTCTGTCGGCAAAAGATACTGGAATAGTCAACATTCGGATCTCTGGAAGGGGACTGCCAAGGCGGAGGTGACCATGAAGAAAAGATTCAATAACCAATGAAATGATAACGTTCTGTGAGCCGGGGCGTGGAGTGTCAGAAGCTTCAATTTGGTAGGGAAACTACAAAGTCTGAAAAGGGAATTGCAAAGGCTTAGTCTAGATATAGTAGGCGTCAGTGAAGCGAAATGGAAAGAAAACAATTTCTGGTCAGATGAATATAGGGCAAAAAGTGGTATAACGGGAATAGGATACGTTATGAATAGGAAGGTAGGTCAAAGAGTGGGTTACTGTGAACAGTTCAGTGGTAGGCTTGTTCTCAACAGAATCAACAGCAAACCAACGACGATAACGATAGTTTCAGGTATACAAGCTGAAGACGAAGAGATACAGAATGTATAGGAAGATATTGAAGGGGTAATACAGTACGTAAAGGGAGATGAAAATCTAATAGTCGTGGGGGACTGGAATGTAGGAGTAGAAGAAAAGGTACAAGAGACTGTGGGCTTGGGACAATGAATGAGAGAGGAGGAAGACTGATTTCTGTAGTAAATTTCAGTTAATAAAGCGAATACTTGATTCAAGAATCTGAAGAGGAGGAGGAGGTGGTATACTTGAAAAAGGCCAGGTGATACGGGAAGATTCCAGTTGAATACACCACGGACATATTGATTCCGAAATCAGGTTCTGGATTGTGATGCATGCCCACTAGCAGGTACAGACTCAGATCACAATATAGTAGTGATAAAGAGTAAGCTGAAACTAAAGACATTAGTCAGGAAGAATCAATACACAAAGAAGTGGGATACGGAAGTCCTAAGAAACGACGAGATACGCTTGAACATCTCTAAGGCTATATAGATACAGAATAACGGATACCTCGGTAGGCAGTACAGTTGAAAAGCAATTGACATCTCTAAAAACGGCCATCACAGAAGTTGGAAAGAAAGGCATAGGTACAGAGAAGGTAACTGCGAAAAAACCATGGGTAACAGAAGAAATACTTCAGTTGATCGATGAAAGGAAGTAGTACAAAAATGTTCCGGGAAATTCAAGAAAACAGACATAAACTTCGCTGAGGAATGAAAAAAGGAGTGCAGGGAACTTAAGACGAAATGGCTGCATGAAAAATGTGAAGATATCGAAAAAGAAACGATTGTCAGGACAGATTCAGCATACAGGAAAGACAAACCAACCTTCGGTGATACTAAAAGCAAGGGTGGCAACATCAAGAGCGCAGCGGGAAATCCACTGTTGAACGCAGAGGAGAGAGTGGACAGATAGAAAAGGTACATTGAAGTTCTCTTTGAGGGTAAGCTTTGTCTGATGTGACAGAAGAAGAAACAGCATTCGCTGTAGAAGACAGGGGAGAGCCAGTATTACAATGAGAATGTAAAAGAGCCTTGGAAGAGTTAAGGTCATATAAGGCAGAAGACATAGTTAACATACTATCAGAATTTATAAACTGACTGGGGGACCGTGGCAACAAAGTGACCATTCACGATGATGCGTAGAATGTGTCTGGCGGTATAACAGGTATACCATTCGGAACAAAATCGACACAATCTTGAATATTTCAAGAGCTGAGAAGTACGAGAATTGTCGAACAAATAGCTTCGCAAGTCATGCATCAAAGTTGCTGACAAGGGTAATATACAAAAGAATGGAAAAGAAGATTGGGGACTTGGTAGATGTTGATCATTTGGGTTTTAGGATACGTAAAGGTGCCAGAGAGGCAGCTCCACCATAGTGGTTGATAATGCAAGCAAGACTAAAGAAAAATAGTCACGTTCATAGGATTTGTCGACCTGGAAAAATAGCTCGACAATGTCAAATGTAAGATTTCCGGAATTCTTAGAAACACAAGGGTAAAGGAAAAACAGAACTGGGAGAACGAAGTGCGCTGATTAGAAAGGGTGTACAGACAGGGTTATAGTCATTCGCCTGTACGATACATTGAAGACGCAATGACGGAAATAAAAGTAAGATTCACAAGTGGAATTAAAATTCAAGGTGAAAGGATATCAGTGACAAGAATCGGTGATCTGTTGAATGGAATGAACAGTGTAATGGTTATAGAATTTGGACTGAGAGTAAATCGGAAAAAGACCATTGTAACGAGAAGTAACAGAAATTATAACAGTGGAAAGGTTAATGTCAGAATTGGTGATCACGAATTAGATGAAGTTAAGGAATTCTGCTACCTATGTAGCAAAATAATCCATGACAGATGGAGCAAGGACACACAAAAAGTGAAATAGCAGTGGCAAAAAAGGCGTTCCTGAGCAAGAGTGTCCGATAGTATCAAACATAGGCCTTAATTTGACAAGGAAATTTATAAGAAAGTACGTTTGGAGCACAGCATCGTATGATAGTGATGGTTCAAATGGCTCTGAGCGCTATGGGACTTAACGTCTATGGTCATCAGTCCCCTAGAACTTAGAACTACTTAAACCTAACTAACCTAAGGACATCACACACATCCATGCCCGAGGCAGGATTCGAAGCTGCGACCGTAGCAGTTGCGCGGCCCCGGACTGAGCGCCTAGAACCGCTAGACCACCGCGGCCGGCTATTATAGTGAAGCCAGGACTGCGGGGAAAGCCGAAATAGAAGGAAATCTAAGCATTTGAGATCTGTTGCTACAGACGAATGTTGAAAATTAGGTAGACTGAGAAGGTAAGTAGTGAGGTGATTCTCCGCAGATTCGACGAGGAAAGGTATATTGAAAATACCGATGACAAGAAGGGATGGTAAGACCTCCGTTACGACGTCACGGACTAAGTTACATGGTACTAATTTTGCCAACACAGAACAAAAAAAACACGAAGCAAAATTTGTGCTTACTGGACAGGTAAATAACGAACAACGTACTGGTCAGAATATGCGGGAATGAGCTTCAATGTATTTACGCCACTTCAAAGAACTACTTTTAAGGTGCATGCAGGCGTCCTGATACAAAGATATGAAACATCAACCAGATTTACGTGCTAATCTTAAGCCAATTGGATATGGAGGACTGTGAGACTTCGAATTCATGTACGAACACAACCGTGAAACTTTGTTACCAGTTCACGTGCGATTCAGCTTGAACTTACCGTCGGTTTCAAGTTCGCAAGATGTCAAAATATTGTGTAGTTTCCCTCCGTTAAAATATTTCCTCTGTGTATGACATCAAATAAATCTGTTTTGATCGTCCGTATAAAGCCCCAAATACAATAGATTTAATTTTTAAAGATTATAATCTTAAAGAGGCACAGAAGTTAAAAGGTTCGAGCTTCTTTACAACATCCGTAATTTTGCGTAAAATAACCTTGCACTAATTTGGCGATTGTAATTTAATTTCTCATTCTATTACTATTTGAAGACTTAAGATAGAGCAATTACAAGTAGAATCGTCAGAAATTTTACTTAATGGCAAGTGGAATACTTCTTGTCGAATAACTTAGTAACGAAAGTATAAACGCAGTAAGCGTCTCTCACAATCTGGAACTCGTCCTCAATGGAGGCTAATAGGCTGAAGGTCTAAGGCCTTGCGAAAAAATACAGCCGGAACCGCTCTGATAAGAGAGAAAGCAGAGATACTGGGCGTCGGATGAAAGCTTACTCACACGCTATGCTCGAATGGCTCTGAGCTGTTAGAATTGTTTCCTTGGCAAAAAGGATTTCACTTGTTGCGCACGTTTCACAAGATCCGTTCACACGGACCATGGGAGTTACATATTTACGACAAAATACTCGGAGTGTTTTCTGGCAGTATTGTCGGCAACAGAAATTGCAACCACAAGCTGGGCAACATTTCCGGTAACTGTTGTCAGGCAACAACATATGCAGCAATACATTTATGGGCCAGAAGTGTCTACAAGGGCCACGGCAATGCCGAGAAATGGACGGAAGGCAGTTACTGGAAGTGGGTGTTGGTCTTCTGCTTTTAAACTCCACAAGAAAAATGGTAGAAAAAAACTCGGCTTGTTAGATGCGTCAGGTGCAAGTAAGTGGTCTGCTTCCGGAACATGACCTCGTGAACTGATGTTGGATACACCCCTTTCGCAGTATTTCACAAGCATGACGAAACATATCTAGAGCCGAACTCTTACGAATGCACCTCTTTGTGCAAAACATCTGCGCTGCTTTCATAGGAGGGCTCAAACATAAGTTTTAAATAAGAATGGAATATTTGTTCACAGTTCATTGTAGGCTCACCAGGTCAGTGAGGGAACTATTATTTTATGAATAAGATACATCTCTGATCAGTGTTTCAGGACGTGGAAAGTAATTCAACCACATACCTCAATAAAGAGGGATGTTTCTTAAAGTTTCTGTCCATGAATACGAAACACACTTCATGTAACTTACAACTTTTTTTAGGTCTTAAGAACCTAGGACAAATTTACGGGTCTCTGCTGCAGATCTCATAGTTCGACAATAATTTTCCGGATTACTCTTCTCAAATACATTATTTCCTATGTTCACTACGTTGGTAGAGGTAATACGTTGGGAAATTTGCGATTTTCTCGCATGTTCTACATTCCCGTCGACAACGCCAAAGCGTGTGACAGAGGAAGCAAGGATAAGATGGAAACGTCTACAGACATAGAGCAAGCGGCATGGTTCAGCCATTTGGTACGTTCTACTTTCCTAGTGGAAGAAACTGGCCATACCTCGGCATTTACCTGCAGCAAACTGCTCCATCCGTAATATTTCCGGGCCACGCCACAATCAGCAGAAAAATGCTCATCGGAGCACAGAAACAGGGAATATACTCCTGTTCAAGTGAGAGACTAAGAAGTACGGTACCAGGTGCTTGATTCAACCTTCTTCAGCACCTTCAAAAATATTTCCAAAAATTTTGGTACGCGAATATAGTCCCACAACCTCCCACATGGGCTCGAGGTATTCCTTCGTGTCATAAGAGGTTACTGAAAGGAGTCTCACGCGTTTCGGCCTTTCTGTGATGGACCCCTGTAGGGATTGACCTCCACTTTTCATAATTTTCCCGAAGAGCGAGCGAACTCAGGAAGGGCGCTTTACATGGTGCATCGTGTCCATCGTGCAATGAGGTCTTTAGCCCACTTTCTCGTCGTCGCATTGCAGTCCCGCTCATTCTCCATCTCTCGGGCGAGGACACCTTCCTGCGCGTTTTCCGCTATGCATTATGCAGTGGCACTTTCTGCACCGACGAAGACAAAGGACTACTTTGCACCTGAAACCCAGCACGGTAGCCAGCCTGTTGTGGTGGGCTGCCATGTACCCTGTTGGTTGAAGCCCCCTGACAACACAGGGATTGCTCTGCTGGTGCCTGCGCCGTTAACTCCCCACGTATGCCACGGAGTAGATGTCCATCTCCCTGGGGCATCGGGACTTCCAGCAATGGCCATCCTGCCAGATGGCCCTTGCTGAGGCTAGGTGGCGCCTGTGGGAAGGGCCCCTGGTCAGAGTGGGTGGCATGAGGGCGGATGACACACGATGAAGCTCAGTACGTCATCTCTTGCTGATGGTCCACCACCAGCAGTCTCCAAGTGGGCAATGTCTAGCTTCAATGCTAAGAAATAAAACTCCAAATTGTGCCCCTCCCTGGCCACAACATGGGAGATACACCAGGCTAAGGATGGCAGTGAAGCTTATTTGCCCCGGTACATCCTATGTATGAGAGCTGATGGGGAATCTTTCATGTCCATGAAGCCTCAGTTTTTTTTTTGTTTTTTTGGAGCATTTGGAGGACAAGTTCGGGGATGTGGAGGGCTTGTCCTAAATGAGATCTGGATCAGTCTTGATCAAATCAGCATCCTCTGCCCAGTCAAGGGCGTTAATCGCTTGTGACAAGCTGGGTGATGTTTCTGTAACCATCATGCCCCATAAGAGCTTAAATATGGTCCAGGGTCTCACATTTCACAGGGACCTTCTTTTGCAGTCTGACGACGACGTGCGCGCCAATTTAGAGCGGCAAGGTGTTAATTTCGTCCAGCGCGTCCACTGGGGTCAGAGGGATAATCATGTTGCCATCAGTACCTTCATCTTTGCCTTAGAGGATGACACATTGCCCGGGAAGATCAAGGTGATGGGCTACTGTTGTGATGTCAAGCCATATTCCCTCCCCTGATATGGTGCTTTAAGTGCTGGAAGTTCGGCCACCTGTCTTTCCGATGTACTTCCAGGGTCACATATGCAGATCATGGACGTCCACCATGTCCCAATACTCCATGTGCCCCGGCTCCCATCTATGTCTATTGCCGAGAGAATCATTCACCTTGCTCACCAAACTGCAAGATTTCACAGAAAGAGAGGAAAATCGTGGAATATAAGACCTGGGACCGACTCCCCTACACTGAGGCTGAGGAAATTTGAGTGCCTACATCCTGTGGCTATGACCACTCCATACACCGCCGTTACGAGGACAGTTGTCGTTCAATCAGATCTTCGCATTCCTGTCGCCTCTAAGAACCAGAAGACACCTGCCCCCTTGATGGTGGGGGCACTTCCCTCCCTGTTGATCCCGCACCACCTACTTTGGGAGCAACACCCCTAACCATCAGGCATATCAGTCCCGATTTCTGAGCTGGAGAAGCGTAAATTTCCTTCGGCTCATCTCGCTAGGAAGGGGTCCCTTGGGTCATTCCCTTCCCAAGTTTCTGCAAGTGGGAAATAAGAGACCCACCAGTGGCTGAAGAGCCTAAAAGCAGCTGGTCATAGAGCTTCACACTCATCATCAGTCCTGGAGACAGAGCCAGTGAAGTCCTCCCAGCCAGGGAAACCCAAGAAGCAGCAACAGAAATCCAAAAAGATCCCCAAGACCAAGGGAATTGGGGTGGCACCCACACCAATGCTCCGTACAAGCTCTGCTTCTGAGGATGGGGTACAGATTATGGCATCTGCTGAGGACTTAGATCTCGCAGGACCTTCAGACAAAATGGATATAGACTGCTCGGGCAATAAGTCGGTGGCATTGGGTGACCCTCAGGCCTGAACTGCCTCATTGAATGAATGTTCCATGACTTCCCACCTGACGATGACATGATCCTTCAGTGGAATTGGGGCAGTTTTTCCCACTGCTTGCCTGAGCTACTCTTAAGCTTTATACCTGCTTTCTGCATTGCCCTCCAGGAACACTGGTTTCTGGCAATGCGGACCTCTGCCCTCTGCGGCTATAAGGGATATTACAGGAACCGTAGCGACCATAAGAGTGCCAGGTGGAGTTTGCGTCTATGTCCTAAACTTGGTCTGTAATGAAACTGTGCCCCTACAAACCTGTCTTGAACCTTTGGCTGACAGAATAAGGACGTCACAAGAAATAAGTCTGCAGTGTGTATTTTCCTCCAGATGGTTCAGTACCCCTGAATGTATTAACTGCACTGATTGATCAACTCTCTAAACCTATCCTACTTCTGGGAGATTTTAACGCCCATAACGCCTTGGGGGATGGCACCGTGCTTACTAGCAGAGACAGAGATGTCGAAACTTTACTGTCTCAATTCGACCTCTGCCTCCTTAAATACTGGGGGTGGCACACATTTCAGTGTGGCTCATGGTAGTTACTCAGCCATTGATGTACAAATTTGCAGCACAGGACTTACCCCATCTATCCACTGGAGAACACATGACTGTCTGTGTAGTAGTGACCACTTCCCCATCTTCCTGTCACTGCCCCAGCGTCACGCCTACGGACGCCTGCAAATATGGGCTTCAAACAAGGCGGAGTGGGAAAGTTTCACCTGTGCTGTCACTACTGAATCTCCCCCACACGGTAACATCGATGTGATGGTTGAGCAGGTGACTAAAATTGTTTCTGTGGCAGTAAACACGATCCTTCGCTCTTTGGGATGCCCCCAGTGAAAGGCAGTCCCTTGGTGACCGCCGGAAGTCGCTGAAGCAATTACGGAGCGTTGGCGAGCTCTACAGCAGCATGAGTGGCACCCTTCCCTGGAGCACCTCACAAACTTCAAACAGCTCCGTGCACGCGTTCTCCAACTTATCAGAAGACGAAAGCAGGAGTCTTGGAAGAGATATATCTCGACCTTTAGATGCCATAAGTCACGTGCCCAAGTCTGGGAAAAGATCAAACGTCATATCGGGTACCAGACTGCAACGGGTGTTCTCAATGTTCACATAAATGGCGTAGTACCTACCGACATAAACGCGGTAGCCGAGCACTTTTCGGAGCACTATGTTCAAGCCTCTGTGTTGTAGAATTACCCCCCAGCCTTTTGCACTCTCAAACGGCGGCTGGAATGGATAGTCCTCTCGTTCACTTCATGTCACAGTGAATGCTATAACGCCCCATTTACAGAGAAGAGCCCGTTACTGCCCTTGCACATTACCCCAGCACAGATCCTGGGCCAAATCGGATCCACAGTCGTCAGATGATTAAACATCTCTCATTTGAGTACAAGCGACCTACCCTACTCATCTTCAACCGGATCTGGTACGATGGCGTCTTTCCGTCGCAATTGCTCTAGACGTATCAGGGGTCCAATATCACTCCAAATGCACACTCCCTATACCATTACAGAGCCTCCACAAGCTTGAACAGTCCCCTGCTGACATGCAGGGTCTATGGATTCATGAGGTTGTCTCCACAACCGTACACGGCCATCAGCTCTATACAACTTGAAACGAGTCTCGTCCAACCAGGCAACATTTTTCCAGTTGTCAACAGTCCAATGTTGGTGTTCACGGGTCGAGGCGAGGCGTAAAGCTTTGTGTCTTGCACTCAAGGGTACACAAGTGGGCCTTCGGCTCCAAAAGCCCATATTGATGTCTTGTTCAATGTTTCGCACACTTACACTTGTTGATGACCTAGCATTGAAATCTGCAGCGATTTGCGGAAGGTTTGCACATCTGTCACGTTGAAAGATTCTCTTCAGTTGTCACTGGTCTAGTTCTAGCAAGATTTTTTCCGGACACAGTGATGTCGGAGATCTGATGTTTTACCAGATTCGTGATATTCATGATAAACCCTGGAAATGGTCATACGAGAAAATCCCAACTTCATCGCACCTCCGAGATGGTGTATCCCATCGCTCGTGTACGGACTATAACAGCACGTTCAAACTAAATTAAATCTTGATAACCTGCCATTGTAGCAGCAGTAACCGATCTAACAACTGTGCCAGATACTTACCTTACGTAGGCACTGCTGACTTCAGTGTCGTATTCTGCCTGTTTACATATCTCTGTACGTATTTGAATACACGTGCCTATATCAGTTTCTTTGGTGTTTCAATGTGTAATTTTGCTTTCAATGCAGCAGAATTCTTTGCCCCAGACTATTTCGTGGTTGTCAATTTTTAGTGTACGTTGTTCGCTAATCTCATTTGTGCTACTGCTCATTACTTTGTAACATGTGAGACTGGTTCTGATTTATCTTCCTACCACAGTTGGGCATGGACGCTCTGTGAGTGTTTTAGGAATTTGGTGTTGAACCTACGGCCTGAAAGGTAGGAAGATACCTTCTCACGCATGCAGAGTTCGGAAGAGTGCAGAAGTACTGACAATTATGTAGTCTGAAAATATCAATGCCGGTTCCACTACACTCTTGTAAGGGAAACGTCATCGCTAACAGAAATCAGTGTATGGGTTCATGTGTAACTATATGTTCGCAAAAATGAAAATATATTTTCTTTATTAAGAGTTATTTTTACTCTAAGTACGACTTTGACTTACCAATGTTAGCAAGATTACGTACGGGATGATAAAGTATTGATTTTGGGTGTTCACATCTGTGAAGCGAAATTGCTAACTATTATAAGGTCCTTTACTGTTAAGATGGTTGATGACCATGACTGGGAGTCGATAAAATGCACACACATTAAATTCAGCTTGACCCAGAAATATCAATTATACTAAAATGCACAATTAAAGTAACCAATTAGTGAGTGGGGTCCGTAAAGAGCAATCAGAAAGAAGTACACATGTAAAACAATTAAAGAACTTCAGGTTGTAAAGCACTCTACAGTGGCCAATAACTTCTTTTTGATGAGTCGGATATCTTTCGTTTCTCCTTCAGCTAAGCCTGGCAATCGTGAATATGTTTAACTATGTCATTTGTGTATTAACAAACATTATGAGAGATGGAGACAACCACAGTTCTGAGTGTCAATTGAATACCACTTGCTGGCATACCGCATCCAGTGTGTTTACCTTCTGTCAGCGGCGGCAGTGGATGTTGTCGGTGCGAGCTTCGAACCTGAGAACTTATTCTAAATCTCTCCTGACTGTTAAATATCAGTCGGATACATTTTCTCCGTTTTCGGTGAGGCAGAGACTCCTATTTATTCCCTAGCCGTTGTACACGCTATTTGGCTGGAATAGTGTGAATATCATTGCCCTCAAATAGCTCGCAAGCGTAAGCTGTCACTGCCCAGTGCGACTCTCCATACTAGGAGATTTTGCAGTTTTCTTAAGAGTTAAGATGATCCTATGAACAAGTGTACACATAATGACTACCGGAATCGTCTCAGCATGGAGCTCAAACACTTGATTTGCTGCAAGAGAAGAAGCGAATTATTCTGTCTGCACATAACATATATCAAATCTGTTGGCTACGCATTTTTCTTTCTGGCCAATCAGTGTGTTCATACTTCTTACAACGCCACCCACTAAAGTTTTTATAGCCTATCACAGGTGTCGTTTCTTCCATAGAGCAGAGTTTAACTTCTGCTACATAATACTGAGATACACAGCTTTTTGTTCCATGCTAGTTTTAACACAGGTGGCTACAGTAAGTCACCAATACTTTCAGTTGGATTTCTCTGGGTGTTGATATGGCATCTCCCACCGTGTTCGTGTAGAAACGCTTTCTGCAGGGTTGTCGTTGAAAGCCGAGGAAATGGGCGGATTTTGCTGACAGCCTACGCAGTGGCTCTGGTTTCTCATTGAGTCGACTCGGTGTCCAACTGTGAAGGTTTTCGTGCTACATGGGATGGGCGTTGCCGTCGTAAAATTCTCCTTCCCTCAGAAATGCGTCGCGTAGCTCGGGTCGAGGAAATAACTTGGATCCAATTATTAGTGTGTTCGTGGTTAATATTCATGAAATGCCAGCTTGTTTATTCGATCTGCATATTAATGAAATTTGTACACTTTCACGTAACTATGTCGTGTGACATATGGACTTAACCAGAATTGTTTCAGGAATTCAATGTAAGGCGTGTCATTTGTTTGACAACTGACAACTTCAGTCGTTTTTGGTTTACTCGCCGTTTTGTGTGTGCACGTGTGTGTAGACCTTCTGTTCCATTAAACAGGTCATGTAACTATTCACAATTTTAGCTGAGGATGGCAATGTGATGAGCAAATTTTATCCCTCCTACTTCGATTCACAGATAACCAAAAAACTTCGTTCTTGGGCTTCATTCTTTCTGTTATTTCTTCGTTATTGCACATGTGGCATGTTATGTCTTCCCCTATAGCGTGCGTATAAATTCCTCAGAATTAGCACATTTTAAACCGTCTATCTTTTTAAAAGGTTGACGAATCATCTAGGTTATTATCATTGGAACATGTAATATCGTCCATGCTGTTTACTTTGCTGAGTTCCATGTTGGGAAATGACTGAGTATGAGGCCTCTCTTCCTCCCGTCCGCTTTATATATTTCTGAACGCCAAATTGCCTAAGGTGAGTCAGCAACATGTAAATTTAAAGACATCAGATGAGAGCCAAAGAAAAAGTGGTCAATGAGGAACCATGAGGTTAATGAGAACCACGTAGAAAGTAAAGAATGTTTTGCCATACCAAGATATTCTAGAATAACAATATACATATCAAAAAAAGTTCTGCATCACCCGGTTCCGAGAACTCCTGAAGATAGACGTTGACTGTGGATATTGTCACAGACACAGTCCCTCTGACTGCTCAGAGATGTCACCAAACCCGCCAAAAGATGTAAACAACCATGCATTAGCAGCACCTATTAGATGGAGGAGGTCAGACAAACGATCAGTTCGTCACTCCACCAGGAAGGAGGCACACGGCTCGTGTTACCTGTAGTTCAACCATGCTTTGACGGTCAATACAGCGATTCGATCGCGACCGCGTTGTTACTTTGTGCCAGGAAGGCCTCTCAACAAGAAGTGTCCAGGCGTCCCGGAGGGAACCAAAGCGATGTACGGACATTGAGATATAGAGAGACAGGAACTGTCGATGACATGCCTCGCTCAGGCCGCCCGAGGGTTACTACTGCAGTGGATGACGGCTACCTACGGATTATGGCTCGGAGCAATCCTGAAAGCACTACCACCATGTTGAATAATGCTTTTTGTGCAGCCACAGGACGTCGTGTTAAGACTCACTGTGCGCAATAGGCTGCATGATGCGCAACTTCACTACCGACGTCCATGGCGAGGTCCGTCTTTGCAATCGCAACACCTTACAGCGCGGCACAGATGGGCCCAACAACATGCCGAATGGGCCGCTCGGGATTGGCATCACGTTCTCTTCAGCGGTGAGTGTCGCATATTCCTTCAACGAGACAATCGTCGAATCGCCGGAGACGTGTCTGGAAGCAACCCGGTCAGGCTGAACGCCTTACACACTCTCCAATGAGTGCTGCAAGGTGGAGGTTCCCCGTTGTTTTGGGGTGGCATTATTTGGGGCCGACGTACGCTGCTGGTGGTCATGGAAGGCGCCGCAGCGGCTGTCAGATACGTGAATGTCATCATCTGACAGATAGTGCAACCATATCGACAGCATATTGGCGAGGCATTAGTCTTCATGGACAATAATTCACGCCCCGCCGCGCCCCCCCCCCCCCTCCCCTCGTGCACAGCTTGTAAGTGAATTCCTTCAGGATAACGACATCGCTCGACTAGTGGTCAGCATGTTCTCCAGAGATGAATCCTGTCGAACATGCCTACGATACATTGAAAAGGGCTGTTTACTGACGACATGACCCACCAACCACTTTTAGGAATATACGCCGTATCGCCGCTGAGGAGTCTGACTATTTGGGCCAACAGTGTATAGTATGCCACGCAGATTACAGGTACGCATCAACGCAAGACGACGTCCTACTGGTTATTAGAGGTACCGATATGTACAGCAATCTGGACGACCTTCCTTGGAGGTCGCGCTGTACGATGGCACACCAAGCGATGTGTGGTTTTCATGAGCAATAAAAAGGGTGGAAGTGAGTGATGTTTATCTAGATCACGATTCCAGTTTTTTGTACAGGTTCTGCAACTCTTGAAACAGATGTGATGAAAAACTTTTTTGATGTGTGTAATAATAATAATAATAATAATAATAATAATAATAATAATAATAATAAGACGCATCCAACACATGGCTAAGAAACGGCAATATATACAGTGAGACGGAAGGATTCATGATCGCAATACAGGATCAAACAATAAACACCAGATATTACAGCAAGCATATTATTAAAGATCCCAATACCACAACAGATAAATGCAGACTTTGCAAACAACAAATAGAAACAGTAGATCACATCACAAGCGGATGTACAATACTAGCATATACAGAATACCCCAGAAGACATGGCAATGTAGCAAAAATAATACATCAACAGCTTGCCATAAAACATAAACTAATAAAACAACATGTTCCCACATACAAGTACACACCACAAAATGTACTGGAGAATGATGAATACAAATTATACTGGAACAGAACGATTATAACAGATAAAACAACACCACATAACAAACCTGACATCATACTCACCAATAAAAAGAAGAAATTAACACAACTAATTGAAATATCCATACCCAACACAACAAATATACAGAAGAAAACAGGAGAAAAAATTGAAAAATACATCCAACTGGCTGAGGAAGTCAAGGACATGTGGCATCAGGATAAAGTCGACATCATCCCAATTATACTACCAACTACAGGAGTCATACCTCACAATATCCACCAGTACATCAATGCAATACAGCTACATCCAAACATATATATACAACTACAAAAATCTGTAATTATTGATACATGTTCAATTACCCGAAAGTTCCTAAATGCAATATAACATATACCATACAGTTACAAGGAAGTCACGCTTGACCGAGGTCCGCGTCACGTTCCATTTTTAACCAGACTTAAGTCTGAGAAAAAAAGTCAAAGATAATAATAATACGTTTGCACAACCGCATGGGAGCGAGGCATTATAGTTAATTTAGGGAGACCCTCTTAAGTTTTCACTAACTATTTATTCAAGCCACGATGAGTTTCAGGATTTTAAAATCCCTTCTTTAGTTGTAACACATTATTATACTTGGTGACACACAACATGCGGTAGGGCCTGTCAGTGTAAGAGCCCCAATCAGTGCCTGTACGCAGAAAACTCCGGCCGCCGGTCAGCCGCAAGATAGCAAAGCCTTACTGGCAAATAAGTTATCAAATCATAGCATGTGCAGCGAAAAACAGAAAGCTCTGAGTCGATCTTAGTGCAGCTGGCAACCATTTCAGTAGTAGACAGTGGTTTACAGTTATTACAGAGAGGGAACTACAAAACATGTTACCAGCCATTCAATTTGCATACCAGCAAGCATTCAAAGAGAGATCGTGTAATTTTAGGGCAATATCTATAGTGTACTGCAGCACATCAGCACATTATTATTGGTCACCATTAAGAGATTCTCTGGTTCTACTCCCATACCCAACTATACTCCTATTCCCCATACGAATTAATACTTGCTCCTGACAAACTACAGTATTAGTGTTCGGCGACTTGGAATAGTTTTGTTTATACTGATCTTCACCAGAATCCGTAAATGACGTGTGTAAACATGTAAGAATGATTATTGCTGTAAATGTACTTCAAATATTCTGTGGTTGTTTTGTTTGGCACAAACTTGTATACAAATCAGTGCGACTCCGTGGTGGTGGATTTCCCGCAGTTGGGTAGAAGGCGTCAGTGAAGTTTGTGTTCTTTCATGTTGGGCTTCCCACCAAAATCTAAGGCCCAGTACAGGTTACCGCTTCTAAACTGTACTAATCTCTTTCCTTCCGACAGGTGCAACAAAATTAGGTTAAAAACAATCCTGCTGTAAGAACATTCGCATCTTATCATATCAGAGGTTGAAAATATCGCTTCAGTCGAAAATTTCTTTTATCATCGTGACCGGTTTCGGGCTCTCTTGAATCCATTCTCATGTGTCGCACTGGAAATAGCACGAGATGGGAGATAATTTTCACACTGCGCAACACACAAAAAATTTCATAAAATGTTTTAAAAACATTTCGGAGCCGTCGGTCGGGCTAGGTGATGTGAAATATGTCAACGTGAAACTGTCACCAGACAGAACTACGGAAACTGCCTAGGTAGGGAAACATACAATTAATGCCAGAACACTTACTCTGTGCTGTGGCTACCGATCGCCGCGGTGGAAGTGTACTGGGCGCCGTGTGCTGTCTACGAGCGCAGAACAGGGAGTAGCGGAAGCGAACGAAGTAGCAAATCGGTAAACCAGAGTGGCAAAAGTGCTTCCATCTATTGACGGAGAGAAGAACGCGGGGCCAGCAGCCTGGCCGTTCAAAATTTGAATTAATGGTTTACATTTAAAATGCGATATTTTCAACCTCTTTTCAGTTACTTACAGCGTAGTCACGATCGGCAATGTAAATTCTAGTGAACTGATAGTCTGTGCTGAACAGTACTGTTAAAATTAGGCGGATATTCTTTGATTTTGCAGTACGTGCTCATCAAAGATGAGTGTCTATCTTTTGCTGGTGTTTCTAAGCCTCATTCTAAAGCTTGAGTAGCAGAATTAATGTTGATAATATCAGAGGGTAAAAACTGTAGAAGATATGGTTCAAATGGCTCTGAGCACTATGGGACTTAACTTCCGAGGTCATCAGTCCCCTAGAACTTAGAACTATTTATACCTAACTAACCGAAGCACATTACACACATCCATGCCCGAGGCAGGATTCGAACCTGCGACGTAGCGGTCGCGCGGTTCCAGATTGTAGCGCCTAGAACCGCTCGGTCACTTCGGCCGGCAGCTGTAGAAGACAGAGTGGAATACATCCAACAAATACCTGAGGACGTGGGATGAAAGCGCTACCTTTGAGATGTTTGGCACAGAATAGGAAAAATCTCATTTGCTGTGACAGTGTTGAAACTCAAACATGGTTTCCAGGTTAATACCTCAAATGCAATGGTGTTGAAGTACACTTTAACTGGTAGAGTATATAGTCTGAGGTTTTAAGATCTATTGGAGGATAATTCCGAAGAATTATGCGAAATTTCGTAGTATAAATTGCAGCCCATACATAATTCGCGTCCATGTCATAACCAGATGTTACTTGATCAAATTGTAGCAATTTGTTACCAAAGTTCACATCAGTTTCAAAACTTTTGTCGCATCTTCTCAAAAATCGTGCATTTTTCGAAGAGTTATGAAGTTGTTGTAGCGGATGAGAGAGAGAGAGAGAGAGAGAGAGAGAGAGAGAGAGAGAGAGAGAGAGAGAGAGAGAGAGAGAGAGAGAAAGAGAGAGAGATCGAGAGAGATCTGTGTCTGAAGATGATGCCTAACATCATAAACCGGTAAAGACCATTATTTCTCAGATATAAATCAGACAAATAACTTTTTAAAAATATTAAATTGGGAATATAATTGTGATGCGGCTACAGCCATTAGACATGGCTAGTTGAAGGAATCTGAACGAAGAGAGATTGATGAAACCAGCCATTGCACGGTTCTGGTAATTACGGACTGGATCGTAATCACATTTGGCGAACACTATTCCCTTACTGTTTCCGCACGAACACTTCGGCGATTAGTTCACATTTAATCGTTCCAAACTCTTAACCAGGATTTTGGAAATGTTGGTACTCTGGAAGCTTTGTTTCACGTCTCCGTCTTTCGACGCGAAACCACTCGGGAAATTTTCGCTCCTCTTAAGAGCGGGATATACGGTCCCGCCGCCCCCTCCCCAATTCCGACGCCGGTGGTCTCGTATAGCCGTCGGCAGTGCGCCGTCAAAGCGGCGGCCGATGTTTTAATAATCTAGTTAGCGGCGCTGTAACTGTTTCCGAACTAATGGGCCGGAAACAAGCCGATAATCCGGCCCGCAGGACGTCTGTTGCCGCACCGCGACGCGCCTTACCAAACTTTCCGCCTCGGCGGTCGCGAAAATTACGCCCGCACGGCGCGCATGCGCACAGAGTGAATCTGTGCGTTCGCCCGACTCGACCGCGTTTCACAGAACTCTCCCATCCGTGACCGCCTGTTAATTGAGGAGAGGAAAAAAATAAAAAAACTGATAGGTGCTGGCTGGCAATATTGGCAGAAATTTTATACCTAATCAATGTATGCATGGATCTAAAAGTATTTTGCACTCAGAATACGATGCAAATGCGATCACAGGTATAAACAGTGGGGCAAGAGACTTTTTTCTGGCTTACCAGGGTGGTGGTGGTGGTGGTGGTGGTGGTGGTGGTGGTGGTGGTGGTGGTGGTGGTGGTGGTGGTGAATCACTGAGGTTTCTAGGGTGTAGCAATTCAAGAAGAGGAAAGTTAAACGATAGTTATTACAATGGGTTCATGTTCAGGAGTAAACGTGATTCAAAAACAATACTGGTCATCCCCATTTAGACTTCATATGGTTCCCATCTAAGAGTTCCAGTAGATATCGTTCTTTTCGAAAATCATAAAGTAGTTTCCTCTTCCATTCTTGTTAAACTCTGTGCCTAGTATTAAACGAGCTTTATGTTAATGATACATGCAGCCTTTAACTTACCTCCTATGATTAACTAGACGTAACAATTTGTATCTAAATAAAATCGTCACAAAGGCTCAGTCACAGCAAAGCAGGAGTAACAGGTGACGTTCAACATACACAAAGGAGGGCAGCACGAATCGCCACATGTATGTCAGACACATTGCAGAGCCGCGATGGAAATGCTGAAAATCTGAATTCAAAGAACCTTGCAGATAGTTAACTTCCATCTTGAAAAGGTCTGTTTACAAATCTCTAGAAACAATGTTGAAGATACTACTAATAGACTACAGCATCTTACCTACTGCTCCTAGACACTGACAAAAAATTACGCAAATTATCAAGGGCACAGAGGCATTTAAAAAGCCGTACTTATGTTAGTGGAAAGCAACGAAACCTTAACACTTGTACAGTGGCAAATACCATCTGCCTTGCAATACAGTCGTCTGCTGAGTATGAATGTAGATACAGCTTAAGGTAGTTTCCTTCTTGTCCCTCCCTCCGTACCTACCCCACCCTGCATGTGAAATCTCTCAAATAATAAATTGTGTACAGTTACACAATCCCAGCTTTAGCCTGCAGAACATAAGCAGTGCGAGCTTCAGACACATAAACAGCACACACAGCTGAAATCAGGCATCGATGTTGAAAACGAAGAGTTACAAAACTCGTAAATCATTTATTTGGTGAATAAAGGGGTGATTCCCCATGCCAGTGACATTGTGAAGTCAATAATTTGGTACATGGAAGAGATACGTTTCTGGCAAGTTTAACAATCTCCGCACAGAAGGCCACGTCAAAGAACATCATACAGGCCGGTATTAAGTTCTATTTTACATTCTTATCACGTTGTCAACGCCGTTTTTACTTACCAGTGTCAAATTGATTTAGCCATTTAACTGGGTGGGATGTCAGTAAAAATAAATTATTTCAAACCAGCAAGCAAACACCCTCTTTTCTGCGCAAAATAAAAAGTCCATTCGCGATCATATTCCTCTAGAAAGCACAGTTTTTGTAAAATTACCTGCATGTAGTGATAAAAGTTAAGAGACGTGAAATCCCGGCATTTGGAAACAGTCTGTTGAGTTTTGAAAATAAACGTCGAAATGTCAGAGGTACGTCTTCTTTGAGCTGATTAAGTATGTGCAATAAACAGCCTCGTGCTGACTGGGTGTTGTGTGATGTCCTTAGGTTAGCTAGGTTTAAGGAGTTCTAAGTTCTAGGGGACTGATGACCATAGATGTTAAGTCCCATAGTGCTCAGATTCATTTGAACCATTTTTTTG
The DNA here is from genome assembly GCF_023864275.1 of Schistocerca cancellata. Taxonomy (NCBI): domain Eukaryota; kingdom Metazoa; phylum Arthropoda; class Insecta; order Orthoptera; family Acrididae; genus Schistocerca; species Schistocerca cancellata. Next base: position 270,464,763 of record NC_064634.1, read on the forward strand.
TACAATAAATATGAACGAACGGTGTGACATCAATCCTGTACCTAAATCCTGCAGAGAACAGGTGTCAATGTTTTGCCTCATAACTTAGTACTGTGAAATCAACTGATAAGTAAAATCCAATCCAGCTCACACATTGATATTCGCTTTACCACTGACTATAGAAATAGGGATGGGGAAGTGATAACTCATTCTTAGTGTGATTACCGAGCAGTTGTTGAAGGAAGACACGTGGGCTACACTGAACATAGTGGTTTCAAAGTTAATTGCTGTACAGCGAGGCAAAATGTTCGCTGAGTTGCTCTACAGATCAAAAGCTCAACCCAGTCTATAAATGTTGTTGAACTGTATGACGTGAAAATGAACATAATCGGATGAATGTTCGACCGCAGAATTAGTATGGTTCACATAAAAATAGGGACTGTACATAGTTAGTAATACGGTCGGTTATAAGTAAAGAAAAAGCGGTGTGTGTGTGTGTGTGTGTGTGTGTGTGTGTGTGTGTGTGTGTGTGTGTGTGTGTGTGTGTGTGGTGTGTGTGTGTGTGTAACACACCTTACCAAACATGTACAGATAAGTTCTTTTTTGGCATCTGAAACTGCGAAATATTTGTCACAAGAAACCAAATGAATCACGGATACTGTTTCAAGAAGAAAAGATTCACGTCCTACTCAGTGTCGGTACGTAAAAACCCGATCTTTCTTTCTTTCCTTCCAAATTTTTAGAATTGAAATATAACATTCCTCGGCACAATAATCCTAACTCGTTAAATTGGCGATATCCGCACTCTGACAGAGGCGTTGAAGCTGCTCGAAGCTCTGTTGTCTGCTCGATTACCGTAGCAGTCTCCTGGTACTGAATAATGGATACTCTTGTGCAACTGCACTGATTGTGTGGAGAAACCGTTTTGACATTAAATGGTACTATCGTGTTTGCAGTCTGAAACTAACTTCGTAGCCGTCGAATAAACAAGACTGTTAATCTGTTTCTTCGGAATTACAATGAGAATACACCAATGAGACAAGATGTGTGACTGCCTCTTTAATAGCGTGTTGGTCCACTATGCAAACACAATATAGCAGCGATTCAGCGTGGTATGGATTTTAAAAGTCCTTGACAGGATTCCACAAGCACGTGATCGTTCGACACGAAAATTAGTCTACTTTCTTTATTTTCATTCGCTTATGTCGTATGGTATTATATTTTAGGGTAACTCTTCGAATTCTGAAGGGATATTTTTGGCTCAAAAACGGGGCGGTTCGGGCAGTAAGTGGTGTAAGTTCACGAACCTGTTGTCGATCCCTGTCCACGAGTCTGGGTATGTATTCCTTACTGTCAGTTCTTGTTAACAATATTATCTTATTCCCAAGAATAAGCAGCTTTCACTCGATTAATACGCGGCATAAACCAAACCTGCATTTGGATCGGACTTACTTAACTCTTGTGCAGAAAGGTGTGCAGTATTGTGCAGTATACTGCTGCATCCATTTTCAATAAGCTACCATTCCAATTCAAAAATCTTAGCAGTAATCCATGCGCTTTCAAATCGAAACTGAAGACTTTCCTCACGGGTCACTCCTTCTATTCTGTCAAGAGTTTTTTGAAAAATTAAGCTGATTCCTAATGTATTGTCGATTGCGTTTACTTAAACTCATGGACTGACTTTTTCTAGGTTTACAAACATTTATCTGTTATTACTTTTATGTTGTAATTTCATGTACTGACACGTTCCATGGCCTTGGACATTTTAACCTCAATTTGCTCCTCAATTTGGTCCTATGGATCTTGACGTGTAAATAAATTAATAAATAATAAATAAATGTGTGTGGCACCAGATGTCTACGCACAGGTCAAACAATTGCATCAAATTACGGGATGGTGTGTGATGGGCATGAAACTGGCGCCCGACAGGTGATAGTGTGTGTACAGATCTGGCAGATTTAAGGGCCAAGTCGTCAATGTCAGTTCACTATAATGCCCTTCAAACCACTGTAGCACGATTTTGACCTTGAAAACACAGGCAGTTATCCTGCTGGAAGATGTCATCGCCGCAGGAGAGAGAAAGCATGAAGCGATGCACGTAGTCCGCAATAATGTTAGCTTAGTTAACAGCTGTCAAGATGCCTTCGTTTGCTTCCACAGATCCCATGGAAACCCAACTCGATATAATCCATAACATAATTCTGCCCTCAGCGGCCTGCATCTGTGGAGCAATGCATGTTTCGTGCAGCCATTCGAACGGATGACACCGTGTATGGAACCAACCATTGATCTGGCGTACCAAGAAACCCGATTCATTCGACAAGCGACACGTTTCTATTCAGGTGCGATGAAACCTCAGTGATGGTGTGCCCACTGCAATCACAAATGACGATGTCGTTGGGTCAAGACATTAATACGTAGGGTTCGTTTGACGTGGAGCTGCACTACTCCTTACATCAGTGGATTTCTGCATTTTTGGCCCCTGTCTCCGCTATAATCTCTCTCTCTCTCTCTCTCTCTCTCTCTCTCTCTCTCTCTCTCTCTCTCTTACATTCTTTCCTTTATGCGTCACAAGCCCACAACACCACCACCAGGAGGCACTCAACCTCGCGGTGAGCAGTGGTCACAATGTTTCGGCTCATCAACGTGGATAGGGCCGGAGAATACCATTGTTTAGTATTTTACTTTCATGTAATATATCTTTAACATAATGCACTGTAAAGAGCTATGGTTTACCTTAAGCAGGTGTAGAAGACAATCGTCTTCCAGTGTGATGTTTACAAACAATTCAGTACCATCATTAAATCTAACATGAAGCATACAGCGCTGCTGAGACGATAAAATTGAACTTGCGTCGAAACCAGGAATAGAAAACGGTATAGCGTAGGAAAGACCTAACAATTTAACCCAAACACTGTTTTTTCATGTAGGTCTGTAGGCCACCAACGAAAGAAGGTCTTCAGAAGATTAATTACATGCCTCATTCAGCGCTAAGACCAATTTGAAACAAGAATGTGCATAGTTATAGTACATGTTACGTGTCGTCTGGGGAGACAGTTATGCTGCGTTACGAGTAACGCTATCACGGTTACCAAATAATAATGTTACGAAACGAGCCGCTCTTCTTTGGATCTTCTCTATCTCCTCCGTCAACCCGATCTGGTACGGATCCCACACTGATGAGCAATACTCAAGTATAGGTCGAACGAGTGTTTTGTAAGCCACCTCCTTTGTTGATGGACTACATTTTCTAAGGACTCTCCCAATGAATCTCAACCTGGTACCCGCCTTACCAACAATTTTATATGATCATTCCACTTCAAATTGTTCCGCACGCATACTCCCAGATATTTTACAGAAGTAACTGCTACCAGTGTTTGTTCCGCTATCATATAATCATACAATAAAGGATCCTTCTTTCTATGTATTCGCAATACATTACATTTGTCTATATTAAGGGTCAGTTGCCACTCCCTGCACCAAGTGCCTATCCGCTGCAGATCTTCCTGCAGTTCGCTACAATTTTCTAATGCTGCAACTTCTCTGTATACTACAGCATCATCCGCGAAAAGCCGCATGGAACTTCCAACACTATCTACTAGGTCATTTATATATATTGTGAAAAGCAATGGTCCCATAACACTCACCTGTGGCACGCCAGAGGTTACTTTAACGTCTGTAGACGTCTCTCCGTTGATAACAACATGCTGTGTTCTGTTTGCTAAAAACTCTTCAATCCGGCCACACAGCTGGTCTGATATTCCGTAGGCTCTTACTTTGTTTATCAGGCGACAGTGCGGAACTGTATCGAACGCCTTCCGGAAGTCAAGAAAAATATCATCTACCTGGGAGCCTGTATCTAATATTTTCTGGGTCTCATGAACAAATAAAGCGAGTTGGGTTTCACACGATCGCTGTTTCCGGAATCCATGTTGATTCCTACATAGTAGATTCTGAGTTTCCAAAAACGACATGATACTCGAGCAAAAGACATGTTCTAAAATTCTACAACAGATCGACGTCAGAGATATAGGTCTATAGTTTTGCGCATCTGCTCGACGACCCTTCTTGAAGACTGGGACTACCTGTGCTCTTTTCCAATCATTTGGAACCTTCTGTTCCTCTAGAGACTTGCGATACACAGCTGTTAGAAGGGGGGCAAGTTCTTTCGCGTACTCTGTGTAGAATCGAGTTGGTATCCCGTCAGGTCCAGTGGACTTCCCTCTGTTGAGTGATTCCAGTTGCTTTTCTATTCCTTGGACACTTATTTCGATGTCAGCCATTTTTTCGTTGGTGCGAGGATTTAGAGAAGGAACTGCAGTGCGGTCTTCCTCGGTGAAACAGCTTTGGAAAAAGGTGTTTAGTATTTCAGCTTTACGCTTGTCATCCTCTGTTTCAATGCCATCATCATCCCGGAGTGTCTGGACATGATGTTTCGAGCCACTTACTGATTTAACGTAAGACCAGAACTTCCTAGGATTTTCTGTCAAGTCGGTACCTAGTATTTTACTTTCGAATTCACTGAACGCTTCACGCATAGCCCTCCTTACGCTAACTTTGACATCGTTTAGCTTCTGTTTGTCTGAGAGGTTTTGGCTGCGTTTAAACTTGGAGTGAAGCTCTCTTTGCTTTCGCAGTAGTTTCCTAACTTGGTTGTTGTACCACGGTGGGTTTTCCCGTCCCTCACAGTTTTACTCGGCACGTACCTGTCTAAAACGCATTTTACGATTGCCTTGAACTTTTTCCATAAACACTCAACATTGTCAGTGTCGGAACAGAAATTTTCGTTTTGATCTGTTAGGTAGTCTAAAATCTGCCTTCTATTACTCTTGCTAAACAGATAAACCTTCCTCCCTTTTTTTATATTCCTATTAACTTCCATATTCAGGGATGCTGCAACGGCCTTATGATCACTGATTTCCTGTTCTGCGCTTACAGAGTCGAAAAGTTCGGGTCTGTTTGTTATCAGTAGGTCCAAGATGTTATCTCCACGAGTCGGTTCTCTGTTTAATTGCTCGAGGTAATTTTCGGATAGTGCACTCAGTATAATGTCACTCGATGCTCTGTCCCTACCACCCGTCCTAAACATCTGAGTGTCCCAGTCTATATCTGGTAAATTGAAATCTCCACCTAAGACCATAACATGCTGAGAAAATTTATGTGAAGTGTATTCCAAATTTTCTCTCAGTTGTTCTGCCACTAATGCTGCTGAGTCGGGGGGTCGGTAAAAGGAGCCAATTATTAACCTAGCTCGGTTGTTGAGTGTAACCTCCACCCATAATAATTCACAGGAACTATCCACTTCTACTTCACTACAGGATAAACTACTACTAACAGCGACGAACACTCCACCACCGGTTGCATGCAATCCATCCTTTCTAAACACCGTCTGTGCCTTTGTAAAAATGTCGGCAGAATTTATCTCTGGCTTCAGCCAGCTTTCTGTACCTATAACGATTTCAGCTTCGGTGCTTTCTATCAGCGCTTGAAGTTCCGGTACTTTACCAACGCAGCTTAGACAGTTTACATTAACAATACCGATTGCTGCTTGGTCCCCGCATGTCCTGACTTTGCCCCGCACCCGTTGAGGCTGTTGCCCTTTCTGCACTTGCCCGAGGCCATCTAACCTAAAAAACCGCCCAGCCCACGCCACACAACCCCTGCTACCCGTGTAGCCGCTTGTTGCGTGTAGTGGACTCCTGACCTATCCAGCGGAACCCGAAACCCCACCACCCTATGGCGCAAGTCGAGGAATCTGCAGCCCACATGGTCGCAGAACCGTCTCAGCCTCTGATTCAGACCCTCCACTCGGCTCTGTACCAAAGGTCCGCAGTCAGTCCTGTCGACGATGCTGCAGATGGTGAGCTCTGCTTTCATCCCGCTAGCGAGACTGGCAGTCTTCACCAAATCAGATAGCCGCCGGAAGCCAGAGAGGATTTCCTCCGATCCATAGCGACACACATCATTGGTGCCAACATGAGCGACCACCTGCAGATGGGTGCACACTGTACCCTTCATGGCATCCGGAAGGACCCTTTCCACATCTGGAATGACTCCCCTCGGTATGCACACGGAGTGCACTTTGGTTTTCTTCCCCTCCCTTGCTGCCATATCCCTAAGGGGCCCCATTATGCGCCTGACGTTGGAGCTCCCAACTACCAGTAAGCCCACCCTCTGCGACTGCCCGGATCTTGCAGACTGAGGGGCAACCTCTGGAACAGGACAAGCAGCCATGTCAGGCCGAAGATCAGTATCAGCCTGAGACAGAGCCTGAAACCGGTTCGTCAGACAAACTGGAGAGGCCTTCCGTTCAGCCCTCCGGGATGTCTTTCGCCCCCTGCCACACCTTGAGACGACCTCCCACTCTACCACAGGTGAGGGATCAGCCTCAATGCGGGCAGTATCCCGGGCAACCACAGTCGTAGTCCGATCGGGGGATGCGTGGGACGAGCTGGCCGTCCCCGACAAACCCCCATCCGGACCCCCACAGTGATGCCCATTGGCAACAGCCTCAAGCTGTGTGACCGAAGCCAACACTGCCCGAAGCTGGGAGCGAAGGGATGCCAACTCAGCCTGCATCCGAACACAGCAGTTGCAGTCCCTATCCATGCTAAAAACTGTTGTGCAAAGAACGTCTGAACTAATCTACAGAGAGCGCAAACAAAACGAAACAAAATTGAAACGGTTATTAAAATACAAGATTGCCTAGTAAATGCAGTAATGCTGCCACTTGTGCACTGCTGACACACTGCTCGGCAGCAGAAGGAGACTACGCGATTTAACACTATTCGAGTACTAAAACGCGATGCTACAACTCTCAAATACTATAATACGCCCGAAATTTATGAATTAAACAATGCAAGTACCAAAAACACGCAAAGAAATTAAGAATTAAACTATGTAACAAATGAGTGAGCTAGGAGTATACGACTTGCTGCTGCAGCTGCTTATCCAACGGCGGCAGGGAGCACACTGTTGGCTGGCTTGCGGAGTATAAATGTAGATGGAGATGTAGTATAGTAACAGTTACATAAAAGAGTGTATAGGTTTATTGAACGGCTCACGTTTATTTCTCTGTTTGTGCTTATTCCCGCCCCCAACCATTACAACGAAGAATCTGTAATATGAGCAATACAATAGTTAAATTTTCACCGCTGAAATACCTCACCAAGATAGCAAAACAAAAGCCAAACTTTTAAATTCAGCATTTTAGTAGTAGTTCACGTGGGAGTGTCATACAAACATACCTTTGTTTTACAATCGCACACGCATCCGTATGGAGGACATACTAATAAGCAGGCATACTTGACGTAGATAAACAGCTGAAAGAGTTAAAAACAAATTAGTCGCCAGGTCAGGATAAAATCCCAATTCAGTTTTTTTTAAAAACATGCTCTGTGTCATTGGCCCCTTACTTAGGTCACATTTATCGCTCAAAGTCACAACTGACTAGGAAGAAGTGGCGCTTGTGCATAAGAATGGTAAAATAAGGGACCCGCAAAATTAAATATCCTTAACATCGGTTTGCTCCCTATTTCTTGAACATATTCTCAGCTCGAATATGGTAAATTCCCATGAGAGGGAAAAGCTTCTGTCTACGAATCAGCATTGGTTTAGAAAGTATCACGCGTGCTAAATTTATTTTGCTCGTATAATATCTTGCGAGTTCTGGACGAAGAGCGAACAGGTAGATTCCATATCCGTAGATTTCCGAAAAGCTTTTCACTCGATGCCCCACTGCCGACTAGCAACCAAGGTACGACTGGAATAGGTTCCCACACGTGTGAGTGGCTGTAAGACCTCTTAGCTAACAGCCCAATATGTTGGGTATCATCAAAAGGGCCCCCAGTGAAATGTGATAGGACCGCTGTTCTTCTCTATATAAAAATGTGGCAGGCAGGATGAGCAGCAAACTACAGCTGATTGCTGATGATCGTACATACAAGGTGACTTAGACAAATTTGTTGATGCTGCTGCTGCTGCTGCTGCTGCTGCTGCTGTGAGTGGCAGTAAGTTAATGCTGATGAAAAAATACTCGGAATGTTAGAATAAAGTATTATTAGTGTGGTGCTTGAAAATATAACTTCATTAATCACGAGGAGTAACTTCACAAAGTGGTATGAAATGGAATGAACATGTAAAGATTATAGTAGAGAAGGCGAATGGTCGGCTTTGGTTTATTGCGAGACTTAGAGGGAAGTTTGGTTCATCTTTACAGGAGACTGCATACAGGACGTTAGTGGGACCTATTCTTGAATTCTGCTAGTGTTTCGAATCCACACCAGCTCGGATTAAAGGAAGACATCGAAGCAATTCAAAGGCGGGCTGCTAGATTTGTTGCCGGTAAGTTCGGAAAACACGTAAGACGGCGAAGATTTTTCTAGAACTCAAATGGGAGTCCCTGGGGGAAAGGCGACTGCTTTTCGAGGAACCCTATTGAGAAAAATTAAGAGACCAGGCATTTGAGGGCGATTGTAGAATGATTCCACTGCGGCCAAAGTCCATTTCGCGTAAGGACCACGAAGATACAACCAATAAGGGCACATGCAAATGCATATGGATAGTCCTTTTTTCCCCCTCCTCGCTCTGTTCGTGAGTGAAACAGGAAAGACAATGATCAGTAGTGGCGCAGGGTAACCTCTGCCCTGCACTTTAAGGTTCTGTCACGGACTAGGGTTGGATCGTTTGTAGAACACTCCCCGTTGCCTGATGAGCCACGGGACGCTCGACTCAGCTCACTCACTTCCACTCTGACAGTCTCTCACCTTGTTTCATTGTAGTCTGTCTTATTGGTGTTCATTCCGTATTTAACCTTTTCAGTTTTGCCATTGCGGGTCTCATCCTTACATGGTAAAAAGGAATTATTTACGCCACTGTACTGTCTTACTGCTGCGTCTGATTGCGGGCACCAGATGTCGGGAATGTTCTTCTCGCTGCAGAGAGAGAGAGAGAGAGAGAGAGAGAGAGAGAGAGAGAGAGAGAGAGAGAGAGAGAGAGAGTGTTAAATATAGTGATAAGTGAGGTCAATCAAACGTGTAGCCTGCAGACCAGCCCGACCCAAATACTTCTCTCTAGAAATTAGTTCTTCTCTCTAATATCCAACATCTCTTTGAATGTCTCGATTTTCGATTTTACTCCTATTACACACTATCACGATTGTATCAGATTTCAGACTGATGCCACTAACTCCATACGTACGGGATGGCTGTAATTGAGCTGACGTCGTTTAACGTGATCCAATGCGGGCTGCATACATCGCAGGACGCTCGAACCTCGGAGGCATCTTCGCTAACCGGTGCGCTCACAAAGTACGCTGAGAAAATGCTTGCACTTTCTGCCAACAGGTAAAATCAGTCAGAATGTGATGTGAGTTATAGGAAAAGAAGAGGAACGACCAAACACACACAGTAACAGTGGTCTATTAGGACATTGTTACAAATTACAACATGCGATCAATATGGTCTTCAGACTCAGCAACAGGCTGTATCCGTAAAGCGGCATGTTAGGTAGTTGGTATCAGTATCTTCGGTGTAATCAGTGAGGAGTCGTCATAGCCATCCTTCACGTCAGGGAGTCCGGACACATCCCTGAGACACAAAATATTTCAGATATCCCCACATCCAGAAGTCACTTCAAATTAGGTTGGGGCATCTGTAAGGCAGCACATCTTCAAATTTCTAGATATGATAGGCTTTTAGAAGCCTGTAGAATCTGACGTTATATAAAATTATTTCAGACAAACGCTGAACGATAGGCTATAGCTACAGCAACCTCAGCGTCATCTGCACCACATCATTCACATCTTCCTTACAATTTCTTGATATTCATTAGACCGTTTATTGATGTCAGTCCAGCGCTGCTAGTGCTGACTTCGATACAACTATTCATCAGCAGCACACGGCTATTTTTCTCAATAGTCACTACGTTTCGTATGGAAAACTTGAAGTTCCTTAACCCTTCACTCCAACAGCCACCTCACAAAAGAAATAAACACACTTCGATAAGCAACGAACAGCATACTGACACCGGAAGTATTTCACAGAGACTTATCTTCCTTTTCAGATGATAAGACAATTCAAAGAAAACTGATGACATTCTGTGTTGCGTCAGGACTACTGTCCACTTTAATTTGACAGAGGTATTGTGTTTTTGTGTGGCTGGTTCATACTGTTAGATGCGCGACCAACTGTTACAGTAATATACTATTAAGGTATGAATAGATGTGCTGAGAATGGGTGTGATATTTTTTAATGATTGTGGCTAAAGTTACATGGGTTCTGGTTTTCATTTTAGCAATAACTATTCGTGTAACAATACGACGAGCATTAGCTAGGACTTGCTGACCCTACTGTTTCGCACCCAACAAATTCACATCCATCCACCCACTTCACTGTTTAGTCCTTAACTCTCAAGCAACCAAAACTGAGAACTATCTGGAATAAGCTTAATCAGTTGATCATAGAACGAAACATAATTTTAGCTATCTAAGTTTCTGCTAGAAAACAAACTTTGCGTGAAGTTTGAGCAGTGCAAACACGATATACAAAAATTAAAGATACGAGATTATTGATTTTTCGTAAGATATTGTTACTCATACTTTGGAACACTCCTATACCATCCAGAACCAGTCTCCTATTTCAAACACAAACTCCAGTTACTTACATGTTTTACATCAGACCTATGCTGTCGTTCAGTAAGCACGACGATGTCAGAGACATTAGGTTAGAAATGCAAAATCATTGTCAGGCTGCATCATAAATCCGTCGTTACTCTCACTGCGCCCAGCCTTGGGAATGGCCATAAGTGTGAATAGACTTGCTTCCTGTATCGGAGGAAACTTGTCTGGTTAATCAGGATGCTCTCTCCTTTGGCGACTTTCTAGCTATTCATTTAGTAGTTAACATAAAGTTCAGTTTTAGTGGAGATACTTACAGCAACTTGACATTTGTAGATACTAAGCTCATTTGGTATTGGTCATTTTAATGTAACTTCTATTTGTTACAACTATGATCCCAATCAATCGCAAAGTCGTTCTTCTTTCAAACTGTATCTGTCGCCAGTGCCGTTCTTCTGCATTAACAAAGGGATGTGAGGTCTCTTACCGTAATTGGTTATAGTGGCCAGGCCAACACGCTTACATCCGGCATTCAGACACGCTCTGGATGTCGTTCTCTACACCGATAGCAGAAACTTAGTTATGGTATAATTATTACAATTCATGTGTTAAACTGTAGTGGTTGTCTTAGAAAGAAACTTTTCCTGTATCTTCGAAACGTCGCTGCAGTGAACTGACAGTGATTCGTGTCCACAGGTGTAATACTCGTCCTGGTGCTTTTGATCGTGAGCTCACTGGGCGCTTACATCATGTGGACCACTGACATCCTTGGAGACACTGTTAATGACGTAAGTATGAGTTTTGTTTCTGGAATGCTTAGATTATAGGGTAAGTAACGGTACATTCTTCAAATACGATCTTTCTTGGACAACTGGAGCCTCAGGCACTCAACACTACAAACGGTGCTTCTTTTGTGGTGTCAGAATAATACAAAATTTGAACGCTGGCTCGCATTATTGAGTTGGACTGAAGGAAGCTAATAAACGAACTTGGTATTTTTCAAAGTCAAGGAAGGGGAAATATGAAACCACCATGTAAAGAGGCTACATTCTCAGTAAGTTTCATAGCATCCTCTGATGTCGTACAGCGACAAGATACGTTTTCTGTAGTACACTATTTCGGTATCGGTGCATAAATGCCTCATGATGAAGCCGTAAAAGACGTCTAAATCGACTGCGAATAAACTGTTAACACACCTGGGAGCAAAGGTAGTACAATAGTGGTGTTGTCGCTTCATGACAATCAGGTAACATACTCGGTCGTGCTTTGACATGAATTAATTCCGCATCGAATGGTGAAGCATCAGCTATTATTAGTTACTATATTATAACACATATAATATTTAATGTAAAGTATATAATGTGTAATGTATAACGTAAAATGTAAAATACAAAACATAATGCAATATAATTATATTAATAATTAAAGCGTTCGCTTAAATCATCTTTGATGCACAGCCCTACTGTGGCTCTATTTTCGTCCGGGTGAACCTCCTGTTCAGTATGATACAGGAGATGATCGTTTGGCATTCTATGCCGGGAGGTCCCATTCGGGGAAGTTCGGCCGCCGAGTGTAAGACTTACTTCAGTCGACGCCACAATGGGCGACTTGCGTGCCGGTTATGGGGATTAGTGATCATGATGTTGTCATTATGACTATGGTTACGAAAGTTAAAAAGTCGGTCAAGAAGGCTAGGACGGTATTCTTACGAGAAAGAGCAGATAAGCAGTTGTTAGCACCCCACTTAGTAAATGAATCGACTTCATTTACTTCCGGTACGATGGACGTGGAAGAATTACGGTCAAATTTTAAACGCATTGCAAATCACGCATTGGACAAGTATGTTCCGAAAAAGTGGGTTACGGACGGGAAAGACCCACCGTGGTTTAACAGCGGAGAATGCTCAGAAAGCAAAGACAGTTGCATTTGCGGTACAAGAAAGATCGGGAGAATGAGGACAGGCAAAAGTTAGTAGAGATTCGTGCTGATGTAAAAAGAGCGATGCTCGAAGCATTCAACCACTACCACAGTCATACCTCAGCAAAAGATCTTGCTGAAAACCCAAGGAAATTCTGGTCTTACGTAAAATCGGTAAGCGGGTCGAAGGCTTCCATCCAGTCACTATCTTATCAGTCTGGCCTGGCAACGGAAGACAGCAAAACGAAAGCTGAAATTTTAAATTTAGCATTTGAGAAATCTTTCATGCAGGAGGATCGTACAAACATACCGCCGTTTGAGTATCGTACAGATTCCCGTATGGAGGACATAGTGACAGACATCCCTGGGGTTGTCAAGTAGCTGAATGGGTTGAAAATAAATAAATCGCCAGGTCCTGATGGGATTCCAATTCTGTTTTACAGAAAGTACTCCACTGCATTGGCTCCTTACTTAGCTTGCATTTATCGCGAATCTGTTACCCAACGTAAAGCCCCGAGCGACTGGAAAAAAGCGCAGGTGACGCCTGTATATAAGAAGGGTAGAAGGACGGATCCTCAAAATTACAGACCAATATCCTTAACATAGGTTCGTTGCAGGATTCTCTAACACATTTTCAGTTCGAATATATTCGAATATAATGAATTTCAGAGAGAGAGAGAGAGAGAGAGAGAGAGAGAGAGAGAGAGAGAGAGAGAGTTGTTGTCCATGCATCAGCACGGCTTTAGAAAGCATCGCTCCTGCGAAACGCAACTCGCCCTCTTTTCACATATCATCTTGCGAACCATGGATGAAGGGTATCAGACGGATGCCATATTCCTTGACTTTCGGAAAGCGTTTGACTCGGTGCCCCACTGCAGACTCCTAACTAAGGTACGAGCATATGGGAATCGCTCCCAAATATGTGAGTGGCTCGAAGACTACTTAAGTAACAGAACCCAGTACGTTGTCCTCGATGGTGAGTGTTCATCGGAGGTGAGGGTATCATCTGGAGTGTCCCAGGGAAGTGTGGTAGGTCCGCTGTTGTTTTCTATCAATATAAATGATCTTTTGGATAGGGTGGATAGCAATGTGCGAAACGCACGCTGATGATGCTGTGGTGTACGGAAAGGTGTCGTCGTTGAGTGACTGTAGCAGAATACAAGATGACTTGGAAAGGATTTTTGATTGGTGTAAAGAATGGCAGCTAACTCTAAATATCGATAAATGTAAATACAAATGAATAGGGAACAGAATCCCGTAATGTTTGATTACTCCATTAGTAGTGTAGTGCTTGACACAGTAACATCGATTAAACATTTGGGCGTAACATTCCAGAGTGATATGAAGTGGGACAAGCTTGTAATGGCAGTTGTGGGGAAGGCGGATAGTCGTCTTCGGTTCATTGGTAGAATTTTGGGAAGATGTGGTTCATCTGTAAAGGAGACCGCTTATAAAATATTAATAGACATATTCTTGAGTACTGCTCGAGCGTTTGGGATCCCTATCAGGTCGGATTGAGGGAGGACATAGAAGCAATTCAGAGACGGGCTGCTAGATTTGTTACTGGTAGGTTTGATCATCACGCGAGTGATACGGAAATGCTTCAGGAACTCTGGTGGGAGTCTCAAGAGGAAAGGAGGCGTTCTTTTCGTGAATAGCTACCGAGGAAATTTAGAGAACCAGCATTTGAGGCTGACTGCAGTACAATTTTACTGCCGCCAACTTATATTTCGCAGAAAGACCACAAAGATAAGAGAGATTAGGGCTCGTACAGAGGCATATAGGAAGTCATTTTTCCCTCTTTCTGTTTGGGAGTGGAACAGGGAGAGATGATGCCAGTTGTGGTACGAGGTACCCTCCGCCACGCACCGTATGGTGCATTGCGGAGTATGTATGTAGATGTAGATTTAGATAACACAACACCCAGTCCACGAGCGGAGAAAAACTCCAACTCGGCCGGGAATCGAACTCGGGCCCGCTGCATGGGAGGCAAGCACGTTATCACGCGGCTAATCACGCGGACTCCTGTCCAGTAACCCCCTTCGAATGACTGCGAAATTAATACACGCAACAGTGCTAACCTGATAAGACCCATTCTCCATGTTCAGCTGCTGAACACATCCCCAGACGAATATAGAGCTACAAAACGGCTGTTCGACTAAAGATGTTTTGAACCAGCAGCGAAAGTTGTCAGATGTACTGAAATTAAAATGGTTTTATGACTGGACTAGCAATGAAAGTGTGCAGGAAAGTGTGGTCCACAGACGGGTGCTTCAGACAGCTTTGCTCAAACACGATAATTATTGAACTCAGTGCAGAAATATTTCGAGAAAGACAGAAAATGGCAAGGTTCAGTTGCCATCAGCGAAGGTAAGAGAATGAAGTGGCTTGAGATGTCACAAAGACACAAGAGAAATTTGATATAAAATGTTGGTTATGAAAAGAAAGGTCTGATGGACATCAACTAAGGATATCCATTTTAAAAAAAGAAAGAACTAGTGACGAATTTAAACATACACACTCATGGAAAGGAAAAAACACATTGACACCGGTGTGTCAGACCCACCATACTTGCTCCGGACACTGCGAGAGGGCTGTACAAGCAATGATCACACGCACGGTACAGCGGACACACCAGGAACCGCGTTGTTGGCCGTCGAATGGCGCTAGCTGCGCAGCATTTGTGCACCGCCGCCGTCAGTGTCAGCCAGTTTGCCGTGGCATACGGAGCTCCATCGCAGTCTTTAACACTGGTAGCATGCCGCGACAGCGTGGACGTGAACCGTATGTGCAGTTGACGGACTTTGAGCGACGCGTATAGTGGGCATGCGGGAGGCCGGGTGGACGTACCGCCGAATTGCTCAACACGTGGGGCGTGACGTCTCCACAGTACATCGATGTTGTCGCCAGTGGTCGGCGGAAGGTGCACGTGCCCGTCGACCTGGGACCGGACCGCAGCGACGCACGGATGCACGCCAAAACCGTAGAATCCTACGCAGTGCCGTAGGGGACCGCACCGCCACTTCCCAGCAAATTAGGGACACTGTTGCTCCTGGGGTATCGGCGAGGACCATTCGCAACCGTCTCCATGAAGCTGGGCTACGGTCCCGCACACCGTTAGGCCGTCTTCCGCTCACGCCCCAACATCGTGCAGCCCGCCTCCAGTGGTGTCGCGACAGGCGTGAATGGAGGGACGAATGGAGACGTGTCGTCTTCAGCGATGAGAGTCGCTTCTGCCTTGGTGCCAATGATGGTCGTATGCGTGTTTGGCGCCGTGCAGGTGAGCGCCACAATCAGGACTGCATACGACCGAGGCACACAGGGCCAACACCCGGCATCATGGTGTGGGGAGCGATCTCCTTCACTGGCCGTACACCACTGGTGATCGTCGAGGGGACACTGAATAGTGCACGGTACATCCAAACCGTCATCGAACCCATCGTTCTACCATTCCTAGACCGGCAAGGGAACTTGCTGTTCCAACAGGACAATGCACGTCCGCATGTATCCCGTGACACCCAACGTGGTCTAGAAGGTGTAAGTCAACTACCCTGGCCAGCAAGATCTCCGGATCTGTCCCCCATTGAGCATGTTTGGGACTGGATGAAGCGTCGTCTCACGCGGTCTGCACGTCCAGCACGAACGCTGGTCCAACTGAGGCGCCAGGTGGAAATGGCATGGCAAGCCGTTCCACAGGACTACATTCAGCATCTCTACGATCGTCTCCATGGGAGAATAGCAGCCTGCATTGCTGCGAAAGGTGGATATACACTGTACTAGTGCCGACATTGTGCATGCTCTGTTGCCTGTGTCTATGTGCCTGTGGTTCTGTCAGTGTGATCATGTGATGTATCTGACCCCAGGAATGTGTCAATAAAGTTTCCCCTTCGTGGGACAATGAATTCACGGTGTTCTTATTTCAATTTCCAGGAGTGTATTTCAGAAAACGTTTAGGAATTATCTGATCATACTAAATTCAAACCGTCAAGTCACATTAATGTGACCGTAACTTGGGTTAGACGTCAACGTGCAATAGCTACTCAAGGATGACAGGTGTCAGCACTAGCAGGGGATGGGTTATGAAACATCTAAGGGGGGGATGCGAATACAGTCCAGTCATTGTCGTAACGCGGAAATGAAGCGATCTCTCTGATGTCCAGCCGGACGTCATTTTCTTTCGGGCCTAGTGAAGAACCATTTCAGAAGCGTATAAGTTTGTAAATATTGAAGTCTATCGTGAGCTGCGAAATGGTGTTACCCAAAACGGGCGCCTAGGCAACTGCAGTGCACTAAGGGCCATAGATAACAGGGGTGATCGATAGCCGCGGAGATAGATGCAGGCGAATAGAAGTCCCACTCTCGAGCAATTGATCGCCCAGATGAACAGTGCGCTAGCAACAGTCTCCCCTGAACGACCATCCCGCGAACGCTGCTGCTTGAAAACATCTGTGCTAAGCCACACCCACTCGGCAGTTTTTGAAGATACAATTATTGAGTGGTACGGTCTGACAGAAAATTTAGCAAGAAATTTGGAGAAAGGCTTGATGAGCTTTTTAACAACAATACCGGAAAGAGAGCATTCTCAGCGTATCCGTGAGGGAAGACAGAAAATGAGACCAGTGAGATAATATTGAAGTGCAGTAAGTGTCTACACCTAGAGCGGAAATGCCGTGTTTATGTTAATGTGTTGCTGCACACTTCCGGACTCGCTCAGATGGTACTGACAAGTACCTGAGACGGAGACAAAACGTTGGAACTAATGCCTGTCAAATTCGGAACAATCAACATTATCAACAGCAGCTGCACGCCGTAAGAGAGTTTACTGGCTCGTAAATAGTAAACTTTATTGCGTCATTGGAAATCGATAAAAATAAACGGACTAAAAGTGTCAGCTATAAGAGTATAATAAAACTACATGATCAGTCTTTTATTACAAAAAACTTATCTGCTTCTAACCAAAGCTGCATCAATGATAGGTACCCTTTATAAACCTAATTTACAATTTACTCTGTACTGTATGACTACTCTGTACTGTAACTAATTTATATCAGACAATAACTTTGCAAACAGCGCAAATTTTGTACGATCAGCCCAGAGTCACGTTCCTGTAAGCTTTGCCGTTACTTGGAGACAGAATTTTGGTAACGGACTGTACCTCGGATGTATTAGATTTCGTTACCAACGCATGAGAGGCTGGTATAGGGCATCAAATAGTTGCTACTTTAATGCTGTGTATATGAGATAGCAGGCAGTGAGATTGCGATTTTGGCCCAGGCTCGACAGAACCAGCGAGCTATCAGCAAAGAGTTTAAATGAGAAACATACGTGACTAAAATCTTGTGCAAAGTTCCAGCAGATTGAAATTTCTCTTGCCTACGATTTAATAACTACCTCTCCCCATGCCCAATGGGAACCTGACATGCCAGTTAAATTATTTTTTGCAAATTCTTTTTGCAGATTTCACTGCTCCTGCATAACCCTTCCCTTCTTAGACAAGCACGCACTTAAAAAAAAAAAAAGTTCCGTCTAAGTCCATTCCAAAGCAATGCGAAGTTGGGCGAAATCGCTCTCTTCTACTGCACATCTGTTTTCATGTTGGGTTGTAGAATTCATACGGCCTTTGAAATGACTTGCCCATTGAAAACTTCACTGACCTGCAGGTCAAACGACAAGCAAGAAGTCCCTATCACATATAAATTGATGCATGGGTAGGTCATCAGGTGCAGAGTATTTTCTTTCCTGTCTTCAGATCCACTCTCGCATCAACACACTACGGACTTCCCAGCCTAATTCTCATACCAACACCTCAGACACAGGTATGACTAATTTCGGGGCAGCCAGACATCTTTCAGCTGTGGTTATTCTGTCGGGAGAGATCAGTGCTCCCAAACAACTTAGGCACACGTGGGTCATCGGCCTTCATACATCTATTCCAGTAGTAGACAATAGGATAAGGGTCGGCCTTGTGGAGCAGCTGCAACAATCACACTTACACATGACACTTGTACAGTAAGACATTCTAAAAATCATCGCATCCAAAGCCACATAACGTAAAAACTTGATTACCGGTAATGAAAGTAATGTCCTAACATGAAGCGACTCGTAGACAGTCACGCTCTAACTTTTATGAGTTACGTTCTTAATATATAAAATACTCATTTTCGCTGTGTCAGCCGTTGTGACTTGCCCTTAGCGACCAAAATAATATTACGCTTTTAACATCCAATGGTTTTTCAGGTACTTAAAAAAGCTCATCTACGCCTCCATTCTGGTATTGTTCACAATCCTGGGTTACTAATTAGTTAATGTTATAATAATTAAAAAATCCAATTTGATGCCGGTAAGAAAATACGTAGGCACACAATTTTAATCTGTCCGCCATATGACTACGATACACACAGTGTCAGAGTACGATCCACAGGCAGGATTTGTACTAGGCAGTACGTCTAAGGAACACAGCGTGAAGTTGTCGGCAGGTAGAATTGCAGTTCTAGCCTTAAAGAGCAGAGAACGAAAGTTGATAGTAATGGAATATGAGCAAATGCATGACAATACGTATCGCTAGGAGAAAGTGAAAATGTGGAGAAGAAATAAACTCATTGATACCAAACTATAAAATAATATAAAAAGCGAGACACTATAGACATTTTATAAGGCCATAGCTGTTCCTACATTTTTTATAGAATCAATAGATCATTAAAAAATTAGAATTCACACAACAGAAATGCATTTATGCAAGAGATTCGACGGAGCTGGTAACGGTTTTAGAAGTGAATGGGAGTCCCGTAGACGATAAAATAAAATCCACGAAAAATACCAAAAAGGAATGAAACATTCGCAAAATGACGCATGGTTGCACTTCAAGCCATGCAATAAAAACCTGAATGAAAATCCCAATATCGGGGAGACGCTGGATATCTTAAAATTTTGATAAGTACTTGACGTCATGGTACACCGTAACATTCTACAACTCGTCTCAAGTGGCGGTATTCGCATAGACAACCAACTGAACGTAACGAGACATCAACGTCAAGGATTATAGGAAGGAAATTTTAAACGTTTGCGGGGGAGGATAGCGTCATGTGAAAACAACGGAAGTTAACCTAATCTTGCATACCCACTCATACCGTAGTGGAAGATTCTCTCTCTTCCTTAACTTCGTTGCTTGCTCAGTTTTCGTGGCAGGTGGAAAAGGTTGCACGAGACCCTGCATATTTTCCCTGGTGTTCTCACACTAAAGCGAAAGGCGATTCGCATTTTATAAAACTTGACTAAAGATGACTGCATTGTGCGTAAATAAGATAATCGAGTTAAAGAATTTTCGTTAAAAATGTTTCTTTAGTAGTGCATCGTCAGTTCTAGCGCTGGAGAAAATTTTGTTTCACTTCTCCTGAAGAACATAACACTGCTCCAGTTCATCATCTCGGGGCTCACAGGTGTCAAAATGCGTACATTTGAGAACTACATGAATGTCGGAGAAATTTGGAACGATTACCGTAAGAAAGAAAGCATCTGCAAAATGAGGTACAGTGACAGTACTGATGCCGATCTCCCCGGTCAGAGACGCATAGTACGGGAAATAGCACTGATGGACAATAAAACTGCAACACCAGAAAAGATAGAAAATACCAGAATTTTACTTAACACGCGTGTGCAGTATAGTAAAAATTATGAAATATCAAATTTGTAGGTTGTAATGGTACTTGAATTACGTAACCATTACGGTACCTCACCTCAACCTCTCGATACCAGCAATATTCTACTGTATTTCTGTAAAATAGTTAACATGTTTGTGTGACAAAATTCAGATTTGATTTTATTAATGTAGAGGTACTTCGATACATCGATATGTATATATTGCAATGATATTATTCTTATGTGTGTTCTTTCTTTTGTCACCATGAGCTTTAACGTACTTGTAACTCCGATTTTTGGGCACGTAAGCGGTTATTAGAGTGTCAAGCTTTGGTCGTCATGTTAAAAAGACGCAAATTGTAGTAATTTTATGAAATGTGAACTTTAACAGTAAGGAAGATATTTTCAAGTATGTTTTACATTGTGAAGTGATGTTGTGGAACGAGTTACGTGATATTGCAACAAAAGTAATAAAAAAGAAGTGTAACTTAAATTCGGAGTGCTGATTACTTTTTACGTCACCACTGTCCTAACTTGCAAAAGTTTAATCTTCAATAATGGTTTATAAAACGCATCTATAAAACTTTTGAATATCACAGAATAAACCTAGGCCTCTTTGCATCCGAGCTTGGAAACATCACTACCTGGATTTTCGACGATTGAGCCATGAGTTCACAACGAGACCAGCGTGGGAACCACGAAAAGATGAGTGCCTAGTTTATCCATTATTTCAAGAAATGACTTTATTAACTGTGCTCTAATGACACCAGCCACATAATATAACTTTGTTGTTGCCCGAAAATGCAATATTTACCAGCGTGAGCAACACTAAAATCATAATTAATTTTTGCCCTTTGTTGTGGTAGGGTTGGTAGTAGGTGACGTGCGGGATGGGGACGGCATGGATGCGAAATTTAGTTGAGGGATTTGAACCTGGCGGCAGGAACAACGGATCTGATACTACTGGGCGTAGAGACGAACTGATTTTGGATGGTGGAGACAGGTTTGTCATTCCATACTGCGTAAACTTTGCCAGCCTTCTCATCAGTCATATTATCCAATGAGTGGTGCCATGTCCGTCTCTAGGTAACTGATGACCATATGTTTTCAAAGGGTGATAGATGTGGAGACCGCGCCGGCGAGGACAACTAGTTAGTTCAAGACAGCGCGGACGGCTTTGAGTTTTAAGTTATATTGAAAGATAAAGCCCAAACGCCTTCGAATATCGGGCAAAACCACAGCACGTAACATATATGTTATACACTCTCCAAACACTGTTACCACCTGTCAAACTTTATAACCGTCTTTAGCAGCGTGGACCACTGTGAAACGTGCAGGAAGTGTCAGAGGTTCGGGAAGATACCGGCAGAGATGTGGAGCCCCGGCAACTGCAGTGCCGTGACAAGCTGCGCCAGATATATCGGTTGATGTTTCCTGGCGTAGACAGACCGATTGAAGTCCCAGACTTTGAATTAGGGATCAAACCCTGGGAGTTCAATGACCACGGTATTATGGTAAACTTAACCTAGTACTCTTCGAACCACGCACGTACACTGAGAGCTGTGTGACATGTTGCATTCTGCTGCTAATACATGTTATTGTGCCAAGGACAAACCAAGTGCATGTGGGGATGGACAAGGTTCCCAAGAATGTATACATACTACCACAAACTTGGGTTGCTGCATTATGCCTTCCAGAATGATAAGATCAGCCAGGAGGGAATTCCAAGAAAACATTCCTCAGACGATAAAGGGTGCAGGGTGTTTGCTTTGATGCTTCGCGCCAAGGGCTACCTAGCCAATGGATCACAAACGTGATTCATCTGAAAAGGCCACCTGTTGCCACTCAGTGGAAGTCCAGCTGCGAGATTGGCGTGTAAATTCCAGCGTTTGTCGCTGATGAATAGCAATCAACACGGCTGTGTGAACAATGCATCTGCTGTGGTGGTCCATGCGAAGCAACATTCCCTGAACAATTGTTAGGAGACTTCGGTCGTAGCACATTGGTTCAACTGGGTGGTCAGCTGCTCAACGGTAATATGTCCATTCGCCCGTACACATCTCCGCAGATGTCGTTCACTCCGGTCATCAGTGCCCAAGGTACACTATAGGCGCCTCCGCGCCGGTTTTGGGTGGCAGCATTCACCCATGCATAGTACAAGTTAATCACAGCACACTCCGTTTCAGAAATTCTTCACTATTGCCACGAAAGATAATCATCATGCCATTTCCGCACAGCAGACACATCGCTCTGTTTCCGTATTAAGACGACGAGTGCACTGTTGCTATCCCTCCAATGCTAGTGCTGCCACCTGCCGTCTGTTAGTGGTTACTGCAAGTCGACGCTCAACATTGGTTGTGGTCACATCATTGTAATTGGACCGTGTATAATGCCTGGTAGCCAAATTTCTGGCTGTGAAAACTAAACACAATCGTGTTGCAGACCACATGGCATCCCACCCTACGTGCCAGGTGCTGGTCCAGTACTATGAGGATTTCAGCCTGGTGATGTTTGTTTTCCTCAGAGCCTCCATACACTGACAGCCATCATGATACTGGACTCAGAACCGGGACTGATCTGGAAAGACAATGTGATACTATTCTTTTGTCGAGCGTTGTCATTGGACCTACAACAGTCAGCGTCTCCTGTGCTGCTGCATCTACATCTACATGACTACTCTGCCATTCACATTTAAGTGCTTGGCAGAGGGTTCATCGAACCACAATCATACTATCTCTCTACCATTCCACTCCCGAACAGCGCGCGGGAAAACGAACACCTAAACCTTTCTGTTCCAGCTCTGATTTCTCTTATTTTATTTTGATGATCATTCCTACCTATGTAGGTTGGGCTCAACAAAATATTTTCGCATTCGGAAGAGTGAGTCAGTGACTGGAATTTCGTAAATGGATCTCGCCGCGACGAAAAAAGTCTTTGCTTTAATGACTTCCATCCCAATTCGCGTGTCATATCTGCCACACTCTCTTCCCTATTACGTGATAATACAAAACGAGCTGCTCTTTTTTGCACCCTTTCGATGTCCTCCGTCAATCCCACCTGGTAAGGATCCCACACCGCGCAGCAATATTCTAACAGAGGACGAGCGAGTGTAGTGTAAGCTGTCTCTTTAGTGGACTTGTTGCATCTTCTAAGTGTCCTGCCAATGAAACGCAACCTTTGGCTCGCCTTCCCCACAATATTTTCTATGTGGTCTTTCCAACTGAAGTTGTTCGTAATTTTAACACCCAGGACTTAGTTGAATTGACAGCCTTGAGAATAGTACTATTTATCGAGTAATCGAATTCCAACGGATTTCTTTTGGAACTCACATTTCGTTATTTAGCGCTAACTGCCACTTGCCACACCATACAGCAATCTTTTCTAAATCGCTTTGCAACTGACACTGGTCTTCGGATGACCTTACTAGAAGGTAAATTACAGCATCATCTGCGAACAACCTAAGAGAACTGCTCAGATTGTCATCCAGGTCATATATATAGATCACGAACAACAGAGGTCCCAGGACGCTTCCCTGGGGAACACCTGATATCACTTCAGTTTTACTCGATGATTTGCCGTCTAGGACTACGAACTGCGACCTTCCTGACAGGAAATCACGAATCCAGTCGCACAACTGAGACGATACCCCATAGGCCCGCAGCTTGATTAGAAGGCGCTTGTGAAGAACGGTCTCAAAAGCTTTCCGGAAATCTAGAAATACGGAATCAACTTAAGATCCCCTGTCGATAGCGGCCATTACTTCGTGCGAATAAAGAACTAGCTGCGTTGCATCAGTGAAGCCACAACAGTCACCATTCTGGCTGCTGTTGGTGTCGCAGACAGTACCACATTGTCCATGTGGATTTTTCTTTGCTGCAAACAAGTCATTTCCTGACTCAAGGACGTGCCTGTACGATCCTGGTGTCCTCAATCATAGAGCACATCCACCACCAGAAACATGTCAGGTACATATCACACCCTCAGGCGCTAGTCGCACAAGGCCGTTGACCCTGAATGCCGTTCAGTACGGCCCTCCTGAAACCCACACACTCCACACATTGGTGCCAATCGCCGGATCCTGACCAATGCGAGCAACGATCGTGCAGGATGCTAAACTGTGATCTTTACAGGCCCTATCATGTCTGTATAACTAAGCCCATGCTGGTAGGCGTTGCTCCTCCACACACGGCGCCTAAAATATTTCTACAAACCACCAAAATTCAATGCTATTTCTGGCCGACAGAATCGATGCAAAATCTTTCCTTCAATACAGTGTGTCCCAGAAACGTAGCGAGGATCTTAGGTTTGCAGACGGCGTTTGGAGGAACAAATAACGGATCTGAAAACATCAAATGATGCTATTGAGCGTCAAAGTTACAGGTATCGATGCCTGTCGTCGGGCCACCCCTTCAGCGCCAAACGTGACTTCGTACACTGAAGGACCGTAGGTAGAACGTTTCGCTCTGCTTCACCCTTTGTTACGTCGCCACACGACTGATTGCCACGATCGCCAGTGGAGAAGAAGGGAATACTGTGAGATACTGTGTTACCTCTGCTACCGACGGTTTGAGACACTGGTTTCCATCCACAGTTTTTCTCTTGGAACCTACTGAAACTTCAGATGTTTTTCGGTATACAGGAGAAAAATAAACTTCACATAGGTTTCTATCTCCGAAACCGTCATCTACTGAGGCAACAGAACATCACATTCACAAAGACAAGGCCTTTGTATGCGGCAGCTACCTCCATCTTCTCTACTGTCGACCAGGCCAATCAGTCGCAATCATTGAATAACGAACAACATGGGGAGACGTTCCACCTACAGTCCGTTGGAGTACAAAGTGACGTTCATTGCCAAAGGGGTGCCTCAGTGGCAGGCGCCGGCGTCCGTAACTTCGACCTTCCGCTATGTCTTTGGATGATTTCTTAAGTTTTTACGAACACAGAGCTCCTATCCTCGGTTTGTTCCTCAAGACATTCTGTACAGCCACTCGAAATTTGTCGCAACACTCCTGGGACATCCTGTAGAACGTAGACGGCGTTACTTCATACAGTTACACACAAATGCTAATCATACACTTCAAAAACGCAGTACACTTGTAACGGCTCCTATTTTAAGCCAAAGTTCATGTTCCTGTGCTGTTAAAATTGGGCAGCTATTGTGTTCTTTAGTGCTTTCATTTCATTTCTGCGACCACCTAAGGGGACCTGTGGAATGAATCCACGTTAGCTACGAACTGACACAGCTTCAAATATATCCCCACTTCATCAAAGTTTCTAGCAAGTTAAAAAATTAAACTGTTACGTAATGTCCAATCCGTGACCTATTCACCAGTCGTAATTTAACAGTACGGCAATCGATGACTCAATAAACTCTGATGGTCATTTGTTGTTGTTGTTGTTGTTGTGAATTGTATTTCCTACTTGCTTAGACATTTAGCATCAGTTTTATGGCATGCAGTACAATCAAGGACACTTGCTTCTTGGATTCCAATTGGCTTCCCCAAGGGGAAGACCATGGTCTTATCACAAGGCACTATTGTAGAAATTTAGACAAAGCTTTGTAGCAAATTGCAGATGGATTGTACTGCCGACAAAGTAAATTAACGTGAGAGAAATTAGGGATCGTACATAGCCTTACATATCGTATCTCTTTCCTCGATCTATTTGAGTCGACAGGAAGTGACTAGTCAAGGTACGTGTTACCCTCCGCCATGCACTGTACGGTGGCTTGTGGAGTGTGTATGCAGATGCAAAAGTAGACAGAGAATAGTAATGTCAGATAATCAGTTGGAGTGGCTTATATTTTTGATAATGCTACAGAAACTCAGGAGTAAAAGTTCAGGTTTGAATCTGAATTCTGTCTTTTTGCAAGAAATTTGACAAAGAAGAAACACTTGATTTGCCACTAACACAGGTCGAATACGCATTGGAAATGATTTCTTGCACGTTCTAAGACAAAAAAAGAACACGCACGACGAAGGAATTATCAGAGTGGAACGGAAATTGATAGATGTGATATACATGTTTTAAAAAATACACTTTCTAAAAATTGGATAATTTATTCAAGAGAAAGAGCTTCACAAACTGAGCAAGTCAATAATGCGTTGGTCCACCTCTGATGCTTAAACATGTAGTTATTCGGATTTAAATTGATTAACAGGGTCACTGGATGTCGTGTTTAGGAAAATCGTGCCGTAGTCTCTCCAGTTCAGGCGCTACATCCCTATCTGGTTGCAGGGCACTGTCCGTAACGCTCTAAATCGGGCATCTGAAACACTGCCCCCCTTCACCCCTCCCTACTAGCCTTACAGGCGATAACTCGGTTCATGAAATTATGTCACCCTAAACTCTGTCGAGGATACTTCGAATTTCTTCTTTGAGTTCTAACACTACGGTGTTCTCACGGTAAAATTTGTCACTTAACTGAGCTCTGTATGAGTGTAAAACATTCTGTGCATCACTGCTAGACACACGCACATTTCTTGAACACGGCATGGTTTTCCGGGAGCCAGAGTAACAGAATGACGCACGGCAACATTATTTGCCTCACGCTTGGCACTCTGAGGGCGTCGATATCTACTGTCAAATCGATTTTTCCGAATTTCTTGATCAACCTACGAAAATTGAATTCATTTGGTGCAGTGTTGTGTCCTCCTATAGTAGGGAATTTCTCAATACTTTTCAGTAACGTCACCGTTCTTGTAGCGAGTTCTCACAGTAAAAACTCTGTTCGGTACTGTATCCTTCCGTGGCGATACTCCATAAACACTAACCTGGAAAAAAGGCACAGCCTCAGAACATAATCTCAATGAGCACTGATAACAAAACGTGCAAAAATGTTACCAACCGCAATAAATGGCTCTGAGCACTATGGGACTTAACATCTATGGTCATCAGTCCCCTAGAACTTAGAACTACTTAAACCTAACTAACCTAAGGACAGCACACAACACCCAGTCATCACGAGGCAGAGAGAATCCCTGACCCCGCCGGGAATCGAACCCGGGAACCCGGGCGTGGGAAGCGAGAACGCTACCGCACGACCACGAGCTGCGGACCCACAATAAATGCAAGTGACGAACACAGAGAGTTCTTCCAGACATTCACGTAAACACAAAGATGTCCTAGCTGTGCGTACGTTGACAGTGTAATTCCGTTACACCGTTAGTGGCAGTTTGACGTTTTCCGCATGCCGCCTTCGTAGTGTTTGTTTCAATGTTGAGGACTGTTGACGGTGGCAGTTTACTCGCTGGGTGCAGCTCGGGCGTTTAGAACAGTGTTCTAGGAGCGGCACAGGGCGGATCTTGGCGTGGTCTGCCCGACCCGTCGGACCTGGACTCCGGACCGCCTTCTTGGCCGGCACCGCGCTGCGCTTGTTGCCGTAATAATAGCCGGTGTGTGACGTCAGGGCGCGCGGCGGCCGCCATGCTGCGGGCAGCGTGCCCGGCGCCGGGACACGGGACACGGGACACGGGACACCGCGCGCCACAGTGGGGGCGGCGTAACTGCCCTTCCGCAACCTGCACATGCATACCGGCAGTCCGTCCGTCTGCGCCGCATTGCGTCAGCGGCCGGGGGTACGCGATATATCGAGCGACGTCGCAACAACAGAGCGGCCGCTGTTTGTGTATGCACGCGCGCACCCCTCCGTATTCCGATCAGCGCTCGGCTGGCGGAATGACGCGCGTTCTGCAGGCTCCGCTCCGTCCGGTGCATTCGGCGGACGAACCGGAGGTGAACGCTTCAGTTTGTGGCGCAATTTTACTTAACAATCAAACGCGAGATAGGGTGAAAAGGTTGCACTAATTCCACGAAATATAATCAGGTATCAGTAGGTAACCGTGACGGCTAACGGAAGAAAAGTATTTACAAGTTACTCCAGGTA
Source organism: Schistocerca cancellata (assembly GCF_023864275.1). Taxonomy (NCBI): domain Eukaryota; kingdom Metazoa; phylum Arthropoda; class Insecta; order Orthoptera; family Acrididae; genus Schistocerca; species Schistocerca cancellata. Next base: position 270,492,797 of record NC_064634.1, read on the forward strand.
AGTAAAAAATGTGGTAGCAAATTTACAGGGTCTCTCTCACCCCCAAAAAGACCTACTTTAGGAATAGCTTCTTTGCAGCGAAACAAGGAAACATGTCTTATAAACATGGGCTCTGAAGAGCATATCTTCAGAGGTGTAGAAAAATACCCGCCACCAATCACAATAAAAGGTTATTTGTCACACGACCGGTTTCGGGCTTGCGTCCGCAACATCTTCACATCTGCTACATCTAAGTTCTTTGACCACAGCCCACATGTTTGTATGCAAACACAGCATATTTCACGAGTGCACGTCATAATAGTGTAATATGAAGCTATACTTGGTAAAACAGAAATATGGACGTGAAAATGACCATAAGTGTGTAACCAAGTGGCAAAACTATTAACACAGCATAACTGTAATAATGGTGCTTCATCTTTATGTAAGTACAGCGTATTTTCGTCAAATGCTGCCTTACCACGTACAATTGTCCCACTTGTATCTGTGTAGCCACCAGCAAATAATTTTTTTTGTATTTATACAGTGATCTCCAACCCTACAAACATGTGCATGAATGTATAGACACCTGAAGATCGGCCCAAGCCCCAAACCGGTCCTGTGACAAATAAATAACCTTTTATTGTGACCGGTAGCGGATATTTTTTTACACCCATTAAAGGAGCAGTCATGGAGTTAAACAGCATCCACTATGGTTCAAATGGCTGAGCACTATGGGACTCAATATCTGAGGTCATCAGTCCCCTAGAACTTAGAACTACTTGAACCTAACTAACCTAAAGACATCACACACATCCATGCCCGAGGCAGGATTCGAACCTGCGACCGTTGCGGTCGCGCGGTTCCAAACTGAAGCGCCAAGAACCGCTCAGCAACATCGGCCGGTCATCCACTATGGATAAAATTCATATCTTCAGAGATACGAGCACTTGTTTATCTTAGGTACTATCAAACACACCCCTTCTACTGTAAGCTCTTTGCTTTTAATATATTGGGAGATGGTAGTACGGACAAAAACAAGAAAAATTCTAGAAAATTTGGCCTATGAGCACTTCTGAAGAAGTTTCACACAACTGAAGATATAGTGCTCACAGTTCCTAATGTCCCATTTTAGAGCCCAGGTTTCCTGAACATTTTTACTTGCTTCTGTGTGAGAAATCTGTCCCTAAAGCTTGTAGGGCTATTTTTTTTACGGATATTAAGAACAATACGGTATTCTGAAACTTCTTAAATCAAAGCCAGTAAAGTAAAACTTTAAATAATTTCAACATCGTCTCCATGCAGAGCAACAGAGATCCGGGGAATGTAGATTTTGTTCTCTTGTCACAGTGCTTAATAAGAAACTTACCTTAATTTATGTTGAGAATTGCCACGTTAGGTTCATCTTTCTGCAGCTGAATGAAACCAAAATTGGTAATGCCATACGCGATACGCCTTTATTTTTTTGCAACAGTGGCGTAAAATGCGTACATTATTGCGTTTACTGTTTTTGCCAGTATCTCGTCTCCTGCCTTCCGAACCTCACAGAAGCTACGCTGCGAAATTTGCAAGACTAGCGCTCGTGGGGAAAAAACGATATTACTGAGGCGTGGGTTAGCGACGGCCTTAGAGATATTTCCAGAATGAAATTTTCACTCGGCATTGGAGTGGGTGCTGATACGGAACTTGCTGGCAAAGGTCCAGATTCAGAGTCTCGGTACGCCACACAGTTGCTGCCTGCCAGGAAATTTCATAAGACACTACATTTTCAGGTTAAAAGCAGTTCTGGCACTTCTGGCACTACAATTCAACAATAGTTACTAAATACGGGGTTTGCAGCGCTGCTTTACATGAGTGCTGGGGTTCGCTGGTTTTTACATCTGGCGTTGCGTTGTGAGAGTGGTGATTCGACAGACAGAAAGCACGAGATCAGCTTTAAAATCAGCGCAGCGAGTAGTCGGGCATAACAGCAACTAGTAACATGGTAAGCGAAAAATTTGGACTTAAGTTACGTTATGGTAATTTAGAAAGCGCCAAAACTGTTACTGCCCTGAAAGTGCTGTTTATTACTTGAACTGAACAGTATGCCTCAAATGTGAATGTATTTCAGGGCACTAATGACAAAGTAAAAAAAGTGAGAAACGCATATGGCATGATTAATTTCGGTTTTGTGCCACTGCACATAAACGAATATAACTTGACAACTGTCGACATCTTACACACAACTAAGGAATACAGAACAACGAAGTTAATGGTGCTGCATAAATTTATTTCGGTCAGTGATCACCATTTTGAGAGATTCTCAGTAGTTCAAAAACTTCAGAAATAAAAGTGGGAATACGACTGTGCTCTGGCTGAGATAAAGATATCATCACAAGCTTACTGAGAAGGACATGTGGTGTCAGGTCACACACTTGAGCTCCTTCGTTGCCTCGCACCCTCTTCCCTGGGGAACCACCACGAACTGATCTAGGTCACACAAGGGAATCACCCAGGCAGTTGTGGTATTTGATTTCAGTTCGTGACGTCTTGTGACATGAAAACGGCGGCAACCTTCTCCACTTCCCCTCTCATCAGGACCACTGAGGACTAGGCACCCCCTCCACACCATCTTTTATAACTGGGGCTACTATGCAGGTGCACAGCATAGGAAGTGATTGGGATGTGTCTATTTGTCGATAACATTGTCACTCTAGGTCTATTTGTCGGTAACAGTATTTCGTGGCAGTTACGTAATTATTCTCAGTTTCAACTATTTCTAGGTTTTTCCTCAATTTTACGTATCTTCGCCAGTTTTTCGACAATTTCACGTATTTTTTTCCAATTACACAAGACCGTTGGCGACGTCGTGTCGACATCATGATGGTCTCAGTCAATTAATGTCGAGTTAGATACCGGTGATCCTGGGGCTCATCTCCCAACACTATCTTTTGTATCCGCGGCACACTGGAGCTGAGCTCCATAGAGATAAGTCAAGTCAGTCTATTAATATCAAACTACGTCACTTCAGTTCAATTTCGTGTAATACTGGTAAGAACCATCAGAAGCCTCGCCAAGACTGGCAACTTGTAGGTACGCTCGTGTTTACGTATTTTCCACAATTTTGCCCATCGCGTCCAAGTACGTGAGTTACGTGTCAACATGTCGCGTCACACGCCTAAGTGCCGCAACACGTAGTGGCATGGACTCAATTGATGTTGTCTGAAGCAGTGCTGCAGGGAAGTGACACCATGAATCCTGCAGAACTGTCCATCAATCCGTAAGAGTACTTGGGGGTGGAGACCTCTCGTGAATAGCTCGTTGCAAGACATCCCAGTAATGGCTAGTAATGTTCATATCTGACGCGTTTTGTGCCAGCGTAAGTGGTTTAAACTGAGAAGTGTGTTCCTGGAGCCACTCTGTAGCAATTTTGGACCTATGGGTGTCGCCTTGTCCTGCTGGAATAGGCGTTGTCGACCGCTGCGCCTTTTTCTGCCTTTTTAAAGATATGCTCAGTAATTTTCATGTCTAGCGAGTTTCGTGGCCAGCAGGAGTGTCTGAATCTTATTTGAATACGTATGCCTGTACCAATTTCCTTGGCGCTTCAGTGTATATGAATCCACCTCTCACATAACGTTAGAGCTTCAACTACTCGATGTTGTCGATGATTCATTAGTCAGGTACTATGAATGCCTACTACTTCTGCGATGAAACGCAGCGGAGTCTGCTTCCACAGCGATATTTTATTAAGTAGATTGTCTTGAGAATAAACGTTCTGAGACAAAATTTCCGTAACTTGACATGTTGATTTTCGTGATGGGGACCATTAAATGCATTCTGACAATGTATGTTACATTACAATCGATAAATTACAAGACAGGCCCAAACACTGTTTCTCATAAAGAAGAAGAGAGCTATGATCAAACAACGTGCGTTCTAAAGTTGCTGATCAATATCGTAGATCATCTATCTCTAATACATCTTAAGAATCGTAAGCATTTAAGCACTGGACTCTCACTAAAAACTGATATCTATGGAAGTAGCTCTTGCTGTCATTGTAGCCTACAGTCATTAAAACAACCTGGTAAGGGTCTTAGGCCATTCATGAAATTCCGTGATTTGTCGTAACATAGCACGGTAATGCTAAACATGATGCGTAATTATGAGTAACTCTGAATTCCACCACTAGTTCGGTCGCCAGCACGGTTTTTTATGTAACTAATTTCCACGTTAAAACTATGGGTATACAGTGCTTAATTTTAGTAATTATTGTAGGTGCTGGTTGCCTTGTTTAATAGAGTATCAAATATTGCATCCTATCATTACCGAATCAATTAAAACTACAGGCTTCCACAACCTATACACATTCAGCTCAAGACAACCCCTCTTTGAGTGGTCATTGAACGTTGGTGTCGAAGATGAGGGTGCTCACATTATTGTGACTGGTTCATGTGATCAGCAGTTGGTGCTGTCACGTAGGATAGAGGGTCTGGTGTAGTGTTTGGCAGACATTTGGAGCAGTCGCGGTAGCGATCTGGTGGTCACGATCCTACTTACTTCCATTGCGCACCGGCATTATTCAGCGAATAGTGAGGACAGCGGTCGAGATGTGCACCAGTCTTTCATATGTCCACCTGTGTCCTGGAATCTGTTTGTCAGTATTACCCCCAGAGGTAAATCTCTCGGCCAACAATGTTTGGCACCAACCGCAACTTCCTAGGCCATTGCTGGGCACTGTGTCTGCTTTCGCGGCAACGCCACACCTCAGAGTCTGAGGGGTGATCTACACTCCAGCAGGCCACATGATTTTCCTGTGGATTGTATACGAGGCTGTCGCACATACTGCTCACCTCTCTTTATAGGTTTGCCACCAATACAGTATTTTCGGTTGGAGGCATCAGAATTTTACTATGAAGTAACATAATCTACTAATGTAGTCTAGTATTTATTATATAATATCTTTTACTTATGGGATTCTCTACGTCGTCAGTATTTCCACCAAAGCGCTCGTCTCAAACCGTATGACGTCACACCCTGTTAATGGAACGACGGCTTAGAAATAATACATCAATCGGGACCAAAGCTGAGTTCATCATGACGTCGACGGGACGCGACATTGTGACGTGACGTCGTGACACATTTCGACGCAACGTCGATACATACCTCACGTATTGAGGTGCCCTGCACAAAATAGTGGAATATATGTAAAACGCGTTCTGTACGCCACAGCAAGAGCGTCAGACTGACATCCAGTGTTTTGCCTGTTCACACACCCTACATATGTCTCTGTCTTCAATACAACTTCGTTTTTTTTTCTGTCGTACCCAACAAAATTTCTGCAAGCAGTCCATCGTGTAAGTCTTCATCCATCGCTGGCTGCAGTTCTGGGGATATTTGTGAAAACTGTACTGATTGAGCAAAGAAATTACACTTTCAAAGACAATATATACATGAAACTTTAACTGTTGAACAAATAACACAGCGTGTTGTTCAATCAATGACGTGTTTAAACAAATGACAGCCTGCTATGTCCTTCGAAAGTATTACTTAAAATCGATTAGATACGCACTAACCTGGAGCTTAGCTGTGTGTTAAGAACGACTAACACGGTACTAGATAGCCGAAGAGAGGCCGACACCATTACAGCGTGTACTTGTGAAGAATCACACACACACACACACACACACACACACACACACACACACACACACAGAGTTAGAGACACAGTTGGTGGATACGCCACAGCCAGCTAGGGTAGTGTCTCTCCCATCCTCACGCGTCTGAGGGCTTCCACCGATCATTATGGCTGCAGCCCTTTGTCTCAGACGAACGCCGACCTGTCCACTGTCAAGATCATACTTTCCTCTGTTCACATGCAGCCCACAGACAGGGAGGCACTTGACTATACGTAGATAGATGCCCTCGTTTTTGCATACTAGTTACACAATGACCTTTCGACCGTCAGGAATGGGCCATTACTATTATTATTTTAGCAACTACGGCAGCGGTGCGCCTTCTGAGATCCTGGAAGGTTGCGAGTAGAATTACACTACTGGCCATCAAAATTGCTACGTCAAGAAGGAATGCAGATGATAAACGGGTATTCATTGGACAAATATATTACACTAGACCTGACTTGTGATTACATTTTCACGCAAGTTGGGTGTATAGGTCCTGAGAAATAAGTACCCAGAACAACCACCTCTGGCCGTAATAACGGCCTTGATACGCCTGGGCATTGAGTCAAACAGAGCTTGGATGGCGTGTACAGGTACAGCTGCCCATGCAGCTTCAACACGATACCACAGTTCAAGAGTAGTGACTGGCGTATTGTGGTGAGCCAGTTGCTCGGACCCATTAACCAGACGTTTTCAGTTGCTGAGAGATCTGGAGAATATGATGGCCAGGGTAGCAGTCGAACATTTTCTGTATCCAGAAAGGCCCGTACAGGACCTGCAACATGTAGTCGTGCATTATCCTGCTGAAATGTAGGGTTTCGTAGGGATCGAATGAAGGATAGTGCCACGGGTCGTAACACATCTGAAATGTAACGTCCACTGTTCAGAGCGCCGTCAATGCGAACAAGAGGTGACAGAGACGTGTAACCAATCGCACCCCGTACCAACATGCCGGGTGATATGCCATTATGGCGATGACAAATACACGCTTCCAATGTGCGTTCACCGCGGTATCGCCAAACACGGATGCGACCACCATGATGCTGTAAACAGAACCTGGATTCATCCGAAAAAATGACGTTTTGCCATTCGTGCACCCAGGTTCTTAGTTGAGTACACCATCGCAGGTGCTCCTGTCTGTGATGCAGCGTCAAGGGTAACCGCAGCCATGGTCTCCGAGCTGATAGTCCATGCTGCTGCAAACGTACTCGAACTCTTCGTGCAGATGGCTGTTGTCTTGCAAACGTCCCCATCTGTTGACTCAGGGATAGCGACGTGGCTGCACGATCCGTTACAGCCATGCGGATAAGATGCCGGTCATCTCGACTGCTAGTGATATGAAGCCGTTGGGATCCTGCACGGCGTTCCGTATTACCCTCCTGAACCAACAGATTCCATATTCTGCTAACAGTCATTGGATTTCGACCAACGCGAGCAGCAATGTCGCGATACGATAAACCACAATCGCGATAGGCCACAATCCGACCTTTATCAAAGTCTGAAACGTGATGGCACGCATTTCTGCTCCTTATTCGAGGCACAACAACAACAACAACAACAACAACAACGTCTCACCAGGCGACACCGGTCAACTGCTATTTGTGTATGAGAAATCGGCTGGAAACTTTCCTCATTTCAGCACATTATAGACGTCGCCACCGGTGCCAACCTTGTGTGAATGGTCTGAAAAGCTAATCATTTGCATATTACGGCATCTTCTTCGTGTCAGTTAAATTTCGAGTCTGTAGCACGTAATCTTCGTGGTGTAGCAATTTTAATGGCCAGTAGTGTACATCGAGTGACCACAATATCATTCACTATAACTACTGGAAGGAAAATCAAAGACGCCACCGAATACGCGCGCATAAGACCCAAATATAAGGTCAACGTCGCTAACTGAGAAGAACTGAAAAGAGTGTTTCGGTATCCAAGAAGTCCATCGCCGGGTGATGATGTAGACATTGAAGAGCAATAACTGACAGTGGCTATACATACAGCAATGGAGGCATCGATACCTGCCAGCAGAGGTCTTTCTAAAGGAGTACTATGCATCTGGAATGAGACATGCAGAAATTAAGATGCGAAACAAGAACAGTGCAATGCGCCAAACGCCTTCAGCTCTAGAAACCGCATCACTTGTTAATATCGGCTCAACTTAGTATCAACTTTAATATTTTGAGTTAATGAAGAGTTTCGTAAGACGTATTTCAAGTTTTCTTAAATTCTTCGTGTGAAGATGTTCTAAATACGTGATATCTGATGTTAGAGAATAGCTCTGCATCCTCTCAAGTCTGCTAGTTCGCAACGCTCTGCCGACTGCTGAATCGCGACGTGCGGCAAACGAAAGAACTACGGAACAGCTGGCCACCAGAAAACTTTGCAATGAAGAAACACTTTTTGTTGAGGAGAGAATTAGCGCGATATGTTTGTTAGCAGAGAATGGTTCCTAGACCTTTTAGACTTAGAGTTCAGTAACCGAGTATTGTTTATTGTTACAATAGTGAGCCTAGAGAGAGGGGGTCTCAAGAGTGTGATGAGAACGGCTCACACGTACGATACGTGAATTAGCCTACAACGAGGACGTACTGAAGTATGTTCAAAGCGGTTCTGAATCGTTCAGAAACATATTTTGAAAAGATTCCCGGCTTGTGTAGAAAGTGATTATTCCGCCGATTTTGTTAGTGTGTAGACTCGCCAGGTATAGGAAAATATCAGAAGTGAATGTGATTAGTTTCCCCTATTTGTGATAAATGGTACGTTGTGATGCTTAATAGCCACGCATTTGTAGACGAACAATGAGGTTCAAATATTTTTGGGACATTTTCCGTTGTGTGTGTGTGTGTGTGTGTGTGTGTGTGTGTGTGTGTGTGTGTGTGTGTGTGTGTGTGTGTGTGTGTGTAGAGACATGTTCACCGCAAGTGATACATAGTAGAGTTTCATTGCAGTATTCGGATTATACAGGTGTACGCAAGCACTGAGTAATGATAACTTCGCAATATCTGATTAGAATTTATCGCATGACTTCGTGTGTTGATCGTCGTAATACAGTAAACTCCGGGAACCTCGTTGGATGGACCGAATGTGTAGTCTACATTAAAGGGAACGGTCGTCCTACAAAATACGTAGTTATTTGTTGAGAAACAATCTTACGTTTACTGAGAATTTGATTGCTTTTCCCGTTGTCCCTAAACGACAAATCAGCAATAACTTGTAAAGGCGCTACGGTCTGGAACCGCACGACCGCTAGGTCGCAGGTTCGAATCCTGCCTCGGGCATGGATGTGTGTGATGTCCTTAGGTTAGTTAGGTTTAAGTAGTTCTAAGTTCTAGGGGACTGATGACCACAGCAGTTGAGTCCCATAGTGCTCAGAGCCATTATTTGAACAGTAACTTGTTAGAGAACACGCTGATTCGCTCTAAAAGCGAGTTAGTGCTGTGTTTTGAGTTGCAAATATTACTGGGTCGCGGAAGTCAACGAAAGAAGTGGTTGAGAATTATTTGATGATATAGTTCATACAGTTCAAAAGTAGCAGTGACATTTAGGTTTTTGGTTTTACGTTTTTGTTATACGTCCGCTTAGTGGGTGTTTCGGATAGAGAACCAGCACCCGTAAAATAAAATGCACACTTGTACTTCTAAACGAATTAATGGCGGGAAATAAATAATTAACTGTTTTAAACTTAGTGTCAGTACCCAACTTTTCCTTCATCTTTAAACTATTACAGGAAAAATATTCAAAGTTTATTTCAGAGCAGACTTAAATCTCGAATATGTCTTTCCGTATCCAAGTAAATCCAAAGGGCAATAAAGTAAAAGACTGACTTATTCGTAAAAGCAAAGTTCAAAGAAATTAAAACCCTATACAAAAGGAATAGTATTTTTCAGTTAATAACTTGCAACGAAAAGATAATTATTATTCATTTAGCCAGGGAAAGCAAGTTTACATTATTGGAAAGTAATAATTATAAATGAAAAGTTATTCTATTTATATCTGAAAAGTTGATATTGACGAAATAGCTCATTACAAAAAAATTTCAATAGTCAAGGATATCGTTGTTACAAGGCGCATATTTACAGATCCTATCGTTGACCGACAGCGAAAGGTGAACTATATAAATCATATCTTTGTCTTCTGAACGCATTCTACTATATACGTAAAAATTTGACTTTCACACTGATTGCTTTTACGTACGATTATTCGTTCAAGCTTTAAGAGGAGAAACTAAAAGAGGCAATGTATCTATATGATGTATTCATCAATTGCATACGAAAGCTGTCGGTCTGGTACCTACGTTGTTCTACAAGTGTTTATTTCTGATGTCAGAGTGTGCAGAGTTGGTTAGCTACAAACTGCTGTTAATGATAAAGTAAATTATCATTTCTAGTCCCCACAGACTCTCGCATTTACTGTTTTTTTCTGATTACTGATACTAGCTTTGGTGTTCGGCTATCTTTCGAACCGTGATAATCCGATACCTTGTTCCAATTAATATCCATACAGCTACGACTGACCCCCTTACTGTATTCATCCTTTCGTACATAGTGATGTCGCAGCGAGCTGTAATGTGATTTACAGCATGAATATCAAATCTTGCGTGGCGACGTTCTGTTAGTACAGACATTTATTTCAAATCACACAGTTAAGTCATAGAGTGTAGCAAAGTCTTCTAAGTACGACTTACTACAGTCTTACGAGAGGGAGCTACGTTTTCCGACGTTGCTTTTAACCTATGTATTGCAGTGGTCTAGGAGACAGTTATATCTAAAGCGTGGTGCAGTACAAGAGCCAGGAAGCTATACCAGAGCAGCATGACCCAAAAAAAGTGTGTCCGAAGATTGCATAGATCCAGGTATGTTAATAATGTTTTAAGGAAGAATTTTGGAAAACAAAAAAGGAACTATTGAAACAATTCGTGGAGAACAACTTAGAAACCGATCCCTGTGGGTGTACCATCTAAAATAGTCTGCGAGAAAATACGATCACCAAGTCTTACCAATGCTCAAAAGGAATGATATGACGGTAAAAGAAAGTTTGGAATAGTCAACTGCCCTGTTAATGGGAACACTACTTCCTGACGATGGAGAAGAAGGCGAGACGGATGACCAGCGCAGGTTACGGGAAATATTATGGAAAGAACAAACAATAAACTTACGTACCCATTCGCACAAGAAGAAATCAGGCAAATAATTTTAAGGCTGTAATAGAAAAAATCTCTAGGACGGGACGGGACACCAGCACAGGTAATAAAACCTCTGTGACCAGTTAGATAGCTACTTACGCGATCTGTACAATGAGTGTCTCTGGCAAGGTAAGGTCCCTGCAAGTGGTAACAATTAGTAAAGGTCAAGATAGGATCCAATGATACCCACCTACTACAGATCAATTTACCTCTTGAACGTTCTCGGCAAGATATTTGAAAAATTATTATGGAAAACATCAGAAGATACGCGGACGTATAACAAAGTAAAACCAAAAACCTGAATGTCACTGCTACTTTTGAACTGTATGAACTATATCATCAAATAATTCTCAACCACTTCTTTCGTTGACTTCCGCGACCCAGTAATATTTGCAACTCAAAACACAGCACTAAATCGCTCTGTAGACCGCAGCAAGGGATGACTTCTCACCAGTAAGTTTTTAGAAGAGGCAAGTCAAATGATTGTGATCTCGCTAGCGACAGATACTCGTTCTGCGTACGCTCTAGCGATGATTGATATTGCTGGCGCTTCAGGTAACCAGTGGTGGCAGTCTTTCTTTGGTCGCCTTCGGGATTTGGAGTGTCCAGAAGCGCTATATAATTGTCTGAGAGATTATTGCCACGGGTGACATGTTTCTATAACATGCCCAGGAAAGAAAATAACGAAGGCAATAACAAAAGACTGTCCGCAGGGGCCAGTGTGTGTTCTGGAGTTTCGGAAAGGAGCACTGGAGCCCATACTACAGAAGTTACATTACAGCGGTAACATAAGAGGACTGGTGACATTTGCAGATAACGTACTGTTGGTAGTAAGTGGTGACTCCAGAAGAATCATAAAAGAAAAATGTAATAAGAGCCCTCCACGAACTTGGGGGCTGTTGTCGAAGTGTTAAATTGTCTCTAGTACCACACAAAACAGCGTAGCTCCTGCTGAAAGAGATCCTAATAAGAAACTCTAAAATAAAATTAAATGATGTAACGATTAGGAGAAGCGCAGTAACGAGATGTCTGAGTATTTCTGGACGAACGTTGTAACATCGCACATCATGTAGAGAAAGCACGCAGAAAAGGTACAAACTCTACGAATAAAATTATATCCATCGCAAATAGGCAATTCCGGCTTCCCTTTAAGACAGAGTATACCATCAATCTATATTGGCATCGGTCGTAGGGTATGATGAGTATTTGGGCCCATGGACTGCAGCGAAGAGATTTCAAAGAGATGTGCTACTAAGATTAACGGGCGCCTTCTGCACTACCCCTAATGTTGCTTCGTTAGTAATTCTAGGAACATGCCCACTGGACTTCGATATTAGGAAAAGGGAAGCCTTCTACGGGTTAAAGAAAGGTAATCAAATAGAAGTAGGTAAGGTGTTTGGAATTGATGCCAAATCAAAAAGGCCAACAATAACGTTTCAACTGTGGCAAAATAAACAGGACACTTCAGGCACAGGAAGGAGAACGCACGAATTTCTTCCTAACATCAGGGAGAGATTAAAACTGACATTACCTCGCCCATCGAATGGATTGACACATTATCTGGCTGTCCATGGCCCTTACGCCACCTATCAACACAAAATCAGAAGACAAATGAATGACAGTTGCGCCTGCCAGAACACAGTGGGACTGCACGTTCTATAAAGAATCATCGGGTAATGGACGTCACGTATTAAGGGCACTGTATCACAAAGCAGCACTAAGGAGCGGGTTGACCTGGCGCATCTTGGACGATACTGCAGCCGCAGGATGCAGGAAGACCAAGGAAGACTTCACGAGGCATTTAACCATAAGTCGTCATTCTACCATCCAGTTTAGACAACACACTCTGTAGATGGAGAGAAGGTAACTGAGGACGGCTACCACAGAGTGAAGAAGTCTGAAGAATATACGTTGCATTGGGCAAGTGACCAAGGAAGTAAAGATATCAAGATGTAACGGTGGTGGAATTACTTGCCATAGTAGAAACGCTACTGACGTATTGCCCGACGTCCAAGGAGTACAGCAGCCAATGGCTGTTGACTGCAATAGTATGATGTTAAATGCACCAAAATAAATGAACAGATAGAGAACAATGTAGTGGTTGTAGTACATTATTAGCTCTTTGTTGTAGTAGTAGTAGTAGTAGTAGTAGTAGTAGTAGTAGTAGTAGTAGTAGTAGTGGTGGTGGTGGTGGTGGTGGTGGTGGTGGTGGTGGTGGTGGTGGTGGTGGTGGTGGTGGTGAGATTTATTAGTCAGAAATAAATAATTAATACATAATTTATTACTAACGAAGGAAGTGTGATGGGTGTGGCCTATTTTAGCTTGTCACTAGTCTGTAATTATGAAGCATGAATAATAATACTTAATAAGCTTCCGGTATATTCTGCCAGTCGTAAAAAGCGACGAAAGAACAAACCACTAATAGGGCTAACCCCCCTTTTAGTGTGATAACTTGGTTCAGAACTAAAGTACCCTCGGACAAGCGCCGTCATGGTCGGGGACGACGCTTGAACCCTTTGCCCGCCCACAATGGTAACGACACTGTTAGCCAACTAGAAAATGATTTAAATCCAAAGAGAGATGTTTTGCAGGATATGCTTTCTGCAACCACCCTAGAAGGAAAACAAAGACAGAGGATGAGATGGTCAGATGAAGTTAATCGACACCTCATGTTCTGTTATTACCAAGCAACAAACTTAGGAACCAACACAACTGGATACAGATCATAGGTATAAACAACATTTATTACCAGATACACAGAACTAACATTTTTAACAGGACAACGACTAGCTGATCAGATCCGTGTAATAATAAAAAATAACAGGATACCCCAGTCAGAATTAGAAAACATCAAACAAGTACAACAAATACTGGAACAACATAATGTGCAATTATAAGAAAAGAAAATACAGTTATGGACTCAAACATCCCAGAGAGAACAAAACGCGTCAATTAAACTATTAGAGGAAAACGAAATCTTAAGACAGCCACCAGAACAAGCACAAATAGAACACGAAGTGACACACGTTAGATATAGAATAAAAAATTTCACCTGACATATATAGAATACAAAGACACAAATACAGACATTAGACCATTCTTGCATAGACCACCAAATAACCCAAAAGTCGAAACAACAATAACTATCAACACAATCATACACAACAAAATAAATGAAAATACAACAATGGAAGGGTTACAACTGCTGGTTTACATGGGAGCACTCACAACACTAAATATACACACTAGGCAGAGATCAGAACCAACCAAAACACAGAAGAAACCCACAAAAGCAGCATGGCAACAGAGGCTACAGATCAGAATAGAAAAACTGAGAAGACATCGGACAGCTAACATAATTTATAAGAATGAAATGTCAGAAAAAACGAAAAAGGTTAGGTAAAATCTCGCAACAAGAAGCGATAGAGCAATTAGATGAAAACAAGCAGAAATTACAAGCATTGGCCGAACGACTTAGAAGATAAAAAAGAAGTGAAAATACAAGGAACAAAACCGAACATTCAACACAAACCAAAAGAAATTTTATCAGACAATAGAGAAAACACAAATTAAAATAGACAATCCACCAAACATAACAGACATGGAACACTTCTGGAGCAACATATGGTCAAACCCGGTACAACATAACAGGCATGTACTGTGGATACAAGCAGAAACACACACATACAAGATGATACCACAAATGCCTGAAGTGATAATTTTGCAACATGAAGCCACCCAAACAATTAATTCTACACACAATTGGAAAGCCCCTGGAAAAGATAAAATAGCAAATTTCTGGCTAAAGTAGTTCACCTCAACACATTCACATCTAACTAAATTATTTAAGATACATTGCAGACCCATACACATTCCCTGATACACTTACACATGGAATAACTTATCTGAAACATAAAGATCAAGCAGACACAGCAAACCCAGCTAAATATCGCCCCATAACATGCCTACCAACAATATATAAAATACTAACTTCAGTCATTACACAGAAATTGACACATACAACACGGAACAAAATTATAAATGAACAACAAAAAGGCTGTTGCAAAGGAGCACGACGATTGCTACGCTACACATACATTGATTACCAAAAAGCTTTTGATAGTGTACCCCACTCATGGTTACTACAAATATTGAAAATGTACAAAATAGATCATAAATTGACAAAGTTCCTAAACATAGTAATGAAAAATTGGAAAACCACACTTAATATCCAAACAAATTCAAATATCACATCAGTCAATACAGATTAAGCATGGAATATACCAAGGAGACTCATTACGCCCTTTCTGGTTCTGTCTTTCTCTGAACCCACTATCCAACATGCTAAATAATACAAATTATGGATACCGAGCGAGGTGGCGCAGTGGTTAGCACACTGGACTCGCATTCGGGAGGACGACGGTTCAATCCCGTCTCCGGCCATCCTGATTTAGGTTTTCCGTGATTTCCCTAAGTCGTTTCAGGCAAATGCCGGGATGGTTCCTTTGAAAGGGCACGGCCGATTTCCTTCCCAATCCTTCCCTAACCCGAGCTTGCGCTCCGTCTCTAATGACCTCGTTGTCGACGGGACGTTAAACACTAACCACCACCACCACCACCACAAATTATGGATACAATATTACTGGAACATACCAACACAAAATCACACATTTGCTATACATGGATGATCTAAAACTACTGGCAGCAACAAATCAACAACTCAACCAATTACTAAAGATAACAGAAGTATTCAGCAATGATATATATATGGCTTTTCGAACAGACAAATGTAAGAAAAATAGCATAGTCAAGGGAAAATACACTAAACAAGAAGATTACATATTGGATAACCACAGTGACTCCATACAAGCGATGGAAAAAACAGATGCCTATAAATATCTAGGATACAGACAAAAAATAGGAACAGATAATACACGTATTAAAGAACTAAAAGAAAAATATATATACTAACAAAAGTCCTGAAAGAATTGACAGCAAGAAACAAGAGAAAAGCTATAAATACTTGTGCTATACCAATATTGACCTACTCATTTGGAGTAGTGAAATGGAGTGACACAGACCTACCGAGCGAGGTGGCGCAGTGGCTAGCACACTGGACTCGCATTCGGGAGGACGACGGTTCAATCCCGTCTCCGGCCATCCTGATTTAGGTTTTCCGTGATTTCCCTAAATCGTTTCAGGCAAATGCCGGGATGGTTCCTTTGAAAAGGCACGGCCGATTTCCTTCCCAATCCTTCCCTAACCCGAGCTTGCGCTCCGTCTCTAATGACCTCGTTGTCGACGGGACGTTAAACACTAACCACCACCACCACCACCACACAGACCTAGAAGCACTCAATACACTTACACGATCACAATGCCACAAATATCGAATACATCACATACATTCAGCAACAGAAAGATTCACATTAAGCAGAAAGGAAGGTGGAAGGGGATAGATATAAAAAACCTACATTATGGACAGGTAGACAATTTAAGAAAATTCTTTCTAGAACGAGCAGAAACTAGCAAAATACACAAAGCAATCACTCATATAAATACATCAGCTACACCATTACAATTTCAATTCTACAACCCTTTGTATCACATAACATCAACAGATACAAAGAAAGGAAATTGGAAAAAGAAAACACTACATGGCAAGCACCCGTATCATCTAACACAGCCACACATAGATAAAGACGCATCCAACACATGGCTAAGAAAAGGCAATATATACAGTGAGACGGAAGGATTCATGATTGCAATACAGGATCAAACAATAAACACCAGATATTACAGCAAGCATATTATTAAAGATCCCAATACCACAACAGATAAATGCAGACTTTGCAAACAACAAATAGAAACAGTAGATCACATCACAAGCGGATGTACAATACTAGCAAATACAGAATACCCCAGAAGACATGACAATGTAGCAAAAATAATACATCAACAACTTGCCATAAAACATAAACTAATAAAACAACACGTTCCCACATACAAGTACACACCACAAAATGTACTGGAGATTGATGAATACGAATTATACTGGAACACATCCATTATAACAGGTAAAACACCACCACATAACAAACCTGACACCATACTCACCTACAAAAAGAAGAAAGTAACGCAACTAATCGAAATATCCATACCCCATACAGCAAATATACAGAAGAAAACAGGAGAAAAAATTGAAAAATACATCCAACTGGCTGAGGAAGTCAAGGACATGTGGCATCAGGATAAAGTCGACATTATACCAATTACACTATCAACTACAGGAGTCATACCTCACAATATCCACCAGTACATCAATGCAATACAGCTACATCCAAACATATACATACAACTACAAAAATCTGTAATTATTGATAAATGTTCAATGACCCGAAAGTTCCTAAATGCAATATAACATATACCGTACAGTTAAAAGGAAGTCACGCTTGATCAAGGTCCGCGTCACTGTCCATTTTTGACCAGAC